>NC_056033.1:2336171-4786213 GCF_004379255.2 Salvia splendens | reverse complement strand
TAATTGTGTTTGTGTAGTTTTATGCAGTCAGTCACACTCAAGTATCATCACATGTGTGTGTTGTATGTGTATTACAAGATTTTACAATTGAAGTATAGATAGATTAAACAAACAGATGTTGATATGATAAGATTAATTTTGTAATTGTTCAGAAAGAAGAGAAAACCCCTCTTTGGAGGTGAGTGAAATTGGTGATGAAATTGAAAGACATCTATTTATAAGAAATTAAGTCGAGAGAAAAAATGTGATTCCTTATTCACCTTGGTCATTGTTCCCTTGTGTTATGTCAATTAAACAAGAGTAATTGTACATGAAGAAAATTATTACCACAATCAATGCAGCCTTACATTTTTGAAACTACTCCACTAAAGTCTTTTGGTGAGTACTTGATTTTTAGTGGATAATTTATTGGCTACGAAATTAGATTTATATGATATTCAATTATAAGTTTGCCATGTACTATATGTGTATCAATTTTCATATCACCATATTTAGAGGTGTCATACTTAAAGATTTTGACTAATGCTTAACAGAAGTAAATGCATGGGACCTCATTTCTAATGGACTGTTTTTCACTAATACCTAGCCTTAACAAACTTGAAGATTTTGACATTGAAAATGCTTATGCATGATGATTTGTCATTGTCTCGAATATAAGTAGTTATCCAAAAGTTAGAAATTGCTCCAGTTAATCTTCAAAATATCATGTAACTAAAAATAGAACATTTTGTTGCACTCATGTTATGCAGGCACAAGATCAATTTATATTTATTGAAAATTGATTAATTTTTTTCCAACATCACTTAATTAAAAATAACTTAGTTAAGTCAATTGCAAGCAGGGAATCTCTCTAATCTCAAATTTTATGCTACCTATCTGAATTAACCTAATTTATTTGATTTGATGTGTAATCTTGTTAGCATGCACGAGACAATCGAGCGTTACCAGAAGTATACTAAAGATAGCCAAGCTAACAATCCACCTTCGGAGCATAATATGCAGGTTTTTCATCAAATGTTTCTTGATTGTCAAAAATATTGCAAATTTCATTAGCCTTGTATTTATTGACAAGTTTCTCATCAACCTGCAGCAATTGAAGCACGAAGCTGCAAGCATGATCAAGAAAATCGAGCAGCTGGAATCATCAAAGCGGTTTGAATTTCTTGATTCCAATATATATATATGTTGTTGTCTACAAATTCTTAGAAGAAATTTTGATATATAGTTCAATTTTCCCTATCTAGGAAGCTACTTGGTGAAGGTTTAGGGCCGTGCACCATCGAGGAGCTGCAGCAGCTCGAGCAGCAGCTGGAGCGCAGTGTCACCACCATTCGTGCACGAAAGGTATGATTTATACATCGATAGGGTTGCTTGCACAAGACTGGATTTTTTTTTAATTATTTTTTTTATGTATATAGATGCAAGTGTACAAGCAGCAGATCGAGCATTTGAAGGAAAAGGTAAATCAATTAATCCTTACAAAAAAATCATTTGATGTGCTTTTATTAATAAATTACTTGGTTTGAAAATTGCATAAAGAATTAATATATTTGTATGCATATTTTAAATATAGGAGAAAGCCCTAGCTGCTGAAAATGCAATGCTGTGTGAGAAGGTAATTTCATTTTTATTATTATTATTATTATTATTATTATTATTATTATTATTATTATTATTATTATTATTATTATTATTATTATTATTATTATGTGACACCCTCCAAATTGATATAATATGATCATGGACATAGTCCATTTCATACCCTATTGATGTAAAATATTTCTAGGGAACAATCAATTTCAAATTTGAGATGTTTTTGGAATTCTAAGACAAAATTGCAACTACTAATTATAAGGGGTTGCAGTTTGGACTTCAAGCACGAGGCGGAGGGGGAGGAGGAGGAGGATCGAACGAGGAGAGAGCAGTGGTGCCGTCTGCGGAGATCAGTGAGGTGTCTGATGTGGAGACGGAGTTGTTCATAGGGCTGCCTGAGACGAGGCATAAGCGCCCTTACCAGAAATAGTATGTGAATAAAATTAATTAAAGCTAGCCAACTTCCTAGCTTTAGTAACCTATGTCTGTTTATATGCATATTATTGCTTATTTTATTTTTTATGTTTGCACCTAGAAACTGCAAATAATTTGTGCCTACTGCATCTGTTAAACCACATTTGTTTCGTTTTGGCTGTGATGGAATGTGGTATTTTTCAGATCATGGTTCTGATGAATTATTTATTAATGACAACTTTTTTATGCATGACTCATTTTATATGTATATGTATAGATTTTTCGATTGTCACGTCTACTTGTAACTAAAGGTCATGTCTAAATTTATCTCTTGTTCGGTTTTTTTTTTCCTCACGAGCTCGGCATATATATATATATATATATATATATATATATATCAGTGTATCTTTTTCAGTTACGTACTAGAATGCCAAGTTCAAGGGCAAAGTTAAGTGGGGGAGTAGGTTCTCCACCAATTATAAAGAGTAAATATGGCGTAGTGGGTATGTTAGGGACGAAGTTCCTTAACGGTCGAAGTTCGCGTTGAATGTCGCGGGAGCTTTGCCCGTCGATCAATCCGGAATCGAATTCTAGGGTTTGTGCGTTGCGCACTTTTGGAAAAAGAAGATGAGTGAGAGAAAGTATTTTATTTCTTGATTGATCCAAATGAATAACAATGTCCACTATTTATAATAGTGGATACCCTAAGTTAAGGAACAAGAAAATATCCTAAACATATATGGAAAAGATATGACAAATCGCTAATTAACTAATTAATAAAGATATGGGGATCTTCATATAGATATGCACGTATCAACTCACCCGCGGTTAAAATCTACCTTGTCCTCAAGGTGGGAACGGTGGAAACCACGACACAACGAAGAGCGACGCGAACAGAAGCTTTGGCGACGAAGAGCGACGCGAACAGAAGCTTTGGCGACGAAGAGCGACGCGAACAGAAGCTTTGGCGAGTTCTCCCTCCTGGATCAAACGCACACCGAATGCTTAAGCGTCTCCCTTCACCATCTTCATCAATAACATCCTGGTATGCTTCACCAGCCTTAAGATTCCCGAGTCCTCCTGCAACAACTTCGGCAATCCATTTAATTTCAAACCTTGCCACAACCTTCGCATCCTTAGTATTTATTGCCAAGTTTGCAATAGTCTTTTGATCATCCAAACTCGATGGACTAAGCATCCTATGGTCTTGTTCCCTCAAATCATGCCCATCACCACCCAAAATGCTATCTGGATTGTCGTCAAGTGTTGGTGACTGTCTGTGGGTAAGATAATCTACATAGCGTCCATTCTCATTAGGATTCCTTTCTAAGGCAGTTGCATATCTCCTGGCAGCAAATGGAATAATCCTATGACGAGATCTACCTTCCTCATCAAGACTTGCGGTGCTATTAAACAACTCCACAGCAGCATTGTTCTGCTCGATATGCAGTGCTGAGTTTTGTTGGCTGTGAGGAGTACCAGACTCTCTGCCATCGTTGACACTCACATCTCCATTTTTCAATTCATTGAGCAGCTCTCTCATAGTAAATGCCCGATTCCCTTTCACCTTGGAATCGGTCTCCACGTCTTGGTCTGAGTACACCACGCGTGAATCCGCATCACTTAATTCGCTGGAGATTTCTTCTTTCAATGCAGAATTCGACACCTCGGGGTTCTCCGGCCCCAATTCCCTTGATCTCTCACCTCTCTCAGCATCAGGTGGCTGTCCATTAGTGTCGCTGGGGTTAGGCTTTAGGAGATCTGTCGAAGGTGGCTGATAGTGACCCATGTACGATATCGGGTAACACACAGGGGTGGGCAGTTCGTAGGTCGCAAATCCCGTGTTGATGAACGGCGGATAGCTGTATGTTGATGCCGGTTCCGGATCGGGTTGATATAACAAAGGCGGCTGGTAGTGGAAGTAGGGTTGTGACTGGTTGTCGAAGTAGGGATCAACCGTTGTTTGCCACGGCGTGACGTAGGCCGGCGCCGGATATTGTAGTGGCACATGGGCAGTTGGTGGTGGTGGCCAGCCGGTGTTGCTAACTCCGGAATTGAAGCTCGCATATGGCGGTTGTTCATATGCTGCTGTCAGTGGCTGATGGTGGCTGTAATGTTGATATCCGGGTTGCTCACGTTCGTCCATCGCGTCCAATCTCATGTTTAATCTATTGCAGAAAGCCGTTATCCGGTCACATAGGGAAACGATATCCTCGGTGGTGTAACAAGCCATGCGTACTCTCAATGAAAGCACCAATTGTTAAGGACGGAGTTCCTTAACGGTCGAAGTTCGCGTCGAACATCGCGGGAGCTTTGTCCATCGATCAATCCGGCGTCGAATTCTAGGGTTTGTGCGTTGCGCACTTTTGGAAAAAGAAGACGAGTGAGAGAAAGTATTTTATTTCTTGATTGATCCAAATGAATAACAATATCCACTATTTATAATAGTGGATACTCCAACTTAAGGAACAAGAAAATATCCTAAACATATATGGAAAAGATATGACAAATCGCTAATTAACTAATTAATAAAGATATGGGATCTTCATATAGATATGCACGTATCATGGTACCATGATACCTTATGAAGCCTAGCATGCTCTAGGTCATTACTTTGTCCAACACTCCTATTTTTATTTTCTCTCATTACTTATCTATCTAATGCAAACCCTACTACAATTATTTTCAGCTTCAACGACATAATATCTCATAATTATTAACTATAGTTTGGGCCCTCCAATTTTAAATTCCTGGCTTCACCTCCGGCCAAGATTAAATTGTGTTAGTATGCATTGAATCGGTATAGTTTGCCGCAAGTGGAACGGAGGTCTCGTGTTTCTGTTTTAGACCCTAATTGTTATATTGTGCTTAGCATGTCGTCTGTATGCCTATTTATATAGAAGTAGGCCGCATAGCTCTGTAATCTGAAAACAATCTGAATAGTGAATACAATCTGTTCTCCGTTTTCTGCCCGTGGACGTAGCCAACTCAACGTTGGTGAACCACGTAAATTCTGTGTCTCTTTACGTTTCTGTTTGTCTCGATTACACAATTGTTCTATTCTGTCACAACAAATTGTATCATGATTATTCATCTCATCCTCACTCTATGATTAATTTAGTCTTAGATAATCCTCTTTATAGCTTATCTCGTATTGTATCTCATCATTATCTTGTCTAGCATAAAAAATTATTTTGAGGCGTTGAATCTGAGTGGAACTAGCAGACAAGTAGTACAAGGAATAACTGAACTTGCGCAAGATATAAATGAGATTGACAAAAAAGAAAAGATGATGGTAGTTTGTACTCCAGTAGGCATGAGAGCTGGTATGACAGTGCTCATTCCTCAATATCCTGAGCACGTCGTTGCAGATGAAATAGCTCGCCCATGTGCGTGCATTAATTAGCACAATGACACAATCAACAGAGACAACCCACTCGTAGCATGCCATCCAGATGTTGTGAATTTTGATTTTCTTATTTGCTAGTAATAATTTTATATTTTTATCTATAATACTATTTTAATTTTATTCATCTTCCAAGTTTCTCTCTATATTTCTTTCTCTAAATTTATTGGATTTATTACATTAATAGTTTTTTTGCAACATGTAAATACGTCATAAAAATTCATTAATGTTTGAATTGAATTTTAGTAATCACATTCACATGTACGAATACAAACAAAATCAAGTAGTTTTAGCCAGGTAAGATTGTCAAGTGGGCCGGATCCCCGTTTCAACCCCAGCCGTGTGAGGCCCACACAACTTGAGGAATAGCTAGGTCCAGACTCATAATTAAAGTGGGCAAGGTTGGGCCTTATTTTAAAATCTGAGCCCAACTAGATTCATTTGGTAAATGCTGGATTGTGCACAAAATAATTTTGTTTCCTATATTTTTAAAATTTCTTATGTATATTTTGAAAAATAGTGACAATTTGAGGATTTCGTTTTATATAAATCTTTTATGAACATTAGTTCATACATAAAATTGTTGGATGGTTTCGTAAGCACGTGAAATAGTATAATTGTTTTAAATATGATTATTCAAGTTCACCTTATTGCAATTATTTGTTAGGAAATTAGTTGGAAGAAGAGGAAATTTAAAGTATAAATCGATAGAACTAAATAGAGTGGAAATAATTACTATTATGAGTCATAAACAAAAAGAAAAAGATTATGGCACAAAAGAATACTTTGGGTTACCTAGAAGTTAAATTTTTTTTTTATAAATAAAATGCTTGAACCGAAATGACGATGATACAGAGCAACATGAATGACTACAGTACTAGCCTAAGTGGGCCGAGGTTGCCTCAACTTATCATATTGGACATAGACATAATTTTCAATGGGCCCACGAATCTAATGTAGGCCCATAAATCTCACGATTCAATAAAAAGGTCTATTAATAGGATTTTAAGTTCCCAATTCAATTAAACTTATATAGAAATAAAGCAGACTTAGTTTGACAAATCAAAATTGGTGATATCATTCCTGACTACTTTAATGAAATGGATAAGAAGCATTGATTAGCATAAAAAAGATAATCAATTAGCAATAATTACTCACATAACGAAAAAGGTTATTGAGACAAGTACAAACCCAAACTTAATCACATTATATCTCCCAGTCTCACTTAGATTCATAAACATATCTCTCTCTCTCTCTCTCTAATATTAATTGCATGACAAAAGCACATAAAAATAATGTAACAACTAAACATTATATGGAAATGGAGATAGGAGTAGTGAGGAAGAAAGTCAAAGAGTCCATCCTTGGATGAAATTAGTGTCCACAGCAGCAGATGATCCTTCTCCAACATTATAGTGATTATACCTGCAATATTACCAATTTAATTATCTATATATATTTACTTAGCTAGAGTGTGTGTATGTGTGTGAATTATATATATACCCTATCTGTAAAATAGGTTCTGGTTCAACTTCTGGAGGTGTTGGGAGGAGGGGAAAGCCACCGGTTCCAGCTGACGTTGCGGCGGCACCACCTTCGTTCCATGGCAACGAAAGGGCTCCCGTACGTTGTTGGTCTTCTGCCTCTACCTGCATTATAGCAAAAATGTCGTCACTATTACAATTAAGCAATTTAAGCATTATAGTAACAATATTTATTATTATCATTATTATTATTATTATTATTATTATTATTATTATTATTATTTATAGTTTTTAAGAAATGGAGTAGTACTATATTAATTAATTTTAATTGTTTGGTTGTGCATTTTTGTTTAAATAAAAATAGCTTATTAATTGTTTGGGACAAATATAATAAATATACTTACCGAGGACATTTCAAGTGACACTCTAATCTTGAGCTGCTTGTTCATGTCTCCTATCTGCCTTTCCTGCCACCATATATTTAACCATCAAATTTCATCAACAAAATTAATCAATTTGACTTTTTTTAATTTTCATATCGATCTCATAATATTTTAGTCTTTTCCACCCCAGGGCATAATAATAAGTATGAGATTGGTCTAATTAATCTCCAAATGAATTTTAATGATTTACCTTTCTGCCTAGCTCTTCCATTTCTTCCATCAACATATGTTTCTGAAATAACACGAGGGAAAAAAAGGATTGAAGCATGTATGCAATGTGAAATATCCAGTATATATTTTGCGAAGATTAAGATTAAACTAAAAAAGTCAAGGAATAAACACTTCATTATATATTCCCACGAAACAAGTAAATTAAAAGACGTGGGAAAATTAAATTCTTAAAAGTATAAATTTGAAAAGCAATACCTTCCTTTGCCTGGCTTGGGCAAGAGCTCCTTCAAGTTGTTTTTCAAGATTTTGCAACTCCTTGGAGCTCAATGTTCCCAGATTTTCACCGAGCAGATGCCTTTATTATCAAATTATATACTAAGATCTTTACCAACTATTTATAGTATTATAATGTATAAACAAAAATAAAACATATTGAGACTGAATTGTGTGAATGACCTTTGAGTTCTTTGAAGAGATTCATACTTGGCCTTCAATTTTGAGAACTCCTGGTACCAACTCTATTTTGATATCACAAAAAAAACATATATTGTACACTCCACTAAATATATGTGATTATTGTCATACAAAATGAAAATATTACTAACTAATTAAACCTGTGTTTCTCCTTCCCCACTATTTTCTTGATGATTTAAAGAGCAACGATGGTAACGTTCAAGGGTCTCGGTCGTGCTGCAAAAATAAATACTCCTACTTTAAACTAATTGAATATACTACAATTCTAGTAGTAATAAGTAAAGGGAGGCTAAACCATGTCATCATTAAATAAAAAGGTGTCACGCAGAAGAAGAAAAAATACTATGGTCTCCCAATCAAATCCAAAAAGGTAAGATCTTAAGGGAAAAAGGGGAAATTTCAATAAATATTTACTCCCTTCGTCCCAGTATAAGAGTAAGATTTAGTTATAGCACGGGTTTTAAGAAATTTGTGGAGTGTGTAATAAATGAAATGAGGTAGTGGTTGTTGGAATATGTAATAATTGAAGTGAGGTAGTGAAAAGTGGGACCTTTTTGACTTTTTGTATGTTAAGAATTTTGTTTTGTTTTATTTTTATAAAAGTAATGGCATTTGAGTGTAAATTTGATGAATAATGAGGTTAAATTTTATGTTCAAATATGGTAGATTCTAAATGTGACTCTTAAATTGAGACGGACTTAAATGGCAAAATGTGACTCTTAAACTGAGACGGATGCAGTATTTCACAGTTAGTGCAATTTCACATGTACATAATTTCTAGCAGTAAACAGATCAGTGTGAACTAAAGTAAGGGAAATTAATTTTGTTTCTAATAAAAACAAGTATCATTAATAATTTGCCTCAGCTACCTAAAAATATTAATTATTCACTACTACAATATTTTAAAAACGAAATTGTTGACTGAAAGTGTGAGTGTTTGATCACTCAAGAACAAAAAAGTTTTCCCCAGAATATCCCACTGCCACATAGGCCTACAAAAAATTGGAGAGGCTGCTACTTGTATAGACTGCTATTTCACATAAAATAAATCAAGAGAGGGGGGGGGGGGGGGGTAAAAACCAGTGAAAAAAGAGACCAGAAGATCTAAGAATGTGATGATGATTAAAACAGACAAAAGTTGAAGCTTTTTATTCTCACGGTCTGTGTTGTGCGCAGTTGCGTCAATTTTTTTTTTGGTACCCCACTCAATATTATCAAGCAAATAAGAATATATATGTGCATGTACACTCACAAATATATGTACTACTATTATATACTCCACATAGAGAGAGAGAGAGAGGGTGGAAGAAGAAAAAAAGGAGAGAAAACCCTAGATCTTGCACAGAGGTCCAAGAAGGGTCAACAAACCTAGTCAGTAATTCTTTCTTCTTTGATGATTCTCTTACAAATTATGAAACGTGTCGGCCCCACGTCCGAAGCATCAATTCTTAATCCAAATACAAAAGCACCATTCTTGAACCAATACAAATTTGATAGAAAAATTTATTAATTCCAGCTTTCCAGTTTAGTATAGCTCAGCTAAAGACCAAAAAATAAACTAATTACAACTCAAATCTTAGAAAACACTTGCAGTGTATCCTTTCCTAAAGCATGCCTGTAATAATTGGCTGAATTTTGTAAGAGATTTCAGAATTCAAGGGATAAGAAATTCATAGGGTTTCATTTGTGAAAAGAAAAATTATACTCCATGGATAATTAATTAATTAAATAGTATTAGTACCTAGTAGTAGCAAACTCATAGAGCTTGCCTCTGCTGGAGAAGATGATGAGGGCAACCTCAGCTTCACAAAGCACAGAAAGCTCATAAGCTTTCTTGAGAAGCCCATTTCTTCTCTTTGAGAATGTCACCTGTCTGTTTATCTTGTTCTCAATTCTCTTCAATTCCACTCTCCCTCTCCCCATTCTTTTCTTATCTTATCTCTTGTTTTGAAGGTGTGTGTATGTGGAGTATATATCTATGAAAGAGAGGGAGAGAGAAGGGCGTGGTGCAAATGGATAATTTTGTTGGTGGGGGCGGTGATACTGCAATCATCCTTGCCTTTATGAATGCGTACAAAACTGATTAGTTAACAATGAAAACGGTGGTTTGATTTCTTTGCCTTTATTATTCTTATCTCTCATGTTTAATTTCTTACCATTTTCTTTCTGCTTTATTCGGCAACGTCTATGTGCCCTAATGTGGACTATTGTTTTTTTTTACGATGGAGCGCAACTCAATTCACTTTTCTCTTCATATCAGTTCGGAAGTTACCAAAAGATTCATTTAGGGTATAAAGAAATGTAAAGTATAAATAGAGATCAACTTAAATAAATCACTAATTATATTTGTTTTAAAACCTTATAACTAGGTTTGGTCAGAAAGAGGTGATATAAAAATTTACAACTATATATAGAATAGCTTTGTTAAGGCTATAAGCGAATCAGATTTCACATATGGACCATCGGTCCATTTGTATATAATTTTCTCTCTCCTCCTTTAAACAAATTGGTCCAATTCAATTATCAGTTAACTGCTAATCGACAAGCCGAATTATCATCCATGTTTTTGCAAAAGAATTGACGCATATTATTGTTCAGTTGTTTGAAATAAAACAAGGTTACTAGCTAATTAATTTCCAATAATTATGTAGAAACAGTTGTAGATCCATCAAATTAATGGATCGATGTCCCAACTCCAATTAATATCTTGCAAGTAAATGCAATAACCGGATAAAACATTTTTTTTTTCAAATAGAAGAACTTCTGTTAGCTACTGATAGAAACACAGGACAGTAAACGTTTACTATTCAACTGATTACATATACTTTATTTACTGAAAAATAGTTATAATACTATTATAAAGTCAACATTTGAATACATTTCAAGAACGTAATTACATAGAAAACCCTGGTGCGAAAGAAAACAAAATAAGTATGACTTCACGTCCTTGTAATTATAAATTATTGTCCTTAATCTTTTTATCCTTGAAATTGGGATTAATAATAATGGAAATAGCACTGTTAGGATTTTGGGGCATATTTGCACAACTAATAGAATAGAAGGATCTATTTGTAATATTCTGTTTGCACTTTCTATTCCCTCTCTTTGCCATTTGAATTGAGCTGAAGTATAAATACAGCAATAGGGTTTTGAGATCGAGTGATTTTCTGGTGATTTGCACTCTTTCAATTCATTGAATAAAATCCTAGTTCGATACACATCAAAGTGTGTGTGCAAGCATTACTCATTCTCATCTTTTCATATGATCTAGAATTGATAGCCGATTTGGCAAAAGTTGATTGAATCCAAGATTCGATCGTGTTGTTCTAAGCTTCTCAAATTGGCGCCGTCTGTGGGAATCGAAAGAAGACGACGCGATCGACGATGTCTACGGCGAAGTTTGATGTAGAGCGATTCACCGGCGAGAACGACTTCGGTCTTTGGCGATTGAAGATGAGAGCTGTGTTGATGCAGCAAGGAGTCTGGGATTATGTGAAATCCAAGACCGATCAGAAGGAGCCTCAAGAAAAGGATCCAGTAAAGCTACAAGAAATGGAGTACAAAGCGTATAGCTCAATCTTGTTGTGTTTGAGCGATAGGGTGTTGAGGGAGGTACAGAAGGAGGATGAAGCTGCGGGAGTTTGGGGGAAATTGGAAAGGATCTACATGGAGAAATCAATTTCCAACCGGCTCCACTTGAAGCAAAGATTATTCAACTTCAAAATATCCGATTCAAGAAATCTCGCAGATCAGTTGGAGGAGTTCAGAAAGTGTATTGATGACCTCGAAAGCGTAGATGACGCCATCAAGGACGAGGATAAAGCCTTGATGCTTTTGAATGCTCTGCCCCAAAGTTTCGAGCAATTCAAGGACTCCATACTTCTAGGAAGGGATTCAAAGGTGACATTGGAGGAGGTATATTCTGCCTTGAAGTTGAAGATTGCTCAAAAATCCTCTGTGAAGGTAGTTGATCAAGCTGCCGAAAGCCTCAACATCAAGGCTACTGGAAAAAGGCAACAAAAGTTCAAGAAACCTGGTGTTGATAAGTGGAAGCCAAAGCCTCAGAGGGACTCAGATCAAAAGGAGTCAAGAAACTGTTATTGGTGCAAGAAACCGGGACACATCAAAAGAAACTGCCATATTTGGAAAAGGAAGATGGCAGAGGGAGAAAAGGAAGAGGTTACTGCAGCTGTGACAGAAGAAATTGAGGAAGCAAGGGCTCTAAATGTGGTAAGAAACAGCCCCATATCAAAATTGTGGATAATGGATTCGGGTTGTAGCTTCCACATGTCATCTTGTCTTGAATGGTTTTCTGATATGAAGGAGTCGGATGGGTCGGTTTTATTAGGTGATGATCATGTATGTGAGGTGAAAGGTGTAGGAAATATATGCCTAAAGATGGATGATGGATGTTTAAGAAAGCTTACAGAAGTAAGATACATTCCATCTATCAAAAGAAATCTTATCTCACTTGGCTTGCTTGAGAAGAATGGATATAGGGTGACTTTGTTTGGTGGAGAAATGGTGGTGACAAAAGATGGCCAAGAAGTGATGAAAGCCATCAGGAATAATGTGTTGTACTATCTCCAAGCAGAAGTCATCAATGGAGCTACAAATTCAACACAACAGTCCATTAATTGGCATGCAAGGCTGGGTCATGTAGGTGATGCTGGAATCAAGCAGCTTGCAAAGATGGGATTGATTGAAGTCCCTGATGATAGTATCAGCAAGGATAATGGCTCCTGTGAAGAATGCATCCTAGGCAAAAGCAAGAAAATGCCATATGGAGTGGGTAAGCATACATCAACCGAGCCACTTCAATATGTGCATAGTGACATATGGGGGCCATCTCCTGTCAATAGCATTGGAGGAGGCAGGTATTTTCTGTCCTTTGTTGATGACTTTTCAAGGAAATTATGGATTGTTGTGATGAAAGAGAAGTCAGAGACCTTTGGAAAATTTAAAGAATGGTGTGTGGAGGTTGAGTTAGAAACTGGAAAGTCATTAAAGTGTCTTAGAACTGACAACGGTTTGGAGTTTCTATCCTCTGAATTTGATGTTTTCTGTAAAGATAGAGGGATCAAAAGGCATAGGACAGTCCCCCACAACCCACAACAAAATGGGGTGGCTGAGAGAGCAAATAGAACAATCCTAGAAAGAGTGAGATGCATGTTGATATCCTCTGGAATGTCTAAACCATTTTGGGCTGAGGCAGCCTCTACAGCAGCTGTCCTGATAAACAAGTGTCCTTCTTCTGCTATTAATAATGATACACCTGACAAAAGATGGTATGGATCTGATGGAGATTACTCTAAACTTAGACCCTTTGGATGTAGAGCTTATGCTCATATAAGGCAAGGAAAGTTGGAGCCTAGAGCTCTGAGATGTGTGATGCTCGGTTATCAAAAGGGGGTCAAGGGTTACAGGCTGTGGTGTTGTGAGGAAGGAAACAAGAAGGTGGTTATCAGTAGGGATGTGATCTTTAAAGAATCAGAAATGCCCTTTGCCAATAAGGAAGTCCAGAAAGTCAGTTTTGAGATGGAGAATCAGAGAGGATCTGTGAATGAAGGACAAAATAGTTCTGAGGGAAGCACTAATCTGGAACCTGCTGATGATTTGAACAACACCAACTCACCTCGAAGAGTGATAGCAAGAGACAGATCCAGGAGAAACATTAAACTGCCATCTAGATTTAATGATTTTGACATGATGCATTATGCTCTTGCTGTGGCAGAAGGAATGGATTTTCATGAGCCATCAAGCTATAAAGAGGCTATAAGGAGTCCAGAGAAGGATAGGTGGTTGCTAGCTATGCAAGAAGAGATAGACAGCTTGTACAAAAATTAGACTTGGGTGCTGGTGCTGAGGCCTAATGATCAACAAACAGTGGGATGCAAGTGGATTTTCAAGAAGAAAATCGAGGCATTCAACAATGATCAGATCAGATTTAAAGCTAGGTTAGTAGCAAAAGGATATACTCAGAAGGAGGGAGTGGATTACAATGAAATATTCTCCCCGGTTGTGAAGCACAGTTCTATTAGACTCTTGCTTGCTATTGTTGCACACAGAGGTTGGGAGTTGCAACAATTGGATGTCAAAACAGCCTTTCTTCATGGAGAGCTAGAAGAAAGGATCTATATGGAGCAACCACCTGGATTTGTGAAACCAGGAGATGAAGGCAAAGTGTGTTTGCTGAAAAGGAGTCTTTATGGCCTTAAACAAAGCTCAAGGCAGTGGTATCTGAGGTTCAATGAGTTCATACAAAAGATAGGTTTTGAGAAGTCACTATATGATCATTGTGTCTTCATCAAAAGGAAGAATGGAATTGCAATAGCATATCTACTTTTGTATGTAGATGATATGCTGATTTCAGCAGAACACAAGGAAGAGGTGGAGAGTGTGAAATCTGACTTGAGGAGTGAGTTTGACATGAAGGATCTAGGAAATGCAAAGAAGATCCTTGGAATGGAAATTATAAGAGATAGGGATAAGAAAAGGATTTGGCTGACTCAGAAAAGTTACATAAAGAATGTGCTAGAGAAGTTTCAGATCAGCTCTAGCAGACCAGTTTCAGTCCCACTCAGTCAACAATTCAAGCTAAGCACCAGTCAGAGCCCTCAAGATGATGATCAAAGAAGAGAAATGGACAAAATCCCTTATGCCAATATGGTGGGAAGCATTATGTACACCATGGTATGTACAAGACCTGATATTAGTCATGCAGTGAGTGTTGCAAGTAGGTATATGGCAGACCCGGGCTTGGAGCATTGGCATGCTTTGAAATGGGTAATGAGGTATCTAAATGGTACTAAAAATTATGGGATTATGTTTGGTGGAAATAAGGAAGAGGTGGAGCAGCCTCTGATGGGATTTTGTGACTCAGATTTTGCTACCAATGTTGATACAAGGAAGTCACAATCTGGATATGTATTTTGTCTATATGGCTCTGCTGTCAGCTGGAAGTCCAGCCTCCAATCAGTAGTGGCACTCTCAACGACTGAAGCTGAATACATATCACTATCTGAGGCAGTGAAGGAGAGTCTATGGCTGAAGGGTATGTGCTCTGATTTTGGGGTTGATCAGAATGCAGTGACTGTATTGTGTGACTCCAACAGTGCCATATGTTTGTCAAAACACCAAACCTTCCATGAGAGAAGCAAGCATGTGGATGTCAAGCTACACTTCATAAGAGATGAAGTAGAAAGGGGATCTGTGAAGGTTGTGAAAGTTGCAACAGAGGAGAATGCCTCTGATATGCTTACAAAGGTTCTACCTGCTTCTAAAGTCAAGTACTGCATGAAGTTGATAAACATGGTTCAGCTCTAATGAAGGAATGAAAGTGAAGATCCAGTGCTTGTCAAGATATGTCCCAAAGGTGGAGATTTGTTAGGATTTTGGGGCATATTTGCACAACTAATAGAATAGAAGGATCTATTTGTAATATTCTGTTTGCACTTTCTATTCCCTCTCTTTGCCATTTGAATTGAGCTGAAGTATAAATACAGCAATAGGGTTTTGAGATCGAGTGATTTTCTGGTGATTTGCACTCTTTCAATTCATTGAATAAAATCCTAGTTCGATACACATCAAAGTGTGTGTGCAAGCATTACTCATTCTCATCTTTTCATATGATCTAGAATTGATAGCCGATTTGGCAAAAGTTGATTGAATCCAAGATTCGATCGTGTTGTTCTAAGCTTCTCAAGCACTGAAGCCCAATTTTCATTAGATGGTGTATGTAAGTGACATTTATAAAAGGCAAATACTACCGGAAAAAATACGAAGTTCGATTAAATTATGATTAATTTTGCAAATTAAAAAATAGATAATTACATTGTAACTTTCACATTTTTTTCATTTGTCCCATTTATTTGCATTTGGAAGAAATTGTGTGTACCGTGGAAGCTGAAATCCATGATTTTTTTTGAAATACTACAAAAACCATTAATATTAGTAAGAAAATTATTAAATACTTATAAGATTAGGCTTAAGTAATTTTGGCTTTCAAATCATACGTATATAATTTCTTCTCAAATCTAAATCAATGGTAAAATTGTGAAAATGCAAATTTATGATATAGTAATTCGCTATTTTTGAAAGTTGCATGATTGACCACAATTTAACAAAACTTCATGATTTTTGTGGCAATTTTCTTCACAATAATACAACTATATATGTGCAATTATTTCTTCAAATAATACAGCTAACAATAACAACAACCTCCTTATCATGAGAGAAATAAATACACTTAACTGCAATTTATATGTAATTGAGGGACACACTTGAGTAATTATGCTAAATCGGGATTCTTGATGTGAATTCATGAGTAATACTAGATAGGCATCAACATCAATCAATTATCAACCTCTAATTGTTTCTTGTTAATTACTCCCGACATATTAAGTCGGAACTCGGAATGACCAAAATTCATTTATAAATAAAATCTAGCGAGCTCAAACATGAACATGTGCAATCAATATTGCAATTTACACCACTTATTAAGTAGTTGGATTTATAAACCCATCAAAAAATCATGGTTACCATGTAGAGTAATTACTTAGTAACCATGCTTCATTGACATTAAAAATTGGGACTATTTATAAGCACATTATACTAAGAATAAAAGGAAATTTTACGTCTAATTGTAAACCCTAATATATTACCAACTGGGCTAGAATTGGCTCATTGGGTCCATTCTCATTTGACTTATGTCAACTATTTATCTTACATCAACTTCTTCATTATTACCATTAAATACTTATTTGAATTTACAAACAAAAATTAACTAACTTTTTATTTTTTTGGAAAGAAAATGTCAAGATACCTTTTCAAAATTGAAAAAGATATAATACCTTCTCGAATACCCTTTCCATTGAAGAATAAATTTTTATAAAAAAAGATACTTTACCATTCCATTTACTTCTTCCCTTGAGATACTCAAACGGGAGAAACAAGATTAATGGATTTGAAATATTGCACACTACCTAGCTTGTTAAAGATGTCCACATCGTAATAAATCATTACAAAAAATAATTCCTATGTCAGGCCTCAAACTTTATGTGGCGGATCTAGGTGAGGTCGGATGGTTCCAGTGGCGGCTCCAGGGGGCAGGTGGGGGCGGTCGCCCCCACCGTGCGACTAATTTTCCCTTATCTCGGATGTATATTTTCCATATCCGCCCCCTCCGTTGTCTCCGACGTCGCCCCGTTGACCGAAAAAAAATAACCATTATCTCCCAAGCTCGATGGGGATCTCATTATGTCATCGTGATTCGTCTTGCAAATATGTGGCAGTCAGTAACCGAAGTACTTGAAAACGTACTTGTTGATGGAGAAGAATATGAAACAAGGGGAAAAGCTGTAGGTCTCGTACAGAAAATGGAGACTTTTGAATTTGTATTCATCCTTATGTTGATGAAACATTTGTTGGGGGTTATTCAATCATTGTCTTGTGCCTTGCAACAAAGAGATCAAGATATTTTAAATGCGATTTTCTTGATAGAGAATGTGAAAGAAAGCTTGAGATCATTTCGAGAATTTGGATAGGATACTTTCTTGCAAGAAGTGAATGATTTTTGTGGGGCAAATGACATTTCAATAACAAACATGGATGATGATGCTCCAAAGCGGATTAGTAAGAGGAATGGTTCAAACATCAAGAACTACCATCATTATCGCGTTGAAATATTTTGTCAGGTAATTTGAAATTTAATATCTTATTCATTTACTAAATTAGAATCATCTTGATATTTAATCTTTCTTGTGTGTCAATTAGGTCGTCGACTTACTTACACAAGAGATGGAAAATCGTTTCTCTGAGGCATCCACGGACTTGCTAAGTTGTATGGCATGCCTCGATCCAAAAAATGATTTCGCTGCTTTTAATGTTCATAAGCTTGTTCTTTTTTTATATATAAAAGGAGGATCGACGGTGGTTCCCCACCTACTCCCCGAAGTGACTCGGACCCCCGGTCTAACGGTCGGAGGTGAAGCGTCTTACCAAGCTGCGCTTCGTTGTCAAGGTGGGACCCAATGGGTCCACCAACCCCGCAGGAACGGGTCCAGGATTTTTCACCTCCCCCAGCTTCTGGGTCCAGGCACGGGTACAGGCTTAATCACCTCCCGAAGCTCTGGAGTCAGGCCAGTGAATCCACTAGGCCACAGGGAAATTAATCCCCAAGATGCGCCTCCCAGGGATCGAACACGCGGCCTCTAGGATGACGCGGTATCCTTGCCTCCCTTCTCAACCAGTTGAGCTAGGAGGCTTGGATAAGCTTGTTCATCTTGCTACTCTTTACCCAAAAGACTTCACATCGACTCAACATACTGAATTGTTTAAACAACTTGAAACTTTTGTTGTTGTTGTGAGAAGAGATGCACGATTGAATGGTATTGAAGATTTGGCTAGCCTATCTCAGAAGATTGTTGAAACCAAGAAAGATAAAGTTTTTCCGTTGGTTTATCGTCTGATTGAGTTGGTATTGATCTTACCTGTAGCGACTGCATCTGTTGAAAGAGTATTTTCAGCAATGAAATTTGTCAAGACTAACTTGCAGAATAGGATGGGAGATGAGTGGTTGAATGACAGTTTGGTAGTATACAATGAAAGATCCATCTTTGCTAGTGTTTCTAATGAAAGAATCTTGAAACGTTTTCAAGATATGGATACCCGTAGAAATCAGTTGTCTCAGTTAACAGATGCTAGAGCTACTTGAATTGTAATAGACTTTCATTTTGCTAAAAAACATATTGAAGTATTATATTTAATATTTTATTATTTTATTATTTTATTCTGCTCCCTCCGTTTTTTTAATCCTGGATCCGCCACTGGATGGTTCGACCGACTCCACCTTTGGCCCATAGGGGTTGGAAATGCTACTGAGTTCAACATTTGGAGTTGTCGTCGAGCTCACAGTGTGACAAGTCCGGCCAATCCTTCGGGGATCGTGGATCACTTCCATTTTCATTGGTTAGCAAACGCCCCCACACCGCCTCTGCTTTCTGACAATGGTGACATATTTCTTTATTGTGTCTGACTCTATAAGTTTCGTTTTCTGTACACGCCATTAGTCTACCGTACGATTAAATGCAGCTAGCGGTGCCTGTTCAGGAGAATAAATAATGAGATTGGTAAGAAGTCTTTATCTTTGATCTAATAAAAGCCCCCAATAAAATAAATAGCCTAATAGCAATTAATAAAAACCTGCCCATAAGAAGAAGCTTGGAAGTGGAAAGAAACAACAATTTAAATACAGTAATAAGTATAGAAACTGACCCACAAAAATATTTGGTGTGGTGGCATTTAATTATAGAGTGGTGAGGTAGTTGGCACGACAATTGGGCCCCTTTATCTCTCGTGTAAAAATTTGCAAGTTTTGGAATTTTTTGGTACATATTTAGAAATTTAAATCATACTCGTTTTTACTAAAAAAATTTGTCCCATTAATTGCCCTATCCGAATTTGAATTTGTTTCACCTTTTAAGCCTCCAAGTATGAATTTTGAGGCCATATATATACGTGCTTTTCTTTTCTTTTCTTCTCTTTATTTATTTAAAAAAAATTATACATGTAGCATAGGATTACGAGATATTTATAGTGAGATAGTCTAAGGCAAATGTGGTAGTTAAAGCATACCATAAATGGAAATAACGTGGCGGTCCAAATTTGAAGGTTAGATTGGCCTTTTTGCAATTTTAAGTAACCCTTCTTTAAATTGCTTTTACGTTTTCAACAAACAAGATGCCCTAAATATTTTGTACTGCCCTATTACAATTAGGATAGGGGACCAGAATCATCATCATCTAGTTGAAATAATAAAAAAAAACTGCGTCCTTTTTCCTTTGTCATGACTACATACACACTTATCATTTTATTTGCCATGTTACAAAATTGGAAAATTGGTTGGATCGGAAAACTGAATAAATCTCCACTTATTTTGGAAGTCGGAGACATTGCGTCGGCCATTGTTGGCAAAGGATGACGGAGTTGTTGCACCGTGGTGCCAACAACAATTCCGCAAGCCAAAGAAGTTTCCAGGATCTTATGAGATGACAGTAGGGCTGGTCAATCCCACTCGGATCCACATATTTTATATACTATGTATAATAAACGTTTAAGAATTCTGTTTTTAAACTCATTCTTAAAACTAGTTTAAAAATCAAGGTTTATGGTACTAAGTCGCAATTGATTCA
Source organism: Salvia splendens (assembly GCF_004379255.2). Taxonomy (NCBI): domain Eukaryota; kingdom Viridiplantae; phylum Streptophyta; class Magnoliopsida; order Lamiales; family Lamiaceae; genus Salvia; species Salvia splendens. The sequence goes on along the minus strand of NC_056033.1, from coordinate 4,766,037 downwards.
GAAGTTTCGATTTATATAGAAATGTGATGCATGATTTTAGCGACTTGAAATTTCAAAATTCGAAGTCACTGGAAAAAAGGAGTCAACAGCTAATGTTCTAACTTTCTTTCTTCTTTTTATAATTATATGTTCTCTCAATTAGCATATCTCTATTTGTTTTCAAGTTTTCCTATTGATGAGATATTTGAGCTTCACTTAATATGTCAAAAGCTTAAATGACAAGATAAATTTTTATTTTAAATAGAGTTACTATAACAAAATTATTATTTTTTTATTAGTTTAAGGATATATTATTAGATGTATAATAAGTTTAAAAAGTATTGTGAGAACACAGTAATACAATAGTCAATAAATTTAAAGTTTCATTAGCTTTTAGTATATCAAGGAAGTAATTATACTACTATTTGAGAATGTGCTGTTATTGTAATAACTCGTATGAATTGAAGTCATAAGACAAGAGATTTAATATGTTGTAACAATAGGTTGAGTAGCCTAAAGCAGGCAAGGGCACATGTAAAATTGAAGACGCATGCTTTGACAGACATGGAGATTTTGGTCTATTGCATAAATAGGAATATTGTACAGCTTTTAAAAGATTTTCAGGAAAGGAATAAAATTTACAAGCAAGTGAACATGGTTGCACATTGCATTCAATAACCTAATATTAAATGCTATGAGGGGGTAAAAGTAAGTAAATAATATGGTGGGAGTGATATACTACACATTATATATTCATCAAATAATGCCAATTGAAACAGAATAATCATATAAACAAAAATTCTTGGACAAAAAAAATTACAATGGGCTGACAAAAAATGCATGATATACATACAGGAGGAAAGCATACATTTCTACATTTCTAAGGTCCACTGACAAAAGGAATAAATAAGCTTAGATACTGCACCTCATAAATATGAGAATCTCTGAAGATAAGGAATTTACAACTTAACTGAACCATAAACTAAAGCACATTCTACAAAATAATAGTACACTAGTTAGGAATATAAGGCTCAAACAAACTTACACAAGGATTAGGATCGTATTGCATGATTTCTGCAGCACGTTCGAACTCCTCGCGCAGGACCCTAATACTGTGTTTGTCCACCACCCTGCCGAGATCATGAGACACCTCAAATGGATCCTCAATGCATATCAAGTGACGGTCGTTCCCAACCCTCCTAGTCCAGTCCTTGCCTCTCTTGCTGTAATGCACAAAGTTATTTTCTTAGTTATTTTACTAACGACACGTTTACGTTGCACAGCCCAACCCCTCAAACAGTTTCCCTTCCAACAAGCATAGGAAAGCAACACCGCTCTAGCATAAATCTAGTGATAGATGGATGTAAAAGGTTACTTTACTCGACCGTGACAAGAAGAATAAATGATGCAACATATGTCGAGAGTGAATGTTTCCCACCTGATCATGCTTCCTGTGCGAACTGATATAACATCATTTGCATAATCATGACAATAAGCCCAGTAATGGAAAAAGCCCCAAACCAGCTGAGCAACACTTTCTCGATTCTGTGCCCCGAAATTTTGAAGCTTCTCCACTTGGTCAAAATATGCACATTCCACATCCTCCACAGTTATATAATATGTAACCTGCATTCTCTGTGTAAGACGAAAAAGCAGAAGAAAATGAATTTGCAATTTCATTTATCCTCAAACGCAAAAGAAAATTAAGAGCAGATGCAATATCCAGAATAGACAAGTCATAGGTGTAAGCTGAGGCATGTTATCAAAGAGGGGGCCATTCAACAAAACAATAGACAGCCCATCCACAGTTGATTGCGAATTTGAGATTAAGAAAAAGTTGATGTGTACCGTGTTAGTGTTTAGTGGGCTTATAGCCTCGAAATAATTATCTACAGACTACACAACATGCTAATGTCTGACACTGTCACATGCATGGGACAATGGTTTTAATTTCCTAAATATATAACACAATAAATCAAAAGATGCAGGGAGCAAAAGTGACGGTGAATAGAAGCTTATTACTAAGTTACCTGCAAGCATGGAAGAATGGAAGGTCTGCGCTGTTGTAAGAAATGAATGCACATCAACACATACCTGTAAAACAAAGTTCGGATATTTAACAAGTAGAACTGAATTATATAAACCTGGAAATAAGAGGGTTGTTTAAGATGACTTACGCATAACTCGAGAGTGTTCCTTGGTAAGTCACATTGACTCCTCGTGATTTAGCCCAGTGTTTCACAATGAATGCCAACTGACGAAGTCTTACATCTATCCGCGCATAATCATGAAGCAGCTTAGTATTTACAACAGCCAGCACGTTGTTTATACAAATGTCACAGGATATACCCGTGACTGGATCCATGAGCTTCACTATAGGAACTCTGGCACGTGTAAGTGCCTGAAAAAATCATTAAAAATGGAAAGAACTTAATTAATATTCCAGCAGGGACACCCAAAAAGCAAGAACAAAGCGGTAAATTATGTAGGAGTAATTCATTAAGGCTCCCAAATGTGTTTCTTATGCCAACATGTATACTTAACTTACAACAGATGAACAAAACTGAAATCAGTAAAATAAATAGCATAACCAGAGACATCACTAACCTGTACATTCTGCAGATTGTCCGACTCGAATATTTTTGCCAGCTTTAGCAAGACCTCAGACTTTTCAATATCCCCAAGATCCATTTGAAGGCAAACATCAACATCACTTTTTGGAAAACCAAATGAGTTGGCACATGATCCATAAAGGAACAAGCGGGCATTAGGCCACTCTTTGCGAACAAGGTTCTCCAATAGAGTTAACAATTGCTTTTGCTTCAGCTTTTCTTCATCAGATGGGATCAAAGATTCAAACAATGCCAAAAGTGGAGCATTAAGCATGGTTATGTCATTTCGACAGGTTGTATGCCTTTTATGATTCCTCATCCTCTGTGCCATTATCCACTTTCCTCTGTCATCAGATCGATAATCCTGATCATACGAGAAAATTGTGAATCTTAAAATCCTCATATTTGTAGAAACATTTTCGACATAATATATGAATCTTAAAATCCTCAAACAAGAATCACAATCCAATACTTACTAGATTGAATATCAAATGATATTTTTCTATACTAATATTACGAAAAAAAATACTACTAATTCTTAGAAAGGAAGCAATAAAACTTCTGATATCAAATACTCCCTTCGCCCCACTGAAGATGACCCCCTTTCCCTTTTGTTTTGTCCCAACCAAAATGACTCATTACTAAAAATGGAAACACCTTTATTTCTACTTTATTCTATTTTTCTTACTTTACTCTCTCCATTTAACACACAAAATAAAACTGCATAAAATCCCGTACCACCCAAGGAAGGGCTCATCTTCCTTGGGACGGAGGGGGTACTCAGAAGCCAATACTTACTTGATTGGATATCAAATGATATTTAACTCATGAAAAAATTACTAAATCCTAGAAAGGAAGCAATACGACTTCTGATATCAAATAAATAAGAATATCAACCAAAGTTCACGTGAATGAGTACTAGAATGCCATCAAGGATTAATAAAGAGACTAAGCAGCCACACACAGCCACCAAAAGGTAGACATGCAACCAAAGGCACCTAACTGTACTTGAAGTTAGGTAATCCTAAACGTTCTGCTTTTGATGACATATTTTCAGATGACATGGGATTCCGTCCTCATTTCTAATTCCACCTAATAGCAATCCTAAATGCAAAGAGTATAACACTCCAATAGATGCTGCATCAAATATTAGAGCATAAAGTACAGTGCAACAGAAAAGGATGATGAAATTGTTCAGTAATCACATATGTTATGCAACAGAATTTTACTCTTTGTAGTCATTTATCCACGTGCCCAAACCCAAAATAACAAGTTTTATCAGTTCTCAAATGCTACACGGATCCTCTGAAGAATTTGGGATATGATGTTTACACATAAACGATCTCTATCAGAGTCTTAGGAGCAGAATGTTGTAAAGTGGGGATTACTTATTCCAGATGGTCGGGCATAAAGAATAGATACCAAGAACAGAGTTAAATTTCTCCAATGAAACTAATAGGTCGCATATAATATGCCATCGGTGGTGATTTGTTCTGTTTTAAATCAGAAACAAATATAACGAGATTTAGAAAAGTGCAGAGCATATGAAACTTTACTTTTACGTTCAATAGCCAATATCAAACGACACAAATGGACAGAAAAAGATGTTACCTTGTCGCGGATATGCTTCTTTTTACCATTCTTCTCACCGGATTGATCTTCAATTCCTAAAGAATCCACCAGATCCTCCAAAACATCTATCTCGGAACCATCGTTGTTAGCCTTATCCTCCCCACTGCGTCTGGACTCTTCACCATCCCCAGCACTGCGTTGCTTCATAGACTCCTCAATATCGAAATTAGAGGCAGGGTGGAGGCTGCTGCCCGCTGGCAAACCAGGCGAATCGAGCTGATTGATTAACCTATCACTCTTATAGGAATGAGCAGCATTACCCTTACCCTTACCCTTGTCCCCATTCAGATCAGGAGTCCTCCCATAACCATGCTCCACCGGCCTCACATTCTTGAAATTACTCGAAAAACCGGGAGGAGGAACTGCCACCCTTCCAGAATCTCCCTGCTGCAGCCTGCTCCTTTCTAGCGTCTGAGCTCTCAACACATTACTATTTGCCTCAACTGAACTCTGCAGAAACCTATTCTCAGTCGCTCTATAAAAGGACGGCTCTAAATCATTGACGGCACCATTTTTCAGAACATCCTGATTCAGAGACCCAAATATCAGATTCTGCCCCGGCTGATTCGGTGCGCTTGGATTCGATTTATCCCCGTAGAGCCCTAAATTCCTCGCTCCATCACCAGGCGAGACGCGCCTCAGGTGAAGATCGAATTGAGGAGGGCGAGACGGCGTGGAGAAATTAGGGTTCGGATTAGGGTTTTGGTGGAAGTAATTCTGCTGAGTGAAAGGCAGGGGAGGGAGGTGGCTCCAGGGAGGGAAGGCGAAATCGGCGCCGTTGGACGGAGGGAAGGCGGCGTGCGGAGGCGGAAAGGTGGGGATTGTGGGGCCGACCGCCGCGACGGCAGGGTCCTGTGAGAAAGTCTGCTGCTGTTGCTGAGGTGGTGGCGGGAAAATAGGATGTACGGAATCGGATTGCTTATTACGCAGTAGTTGGAGGAGGAACTCCCCGCCATTCGGCAGTGGCGCGTCGCCTCCTCGACCGCTCATGGTGGAAGTTGTTGGACGCCGACACACACAAACTACCTTAATCTTTTACTCCTTTATTTTATACAACTCATCTATTATTAAATCCTATTCATCGGATAAGAGCATCTACAACGGTGGACGGACGACGTCCGTCCGTCCGTGCCGCTGGCAAGGACAAGCTCTACCGTCTCTGCGCTCGTGCCAGCGAGCAGCTGACGTGGCGGCACTCGATTGGGCAACGACTTTGATTTTTTTAATTAAAAATCGGTTTTTAATTTAAAAAAGCCGATTAAAAAAATTTCCACTTCCCAAAAAAAAATCCTTTTTTTACCATTTTCCATCATTTTTAATTTTTTTCCCCCTAAAAATACACATTTTCATCTATAAATACTCCACTTTCACACCCAAAAATTCACCCCACATTACACAATTCTCATCTACAGTACACTCTCTAATTTCCATTCTCATTCTCATTCTCATTCTCATTCTCATCTTCATTCTCTCATATCCATTCTCAATCTTTCTTCCACTCCTACAACATAACAATGTCCGGCCAAGGCGATGACCCCCCGCCCCCCACGGTTGGAACCCCGAATGGTTCGGTTCACAACCGTTTCCTAGTCCGGAAACGAAATATTCGGCCCCTCCTCAAACCCAAAGTTCGGGTGTTCGGGGTGGCTACCGGCCATACCCAATCGACGACCAAGGTGCCCCTGAAGGTCGATACGGGTGGACACCGGAGCCTAGGCCGACCGCCCCCTCCCAAACTCCGACTCCTCCTACTCGCGGTGTCCGCACACCGTACACTCCGGCAGAGATGGATAAATTGTTCACAACAAACTTGGAAATCTCCGAAGATCCGGTGGTTGGCACGAACCAATCCGGCGATCACTTTTGGTGGCGCATCGCTCCCCGATACGATGAAAACCGGCCGCTGGGAACAATCAAGCTCAACGAGAGTATGGTGCGCAACGCCATCTACCGAGCCAACGATGAAATTGGCAAGTTCAATGGCTATTTCCTCCGGGAAGAGCGGAATGCGGGGAGCGTCCGGAGCGAGGTCGACATCATCACTGCCGCGTTGAGCACCTACCAATCCATGAACTACAAGTCGTTCAAGTACCTCAACGTTTGGCAGGAGACGTGGACGCACCCGAAATATATGGGAGGCGTAACATCCTCCTCTAGCGGCTCCTCCAAACGGTCAAGGTCGGTATCCCTATCTGACGCGGCTCTGAAGAAGTGGCTAGCCAACTCGCCAGAGCTAACTTGGGTAGCCCCGACGCCGGCCCGAGCGGTTCCCAACGCCGACCGCAAGGAAGGAAGAAGGCGGCGGCCAACCGCCGTCGAGCCGCGGCTGCAACCGCCGATGCTCCAGTTCCCGCTCCCGTTCCCGTTCCATATGCGCCACCTCCACCACCCACAAACTCGTTGTGGCAGCTTTTGGCCCAACTCAATATGGCCGATAGGTCTACTATGACCCACTCGCAACTTCAATCGCACGAGGCCATGATATTGGGCCTCCAAAGACAATTGGGGGTAGTGCCGTCGGATGAGTAGTTGTCCACAAGGTATTTTTAGCTTTTAATTATGTAATTTTTAATTTTTAGGAGTTTAATTGTGTAATTTTTTTATTTATAGGTATTTTTAGTATTTTAATTATGTAATTTTTAATTTTTAGGATTTTAATTATGTCTTTTTAATTTTATTTGTAATTTGTAATATTTATTGTGGTTTTTTAATGAATTTTAATTTTATTGAAATGTTTTTGTTTAATTGAATTTTAAATTGAATTGTGCTCGTCTTTGCGGAAGAGCACAGCTGTAGGTGTTGTGCTCTTGCCAGAGAGCAGACAGAAAAAGTGGGGTCGGGCCCACAACCGTGCTCGCTGGCAAGAGCACGATTGTGGGTGCTCTAATGGTATTTAGTGGAGTAATAATTGATTCCTTTTATAGTACCGAAAATAATTATTGAACTGATATACAAATATTTTATCCAAAGTTTATGCATGTGTTTAATTTATGATTTAATTCGATTGTATTAATTCATCGGATTTTGTGATTTACTTGAATCCCTTTTATTTGGATTAGCTATATTAAATTTTCAGAAAATAATCAGTCACAAATAAAAACATACTCTTGTGTCAAACACAGTTTTATCGGATAAACACTATCGTAATATGCATGTTAATTTGGTCATAAAATCTCTTAATTATGCACACTGCCTCTTTATTTTTTTCAGATAATATTTTATATCAAGTCAATATATTAATATTACCCAAATCTTTCAATTTATCGTTTATATCCAAAATATTTTGAACCTGTATCAATTTTTTCATTTAAACGTTAACTTAGTGCACTAGCAATAGACAATAGTGCCCTAGCCGAATCGCATGAGGCTAGCCGAGAAGAGGAGAGAGAAAATCCCGAGAGCTCGGGTTTGGGCGAGAGCGGCTGGGTGGTGGCTAGGGTGCCTATGTGTGCCTGACCGCTCAACCGAGTCAATTTTTCATTTTTAAAATTTTGTATTTATTCATACTTTATATATACCACTCATTGCGCTTCATTGTTTAAATATTTGATAAAACCAATTAATTTCATAATTTGTTAGTATTAATTTGATAAAATAAATTAAATGCGAGCGCTGGGCTGGGCTGTGGCTAGGCTTTTGTAAGAAGACCAGAGCATTGGCTAGGCTATGGGAAGAACATGATAATGTAGCAAGAGGAATTTTAGGCTGGGCTGTTTCTATCGCTATAAAATCATGCTATCACACTATGCAGTTGGAAGAAAAAATATAGTAGTAATATTTTTCTTTAAACGTAAGTTAAATACTCCCTCCATAAGTAGAGAGAAAAATGTTATTGAATATTTTAATAAGGAGATGAGAGAGATGAATTTATTTCCAAATATTAAAAGTGGACACCTTGAATAACACAAATTAAAAAGATAGATGGACATCTTGAATGAGACGGACGGAGTATAAGAATATTGATATTCCAATTAAAATTTTATTTTATGGAAACAATTACACTAATAATAAAATTTATAAATTCGATAGTTAATCCTAAGTTTAGTAGTAGCATAACTATCAGCTTTGACCATATACTGCACAAAACTACGCAGTATATACCATCATCAAACAAACTATTCGTTAATTGAAAAGTATGGGTTTATTTAATACTCCCTTCGTTTTACGGTAGTGGAGGCTTTTCTTTTCAGCACGCGATTTAAAAAATATATATTGTGTTAAGTGAGTTAATTAAATGCAAAATAAAGTAGGAAATAAAAAAAAATAGAGTGATAAAGAGATAATAAAGTAAGAGAGTAAAGTAGATGAAAAAAAAATAATTGCGTTATTTTATTAAAAAGGAAAATGACTCCACTATTATGAAAAATAAAAAAATGGAGGAGGGTGTATTTCCTATAAGTGCAAAGTAATTTTGATCGTCCTGTCCATAAATATTACTACTAGTTAGTGGGTTATATAGTGCATGCACTCAACTACTCGCTCAAATGCACTCAACTACCCTCTCTCTCCATCACATCCTATCATCCCAATTTTCATATTCCAATTCTCACAAAGTAGGATATTGCTACACAAAGAACAATAGTTTGAGGTATAAACCGGTAGAGATTATAGTAGAGTAAGGCGCATCAAACAAAAGTTTTGATGTAATTGAGAATGGTGGTCGCCCTCTTAGAGTCGACCATATCTACGCCATGGAAGCCGCCGTCGTGGAAACGCGCCTCGACCGCCACCCCCTCCTCCACCAGCATCTTAACCAAGTCTTGCTGGCGGTCAATCAACGGGTCCCCGCCAAAACCAATAACCAAACACCTCCCAATATTCTTCACCTTCTCCTTGGCCACGAAGGGATTACTGAAGCGGTGATCCATGTCCGTCCCAACCGGCAGCGCTAGCTCCCACAGCAAGTCTTGCACTGACAGCGGCAAATTATCATCCCACGCCCGCTCTAGCTCGCTCTTAGTCCTCTGTTTCGCCCCAAAAAATGGCTGGTTCAGAATGGTTCCCGCCATTTTCACCGGATGCAACTCTATGTCCTGCTTCCCCTAACTTTATTACTATTTCATACTCCACTCCATAACAGTATAAATACACTATAAATTTGAACATCACCAATCTATTTTATATTCGACTCAGTAACATACTATCCTAAATAAGTTGTGTATGTATGTATTTCACTTCTATACTGAAGAACAAATGATCTTCACAAGATAAATGATTTATAGACTAAAATGAGCCTATTCTCTTAATAAACATCCCCAAAGAGTACCCAAGTATAGGCAAATTGCATGTCATCAAAAATGTAAAATAGTACTCCCTCCGTCCGCCCTATACTTTGACTTTTCTATAAAGATAATATAATAAATAAGTAAGAGAGAATAATGTAGAGAATAATAAGGGCAGAAAAGTCAATGTGAGGCATAGAGAGTAGTCGATAATGAAAACTAATAGTAGAGGCCTCTTAAAAAAAAGTAGAAACCTGCAGGCGCAGGGCGGTGTTGTATGCTACGTTAGCGCCACAGCGGACGCCGTAGAGGTAGCAGCGCGATAAATCGGCGTAGTCTGTGATCCACTGATCGCCGCCATCCGTGGCCTGGTCCCTGACCCACGCAACAGCATCCACCGCGTCCTCGTACTGCGCGGGGAGGCGGTTCTCAGGCGCGAGGCGGAGCTCGACGGCGACGAGGACGGCGGGGACCTCGGCGGAGATGCGGTTGCAGCTGTCGTGGGAGACGGCGGCGCGGATCCATCCGGCGCCGTGGAAGAAGAAGATGACGGGGAGGCGGGCGACGGTGTTGTCGTTCGAAGGGAGGCGGGCGGGGAGGTAGATCCGCAGCCACGTTTTCTTGCCGGCGTCGAGGGTTACGTCTTTGCTGAGGACGCCGTGGCCGGGGGTTTCTCCGGTTTCGGCGGAGGTGGGGTGGCGGGTCAGTGAGCCGTCGGGGTTGAGGGAGATTTTTAGGTGTGTGTAGGGATCCACTTTGGACATGGTTTTGCTCTGTATTTTTGTATGTGTAGAGGATATTAGAGTGTTCATTTTTTATTGGTTTATAAATGGCTAGCCTTGAATTTCGCACTTAATAACAAAGTTGAGTATAATTTGTTTTTAAATCAAGAAATCAAGAGTAATGCCTAAAAATGGTCCTGAATATATACTCGTTTTACGATTTTGGTCATATACTTTATCTTTTGAATTTTTGCATCCTGAACATTTCAACACTTTAATTTTTGCATCCTGAACAAATCAGACGTTTTTTTGAATAACCAATTTATTTCATTTTCTTTTTTGATATTATTTGTTTTATATTTTAAATGATAATTTATTAAAATAATTAAGGATATAATTAGGGATTAAAAATCTTAATTAAAGGTTTAATTTGGTCAAAATTGGGATTAAACCCGTTGACCGTTAAAAACTAACGGAGCTGTTAGTGTAGGACCAATTGTGATCCGAGTTGAAATGTTCAGGATGCAAAAATTCAAAAGATAAAATAGATCAAAATTGTAAAATAGACATATGTTCAGGACCAATTTTGACCTTTATTCTTAAGTCAATTTTGGTCCATATAAATTTTATTAAGAAACGGAAGATATATTCATTAATTAAAGCTACCATAGATATGGTTTCAATCGAATCATTTAGTATGGCTATATAAGTTATGAATTAGCCAATTAGGATTCAAATATTAGTATAGTAACAAACAATGATTTGGATTTAAATGAAAGTATATGGCATATATATTTTGATTCATATCTTAATATTACCATATGAATTATGATCATACAAATTTTGATCATTTAAAATGACGTTTTTTTTATATATAAATTTTTGTATTTTTATATCGATACGCATGGCATGCGCCACGTGGCACTCAGCACCTTGGAACTCATTAAACATGTACTCCATTTTCCGATAAATATTGAATACTTGGTATTGCCCCCCATTTGTATCCGAAATCTTTTAGGAGTAGTATTTTACTACTATAAAACAATAACTTCTTCACTTTTCTTAAATTTGAGTTTTGAATTTTGTAGTACTATGAAATTAAATTAAACATGACATAATTTGGGCCTCTCTCTTTTAGGGTATCATATATGCAGCCCAAATATAGAAGGCTCTGAACGTGACATAATTTAGGCCAGTTTTACGACCCAATATTATTATTGTCGGACGATAAATTATAATGTTCAAAAATTTGTAAAAAGATTGTGTCAATATGGACGATTACTAACCCTTCATATTACTATTAAGCACTAGGGGTAATGTTAAAATGCAAACTCATATATTGTATAAACTCAAACTTTTCAACACAGTATCAACATAACGTCAACACAGTGTAAAATTTCAAGATTTTTATATCAACACAATGTCAACACAGTTTCAACACAGCATCAACCGTTGACATTGTGTTGATATTTTTTATTGCTATCATTTTATCATCTGTTGATATTTTCTAACGGTTCAGATCATGGTTTGAAGTTTGTACAATATTTAGAGTTTGCATTTGATCACATTCCTAAGGATTAATAGCTTATGAGTTATTTTCAATTATCGATGCTCCATCTATTTAAACAACGAGTCACTACAACAAAAAAATAGATAATTAAGGATAATTTTTAATGCTTTTAGGACGCTAAGTTGTGTCTAGTTATACTATCACTGCTTTATAAAGTGTCTTTATTGTTAGTGTCTTAATTACTAAAATTAGGAGACACAAATAGAAGCTCTCTGAAAAGCAAAAGATTAACATAATTTGCTCTTAATTTAAGAATGATTTCTTTCACATCCTAAATTATAGTTATTTTTAAAAAAATTCAAACGCTATTAATTACATTTCAATATTTATGTCCCTTAAAGATAAGTTTTTTGCAGTGACTTTTTTATGTAATAGGAGTAGTTGTAATTAACATCTCATTCCCGGGGCCATCCCCTCGTGGCTAAATCAATCTTTTTCATTCTCCCTACATAATAAATGCTTCCCATAAATAGCACTACTATGCAGTTGTGTTCTAGATAGGGTCATGTATCTCTTAGCTTCCCCTGTTTATTTCTTAGTATTTCTAATTTGTCACAAAAGATCGACACAAACTTTAAATACTCAAACAATCGCTCAACAACAAAATTTGTATACGTCTCTTCTTCAACACTACTATATATACTCTTTCATTGACGAGTCAAGCTCTAATATCCTAATATTTCTTTAATTAATTTGGCAGGGGAAAAAAGTGCTCGAATTGAACAAACATTTTGAGGTCTCGCTCGACACAGTCTATCTGAAACTTACATATGCCTACAAATTTAAGATTTCATGTCATTTGTTACATGGAAGTTGGATAAAACTCAGTAATTCATTCGTATTACACTGTCAAAATTTAAGTAAATGATATACGTACTCCCTCCATGCAGTCATTCACGCATCGCGCGGGGGCTGAAACGATCCTGCACAATATCGGCAGGCTGGATTCGACAAAACATACATTTTTCTTTCTTTTTAGAGCATCCGCAATGGCGCCCGTCCCGGCGGACGTCCGATTTGCGTGCCGGACGTCCGTCATTGTGCAAAGGTGACGCGGATACGGACGTCCGCTGCGGACACCGGAGTTCCGCGGCGTTCCCGGGACGTCCGCCATTGCGTTGACCTCACGGACGTCCGCGCAGACGTCCTGATTATTTTATAATTTTTTTACAAAAAAATTATATAAATACGACCCCACTTGTATTAACGAGTATCTCTCTCTCTAAATACTTTTCTTTCGAAGATAAATGGAGCACCACGATAGTGATTCCCCCGCCACGAGCGAGTCACATGGACCGATCTTTCCCGTTGGCGGAAGTACCCCAATGTCCGCCACGATGTCCGGAATGGCGGGGATGATGCCCTAACCCCAAATGATGGCGGGGATGATGCCCGGGTACTACAACATGTACCCGCCTTGGTATGGGATGATGCCCCAAATGCACGGGGTGAATGTCGGAATGACCCCAATACCGGGGATGATGCACGGAATGTCGGGGATGATGCCGCCCCAGATGCCCGGGATGATGATGCCGGGGATGATGCAGGGCTCGCCTGTCACTGCGGGGGGAGTATGCATGGGGTCCCCCAATCACCGGTGGACAATGTCTATCGCCTCTATATGGATTTACTGTCGACGGACAACCCCCCGAGTACTCCTCTCGAGACTCAGTTCACTGGCATCAAGACGTTTTCGATGGAGGAGTTGGGGCTATCTCCGATCTGGGATTCTCCCACAGACGCACCAACGACGACATGGAGGAGGGGATGTGACAAGGAGATGAAGGGGCATGGGACGGGGCACTACCTCGCCTGCGGCGGGGTACGATGGTGAGACGGGTGCCGCTGAGGAGGGAGATCCAGCGGGAAAAAGAGGACCGCCCGGAGCACAGAGGAGTGCATCGCGCTTGCGAATGCGTGGATCAGTATAGTGGAGGATCCATATATCGGGGCTAACCAGCATATCGACAGGATGTGGTGGCGAATTAGCCAAAGCTACCTCCAATTCAAACCGCCAGGGAAGAAGCCTCACAACGGAGAGCAATGCCGGAAATAGTGGGAGCTGCTGAAGAGGCAACTCAGCCGATTCATTGGCATTTACACAAACAACCTCCGCTCGGCAACCAGCGGCATGTCTGCCGAGGATGTGAAGCTTCTGTCTCACCATTAGTTCAAAGTCGCTGCGGCGGGCTTCGGGGAATTCAAATATTGGGATGTGTATCTTGTGGTGCAGACTTCGGCCAAGTTTACTGCGGGTGTTGAACCTGGCTGGCCGAAGCGGAGGAAGATCAGCGCATCCGGGGAGTACAGTAGCAGTGCTGGTTCCCACGAATCCCCCTCCCCCGCACCGAGGCAGAGTTCCCGACACCTTCATCGTCCGCCGCCGTCGCTCGGTGGGGAAAAAGTCTGCGGCGCGAATGGCGAGTGGAAGCGTCAGCGGGTCCGCCGAGGCCCAATCGGCAGCTCCTACCCAAAACGATCCCGAGCTCCCCTCACTTGCCCGCGTCACGCAATATGAAACCCTGTTACGTGTAATGGTTGAATGGCGGACATCGACCGATCGTCATTACAGGTCGTCGCTGAAGGATATCATCAATTGTATGCTGCGCGATTTGGGGTTGGGAGACATGGCGGAGAGTGGCGACGAGGGAACTACCAGCGTGGACGACGAGGGTACTGACGGTGGGGAATCCGAGGAGTGAGACGGTGGTTTTTTTTTAACTATGTGATTTTTTAAAATAATTATGTATGTTTTTTGTACTATATATGTTTTTTTAAAATAAAGTGGTTGCAACTTCTACGTATTTGTGTCGAAATTTTAGTTCCGTAAATTGTTTAATTTGGTGAATTTGTGAATTTTTATTATTGTGGGAAGTCCGTCGGGATGTCCTTGGGGATGTCCGCCACTGTGCAGTGGGATGTCCTTATGACGTGGCTGTGCAGTGGGAAGTTCTTATGACGTGGCATTAGGTGTTTTTGGGAAGTCCGCGGGGATGTCTGCCGGGACATCCGTACCACTGCGGATGCCCTTAGAATCACGAGGATTTAAATATTTGCTTATTCTGTTTAGGTGCCTCAGGATTGGATGTGGAAGAATTATCATTCAGATTTCTATGCTTCTATATATTTTTTTATATTTCGAGCTTTTAGTTTGGTTTGTGATGATAATGATGATGATGTTTGTGTGATTCTACATTTAATATTGTGTTGTTTTAACATAATATGCATATTTTAAAAATACCGATATGCAAATAGCTGTGCATCTGGTGTAAAACTAGTTTTATTTAACATTAATACGACTATATAGAACGAAGACTTTTTAGTTTCCATCCAATTTTTGTAACATTTCTTAAAATCTATGTTATAAAAGAAATAAGAATACTAATAGTAGAAAAAAAGATTAGTCATAGGACATTTTTTGAAAATTTTATTGGCGGTTTAATACAAACAAAAGCTAAAGAAATTTCAATAGATAATCAATCCACCATAACATTATCACGATCAATCATTTGCATGTGCCAACGAAATCTCTGATGGCATCATACAAATCATCGGCGAACTTGGGATCGAAAAGCTCGACGGCATGGTGGCCTCCGTCGACGAACTGCGCCACCACGCGCCTCCCACGCGCCGCCAGCATCTCCGCGAACTCCTTCTGCTTGTCCACGAGGGGATCCCCGGAGTAGCCCCGCACCATGCTCACCGGCAGCCGCCGGATCCTCTCCTCGCCGGGCCCTCCGCCGGATAACGGGTCGCAGTACTCGTGGGCCCGGTCCGCACCGTGCGGCAGCGCCAGCGACCAAAGCAGGTCCGCACCGTGCAGCGGTGTGATGCGGTCGTTGTAGTACTTGAGCTCCGATCCCGTCCTTCGCACCCCACCGAAAAACGGCTGGTTCATTATGAGCCCCACGATCTTCATCGGACGGACGTCCTCATCGAGGAGGCTTAATCCGGTGCGGTACACTATGTTCCCGCCCGCGCTGCTCCCCATCAGAAAAACCCTAGAGAAATCGGCCAACTCTTCCAGCCATGGATCGACGGCAGCGGCGGAATCGGCAGCCGCTTGATCTCTGGCCCACGAGATCGCGTCCATGGCGTCGTGGTAGGCGGCGGGGAGGCGGTGCTCCGGCGCGAGGCGGTACTCGACGGAGGCGATCAGCGCGGGGAGGTGAGCCGACATGCGGCTGCAGGAGGCGTGGAAGGGAGCGCTGGCGGCGCTGGCGAAGACGAAGCCGCCGCCGTGGAAGTAGATGAGGAGCGGGAGCTTGGCGTTGGGAGGGGGGATTTGGGGGCGGAAGAGGCGGATGAAGGAGTTGGCGGCGGCGTTGAGGGGAATGTCTTTGGAGAGGGGGGAGTTTGGGTTGTTCGGGTCGGGTTCGGGAGATGCGGGTAGGGTCGGCAGTTCGGTGCGCCGTGTGAGGGAGCCGTCCGGATTTAGCTCGATGTTGAAGAATTTGTAAGCATCTTCAACCGGTGGAATTTGTGGTATGTTTTGTGTATTTGACATTTTTGGTTTTCTTGATGAAATTATGCAATGTATGACATGAGTTTATAGAGTTTTCAAGTGAAAGGAAAGGGGTATTGAATGTAGTGCACCGGTTATTGGTTCATTTCTCATCTTATTTTTTTATGATTTCGTACAATCATATAAATTTTCAACAACTATATTTAATGGTGTGTAATATGGGTAGTTAGTCTATTTATAGAATAAAGTTTGAAAAATAATCAGACTAAAAGAAGTCATTTAACAAATTGTGTAGAAACGCTAATATGAATGTTAATAAGGGTAATAGGTAGCAATGTCGGATCCATGAAACAATGAGATCGAACACAATGAAAAGGATGTTGCTCAAATGAAGATGAATTTCAAACACGAACTATTAGAGTGGAGTTAAGAGCAGTCCTGCCACAAACTCTTCCTGCCACATCTCCAATAGAAATAGTCCAGCCACTTGGATTCTTCATTAAGAGCATCTCCAATAGAAATAGTCCAGCCATAGCTCAGTCATAGCCTAACCACAAACTCTTCCTGCCACATCAGCACTAAAAACTTCTCCTGCCACATCATCAGGACAAACAACTGGACAAACCATAGCCTAGCCACAATAAACAAAATTATAAAAACAAATAATTAACAATCACACAAAATACGGAATTAAATTTACGACACAGATACGGGAAAACTCAATAATAATATTGAAATTTTAAAAAGTACATTAATTAAAAAAATTACATTAATTCAAAAAAATCTAACGACGTGCAGTCCTCTGCGCCAACAACTCTTCAATTAAAACAAGTGATGCGAATGAAAATGACGTGCAATTGTTGGATATTTTAGTGTAATTGGATTAACTTGATTGATCAATATGATCATAATGAGACATCAAATAAGTAGGAAGTGCGGAGTGTACACTTATTTGAATTCGTTATGATTAGACGAGGGTTCGGGGGCAGCGCCCCCGAGTAGCGGGGTCCAAGGGTCAGGTTGGAATTTTTTTATTTCCATTAAAGTTACTGTACAGAAAATTCATCCGGAAACGTAATTTCCGAAAGTTGAAGGACTAATTTGCAATAATTTGAAAACTAAGAGACGCGACTCTTCGTTTTCAGCCTCTTCTTATGATCGATTTCTGGTTCAAAGTTGAGATCGAAATATAGACATACAGATCGCGTATATATAGTGTTTCGAAAAAAAAAATTTGAGCAGACCGATCGGGAGCCTGCAATGGCGGCCGTGCGCTCGCCGATTTTCTCGCCGATTTGCCGCTCGCCGCCTGCAATGGTTCGGCGAGCGGACCGACCAGCGCTGGGAATCGGCTAGCTGGTCCGCTAGCCGCCATTGTGGATGCTCTAATAGATGGAGATTTTGTTTCTTGAAGTCACTGCAAGGTGCAGATTTATTTCACTAAACTTCTATTGTTTTTCTTAAAAAAATTTATACTACTCCACTATTGTTTGGCGGCATACTTGAAAATGTTCTTTTTATTTATCTTCCACCATCCACGAATAGGAGTCCATGCTCACTTTTATCATAAATGATAATAGATCCTACATTCTTATTCATATTTCATTTAAAACTATATATAAGTGATTCTACTAACTTTTTCCATCCACTTTTCTTAAAATCCGTATAGCCAAAAAATGAGACTTCTAATGATGGACGGAAGGAGTATTTATTAAATCATGTGCCTAAAAAAAAACCCTTACTTTATTCCAAGAAAACGCCCCTACTTCAAAATTTAAGAAAAAAAAATTATGGTTGCTAGAAAACACACATAAAAAAAGAAAATAACACATTTTTTTACACATAATGATTTATTCCAACATTATCACTTTTTAGTTATATATATATATATAGAGGGGAGCATTATTCTCCTATTCATCCCTTAGATCCTTTATTCTTCTAAATATGGGTCGTTGGATCTGATTCATCAACGATCCAGATGGATGTTTGTTTTTATAACCCGCGCTGCATTATAAGGCTGATTTTGTGCATTATAAGGGTAATTTAGTCAAAACACAAAAATTGGAACCGCCAGACTATGGAAGGCACGGAATTTAAGCATTCTGATGAATTCCACCCTTCCATCGACGTATTCTCTCTCGTTCAACAGTCTCTAACTTCCTCTCCACTCTTCCGCCTTTCCCACTCCCCTTCTTCCGCCTTTCTCTCTCATTCAATTGCGGCATTGGGCTCGGTTTATTATGTAGTATATTTTAGTTTCATAATATATTTTGACACAATTGGCCCAAATCAAAAGTTTTGGGCCCAAACATAGTTTATCTAAGGCTAAGCCCACGTAACCATTATAAACACTGAACACACATGGAGGTATAGGCGCATAGTGAAATACCATATGATACTAAATTACTAACTAATTAAAAATACAAATAATAATATTATTTTGGGTTGAAATATTGAACGATATTATGTCAATGTGGCTCTATATGTTTGAAATGCCATTTTCTAAAGGAAGGTAACGACATGAAGTCGATATGGCTATTATATGTCTGAAATTGCCATTTTCTAAAAGTCACAACACAAGACGTAGTCTACAGTGGTTACAAACCTTCGACAAAATTGAAACGATACATAGAAGATTAGCCTACAACAAGGATGACACACATAAATTAAGAAAATGATTTTTGATGGAATAAACATCACCCTCATTCTCCAAAAAAAAACATAAAAAGCCACATGACATTGTTTAACGAACACGACATGAACACGATAGAGGTCCCATGTAGTTAGTAGATGATCTAATATCAATCAATCAGCAGGAAACACATAATGCTAGATTATGTGGAAGGTCAAAATGACAATCAATCTCAAAAGCAAAGCATGTCATGTGTGAGTGAGTGAGTGAGTGAGCTACCAATCATATCTTCACTTTTTTTTCTTTCTTTCTTTCTTTATGGAGTGACATCAATTTGGATCTTTACTTTGTGGCATCACATGAGATATGTCAAAGCCCAAAGGGGCCATGAAAAAAAAGCACTAAAAAAGATAGTAGTTGAATATACATGCCAATCACTTTTTTCAGATGATATTGCACATTGGGACCTAGTTGTGCTTCTCCCTCTACGCTGAAATCAATGACTCTTTGCTAGAAAACAATGCCTCTTTTCACTCCCATCAAAAGAGCTTTAAAAGCAAAGCTCAACTAAGCTAGTGGCACTAAATTCTTGGTGCAAATATCCCATCTTTTATCAATGAAATAAGTCAGCTAAAGTGGTCAAAAGATAGTTCAATTTTCAGACCAGTACCAAAGTCATGCTCATGTAAGACCAAAGGGATATAAAAGTCTCAACCCATTTTTTTCCTATTAATCAAGTAAGAAGAAACTGCACACGAACAAGTAAAAGTGTAGATATCAAAAGAGTGATGCTAAATGGTCATATTATGGCTGACCATAATTAGATTTTTCAACCAAATTTAATGCACTTGGAAAGTACAATTTTTTCAAGACTAATCTACCCCTTCCCTAATTCTCCATCTATATTTTCCTCAACTTTCGATAACGCTTTATACTTATTTCTCTTATGTTCTCATATTTTTATTTATAATAAAAATTAACAATATTAGGTAAATGTAGTATAATATAATATTATAATTAAATATTTAAATTCTTTTTATTGTATAGGTCTAAAGTGTATGTCACGTTTTGCACCAATAATTAAATAATAGGAGTACTCCGTAATACTAATAGTATATGATAAATTAATATAAATTTAGTGATATAAAGTATAATACAAAGTTTAACATTTGAAATGGATGATAATTTAAAAAATAATGTTACTATAATAAAGTCAACGACAATAGTAAATACATTAACAAATATTAATAATAATAGTAACAATAATAATTACTATACCACGTTTAATTGTTTAAAGTTATTGTAATATTTTACAAATTTCATATGACTAGTATACTGTCATGTTTTGATGTCATCACTTTTAAGGATCCGATAATAATTATTTTTGGGAAATGGAGTTGTAATTAGTATAGAGAGAGCTTGTTTTCAAATTTAAATTTGAAATTAAATGCGTATTCTCTTGAATTGGAAGGATAAGGGTGATTATGTCAAAATACTTGAGCACTATCTAGAACTATTATTTTATAATATTATTTGTTTCAACTATTTACAAAACTGCCATCGGGTGGTGAGCCACGTTCTGGCCGCATAGCATTACCGATATCAAAAAGCTTGAAACTTTACTCTGCTGAGAAATGAGATCTAATGCATAAACCTTAAACGACCTCAATTTCATCGGGCCTTTTTCCTCGACCTGAAAGGGAAACTTGAAGGTGGCGATGGAGAGAACTCGAATGGCAAGTGGGGTGGCTCCGACTTGCCAGAGAGCATCTCCACGATCTCCTTCATAGACGGGCGCTTATTAGGCGTCCGTTGCAAGCAGAGAAGGGCAATGGTGATGCACAGCGTCGCCTTTTCTCTGTCCAACGACTGTATACTCGAATCCACGAGATCCAAGAGCTTCCCGTTCAAGGCTAACTGCCTCGCCCATGATATCAAATTAGCCCTCTCAAACTCTGACATGGGCGAGGCCGTGACCTGCAACGGCCTCCTCCCCGACACCACCACCAACACCAGCACCCCGAAGCTGTAGACGTCGCACTTATCCGAGACCTGCGCTCCACCCCCATACTCGGGAGCAATGTAGCACACAGTACCCCTCATACTAGGTGTGCTACTAATCCCACCACTCTTTGGGATGTCACCATTAGTCCAATCTTGACTGTTCCTTCTCCCTGCACGAAACTCGCCGCTGAAGCCGTCGAGCCACCGGTCAATGCTGGTACGGCTGCCACGACTCCGCCGCCTCTTCTTCTCTGGCACTCCATCGTCATCCCTCTGCCACCACATTTCGCCCTCGTTGTTATCCGATTTTAGCCCCCTTTTCTTCTTCTTTTTCTTCTTGGATAGCTCGTCGCAAAACTCCTCCTTCCACCATTCCCGTGGCTTCCTATTATTTCTCTCCTTCCTCACTGCATCCCTATCTAATGAAGCCCACCATTCGAGCCTCTTCCCCTGCTTCTTTGTCTCTGCTTTCGATTCTTCGTTGATGGAGCTTTTCGACCTGATCCACTCCTTCTTAGGCCTCTCCTTACTGATCTCGCTCCCAATCCACTCCATTACGTAGTCCTTTACCCTGCCGGAATCCGATAAACCGCCCACATTTTCCTGCTTCCACCACCAATCCCCGGCGGCGTCGCTCTTGCCTGCTCCAATTGCTCCTTTTCTGTTCCCACTCTCAACACTAATCCGATCTAAAATCCCTTCCGAAACACTGCCCTCCTTCTCCACACGCTCAGATGGGGACGCCGCCGCCGCTTCCTCCGCATCAATTATCCTCACACAATAGGAATCCGGCGATTGCTCCACATTCACAACCACGGCATCCTCCGTCACGAAACTCTCGTTTTCCTCGATTATCGAGCAGTAATCATCGCCTTTTTTATGAATCTTCTTCTCCTCGTCCTCATCCTCCTCGACGAACATCTCCTCCGATTTGCTCAGCACCTGCGCCAATCCGAAATCGGCGATCTTCGCGTCGAAATTGGAGTCGAGCAGTATGTTGGAAGGCTTGATATCGCCGTGAATGATAGGCGGATCGCAGGAGAAATGCAGATAATCGAGGCCTTTTGCGACGGAAATTATAATCGAAAACCGTTTCCCCCAATTCATGAGCTCCGCGCATTTCCGATCCAGCAGCGCATCCTGCAAGCTTCCGTTCTGCATGTACTCGTACACGAGGATTAGCTTCTTCTCTCTCCTCTTTTTCCGGCGGACGAATTGAAGAAAACCGCAGGGTGCGGCGGCGGCGTCGGAGGTGGAGAATCCGAGCGCGCAGACGACATTAGGGCAGCAGGCGGCATCAATTCGCGAGGCGAGGGAGAGCTCGTTCTGGAACTCGCGGTCGCCCTGGATGGAGGCCTCGCTCATGAGCTTGACCGCGATTTCCTGGCCGGAGGGGAGGACGCCTTTGAAGACGGAGCCGAAGCCGCCCTGGCCGAGGCGGTTGGCGGCGGAGAACGAGTTGGTGGAGGTGCGGAGGAGCGAGTAGGAGAAGCGCTGCGGCGGAAACGGAGGCTTCATCAGATCTGCCGGAACGGTCCTCTTTCGGGTGATCTTCCGGTAGAGGACGACGGATGCGAAGATGAGCGCCAACGCGGAGGCGGCGGCGAGCAGCAGCGTGAGGAGGCGGTGGTGCGGCGGCATTGTCGTGAATTTGGATACAATCGGATAGAAGCAAAAGAGTATATAGAGGTTGTAGAAAATGACTAGTGAGAGCAGGAAGAAGGCAGTGTGTTTTTCGGAGGCGGATCCTCTGCAGTGGAGGAAATACACCGCACCATGTTGTGCTAGGAAACGACGCCGTATTGCATTCTATTTCCTTATTGTGATTCTGATTACTAACCACTTACTTTAGGTATTAGGAGTAGTAATTAATTATTCATTTTACAACATTTTTTTACAGAGAAATGGAAATAAAATAATAGTAATAAATTATTATGAAGAAACTCAAATTTATTATAAATTATGATAATCATAATCATTTTTGTTAAACATTTAATTTAATTTTTCTATTAATACTTTAGCCAATAATCAAGTTTGTCAAATAATCCCCCCTTTCTTAAAATAGACTATTTGCTATTTTGGAATATCTCTTATTAAATTTCATTTAAAGAAACTTTTTCCTTTATAATAAAATGGGTCAATACTCTAATCATTTTTTTATTTTTTATATTTCTCTCATTTTATCAACTGTGTATTAAAACTCGTTCAGTTTCAAATGTTATCTAGTACTCTTTTTTAAGGACGAGGAAGTAATAAATTTTAATAGGTTACAATAGTGAATTTAAAACATAGTTTTTCTTATATTGTTCTTTTAATTTATTAATTTTTAATTCAACATCTACATTGTTAAATCTTTTCAAATAAAAAATCTTTGTGAGATTTAATGGCATATATATCTTTATCGGGATATGATCCGTTGCTAACTTTTTTTGAGTTGATAACTTGTTAACTCATCAATGTAATATATTAAAAATGCCAACATAAACTTAAGTTGATGTTTTAATACGTTATGTTGACATTGACATTTAAAATGTCAACACGGTTTATTAACATGTCAACACAAATATGCGTTGACATTTTAATGTGATCGTATTGATATTTTTAATACATTACATTAATGAGTTAGCAAGTTAGCAATTTAAGAAAAATAAGCAACGTATCATACCCTCTATCTCTCTATATAGTACTTCCTACACCCCTCTGTAGCTGAGTCGTATTCTTTTTTGGGTTGTCACACTGTAGCTGAGTCTTTTCTCTTTTTTGGCAACACAAACTTGATTGTGCGCTAAAGTATTAATAGAAAAATTAAATTAAATGTTTAACAAAAATGATTATGATTATCATAATTTATAATAAATTCAAGTTTCTTCATAATAATTCATTACTATTATTTTATTTTGTATACATTATTCGCTTGCATTTCTATGTAAACAAAATGTTGTAAAATGAATAATTAATTACTACTCCAAATACCTAAAGTAAGTGGTTAGTAATCAGAATCACAAATCAGATAAGGAAATAGAATGCAATACGGCGTCGTTTCCTAGCACAGCATGGTGCTGTGTATTTCCTCCACTGCAGAGGATCCGCCTCCGTGTTTTTCACAGAGAAAGAGAGAGAAGGTGACGATCGTTATGGAGCTTGGTCGTCGTCTTCTTCGTTTCTTTCTCAGCTGTGTTTTGTCACAGTGCTAAAGCTACAGTCTTGTGACGGAACAACTGTGACAAATCTGAGTTTTTATTTTATTCCAATATTTAACTACTGCTACTAGTATTCAATTTAACTAATTATGAAACTATAACAATTTAAATTAATTAGACTTTGTTTAGGGTATGTTTTACAACTATACATTTTCATTATCTGCAGAAATTTACTAATCAAGCCACTAAAATAATCGCATACTCTTTTAGTATTTCATATTATTATGCCATATCAAGGTCAACTTATGCCCCACTTTTCATAGCATCTCATATTCAGTATTTCATATTATTATTATTATTATTATTATTATTATTATTATTATTATTATTATTATTATTATTATTATTATTATTATTATTATTATTATTATTATTATTATTATTATTGTTATTATTATTGTTGTTGTTGTTGTTGTTATACATAAATTGGCTATTTGTCATTAAAGTTATTAATTTTAATCAAAGTTTGATGCTATTAGTATTTTCTATGAATTTAAATTTAATGACAAAATTCTTTAATTTATGTAGTGGAGTACATAGCATTTCTTACGATTTAAAAATTCTGGAGACGTATACAGTATTAGCAACCAAGTTTAAATTTTGTAGAAAATCAACTAAAATTTGTGATTTTATAAATATACAGAGAAATTAGAATCAACTAATACAACTCATTCTTTAATTTATTTTGTTTATAGATATATGAGATAATAAGTCATGATGGATAATGCATACGAGTATTTTTTTAAGCCAAGCTAGCTATTGAAATTTTCGCATTTTGATATATGTGTATAGTGTGTGAAAAGAATAAATGAGGCAATTATTATTCTTGATTGCAAAATATCGAAGAAAAAAAGAACAAGAAACATTAAATAGGAGGAATAGAAATTATTGTATATGTTGTAGAGGAGTTATGTGGGGTCTATGGTTTGTGTACATGAATATGTAAACTGCAAGATAGGCCTATTTCATATTGACTATCCTCAAACTGTAACCATCAATCAATTCTTATTCCCATACAGTTTGCATTTATTTAATTTAACAAATTATTTTTAAAGATGAATAATGCATTAAATAGGAGTAGATCGTAGTAAGAATAAAAAATTTCAGAATAAAGTAATCATGAAAATAAAATAAGAGCATCCACGAAAACAAGGACTTCTTTACGGACTAGCACTTGGACTTCCCAAAAACACCTTCTGCCACATTATAAGAACTTCTCACCCCACTGTCACATCACAAGGACTTCCCACTGCACAATAGTGGACTAGCACTAGGACAAGCACAAAGACATCCCAACAACACAATTTCACATTTTATATACAAAATTTAAATACAGAATTAAAATTTCGACACGAATACAGAGAAAAATGCGAACATTTTATATAAATAAAAAAACATACATAATTAAAAAAAATACATAATGAAATAAAAAAAATTAATGTTCAAAGAGAAAATAAAAAAATCATCCCCAAGCTTTGACACACGCGCCCCCCTTTCACTCCTCATCGTCCCATAGGCCAGTCGCGGCGGCGGCGGAGTCCCCAGATGCTCCCCCACCACTGATTGGTAGGAGCCCAGCATCACGCCTCATCAAGTCGATGACCCCCTGCAACATCTCCTTGTGTATGGGGTCATCGGTCGCTCTCCAGTCCTTGATGGTTTCTATCATATTCATATGATGTTGGATATGGGCAATACGGGAGAACTCGGGGGTCGACTGGAATCTGCAAGGGCTGCCGATTGGATCTCCTGGGACCCACTGCTGGCGCCTCCCCTCGACGCCCGCATCGCCGTCTTTTGCCCAATCGGGCGGCAACGACGGCGATTAAACGAGGGAGGACTCGGGATATCTTCGGCATCGTCGGGGGGGGGGGGGGGGGTCGGTGGAGCCGGTGCTGCTGCTGTAGTCGCCGCTGGAGTTGATCTTCTGCCACTTCGGCCAGCCAGCGGCGACACCCGCCCAAAACTTTGCCGACTCCATCAGCACCACATAGCAGTAAAAAAAAATTGCTCTTGTCCGTGCGGTCGTCCATCGGGCGCCCACAATAGCGGACGAGACGACGAACACCGCGACGGACGAGTGCAAAAACCGACGGACGAGGGGTCGTTCGTCTGGCTCGTCCGTGAGCGGGACGCCGATTTCAATAGTGGACGAGCGCGACAGACGAGCTATTTGACGGTCGCCTGTCCCTCGGCTCGTTCACTATTGTGGATGCTTTAAGAATAAGAATAAATATTATCTTTTGTTAAAAGGAAAAATGCCTCAAGCCCTCAACTATCATGCAATATTTCAAAATGAAAAATAACTCAACGCCATGGAATGAGGAAGGGAGTGTTTTAGACACTGGAATTCTAATCAATGTGGGCATTCAGTTTTTACTGTTTACTGCAATAGTAGGACATGACACTATTTAGTTACTAAATTCAAATTTTTAATCATAAAGTTTTCGGATTTTATGTCAGTCAGGCTAGAATGGTTCAGAACATCCGCAATAGGCGGCCTTCCCCAATAATCCCGCCCCTTTTTTGTCCACTGCCCTAATTTTTTATCCATAGCCTCAATTTTTTCTTCCACTGCCCTACTATAGGCGAACACTTCCAATAGCCCGAAATTTAATAACTAATTTTCATTTTAATTTTTTCGTTTCGTTTTTAAATCGGCTGAATTTAAATAATTATAAAACGAGGTAATTGAGACCGAATATCCTGACGGCTGGGAAGGATTGCCGCCATATCCCGATTCGTGCGAGCCGGGGATTCGTCGTCTCCACCGTGCATTTTTTTATAGTGAAAGTGTAGATAGTGAATGAAGGGAAAGTGTGTGAAAATGAAGGGTGTGAAAGTGTGTAAAAATAGATGGTGGAGGAGTAGTATTTATAGGGTGATTTTCGAAATATATAAAAAAAAATTCAAATGGGGCGGACGCCCATCGCCCGTCGCCCCACTATAGGATCGCCCGCCATCGCCCCCTAGTCCCCCCGCCGCCGCCACCATCGCCCCGTCCTCGCCCCCTAGTCGCCGAAGCCTCTACCGCCCCAGCCCCGCCCCCTTTTTTCTGTCCACCCCGGGGCGGACGTCCGGTCCACTATAGACCGCCCCCTCCTCGCCCCGATTTTCCGTCCACCCCCTTTGAGCCTATAGTGGATGCTCTTAGAAAGAATCCCTTCCCCATCAAAATATGTGTAATTAAAATAATACAAAAATTTATACTCCCTCCGTCCCGCACTACTCGCACTTATTTCCTTTTTGAGCGTCCCAAGTTACTTGCACTATTTCCATTTTTAGTAAAAAATTTCACCTACAGCCGTCATTTTTTACTTTCCTATACTTTCATTCCTTAATCTCCGAGCCGAAAAGGAAATGAGCGAGTAGCCCGGGACGGAGGGAGTACATAATAATTATTAGAGTAAAAGAAAGAATAATAATTAAAGTATTGTTAGTTGATAGTAAGACCTATATTATTAGTATTAGTGTTTAATAAATAGTAATGATGGGTCATGGACTCATGGTGGTGTAGGTAAATTGATGTATACGGGTAATAAGTTGAGGATAACTTTCCACAAATAAAAATGCCAATATTTTTATGAGATAGACGAAAATATAAAGTTCACATGTTTTTATGGGACGGATATTGTACTATATATTAATTTGGAGAATAATAAATCTGATTTGATTCTAATAAGAGTACTTGGAAAGTTTATTATTACTATTATTAATTTGACAAATTATATAAAAATCATGCTCATTTTATTATTTTATTTATTTAATCAAAACTATAGAATAAATGGATTGATCAAATTTTTTAAAGAGACTTAAATGAAAAAGTAATTTTAGTGTGACGTGCGTTTCTCACGCTCATTAGGACATCCGCAACGCGTCTCGTTGCCATCTCTATCTCGTCTCGGCGAGACGAGACGGCATCGAGACGGCGTTGCAGCCCCGCGTCTCGTCCCGGTCTAGGAGAGCGTCTCGTCCCAGAGAGACGGTTGGCGCACGCTGGCGCTTGGCGTGACGCCCACTCGCCGTCACGCTGACGCAACAAATCATATTTTTTTAAAAAAAAATCGATTTTAATATAAAAAAATTTAATTTAAAAATGGTCATATGACCGTTCAACAGCTATTTTTTATTATTTTTCTTTTTTTATTCTATAAATACTCATCTTTCATCCTCATTATACACACAAACACACATCTATTCTTCTCAAATCAGCTCCATTTCCTCTCCAATTTTCATTACAAAATGTCCGGCGACAGAAACTCTGGCGACTCCGTCGGCTTTGACATAAACGCGTTTGGCGACTGGGGGGCATGTACAATGTCTTGGGTGGTTCCGGTTCCGGTTCGTCGACGCCGGGCACCCAAGGCTCGTCGACGCCGGCGGCGTACCAACCGCCCCATTTTGATGTGGATGCATACGCTCGTCCCTCCGCCCCGAGGTATTCGCAGGGATTATCCCAAATTAGGGAGGATTATCTGGATTAACCAAATCCGGAAGGAGGACGAGGCGGTGGAAGCTCCAGGGCTCGCGCATTCGACGCCGTGGAGAAAGAGGAGGATGCGGCCAAGGAGGAGGAGGATGTAGGCTGTCATCCATACAGCCGCAAGGACACGATGGCTCTGTACAACGCCTGGGTCAGCATCTCGTACGATCCCATCGTCGGGGATCAACAAACCCGGAAGTGTTTTTGGGAAAAGGTCACCGACGCCTACAACGAGATTAAGCCAAAGGGGTCCCCCGCCGCCGCACATTGAAGATGCTCCGCAGTCATTTTGACTGAGTCGACAGATAAGTCAAAAAATATTGTGGGATCTACAAGAATGAAGCGGCGAATTACCAAAGCGGAGCCAGTGGAGCCGACATTCTGAGAGCGGCTTTGCGAGTCTTTTTTTACGACAACGGCAAAGAATTCAAACATGTCGATGTTTGGGAGGTGGTCAGAGACGAGGAAAGATGGGTTGGCGGTGTCCAGTCCAGCACAGGCTCGACCTCGAAACGCATGAAGCACACGGCGGGTGGCCAATACTCGGCTAGTGAGGGTGGTTTAGGCTGCGCCGCACAAGAGTTTGCCTCACATGAGGTTGAGGGCACAACAACCGATGCAGGGGGTCCTCCCGTGCGCCGTCTGCCGCAAGGGACCAAGGCGGCGAAGGCGGCTAGAGGGAAGAGGGGTCGAAGCGAATCAAGCCAGGCGGGCTCGGGCTCGGTCTCGGGCTCGAACACCCTATTGTCCATGTACTTGACCGCCACGATGACTGACACTTCCCGCATGACGCCTCCACAATATCAAGCTCATCTTGCCGGAATTGAGTATATGGCAAGACAAATTGGTATTCCACCTCCAGGTAGCTTGAGTGCACCGCCACCGCCTTCGGGGGATGATTCGCCGGTGGAGTAGTTTTTTTAATTTCTATAAAATTATATTTTAAATTATGTAATTTTTTTTAGGATTTTAATTATGTGTTTTTTTTTAATTTTAAGTTGTATTTTTATTTTATTTAATGAAGAGTGTTTTTTATTAATTGAATTTGTTGGAAATAAAAATATAAAATGAAATTGAATGAATAGTTAAGGGATGAGATGGTTAAGAAACGGATAAAAGATGGAGGGTTGCAGGTGTTGTCTCTTAGTTAAGAGATGAAGTAAAAAGTGCAGTGGGGCCCATGAATAATTAAGAGATGAGACGGTTAAGAGATAGATAAAAGACAGCGTTGCAGATACTGGGTGGCTAAGGCCATCCACAACGCTGTCTCTATACCGTCTCTTAAACCGTCTCTTAACTACTATTTGAGCACTATTTGAGGGCCCCACTGTCCTTTTTTCCTCCATCTCTTAACTAAGAGACGGAACCTGCAACGCTCCGTCTCTTAACCGTCTCTATACCGTCTCTTAATTACTATTCATTCAATTTAATTTATAATTTTTTTTAAAACCCAATTCAATTTAAACAAACACACTGTATTAAAATTAAAACAATATTACAACTTAACATTAAAAAAAACGAAGACATAATTAAAATTCTAAAAAAATAAAAATGACATAATTTAATCTTCTCCGCCAAAGTTTTCCCAAATGTGCTCAATTAGATCCTCTTGGAGTTGGGTGTGGGCGCTAGAGTCGCGTGTCCTTGCCCGAATAGCCAACCGTTCTTGTATAGATGGATGTGCTCCACTTCGCGGCGGACTACTTGCGGTTGAGCTTCCGGGGGATTCGGGGTCGAACCAATTTCCGGCATCGGGTCCTTCGTCTCGGACAATCATGTTGTGCAAGATTATGCACGTATACATGATGTCGACCATGCTCTCCATGAACCACGAACGAGCCGGGGCTTTGATGATGTTGAAGCGCGCTTGGAGAACCCCGAACGCCCTCTCCACATCCTTGCGCGCAGCCTCCTGCTTCTGCGCAAAAAGAGCCTGCTTTGGGTTCGCTGGCCTGCCGCACGTCTTCACGAAGGTCGGCCACTTCGGGTAGATGCCGTCGGCGAGATAGTACCCCATTTTATACCGCCGGTTGTTGGCGACGAAGTTGATGGCCGGCGCTTTACCATCCAAAACTTCGGTAAAGAGTTCGGACTGTTGGAGCACGTTTACGTCGTTGTTCGAGCCAGGGACCCCGAAGTACGCGTGCCAGATCCAAAGTCGGTAGTCGGCAACGGCCTCGAGTACAACGGTTGGGTGGGTGCCTTTGTGGCCGCTCGTGTAGGAACCCCTCCAAGCCACCGGGCAATTCTTCCATTGCCAGTGCATGCAATCGACACTGCCAAGCATCCCGGGGAATCCGTGCACTTGTTCGTGCAGGTTGAGGAGGAACTGACAATCCTCCGTGGTTGGCCTCCGGAGAAATTCATCACTGAAGGCTGCCCGGACGCCTCTGCAGAAGTTGAGCAAGCACAAGCGCCCAGTGCTGTCTCCGATGTGCAGGTATTCGTCGAATATGTCGGCCGTTTGTCCAGTCGCAAGCTGCCGGATGGCTGCAGTACATTTCTGCAGCGTCGTGTGGCTGGGACGACCGACCGCGTCGAACCCTTCTCGGATGAACTCCTCCCTGGCCGCCAAAGTATTCGCTATGTGGAGAAATAGCGGTTTCCGCATGCGGAAACGGCGACGGAAATAGGTATCTCCCCAAATCGGGTTATCGCAGAAGTAGTCGCGTACTAACCGTGCAGCGGCTTCCTCCCGGTTCCGATTGATGTACTTCCGGTAGCGTCGTGGGGGTGGTGCGGCTTCCTCCGCCTCTCGTCGTCGATCTTCTTCGAGTGATTGTTCCATTAATTGGCGCATTTGCTCAAAAGGATCCATTTGTTTGAGTTGATTGAAGATGGAAATTGGAGTGATAGAGAGGATTTGAGAGGAATAGATGTGTGTTTGTGTTTGAAATGAGTATGGAATAGAATTATTTATAGAGTAAAAAAATTAAAAATTTAAAAAATGAAAATAAATATTTAACGGTAATATTACCGTTTGAAAAAAAAAAATTTTTTTATTAAAAATCGATTTTTTTTTAAAAAAAATGAATTATTGCGTCATCAGTGACGACGCCCACTCGCGGGCCAGCGAGTGGGCGTCACGCACGCATGGGGACGTGCCACGTGTCTCGGGCGCGTGGCGAGACAGCTCGTCTCGTGTCTCTCCGAGACGAGCTACGCGACGAGACGGTCGCGAGCTGGAGACGAGATGGCCGCTGCAATGCGTCTCGCGGGGGTCTCGTCTCTCCGAGACGAGACGCGAGCCCGGCGCGAGACGCGTTGTGGATGGTCTAACATTTCTCTGATAATACAGTTGCTTAAAAAAACAAATAGGAATAAATGACATTGCAAGTGAAACGAACACAATTGACTAGTGGCTTAAAAAGTAAAATTTGGTTAATTTTGTATGAAAGATGATAAAATTTTGAAATTTGGTGACAAAAGGGCATTAGCCTAAAAGAATAAAGGTGTTGACTTTTCCTTCTAGGATTGCATTTGATTCTTAGACAATGTCTTTTTTAATAGTAGAATAAAAATATCTATTGTGAGTTTTTCAATTAGGATTGCATTTGATTCTTCGACAATGTCTTTTTTAATAGTAGAATAAAAATATCTATGGTTAGTTTTTCAATCAATTTTATAATCAATTAAACTTTCAACGAGGGTTAAACAATCTTGTAACTTGTCAGATAAGCTCACCTTGATAAAGAAGGGTACAGTTTAAAACATTTAATTCTGCCAAAGTATAAAAGTATTTTCATAACTCGTGAAACCGGCATCAACTCTCATAAAATAAAGTGCAGTATTTTTTTTCATTTTAGTACATATCTACTGCACTCTCCATGCTAATTGCACTTTTTATTTTCGTACATTTTCAAACTATTTGACTATTTTTATTTAAAATAGAAATTAGGGTTTAAAATTAAGATATTAAAGTTAGTTAAGTGTTCATTTATTAAGTATTCTCTTATTATACTTGAAATACTAATTTTATTGCACTAATGACTTGTGCTTAATTTTACACTATAAAGATGAAAAGTGCAAGTAACATGAGACGTAGTGAGTACTCAATTTGAAATTTTGTCTTTATGTAACATGTTGGTTGTACAACGAAAAAACAATGAAATCGAAAGCGTAGTGGACGAACACAAGAAAAATATTGCAAATGGACAACACACATCTTAGCATTATCTGTCAATTGCATCCATCATAAAAGAGTAGTCTTAAACGCTATAAACCACAAAACATACTATAAATAGACTGTCAAATAAAGTAAAAGTAATTTAAACTTAATTGGTAAGCAACAAAATAATATGTTGGTGGTACATACGAAAATAGAAAAAGAAATAGTACTTAAAAACAACGAAATCAAAATTGTAGTGGACGAACACGAGAAAAATATTGCAAATTGACAACACACATCTCAGCATTATCTGTCAACCTCATCCATCATAAAAGAATTGTCTCAAACGATATAAATCACAAAACATACGATAAATAGATCGTCATGTGAAATAAAAGTAAATTTGAACTTAATTGGTAAGCAACAAAATAATATGTTAGCTATACATAAGAAAATAAAAATAGAAATAATAACAAAAAAACAACAAAATCAAAAGTGTAAATAACTAACACAAGAAAAACATTATAAATAGAGGACACACATCTTAACATTATCATATAATCTCATCTATTTATAAAAAAATAATCTCAATATAGACCACAAAACATAAAATATGTGGCCCATCTAGTGAAGTAAAAGTAAATTTCAACTTTTTAATATGCAAAGTCCAAGATATGTCTTGGGCAAAATGTAAATTGAAAATAAACCTCGTTAGCAACAATTGATGTATACAAAACAATTTTAGAGCATCCACAATGGCGGCGAGCGAACCGGCTAGCCGATCCCCAGCGCTAGCCGGTCCGCTCGCCAAACCATTGTAACCGGCTAGCCGAATTTCGGTGGAAAAATCGGCGAGCGCACGCCGATTTCCGAGCGCTGACCGATGCGCTCGCCGATCCGCTGGCCGCCATTGCAGGCTCCGGATCGGCGAACGGATTTTTTTTATTATTTAATTTTCGAAACACTATATATACGCAATTTGCACGTCATTTTCATTTGCACCACTTGTTTTAACGAATATTCTCTCTATCTTAATTTATGTACAAGAGCAACAACGCGAAATGAGTAGCGCGGGTGGTAGTAGTGGTGGTAGTGGTGGGGATGCTGAGGAGTACGAACGGCGAATGAACGAAGCGTTGGAGGCCTATACGTCCCGTGAGATAGACCGGCTGTTACAGAGGGCCTTGTAGCCGACGGTACCTCGACCTCGGCCCGTTGTCCACCGCCGAGCAGTGATTGAGCGGGATCATGTAGCTGCACATCAACGGCTATATGAAGACTACTTCGCACCGGAGCCATGGTTTAACGCCAACCTTTTCAGGCGGCATTTTAGGATGAGCAGGGCCCTGTTTATGCGTATTATTGAGGCTTTGGAGTGTCGATATCTGTATTTCCGCTTCAAGCACGATGCGGCTGGCAGACCCGGCCACACACCTATTCAAAAGTGCATTGCGGCAATCAGGCAGTTGGCCTACGGAGGCGCGGCAGACATGTGGGACGAGTACCTCCACATCGGTGAGACGACTTCCCTTGAATGTATGAAGTATTTCTGTCAGGGCGTGATTGAAATATTCCGTGATCAGTACCTTCGAAGCCCTACCCCCGAAGACTGCCAGGAGTTGATGCAGATGCACGGAGAGAAGCATGGGTTCCCGGGTATATTAGGCAGCATAGATTGTATGCATTGGGAGTGGAAGAACTGTCCTATTGCCTCGAAGGGGTTCTACACGACCGGCTACAAGGGAAAGAATCCCACGATGATCCTCGAGACCGTAACTGATTATCAGATGTGGATTTGACATGCGTATTTTGGGGTAGCCGGGTCGAACAACGACCTCAACTCGTCGCCCCTTTTCAACGAGCAGTGCCAGGGCGTCGGTCCGACCATCAGTTTTATCGCCAACGGAAACCAACATGATATGGACTACTACTTGGCGGACGGGATATACCCGAGGTGGCCCGTCTTTGTGAAGACGATCAGGTGCGCATCAGATGAGAGGAAGGCCTACTTTGCTGAACGGCAGGAGTCGGCGCGTAAGGACGTGGAGCGCGCATTTGGTGTGCTCTAGTCTCGATGGGCGGCAATTATGGGTCCAACGCGTTTGTGGCATGTCGACTGCATTGCCGATATAATGTACGCATGTATTATCATGCACAACATGCTTGTCGAAGATGAAGGTGTACAACTGACTAGTTGGGCGAGTGACGATAATGAAACAGGTCCAAGCCACGGCGTGGCCGCCCCCAACGTACGAAGCGGGGTACCTCACGATGAAGCCGACCGCCTCCGAGCACATGCCGACCTGCGCCAAGTGAATGCTCATATTCGACTACAAAATGATTTAATTGAAGAGTTGTGGGCGCGGAGGACTGCACGGCGTTAGTTTTTTTTAATTATGTAATTTTTTTAATGTACCTTCTTTTTTTTAAATTAATGTAATTTTTTTTAATTAATGTACTTTTTTAATTTTAATAATATAATTAAATTTCCCCATATTTGTGTCGTAAATTTAATTCTGTATTTTGTGTGATTGTTAATTATTTGTTTTATATAATTTTGAGTTATGTGGCTAGGCTATTGCTGGGCTATTTGCTTGTTTTGATGATGTGACAGGAGGATTTTTAGTGCTGATGATATGGCAGGAGGAATTTGTGGCTGAGCTATGGCTGAGCTATTCTTACGGTGGACGCTCTTATCACGCCAAAGTAGCGCATTTTATTGTCCAAAATATGTTTCACTATCAGATTCTGTGATATGCTACTCATTTTGGAATGATGTAATTTAATAAAAATATCAATTCATCAAATACCAATTTTTGGAATTTAAAAATTGATAGATTAATTATTCGCTAATTCAGTTATACAATGACCAGCATATTGATGTTGGAGAGCAAAAATTAATTATTTTGTGGGAGATTGAAGGGGTTAGCAGCGGAAGTGTGCATTAATTACCGATCACATAAATTTGATCTATTTAGCAGATTATTTAGACAAATTCTATTCGCGTAATTATCACATGTATCATGCTCATAACTTGAATTAAAATCATGCTTTAGAATATAAAATCCCTAAAACATGCATACTACGGAGTTAGCCAAATTACCTCGTTGATTCGATCAAGAATCGAAGATAACTTGCGTCTTCTCCACGTGAAGATCTTCAGTACTCGACCTCGGACCTTCTGACTGATGTCCCGGACTATACGCTGATATTTGTGTGGGCAAATCTCACCAACGTACTAGGACTTGAATAACGAAGATAGAAACTGCTCACGGAGGAGGCACAAATTTCGAACTCTCTCTCTCTAGAGGGGGACGAAAATTTTGATAGAAAAAATTATTATTTTCTGTCTCCTTTATTCTCCTATTTATATAAGTCACATATTGGGCCCAGTCATGGATCTAAGGAAGAATTTAGATCATGCCTCACCCAATTAGCTTTTTACTAATTAAATTGAACCCACAATTTAATATAAGCTTATATTGGAATATTACAAGCAGCCACTACAGAAGTAATATTGCACTGCCTTCCAAATCCGAAATTACAAGTATTCCGGGTTTCCTTTAATTGCATTTAATTTATTTCCCGCGCTTAAGATAGAAACATCCATTAATTAATTATTGTATGCTATGGACTTAATTAATTAACATATTTTAATTTCCAAGAGTGGACTTAGCAAGAAACTCTTATTTATTATTCATAGAGTAATTAAACTCTAACTAGCTAGGTTCCGAATAATAAAACCTTGTTTCGAGCTCCTCTTGTGGATGTTATCAAACGAGACTCTCCTCGCGCACGATTCAACGTAATATCAATCCTAGCACCGCTAGATAATGATCACCACTACCCAATATACCTGGATCGTTGGGTGACGAAAAACCCGCACCTTTGGTAAGTCAAAGTAGTAGATACTCAATATCGTATGCTCAATGCTAACGTACATTGATTAAGAAATTAATTATCAAAACCTCGTCTTTCATTAGATAGCATAAAGACTCGTCTTGCTGTTAGATCCATTCAGTGCTATACCACACCAACGTCATCTTATTTCAATAAGGCTTAGAAATAATCGGACTGACATTGCAACCTTTCGCGATAGGTAGTCTAGGGCTATCTAGGTTGTGAAATTCTTATTTTTCTTTGTTTAGAACTGACCGTGTTACCTTAAATTGGACGACGCCCACAACCGGTCTACTAAAACAAAGACTTAGACTTTGTTACGTTTGCTTATACATTTAAATATGCAATAAACAACCATTAAATGTAAAACATAACAACATTATGACAAAAATAATCTGTTGCATTTATTAAAAAATAACAATTAGAGTTTTACAGTATTCAATCACTCGGAAAGTGATTTCTAGTATACAAAACTCTAACAAGTTGCTCGACATTATATCTCAAAAAGTAGACACTATTCTTCTGTAGTTAAATTGAAATGATACCCTTGGCTTATATCTCTTGACTTTCTATATATGTTTCAAATTGATTCGGTTAAAAGAGAGAAAAATTTTGGCCTTGTAAAATGCAAAATTAAATCGAAATAAAGATGAATGTCACGTGAGCCCAACCAACCTCTCTTTATAAATGAGTAGTACTTATATATTTTATTTTTCCTTTTCAGTCTCGGGAGAAGTAGCAAAATTGCACACTAATTATGCAAATGCGGATGATTTAATCCATCACTTTTTATAACGAATTAGGCGTGTATTTTTTTTTTTGAATTATGCGTGTGGTTTTTTTTTTTTTAGGTACGAAATTATGCGTGTGGGTTGGTTTGTTACCGATGAATTACAAAATTTTACAATATTTTAGAAATTACACAAAACAAAATTACTATCTACAAACTAGTGCTCAACCTTTTCACTGATTTAGGGTACGGGAGCATGAGATTTGATCGAATTTCAATTTAAATTTACTTATAATAATAATTTTTTTAATTATAATTATTAGTATTATTATGTGATAGTTAATTTAACTGATGCTTTCATATCTATAGTCTAAATTGTCAAGCTTATAGTACTAAACAACGCTTATAAATATTTGTTTTAGTTATTCCTATAATTAATGAACCAAATCTGGTTTAATGATCTGAATTATGAATTAATCAAACCCTAAATAGCATCTTTTGAGACTCTAATTACGAGGCACGTTTTCAAAGTTCAAACTTTATTGTTTGTTTGAGTTCCCTTTGTGTCTTGTTCGTTGTCTCTATCCTAATCCATGTCTTAATGGAAATTATAATCATGATTAGTTTTTTTAGGGAAATCATGATTAGTTAATCGCTCAATTATTCTAATTTTAGATCTGGATTTTGGGCCGTTTGATTCCAACACAAAAGGGCAAGAACTAAGATTTATGATTTTGAAAATGATAAAACATGATGTGATTATGAGTCACAACAAACATATGGTGATTTATTGTCTATTTCATATTTATTGTAAGAATATCTAGCTGTATACATAATTCATGTATAGTCATTAGTCCAGACAAGAATCACACACTAAAATATTGTAAGGTTCATGAACAAAAAAAGAGAATCTATTGGCCCTTTCTTTTCCTACCATATAAATCGCCTTTTGAGAATGTTGTAAAGTTAAATCAGGTAAAAGTGGTCGTATATTTTTCTTTTTCTTTTTAATACTTAGTATTTTGGATGAAAGGGTATTTCTTATATTGTACTCATAGCTAAATGGAATATATTTTACAAAGGATATGTAGTGGAATATGACTTGAGATTCATAATGTGGAAATTTATATATTCTGTTTAAAAATTTATGATAATAAATAAAAAACATTCAGATATTTGATCGACTCTGTCAAATGGGTCTACCAAAACTTTTCGTAGTAGTGGAAAATATTCAAATATTATAAATATGTAATGATCATAAGATAATAAAAATTTATGAGTAAAATTTGCTTGTATACATAAGGGCATCGTTAACGCAAGGGGCCGGGCCGCAAATCGCGAGTCCCTGCCCGAGACGCGCGTTGGAGGCGACAGAGTTTCTGCCCAGGCCGGTCCCGGGGCCGCAGTTGCGGCCTGGGGACGGTCCCGAGGTCTGGCCTGGCGGGCGATGGAGCTTCCGGTTGGAGGGGGTTCGGGCCGCTACTGTTCACCAATTTCTGAATTTTTACAGTTCGGAAGAGGAAGAAGAGGGAGGGGGAGAGGAAGAAGAGGGAGGGAGAGGGAGAGGGGCGACATCAATTTTCTAATTTTAAATTTTTTTTGCATTCCTTTGCATTTTTTTTATATTATAATTTTTAGTTTTTTAGTTTATAATTTATTATTTTTGAATTAAGAATGAATTTCTCGTGTTATAATTGTTTAACGTTTTCAATTTTTACACGTAAAATAGGTCGAAGTTGTGAATAGTGTCATTTATTAGTTGCGGCCCGGGTTGTGGCCTGGAGGGTTAGAGCAGTTGGGGCCTGGGCCGCAACTGTAGAGGAATGATGACGTGGAGGGGACTTGGGGCCTGAAACCGGGCCGGGGTTAATGATGCTCTAATAATCTCAATATAATATGGACAAGTGAAGACAAATTACAATATTCAAGTCCATGTGCCTAGCTTGGTATAGCAAAAAAATTAAAATAGGTTGATTACACTTTTACAATTTGGAGAAACTTGTAGCAGAGCATCTCATCGGTCAAAACCGTGAGACAAGTCAAGATTCGGATTTAAACACCTTCACACAAACTTAAATATGTCATTGGCATAGTTAAATTTGATTCATGTTTATGAATCTAAATCTTGATCATTTGCATCTTAATCACAGTTCGTGAACTCCGAAAACCTAGAAGAAATTTAATTTTTGGAGGAATATTATGAAGAAATAAAAATAATACTACTAGTCTATAAAATGGAGTATTTACTTGTGTATGTCAGTATTCATATGGAAAACACATTTGCCACGTTGTTTCTTCACGGGCTCAAAATCCGCCTTTCAAAAATGTCATCATTCAGATCACGAGACTCTTCTAGTGATTCATTTTACCAAAATAAAACCATATACATATATCGATTATATAAATAAATTTATGTTTGAACATGCACTCCCCTTTTATCTTTTCAACAGAATGTCCATAGTGAAACAACAGTGTTCATAACGAAAACCTGTGTTGAGTGTGTGTGTGTGTGTGTGTGTGTGTGTGTGTGAGAGAGAGAGAGAGAGAAGGCACGTTTCAAATCTCGTTAGAAAGCCAGGATAAGAGAGAGTGAAAGAATTTTGAAACTTACAAGGCAGTGCTAATGTCTAACCAATTCAGTGAAACTTTACATCACAAACACAATCAATATCTACGTGAACATAGATTCAAACTCATCAAACCCAAAGGGTATTTAAAGACAAAATATAACACAGTTTTGAGTTTGAGGGATTGTCAAACTGGCTTTGCGCCTCCATTTTCTTGAGGGTTCGTTGGCGTTGAAGCTCCATTCCTCCTAGTAGTGGAAGATCCGGTGATGGTCCTGCCCATGAACTTTCCAGCTTTCGACAGACCGCTGCCAACAGCTCCAAAACCACTCCCGACAAAGCTCGCACCAGCCCCTATGCCGCTTCCCACAAGCCCTGCTCCACCAGTAATACCAGAACCAACTAGTGAGGCTGCACCATCGAGGGCATCCATAGTGCTCCCTATCACTCCAGCTTCTTTCAGTTTCTTCCTCTCTTCTAAGATCCTCTTCTCTACTTCCAGGGCGGCGATCTGCTCTTCCTTGGTAAATTCATGATAGAACACCTGAAATCAAGAAACCCAAACGAATGAGTCCAAAGTATTAAAAGCATGACACCCAAACCCCCACCCTGAAAAAAAAAACAGAATGAAAAGACAGTGTTGAGATCACAAAGAGGATCTTATATGACTATAATAGCATATACTTGAGTAAATACCTGAACAGTTATGGTTCCTCTGTCCTTCTTGTCCTTAATTTTAAGCATATCAAGCGATGGGTACAGCCTCAGTTTCAGTTCCTTTGGGGTTTCAGCTTCCAGATCGATCAGAGGCATCTTTGCAATGCCCAATCGCTTGTCTTGCCCAATGTCTTGATCAAACACCTATTTTTAGAAGAAATTGTTTTAAGTTTTGACATTTAGTGAATATAATTAAAAACTAAAACCATCATAGGGATGAGAAAGATGCTCAGTGTTTGGAAACTCATAAGCACGCTTCATAAAGTGATATGGAGGGAAACTTGAAAAGTATAAAGTAGAGAGATTGAAAACCTCAAGAATGAGTGACTGTGTCTCCTTATCTTCTGCAATTAAATCGAATGTTTGATTCCAAGTAGGATTCAAGTTGTTATTAACAACCTTCGTCTTAACTTTAAAGAGAGGACGAATGTGTACTGTAACATAGGGATCAGATTTTCCAATCAGTTCCATGTTTTTCAGATCATTTGCCTTTACAATAGTAACTTTGAGCAGTCCCACTGGTTTAAGCTCCAATTCACTGCAAAGTATCAGAAGACACTAAATGTATGCCACTCAAGAACACATCTATATGTTCACATGGTTGTAATTACAGAAATTAAGTTGAGCATAGCATAACTGCCTCACGTTATTCTCTAAATTACCAAATTACCAATCACCACATTGACACACATTAGTGTTGGTAGAACATTAATTCTTGTAGAAAGCAGAACCACTTGGCAATTTAAACATCAACTTTTCTCTAACACCCTTATTGACAGGAAAAAATATCTAACAAATTAACTATTTAAAATCAGGTACAGGGAATCATATTCGGAAAGTTGCTGAACTATCTAATAAAAAGGTTAGACTATGTACGGAACATAAGAACCTAATAAAAGGATAAGTCCAAAAGGCAAAGAGAATAGGTAGGTATTGGAATTACCTTGTATCCACAGGAATTCCACCTATAGGGACAACTATCCTGTGAGGCCATTGTAGCATATCCATAACAATAGTATTAACAGTGTCCTTGTACAAATAAAAAATAGCTAGTCAGTCCGAATAATATAAGCTAGATTACTTGACTAAGATCTTCAAAGTATCATATTAAAACTTACATCAATCATATCAGAAAGCCCCGGAATAGCTGTTAAACTTCCACCCACAGCCTTAAGAGTATAATCAATTCGTGGTTTTGGCTGGATGACATGGAAAAACACAAATGACTTACACATTGATAATTACTCTAGAAAGTTTGATGTGTGCTTTATATACCTCCGCAAGAAGCGCTACAACTACTGCAGATATGCAAGGAATTTCATCAGTTAGTTGGAAGATAGCACGAACCACCGTAAAAACTTTGAGATCCTTCAACTGCAAAAAGAAACATAATGGCAGATATTCCTTTTCAGTACAGAATACTACTATAGATATGGCAACAGTGAAAGGGGGTGAAATATTTTGTGCGCCAACCTGAATAGGAATAGAGGCAACAAGTGCAGCCTCAACAGCTAAAATAATGCTAGGATCGCCTCCCCAGCGTAAGTCAATATCCATTGTGATTTGACCTTCTTTAAGACTCTGAACTCGAATCCCTACAAGGCTTGAACTATGCACAATGAGGTTGGATCTTACACATGCAAATTCATAGTAAGAAGCCTGAATCGATATAAACAGCAAACAATCCAAACCATTATCATCAAGCCCAACCAATAATCAATATCTGGAAAAAGGTATTCAGGGAAAATTTTAGAATTTCAGTATATGGTAGAGTGCTTATGGCATATTTTTAAGTTCGTATGAATTTAACTTTTCATCTAAGTGAGGACCATAAAATTAGCAGATGTGTTATATATGTCTATATATATAAGCAGTTATATAAGTTTCAGCTTAGTATAGGTTATAACTTATAACATAAGAAGCATCCACAGAAAAAAAAAAAAGGAATCTCGAAGACTCCCCAAGTAAGAGGTGCTTATAAAGTTCATCATGGTACACCTTTATCATCACACTAAGTACACTAACAGAAATTATTGCATAAAATGATACTGATAGCAATGCTCAGCAGCAATGTATGTAATGAAGCCAAATGAGAAGATAGGATATTTTATCAAAGCACTAGTGAAAAATTGGCCAACATAAGTTTCAGAAAGTACCATAACTGCAAACACTTTGAATGATGCCATAACAAGAATGCAAAAACTAAGTTGACAACATGCACTAATAAATAAGATGCTAATTTTGCAACCTTCAATCTTGGGAGCCACAGTTCCAAGGGAGAGTTTGCTAAATTTCAAAGAAGTGATCCCAGGAGGACGATATTCTTCCAATAATGGTTCCACAGATTCTTTTATGACAGCCTCTGCTGCCTGAGATAGCAAACATTGAACATTTTAGCAATTTAGCAGCAACTTGACTCTAACTGGAAGCATAGAATCAGAAAACGTAAATAGTCAACCTTCATTAATCAACTCAAATATCACCGTATGGATAGTAAAACATAAAAACATGTGAACCCTAACAAACTGTTGATTAAAGAATCACAAAAAGTATAACAACTCAAACCAATAAATAGACAGTTCCAATGTTCAATAAAAATTCCATGAATGTCCTTGTCAATTCAATATTTGTACATGACCACCAGTGTACTGAACTCATCGTGCTGCAGTCTTTCCTTCTCTGGATATGTAATTTATAAGGCGTTTCTGAATGAGGGTTAAATGACTATCATTCATCATTGAAGAAACTACAGGGAAGGTGCATATAACTATCATGTGTAATTCATGAATTTTAGCATGTCTTTATGCAAGGAAGAATTACTAATGTCCTTGACAATGTAAATTATTAGCATCTCTTGAACTACTATATAGCATGGAGATGAGGTTTTTATACTACTTAATCAAAACCAGTTCAAAATACGAACAAATATACAGATATGAGGTGCCCCGGACATGTTATAAAGAGAAGCTTCCCAATTTGACAGGATTCAAGGTCAGTACTTCCGATTTCAGGTAAACAGTGATATATTTAAAGCTTCTTCTTGTCATACTTAGAAGCAGGATGAGGCAGGTTAACAATAAGTAACATCAAATGAATTGCACGAGTCAAAAGCCAAAAACTGAAAGAGAAGAAGAAGCTTACATCTGCTACAAATGGCCACAATTTATTTAGCTGTTTGTTTAGCCATTTTACCTGAAAGAAGTAAGCGGAGCAACAATAAGTTAACAGCCATGACTTATAGGCATGAAGGAGAAGAAACAAACCATGTGTTCACATAAGCTTGTATTATAAACAGAAAATTGTAAACCTACATTGAGGAGAAAAGTAAAATTCTTCAAGACAATCCTACAATTTGATTATTGCAAAAGAATTGCATAGTCCTAAAGCTCTCGTAGTACAAAAGGATATAGGTCTATCGAACAATGCACCTCATTGTTCACAACATTTTTGTCCCTTACTTAGTTCGTAATTTAATTCTAAATTGGACCACACACCTCCAAAAGGGCTGCTACAGGCCAAAAGTTTAACTGAGGCTGGCTTCTTAGCCTCAGAAAAAAATTGAGCAGTGAAGCAAGATAAGGGGTCATGCCACTCTAAAACTCATACTTTCTTTTCTAAACACTTTTGCTGAGTATATGTCTACAGAGAAGTTCTTACCATCCTGAAACAATAGATTATTTTATCAGATGACCTAGCTTTTGTAAATAGGACATGGGTTGTAGAGGTCTGTTCGGTTCTCTATTAGCTATTACTGAGTGGTGTGTGCATGTGTGTTGGGGGATGGTGGGAGGGGTGAGAGTGTTTTCCAACTAATAGCTTTCAATTGTTTTACCAGTCCAAGGAACACATCCACCAAAACAAAGCATACTCAATAGATTAATGCTACAATGCACCCGTAGAACAATCTCCAGCAATTCAGGTGCAGGAGTTGAAGCCAGTAGTTATCACAAAGGAACATAGAAACTAACCGAAAATGAAAGATTAGCTACAAGCATACAGTTCTAACAACACAATAATGAAAGGGCATCAACACAGACATCAATCAATTAATATCACCAATCGATATCTAA
Source organism: Salvia splendens (assembly GCF_004379255.2). NCBI lineage: Eukaryota > Viridiplantae > Streptophyta > Magnoliopsida > Lamiales > Lamiaceae > Salvia > Salvia splendens. Next base: position 4,721,424 of record NC_056033.1, on the reverse strand, counting down.
ACCTAACACATTCTTCCAGAACTTGAATCCAACTAAACGAAAATAACCTAACCTGCTCATAAACAGGAAACGATATCCACTCTGGGCAGTTCTCTCCACATATTTTCTTCATATCATCCCTGTTAAGTGAGCTTAGCAACTTGATATCCACTGCCTGTTGACCATAGAAGAACAAAATTTCAAATTCCTCATAAATCTCAACGAATTCTCACATCATCAAGCTAACCGACAGCAATGGAAAGAAACCCCAAGGCACGAAGGCCGAATTTCCAGCAAGATCATACAAAATCAAATCCAACCAGCTGAAACAACAACCTAAACCGATACAATCCAAGTCCGCATAATTTCAACATCAATTCCGCTCGAGGTTTTCAACTAACACACACAATTAAAATGAAATATAAGAAAAGAGTAAATAAAATAAACCTTAGCAACACGCTTCCTGCTCCGATGCTCCATCATGTATTTCCAGCCCGCCATCAGCGCGATCCCAAACACCATCCCCATCACCATTCCCGATACCAGCCCCATCTTCTTCGCACTTCTTTCACCGAGAAATTGCCTGATTCCTCCCCCCCAAAAAAACGAAAAGGATGTGGAATTTTACGTTACAGGTAGTCGACCGACTACTTCAACGATAGCAACTAATGTTTACTGTTTTACTGTTTTACTGTTACTACTCTCAATATATGTAAAATCCAGTAAATCCTCAATTATTTCATGCAGTCGTTATCGAAAAAGTGTGATTTGCGAAATGGGTAACATCTACAAGATAGGAATTTCTTGTTGAGCAGAGCAAGCAGAGAGCGCTGTGCTGTGTTGTGGGGAAACGTTAATTTTATTTAGCCTTTTTTTTGAAAAAATTTAAGAAAAGCGATAATATCTGAGGGCGTGTTGATTGTTTGCAAGAGCCAGTCTTCCAAGTCAATTCTCTCCCTAGTCTTTCCCCTTTTGGTTTATTTATGAAATTAATTATTCAATATTTTGTTATTTATGAAATTAATCATTCAGTATTTTGTTATACATTTCTTTGATGTAAAGTTTTAAATTGGACTGGGCTCTAGTCCGACCATCAATGACATAAAGCGGACTAGATTGAGTCCAAATTTATAACAAAAAATTCAATCTCAATAAAGTCTAATCTAACTCATTTCAGTCATGAGTTAAGTTGAATCGGAATTGCTAAATATTGTAGATAGACATAGGTATGTAAGTGGTTGAAAACATAATTAACCATCTAAGAAAAATTGTAATGTTAAAGTTATTCTTGGCGAATCCTTGTTCTTTAAGAGCAAACTAAAGTTGGGTATGAATGTATGATTAAAAAATTGGAGTTAACAAAATCTCCAATAATGCTATTTTTAGTGAATTTGTGTATGCATAATTAACCGAAAGTATATCCTAATTCCTTCAAATTATATACCCAAAAGTAACTTTGCCTGCTTGACTAGTATGTGAAAAAATAAAATATAGGAAGAACTTAATTATTAAGCGAGGATTGTAGGCCATGTTCATGGGCATGGAAGTCATGTTATTTATCACGAATGTTAAATGGCCTCCATTGTCATAAAAAATATCTATAAAAATAATAGAAAAATTATCAAACAATTCAATCACTTTCTAGCATAATTCTTGTCCACGCACTGATCCTCACACACTAGCAAACACACACATACATGATCTCATAAAACAACCACAATTTATCACACACGTACATATTGATATTGCTAATATGCCAACTTCATTGTTAGAAATTGTTTTCATTTGACAATTTCATTTTAAGATAGCTAAATACTTTCTTGGTCACAACTCTCAAGGTAGTTGGGGCATTTCTTTTAACCATGTGATTTGAGAAATTGGTGTGTTAAAGATTAAAGTGGGGATAATAAAGTAAAAGAGATAAATAGATGATAAAAGTATGAGATGGGATAAAGTTTTATCACAAAAGAAAGTGACTCAACTATCTTAGGATAATCTAAAAAAAATAACTCAACTACTTTAGAACGAAGGGAATACAAACATATACAACACTATCAATTAAAATATTACAATGCGCATCTAAGACCATTAAGAGTTTTGTGGTATCTCCGTTTTTCGATAAGTAGGAAAAATTAAACCCAAAACTGCTCAATAATGAGAGTTGTGATATCTTAATTGTCCCAAGTAAGATGATATTCAATACTAAGTATTATAAAAAGTTATTCACTCCCTTAAAAAGATAGTATAATAAGGGAATGCAATTCATATTTATATAGATGAGACAAGATCATTATAGAGTATTTTAGCATACCTCCACATGTGTACTCCGCAATAAATATCAGACTTCGACTTGTGAAGTAGATAAGTGATAAAGAGATACTCCCTCCGTCCCAGCTCAAGTGATTGATTTCTTTTTGGCTGTTGTTTTGCGAAAATAATAATAAATAGTTAAAGTTGAGAGAAAGTAAAGTAAGAGAGAGAATAATATAGAAGCTAGTCGTATCTACTTTATTCTCTTACTTATTTTAATCCATCTTCATTTTAATTATTTATTACCATTTTTTTCAAATACGTGCCGAAAAACAGTGATTCACTTGAGATGGGACAAGATGACAGATGAAGTATATTATTAACTTAAACTCACTTTAATGTCATTCGAAATAAATCATTTATCATTCGTTTTAACTTTTTAAGTACTCTTAAAAGGCATTGCAAAAGAGTGAATTAGAGATTATAAGTGATATTTTTTTCATTTTTTTTGTTTGAATAAGCTGTTATGCTATATATATGTATGCCATTTTAGTGGAGAATTTCTTCAATGATTGGATAATATTCGTATTGTTACTATTGTATCATAATTGATGGTGGCCACTCCTCTTCCAAGCTATATTAATTAATAAATAAATAAAAAAATTAATACACACATTAATTGAGACGACAGGCGCGTGTTCCACACATTGCCGACAACTTGTTTTATCCAAATATTGATGTTTTATGTAGAAATAAATTTTCACTACCCTAGAAATTATAGTACTACTATATTTTATTATACATAGGTGGACAAAATAAACTTCATTAGTATTTACTAAATCGGCTCGATCTATCGTTTAGTTTACTCGAATTGTCGGAGTTGCATCATTAAATCTTTGTTTCGTACCTTTATATTTTTATATTTTGTGTTGCAAAAATTGTGTTATTCTTAGTACACATATATAGACTATAGTTGTAATTATTTATTATTGGATTATGAAGCGACATGTGTGCTTGTATGATACTTTTATTTATAAGTTGTACTATATGTTTATTCTTTGAGTGGCACTCCTCTACCCATAGTGCGCTCGAGTTATATCAGTTCGCCACAATTTTTTGTCGTAATGAAAATGCTAAACTTTTTTATTGAAAACAACAGTCAGTAATTGTCAGTCTGATCCAAAAAAGTGTCACTCTATATTTAAAAACATGGTATCATTTTATTCCTCAGGGCGTGTATTTTTTTTGGTAATGATGCCCGAACGAAATTACATGCTATCATAAGAAATTTCTAACCTTTATGTAAGAGCATTCACAACGGTGGTGGGAGTGAAGGCCGCCGTCCGTGCCAGCGGCGAGGATGAGGACCGCCGCTGCTGCGCTCGCGCCGTGCCAGCGAGCAGGCGACGTGGCGGCTTATGATTGGGCAACGACATAGCCGTTGCCTTTGAATTATTTTTTTTAATTTTAAAAATCGTTTTTAAATTATATAAAATGATTTAAAAAAAATCCAAATCCCACAAATATGGCCGTTTTTTCTGAATTTTTTTGAGTTTTTTTTTATATTTTTTTCCCCAAAATCATCTATAAATACACACATTCATCATCCATTTATCACATCAATTCATCTCCCATTCATCTCTCATTCTTAAAATTCTCATACAAACTATCAACACATTCATCCTTCATTCAAAACCTCAAATGGATTTCACTCATATTATGGCGGAAGCGGAACGCAAAGAACAAGAATACTACGAACAACATCGTGCCGCTTACGAAGCATATGTCGCGGCGAATACCCCTGCTCCTCCTCCTCAACGAACCAGATCAAATCGGCGCTACATCCATCGTGACCGGGAAGGAGCCCACGAAAGGCTCGTTGCCGACTACTTTGCTGACCAACCGCGGTTTCCGGCAGATTACTTCAGGCGCCGTTTCCGCATGTCAAAGCGCATGTTCATGCGAATTGTCAACACATTGTCCGCACGTGTTGAAATCTTCCAAACAGGTCAAGATGCAGCCGGCCGGCAAAGTATCACGCCGTTGCAGAAGTGTACGTGTGCCATCCGACAACTCGCTACTGAGCAAACGGCCGACATCTTCGACGAGTATTTGCATATCGGTGAGTCCACTGGAATCCTTTGTCTAAAGAATTTTTGCGAGGGCGTTCGTTCAGCTTTCGGGGATGAATTCATTCGGGCACCCAGCACCGATGATTGCCAACGGTTGCTGCGTCTTCACGAATCAGTCCATGGCTTCCCCGGAATGCTTAGCAGCATTGACTGCATGCATTGGAGGTGGAAGAATTGCCCGAATGCTTGGAGGGGGCAACACTTAAGCGGTCACAAAGGCGGCGGCCCAACACTTATCCTTGAGGCGGTCGCCGACTACCGCCTATGGATTTGGCATGCATATTTCGGCGTTGCCGGAGCCAACAACGACTTGAACGTGCTCTATTCTTCACCACTCTTCAATGATGTGATGAATGGTGTAGCACCGGCGATCGACTTCACCATCAACGGAAATACATACCACATGGGTTACTATCTCGCCGATGGTATCTACCCAAGGTGGTCGACGTTCGTGAAGAGGCTCCACAACCCGCACGACCCGAGGCGGGTTCTTTTTGCGCAACGTCAAGAGTCCGCGCGGAAAGACGTTGAAAGAGCCTTCGGGGTCTTTCAAGCCCGATTTAACATTGTGAAGGCCACGGCTCGGCTGTGGTACGTGAATAATATCGCCGACATCATGTTCACGTGTATTATCTTACACAACATGATTATAGCCGACAAAAGGGCCAAGGGCGGCTAGCTTCTACGACGAGGATGAAGCCGGAAGCTCAACAGCGAGGTCTCCCCCACGCCGAGGTGAGCATACGACGGTTGGCCAGAGGATCGAGACAAGGCACACAATGCGCGATACCCGAACCCACATTCAGCTACAAGAAGACCTAATCAAACACATGTGGGCGAAATTCGGCAACGAGTAGTGGTTTTTTTAATTTTTAATAATTTTAATTATGTAATTTTTAATTTTTAGGATTTTAATTATGTCATTTTTTTATTTTATTTGTCATTTGTAATATTATTTATGTTTTTTTTAATGAATTTTAGTATTATGGAAATGTTTATGCTTAATTGAATATTAAATTAATTGTGCTCGTCCTTGCGGAAGAGCACAGTTGTGGGTGTTGTGCTCTTGCCAGAGAGCAGACATGAATAGTACCGCCCTGGCCCACAACCGTGCCGCTGGCAAGAGCACGGTTGTGGATGCTCTAATAACCATGTGTTTTATTTCTAACAATGATCACTTTTAAATGTAAGAATCATTCTTAACACATTAACTTATTCAATATAGTTAACATGTGCTTGTAATTCATGGTGGTGAGAGCATTCACATCCGTGCTCTTGCCAACGAGCACGGATATGGGCCCGGACCCACTTTTTCTGCTTGCTCTTAGGCAAGAGCACAACACCCACATCCGTGCTCTTCGGCAAGGACGAGCACAAGGGTCCCACCATTCTATTATTCAATTTAAATAAAAACATTTCCACGATATTAAAATTCATTAAAAATACCCAAAATACTATTACTAATTACTAAAAAAATAAAAATTACATAATTAAAATCCTAAAAATTAAAAATTTCATAATTAAAGTCTTAAAAATTAAAAATTACATAATTAAATTCATAAGTGGCCGAATTTCGTCCAAATGGATGATGAATGTGTGTATTTATAAATGATTTTGGGATTAATTTTTTTAAAAAAAAAATCAAAAAAATTTCAAAAAATGGTAATAAAACGGCTACATTTTTAGAATCCGAAAAAATATATATTTTAATTTTTGGTATTATTTTTTATTTTTAAAAAAAGAAAAAAAGAAAATGTCAACGGCCAATAGAAACGCACCACGTCGCCCTGCTTGCTGGCACGAGATTATTTATGAGAAAATAAGACAAATTTTGTTGACCTCTTTAGAGCATCCACAACGGTTGTATTACGCTGACCGTCCGTTAATACAACTGCCGTGGATACTCTAAAGAGGTCAACAAAATTTGGTTTATTTTCTCATAAATAATCTTGTTGAATTTGACCTTGGGAATATCAAATTAAAGCTACGGAGTAGTTTTCTAGCAAGGACGTGCTATTTACAGGAAGATTTGTGAAAATCTTCTTCCATTTGCTAAACTCTCAAAGAGATAGAAATTTTATGAACTAGGTTAGATAAAAAAAATATGCTTAGTTATGTACAAAAGTATTACTAACATTTATATATATATATATATATAGGGGAGCGTTATTCTCCTTTTCACATCTTAGATCATTTTTACTTCTTAATATTACGCGTTAGATCTAAGGCATCAACGGATCAGATTGATTCTATAAAACTGGTTCCGTGTTGCATTATAGAAGGTGGTTGTATGCATTACAGGGTTATTATTGACATTTGACGGAAAAGTAACTGCCACATTTTGGTATCTGCGAATAATGCACCACATGGTCACGAGTAATGCATATAATTGACTATATAATGCACAATATGTGAACTGCAATGCATACGAATAAGATGTACCATGTTATGATGTTTGGACACACGTTTCTTGTTTCCCCTAAGGGTTTAATAAGCTTAGGTGCTAGGGTATAGTACGTAGACATGTATGTAATCTTCACATGGTAACGAGTAATGGATATAATTGACTATATAATGCACAATTTGTGAACTGCAATGCATACGAACAAGATGTGCTGTGTTATGATGTTTGACACACGTTTCTTGTTTCCCCTAAGGCTTTAATAAGCTTAGGGGCTAGGGTATAGTACGTACGCATTAATAACAAATTATAAAACGATACGAATAATTCACCAAATTGTCACGAGTAATGGATGTTATTAACTATATAATGCACAATATGTGAACTGCAATGCATACGAATAAGGTGTACCATGTTATGATGTTTGACACACGTTTCTTGTTTCCCCTAAGGGTTTAATAAGCTTAGGGGCAAGGGTATAGTACGTAGACATTACTATACCCTAGCCCCTAAGCTTATTAAACCCTTAGGGGAAACAAGAAACGTGTGTCAAACATCATAACATGGTACATCTTATTCGTATGCATTGCAGTTCACATATTGTGCATTATATAGTTAATAACATCCATTACTCGTGACAATTTGGTGAATTATTAATTTGTTATTAATGCGTACGTACTATACCCTAGCCCCTAAGCTTATTAAACCCTTAGGGGAAACAAGAAACGTGTGTCAAACATCATAACACAACACATCTTGTTCGTATGCATTGCAGTTCACAAATTGTGCATTATATAGTCAATTATATCCATTACTCGTTACCATGTGAAGATTACATACGTGTCTACGTACTATACCCTAGCCCCTAAGCTTATTAAACCCTTAGGGGAAACAAGAAACGTGTGTCAAACATCATAACACAACACATCTTGTTCGTATGCATTGCAGTTCACATATTGTGTATTATATAGGCAATTATATGCATTACTCGTGACCATGTGGTGCATTATTCGTAGCGGTTTCCAGCCATTATTAGATTACTATTGTACCCTCATAATGCACAAAATAGGGCAAATAATGCAACACGGGATTAATTACCCAATGTTGATCTTGACCGTCCATTTCTCTAATCTAATGGCTGATATTAAGAAGGAAAAAGGAGGAAATATAGGAAAAGGAAATGAATACAACCATATATATATATATATATATAAAACTCGAAATTGATGTCTAATTAAGTCACTTCAAGTATCTTATCCGGAACTTATTGATAATTGAACTTCACTCTTTTGGTGATTAGGTCATCCGTAACGTTCTCTCTTTTCCGTCTCTTAACCGTCTTATCTCTTCATTATTCATGGGCCCCACTGTACTTTTCACCCCATCTCTTAATTAAGAGACATCACATGCATCTCTTAACCATCTCTTAACCATCTCATCCCTTAACTGTTCATTCAATTTCATTTTTTATTTTTATTTCCAACAAATTCAATTAATAAAAACACACTTCATTAAATAAAATAAAATTACAACTTAAAATTCTAAAAAAATAAAAAATCACATTAATAAAATCCTAAAAAAAAATAAAAATGCACAATTTAAAATCTTCCGCTCACTATCTCTAAATTCAAAATCTCAATACTCAAAGAAGCAGAAGAAAGAGTTGTCTAATGACGATCATGTGCGTCTACCGGCTGCCAAATTTTGTCCAAATGTGCTCCATTAGATCCTCCTGGAGTTGGGATTGTGCGGTAAAAATAAAATAAAAATTACCGTTGAACGGTAATATTACCGTTTTTTTAAATTTTAATTTTTTTTTATTAAAATCGATTTTTTTTTAAAAATGATTGCCCACTCGCGGGCCGGCGAGTGGGCGTCACGCCTAGCGCCAGCGCTCGCCACGTGGCGAGCTGTCTTGCCAACTCTCCCTTCAGGACGAGACGCCCGACGAGACCAGACCGAGATGGAGGGCTGCATTGCCGTCTCGCTGCCGTCTAGTCTCTCCGAGACGAGACCGAGACGGATAAGAGACGCGTTGCGGATGCTGTCTGGCCTCGTCTGATATGATCAACTGTTGTAGACGCTCTTGTTGCATAGAAAATTCGCACTCGATCTGGTATCCAATCTAAGTAACTTTATCCAAGTAAAGATGAATCGACCTTTGGTATTTTTACAAAACAAATCTCCATGTGTAAAACCAATGAGATAAAAAAAAAATAGAATCTCATATACAATTATACCTCCCACCTCCAATTCGAGCAAAAAAATGTTAAAATACTATCAACATTAAGGTAAATAAGTAAATTGATGTTTGTCTACTTCACCTGAAAATACAATTACACTACAATTTATTAAGGAAACAGTCTCTATAATTAAAAAGTGCAATTAGAAGCGTGCTTGGTTATTGGATACCCTAGTGAAATTATATATTCGGTCTTATCATTTCAATATTATAGAATTGCCTGATCATATGTATTAATTAAACCATACGTTGGCAAGCAATCGTAACAGATTCCAATTTGCTGATGAATTTTATGATTTGATACAACGATTATGGAGATTAGACACATTTGTTCTACCTCCAACTTACCAAAAATGATTAAAAAAATTCATCTACATTAAGAAAAGTATAAGATGCTGTCTCAACAAGCATATCAAAAGTGATGCATCATGCATCAAAATCAACCGCTTTATATTGATGCTTAGTTTTTTTCATCACCTCCATAACTTATGGTACGAATGGTGTTCGATGAATTTTTTTTATGAATTATGTTTTTCTAGTTTTAAATTTGAGATATTGACAAGTTAATTTTCCTACAATTTCGATTTTATAGAGAATTTGCACAATAAACTAGGTGGAGTACTATAATACTGATAATTTCATAATTTAATTAAAAATGTACACTATTTTTTAGCAAGGGCTTAATACCACCCCTCTCTTCAGTGATGCCCCCAGCAATGTAAAATATTTATAGAGGTGTTTTGATAATTTTATGATATATACGTATAGAATTTTTAAACAAATAATATTAATGTTGAATTAATTTGGATTTTTTAAAAGAATTTAAACCCATGGTTAGTTTTTTTTGTTATTCTCGAGGTTTATTAAATTTAATTAAAGGCACATTGCTAAAGAAACTACCAAGTTTGGTCAAGTTCTAGTCAGTTCCACAACTATAGAAAATAACCGACTATATCATAATTTCGACATTATTTTTCTCAATTGCCATATAATCTCTAATTTGAGGGAAACTATGTATGATGCGGCAAACAGAAAATTAAATACGACGTCGACAAACTTTCGGCTGCTTAAACGACGTCGTTTAATACACTTACTTAGACACGTTTTTAATTTTTACATATATACATGGCATATCAATAAATTACGACATGTATAACGCCAGAATTTTTCTCATGATGTGACAACTAAGAAAGCCAAACTAGGAGTATTTTTTTGGCAATTTGCCCTATAAGTAAATTTGAGTTCAATATAATTAAGGAAAACTTTATCGAAAAAAATTGTGAAATGTAGAACTGAGCCCCAACGTGAAATGTCTAGTTCCGTCACTGGTGTCCTCTCATCCCTTCTTAGTGGTTCCGCCACTATTCTTAGTCGTAGCCACTAGTACGATCGACAACCAAATTGCGTATAATACTTTATTTCAAATCATGTTCAAATGCAATATTCTGTTACATGGCGGTAATGAGTCGTTAGAAAGTTGAGTAAATTAAAATTCCAAAATAAAATATTTGAATAAAAAATGTGGTAATTGTTCTTTCACACAGCACTATAAATGGTGGTCGATGTGACGTCGTTTTTGAGTGGCTGAAAATGTGGAAGGATGTGTGTGCGATGGTGAGCGTGGAGCTGAGCTTGTCTGTCGTCAACATACTGCTCAAGAAGGCCATGAACGGAGGCCTGGGCCACGTCATCATCGTCCTGTACCGGCAATCCGTCGCCACCGTCTTCTTGATCCCCTTCGCCTTCTTCCGTGAAAGGTTAGATTTTACGAAGATTAGGTACATTTGAAGTGTACTTGATACGTGAATGAGAGGGCTTGTCTCTGTTTCACGTGTGAAGAAGTGCGCTTCAATAAATGAGACCGTGCCTGACCCTCGTTTTCGGTGATTAATGTTGCAGGAGTAGCTGGACCAAGCTGACTGCGAGTATGATTTGTCAAATATTTCTCTGCGCTTTGTTAGGGTAATTAAGATGATTTTGGGATTTTTTTTTTCAATTTATTTATTACTAGCAATATACTAGTTTGCCTGAATCAAATCATTTATGGAAATGTAGGTTGACACTCACTCAATATCTCTTCTTGGTGGGGCTAGATTACACATCAGCAACATTCACTTGTGCTTTCATAAACATAGTTCCAGTTGTCACATTTCTACTTGCATTGCCACTCAGGTAAATCTCTGCTTCATTCAAATGATCGCCAATACGAACGATACGATGGAATCGTACGTGTATTCATGTCATCGATGAATACGTACATATATAGTAGAGTTGATCATCGTCTTCCAAGTGATAACGATAGGGAGAATTGTTCGGTTTCTTGCATTTATATTTTGTTAGTGGAGTAGATCACTTAATTCTATAGTCATGTTTAGACAATTGAATTGGACTATATTAGAATGTTCCGATGGGAAATGAATTGCACAAATTGTTGAAGGGGGCTGGAGCTCCCCCTAGACCAGACCGGCCCTGACATCGTGTTCTTTTTTCAATGTCGTGCAGGATGGAGAGGGTCGACATAAAGAGGAGCAGTGGCAAGGCTAAGGTGGCGGGCACGGTGGTCTGCGTCCTGGGAGCATTGTTGCTCTCGCTCTACAAGGGCGAGCCAATCATCATCAACCCCCAACACGGTGTGGTGGGCGATCCCCGGGTTGTTAGGGCAAAGAAGTTCGGCCTGGGTGCAGCATTTCTTGGTGTGGGAAGTGTGGCTTGGTCGTCGTGGTTCCTTATGCAGTCGAGGATCGGGCAGTACTTCCCGCATCGTTACTCGAGCACGTTGATCATGTCATCGTTCAGCTCGTTCCAGTCCGCGTTGCTGTGCTTGATCACGGAGAGGGATTTTTCCAAGTGGATTGTTCGAGGGGGGCTAGACACTCTTACTGTTTTGTTTAGTGTGAGTGTTGATCATATTGAGTTTGATATTTATGTTAATTCAATTAATTTTTATTTACTTAATTTGGTATATTGTGTTGTTGCGTTAGGGAATTGTGGGATCAGGGCTATGTTATGTGGTGATGTCTTGGTGTGTGAAGCGGCGTGGCCCGGTTTTTACCGCCGCGTTTAGCCCTTTGATTCAGGTTTTCGCGGCCGTTTTGGATGTTTTGGTGCTGCGTGAAGAGATTTACCTTGGGAGGTAATTTTGATCTTCGTGTTTTTTTCGTCAATTTATTATTTACTCACTTGAGTAGATTTGCCAGATTTCAAGAGAAAAATTAGTAGTTTTGGACATATTGTTACGTGGTGTGCCAACCAATTACAGTTGCACGGAGAGAGAAAAAAAAGTAAGAAATTGTGATTGGCTTTTGAGAGAAAAATAAGAAATTGTGGATTCGTTGTTCATTTTTGTTGCATGTGGAGTGATAGAGCTAGAAATTTCACCCAACATTTCTGATTGCATTTGGACTTATTGTATAATTCAATTGATCAAATTGTGCAATGATTTTTGAACAGCGTTTTGGGATCGATTGTGGTAGTCGTGGGAATGTATGTTCTGCTGTGGGGGAAAAGCAAAGATGTTCGAGAAGCTCTTCCTAAAACAGTAGATGAACCACATCACCAAGAAATTGCCAATTAGTCACATTTATTTCACAATTTAGGTTGTATTTTCAACTATTTGACATATGTTAATGATAAGTTTATCTGGAAAATAATATAGGAGTAAATGTTATATCAATTGTACTGTGTAATATGCACGACACGAAATTAGATTTAGAACTATGTACAGCAAAAAGTTCTTCATTATAATGCTAAAACGAGAAAATAAATATTCAATGCAATTAAGTTATAAATTGTATAAGATCATTCAATATACCAATAGAAACGTTGAAGGTTTTAATATTAAAAGTAACAAAGGAAAGAAAAAACACGTACTCTGCCATGAATGAATTATTGTTGGGCCTTAGCTTGGCCCAAAGCAAATCATGTATTGGCCTATAGTTGTTTTCAATGTTTGCCTTTTTGTAGTTTTCGTCATTCTAAAGCTTGGGGCCCATTGCCCTCTAATATATTTTTTTGTAAGTATTTAAGACTTTTTTATATTTAATACTACTTTTTTAAAAATATTTTTATTGACTTAATAATATTTGGTGTGATAAAAATAAATTTAGTTATACATTAACTTTTTTTATATACAAATTAGAAGCTCAAACCAAAAATTAATTTGCAAAAGTCCAACAAAACCACCACACTAAGAACACAATCTAGTCAAGTTCACCGAACAAAACCTAGTGCTCACCCAAGATCAAAAGAGAAAGAAAGCACACAGACCCTTATCCAAAGCCCAAATCACAAAGCAAACAAGACTAATTATAAGAAGACCACTAAACAACAAATGAAGGCAATAAAAGGTAACCTCTTTAGTAGTCTTTGAATGTGCACTTGGTCCTATGTTTTTTTTTTTACTTGGTCCTATGTTTGTTATTAGTTCATCTTTTAATCTTTATCAACTCCTCGTACATTTGTCCTTGTACAAAAGAAAACTCTGGACTCCACCCTTTAACCCTCGAACCTAATCTCCATAACAAAAGCCTCTTCTTCTCGACCTCACAATTTGGGATAATCTTCTCAAAAGAAATTTGTTCTTAAGTCACCATATAGACATGTTGTTATATATAAGAGGGAGCTCAAAAGTTTTTTTTTTTATCAAATTTTATGAAAGAAGCGTCCATCCAGCCGAGAAAACATAAGACTGACTCTTTGAATAAACAAAGAGATAAATTCCAGCAGCCACATCAGAAATAACATAACATATTAGAACATCTACATTCGAAAATGACACGATTAGCAGTCTTCGATTCCTCTTTGTGAAATGATATACATAGGTCATCTCCAATCTCAGGAAATTCTCAAATCTGAATAATTTCTCCTTCGTGTTGAGCCGCCCTTAAAGAATAAATCATAATCTAATTTTCATCAACAATAACTCAATCCAAATTCAAATGTATAGTTGGAAATCTATGAACAATAGCTTTTAAAATTGGATTTTAGTCACATATGACTTGAAAGTTAAAAGTTACTACGTATTTTCCTTGTTTATTTATCTGGATTTATTATATACGGCATACCATTACAAGGTAACACCAGGTATCATCGAAAGCTAAATGGATATATTTATTAGTTTCTTGCTTTAAAATATTGCCACTTACAATTTTAATACTACCTTTTTGTCCCACATTAAATATTACATTTTGCCATTTCAATCCATTCCAAATAAAAGCCACATTTCATTTTTATCATAAATGGTAAGTATACCCCACGTATATTACGGAGGTCAAAGATATTATTAATTAGTGACTCGAACTCTATGCAATTACGGTCGTCAAAGATATTAGGAGAGACGTTCTTGAGAAATTTGACAATAATAATAGAATAATCTCTCTCTTTTCTAATTGTGTTGTTTACTTGACTAATTATCTGTAATTTCGAAGTCATCGATCAAAGTAAAACTGTTTGAATTCTGTAATTTTGAATTCAGCAGTCAAAGTAAATCTATTCGAAATTAAATTTAAAACAGTGAGGATGCCGATTCAACTGTCCCGAACTAATTTAATTCGTCCGACCATATAAACACGGTTTTTAAACTTGAATTTATAAAAGAAGTTAAGGAACTTAATTAAGTAATAGTAATAACTAGTAATTATGCACTAAAAGCAGAAAATTATAAAATATATATTCATTAAAATTAGCTCATACATGTTGATGAAAATCTAATCGTCTAATATAAAAACTGTAAACACTCATCGAAAAATTAGAAAATAAAAATAAATCTAGAATTTGAAAAAGTGAAATGTAGTTTCATTTGATAAACTAAATCTAAATTTCCGATAGAACCTCAGATTAAAACACCACACATCGACAAAATGAAATAAATTAAACTAAATCTACAATCATGCTAACGAATCGATAAAAATATCAGAAAACTCTTAATGAAAAATATGGAAAATTAATTAGAACTCGATCATACCTAAAAGATCACACTATCTTTTGATCTCATTTTTCATATAAATAGAAAAGGGATGTTATTCTTCATCTGTATCTCGTTGATATTATCGAGCTAAAGCAAAAGCTTAAATATAAAAAGCCACTGATAGATCTTTGAATGATGTAATTGATGATCAATGAAATTTTCATTATAAATTGTTTTCCGTAACCCTTTTCAATAAGAATAATGCTATGCGGCCACATTATGGTCAGCCATAAATTAATTAAATAATTAAAAAATTTATTTTTTTTTCAAATTTTTGGTTTAATACTACTTGATTTTACTTTTATATCATCTTCATTATATGTTGCTCAACATGTTAGTGTTGCTCTTTCGTAGTTTTTGCTCAACTTATTACTACTGTCATTTCTTGATTGTTGCTCAACGTATACAGTAATTCGTGATATTAATGTGTTTTACGTAATGGAATTCAAAGATAAGTATCAACTCACAAGTCCATTCACACACATATAAGTTTATATAGGTAATTCTAATTTTTTTATACATGTAAATGGACTAAATTAACTTTTTATGGCCGGCCACATTATGGCCATTTAGCATCACTCTTTCAATAATAAGTCACACACAACGGCTTTTTTTGAACATTTTATTGCATCCAACTATTAATGGTGCATGATTAATGTTGTTTAGTTGTCTCTAATCAAACTTAATCAGTATCAATTAGAATTTTCTCAACTTTTAACATTCATCTCCCAAAGTAAGATTATCTTCAATTATACACTAAAATCTAAAATGGAAAAGTAATTAGCTCCAATAATACCAAAAACCAATCTTATTTTTGGTTTTTTAGTAAAAAATACATATCTTTAAATTTACACTAAACCAAAACTAAAAACTTTCTCAAATTTTATGAGTAAAAAAGGCATAATATAGAGAATGTTATTTTAAGTTTGAGTTTAATGTAAATGATTGAAGTAAAATCATATTTAATGTGACATTTACACTAAAATAGGATTGAGTTTAGTGTTGCTATTTGTTGCCATGATACTTCATCTGTTCCATAGTAGTGGAGATATTTTTTTTACATGGAGATTAAGAAATATGTGTGTAATGTATTCAATAAAAATATACTACATCCGTCCAACTCAAGATGTCCACCTTTCCTTTTTATAAGTTTGTCTCATTCAAGATGTCCACTTTTTATTATAGAAATAAATATTTCTCCCCTTTCTCCTCGTTAAAATATTCAATTACTATTTTCTCTCTACTAATCCCACCAAAAATATAATGCAGTATTGGAAGAAAAGACTGAGAGACTAAGCAAGTTATATTTTGGGTTTTATTTATTTCCTACAAATTAGTAGATGGAAAAATATTAATTGTTTTTCCTTCTACAAATTACGTTTTCCTTTTTTTCTTAATTTCTTTTTAGTTATTTTCCCTTAAGTTTTTTTTTCCATAAGTTTAGGATTTTCCTTTGCCTATAAATGCTTCATTGTTGAACTTAAAAGACAGACTTTGAATATTAAAATTTACTTTGAGTTTTATACTCTTAAGTTCTCAATAAGTTTGAGTTCTCTATCTACTAGTTCAGTCATTCTCCGTATGTTTCTGCACCATTTGGTATCACGATCCAGGTTGATTATCAATGGCTGAACGCAGATATAGCGGCAGACGTGGCGATGCTCATAACGGTGGTCGTAGTGGGGGACGTGGAGATCTCCCAAACGAAGACGCTGCACGACAGTGTGATCTGCGCGACCTCCAGCACGACATCGAGAACAGTGATCTGCACCAACAGGTTCGAGACCTACAACGACGATTGAATCGACTGGATGAGTGTCGGGGGAAATCCAAGCAGATGAGGTCTAAGTGCCGGTGCGTCGTTCGATGGACGATCAATCATTCAGCGACGTCTTCACATCATCTGATGCGGATGAACCGTCGAAGAATAGTAATAGCAATATATTTTCGATGCCGGTGTGTGATACGCCTGTATATGACAATGATACTCCATCCGTCCCACAAAAATATGTGTACTTTTCATTTTCGTCCGTCCCACAAAAATATGTGCATTCTATTTTTGAAAAGTTATTTCAATTATATAATATAGGTCCCACTATCCATTAACACTACTTTAACTACCATTCTCCTTCCATCTCTTACTTTACCATACTGTTCTCCTCATCTCTCTTACTTTACCAATTTTGTCTTAATTTCCGTGCCATATCCAATGCCCATATTTTTATGGGACAGAGGGAGTATATTCTATGAGCTCCCCGAACCACCGAAGAATAATAACAAGGATATATTGTCGATGCATGATAAGCCCGTATACGACGAGGATATATTGTTAATGTTGGTGTATGATAAACCCGCATACGACGAGGATATATTGTCCATGCCGGTGTATGATAAGCCCGTACACGACGAGGATATGCTGATGAGATTACAGAGAAATCACTTTACAGTTCTAATGGCTCCCATGTTTGTGAGGATTTTGGTGATTCGGCACATACTTGGTTAAGAAAACTAAAGCGATCGACTCTATTAGGTGGGATTTTTGGTGAAACAAACCAAAGTGAGTTAGCTGCTTTTGCCTCATATGCTTTGGCCATCCCAAACAACTTTGCGAAGTAATATTCGTAATTTTTGTGCAATTGCTCTAGCTTAGGCTGGACTCTAGTGATCTTGCCTACTTGCCTGTGAGGCTCAATATTTTTTAAAACCATTGAGTAGGCAGTGGGTATTAGGCTGGACTCTAGTGATCTTGCCTACTCGTCTTTGAGGCTCAATTTTTTTTAAAACCATTGAGTAGGTGTTTGGAGTGCCAAGATTGTTGGTGTATGTGAAATTTGATGATGGAGACAAAGTAGACTCGGGGATGGGGATGAGTCTTTTTTAAGAAGGGGAGTATGATGCAGTATTGGAAGATAAGATTTGGAGACTAAGCAATTTATATTTTTGGTTTTATTTATTTCCTAGTTAGTAGAATTAGTAGATGGAAAAATATTACTAATTGCTTTTCCTTTTACAAATTAGGTTTTCATTTTTTGCTTATTTTCCTTTTAGCTATTTTCCTTTAAGTTTTATTTTCCATAAGTTTAGGATTTCCCTTTGCCTATATAAAGGCTTTATTGTTGAACTTAAAAGACAGAATTTGAATATTAAAATTACTTTGAGTTTTATACTCTTGAGTTCTCTATAAGTTTGAGTAGATCTACCAGTTCAGTCATTCTCCGTATGTTTCTGCACCAAATCCGTGTCATTCAAGAATGTGGACATCTTTAGTGGGATGGATGGAGTAATAAAATAGAAAATAGGAAAAATAAAGAGAATAAAATAAGAGAGATGGTAAGTAAGAGTGAGAAAATGTGTACCTTTTACTAACAATCAAATATAGAAAATGACTCTACTACTATAAAACGCCTAAAATGAACTATAAAACGTCTAAAATGGAAAAATGATTCTACTACTTCGGAACGGAGGAAATATTTGTTTTTATATTTATTTTTATATTTGTTAAACAAATGTGTTTAACTGGTGAACAATGAGTTTACCGATTGAGATGATCGGACGGTGGTGAATCATTTCAATGTGACTACCGATTAAAATGATCGGATGGCGGAGAATCATTTCATTAAGTTAGGTGCACTATGCCTATGATAGCCTTGTTATATGGATTTGTGGTTCCCTTACACGTCCTTGCGTTTTGCATGTATCATTTGTCATTCTCATCTTCTCTAGACATAATAATTGACACAATATTACTGGACATGTCATTCTATGTCGTTTTACTTTATAGTTAATTTTATATACTCTTTCCCTCCCCTAAAATTAGAAATATTTAAAATACACGAATTTTAATAGAAAATTAGTAAAATAAAAAAATAGAAAGAAAAGTGTTTTAGTGGAAAATGAGACTCAGATGGAATAAATTTTCTAATAAGGAAAGTTTCTATTTATAGGGGACGAACTAAAAAGGAAAGAATTTCTATTTCTAAGGGACAAAGGGAATAATAAATACTTCATCCGTCCCATTATAAGTGAGGCATATTCCTTTTCAGGTGGTCTTGTTATAAATAAAACATTACATTTTTTAACAAAAAAATAATATTATATCTCTCTTACTTTACCATATGTCCTCCTGCATTTTCTCTCATTCTTTTTCTGAAATTATTTGCCTATAAGAAATGTCTAAATGTGAAATGGCTAAACAAACTGATAATGTTATATGCTATCGCGACCACATAGGTTTGTACCAAATCATGAAACTGTACACGCTAATTGATACAAATGGACCCCAAAAAAGAAATCATCAAGGAAATAAACATTTTAAATGAAGTTGTTATATGCAAAGTTGCAAACCCATGTTGATATGAAATTCAAAATTTTAACCATACACGTTTCTATTATTATTGCAATGATAATATTATTTCCTTCTGAATAAAAAAAAAATAGGGTAAAACTTATGTAGCATACATCGCTCAATCGGACGAGACACGTCAACTTTCCCGCACCACAAAATAATGTGTTAAAATTGAAAAATCAAAATGTATTGTTAAGAATTTTATTAGTTAGTTTAGCTTTAATCCTCAGCCTATATGAGGTAATGTATTGTAATTTGTACTCAACACTTTAAAAAATGTAATTAGGAGTAATAAATTTCTCATCCTTTCTCCATTATATTCTCTCTTGTGCGACTGTTTCTTCCTTCTCCATGGCAGTTTCTTTTCCTTCTTCAATGGATTTCTCTGTATCTTTTATCTTCAAATTTCAGAGGTATAATTTTTTCAAAATCAATTGTGTCTAATTAATTGATACAATTGGCCTACAAAAAATATAAAGAAAAGTAGCTAAAAGGAAAAGAACATTTTAAATGAAGTTGCTATATGCCAAGTTGCAAAGTCTATATTATAACTAGCTGGTGCATTCAATTGTGAAAATTAAAAATTTAAATACACACATTTTTAGTATTTTTTATTTCGATGATAATTTATTCAAAAGTAATAAAATATTACTGATAGGGTAAAACTTATGTGGCATTGGCATACGTCGTGCAATTGAATGAAACGAGTCGAATTTGAGGTCCAATTGATGCAAAATCAATTGTTTGGAGTTTAAAACATTTGTTATAATGAGGTGAGAAAATTTCTATTCTTAGTCTAGTCTTACTTAAACAATTGATTGGATTAGCAATTTTAGTCGTCATTTTTTCACTCCTTCAAACTTTAATATTGTCACGAATCCTGGCAAAATTTCCGAGAAATTATCATTAATAATATTGACAAAACTCAAATTAATTTTATGTCAAATTCAAATATGTTGTGTTATTGAATCTAAATAGTACTCCCTCTCTTCGTTCTAAATTATTTGAGTCATTTCTCTTTTTGGTTAAAAACAAAACACTTAAGCACACTTACTTTATTCTTTCTTTTACTTTACTCTCTCTTACTTTATTCTTTTTTTGGCCTTATTTTACTTTAGACTAAAGTCCAATTTTAGTCCTTTACATTTGCCCTAAAATTCATTTTGGGCCCTTACATTAAGTTTGTGACATTTTTGTCCTTAACATATTGTTTTGGTATCTTTTGATCCCAAACATATTGTTTTGATCCAAAATAACCATTTTATGTTAAAATTACTAGTCAAAATGTTTGACCAATTTAATAACTTAATTATAATCTAGGACTAAAGTCCAATTTTGGTCCCCTATATTTTTCATAAAATTCTTTTCGTGTCCCATACATTAAGTTTGTAACCTTGTTTGGATCAAAAGGTACCAAAACAATATGTAAGGGACTAAAAGGTCATAAACTTAATGTAAGGGACCAAAAACCATTTTAGGGCAAATGTAAAGGACTAAATTTGGATTTTAGTCTTTTACTTTATTTAACTCATAAACACAATTTTCTTAAATTTCATGTTAAAAAAAACGCCTCAAATAATATGAAACGGATGAAGTATATAGCTTGCATTTCAAGAAAAAACCCAACAAACTTTATAGAAACACGAGATTAAAATGTATTTTCATTAATGATGCAATTTCCCATAGCTACTCTACAGATCAATAATTATTGTCCCAATTGCACCAAAAGTCGTCGCCATTTGAAACATGATCTACTTACTCCGTCCCCAAAAAATATACACTTTAGGATCGGCAAGGATTTTAATATAAAATTAGTGAAGTAGGAGAGAGGTAGGGAGAAAAAATAAATAAAGTATTGTTAGTAGAGAATGAGTCTCACATCATTAGAGAAAAAAAACTTTCAAAAATTAAAAAATGTATATTCTTGTGGAACGAATTAAAAAGGAAAGAGTACATATTTTTTAGAGACGGAGGGAGCAATATAATGCACATATTTCATTATTTGGATATACTCCATTGATTGGCTAGAAAGTAGCTAGGAAGAGGGTGGTCATTCTATTCTATGGGAAAAAGATGAAAATTTACCATTCAATGACATTTGGTGCCTTCATCGAGAAAAAAGTCTATTCAGTTTTAAATTCATAGTAATATTATAGTGGGACAAAAATTCTTACACTAATATAATATCTATTGAGTAATATCTATTGAGTGCTTCCATCCAATATCTATTGAGTGTTGAGTGGTGGAACAAAAATTCTTACATCTAATATAATACTCCCTCCGTCCCCGAATAAGAGTCGCTAATTTTCATTTTGGGTCGTCCCCCATTAAGAGTCATTCTTCATTTTTACCATAAATGGTAGTAGGCCCCACATTCCACTAACTCACTCCACTCACATTTTATTATAAAACCAATATAAAAATGTGGGTCCCACATTCCACCAACTTTTTCAACCAACTTTTCTCTACATTTCTTAAAACTCGTGTCAGGTCAAAGAGCGACTCCTATTAGGGGACGGATGGAGTAATATCTACTGAGTGTTGAGTTGAGTGCTTCCATCTAATATCTACTGAGTGTTGAGTGGTGGAACAACAATTCGTACATTTCCACATTTTGAATGGACTAGAAGAAAACGATGCATCATAATCTTTCATGGTGCAGTTTCGTGCAAGACCGCTTCTTATTTTCTAGATTCCTAAATAGGAATATTTCGTTATCAAAAGTGTCAATATTAAAAAATTAGAAAGTTTTAAAATATGTGATAAATATTTTATTAATAGAAAAATATCCTATTCAAGAAAAATAGTGTCTTAGAGATATTATGTTATGTGGGGTAATGGCATTTTTTGTATTCTAGAAGTACTACAAGGGCGAAATTATAAGAAGTGTTCATAAAAGAAAACTGCACCATTTTTTTTGTTGTTGAAAAAGGTGGTTAAACTCAATTGTATAACTCCAAGAAATAAAAGAAACACTTAATTTATCACGCGATGACTTTAAAATATGAAAGTCTATGAAAACTATTAGTATAGGCAAAATATGACAAATAATCAGTAGCAAAAATCTTTTCCTTATGCACATGATGAATAACCACGGAATCAAGATCCTGAAGTAATAGGCATACCTTGTGAACAATGGATCAAATTACATATTCTTTTAAGACACCACTAAGGCAATTGTGGCGAACTATTAATAAAAGTGGCCACAATTTTTTTTGTGGGAGTTGCTCATTAGACATTCTTGGGAGGCGGTGAAGGGAGACAAGAGGTTCAATTGCAGAGGAGTTGGAATTTTCGTGTTTGTTTTTGTGGAATTGTTCGAAGGACGAGACTGTGGGCAAAGAGGGTGGCAATAGTGGTTAAGCATGCACAAACCAAACCGGCCAGGCGGTTAACCGGCGGTTCGAAACCGCCAGTTCATGAACCGGAACCGGCACCGGCGGTTCGGCGGTTCAAGCGGGCCGGTTCAGATTCCGGCTAGGGTGTAGGGTTGCGTGCGAGGTGTGCAGAAAAATCGGCGGTTTCTGACGTAAACCGTCGATTTTCGTCAGAAACCGCCGGTTTGAACTGCCGGTTTCCGACGGTTCTGGTGCTTTTTCAAGTGGCAGAGCTTAGGTGGCAGTGTATAGACCTGAAAACCGGTCAGAAACCACCGGTTTTAGGCCAGAAACCACCGGTTTTCGTCAGAAATCGTGGACTGAACCGCCGGTTCAGGCGGTAAACCGGCCGAATTTGAATTTTGAATTTTTTTTATTTATTCCAATTTTACTCCTATAAATACCCCATTTCCCCATCTTTTTTACTAACCCCATTCTTGTGTTAACAATGATTTCCTTCTCAATCTTCATTTCTCTATTCTATCATCATTCTCTCTAATTGTTGAAGTTGTTTACTAGTTACTACTTACTACTATATTTGTTGTTGTGTTTTTAATTTACCATTTATTCAATACTCCATATTCCATCCATACTACTTTCATTTATCACTATGTCTTCTTCTCGTGGTGGACCGAGACGTGTTGATCGGGGCAAAGGAATTGCCCAAGATCCCTCAAAATCAAGGCGACCTAGTCGTCGAGAAGTTATGGAAGAGGTTTCCCGAGTGGCGGATGAACGCATGCAAGTAAGTTCTAAAAAATTATTTTTACAATTCGTACTTTCATAAGATTGAGTTTTAAATTTTTTTTGTGTTCCTACTTATAACTTCAACTTAAATAATACTTATAGATAGAAGAAGATCATAGGATGACCTTACTACTCGCTGAAATGCATCAAGGTGGGGGGAGGGGCAGTGGTAGTTCCCAAAAACAAGATGACGAGTACGACGTGTCTATATCATCGGACTCGGACAACAATGATGATAGATCTCATTCTCGTATTCCGTCTAGCACCGGAGGAAATGAGGAGATGCCTCCTCCCCCTCCACCCACTAACACTACAAAAACTTTGAAATCTGATATTTTTGTTAAACACTACAAGAAGGTCCCGGTGGTGATTGCAAGTCCTCATGATCCGCACTCTCAAGAAGAGACATAGGCGTTTCATGCATATTGTAACTATTGTGATAAAGTCTACAAATTTGCTAGTGGTGGGGGATATGGCACCCTCCGTCGTCATTTGGTGACAAAGCATCCGGTAGAATGTGGCACTACCTCTACCCAAACCCAACTAAACTTCCAACCTGGTGGCTCAGGTTCATCAGGTACGCCTCTTTTTAAATATGATCAAAAAACTTTTGCTGACGTTATGACTAGATGGGTTGCAATGAAGCATTTTCCTTTTAATGTTTATGATGATAAAAAATTTGAGGTTACTATGCAAAGTGGTTTAAACGTAGCTATCAAAAGAGTAGGTCGAATGACTGTTCAACGATCTACCGTTAGACAATGTTTAAAGGAAAAAGTTGAATTATCACGTTATTTACTTAACTTGGGGCCACAAAGTGAACAGTTGCTCAGATGTATGAACTGATTGTTTTAACCGACATTCATACATGGGCATTACGGTTCACTTTGTGGACAATAATTGGACTTTGAACAAGCGTTTAATTGGTTTTAGAGAATTTGAGACACCACACACTGGACCCGAAATTGCTTCTTTAATTATTCAAGTTTTGAATGAGTTTCAATTATGCAATAAGATATTTTATGTTGGTTTTGATAATGCATCTGCTAACACTGCAAGTATTGGTGATTTGATTGCGGCTTGTGCTCCGGTTATTGGAGGTAAGTATTTTCATCAAAGATGCATATGTCATTTTTAAATTTATGTGTACAAGATGCGCTTGAATTATGGCAAAAACATGTTAGTCCTATTAGAAATGATGTTAGATTAATCCATCAAAAGCCAGCTATTGACAAAGCTTGGAAGAAATACTGTCATCAAAAGAATGTAAGATATACGAATTTTACTATGGATGTGTCTCATAGATGGAATTCGACATATGATTGTCTGAATTCTACTTTGACGCATAAAGATTCTTTATGTGATTTTTTTAGAACCTATCCCATTCATGATTTTTATCTTTCGCATAGTTGTTGGGAACATAGCGTGGCTTTATTTAAATTGTTCAAATATTTCAAAAATGTAACTGTTGAATTATCGGGTGTTTATTATTACATTGTTGTTCGTGTTTTAGAGCATTGCATGTATATATCACTTGGTTTTAAAACTGCAATGAAAAATGCTTACTCTTCACATGAATTGATGTGTGCTTTATATTATATGATTGAGAAATGGCTTAAGCATTTCAGTGAGATTCCAACGGTGTTTTTGATTGCAAAGGTCTTGGATCCAAAATGGAAATTAGCCGGTACCTCCAAGATTTTAGGTTTTTATTATAACAATTTGAGTTCTATTGATCTTGGTCCACTTAAAGCATTGCAATCGGATACCAGTGACGAATTCAGAGTAGACCCCTCAGAAACATTTCAAATAAACCTCCCGAACCGGTCAATTATCAAACAAACCTTCGAGTTTAACTTGCGTGCTCTCTACACCGAATATGAAACCAAGTATAATAGTACCCACCAAGTCAGAAGACATCCCCCTCCTCAACAACATAACTTTGGCTTCGCATTTCAAGCCGATTATGATGACCCCGACGCGCAATCCCCATTAGCCGACCTATACAGCTACAGCACCGGCGGAAGGTTCTCATGTATGGTAAGTGAGTTAGATTTATATTTCGATTCACTTTTTTCCTTTGGTGATGAAGGTCCTACTCCCCCCTCCCAAATCGACGTCCTCGATTGGTGGGGACACACGAGAAAGATTTTCCCATACTTGCATCAATGGCCAAGGAGATTTTTCTGTTCCGGCTTCCACTGTCGCCGTCGAGTCCGCTTTTAGTGTTGGCTCGCGTGTGTTGGATGAATCAAGAAGTAAGCTCTCCGAGAAAAATATGGAGCCGTGATGTTACTTGATGATTGGGCCAAAGCTGACGTCAGAGAACAAGAAAATGATTGGGATGATCGTCAGGATGGATCACAAGAAGAATTCACCGGGGATGAATCGTAGGCCAACCGTCAACCGCCGGCCAAGCCAAATAGGTAAGTAAGGTAAGAGAACTACGTTGACTTTGATTCCCTAATGCAAATGAGCATTGGGGATACATAGGCACCTCAACTTAAATTTTAAATTTAAGTTGAGCTCTAGTCCTTTTTCCTTTATTTCTTTTTTTCTCATTTGTTTCTATTTTAAAAATATGCAAATACAATTAAATAATTGTATTTGTATATACTCCAGTCGATGAAATATATTTCTCTATAAGGCTAAATCCGGGAAAATTTTGACAATTCTACTATAATTGTTGATTGTTAGACTAAACTCAACATTTAAAGTTGAATTGTTAAAGGTGTCCTCAATTTAATTATGTAGAAAGATCTCCTTCACCGACTAAGAGTATATATACATATAAAATTATTGTTGAGAACTTCTAAGTCTTTTTTGTAATTTGTAATTAGATTCGTTGTTGACTAGTAGTCTCGTTGTATTTAAATTTTTGTTTAAGACTTCAAGACTTCAAGGTTTTTGTGATTTGTAATTGTTGTAACTTGTAATCTCAATAAAATTGCAACTTTCATCATGTTTTTTGAATTTTATGTATGCACATTTCATAGATAAACAAATAAAAAATGCAAAAAAAAATTGACGAACCATCGAACCGGCGGTTCAGGCAAAAAACCGGCGGTTTTGAACCCCCAGTAAACCGGCGGTTTTTTTAACCGGAACCGCCGGGACCCTTGGCGGGCTGGTTCCGGTTTATGAGAATGATGAACCGTGAACCGCCGGTTCGTGAACTGGAACCGGCGGTTTCCGACCCGTGTGCATGCCTAATAGTGGTGGCCAAGGATGAAAATAATTTTAATAGTGTATGATACATGTATTAATCCAAAATTGATAAAGTAATAGAAAGATAGAAAGAAAAAAACGTTCATATATTGTTAATGGGAAAAAAGGGGACCATCTTATTCAAGAATATAAATTAATTTTGATGGATAGACCAAGAAACGGGACTATTTTTCTTCTACAAAATAATCTACCCTATCAAACACTTTACTGTTTTTATCAGCTTTTAGTTTATCTAGCTAGCAACATATAAATATAATACTACTATTAACATAATCTTGTTTTTACCTTTCTAGCTTCTCTTAGTTTATTTTAAACTCATGAAATAGTATTCCGTACCAATTCTTATGAAGGTTGAGCTGTGCATCTATAAATATAAGTGCTTATTATTATGTAGTTAGTATACATTCTTCATTTATTT
This sequence comes from Salvia splendens, assembly GCF_004379255.2. Lineage (NCBI taxonomy): Eukaryota > Viridiplantae > Streptophyta > Magnoliopsida > Lamiales > Lamiaceae > Salvia > Salvia splendens. Next base: position 4,694,340 of record NC_056033.1, on the reverse strand, counting down.
CAGTCTTTGCAAAATATATTTTCCTAATGGAAGCCATCTACCAAACATTTGATTTTTCGCCTCTGACCAAAGAGGTAGCCATGAATTACTACTTCTGTCTATCTATTTCGAAAAAATCCTAACAAATTTGATGCAATATATATATATATATATACGTATGCGCAGGACTCGTCGTTGCTCAAACACGCAGCAAAATTGGATCAAGTAAGAGAAATGCTGATGGAAACAGAGCAAGATTCTCTGCAAAGCCTAGAGCTCGTCGACACAATCCAACGCCTCGGCCTCTGCCACCACTTCAAAGACGAGATTGAATCCATTCTCCATCAACAATACTTGGCCCACACCTCCAATGACAGCCTTCTAGAGGCTTCCCTCCGCTTCCGTCTGCTCAGGCAGCACGGATGCCGAGTCATTGCAGGTGCGGATTTCCATGTATTTGACAGGACTGTTTATGAAATTTATATAGTAATTTCAGTTCTCTCTCTGTAATAGTAAAATACTGTAATATTTATTTTTTGTTAGATGACTTTTTCGGACATTTTCTGCGGAGTGGGGAGCTGAGGCTGGAAGATGGTCTGGTTGGAGGAGTGACGAGGGGTTTGGTGGCGATGCACGAGGCGTCTCATTTGAACACGGGAGGGGAGGAGATTCTGCGCGAGGCTGCGGAGGTTAGCTCGTTGTGGCTGAATGCGAACAGGGCAGTAATCTGCCTCGACGACGAACTGGAGAGAGTGGTGAATTTTGGATTGAGTTTTCCACAGCACAAGATTGTGGCTGGTTTCACCGCCAAGAGCTATCTTCAGTTTGTGGGTGACGATAATCATGTCCTTAGAGAGCTTGCGGAGTTCGAATTCGCATACACCGAGTCCCTCCACAAACACGAAATCCTTCGAGTTGTAGAGTGAGTTCAAAATGTGAACTTTCTCCGTCCCAACTTAAAAGTCCTACTATGATTTTAATTGGGAATTGGTTGTGTAATGAGTGGAATAAGCTAGTACGGGTGAAAAAACGATCAGCTGTGTCTCACTTTTATATACTCCCACGGTATTAATTAAAATATAGTTAAAATGAGTAGTGGAAAGTAGGATTCATTTTGGACCAGTTAAAATGGAAAATTGGGACAGATCTCAGTTGAATGTTGTTAGTACTAATTTTCAAAATGAATGTTGTTGCAGGTGGTGGAAGAGGCTGGGGCTGAGAGAGGAGCTTAAGTCGTCGAGGAATCAGCCGTTGAAATGGCATGTGTGGTCGATGGCGATCCTAAGGAATCCAATGTTGTCGAAACATAGAATCATGCTAACGAAGCCGATATCTCTTGTCTACGTCGTGGACGATATATTTGATCTTTATGGCACTGTTGACGAGCTCACTCTCTTCACCCACGCAGTTAAAAGGTATGTTCAAAAGTGCTCTGTATAACAGAATTACCGAGCAAAAGCAAGTGCTCGGTAAAAGAACGACCATTTGAAACAATGGGTAAACAGATTAATTGGTTTGATATATGTGTGTTTTTGTTGAATACAGATGGGATGTTTGTGATGAATTACCAAGTTATATGAAAACATGCTTGAATGCCATTTACGAGACAACGGGCGAAATCAGCAGCTTCGTCTATCGAGAGCATGGATGGAATCCTAGCCATTTTCTCAAAAGAGAGGTGCAGTGCAGTTCGTCTACTACCAATACTCTAATTTTTCCATTTTCATTCGTCCATAAAAACATACTAGACTTTTTTTTCATTTTCGTAACATGAACCACCAATTTACGTAATACTGCAGTGGGGAAGCTTGATGGATGCATTTCTTGTGGAGGGAAAATGGCTTAGAAATGGTGAAGTGGTGAAGGCTGAGGAATATCTCAAGAATGGAGTGATAAGCTCAGGAGTACCCATGGTGCTATCTCATCTCTTCTTACTAATGGGAAACCCTCTCTCTCACCAAACTCAAACTCTTCTTACTGATCCCAATGGACTCACACATTCCGTCGCCAAACTCCTCAGGCTTCTCGACGACTTGGGCTCCGCCAAGGTAATTTCGAACGCAGTTTTGCAAGGAAAAGTTACAGTATCTCGAAATGCCTTGAAATTCATTTAACGGGCAAATATGTCAAATTACTATTTTTCAGATGCTTTTGTTTTTGTATTTAGACGTTTAGGATTTCTAGGAAGTCACCAGCTTTTGACTGAAATAGAGCTATTTCATACTCTGTTTTAGTTTTCTACCAGTTTGGTCATTCTCACTGAGTGATGATAAAATTAGGACGAGGAGCAAATAGGGTTCGACGGATCCTACATAGAATTCTATATGAAAGAAGGGAAAGCAAAATCGAGGGAAGAGGCGCGAGAGGAGGTGATGAACATGGTTTCGGAGACGTGGGAAAACATAAACAAGCATGGCTTCTCTTCAACGAGTTCGTTTTCTGCGGGTTTTAGAAGGGCTTGTCTCAACGCAGCGCGTATGGTTCCGACCATGTATACCTATGACGAAGATCATCATCTTCCTCTTCTTCGACATCATCTTCAGACAATGTTTGCCGATCCCGCCTTTGCTAAAGCACTCCTATCTTAAACTGTAGCTTTTTTAATTAGTTCGCCACACATTACTTATTTGGCTGAAATCACAACTTGTGAAATAGTATCTGTAACTGAACTACATTTTCCATGATTCCCTGTTCATGCAGTCATTTTCACAACAAAGTACACACTAGCTACTTACAATTCTGGTAACGCCCCAATTTTTGAATCCTAATTTTCGAATTCTAAAGTACTTGCATTTAATGTTGCGAAATCCGTGGATTAATTGTCGTGTAGAATTGTTGTTGGATACTTTTCGTGACCTAATTTTCAGTTGGAATTTTGACTAGGTCAACTTTGTTGAATATGTGACATGACTGCTTTGAATAATTGACGTGGGGTGAAATTAAATGTTTTTTTGAATAATTGATAATTTGTTATGAGAGCTAGAAATTTAAATAATTCCTTTCCGTGAGAAATATTTATACATGCCCACGGTTCGTAAACCGGCAGTTCCGGTTTTGAGAAAGTTCGAACCGGAACTGAACCGTGAGGCTATTTCACGGTTCCGGTTTCGGTTCCGAACCGCCGGTTTTCGGACGGTTTTCATGGTTCCGGTTCGAAAACCGGCGGTTTTCGTGGTTCGGTTTTTTTTGCTATGTAATTTGAAATTTGGACTTATACAATAAATTGAAACAAGACAATGGATAATTTAAATTGAAATAAGACGAATAAGGTGAAAATCATATCAATTTTATTGAATTTGAGTTGTGACGGACAACGATACATTACAATTTACAATACATAGTATACAACAATGTGATATAATTTACAAGTGTCGTTGGAACATAAATAAAAAAACATGAAATGGGGAGGAAGGAAAAAAATGAAAAGGGCATGAGCTCAACTTAAACTTTCCAAGTTAAACTCGTCAAATTTAAGTTGAGTTGCCTACGTATCCATAATTTTATTGAGGAATCAAAGCCCACGTAGTTCTCTTACCTTGCTTACCTTTTTTGGTCGGCCGTGCTCGCCATTCACCGCCCCCGCGTCATTGATATTGTTGAGCTTGAGCGCCCTCGCTTCCGACCTCGTCATCGCCATCGGTGGAAAAGTCTTTACCATCACTCTCTACACGGAAGTCGAAATCCGGCTCTTGTGCTCTCATGTTCGTCTTTGCCCAATCATCAAGTAACATAGTGGCTTCCATGTTTTTGGCGGAGAGATTGCTCCTTTTGTCGTCTATGACACAACCGCCGACACTAAAAGCTTGCTCAACGGCGACGGTGGAAGCGGGAACGGTGAAAATCTCCTTAGCCATTATCGAGAGTATCGGAAACTCTTTGTCATTTGTTCCCCACCAATCAAGGACGTCAATTTGTTGAGTAGGAGGACCTGCATCTTGAAAAATAGAGCGCAATTCCAAATATATATCTAACTCACTAGTAGCTCTAGTCCTATTGGTTGTAGCACCGTATAGATCTTGCAATTGTGATACTACGTCTGGATCAATCATGATATTGCTATAGTTCCCGCCACCAAAATCAAATGTAGAAGGACTAGGAGGAGCACGTACCTGGTGATTGGTGTTATACCGCATTTCATATTCCGCGTAGAGAGCACGAAGTGCACTATCTAGCCTTAGTTTGATTTCATCAACATTCAGAAGACTTAGTTCGAAGCATTCTCCTCTTGTCAAGCCCATTTCGCGAAGTTGAGAAAAATCCAAATCATGCAAACAACCATAGTACATGTCTAAAATTTTATGAACACCATGCAGCTTCCACTTTGGATCCAAGCATTTTGCAATAAAAAACACATTTGGAATACGCGCAAAATATTTCAACCATTTTTCAGCCATAAAAACAAAATAGCCCTCAACTCTATGAATTGAATATTTTTCACACATGTCTTAAAACCAATTGCCACATATATGCAATGCTCCAAAACGCGCACAGAAGTAGGATAATAAACACCGGATAACTCAACAGTGGCATTTTTGAAAGCTTGGAATCATCGAAACAAATCCACGCTGTGGTCCCAACAAGAGGGTATTAAAAGCAAATCAGAAGGAACATGCGGGCAAGTTCTAAAAAAATCACATAAATATTCAATGTGGTTCAAGGTCGACTCCAACATATCGTACGTCGAGTTCCAACGACTTGAAACATCTAAACGAAAATTGGTGTACCTGCACTGCTTGGTATGACAATATTTCTTCCAAGCTCTACCAATAGGAACTTTGTTATGAATCAACTTAACAGCAGTTCTAATAGGATCAACATACTTTTGCCACAAATCGATCGCATCTTGAACACACAAATTCAAAATATGAGCAATACATCGCACATGAAAATATTTGCCTTCAATAACAGGAGAACATGCACTGATAAGTTCATCTATACTAGCAGTGTTAGCGCTAGCATTATCAAACCAACGGAAAAAATTTTATTGATCAATTGAAATTCATTCAAAACTTGAATGATCAATTGAGCAATTGCTAGTGCAGTGTGTGGTGCGGGAAATTCCCGAAATGCAATCAAACGTTTGTTTAAAGTCCAATTGTGATCAACGAAATGCAAAGTGATGCCCATATATGAATTTTTGCAAAAACAATCAGTCCACACATCAGAGCAAATAGAAACTTTATGACCCAAGTTAACAATAAACATACCTAATTGCGCCTTCTTTTCCAAGCATTGTCTAACAACAGCTCGGGTCATAGAAGTTCGACTCAATTTTCTTGCAGCGGCATTATAAACTTGTCGCATACTCAACTCAAACGCATCGTTATCAAAAGCATTGAACGGAAAATGTTTCATCACATCAAATCTAGACATCACATTAAGAGCATTTTTGTGATCATATTTCAAAAGAGTATTGCTACACATACCTGATGTTTGGGATGAACCCGTTCCACTCCCGGTCCTGACTCCATGTTGAAAGTTGAGTTGAATTTGGGTTGGAGCGATACCAAACTCGATCGGATGCGCTTTCTCCATGTGACGGGTAAATGTACCATATCCTCCACCATTTCAGAATGTGTATACGTTTTCGTAATAGTTGCAATACACATTATAAATGTCCGGATTGGTACTATCTTGTACCTTCTTGAAATGTTTCACCATGATGTTTGAGGTTAAAGACATTTCAATTGGTTTAGGAGGTTGTGGAGGGTGTCCACGACCACGACCACGACCACGACCACGACGACTCCTTGGTGGTGGTGGGGGTGGCATTTCTTGAACTTCTTCCGTCTCTTCCTCCTCCTCCTCGTCATCATCATCATCGTCGTCATCAAGATTCACAGGGGTTGGAATTTGTTGAGAATAGGCACCGCGACCGGGAGCACCACTACCGGTACCAACATAAGCATCGCCTTGGGATTGAGAGCGAGAGAGAGCAATAGCATTGGCCATATCTTGCTCTTCTCAAATCTACAAAATAATATTTGTATTGTAAATATCAAATAGTAGAATTATGAACAATAATGTAATGTAATTCATAATTAATAATATTAGTAGATAATAATTATTAACTTGCCATACATCCATGTTCCTTTGAGAAATCTCATCAATAACAGATCTTCGACTTGACCTATTGGACTTTCCCTTTCCCTTATCAACACGACCTTCTCGGGATGAAGACATCTTGATAGTAACAAATTATATAGTAGACAACTGGAAATATGGAATAATATATATTTTTTTTGTTTTAGCAATTGAGAAAGACAACTTACAGAACTACGAGAACAAGTATAAGTGTATAACAATGCGTAATAAGAGTAGCACTTGAATAATTCAAATGTAAGTACAATAACACAAATGAGAAATGGGAGACAAAGAGAGATAATTGAGAAATTGAAGAGAGAAACTCTTGATAACACAAGAATGAGGTGAATGTAAGTGTGGATAGAAGGGGGTATTAATAGATAAAAATGGGGGGAAAATGGATGAATTTGAATTCAAAATCAGAATTAAAAAAAATTGAATTTCGGCCAAAACTGTCGGCTTGATCAACAAACCGCCTGCCAACCTGCAACGTGTCAGCCTCGTGTTCCGCACCAGAACAGGAAACCGCCGGTTTCACGGTTAACCGCTGGTTTTGGCCAACAAAACCGTCTGAGAAAGCTGGGCACCGCTACCGCCTCGGAGACCTCGTCGGAACCGTGGAACCGCCGGTTTCCAAACCATCCGGAACCGACGATTCGGTGACAATTCCGGTTCGAAAAATCTTGAACTGGAACCGGAACGGGACCGCGGTTCCAAATGCGACGGTTCCGATTCGAAAAAATTGCCACGGTTCCGGTTTGGCGGTTAACTGCCAGAACCGGAAACCGTGGGCATGTCTAGGAATATTTATTGGACTCAATTTCGTATTGGATCCGATAAATTGAATAAATAATACAAAAATCCAGTCTGGTGAAAAATAAATTATGGGCTACACAATTTAAATAAAATATAAAAGACCGTGAATCAAACTAATTTAATTAAATCTTTTCATCTTTGACTTGGTCACCAAGACTTTCCTTAGTTCAAATTTTAAATAAATATTTTGCAGAGATTTTTCCTTTGCCTGAATCTGCAAATAAAATTTCAAAATAAAATTTCAAGCCTTTAATATTTGTCTTCGGTACAACAGTGGAATAAAAAACCAATTCACATCAAGCCTCGTCACCCACCTGTCAAGATAATCACGAAGCATTTAATTAAAAATTCAAAACATTAGCTAAAGCAAATAGAGTTAATTGGTGATAAAAATGTGTTTATTGTGTAGTTGTGTATTGAGTGAGTGCAATATGTTATGCGTGTGTTGTGCCTATATTATACGTGTAGATGGAGAAAGAGAGTAGTTGATTCCTTGTTTTTATTATTTTTATTACTTTAATATTTGCGTGTAGATGGAGAAAGAGAGTAGTTGATTCCTTGTTTTTATTATTTTTATTACTTTAATATTTGGTTTTTTTTTGGGTTAATGTGGAATGTGATGGAATGGTGTATACAGTACGCGTGTGTTTATAAAATGGGAGTATTTGGTTATTTGTTTTTTTTTCTTTATTCTTATTTAATGTTTGATGAAAAATAAAATGGGAGTATTTGGTTATTTGTTTTTTTTTCTTTATTCTTATTTAATGTTTGATGAAAAGTGGAAAGGTGGAAATGGGTGTGTATGTGTTTTGTAAAGGAGTATACGTGTAGTAGTTAGGACTTAGGAGGGGGAGTAATTGTTTAATTATTTATTTCTTCAAATTCTTTCTACTTTATAAAGGGATGGTGATACTGTTTTTTTTAAAAAATGATTAATATTAGTTGGTGATGTTTTAAAGAAAATGGGATATGAGGGTGCCGTGTAAATAAATGGGAGTATATTATTTCTTTATTTGGGCCTCTTAATTTATTTGGTTTGGGCTTGTTTCTAATATAATTGGTTGCGGCGTGAGCAGCCGAAATTAATCGAAAACATCTAAGTCTCCGATTGGAAAAAAATTATAATCTTGAACGAGGAAAATAATTGGAGACATAGGATGCATGCATCTTATTTATTTAATTTGAAAGTGTGTTGATTTATGTGTTATGTAAATTCTAAAGGTGATATCTCGCAAGGGAATCGTGATCGCAAGGGAAAGAAAATAATTTTGGATTAAGCACTCGAGGTGGACTTTCTTTTAAATAAGGACAATGTCCTAAATATTTTATCGATGGGAGTGAAACTATGTTTATCATGCCGTGATTTGATTTTTAACGTGCCTATCTGATGTGGCTTTTGCCATTATTATTTAAATCGAATTCGGGTCCTCGGTCCTCGTAGGGCCGCAAACCCTACTTGGATTAGTGTACACCTATGGTAGACCGTGTGCTAGAGTATGGGTTGGTCGGTCTAGTGACTTGGTTTGTGGCCACATTCCATGTCATGTATGTGCAGATATGGTTAACGTCTATGAAAAATTGACTGATCAGTCGACTTTTTACAATGGGAATGATTTTGAGTGCCTCGGGCCTTTCTAAAGCTAAACCCCGATGGTTACTTATGGATGGCATGATAAATATTATTTTGATAACTTGTTTTCGGCATAAGTCCACTTAGTATTTTTATAGTACTCAGCCCTGCATGTGTTTTCCTTATGTGCAGATTGAGCGGCGACGAGCATTTGGTGGTGTTGAGCAATTAAAATTGAAGTATTATTTGGATATTTGAAAACTTGATATCTTTTGGATAATGTCAAACCTTTGGTTGTTTTTTTTTTTAAATATTAATTATTGGTCAAACTCTTTATTGAAACCCTGGTTTTCTTCTCTGTTTATTAAGTTCTTTTAATCACTATCGCCCGTATTTATTAACCCTAAGGGGCGGTCGCAACAATTCGGTACATTTTGTAATTGGTATAATATATGTGGATAACGAATTAAATCGTTCCATTTCATATTTTTTCTGACTTGCCCTTATGGAATCAAGAAAATAGAACAAATTGAAAAAAATGTCCGACTGAAACAATTTAGATGCTTTTTTTTTTCTTTCTTATTTTAAGTAATCTCACTAGAGTCGTACTACGTTGTAGTGGTCCCTCACTCACCCAAATAGTACATACAATCATGTGAGATTTTAAAATTTTAATTTATTAATAAAACTTATCATAAATAGATAAAAAATAATTTTAATGGATAAATTAAAATAAAAAAAAAATTTAACTATTTAAAAACTGTGGCTTTCTTAGTTTCGCCACACATTACTTCTGTGGCTGCAATGATAAATATGAATTTTGAAATATCTGCCACTAAATGTAGTACTCCACATTTTGATTGTTTCCATTTCTTTGTCCATGCAGGAAATATCTGCAACTAAATGTACACATTTGGATGTTTCCCTTTCTTTGTCCCTCAGTCATTTTCACACCATTTTTAAAGTTTTTTTCATTTAAGAATAACGTCTAAAAATAGTAAGAATGAATAAAATAGGAGAGATAATATATTAAAGTTCAAATAATAATGTTTTCATTTTAGAAAATATATCAATTAGAGTGGTACATTCAAAATAGAAAAATGTATCACTTATAGTGAGACGGAAGAAGTATATAAGTCTTTGATAGACTAGTACTCCTTTTAAAATCTTACAAAAAAATAGCTAATTATATGCATTTATGTACATTTTTGTGATTGTTTTGGTCTGGGAAATAATACAGTTATAAATATGCAAAAGTAGAAAGTAATTGTTCATTTTGTTAGAATTTCTATTCTCAGTAGTAGTATATGTTGATAAAGAATCAAACCAAATGGTTCTATTTTTCAATCTTCCTAACTTATAAGTAGGAAAAGAACTTTATATAGAGACTATTATTCGTTCCATCCCATCTCAAGTGAAACATTTTCTATTTCACATGAGATTTTATACAATTTTATTTTGTGCATTGAGTGAAGAGAAAATAAAATAAGACACAAATAAAGTACAAATAATGATGTTTTAGTTTTAGGAAATATGCCAATTAGAATATAATATTCAGAAAATTAAAATGTACTACTTAGTTAAAAGAGAAGTGTTGGGTAGTAAAACGGTTGGAGCGAGCTGATAGATCCTAACGGTCACTTTCTAACAAACTCTCGGATGCACCGAGCTTGTTTCCTTTCATCTCTTCAAGCTGAATGTTAATCCACTTTCAACAGTCTGGAAGCCAGAGGTTGGCCCAAGAGCAGCTCAAATCAGTTTTGAATGAGCTCAACAGCTCAGTTCAGTTGAGACGGCTGCCTAGCCTATTTCCCCTCCTTCTTCCCTTTTGTATAAACCTAAGAGATGTGGGAGTTTGGGCAGTAGAGAGAGTGTGTGTGTGTGTGTGTAACACTTTGTAATCCAACCTAGTTAGCTAAGTGAATATTTCACAGTCGAGCAGAGTTCTTCGATTGAGTGGTGAGCTTGGGAGATTGCGTGTGATTGCATTCGAAATAAACGTCTTCATCTTTGTCCGTGGATGTAGATCTGTTGATGGACCGAACCACGTAATTCTCGCGTTGATTCGTTTTGGTTTGATTTCAAGTTCAAGAATCATCACGAAGATTAATTGAATTCAGTTCATTTAGCTTGAAATTATAATTTTGTAAAAATTCTAGCTCAGTTAATACCTAAGAATCCTCACTATACTATATATAAGGAAAATTTGTTGTTAACTTTTCACCATTAAATTTGTTATAGACTTATAGTGGCTTATGACGATAAATACAATAAATTTGGGCCCTTTCATATTCGGGAAAACTCATATTTGGGCCTTTTAAGGTCAGGGTATTGAGGCCCAAATGTAATTATTTTTTGAGGATAGGATTAAGAGTAGGCATTCATGCATGACAGTTTTTACTCACGTGGAATATATTTGAAAATATTGCTTTTGAGTTGGCAAGGCTATTAATAAGTATGGAGTAAGGTTCCAAAAAATGTTATGATTGGAAACTATTTCCCTAAGTCGAACACATCAATCATACAAATTCTGCTCCAGCACCACTGGTTGGTCAATTGTGAACTTTTATTCCAAAATTTCCAACTATACACGAGATTATTTGAAAAATAATGTCAATTAAATATTCTGCAAATCACAACTGATCGTATGAACAAATCAATCAAATTTACGGGAGTGAAAACGAACCATGAGGAGGTCGAGTAGGGTTTTCTCGTCGACATTGACGAAATGTCTGTCACAGGCACTGATAACCTCATCACGCAAACGATTAAGCTTGTGATCGATTGATTTTTCAGAATATTGAGTCTAAACTTAAGATGGGTAGTTTGGTACATTGATAAATATTAAGATGAAAATAATAAGAAAAAATTTGAAGAAAAATATAAAAAAAACAAAAATTGGTGCTATGCTCTAAAAATTTTAGCACTTTTCTTGTCATACATTTTTCACGCGTGCCTTTTTATATTGCTCACATCCGAGCTATTTTCGTGTTGTTAGCATTGAACACACTCAAATAAATTTTAGTGGTAGTTTGGGCCCCCCACCGTAAAATTTCTGGCTCTGCCACTGGAGGTGATGTTTCTGATGATATGGGAGATTCCATCACAAAATCTGTTGTTGTACAGGTTTAAAACAGAGAGATTTTTAGACGTTTTTTATTTGAAACTTGAATCAAGCCATCAAGATTGTTCTTCTCACGATTCATCATCTTCAATAGGGGTGAGTAAAAAAAACCGAAAACAGAATATCCGAACCGAACCAAACTGAAATTTTGAAAATTTTTCGATTTTTCGATTCGGTTCGGAATTGAAAATACAAAATTTTCGGTTTAATTCGGTTCGGGCGAAAAAAACCGAAAAACCAAATAACCGAATTATACTTTAAATATAATATTATATAATAACCGGGTTTTGATTTATGCAAAACTAGATTTAAATATAAAAACGCAGAATAAAATCATACGTGGGGCATTTTTAGGTCATGGTTAGTTTATTAGAATGACCTAAAATGATCTTAACATGACATCAAACCCGAATTTTATAATATGACTTAAAACTATTTAATAATGATCCTTCGTGTTTTTGGTTGACCATTAGATCACTTAATCCTAGGGCTAAGATTTGGGCTGCATTTCTGGATTTAGATGCATTCTTGTTTTGATCATCTCCCCACTTTAATATATTAAATTTTTAATATAATGTGAACGCAATGATTTAATTGAATGGTGGGTTTATTTACCTAAAATGGAAAGAGGTAAATATTTTTATAAGTATATTTTTTCATGGAGTAGTACTAGTTTTGAGCTTGTTTAAATAGCAGCTAATTTGGTGGTTATATATTTATTTTTACATAAATTTATGAACTGGAAACGTGGATAATTATAGTATTTTTCTCCAAACAAATTTCTGGTAAATAAAAAAATGATATGCTAAAGTTGTGTGATCAAGGCTCGATAATTATTCTAGATTAAAATAAATATTATTTTAATATACTTATTTATTATAAAACAAAAATAACAATAACAATAAACAACAACACCAAAAGTAACATAGATAGAGTTTTCTAGATCATATAATGAAATATGCACTTATTATACTATACTTTTATATTCTATATTTTTCGACTCATATACTCACACTTTGATGGGAATTGCTTTGAGAGGTATCGCCTTTTCAAGAATAACTCCGAAAATCTCATTCATGTCCATTTCTTCTGGCTTCATATTTTCAAGTTTCCACTCATAATTTCCCACAAATGTCACCAACATCTGATGCACCATTCGATCCGCCAACGGCAATCCGAGGCACATTCTTCTTCCCGAGCCAAATGGAATCAGCTCAAAATATCTGCCCTTAAAATCTACGTTGTCACTCTCGTTCAAGAATCTCTCCGGCAAGAACTCATCTGGATTCTTCCAGATTTTGGAATCCCTCCCACTCGCCCACACATTGACGAAAATCTGGGCATTTTTTGGTACGATGTAGCCGTTTATTTCCACATCGGAGCTGGCTTTACGAGGTAGTAGGAAAGGGGTGGTGGGGTATAGCCTTAAGGTTTCTTTCACCACTGCTTGAAGATATGGCAGCGATGAGATGTCTGATTCTTGAACTTGTTGCTTCCCATTTTCAGACATGAAGCTCCTTATTTCGTTTCTGAGCTTGGCCATTTTTTGAGGGTTGCGTATCAGTTCTGTCATCGCCCATTCCATTGTTCCTGAAGTCGAATCAGTTCCTGCTACAAGTAGATCCTGCATACCATTGTTGTTAAAGTTAATACAAATGAAGATACGTAACATACAAAAATGAGACAGTTAGAGATGATTACGCAAACAAATTATATTCTGATCAAACAAGTATAATTATTGATAAGAATGAGCGTACCAGAAGGAGATGTCTTATGTCGTCTCGGCTAAGCTGAGCTTCATCTCGTCGGTTGATCTCAAGAAGCGCTTCCATCAAATCGCGTTTCTCGCCCCCCGATTTCAGTTTCTCGTCTATTATCTCATCCAATTTCAACAACAGCTTTCCAACATTAAGCTCCGTTTCCTTAAAAATCCCTTGCGGATCCACTGGTTTCAGCACCGGAAAATAATCGGCTAAATTGGGCCTGGAGACGGATTTCACGGTGCTCGAGATAAGCTCCTTCATCTCCTGCGACAATTCCGAATCGAACCGCGCGAACTCCAGCGAGAACAGCGACGCCGACAACAGATTCAGCGACGTCGTGAAAGCGGCCTTTCCTACATCCACGGCGGTGCCGCGATCGCAGCGCTCCGCCACGAAGTCGCGCAGCTTCTGCAGCTGCTCTCTCCTCAGATCCTCGCTGCCGTCAAGCCGCGGAGCCGAAAACATCTGCTCTTTGCATATCTTCCGCAGCTTCCTCCACTGGCTTCCGGCGGGCAGCCACCCCACGGAGAACTCATCGTGGCGGTGGGCTTTCGATGCCACCGGGGTGATTCGGCTGGAGAAGGAGGAGTCGTGTGTTTGAAGCACGAGCTTTGCGGTTTCTGGTGAGGAGAAAACTACGGTTGTGATGCTGCCCAGCTTCAGCGACATCACGGGCCCGTATTTTTGGGAGAGTTTGGCGAGGGAGCGGTGGGGTTTGGGCCCGAGATGGAGGATGTTGCCGATGATGGGTAGCCTGTACGGGCCCGGAGGGAGTTTGGATGATTTCCGGGCCCGGGAAATCAGTATGCATATCCATGCAATGGATGCTAGGATGATCGATGATGTTAACAAATCCATGACTAAATTGAAGTTTGATCTTTAGTTAAAAATTTTGATGAGTATTGATGTAGTAAAATTTGTATATACTCCATATAAATAAACTAAATTCCGAAATTGATCTTGCATATTACTACTTCATTAAACATGTGGATTTGACTAATATCCTCATTTATATGGATTTGTGGTTCACATTTCACGTCTTTGCATTTTGCAATAATATCTGTAGGGCTGCTTCACTTATGTTATTTACTATTATTACATCTAAAATTATTTATCTTTGTCAGTGTTTTGATCTACGAAATAACAATACAAATACTAGTATTAGGGGGTATGAATGAATTTAGTTAGCTGTTTTTTATTTATGATATATGGGCCATGCAATTGTAAGTTGTAGCATGGGCCATGCAATTAAGTCGGTTTTAAATTTTTGCACAATTTTAGAATTTCTAGCTCTTTATGACGGTGGAATATTCAGGAATTGGACTTGAAAGAGAAATAAATATTTACAATAATTTGTAGTTTAAAAATACAATATTTTTTTTATCATTTTTAAATTTATCTTTTCATTTTTAACTTATTCTTAAAAAATATATATGTCTATTTATTTCTAGTAATTCTGTTGTATATAAATTGAATTATTTTCTAATGTGATTATTTGGATGACGACGGATAATTTACTTCAACTTCGACAGGGTGTATTATTTTTGCTAAAAAAACATTTTTTTACTTATTTAACCAAAGTTACGTTATTTTAAAATTTTAATTGTTTTCGTAAAATAATAATAATAATAATAATAATAATAATAATAAATAAATAACATTTTAGTTATTTTAATAAATAATGAGGGATTTTTTTCTGTGAAATTTGTCAAGGTATCAATTTTTTGGTTCGTAACATTTCAAAATCTCTTCTAAGGTTCATGAACTTTGATTTAATATCATTTGAGCTACTTTTTCACTGTTTAAAAAAAAGGACGAAAATACCATCAAACCCATGAAACGTAATTCAGTCTATTTACTCTATCTTCATCATTAAAATATTAAGAGAATGTTACCTTTTCTAGTCCGCAAATTTTGCCAAAATATCATTTTTGATATGCGCTTTAATTCATTGAGAAAGTGAAATTTCTCTGGTGTGATTGTTCTCGGAGGAGATCAAAGAAGATTAACGAGGTGATGTTCCTGATGATATGAGGGATTTCATAGTGGAATTTGTTGTTGTGCATGTTTAAAATAGAAAGATTTAAAAGTTTTTAAAATTAAAACTAGAATCAAGCCATCAAAATTATTCTTCAGTAGGGATTTCTGAAGTAGGTGCCGGTTGATAGAGGAATTTTTGATCATAATTTCCAGTATGAATACTGCGTCCAACATGAAATTTGTGAAGACATTCATCATTTTCAAAGATAATATTTTATTAAAAAATTGGGACTCGCATGAAATAAAATAGGGAACAATTCTATTTTTGTTCTAGAGAACTAATGGAATTCCATTTTAATGAAGGAGATTAGATTTATTCCGAATGGGGGAGTGACGCACAAGGGTTATGCGTCGTTATTATTGAACGACGCACAACCCTTATGCGTCGTTGGTTAACGACGCACAAGTGTTATGCGTCGTTCAAAGACGCATAAGCATTATGCGTCTTACCCTAATGACGCATAACCCTTATGCGTCACACTGGTAAGCATTCCAGCCTGTCACCCGGGTGACCCGGGTTCAATCTCTGGCAACGGCGCATTTTTTTAAGTGATTAGTATTTGATAAAAATGAGTTATTCTAAACATTTGTTTTACATATTAAGTTTATTTTCGAATATCTTAAAAATTTCCAAAAGTCCTTGCTGCAATATTGATTAATGAATGTTCTACCCACTATTATAAGAAAATAAAATAATGATTATTATAATAGCGATGACTATACTCTAAGACATAATAGTAATAATAATAGTAAAAATGCGCCATTGCCAGGGATCGAACCCGGGTCACCCGGGTGACAGGCGGGAATGCTTACCAGTGTGACACATAAAGGTTATGCGTCATTAGGGTAAGACGCATAATGCTTATGCGTCTTTGAACGATGCATAATCCTTGTGCGTCGTTAACCAACGACGCATAAGGGTTGTGCTTCGTTCAATAATAACGACGCATAACCCTTGTGCGTCACTCCCCCATTCAGAATAAATCTAATCTCCTTCATTAAAGTGGAATTCCATTAATTCTCTAGAACAAAAATAGAATTGTCTCAATAAAATAGTAGCCCAGATACTGAGCAAAATCACTTTTCTACCTCTCCAAAATTGACAGTAGCATTTAACAAATCTCGTTTATTTTTGGGAAAACAAATTTTTGGGCTCTTGTAGGTGGCGGTCATGATATAAAGGGCCAAATGTAATATTGTTTTTTTTTCGGAATATGTGTGTGCATGCATGAACATTTTCTCTCACATATATAGGACATTGATGGAAAAAATGGTTTTGAGTTTTTAAAACTTTTACTTAATTTAGAATTAG
This sequence comes from Salvia splendens, assembly GCF_004379255.2. Taxonomy (NCBI): domain Eukaryota; kingdom Viridiplantae; phylum Streptophyta; class Magnoliopsida; order Lamiales; family Lamiaceae; genus Salvia; species Salvia splendens. The sequence goes on along the minus strand of NC_056033.1, from coordinate 4,677,652 downwards.
TTTTGAGCTTGTTTACTTCTCAGCTAATTTAATGATTATAAATTTAAGTTTACATAAATTTGTGAATCGGAAATTATTCTACGTGGAGCAATTTTCTCCAAACAAATTTTCGATAAATAAAAAAATGATATGCTAAAGGCGCGATCAAAGCTTGATAATTATTCTAAATTAAAATAAAATTATTTTAATAATATTAATTATAAAACCAAAATAATAAAAACAATAAACAAACACCAAAAGTAACATAGACCTAGTTTTCTAGTATCACATAGGGAATATTATTATTATTATTATTATTATTTTATTATTATTATTATTATGGATTTGCATATCTTTTTCATATATTTTGTCTTGCTCATTAAGTTAGTATCCACTATTATAAATAGTGGACATTGTTCTTTAGTTCGATCAATCAAGAAATATCAATTATCCTTCTATTTTATTTTCTCTTACTCTCTTTCCTTTCAAACATGTAAAACGCACAAAACCCTAATTTTGACGCCAGATTGATCGACGGGAAAAAGCTCCCGCGACGTTCGACGCAAAATCTACGAGTTAAGGAACTTCATCCTTAACAAGTGGTGCTTTCATTCTCGAACTCATGGCCGAAGTCAATCTTCGTTCATGGTGGGAGATATCGCAAGCATCTGAAGGCTTGCAATTGAATTCAACAGCAGCAACATGAGAGAATATTCTCGCTAGGCTCGCCCGGCTCGAGACCCGATTGGTAAGGATGTGCTCCTTAACCTCGCACAAATTCCTCCGTGAGGTCGCGGGAACGTTTGCCCGTCGATCGCACACGAAAAGAACTAGGATCAATTCCTCCGTGAAGTCGCGGGAACGATTGCCCGTCGATCAAGCACGACAAGAATTAGGGTTTGATATTGAAGAAAAAGAGAAAAGCTGCGTGAATGTTATTTTTATTTCATGAATGAATAATATGAAAGGTTCCACACATATTTATAATATGTGGGATACGTTAATATCTTAACAATAAAGTATATCAAATCTAATAATATCATAAGCAACAAATATGGTAAATCAATACGAACTTAACAATAAGATATGGGGAAATATGATCAGAACACATTTAAACATAGTCACATATTCGTACATATATAATCTATATTTGTCGACTCACAATTTGGTGGGAATTGCTTTGAGAGGTACTGCCTTTTGAAGAGTAATTCCAAAATTCTCATTCATGTCCATTTCTTCTGGCTTTATATTTTCCAATTTCCACTCATAATTTCCCACAAATGTGACCAACATCAGATGCACCATCCGATCAGCCAACGGCAATCCGGGGCAGATTCTTCTTCCCGCGCCAAATGGAATCAGCTCGAAATCTCTGCCCTTAAAATCTACGTTGCCATTCTCGTTCAAGAATCTCTCCGGCAAGAATTCATTTGGATTCTTCCAGATATTGGAATCTCTGCCACTCGCCCACACATTGATGAGAATCTGGGCATTTTCTGGCACGATGTAGCCGTTTATTTCCACATCGGAGCTGGCTTTGTGTGGTAGTAGAAAAGGGGCGGTCGGGTGTAGTCTGAAGGTTTCTTTCACCACTGCTTGCAGATATGGTAGCGATGAGATGTCTGATTCTTGAACTTGTTGCTTCCCATGTTCAGACATGAAGCTCCTAATCTCGTTTCTGAGTTTCTCTAATTTTTGAGGGTTGCGTATTAGTTCTGTCATGGCCCATTCCACTGTTCCTGAAGTCGTGTCGGTTCCAGCTACGAATAGATCCTAAAGACCATTGTTGTTAAGACAATAATTCACGCATGTGAATACAATATCAAAATAAGATAAAATGAAGAAGTTTGGACACAGGCGTGACATATGAAAGAGAAATATATAGTTTGAGATGATTAAGTCAAACAAATTGTTCTCAAACAAGTAATTTCGTTGATGCCAAAGTTAATATAAGAATGACCGATGAAGAGAAAATGGTTCGAAAGTTCGAAGAAACCCTGGTTTCTCAGAGCTCAGATTATGATTTCACAATAATTAGAGGCTCTAGAAACTTCCATAAACTCTAAACAACTTTAAATTAAAAAAATGAAAGTCGAAAATAATAAATCGCAAAAATATAATTTGGTTTTTGCCCCTCAAACCGCCTAGGATGTCCAAAATCCACTGCTTTCATATTCCGTGTTCAAAGTATTTCGAATCATTGGACTTTTTAAGGAAAAATGGAGTGATTTGTACTTTGTACATGTGATGAGAAATTGGTATTTATTGTTCAAAATACTAAGACAAGAGGAATTCAAGCAATTTACTCCATACACACCAAAACAAGTACCAAAAATATTTAGACTCTAACACAAGTACATAACATGTGAACAAATTCAATTCAAAATGCTTACCAAACAAATTACTATTCTCGAGCAAATTTTTATGCTAAAACGTCTTAAGAGAAACTTATCGAAGACGTAATATAAGTTAAAAAAGCCCTAATCTCTCATATTTCCATTTAATCTTAAAATCAAAGCCGCTTCTACAAAATGTTACCAAATCCTAAATTATGACTTAAAACAAAAGCAAATTCTGAAAAAAAGTTGTCCTGTATTACTTGTAAATAAGACAACAGTATGTTGCCTTTTAAACGATCTCGGATGGCCAAAAAACACGTGATCTTTGACGACCAAAATTCGCATACTAGATTTTCCGACAAAACTGCGAAATTTAATTCATAAGATATATTTGTGAGAAGGCGTACCAGAAGGAGATGTCTTATGTCTTCTCGGCTAAGCTGATCTTCATCTCGTCGGTTGATCTCAAGAAGCGCTTCCACCAAATCGCGTTTCTCGCCCCCCGATTTCAGTTTCTCGTCTATTATCTCATCCAATTTCGCAAACAGCTTCCCAAAATTAAACTCGGCCGCCTGAAAAATCCCCTGCGGATCCGCCGGTTTCAGCAGCGGGAAATAATCGGCGAAATTAGGGCTGCCGACGGATTTCATGACTCCCCACACCACCTCCTTCATCTCCTGCGACGACTCCGAATCGAACCGTGCGAACTCCGCGGAGAACAGTGACGCCGACATCAGATTCAGCGCCGTCGTGAAAGCGGCATCTCCTACGTCCACGGCGGCGCCGCGGTCGCAGCGCTCCGCCACGAAGTCGCGCAGCTTCTGCAGCTTCTCTCTCCTCAGACCCTGGCTGGCGTCCAGCCGCAGGGCCGAAAACATCTGCTCTCTGCATATCCTCCGCAGCTTCCGCCATTGGCTTCCGACGGGCAGCCACACCACGGAGAAATCGTGGTGGCGGAGGGCTTTGGAAGCAGACGGGATGGTTCGGTTGGAGAAGGAAGAGTCGTGTTTTTGAAGCACGAGTTTGGCGGTTTCTGCTGAGGAGATTACTACGGTTGTGATGCTGCCCAGCTTCAGCGACATCACAGGCCCGTATTTCTGGGAGAGCTTGGCCAGGGAGCGGTGGGGTTTGGGCCCGAGATGGAGGACGTTGCCGATAACCGGGTGCCCGTACGGGCCCGGCGGGAGTTTGGACGATTTTCGAGCTCGGGAAATCAGTATGCATATCCACGCAATGGATGCTGCAACTAGCGAAGATGTTAAGAAATCTATGAGGATATTGAAGTTCATCTTTACTCCAAAAGTTGATGAGTTGATGATGAATATTGGTAGTATAAAACTTTCTATATATATAGAAATATTATGCTATGTTTATCCATTTGCGGCGGAATGCATCGAGTGACTAGGACCCTATCATTATCTATAGGGGGCCGGTTTAGGCCATATACGCGGTCGGTCTCTTATCCGTCCTTTAACCGTCTCTTAAATTACTATTTTTGGGTATCAATGTATTTTTTACTCCATCTCTTAACTAAGGAACGGAACCTGCAACCCTCCATCTCTTATATGCCTCTTAACCATCTCTTAAATTACTATTTATTCATTTTCATTTTTTATTTTTATTTTCAACAAATTCCATTAATAAAAAACACACTTCATTAAATAAAATAAAATTACAACATAAAATAAAAATACAACTTAAAATTCAAAAAATAAAAAAAAACCCATAATTAAAATCCTAAAAAATAAAAATTACATAATTTAAAATATAATTTTATAGAAAATAAAAAAACTACTCCGCAGTCGAATCATCCCCCGAAGGCGGTGGAGGTGCACTGAAGCCACCTGGAGGTGGAATACCAAGTTGTCTTGCCATAAACTCAATTCCGGCAAGATAGGCTTGGCATTGGAGAGGCGTCATGCGGGAAGTGTCCGCCATTGTGGCGGTCATGTACATGGACATTAGGGAGTTCGAGGGTGCCCCCGAGCGCGAGCCCGCCTGGCTTGATTCGGCTCGGCCCCTCCTCCCTCTAGCCGCCTTCGCCGCATTTCTCCCTTGCGGCCGACGGCGCCCACGGGAAGACCCCCCGGCATTGTCTGTCGTGCCCTCAACCTCCTGCGAGGCAAACTCTTGTGCGGCGCTGCCCGAACCACCATCACTAGACGATTATTGGCCACCCGCCGTGTGCTTCGTGCGCTTCGAGGTCGAGTCCGAGCTGGACCGGACACCGCCGGCCCACCTTTCCTCGTCTTTGACGACCTCCCAAACATCGAAATGTTTGAATTGTTTGGCGGTGTCGTCGCAGTAGACTCGGAAAGCCGACCGCATAATGTCAGCTCCCGTGGCTCCGCTTTGGTAATGAGCCGCTTCACTCTTGTAGATGGCGCATAATTTTTTGACCTCTCTGTCGACTCGGCCAAAGTGAGCGCGAAGCATCTTAAATGTACGGCGGCGGGACCCCTTTGGCTTAATCTCGTGGTAGGCCTCGGTGATCTTTTCCCAGAAGCACTTCCGGGATTGTTGATTCCCGACGATGGGATCGTACGAGACGCTGATCCAGGCGTTGTACACGGCTAGCGTTTCCTTGGGGCTGTACGGATGCCGGCCTAGATCCTCCTCCTCCACCTCCTCGTCCGCCTCCGCCTCCTCCCTGGAACTTCCACCGCCTCGGCCTCCTTCTGGAGTGGGTTCAACCGAAGAATCCTCCCGAATATGGGATAATCCCTGCGAATACCTTGGGGCGGAGGGACGGACGTATGCATCCACATCAAAATGGGGTGGTTGGTACCCCCGGCGTCGACGAACCCTGGGTGCCCGGTGTTGACGAACCGGAACCACCACCCATGACATTGTACATGCCCCCCCAGTAGCCGAACGCGTTGATGTCAAACCCGCTGGAGCTGCCACAGCCAGAGTTTCCGTCGCCGGACATTTTGTGATTAGAGGTTAGATGAAAATTGGAGAGGAAATGGAGATGATTTGGGAAGAATAGATGTGTATTTGTGTGTGAAATGAGGATGAATTATGAGTATTTATAGAGTAAAAAAACAGTCGAAAAAAAGGTAATATTACTGTTTTTTTATTTTTGATTTTTAAAAAAATATGATTTATTGCATCAGTGGGCGTCACGCATGGCGCCGGAGCGCGCCACGTCGCGCAGGCGCGTGGCGAGACGGCTCGCCATCCAGCTCGGCGGGCTGGGGACGAGACAGGACACTGCAACGCGTCTCATCGCCGTCTCGTCCCGGCGTGACGGGTTACGAGCCACCCGCGTGACGTGTTGCGGGTGGCCTTGTAATTCATTTGTTAAATCCTGATGTCAAATCGATAAGATTTTATTTTTTAGATTTATTAATTGATGGTTTTGATTGACTTTTCTTGCTATTTTTATTGACGCGTTTTAGAAAAAGGTGTCTTGGTTGGATTTTTCTTTATTACAATTTTGTACGCATTCATGCGGATTTACAAATATATGAGTTGATTCGTTTCTGTGGGTATTGTCTATATATTCCAAATAAGTATAAGTTGGGAAATATTGTTTGCCTCAACTTACAATTTCAATTGAAATTGAGTTTCAAATGCTTACCTATACATATGTCGTGTTCCTAAATAAGTCTATATATACTGCAAGGTATCGTATGCAGATGGAACTTGGTCTCTACTATGAAAAATATGTATACCAAATAAAAATTACAAATTGAAATAGTAGTAGTAAAATTTAATACGATGTGTACATGTTAACTTATTGGAAATGTCACTGGATTATTGGATATTTGATCAGGTGAGGGCGAAAGGATTTTATTAGGGCCAACCTAAATCCATTATATAGAAAATTTGCTGAGGAAAGTTTTTATGTCACTGAAATTTTTTACTATTTGTTTTGAAAAACATGGGTAATAAAACTTTTCATGTGCTAATCAAATAATCTACTTTAGTGTTTGTTTGGAGTATTTAATTAGTTAGCCTCATTTTTTCTTTTACAATCTAATTAATTTAATCGCTGTGCATATTCATTTCCTCTCATTGTTTATCTTTAATGGATGATCCCCCGTTCCCAAAGAATATGAACTTTGGGTTCAGCACGGGTTACAGGTTATAATAAATAAGGAGAAAAGTAAGAGAAAAAGAGGAAATAATGTTAATGGAGAATGGGGTCCATATTATTATAATATAATAGAATAAGTGTTAATGTTAATGGTATAAAGTTATAAATAGAATGATGTGTAGGGGTAGTATTTTCGTAGCAGAAGGAGATGTCTTATGTCGTCTCGGCTAAGCTGAGCTTCATCTCGTCGATTGATCTCAAGAAGTGCTTCCACCAAATCGCGTTTCTCGCCCACCCCGATTTCAGTTTCTCGTCTATTATCTCATCCAATTTCAGCAACAGCTTTCCAACATTAAGCTCCATTTCCTTAAAAATCCCCTGCGGATCCACTGGTTTCAGCACCGGAAAATAATCGGCTAAATTGGGCCTGGAGACGGATTTCACGGTGCTCGAGATAAGCTCCTTCATCTCCTGCGACAATTCCGAATCGAACCGCGCGAACTCCAGCGAGAACAGCGACGCCGACAACAGATTCAGCGACGTCGTAAAGCGGCCTTTCCTACATCCACGGCGGTGCCGCGATCGCAGCGCTCTGCCACGAAGTCGCGCAGCTTCTGCAGCTGCTCTCTCCTCAGATCCTCGCTGCCGTCAAGCCGCGGAGCCGAAAACATCTGCTCTTTGCATATCTTCCGCAGCTTCCTCCACTGGCTTCCGGCGGGCAGCCACCCCATGGAGAACTCATCGTGGCGGTGGGCTTTCGATGCCACCGGGGTGCTTCGGCTGGAGAAGGAGGAGTCGTGTGTTTGAAGTAGGGCTGGGGAAAAATATCGAAAAAATGATATATCGCTCGTATCGTATTGAAAAATATCGAAAAATTATCGGATTTTCGATATATCGTAATTTTCGATACGAAGCGATACCGTATCGTAAGTTTTCGATACGATAACGATATGAATTTCCTTATATCGCGATATATCGTTTTATATCGAATATACGATATATATCGATATTTTCGATATATCGTTTTATATCGAATATACGATATATATCGAATATACGTTATATATCGACATTTTCGATATATCGAATTTCGGTACGATATATCGAATTTCGGTACTACGATATATCATTTATATCGAATATACGATATATATCGAATATAGGATATATATCGATATTTTCGATATATCGAATTTCGGTACGATATATCGAAATATCGATACGATAACGATATAGATATCCTCCATATCGAAAGTTCGATATATCGAAACTTTCGATACGATAACGATATGAAATTCTTTCATATCGATATTTTCGATACGATATACGATACAACGTTTTCGATACAATATATCGTATCGACCCACCCCTAGTTTGAAGCACGAGCTTTGCGGTTTCTGGTGAGGAGATTACTACGGTGGTGATGCTGCCCAGATTTAGCGACATCACGGGCCCGTACTTTTGGGAGAGTTTGGCGAGGGAGCGGTGGGGTTTGGGTCCGAGATGGAGGATGAGTTTGGATAATTTTTGGGCCCGGGAGATCAGTATGCATATCCATGCAAAGGATGCTAGGATGATCGTAGATGTTAAAAATTCCATGACTAAATTGAAGTTGGATCTTTAGTTCAAAAATTTGCAAAAATAAGTTTACATTTCACGTCTTTGTATTTTGCAATAATATCTGTAGGGCTGCTTCAGTTGTGTTATTTCCAAGATTACATCTAAAATCATTTATTTTTAAAACTATAGGTTTCTTAGCTCGTCCCACATTACTTCTCTGGCTGTAACATGTTGTGGAGTATGTGAAACCTAATGTACAATGTAGTCATTTTCACAACATTCTTAATGGAGTATTTTTTTAAAAAATTTACATCTAAAAAATGATTATACATTTTTGTGTTTTGAACTAGGAAATGGAGTAGTACAGTTCTAAATATGCATCAGTCCAAATTAATTATGTTGAATATATATTTTAAATGGTACTCCCTCCCTCCGTCGGCTATTAGGAATCTCATTTATTGACGGCACGAGTTTCAGAAATGTTACGAAAAGTGAGTGAAAACAAGTTAGTTGGAATATGGGTCTCACTTATATATATTAGTTTTAAATAAATTGTGAGTGAAATGAGTTAGTAGAATGTAAGACCTTATTAACATTTATAGTAAAAGTGAACCGGAACTCTTATTCAAGGACAAACTAAAATAGAAAAACGAGACTCCTATTCGCGGATGGAGGGAGTATATACAATAAAAAAACAACAGTTTTATCGTCGCTAATTTGCATGTCGGTAAATTTTTTAGCTGCGAACTACGGAAATTTCATCGTGATATTGTTTTCCATTGGTAATTACTGAGGACTTGGTCAGTCCACCATCAATAATTCCGTCGACAATTCAACTTTTTATTGTAGTGATACGTTGATAACGAATTAACTTAGATAGTTCTATTTCTCGATCTTTATGACTTGTTCTTATGGAAAGAGAAATTTAAAAAAACAATAAAATTAAGACAAAAAAACTTTATATATACTATAAACTAATTAAGTAAATTTTAAAAAACAATAAAATTGAGACAAAAAACTTTATATATACTATAAAGTAATGAAGTTTTATTTTAAGTGTACATAATAGCATCAAAAGAGAGAAATACTATTAGGATATGTATGAATTTAGTCGACTGCTTTTTTCTTATGTTATATGGGCCATGCTATTGTACATTGTAGTGGTCCCTCACTCAATATGGGCCATGCAATTTAAGTGGGTTTTAAATTTTTACAAGGACCATAATTGAATTTCTAGCTCTTTATAATAGTGGCGAATTTCGACTTGAAAGTGTAACGAGTAATTACAAAAAAAATTTGTTTGAAAATTCAATATTTTTCTATTCTTTCTATTTTATTAATTACTAATACGTGTTTTTTTGGTTTTGTATTGAATTATAACTTGTTTAACCTACTGTGTTATAGTACTCCATAATTTATATAATTAGTTTTACTAATCAATAAAAACGTGTATATAGAGGCTAGCCCCTAATCCTTAACTAACCTAATATTAACAGAATTGATAAGGTTATTAGATCGTTTTTTGGTATTATGGAATGAAATAAGGAGAGAATGGAATGATGATAGGAATGGAATGACAATTACATTCAATTCTTGTGCTTGGTAAGAATATGGAATATAAAGGAATGAAATTGTTATTCTTTTATTGATTTTATTCTTATGTTTAGTAACATATGAATAAAATCGAATAAAATGCACACACACTAAACACATATGTAAAACGCATACCCAACTTCACACACACACTACTTACACCCCATAATACATAGTACATAAAATAACAATTTCTCAGTAAATATGATTTTCATAATTGTACACCGTTAAACATATTAATAGCATTTTTAGTAAGATATATCAAAATACATATATAGCTTGTTTGCTAGTACTAAATTTCATACTTGTTATGATTGAAATTTGTAGCATTAGGCAACCAAAAATATTTAGTGGACCTACTTTTTTGGTTATCTAAACTAGTCAAAAGGATATGGTTAGGCAATTTATAGTAGCGCCCATAAATCCGCTCATTCCTTTTTTTTTCTTATTATGTTGGCATTTTATTTTCCAGCTCAAGTACATGCAATAGCCCTCTACATTCTGCCCTACAAATCCGCTCTATCCATCTCACTACTATTTTTTATTATTATGTTATTAATTAAATTATAGGCAACATTAAAAATACTACTTAAAAAAAATTTGCAACGTGATGGGGGAGCTTAGTAAAAAATAAAAATTGCACGTATTCTGATATTGTCAAAGCTTCAATTTTAGGAGTTCAATACTTCACTGTGTGTTGTGTAGGGAGTATTCCGTATCTTTTTTCGTTCCTTTCTCTATATGCTTCTTGTGAGTTCATTCTTCATAAGTTTTTTCTATGCTTTTTCGTTCTTATACTTTTATTTCTCTATCCTTCTCGTTTTTTTATTGGACTTAAGTAATAAATTACTGAAAAGTGGTTTGTGATTGTTTGTGTAAACTGTAAACTGAGATGGTCTTACAAAACTTAAAATGCAATAGCAAAATATGTATTGCAAAACTAATCTTATTCTCGATTTTTGAGTAAATATATATTTTTGGGCTTACACTAAAATAAATTTAAATGTCTTTTTCAAATTTTGTAAGTAAAAAAAATAGTGAATAGAGAATATTCTTTTAGGTTTGAATTTAATTGTAAATGGTTAGAAGAAAATCACTATTTAATGTAACACTTGTACTAAACTGAGTTTAAATTTAGTGTAAATAGTTGAAAATGCTCTAACAAAGAAATGAACCCATGTTTGTATTATGAAAATGCATTCTTCAACCACCACACAAGGATAATAATTAGCTATGGAATCTTAATATACTACTACTAATCTTACTCCCTCCGCCCCACGTTAAGAGTCACACTTGAGTTTCTGCACTCGTTTTATAAAAATGATAATAAATAATTAAAGTAGAGAAGAGATTAATGTAGAGAAGTCTCTACATTGAGACGAGGTAATTTAGCTTTTTTTTTGGAATAAGTGTATGCTGCATGCGTGAAAATTTTCGCTCACATAGGACATTGTTGGAACTAGAATTAGTTTTGATTTAGTTCTAAGCTACGGTGATTATAAATTTAATTTCACATACATTTATGAATTGGAAAATATTCCACGTGGAGCATTTTTCTTCAAATAAAATTTCGATGAAATAAAAAATGATATGCTAAAGTTGTGTGTGATCAAAGCTTGATAATAATTCTAAATAAAAAATAAAATTATTTTACTAATATTAATTATATAACCAAAATAATAATAATAACAATAAACAAACACCAAAAGTAACATAGACCTAGTTTTCTAGTATCACATAGGGGACAAATTTATACATATTCGTACATATATAATCTATATTTGTCGACTCACAACTTGGTGGGAATTGCTTTGAGAGGTATTGCCTTTTGAAGACTAATTCCAAAATTCTCATTCATCTCCATTTCTTCTGGCTTCATATATTCCAATCTCCACTTGTAATTTCCAACAAATGTCGCTAACATCTGATGTACCATCCGATCCGCCAATGGCAATCCGGGGCAGATTCTTCTCCCCGCGCTAAACGGAATCAACTCAAAATCTCTGCCCTTAAAATCTACGCCCTCATTCTCGTTTAAGAATCTCTCAGGCAAGAACTCATTTGGATTCTTCCAGATTCTTGAATCTCTGCCACTCGCCCACACATTGATCAAAATCTGAGCATTTGTTGGTACGATGTAGCCATTTATTTCCACATCGGAATTGGCTTTGCGGGGTATTAGGAAAGGGGCTGCGGGGTGCAGCCTGAATGTTTCTTTCACCACTGCTTGCAGATATGGCAGAAGTGGGATGTCTGATTCTTGAACTTGCTCCTTCCCATTTTCAGACATGAAACTCTTGATCTCGTTTCTGAGTTTGGTCATTTTATGAGGGTTGCGTATTAATTCTGTCATGGCCCATTCTACCGTTGATGAAGATGTGTCAGTTCCTGCGACGAGTAGATCCTGCATATTATTGGTGTTAAAGTCAAGAATTCACGCATGTTAATACAAAAGAAGATACTCTACGATAGTTTGTAAAGAGATACAGACATACAGTTCGAGATGACTACATACGCCCAACAAATTATTTTCAAATAAGAATGATTGAATTAAGACAGAGTCGAAAATTTGAAGAAAAAAAAATCATAATACAATAAATTCATGTTTTCGCCCTCAAATTGACAGATAGAGCCAAAATAAATTGCGAATTTTCAATATAAAACTGATGGGGTACGAACTAAACAAGCCCAACAGCAGTGACGGCCCATCAGCCCAAAGCCCAAGGAGGAGTATGAGTTCGGCATTACCAAAGAGTTCGGAGGAGTTCGGCATTACCAAAGAGTTCGGCCTCAGCCTACAGCTCGGTAAAAGCCAACCAATCAAGCTCTGCTCTCAGGTCGGCATCAAGCTCTACTCTCAGATCGGCAACCAAAGCAGTTCGGTCTCGGTATTCGACCGAACAAGGAGTTAGTGGACCCATACAGGATGTCCAACACACCCACTACCACGTGATGTCAGTTCAGGCCACGATCGTAGGCCATGACCTACGCTTCACCCACGATCTTAGGCCATAACCTACACGACATCCACGACTTAGGGTGGTGATGCAAGCCATGATCTGAGTTCATTATATAAATAGAACTTAGATCTGATAGAAGAGGTTAGAATCTCTCTAGAGAAACAATCATATAGCAAGTCTGTGTTGTAAGCTGTATTTGGCAGATCAAGCAATACAAACCTGCCCCCATTTCTCCCCGTGGACGTAGATTTACCTCAGTAAATCGAACCACGTTAAATTCTCTGTGTCGTGATTTATTTTTACGAGCATTTATCATCATCGAAAATTCGCGGATTCATCACTGGCGCCGTCTGTGGGAAACAGAGAACCAAATTTGTGATAAAGCGAATTTTTGACCATTTTTTCAACCCAAAAAATGCATACCAGATCGCAGAGTACCCGTATTCCTGCCCGTGAGAACCAGGAGGAAGCCAATCCACCCCATAGGTCTGGAAAACAGCCTAGGGATAAATCCACCACCAGTTCTCATGGCGGAGGAACAAGCCGCTCCAAAAGCCGTCACACCGAGTCTTCCCAGCAGCCCGATTTGAACGGGGCTGTCAAGCTGTTTTTGGCTGAAAAGCAGGAGGAATTCTTAACCTTCCTGCAGAGAAGCCAAAAGCAGCCGGAGGCGAAAACGGCGGATTCTCTCTCTCCCTCCATACGAGACAGTCACTACCGCAGTAGTATCATGTCTTCCAGAAGAAAGAATCCTCGGTACCGGAATCACAGGAGAACTCCATCTCCTCCATACCGAAGAAATGTCGGGTTCGCCATGTACGGAGCATTGAGGACTCCGTTCTCGGACGATATTACCCGAACTTCTCTACCACAGAACTACCGAACTCCGTCGATGACCTATGACGGACTCGTGGATCCTCATGATTTCTTGGGACGCTATCAATATAACATGGCGAACCAGGGTCTCAACGAGGTCCACATGTGCAAGCTGTTTCCCGAGCTGCTTATCGGGAACGCAAGAAGGTGGTTCGATAGCCTCCCCCAAGGCAGCATTAGATCCTACCGAGATCTAATGGATGCTTTCCACAGGAGGTTCTTTCAGAAAGCGGAAGCCCGGATCACTTCGGCTCAGCTGCTTTCTATACGTCAAGGTCGCGACGAAAAGATCAGCGATTTTATGACGAGATTCCACAAGGAATGCCTACAAGTAGATAATCTCAATGATCTACTTGTCTTTTCGGCATTCCAAAATGGAATCCTGCCCGGAGCTCTCTACAGAAAGCTCGTGGAGTGCAGTCCGCAAACAGCTCAAGAGATGTGGGACATTGTGGACAAGTTTTCTCGTGCCGATGAGGCAGACCGTCGAAAACGGTCTTTAGACAGCTCATCCAGAGAAGACAAAAAGAAGCCCGGTCATAGCGATCAGAGGCATCCTCGCCGAACACCTTCTCCACTAAAGGAGAGATAGCGGTCATCCGAGGTGATCGAAAAAGAGCAAGTGTGTTCGCAGATTGCGCTTAAAAGTGCCGAGCAATCAGTTCGGCACCATCAAGCATAGCAATCACAGCAGCCGGAATCAGAGGCCGGCGAAATGGCCGAAGTCACACCGGAGCCGAACTCGATGGAGTACGGCACTGAAGCCGTGATTCGGTTGAGATCGGCATATCCAGTCCCCGAACTCAATTTCTCCTCAGAAATGAATGGTGATGGACTGAGAGCCGAACTAGATCTTGCCGAAGAAAGAAGAGAATTGGCCTGCCTAAAAGCAGCCAAGTACAAGGAGCAAGTAGCCCGGTATTACAACCAAAGGGTGAAGAAGCTGCAATTTCAAGTGGGAGATCTCGTCTTGAGAAACAACGAAGTAAGCCGAGCAGAAAAGCTGGGCGAACTCGAGCCCACATAGGAAGGTCCATATCGGGTGTCAGAAGTCCTCGGCAAAGGGTCTTAAAAATTGACTCACGCGTCAGGAGCACAAGTACCCCGAACATGGTACGTTTCCAACCTCAAGAAGTTCCATTTGTAAGAGACAGTCCGGTCAGTCAGTCTTATGTGTTTTCTTTGTTTTTTACTTGTTCTTGTCTCTACGTGCGTTGTGTCTGTCTATGTGAGTGTCGTCTCTTACAAATAAAACTGAGGTATCTCGTTCTTCAAAGGCTGATCCCCTTTTTAGAACATACAAGCCAACGATTGTGCGTCAAAGCTTCTAAAGAGGATACAAGACCACAATTCAGCTTAAACAAGCAGTTCGTCTGAAACGAGCTGCAACAAGCCCACGATTGTGCGTCAAAGCTTCTAAAGAGGATACAAGACCACAATTCAGCTTAAACAAGCAGTTCGTCTGAAACGAGCTGCAACAAGCCCACGATTGTGTGTCAAAGCTTCTAAAGAGGATACAAGACCACAATTCTGCTTAAGAATCAAGCACTTCGTCTGAAACGAACTGCAACAAAAGTCCGATTCTCGCGATAAAACTTGCCTGAATTAGGACAAGGGAAAGTCCAATCCACGCGATAAAACTCGCCGAATTAGGACGACCAAGTTCGGTCAAAGCAGTTTACCTCATAAGACCGAGGACGACCATGTCTAGTCAAAGAGGTTTACTGCATAAGACCACTTCGGTTAACTGGGAAAGTCCGATCCACGCGATAAAACTCGCCGAATTAGGACAAGGGAAAGTTCGATCCCGGCGACGAAAATCGCCAAATTAGAACACAAAGACGAGTCCGGTCAAAGATGTTTATTTCATCAGACCAAAGACGAGTCCTGTCAAAGATGTTTATTTCATCAGACCAAAGACGAGTCCGGTCAAAGATGTTTATTTCATCAGACCAAAGACGAGTCCGGTCAAAGATGTTTATTTCATCAGACCAAAGACGAGTCCGGTCAAAGATGTTTATTTCATCAGACCAAAGACGAGTCCGGTCAAAGATGTTTATTTCATCAGACCAAAGACGAGTCCGGTCAAAGATGTTTATTTCATCAGACCAAAGACGAGTCCGGTCAAAGATGTTTATTTCATCAGACCAAAGACGAGTCCGGTCAAAGATGTTTATTTCATCAGACCAAAGACGAGTCCGGTCAAAGATGTTTATTTCATCAGACCAAAGACGAGTCCGGTCAAAGATGTTTATTTCATCAGACCAAAGACGAGTCCGGTCAAAGATGTTTATTTCATCAGACCAAAGACGAGTCCGGTCAAAGATGTTTATTTCATCAGACCAAAGACGAGTCCGGTCAAAGATGTTTATTTCATCAGACCAAAGACGAGTCCGGTCAAAGATGTTTATTTCATCAGACCAAAGACAAGTCCGGTCAAAGAAGTTTACTTCATAAGACCGAGGACAAGTACGATGAAATTTTTTCGCTAAGCTGTAAATACACAGTGTTAGAAGCGAAAACAAAAACAAAATTTCATTTTCAAATCTTGTTCGGCACACAACTCCGCTACCCTACAAGATGGCGTTACGCTATTACAAAGGACTGTTCTACTGTCCAGGGTTGCTAAAGTTGAGCCATCTATTCACAAAATCCTCGTGAAGCTGAGTTCGGGCGTTCCAGGCAGCTGCAGAATAAGCAGGTCGACGAGATGCTCTAATCGACCTGCCACCTCTTCTCTGAGCCCGGGAAGCCCTAGCACCTCGGCGGCGAAGAGTCTCTTCACGAAGCAGTTGTTGGTCTTGCTCACTCATAATCACAGCTCCTCTACGAACTTCAGCCTGTTCTCGTCTTGACGTTTCCGGCTGTTCCAGAGTTCGTTGCTGACTTGGAGTACGGTTTTGAGCAAGTGAATCAAAGGTTTGATCTGGAGTGCGAGCATCTGTTGGCACGATATGCCGAAGGAATCTTTCTATGGAGGGGCGCCGAGAAAGAACAATGTTGTACCGAGAAGCCCAGCGCCGCAATGATGTCACGACTTGTTGGCAAGCCGAGCTCTCCAGCGCATTGTTCCTCCGGAGTACATTATATTCCTCCCACAGTTCGTCAACTCGACTCTGAACATCTGATATGGTCATTCCCCCGCGCACACGGATGTAATCCTCGTACGCAGTCCTCTCAGCAATGGTCGTATTCAGCTCGGCCTCCAGATCATTCTTATCGGACTCTAAGTCCTTATTATCGGCATCCAGCTTCACCAAACGAGCCAGAAGCTCGTCGTTCTTCGTCTGATCGGCTATAGCTCTTTTCTCAGCTTCGTCTAAAGCCGAGGAGTACAGCCGCTTCCAGTGAAGTACCTCCAGCTCCTGGAGAGTTAAGAATACAAAGCAGCTACGTCAGTTCGGCATTTCAGCTTACCGAGCAGGTAGTAAACCACAACAGGAGTAAGAGAGTACGAAAGGCTATACGAAGACACAAGAGCAGAAAGAAGAATTTTTTCATTCATAAGAAAAAATTTTTCTATACAAGGAGGGCTTCAAGGCCATTTTACATAAAGGAAGAAACTAAACTAAGAGAAGGGAGACGAAATCATACTTCGCTAGCTTCGTCTCCACCTTCTCGGTGAGGTTCAGCTTCCTTCTCATCTGCTTCAGCTTCAGCCTCTGCCTCCTTGCTCTCCTCAGCCTGCTCGGCGCCACCGTAGCCGATCTGCTGCGTCTCCTGATCGGCTTCCTTCTCCGGATGCCCGGCTCGCTCGACTTCGGCCTCCCGCTCCAGCGGCTCGGCCTCACCCTCTCCGTTGTAAGTCGAAGCGGGTGAAACGGGTCCCACGGAGGCAAAGATAGCCTCCAGGTTCTCGTCCCGATCAGCTCGACAACTCCGGACTCGGTCTGCAGAAAGCAGGACCGAGGATGAAACGAGCTCCTCAAGGAGCGGCAGATTCTGAAGCCGAGCTGCTATCTCTCGGCTGTACAGAGGCAGCACGACATCGGCCCCCTGCTCGCCCTTATCGGCAATTAGCCTTACCAGGCTACCGACAAAGGCCGAGAACTGGCTGCTCAAAAAGAGTTTCTCCGTGTAAACACGGAGAGCCTCCCCTTGGGCAACCACGGCAGCAGCATCGCTCCGCTTCGCCTGCTCTCGCTGGATGACGAGCTGGTTTTTGGCAAACTGAGCTTCATCCTGGGCCGAAATCCTAGCAGCTCTGGCCTTCTCAAATTTAGCCTCAGCCTGTTCGGCCCGATGACAAGCAGCCGCCAACTTCCTCTGCATCTCGGCATAGTCATTGGACGCTTTGGAGAGTTCGACGGCGACGAGCTTGGAGAGCATATCGTTCCTCTGAAAATGGATAAGGAAAAAAGTCAACAGAGGGCACCAAAAATACAGGACAGAAGCCAGGCCAAAGAATCAAGAAGACAATTCACCTCGGCGAAGTCCGTGGGCCATAAAAATGGCTCACAGATATGCTCCGAAGGAGGCGCCAAGACCACGTCTTTCTCTGGCGCTCTCGGGGGCTTCTGGGTCCTCCCCTTCCTACTTGCCGAAGTCGACTCCGGCTTCTTTGGACCCGAAGAGGTCTTTTGCCTCTTCGGATTCTTCTCGGCATCAGGCGCCGAGCTGGTAGCCTTCTCTTTCTCCGGCTCCTCAAGCTCGGAGGACTTTCGGATAGCCTTATTCAGCATGAACACTGCCAAAAAGCAAGAAAACAAGGTTAGTTTTCTTCGTTAAAGCAGTAGAGCATAAAGATAAAGAGAAATCCTCACCCTCGGCCTCTTCGTCCGAAGACGAGATATTGAACACGAGGTCGCCCTTGACGAGCTCAGTTTCCGAATACTGTTTCCTAATCATAGGAATCTTATTGAGCTCGCCCTCGAGCTCGGCCAACGGTTCTAACCGAGGATGGGGAATCACGGACTTCGGCCTTCTCCAAGGAAAGCCCGGAGCCGAAGTCCTATTATAAAAAAAGAAACGGTTTTGCCATTTCGGCCACTTGGTTTTGCAGAAGGCCCTAAAAGGCTGTAAGGGGATCAAGTAAAACCAAGATCCCTTCCTTTTAAACTGGAAAAAATTAAGGATTGCCCTCAGAGACAGATCCTTATCTAGCCTACGCAGTTCGGCAGCAAAAGCCGATAAGTGCCTCCAAGAGTTCGGAGTCACCTGACCTAAAGGGAGTTGAAAAAAATCAAGAAGCTCTACAAAAGGTGGGGGAAGAGGAAAACGAAGCCCGCATTCTAAGCAGGCTTCGTAAACGGTGGCATAACCCTCCGGCGGGTCGTTAGCCCTATGATCATCGTCGGGAACCACCGCCTTCCCCCCAGGTAAAAAATATTTCTCGTGAAGGGATATCACAGTATCCTTACTCAAGATACTGTGAAAATACTCTACGGTCTTCTCCCCGGATTCTTTCCGGCTAGAAGACCCCTTATCCCCTTTCCTACCGCTACCCGACACCGAAGAAGAAGAAGAAGACATTTTTCTTACTTTTTGAAAGTGAAGAAAGTCTGAAGAAGCTCTTGAAAGCGGAAGAAAATTTCTCGAGAAAGAGAGAGTATAGAAGACGCAACAGCAAAGGTGTTCAAATGAGGAAGAAAGAGCATATTTATCAGATTCGGCGAAGATTTCAAAATCGTCGCACCGTTTCGAATCCCACCTTTTCAGGATTCAACGGCCGGATTTTACTGTCGCATTTAATGCAGTCACATGCAAGGCACGTCCCCTGACGTCAGCCTCCCCCGTACCTTTATCCAGAATGCCGAAGTGACTCGCTTCGCCGAAGTGATTCACTTCGTCTTTCGGGGGGGGTAGTGATGGGGTACGAACTAAACAAGCCCAACAGCAGTGACGGCCCATCAGCCCAAAGCCCAAGGAGGAGTATGAGTTCGGCATTACCAAAGAGTTCGGAGGAGTTCGGCATTACCAAAGAGTTCGGCCTCAGCCTACAGCTCGGTAAAAGCCAACCAATCAAGCTCTGCTCTCAGGTCGGCATCAAGCTCTACTCTCAGATCGGCAACCAAAGCAGTTCGGTCTCGGTATTCGACCGAACAAGGAGTTAGTGGACCCATACAGGATGTCCAACACACCCACTACCACGTGATGTCAGTTCAGGCCACGATCGTAGGCCATGACCTACGCTTCACCCACGATCTTAGGCCATAACCTACACGACATCCACGACTTAGGGTGGTGATGCAAGCCATGATCTGAGTTCATTATATAAATAGAACTTAGATCTGATAGAAGAGGTTAGAATCTCTCTAGAGAAACAATCATATAGCAAGTCTGTGTTGTAAGCTGTATTTGGCAGATCAAGCAATACAAACCTGCCCCCATTTCTCCCCGTGGACGTAGATTTACCTCAGTAAATCGAACCACGTTAAATTCTCTGTGTCGTGATTTATTTTTACGAGCATTTATCATCATCGAAAATTCGCGGATTCATCAGACATCCTAGGCGGTTTGAGGGGCAAAAACTAAATTACAATTTTGCGATTTATTTTTTTCAACTTTCATTTTTTTTAATTTAAAGTTGTTTAGAGTTTATGAAAGTTTCTAGAGCCTCTAATTATTGTGAAATCATAATCTGAGCTCTAAGAAACTAGGGTTTCTTCAAACTTTCGAACCATTTTCTCTTCATCGGTCATTCTCATATTAACTTTGGCATCAAAGAAATTACTTGTTTGAGAACAATTTGTTTGACGTAATCATCTCAAACTATATATTTCTCTTTCATATGTCACGCTTGTGTCCAAACTTCTTCCTTTTATCTTATTTTGATATTGTATTCACATGCGTGAATTATTGTCTTAACAACAATGGTCTTTAGGATCTATTCGTAGCTGAAACCTACACGACTTCAAGAACAGTGGAATAGGCCATGACAGAACTAATACGCAACCCTAAAAACTAGAGAAACTCATAAACGAAATTAGGAGCTTCATGTCTGAACATGGGAAGCAACAAGTTCAAGAATCAGACATCTCATCGCTGCCATATCTGCAAGCAGTGGTGAAAGAAACCTTCAGACTACACCCTGCCGCCCCTTTTCTACTACCACACAAAGCCAGCTCCGATGTGGAAATAAACGGCTACATCGTGCCAGAAAATGCCCAGATTCTCATCAATGTGTGGGCGAGTGGCAGAGATTCCAATATCTGGAAGAATCCAAATGAATTCTTGCCGGAGAGATTCTTGAACGAGAATGGCAACGTAGATTTAATTTAAAAAACTTTTAAATCTTTCTGTTTTAAACATGTACAACAACAAATTCCACTATGAAATCCCTCATATAATCAGAAACATCACCTCGTTAATCTTCTTTGATCTCTCCGAGAACAATCTCACTGGAGAAATTTCACTTTCTCAATGAATTAAAGCGCATATCAAAAAGGATATTTTGGCAAAATTTATGGACTAAAAAAGGTACCATTCTCTTAATATTTTAACGAAGAAGATAGAGTAAATAGACTTAATTACGTTTCATGGGTTTGATGGTATTTTCGTCCTTTTTTTAAACAGTGAAAAAGTAGCTCAAATGATATTAAATCGAAGTTTATGGACCTTAGAAGAGATTTTGAAATGTTACGAACCAAAAATTGATACCTTGACAAATTTCACAGACAAAAAAAATCCCTCATTATTTATTAAAATAACTAAAATGTTATTTATTATTATTATTATTATTATTTTACGAAAACAATTAAAATTTTAAAATAACGTAACTTTGGTTAAATAAGTAAAAAAATGTTTTTTAGTAAAAATAATACACCCTGTCGAAGTTGAAGTAAATTATCCGTCGTCATCCAAATAATAACATTAGAAAATAATTCAATTTATATATAACAGAATTACTAGAAAAAAATAGACATATATTTTTTAAGAATAAGTTAAAAATGAAAAGATAAATTTAAAAATGAGAAAAAAATATTGTATTTTTAAACTACAAATTATTGTAAATATTTATTTAACTTTCAAGTCCAATTCCTGAATATTCCACCGTCATAAAGAGCTAGAAATTCTAAAATTGTGCAAAAATTTAAAACCGACTTAATTGCATGGCCCATGCTACAACTTACAACTGCATGGCCCATATATCATAAATATAATTACAGCTAACTAAATTCATTCATACCCCCTAATACTAGTATTTGTATTATTATTTCCTAGATCAAAACACTGACAAAAATAAATAATTTTAGATGTAATAATAGTAAATAACATAAGTGAAGCAGCCCTACAGATATTATTGCAAAATGCAAAGACGTGAACTGTGAACCACAAATCCATATAAATGAGGATATTAGTCAAATCCACATGTTTAATGAAGTAGTAATATGCAAGATCAATTTCGGAATTTAGTTTATTTATATGGAGTATATACAAATTTTACTACATCAATACTCATCAAATTTTTTAACTAAAGATCAAACTTCAATTTAGTCATGGATTTGTTAACATCATCGATCATCCTAGCATCCATTGCATGGATATGCATACTGATTTCCCGGGCCCAAAAATTATCGAAACTTCCTCCGGGCCCGTACGGGTTACCCATCATCGGCAACATCTTCCATCTCGGGCACAAACCCCACCGCTCCCTCGCCAAACTCTCCCAAAAATACGGGCCCGTGATGTCGCTGAAGCTGGGCAGCATCACCACCGTAGTAATCTCCTCACCAGAAACCGCCAAACTCGTGCTTCAAAAGCACGACTCCTCCTTCTCCAACCGAACCATCCCGTTGGCGTCCAAAGCCCTCCGCCACGACGAGTACTCCGTGGGGTGGCTTCCCGTCGGAAGTCAGTGGAGGAAGCTGCGGAAGATATGCAGAGAGCAGATGTTTTCGGCTCCGCGGCTGGACGCCAGTGAGGATCTGAGGAGAGAGAAGCTGCAGAAGCTGCGTGACTTCGTGGCGGATCGCTGCGATAGCGGAAGCGCCGTGGACATAGGGGAGGCTGCTTTCACGACGGCGCTGAATCTGATTTCGGCGTCGCTGTTCTCGGCGGAGTTCGCGCGGTTCGATTCGGAGTCGTCGCAGGAGATGAAGGAGGTGGTGTGGGGCGTCATGAAATCCTTCGGAAGCCCTAATTTCGCCGATTATTTTCCGCTGCTGAAACCGGCGGATCCGCAGGGGATTTTTAAGGCGGCGGAGTTTAATATTGGAAGGCTGTTGGTGAAATTGGATGAGATAATTGACGAGAAATTGAAATCGAGAGGAGAGAAACGTGATTTGGTGGAAGCGCTTCTTGAGATCAACCAAAGAGATGAAGCTCAGCTTAGCCGAGACGACATAAGACATCTCCTTCTGGTACTACGCTTTCTTACAAATTTATGCAGTCTAGTATCTTGGAAAGGAAATCTTGAAATTCGCAACAATGGGTTTTGGGTTTAGGGTTTAAGGTTTTGGTTCTTCTTAATAAATTAAGAAGCCCTTCTCATAAGGCATGCTAATACAAAGCACTCAGTTTTTGATGAATCCGCGAATTTTCGATGATGATAAATGCTCGTAAAAATAAATCACGACACAGAGAATTTAACGTGGTTCGATTTACTGAGGTAAATCTACGTCCACGGGGAGAAATGGGGGCAGGTTTGTATTGCTTGATCTGCCAAATACAGCTTACAACACAGACTTGCTATATGATTGTTTCTCTAGAGAGATTCTAACCTCTTCTATCAGATCTAAGTTCTATTTATATAATGAACTCAGATCATGGCTTGCATCACCACCCTAAGTCGTGGATGTCGTGTAGGTTATGGCCTAAGATCGTGGGTGAAGCGTAGGTCATGGCCTACGATCGTGGCCTGAACTGACATCACGTGGTAGTGGGTGTGTTGGACATCCTGTATGGGTCCACTAACTCCTTGTTCGGTCGAATACCGAGACCGAACTGCTTTGGTTGCCGATCTGAGAGTAGAGCTTGATGCCGACCTGAGAGCAGAGCTTGATTGGTTGGCTTTTACCGAGCTGTAGGCTGAGGCCGAACTCTTTGGTAATGCCGAACTCCTCCGAACTCTTTGGTAATGCCGAACTCATACTCCTCCTTGGGCTTTGGGCTGATGGGCCGTCACTGCTGTTGGGCTTGTTTAGTTCGTACCCCATCACTACCCCCCCCGAAAGACGAAGTGAATCACTTCGGCGAAGCGAGTCACTTCGGCATTCTGGATAAAGGTACGAACTAAACAAGCCCAACAGCAGTGACGGCCCATCAATGTCCAAAATCCACTGCTTTCATATTCCTTGTTCAAAGTATTTCGAATCACTGGACTTTTTAAGGAAAAAATGGAGTGATTTGTACTTTGTACATGTGATGAGAAATTGGTATTTATTGTTCCAAATACTAAGACAAAAGAGGAATTCAAGCAATTTCGAATCAGTTTCATCGGCAACGGCAACCAGCACAATATGTGCTATTATTTGGCGGATGGGATATACCCTGTGTGGCCCGTCTTTATGAAGAAGATCAGATGCCCAACAGAAGAAAAGAAGATCTCTTTTGCGGGTCGTCAAGAGACAGCGCGCAAGGATGTGGAGCGGGCATTTGGTGTGCTCCAGGCTCGATGGGCGGCAGAGAAGGGTCCATCACGGTTGTGGTATATTGACAGCATCGCTGATATCATGTAAGCATGTATTATCATGCACAACATGATTATCGAAGATGAAGGTCCAGCACTAACTGATTGGGCCAATGATGATGTTGATGCTGCCGGTCCAAGCCACGGCGTGGCCAGCGCCAATGTACGTATGGGGATACCCCATTAAGAGGCCGATCGAGTCCGTGCATTTGCCGACATGCGCCAACTACAAGCCCATATTCGTCTCCAAAATGATATAATTGAAGAGCTATGGACGCGGAGGGGTCGTCGTTGATATTTATAATGTAATTTGTTTAGACTTTTTTTTGTTGAAATGTACTTTTTTTATTTTTTTTATTTAATGAAATTATCATTGCACTTTCTCCGTCCGTATTCGTGTCGAAATTTTAATTCCATAAATTGTTTAATTCCGTAAATTGTTTAATTTGGTGAATTTGTGAATTTTTATTATTGTGGATGTCTGTCAGGATGTCATTGGGGACGTCCTTATGACGTGGCATTGCAATGAGATGTCCTTATGACGTGACATTGCAGTGGGGTGTCCTTATGACGTGGCAAGAGGTGTTTTGAGAAGTCTGTCAGGATGTCCGTCGGGACATCCGTCCCACTGTGGATGCTCTAACTAATTATTTTAGAATTTGGTGGGTGACATGGGTCATCTTCTTCCCCAAAACAGCTGCCATTTATTTCCCAATTCACATTTGCAAATTTGAATTATTCTCATATTCAATTCAGCATTTTCAGCCCCGTGTTAACATTACTTTCACGTGATTTAGTCTTTAATATCCTTGTTTAAGGAAGGGCTAGAGACGGTTTTTGTTAAATTTCAAAAGAATTTAACAATAGGGTAAAAGGAAAAAAAAATCGGGGAAGGGCTTAAGCTCATCCCTAGGCCTTACTGTGTCCGCCCCTGCTCCCCTCTGTGCCACATAAAATGACTATTTTCGGTGAACACAGGAGGTTGCCGGAGACAGTTTTCTTGCCCTTGACATCACATTCGCAAACATGGCGGGGGCATCGAAGCTACACGTTGTGGCCCTCCGCGTGAACGCGGACTCCTCCTCCGCCTTCTACCGCTACAGCATGGTAGACCACCAGAACACCCTCTACGTCCACTCCTTCCGCCAGTTCTACAAAGATTGCCACATCTCCTGAACTGTCGACTTCATCATTGGCAATGCCGTCGTCGTCCTCCAGAAATGCGACATCATAGCCAGCCCCAACCCAAAACAACAAAACACGGTCACCGCCCAAGGCCTACAGAAAGAGGTGAGATAGAGGAGAGAAGGTGAGAGGAAGAAATATATGACACACTCCCACTAATGAGCTGACACCCTGAAAAGTTTAATTTTTGAAATGATCGGATTGCCCAAACTCCTCAAAAGGGTATTTTCGTATCAAAAAAGGCTAAAATGACCAATTTCGAGATAAAGGCTTAGTATAGAGTTATCTGCGTTCATAATCTCACGAGTTATAATAGTACTTTATTTCAACTTTACTTTCGTAACAAACACAAACTGTGACCATATTTAGTAGTACAATTTTCCATGTTTTAACAGCCGTTTGACTCATTTCATACAATTAAACCAAATTCATAAATCTAGTAAATGAAAATTATATCGCTTTCTATATTTTTAATAGAGCAATTGAGAATGTATTATTTTTAGAGCACGTCCTGCCCGTTCGGTTTGTTGGATTATATCTTATGCTTAAATGTGTACTTATGTTTGATTTATAGATTATATCTCACAACTTAATTTTAAATAAATAATTATATGATAACGAGTCATAGCTAATCATACAATCTAATCATAGATGTATAATCATTAAATGTGTACTTATGTTTGATTTATAGATTGTATCTCACAACTTAATTTTAAATAAATAATTATATGATAACTAGTCATAGCTAATCATACAATCTAATCATAGATGTATAATCATTCGATAATGAGTTATAACAACCAAACGGCACCTTAGAGTATTATAAAAATGCGTGCATGAAAGATAAATGATTGCGAACCAAGATAATACTCCTCCTCCTAACATTTAAACTCACTAAAGGAAAACCGATGATGTATATATTATTACAAGAAGAACATTGAAATTAACACGCACGTACAATCACAAAATACATTCTCGTTACAGATTCTCTAAGAGCATCCACAATAGCGCATAGCGCACCGCCTAGCCGAGCGCCGGCGCTAGACGGTGCGCTAGGCGGTCTATTGCAACCGCCCAGCCATTTCCGGATTTAAAAACCGCCTAGCGCTTGGAGGTTCCGTGGCGCTAGGCGGTGCGCTGGGCGATCCGCTCGGCGCTATTGCAGCGCTGCGGATCGCCGAGCGCATCGCCCAGCGGATTTTTTAATTTTTTTTTATTTAATATTTTTTTTATGAAACTCATTCTTGGTTGTTTCTCTTTTATAGAAACATCCTTGAATGTTTTATGTTCCACTTTCGATGTGGGACAAACTCATTCTTGGTTGTTTCCCTTTTATAGAGACATCCTTGAATGTTTTATGTTCCACTTTCGATATGAGACAAACTCATTCTTGGTTATTTCTCTTTTATAGAGACATCCTTGAATGTTTTATGTTCCACTTTCGATGTGGGACAACCTCATTCTTGGTTGTTTCTCTTTTATAGAGACATCCTTGAATGTTTTATATTCCACTTTCGATGTGGGACAAACTCATTAATGAGGATATTGTAATGTTATTTTAATTTTAATGAAGTGTGTTTTTTTAATTAATGTACTTTTTAAATTTTAATATTATTATTGAATTTTCCCGTATTTGTGTAGTAAATTTAATTCCATATTTTGTGTGATTGTTAATTATTTGTTTATATAATTTTGAGTGATGTGGATAGGCTATGGCTAGGCTATGGCTGGGCTATTTGCTTGTTTTGATGATGTGGCAAGAGGATTTTTAGTGTTGATGATGTGGCAGGAGGAGTTTGTGGCTAGACTATGGCTGGGCTATTCCTATTGTGGATGGCCTAAGAAGTAATACTACTTCACTATGCGTGTGGTGGCGTGGCGGCAACTTCTTATCCGTGGTGCATATATATCATCGATCAGGCCATTTTCACTAAATAGAAAATATGATTGCAGCAGTCGCATTGCAAGTCAGATTGAAAAAGTTGCTGCGCTGAGTGTTCAAACAACTCATACAATATAAAATAAGAAAAAATGCATAACATTAAAACTCAATTCTGAATACTAATAGTATTGCTTATATTTTGATTGATATTGATATTCACTCATCCTAGGAAAATTACCAATATTTTATCTCCAAATTACTTCTATAATTGTGCAATTTGGGATGAACAAAGCAAACATACGATTAGGGAATGTAACTTGAAGCAGAGAAATATTTATTTGGTTGGCTCGGATCGGACTTTTATTCCTCACGCTCCTATCTCGATTCCCCTCTTCTTCTCATTCAATTTTCTCCAAATTTCTTCATCCGATCGCCGTAGCTTGTCCCATATTTATGAAGGCTGATTCAATCAAATTGCCGGATTTTATCGCAAACCTTTAATTATAAGGTAAGAAACAATAATTACCAGTCTGCATTCGCGGTGATTCTCGCCAATTCTTATCGCAACGCATGTTTGCATGAATTAGAGATCCTCCGATTCCGAAGCCTGATCTGCATTTCGTTTTGTAGCTTCTGAATTCGTAATGCGTTGCTGGGATCTGTTGATTGAGTGTCTCTAACTTCACTTTTATCACTTGTGCTTGTTGTTTGATTCGTATGCGTGTGGTGGGAAAAATGAATGGTAGAAGCATTTTGTTTAGTTGACTAAATTGTTTAATTCTTAAAGCTTGCATTAGCTCCGACGTTTACCCACGGTCCATGAAATGAGAGTTCTAGTTGAAATTCGAAATACATAAAACCTAAACTCAGTGGAAGCTCTGCTCTCTGAAAAGTGTATATTTTCAGTTTAGTTTTGTTCACCTCTGTTATCTCTCCCGTTATGGAGTTCAAACTTCAATATGGTTGTTAATTCTGTGTGATTGACTGCTTCCAATTTTGTTTTTCAGGTTTATTACAAGAAATTCATACGAGGAATCTATGTTACTGAATATATATATGTTTATGCATGCGTTTATATTTTGTTAGAAAATGGAAGAAGAGGAAACAAAGAATCATAAAGAAATGTCTGGTAATGACCATGAATCACAGAAGAATGAAGGCACCAGCCTAGACGATAATATAGTATTATCTAAAGCTGCAGATGTAGAAAGAGATGCTAGTCATGCCAATAATGGGGGTGGTGGTACAGATTTAGAGGGAATTAATCCAGCTTCTCCTATTTTAGATGATGATCTTTTTGACCATATTCCGCTGAAAGATAAGGAAAAAATAGGTATTGAAACTAATCAGTCTCCAGGTCCTGATGACATCAGACATTCATCTATTGGAAGTGAGGAAACATTTGAATTTACCTTTCCAAATGTTCCGTCATCTGGCATAGATTCTTCACCAGATGCAGGCCTGGATTATGGTCTCCGCTCAAGCTTTGGGGCTGAGAATGACTCCAACTATGACATCAATGAGTCCCTGTCTTCATCTAGTCTTGATGTTTTGCACCCGTATGTAGATTTTGGATACTCTGCCGATTCGCCTCAAAAGCCAAAATCTAAACAGTTGTCACCTACTGGGTCTCCAGAGCTTTTGCATTTAGTAGATTCAGCGATAATGGGGAAGCCAGAAAGTTTAGAAAAAATGAAGAATGTTGTTAGTGGTGTTGAGAGGTTCGGAGGAGATACGGATGCAGTTGCTGTGGCTTACGTAGTAGTTGATTCACTTCTTTCCACCATGGGAGGAGTTGAGTCTTTTGAAGAGAATTTGGATGAGAATCCACCCAGTGTGATGCTGAACTCTAGGGCTGCTATAGTGGCTGGTGAGATCATTCCCTGGCTCCCCGACATGGGAGATTTTGATGGTTTTATGTCTCCTAGGACTAAGATGGCGAGAGGACTGCTAGCCATCTTGTGTGCTTGCACAAGGAATAGAGCAATGTGCTCCGTGGCTGGTTTGTTGGGGGTACTACTTCGGTCTGCCGAGAGGATGTTCGTTCAGGATATCTGTTCAACAGAGAAAATGAAATGGGATGGAACTCCTCTGTGCTACTGTATTCAGTACTTAGCTGGGCATTCGCTTAGTCCACGGGATCTGCACTATTGGCTTCAAGTAATTAACAGAATTCTCAGGACAGTCTGGGCATCTCGTTTAATGCATTCACTAGAGAAAGCGATGGCTGAAAAAGAGGTATTAGGTCCAGCGAGTACTTTTGAGTTTGATGGTGAGAGTTCTGGTCTGCTGGGCCCAGGTGAAAGCAAGTGGCCTTTTACCAATGGATATGCATTTGCAACTTGGATCTACATTGAATCGTTTGCTGACAACATAAGTACAGCAACTACTGCAGCTGCAATTGCAATGGCTGCTGCCGCTACATCCGGGAAGTCATCCCCCATGTCAGCTGCTGCAGCTGCTAGTGCACTAGCTGGTGAAGGCACAGCACACATGCCTCGTCTATTCAGTTTCCTATCTGCTGACAACCAAGGGATGGAAGCATATTTTCATGCTCAATTTCTGGTTGTTGAATGTGGAAGTGGGAAGGGAAAGAAAGCTTCACTGCATTTTACTCATGCTTTCAAGCCGCAGTGCTGGTATTTTGTTGGCCTTGAACATACTGTTAAACAGGGTCTTCTTGGAAAGGCCGAAAGTGAGCTTAGGCTGTACATTGATGGTTCATTGTATGAAAGTCGTCCTTTTGATTTGCCGAGAATTTCGAAGCCTCTTGCGTTTTGCTGTATTGGCACAAATCCTCCTCCAACTATGGCTGGATTACAACGCCGTCGCCGCCAGTGTCCTTTGTTTGCTGAGATGGGACCTGTATATATATTTAAAGAACCAATTGGGCCAGAAAGGATGTCACTTTTGGCTTATAGAGGAGGTGATGTGCTGCCTTCATTTGGAACTGCTGCTGGGTCCCCATGGCTGGCAACAACAAACCATATCCATAATATGGCCAGGGAAAATGCACTTCTAGATGCTGAAATTGCTGGATGCCTTCATCTTCTATACCATCCTAATTTGCTCAGTGGTCGTTTCTGTCCAGATGCTTCCCCTTCTGGTGCGACAGGTATCAAGATACACTTTTGAAAAACTCAATATAAATAAAGGTTCACAAATTTGATTGTTAATATAAACTTGTTCGCAATTTGTGATCACCTTGTTTCTTTAAGTTAGAAATGGCTGGTGTTTTTTAATTGTATCCATATAAAATTGTTTTGTACTTAGTTTGATACCATATGGTGGTTCTTATTTCTTTGATATGGATTAGTTTCTTGCTTTATGTTTGGGACACACCTGAAGACTAATTGAAAATTAATATTGGATGGAATTATTTTGCAGCATAGACCTATCCTTTGCATGACATCATTCTCTCTGTTCTTGAGTCAAAATTGTTTTCCTAAATAGTGGCATTGTTTCCCCATACATATTAACTGGTCCCTAGTTGTAGCATTTTTGGTGGAGCCTGCTTTTACACTAATGTAGAGTGTTGACACACATTTTTACCCCAAAATCAATTTAATGATAAATGACTCCAGAATCTCTACATTATATTCTTGCTTCTCTTTTATGCATGGTTTGAACTACTTGACATGCTACTTCTCCTTGGCGAATAATGATCTTGTGTATTTAAGGCAACCTCCGGAGGCCAGCAGAGGTTCTTGGTCAAGTGCATGTTGCTACAAGAATGCGGCCAACAGAAGCTTTATGGGCCTTAGCTCATGGAGGCCCCATCTTCTTGCTGCCTTTGGTAGTTGGCAGTGTACATGAGCATAGCCTTCAGCCACGGAAAAGTGACCTTTCTTTGTCCTTGGCCACAACTGCACTTGCAGCTCCTGTATTCAGAATTATATCTTTGGCTATTACCCACCCTGGAAACAATGAAGAGTTCTGCCGACGAAGAGGCCCTGAAATATTATCGCGAATCTTGAATTATCTCCTCCAAACTTTATCTTCACTTAAATGTGCAAAACGTGATGGTCGTGAGGAACTTGTAGCTGCTATTGTCTCCTTATGCCAGTCCCAGAAGTTCAATCATGCACTTAAAGTGCAGCTCTTTAGCACCCTGCTTCTTGATCTAAAAATTTGGAGATTATGCAGTTATGGACTGCAGAAAAAACTTTTATCATCACTCGCAGACATGGTTTTTACTGAGTCATCGGTGATGCGAGATGCAAATGCTATCCAGATGCTCCTTGATGGTTGCAGACGGTGCTATTGGACTGTTCGTGAAACTGACTCTGTTAATACATTTTATACGAGTGAGGATGCTCGTCTTGTTGGCGAAGTGAATGCTTTAGTCGATGAACTTTTAGTGGTTATCGAGCTATTAGTTTTGGCAGCTCCACCGTCCTTGGCTGCAGATGATATCCGTTGTTTGTTGGGCTTCATGGCTGACTGTCCCCAGTCAAATCAGGTACAAACTCACTTATGCTTTTATACTTCCTTGTCTAAAAATATATTGGTGGTTGAAACATTTCTGTCATTTTGTCTTAGTTTCTTTTTCAAACATAAAAATTCCTACATTACATGGAGTCATGGGTGATAATGAATAAATCTCTGTAACTGCATATTAGAATGTATCTGACTTATAATAAAGACGCATGGGAAGCAACTTAATTGCGTTGACCTCGTATGTCCTCTCAGATCAGTGAAATCTATGGGCTTGTTTAATTGCATTTCAATCTTCATGTCTAGTTTTAACTTTTCCCTGCTGGGATTACCAGATTGTATGTGGAATGAAATTATGTTTGGATTAGTGTTTGGAAATTGAGATTTAATAATTTGAAAATAAGACGTATAGATAAACTTAGCTGAAAACAAGACAAATATTACGTAGTGAGTTTAACTTTCGGGATTACCGATTCACAAAGCTGCTGATAAGCTTAGCCAAAAGCCAATATGAAGGCTATTCATGATATAAATTTTTGCTTTCACTCTGCACCCAACATTTTGGCACCTGTTTGTATAATCGAATATTCTGTCCTTATTTTTGGTTATTTGGTATGTAGTAATTTTCATATCAATCTAATTGTGAAGTTCTTTAACCATGTATGCCAAATCTTCTGGAATTTATGGCTTCTCTCTCCTTCCAGGTTGCTAGGGTGCTACATTTGATTTACAGGCTTGTGGTTCAACCGAACACATCGCGGGCTCAAACCTTTGCTGAGGCATTTATATCATGTGGTGGCATGGAGACCCTTCTTGTTCTGTTGCAGCGTGAAACAAAATCTGGAGACCGTGATGTCTCACAAATGTTGACTGAACATGATAAAGGTTTATCTTCTGCCAAAATAGATGAAGACAATAATCATGGTGATGGGAAATCTTTGGAGAGAAAAGATCTGAGTTTACAGGAGAATGCTTCTGAATTTGAGAATTTTGATGGTTCTACTGTATCTAACACTGAGAGGATTTCATCCACCTCCACTAATCCATTACCTAAAAACTTGGGTGGTATAAGTTACTTAATAAGTGCTGAAAATGCACGGAATAATGCGTATAATGCTGACAAAAGTGACGGCACAATCGTACGAATTGTTAACCTCTTGGGTGCTTTGGTAATATCTGGACATTTAAAATTTGATTCACCTGCTCCTTTGGATGTGACGAGCAACCTCCATGGTTTGCCTGAGGCAGGAGGTACCATGTTTGATGACAAGGTTTCTCTTCTTCTTTATGGTCTACAAAAGGCTTTCCAAGCTGCACCTAACCGGCTTTTGACATCCAATGCGTACAAGGCTTTATTGGCTGCCTCAGTACGTCCTCCATCCTTTTGCTTCCTCTTACTTCCTTAAGAAACTTCTGCTTGTTGTTGTTGCAATGCCATTTGGAATATAATAGGGCCTTAAAAAGCTCTGTATTTTTCCATCAGCTCTTTAAGTGGGCTTAAATGAGAAAATTCAATCTTTGATGAGTAATGCGGTGCTAGGATGAATAACTATGTCAGAATTGGTTGGTACAAATTCTTACCAAATAGTGTGCGTGTTGTAGAGGTAAACTGGATCTGATGTGCTCTCTCACGCCTATTGCATTGAACTAATTCTCATGTCTGTTGCAACCTTCTCTGGTTAATTATGGATATTCACCTAACATATTTATCCCCATTACAGTTTTTTTATTGTTGCAAAATTATCATGAACTCCTTTGTATTGCTTGGATCACAAAGCCCATTATGTATGCCTTATTGGTTGGCAGTATTATGCTTGAATATTACTCCCTCCGTCCGCCAAATGTTGTCCTCATTTGACTCGGCGCGGGTTTTGAGAGGTGTGAAGAAAAGTGAGTGGAAAAAGTTGGTGGAATGTGGGTTCCACATTTATATATTAGTTTTATAATAGAATGTGAATGTAATGAGATAGTGGAAAGTGGCTCCAATTACCAAAAATGGAAAAAAGCAAAGTGGAGAACATTTCGCGGACGGACCGAAATGGAAAAAGTGGAGAACATTTCACGGACGGAGGGAGTGAATTGTTGATGTTCCAATATATGCAAGGAGATACTGAATTTAAGTATTAAGTTGTATTTTGGTCTGTTTTTTAGAAACGTTTATGGTGTTATCTTTGCTTTCCAGATAAATGTGTCTTCAACAGAGGATGGTCTAAACTTCCATGATCCAGGGCACCGCTTTGAGCACTTGCAAATCTTGTTGGTTCTGCTTCGTTCTCTTCCATATGCATCAACATCACTGCAAAGTCGAGCACTTCAGGTGCTAAGTTGTGACATTCTACTTTGCCTGGATTGGAGAATCTGATTTTAGATCAATGCAGACTTTTTCTGTTTCAATCTCTTTAGACTTTCACAACTTCCTCTATTTCATTTGTTTTTTTCTCTGTGCTATTTTAGGAGCTTTGCTGAGGTAGTGTTGGAGAGAGTTCTTATATGATAAAGTTGTTTAGCAAGGAAAACATGAGTCCACTTCTAAGATAACGTTGATATTTGAAGTATATATACTTTGGTCTAAAAGCATTTTTTGGTAGAGTCTTCCAATTGATTAATGCTGATGCTATCATGAAATTACAGGCATATTCTGGGCATACATTTCTCATTCCCTTGTTTTCTTCTAGCTTATTTGCCTTCATATGGGTGTATTATTTAATATACATTGCATGCCTCAAGTTATGGTGTTATCTCTCCAGTAGTAGAGGGTTGAGCATTATATAGCAACAACAGAGTTTTTTGGAAAGTACTCTATTTTTCTCCTCATCTTCTTTGTTGAATTATGTAATGAAACTTTGTATTGCTTTCACAAGACCATTATGTCTAAAGTTTTTATCCCAAAATGCTACTCTACCACAATGCACATTGCAAAACCATATTTAAATGATTGCTAAACCTAGTGCCTTTTTTGGGGGAAGCTAAATAGTGCTGCTGGTGTCTTTTCCATTTGAAATCTGACACCTCATGTTTATGTCAGGATCTTCTGATTTTGGCTTGCGGTCATCCAGAAAACAGAAGCTGCCTAACAAGCATGGAAGAATGGCCAGAGTGGATCTTGGAGATTCTCATATCTAATTATGAGGTCACATCACTTATCACTTACCCATATAATGGCTGACATGGGTATTTTATGGAACCTTTTGTGGTGCCATTTCTCATTTACATTTTTTATGCAGAGAGGTGGAAGTAAAAATGGTAACCCTTCCAGCTTGAAGGATGTAGAGGATTTCATACATAATTTCTTGATAATATTATTAGAACATTCAATGCGCCAGAAGGACGGATGGAAGGTCAGTGTCCCTTTTTGTTGTCTTCTATTCACACCTTTGTATTTTCCGCCAAGCAAATGAGGTGTTCGCAAAATTGTATTTTCCGCC
This sequence comes from Salvia splendens, assembly GCF_004379255.2. Classification (NCBI taxonomy): domain Eukaryota; kingdom Viridiplantae; phylum Streptophyta; class Magnoliopsida; order Lamiales; family Lamiaceae; genus Salvia; species Salvia splendens. The sequence goes on along the minus strand of NC_056033.1, from coordinate 4,642,801 downwards.
AAGCAAATGAGGTGTTCGCAAAATTATACTCCCTCCGTCCACGAAAAGTAGTCCCATTTGTGGACGGCACGGGTTGTAATGAAAAATTGGTAAAGTAAGGGAGATGGGAGAAGATAAAGTAAGAGAGGAGAAAAAGTAAGAGAGAAGGAGAAAAAGTGGGTAAAGTATTGGAGAAAGTTTCCATTTCTGAAATGAGACTATTTTTCGAGGGAGTAAGTAATACTTTAATAGAACATATGCGGGGTGGGGGTGACTGTCTTGAGATGATATCTTAAATCCTATAGGCTATGGTATATTTGTTTTTTTTTCTCTTTACTGTGTCAACCTTTACATAGTTCAGTACCACGAAATGCATGAGTTGCATGTGTACTATTTCAAAAGATTTGGTGCCAACCGAAAATCTTGGCCTTCCAATAGTACATATCATTATATCCTTCTTTTGTTCTTGTTTAAGCTAATCTCTTTGTTTCTTCCCAACTTTGTCAACTTCTGAGTTTCATTGGTGTATCTGGCCATTACTGTGACAGGATATTGAAGCTACAATTCATTGTGCAGAATGGCTGTGTATGGTGGGTGGTTCCAGCACTGGAGATCTAAGGCTCAGGTATTGCCTGCCCAAATTACATTTTTCAGCATTCTAGTTTATAGTGTAGAGAGCCATGGATTTTTCTCAAATCTTATTACTGTATCATTATTTTAATTCCCTCATGTACGATATCAATCAAGGTTAAAACTTGTGGGTTCTGCTCTCCTAATTCTGGTCTGAGGACAGTTTGCGATCTAAACTGAAATTGTGCCAATACAAGCAATTATGGGGCCTGTGGCTATAGAATTTTTTTACATTGTGCAAATTGTTCTAGAATTTCAAGAGGCTGATACTGTGCTTCACAGACGTGAAGAATCATTGCCCATCTTCAAAAGAAGGCTTCTGGGTAGCTTGTTGGACTTTACTGCTAGAGAATTACAGAATCAGGTAATGTTATATCTTTGCTACAGAAATTTCTGTTTCTGGTTGGCCATATAGGGTTTTCAGTTTTGTTATTAGTTTTCTTTTCATTTGCTGACAATATTTTGCTTTCTGTTGCCTGTATTATCCTCCTGCCTTGTGTGGCAATAACTTCGGCCTCTGTATATTAAGCAAGTCTCAAACACTGCTTTTCAACAATTACTGATAAATGTTCAAGGTTAATCATTATTCATATGTATTCTTTTTGAGTCACTTCCTGGGGTACATTTTTACTCCCTCCGTTCTTTAAAAATAGCAACTATTTCCATTTTGGGCTGTTTCTTAAAAATAGAAACTTTAGAATCTTTCTATTTTAGGACATGGACCCCACAATCCACTAACTCTACTTTCACTACTTTTTCTCTTCATCTCTCTTACTTTACTCATTTTTCTTTTCATCTCTCTTACTTTACCAAATTTTCTCACTTACTTTACTAATTGTGTATTAAAACTCGTGCTGTTTCAAATGTTTCTATTTTTTGAATACGGAGGGAGTATTATTTTTAAAACAATTAGTACCAATTTTTAGCCTACCTGTCAAAATATGAAGCTAAATTGGTAATGTTCTACGGATTATTTATTATCGCTATTCTTGCAATGCTACAACAATGTCAGCCATTTTAGCTTTTCTGTGCTTCAGACTCAAGTTATTGCTGCAGCGGCTGCTGGTGCGGCAGCTGGAGGATTGACACCTAAGGCTGCAAAAATTGAAGCCGTGAATGCTGCTCAGCTCTCTGTTGCTTTGGTTGAGAATGCAATTGTGATCTTAATGCTTGTTGAGGACCATTTACGGTTGCAGAGTAAACTCTACAGTGCTTCATCTACTTCTGCTACTCCACTTTCGAGTATATTTCTTCAGGGCGGCCGCTCTTCAACTGCAACACCAGATCCTACGGCATCTCAAAAATCATCAACTAGTGATTCTGGACGACCCTCTCTCAATGTATATATGTACTTATATTATTTGATGACATGAGCATTTTTTACCTGCAATAATATTGAAATATTTGAATGTGTTTTAACCTTTATTTAGTTTTACTTAGCAAGTCAGCATGATGTCTAATACAACACCTTTTTCTAGTCGACCATTGTATGTTAAATTTGAGAAGGCTCCAATTCCAAGTATTTACACCTGTCTGAGGGGCACCATAAAAAACATTCTTACTTGTTGGCATGTCATATCCTATGTGTCATGGCAAAAGGTCTGTCAGCTGTTCCCGAAACACTACTCCCATAATTCTGATTTTAAAGGCATAGATTGGAGCTTTGGTCCTGAATGAGTCTAACATTACACATGATCAAAGTACCTCTTTCAAATTTCCTGCATTTGATTGTTACAACTAGAAAAACTAAATCTACTTGCTCTTGGTAGGCTCTTGCTCCAATGGCAGATGGTAATGGGCAAATTTCACCAGCTGTAATGGAACGATTGACTGCTGCAGTGGCAGCAGAACCTTATGATTTAGTTTCCTCTGCTTTTGTGTCATATGGGAGCTGTGTCCTAGATTTGGCAGAAGGATGGAAATACAGAAGTCGGTTGTGGTATGGTGTTGGACTTCCACCAGCGACATCTGAATTTGGTGGAGGTGGCAGCGGTTGGGAGTCCTGGAAATCGGCGTTAGAGAAGGATGCTAATGGAAACTGGATTGAACTTCCACTAATAAAGAAGTCAGTTGCAATGCTTCAAGCTTTGCTATTAGATGAGTCCGGACTTGGTGGAGGTCTGGGTATTGGTGGAGGATCTGGTACTGGAATGGGAGGCATGGCAGCTCTTTACCATTTATTGGATAGTGACCAACCCTTTTTTTGTATGCTTCGGATGGTGCTTGCTTCATTAAGGGAAGATGATGATGGTGATGATCACATGCTAATGAGGCATGTCGGTACTGAAGAAAGGTCAACAGAGGGTTCCCACAGAAAATCTACCAGCACCATTTCGCTAGAGACAAACACTAGAATACCAAATAGGAAACCACGATCAGCATTGCTTTGGAGGTACCAAATGAATTTTTTATTCTTCTGCAAGGAGTTTATTCCCGGTGGTGGCATATAATGTGTTCAAATGCAAAATCTGCTATTATGTCTCTTTTTAATTTTTTTAGTAACCATCAGCTGATAGTTAAACGTGTGCCATTTTCATGTTGCTACACAAACACCTCAACTTGATAGCACTATATCTAATGCTGGTACACAGTCTACCAATCGACCTATGGTCTCCCCAGTTGGGCTTGAACAAGAGCGTCCAGTTCATTAAATAGCAGCTTCACATATTCTTGACTATTCTCTCACCTGGAGAGTGCAGGATGTTTTTCTGTATACACAAAATGAGACTAGTTGACTGTTAATTTTTTGCAGCGTGTTGTCTCCAATCTTGAACATGCCAATTACTGAGATGAAGAGGCAGCGAGTCCTGGTTACGTCTTGCGTCCTGTATTCAGAGGTCAGACTTGTATTTTGTCATGGTGCTACTGTTTGTAAAGTCTTCTACCCTTTTGTGAAAGCTGTTCTATTCTTCTGCTTTTGCTTTATATAAGTCCATAATAGGACACTTAAAATACAGTTATTCTAATTAATATGCTGTTACCATAGTATATTTTCATGTTGTAGGTGTGGCATGCAATTGGAAAGGACCGAAGTCCTCTACGTAAACAATATCTGGAGGGCATCCTTCCCCCTTTTGTTGCTGTATTAAGAAGATGGCGGCCTCTTTTGGCAGGAATCCATGAACTTGCTACTGCAGATGGTGCTAATCCCCTTGTTCTTAATGATCGTGCTCTGGCAGCAGATGCTCTACCTATTGAGGTGGCTATCCATTTCTATTTGAAACAATTACATTTTGCCTGATGTTAGGGATTCTTCTTTCAGTCGCACAAACTAGGATCAGTTCAGCTTTTGATGCTTCTCATTGTAAGATATAGAGAATCATTATTGCACATACATTAAAGTAGTCAAATGCAAACATCTGTCCCAGCTCAACTTGTTATGGAAAAAACATGCATGAACTATGTGTAAGAACATTACAGTTATGTGTTGGATTGCATTAGGCTTGGGCGTGATTAAAGAACATCTTAACTTGTCTTCTGCATTAACACCCATCCATGAAATGAAGCCGCTAGAAATTCATTGATATGTCATCAATTGTAACCACAGATTCACTTTGCCCACCATCATTAACAGGTATTCAGAAAATATATATTAGCTAATATTTTCTCAATAGGCCTGTAGCCCAGGTTTCCTTCATATGTCGTGGATCAATTTATTTATCATCTAAAAAGAAAAAAGTTGCTCACCATGATAGGGCAAGAATTCGGTCACTCCTATGATTATTCTAGCTAACACTGCTTTCCTCAGACAGTAAAATAACTTATATTTGTTTACTGATGCCTTTAGGCTGCTCTAGCCATGCTGTCTCCTAGCTGGGCTGCTTCTTTTGCCTCACCCCCCGCTGCTATGGCATTATCAATGATTGCTGCCGGTGCTGCTGGTGGAGAAACCACTGCTCCTCCAACTTCCACATATCTTCGGCGTGACACATCAATGCTTGAGCGGAAAACGAATAAGCTACATACTTTTTCAAGTTTCCAGAAACCGCTGGAGACACTTAGCAAACCTCAGGCAGTTCCAAAGGACAAAGCCGCTGCAAAAGCAGCTGCTTTGTCTGCTGCCAGAGACCTTGAACGTAATTCAAAAATTGGATCAGGAAGAGGTCTCAGCGCTGTGGCAATGGCTACATCAGCGCAGCGTCGGAGTAAAAGTGATTCTGAACGAGTAAAGAGATGGAATGTTTCTGAAGCCATGGGAACTGCCTGGATGGAATGCTTACAATCAGTGGATTCAAAATCTGTATATGGGAAAGACTTGAATGCTCTTTCCTACAAGTATATTGCTGTTCTCGTTGGAAGTTTAGCTTTGGCTAGAAATATGCAGCGATCTGAGGTATTGCATTCTTGTGTTGAAAGTTCCAACCATCTCTGATATCACAAATCACAGTTACCTGAACTTTCTGTCTGATTTTAGGTTGACAGAAGGTCACAAGCTGATATAATATCTCAGCACCGAATGCTCACTGGAATACGTGAATGGCGCAAGCTTATCCACTGCTTGGTCAAGATGAGATGTCTATTTGGTCCATTTAGTGATGATTTATGCAAACCTAAGCATGTATGTTTACAAACTGGACTAGTTAAATTTATTTGTGTGTTTGAGTCAATAATCTGTTAGTGTGAACTTTGATGGTGTCAGGTTTTCTGGAAGCTAGATTTCATGGAAACTTCTTCGAGAATGAGAAGAATATTGCGGAGGAACTATCAAGGATCAGATCACCATGGTGCTGCTGCAAATTATGAAGACCATATAGAGCAGAAGCAGGAAAAACCTGAAGCTGCAAGTCCATCTAATGCCTCTATCGTGGCTGTAGAAGCAATTTCATCTGATTTGGGAAATGATGAGGATGAGCAGGACGTGGCCTATATGGATGTTAGAGCAAGTGGTGAACTGTCTGATGATATTCAGAGAATATCATCTGGACGCGGTGAGAATTCACTGAAGTCAGGGGAATCTCTGGAAGTATCAGTTACTGATAGCCTGGACTCAGAACCTATTCCAACATTGGTTGCTCCCGGCTATGTCCCGTTTGAGCATAATGAAAGGATTGTTCTTGAGCTTCCATCATCAATGGTCCGTCCACTAAAGGTCCTAAGAGGCACTTTTCAAGTAAGTTCTGCATATATTAATCAAGATATACTATGTATTGTTCTAGCCCATTTTCCTGATGCATAAATGCGGTCTTACTTTCTGCATGTTCTTTTCTGCTAGTGTTGTTGCTATTGGAAATTTCAGCATCTGATAATATTGGAACCATGAATATGATAATATGGGACAGCAAAAACAAGTGATAGTGATTCAGGTTCACTCATGTTTAGGAAGTAACAGTGTGGTTTTGAGACCAAAACTAACCATGGTTTTCTATGTGCTACATTAAGTGGCAACACTATATTTAACCCTTCTCCCACTGTTCACTTTCTGAAGCTCCATTCCATATGATGCTCATGCTGATATTGAACTTACTTGCATAACTACTTGTTAGTATTCTATTTTCAAATGTGTCAAATTATGTCTTTTGTCAGATAACGACTAGGAGAGTCAATTTTATTATCGATCGCATGGATAATAGTGCTATGAGAGATGTGGAGAGCAAAGGTTACAATGAAGTTGAAGAAAAGGATCGAAGCTGGTTGATATCATTGCTTCACCAAGTATACAGCAGAAGGTTAGATTTGATACTGGTTCATTCACATGGCCGTACTGATCTTTTCTTCATGTTCATTATATTACTTGTAACGGTCCCACTGCCTATTTTCTTCTGCCTCTAAATGACCTGGTTTGTAAAAGACTTTGTATTTGTTTCCTTTTCATCTGTTGTGTTTATTTTATCCTGGGAGACAGATTCCTTTAAATGCTGAGGAAAATGATTCTCGTCTTCATTGTTCAAGTATTTAAGTTATCCAAACCGTTTTACTCATCAGCTTAAAATGTTACTCAGTTCCTAGAAACATCTTCTGTCATCTATGATTGGAAGATTATTTGTTCAAAGTTTCACGTTCTGGTGATTATTAATGAACAATAGTCAATATATAAAAGTGCAAAGACCATTTTTAGGGGGAGGGGGTAGAATAGTGCAAAGTCCTTAATAGCTTGTATATGGCATTTTCAAACTATCATCGTTAGATTCCTACTCAGGAGTACTCACTGACTGAACAGGCATGTTTCTTTGTTTTTTCTGGAATTGGGGGAGGGGAGATCCGAGGCTTGAACCCTTACCTCTCCCTTTGGCTCAAGGGAAGTCTGCCACAAGGGTGTCCCAGGATGAACATCATAAATTCATAATTCATTAATGTTATATGTAAAGGGACACATTAATTTAGGTTTCTCTTGAATTCTTGAAGGCTTTGTATCCCTGCCACATTCCCAATTAAGCGTGATTCTATAAAACAGTATGTTCTTGAATATGCAATTTCCTATGGACCATATTTGTCCTACTGCCAGCTTTTATTTTTTCTTTTATGTTTGTGAGTCTCTGATCTGGTTTCACTGTTACTTAGAATGCTGTAAGGCCTCTTTTGGAATGTGCATTATTGACTCATTTGCCTCTTTCAGATATCTGTTGAGAAGAAGTGCACTTGAGCTGTTCATGGTTGACAGGTCAAATTACTTTTTTGATTTTGGGGTATGCTTCTCCATATAATCTATAATTCTTCAAGATAGACATGTCACCTTTTGAGCGTAATTAATACCCTCTGCGCCCACTTCTCCTTTTTCCTGCAGAGCACTGAGGGACGGAAAAATGCATATCGGGCTATTGTCCAAGCCCGTCCTCCTCATTTGAACAATGTCTACCTAGCTACTCAGGTATTGATCTAGTGATATCTTCCTACCTCCTTTATATTAACTAATGCAAACCAATATTCCTTTGTCAATGAATTAAGTGTTTCCATGCAAAGAAACTGACTCCACTTGTGAATATAAGCAGGGGTGTAGCCAGGAAATTTTGTTGGGGGGGGGGGGATATTTATAGGGTAATTTTGAAAATTTAAGAAGGGGGTATTTAGTGAATATCCATAGATATATTTAAATTTAAGTAGTATATAAATATAGGATAGTGAGAGAGGGTTTGGGGGGGAGGGGGGAGCGCATTTGCACATCTAGCCAAAGGCTAGCTCCACCCCATATAAGGGAAGTGCATACTTGGATCATAATGTTTTGAGCTTTCAAACTGATCTTACTATGCAGCCTTCTAAAAAGTGTTATTATTTCCTATATTGAAGAGACCTGAACAGCTTCTAAAGAGAACTCAACTGATGGAGCGTTGGGCTAGGTGGGAGGTACTTTTGAAAATCAATCTGAAGTGCAAATATCCAGTAATTTGTCTTGAACTGACGAGTGTCTGATAAATTGGCCATTTAATACATTTGTGCAGATCAGCAATTTTGAATATTTGATGCAGCTTAATACATTGGCTGGGCGCAGCTATAATGATATAACACAGGTGAGACTTTACTGACATTCCATACTCATCTTATGGTAGAAAAGTTGATATTTTAATGCTCATCTGCATTTTTATGTGCAGTATCCTGTATTCCCATGGATTCTCTCTGATTACAGCTCACAGAACTTGGATCTTTCAAATCCTTCTTCTTTCAGAGACCTCTCAAAGGTGGTTTAGATCTCCTTTATTTTCTTTCTTTTATTGTTGTAAATTTAAATTACAAAATGGTTCAATTTTACATAAAATTTGTATTGCAGCCAATTGGTGCCTTGAATTCTGAGAGACTACACAAATTCCAAGAGAGATACTCCAGCTTTCAAGATCCAGTCATTCCCCGATTCCATTATGGTTCACATTATTCAACAGCTGGAACAGTAGGTCCTCTCTATAATCATCCTTTACGTTATACAAATAATACCATTCTTCAAGCCTACTGACATGTTTAAATGCTTACTAGCAACATTGTCACACAGATGCAAACTAGTAGTTGGATAGCACTTGAGCAGTTTTCTTTTATGAGGAAGTCAAGAGTAATTAGTAATGATTGCAAGAGCCATCTTTAGATTTTATCCATCATTCTTTTTTGTGAGATTTGGCATAAAATTTGTCAAAATTTATCCAGAGTTTTAGTTGGAGACTGGATGTAATTATCACATCACATTTTGCATTCTAGTTGCTCATCAGTGATGTGTCGAATAAATTTATGATGAATGAGAACGAAATCATCTAAATTCATGTATTTGATCCACAAGCTAGTAAGAGCCAAGGACATCAAATCAAGCAGTATGTAGATATATTGCTACATTATATGCATTATGATTGATTCCTCATTGGCTTTATTGAACCTTCTATTAAAAAAGCTTGTGAAGTTGTTTTTCTGCAGGAGCATTTCTTTCCTAATCCTAGTGTCAAAATCATTCTCCCTTTGGTTTTAGGCTATATCAAACTTTAATTCCGTCAAAATCATTCTCCCTTTGGTTCTAGACCATATCAAACTTTCATCCTATTTTCTTTTCATTTTGTGTGGCAGGTGTTATATTACCTCACTAGAATAGAACCTTTTACAACCCTTTCTATTCAACTCCAAGGCGGCAAGTTTGATCATGCTGACAGAATGTTCTCAGACATTGCTGCAACTTGGAGTGGAGTTCTTGAGGACATGAGTGACGTAAAGGAATTGGTAAATGCATCATTTTTCTTGTGGCTTATTATCCTTTTTGTTGCATTTTTTTCATCTTGACCTGAATTTAAGAGTAGTTTCCTGCTATTCTTTCATATGGTTGTATTAATTTGATTGGCCATGGTTGCTGCCAGGCGTTGAGGATATATAGCACTTAAATATACTAATATCATATTGCAATTCCTTTCGGTGCTGAATATAGGTTCCGGAGCTATTTTATCTTCCAGAGGTTTTAACTAATGAAAACTCAATTGACTTTGGTACAACACAACTTGGTGAAAAGCTTGGTATGCATCTAAGTTTCTTGCTTCCGTTACAATTTTGATTTGTATTCATGATAAGACAAATATTTCACCCTAGCTTTGTGTTATATTTATACCATCTGTTCACATTATAGGCTCAGTTCGGCTTCCTCCTTGGGCCGAAAATCCAGTTGATTTTGTCCATAAGCATCGGATGGCACTTGAGAGTGAGCATGTCTCAGAACATTTGCATGAATGGATCGATCTCATATTTGGGTACTTTTCACTTTTTTGTTCTTATAGCCCACTTTTCATATTTGTGTATTATCCCCCCCCCCCCCCTCTCTTTTTTTTAACTCCTGGACCTGCTCTCTCTCTCTCTTCTATATCTCAGTCGCATGCACATGTTTATTGATGATTATGCTTTGATCTAATACTTATCAAATTTCTTCATATTTAGGTATAAGCAACGTGGAAAAGAAGCTACACAAGCTAATAATGTTTTCTTTTATATAACATATGAAGGAACTGTAGATATTGATAAGATACCAGACCCAGTAAGTTAGCTTTCTTGTTCAATTTTCAATCTTTTTTCTCAATTATACTCCCACACTTCAATGTTTAAATATATGTGTAAGGTACAACAACGTGCTACCCAAGATCAGATTGCTTACTTTGGCCAAACCCCTTCACAACTTCTGACAGTGCCTCACATAAAAAGGATGCCGCTGGCAGATGTCCTTCAAATGCAGGTACTTAATAATGCCACAGATTATAGTTATGCTCTATTGTCCCCCTTGTAGACGAACAAGCATGCCCATAGCAATCGTTACGGACATAATACAGTTGAATCTTGCTGTAGAAGATGTGGGTATAATCCAGTTGGTTCTCATCCCAAATCTTTTGGGGTCAGAGAACTGAGGCTTTGAGTTAGAGTTGAAATATTATAGCAACAGATCATAATGATTTGGGGATGGGGGATTATATGCCATCAAATATATCATCAAATCGAATATACTATGATTTATGTTACCCATAGTGATAAAAATCAGACCGAGGAAATATTTGACTGAATTTGATCTTGGCTCAGTTTCAACACATTTAGATTCTACCTTAAATACTTGATCTTAAAATAAGAGACTGCTCAATCTATATGATAGAATCTCAAAAAAAGTAGGTTACAGATAGGGATGAGCATTTGATTTGTTTAGTTGGTTTTTATAGGCATCTGTAACAAACCGAATAAAACTGAATTATACTACTACCTCCGTCTCTTAAAAATAGAAAACTATTTCCATTTTGGCCCGACTTAAAAATAGAAGCTTTCTAAATTTTCTATTTTAGGAAGTGGACCCCACATTCCACTAACTCTATTTCCACTACCTTTTTCTCTTCCTCTCTCTTACTTTACTCATTTTTCTCCCCCTCGCTCTTACTTTACCAATTCTTCTCTCTTATTTTACCAATTGTGCATTAAAATTTAAAACCCGTGCCATTTCAAATGTTTCTATTTTTCAAAGACGGATTCATTTGTTGATCTCAAAGAATGTACTAGTTTGTGGCTACATTTCCTGATACCAGCTAGATTTTGTGCATGGCTTTAGAATCACTGAGCTGCTTGCTCTCCATTATTGGTTTTTTTATCTGGTATGTATTGCTTATAACCTTTCAGTTAATATATTTGTCAACAATGTTTAATATCTATATGTATCTGTTTATCGGCTTGCATTAGCTTAACCAAATTTGTTTAGTTTGCACTAGAAGAGGCAAGTCCCGTGTATCTGATTGTATTCCTTGTGAGTAGACCATTTTCAGGAATCCCTCTGAGGTTAAGCCTTATATGGTTCCTTTTCCTGAGCGTTGCAATGTGCCTGCTGCTGCCATTCATGCATCTTCCGACTCTCTTATAATTGTTGACACCAATGCTCCAGCGGCGCATATAGCACAACATAAATGGCAACCAAACACACCTGATGGCCAAGGGACGCCTTTCCTTTTTCAACATGGAAAGCCTGATACAGGTGCTGCCGGTGGAACTTTTATGCGAATGTTCAAAAGCCCAACTCTGTCTGAGTCGGAAGATTGGAATTTTCCTCAGGCACTAGCATTTCCAAGTTCTGGAATCCAAAGCACAAGAATAGTTTGTATTACTTGTGACAGAGAAATTATCACTGGTGAGCATATGTTCTTAGAGAAATTTGGTTTTAATGCTTCCCTTCCGAGTATATGTGACTTTCAGAAGTTCCAGAAGGCTGTCTCTTCGAGCCTAATTTGGTTGTAAATTGGTTACGTTGTTTATCAGCCAAAATATTTTTTTTCTTTATAAATTAAAAATCTTATAACATCAACTAAGTGGGGTTTTTTTGTTCTTATTATGATTTTATCATCCCACAGAATTGTAATTTATGACATACTCTATCTCCTTGATACTTCTTGAGTTCCCAGCATTACTTTAGCTTCTAGTTCATTAGGCATTTACTTTACTATAACAGTGGCCTTTCCATAAACTTGTATTAAAGACCTAATACTCTGTTTTAGGTGGGCATGTGGACAACAGCGTAAGGCTGGTTTCAGCTGATGGAGCAAGAACATTGGAAATAGTTAGAGGACATTATGCCCCAGTAACGTGCTTGTCTATGTCTCATGATAGCAACTATCTTGTGTCTGGATCTCGGGATGCTACAGTTCTATTATGGAGAATACATCGGTCAACAATTTCACATTCTGGCAGCTTGCCAGAGATTTCAGGTAATCCCAGCACACCTAGATCGTCAAGCAGTGCAAGGAGATCCAACTTGGCAGACAAGTCTACGAGGCACAGGATAGAGGGCCCCATTCATGTCCTTCGAGGTCATCTAGAGGAAATAGCATGCTGTGCTGTCAGTTCAGATCTTGGGATTGTTGCTTCCTGTTCCAATTCTTCGGATATCTTGATTCATTCAATAAGGCAAGGTCGGCTGCTTAGAAGGCTGCCTGGTATTGAAGCTCATTCTATGTGCCTATCTTCTGATGGAATCATAATAACCTGGAATAAGAATCTGTATGCTATCAGCACTTACACTCTTAATGGAATTTTGGTTGCTACGAAACAACTTCCGGTTTCATCAACAATTACTTGCATAGAGGTCTCTATTGATGGTCGTAGTGCTTTAGTAGGACTAAACCCTTCTGTGGAAAATGATGGAGGTTCTGAGTGCAGTCCTAAGCTGAGTGCAGATCATGAATCAAGTGAAGGAAATAAACGGGAGCTGCCTTCTATCTGCTACTTTGATCTCTACACTTTAGAGGTATGATCAGATCTGATGTCATTTGCATAAAAGTCCCGTTAGGACTTATACATGGCTGCAGCACTTAATTTATTCCCATTTAAATTTGTGCCCATACCCATAGGGCCGCGTTAAAGGCAAACACCCCCTTAAATACCGAACACAGAACCAAAATAAATACTCCCTCCGTCCCTTAAATTTTGTCACACTTTTCCATTTTCGTCCGTCCCACAAAATTTTTCACATTTCACTTTTTACCATTTTTGGTAATGGATCTCATATTCCACTAACTCATTCCCTCTCACATTTTATAATAAAACTAATATATAAAAGTAGGACTCATTCTCCACTAACTTTTTCAACTCACTTTCCATTACATTTCTTAAAACCCGTGCCCGGTCAAAATGTGACAAAATTTATGGGACGGAGAGAGTAGGTCATTATAAGAGAACATCGAATGTCAGTTTTACTTCATTTTTAGTTCATTATAGGAAATTTGGATTAAGATGAACTAAACTATATAAAAATGACTTTCAATGTTCTCTTATGTGCGTTCTACGTTTAAAATTAGTTCCGTATTGATCACATACCCATACCCACATCCTTATCTTTTATTAATGCTTTGGGATCTTTTTCTGCAGATCTTTCATAAATTAGAACTAGCAGAAGGACAAGATATTATCTGTATAGCTCTGAATCAAGACAATACAAATCTATTGGTTTCTACAGCAGATAAACAGTTGATAATATACACCGATCCTTCGGTAAGTTGCACCTGCTATCAGTCTCTTGCTTTTTTCATTTCTCTCTTATATATATTACGAAAAATACATGCTTTGAGAACTCTTGAATACCATTCTCCTGTGAAACATCACAGCATATAGCTTTGTTGCGTTCGACTTTTCCACAGGGGAAGGAAGTTGTGAATTGCGTCACTAGCTTTTTCTCTGGGAAAATATCGTAAACAATTTTTCCAATTGCAATCGGAGATGGGGATGTTACTTGAGGCTCTTTTGTTTCGCTGTTTGCTTGTTGTAAGGAAATATAACTCATTCCTTTTCCTTGCAGTTGAGTTTGAAAGTCGTCGATCAGATGCTCAAACTGGGCTGGGAAGGTGACGGATTATCTCCTTTGATGAAGTAAAACGCCTAAGATGATCGATGTCACATTTGGGAAGACTTCATTTGCACTAGGAAGTGAGTCGTTGGATGTTTATTGAATAGTTGTAGTTGTAATACCCACGCCAAGTTGGCAAGTTTTGTTGCTTGAAAGGCCTCATATGAGTTTCTTCATAATGTTATTTTTCGCATTGTGTACAAAAGAAGACTATTTTTTTTCTCTCATTATATGTTGTTGTGTAAAGATTTTTGTGTTCTGCTGAGGCCGTTCTTGCCACTTATTATTGTATAAACAAACGAGAATATTGTATTTTAATATTATAGCAATGTAAATTTCCTCGATTTCTTTTCTTTTTTTTCCATAATGTAAATCAAGCCTGTAGAATCTCACATCTCAGTTCTTCAACAAGTTTGTTCTTGGTTCTGCATGAACGTTGAGACTTCCGCTGATATGAAGTGTGAGCATGGTTCTGTACGTCCCTATGTTGCTCTCATCACTCAATCTGAACCTGAAGAAGCGAAGTAGTGCTGCTGATACGATCTTCATTTGTCGATAGGCAAAATCCTTCCCCAGACATGTCCTAGGACCAGCCTGAACATCGAGCAAAGTATCAAACACGTGTGCAGTTAGTTCAACTCCATAGTGACAAGCTAACTTACATTGAATGCCACAAATTTGAATGGCGACTCAGGCTGAAACACCCCATGTTTGAGCCATCTCTCCGGTTTGAACTCCTCTGCATTGTCTCCCCAGATATACTGCATACGCTATGTAGTAAACACCGTCTCCCCTTTTCAGTCTGTAGCCATCCGGCAGAGTGTCGTCCGTTTCAGCACACCTCCCATCCTGAAGAGTTCATGTAAGAACATAAGTGATCTCTCACCTTATGTTTTGAGTTAGGAAAAAGAAGCATAAGCTAAGGTTTGTGTTGCTGTACCACTGGAACTGCAGGGTACAGCCTCAAGGTCTCGGTTATGGTGGCGTGAAGGTAATGCATTTCTTCAAGTGCTTCGTCTGTGATACATCATTTCCTGAACAGAATTTCCTCACTTCTTGTGCAATTTTTTCTTGGATAAGTGTATTCTTGCAGAGTATTGGCTGTGGTGCCTTTCCCAGCAACCATGAAGCTGAGGATAATATCCCTCAAGTGCTGATTGTTCATCGTCTCGGGATCCTTCTTGCTCTCCACCAGAAATCTAGAAAGCAAGTCCTCCTTCACATTCTTGAATCATGAAATCTGAATTAGTTATGCAACTATACAAAATATATTATGAATCACAAAAAAGAAAATGGGACTCGCAACATTTTGTTCCTTCTCCATCTGTTCTCTCTTAGTTCTGATCACTCTATCCACGAAGCTATGGATGAAGCCGATGTTCTTCTTCAAGGTTGCTTCGCCACATATGTTGAGGTATCGCTTTATCTTCCATATCGGATCTACATAACGCCTATACACCAATTCATTCGAGTCATCAAAATGAACTCATTCCCTTCTGCATTCGACTCGTCTAGGCAGTTCAGATCAACTCCAAAACCAACAGTGAATATCGAATCAAGGGTGTATCTCATCAGCAAAGCCTGCCACCACAACTGTCGAAGAAATAAACTAATACCAATATATTGACTAATATAGTACCTGCACATCAAAAGACAGGTTGTGTTTTGAGAATTCTTGAACTGTCTTCACCAGTTTCTCCACTTTCTGTCTGAACACCGAACAGCTGTAGTCTCTCAGCACTCTGGTCGAGAACTCAAAGCTCGCGAGCTTCTTCTGCTGGCGCCACTTGTCTCCACCCACCACGAAGATCCCTTGACCAAACAAATACCCCATGATGTCTTGATTGTACTACCCCTTGTTGAAGTTGTGGAATTTGGACTTGAGAATATACTCCACGTTTCGCGCATCAGCCGTGTACACCTCAGCCTCACTCTGACCCGGAGCTAGAAGCCTCCACGTCGTATGCTTCTTGCCCATCTCCGTTTGGTAGTCGTACAGCCTGTTCAAGTAGAACAGCTGATCGAAAACAGTCCCAACCACAGGAGGGTAGTCTCCATTCCTGATGGATTTTCCAACAAAGATGAAACTAGCGCAACAACAGCCAAAGCTGCTGCTGCAGCTATGTAAAAGATAGCACTGATAATATCCATCTCTGCAGAAGTTGATTATTCTTGTCCAAAAGGAGCAGTCTTTTAAAAGATCAGAGCAAGTTCAGACAAAATGATAGTGTCATTTAGGGATGTCAATCGGGCCGGCCCACCGGGTTTTGGGCCAACCCTACTCGGGTTGCGGGTCAATCGGGTGCAGGCTAATCGGGTTGAGATTTTTCGAGTTATAAAAGTTCAACCCTAACCCTAAACGCTCGGGTTTCGAGCTGACCCAGCGGGTTAATCGGGTTATTACCAATAAAATTAACATGCGATCAATCTAATAAGTATAGGGGAATGGATCCTCTGCTGTGGAGGATCCACAGCACAAGGTGCTGTGCACCAAAACGACACCGTTCAAAGTCATTTACTACCTTAAATCTTTTCAGATTATTAGTCCATCCCCTTCTGCCGTATTCTTTGATATTTCTAGTGATGATACGCACAAAATTTCTTCTAAATTTAGTTACTAAAAGGCTATCTTTTAATAATAATTTATGGTCTAAATAATTTTATAACTTAAAATAACTTTCACACGCAAATATTATGAGATTTTTTTATACTATTTTATTTGTAATACTCTCTATATTTAGAAAAGGTTCATTAAAAATTTTAAGCTTTTTTACTTGATTAATGAGATTTTTTATACTATTTTATTTGTAATACTCTCTATATTTAGAAAAGGTTCATTAAAAATTTTAAGCTTTTTTACTTGATTGATTTTCATTGTGTGATGAAACTATTTTATTTTTAAAATATTCTCTACACTAAAGGTTATAATTAAAAGCTTAAATTTTTTATTATGCTTTCCTTTATTTTAAAATGTAAAAAGTAAAGAAAATATTTTTGACAATATACATTTAAAGTGATTATTTATATTTTAAATTTTTCCACACAAAGGATTTTCCATAATATGGAGTATTTTTTTTCGGTTTCAATAATATGGAGTATTTTAGAAGTACATGAAGGCAAAATAAAAGATTAAATTCAATAACCTTTCGACACAGTGAGCATTAAAAATAAGAGATTATCAAAGAGAAAATTCTTACATTTGCGCTTGGAATATTTTATAGTAAAACTTATTGAAATAAAAAATTGTCATATATCCTTCTAAGTATATAATAAAATAATCAAAAAAATTTGTGGAAGTGTATCAATAGGAATATTAAAGAATACGGTAGAAGGGGAAGGGAGCAAAAGATTTAAAGTAGGAAATGATTGCAACGGCATCGTTTTGGTGCACAGCACCATCTGCTGTGGTTCCTCCACAGCAGAGGATCTATGCCCATAAATACATACTATGATTTGATGATTTATAGTATTATCTTCTTTGATAATGTTGTTAAAAAGTCGTGTCATTTGGCATCAGCACTATTTTCCATTTTATTTTGGAAGAATATTTTTTCTCAACACCCAAACCTTTTGCATCTTTTTCAACTGATTCTATCCATCTATCAGATATATATGTCAAATAATTTTGAATATTATCTGTGTGTTTATGCAGATAGATTGATCTTTGGAGACATGCTCTTCATTACACTAGTGCAAGAACCAGGGACAAACTTTAGTACCTTAAAAAAAAGCTTCTCTTTCATGTGAGTGTTGTTTACTCAATTATTATGATGACTTCTAACTTTGTTTTTTCAATTATGCCAAGATTATTTTTTACTTGTCGTGTGGAATAAAGAATGATTGATTCATGAGTAGTTTTGTGGGAGTTTCATATTACATTAAGGGAGAGGTTGTACAGATAAATAAAGATTTAGCTGATTTTTTTATATAGCTTTTCTAGATGAATTCATGTTTTAGAAAATCCACCAGTGGATATGAGTAGACATGTTCACGGTTCGTAAACCGGCGGTTCCGGTTTCGAGAAACGTGGAACCGGAACCGAACCGTGAGGCTATTTCACGGTTCTGGTTTCGGTTCAAAAACCGGCGGTTCCGGTTCCGATTCCGAACCGCCGGTTTTCCACAGGTTTTTCACGGTTCCGAACCGCCGGTTTCCAGCGGTTTTTCGCGGTTCCGGCTAAATTTCACGGTTTTTTGACGGTTTTTCACGGTTCCGGTTTGGAACCCTCCAGAACCGGCGGTTCCGGCTTGGTTTCGGTTCGTAAAAATTGGAACCGGAACCGGCCCGCAGTTCAAAATATGGCGGTTCCGGTTCAAGAAAAAAATCACGGTTCCGCGGTTAACCGCCGAAACCAAAAACCTTGGGCATCTCTAGGTATGAGCAATTGGTTGCTTCATGATAAATTATGTATTTCTTATATTCATTACTTTTAGTTTCTCTTTTCGGGCATTACCAAAAAAAAAAGAGTTAGCAGCTAAAAATATTCACTCTCATATAACAATCTTAAATACTGTCCACTAAGATAAAGAAACCTAAAACAAATTTATGTAAAACTACAAAATTGTAAGCCTAAGAGCATCCACAACCGTGCTCTTGCCAGCGGCACGGTTGTGGGCCCGGGCGGTACTATTCATGCCTGCTCTCTGGCAAGAGCACAACACCCACAACTGTGCTCTTCCGCAAGGACGAGCACAATTAATATAAAATTCAATTACACAAAAACATTTTCATAATACTAAAATTCATTAAAAAAACCACAATAAAAATAACAAATTACAAATAAAATAAAAAGACATAATTAAAATCCTAAAAATTAAAAATTACATAATTAAAATACTAAAAATTAAAAATTACATAATTAAACTCCTAAAAATTAAAAATTACATAATTATTGGCTAATATAACCCGAGGAAGACTACGCATCCGGCGGCACCAACCCCAATTGTTTTTGGAGACCCAATATCATGGACTCGTGCGTTTGAAGTTGCGTGGGGGTCATAGTTGACCTATCGGCCATATTGAGTTGGGCCAAAAGGGCCCACAACGAGTTGTTCGGGGGTGGAGGTGGAACATAGGGTGCGGGTTCGGGAGCAGGGGCAGATGGAGTCGCGGCGCGACGTCGTTCGGCCGCCGCCTTCTTCCTACCTTGCGGTCGGCGTCGGGAACCGCTTGGTTGGGCATCGGGGCTACCCAAGTTAGCTTCGGCGAGTTGGCTAGCCACTTCTTCGCCGGCGTCGGATAGGGATGCCGACCGTGAGCGTTTGGAGGAGCCGCTAGAGGAGGATGTTATGCCTCCCTTATACTTCGGGTGCGTCCGCGTCTCCTGCCAAACGTTAAGATATTTAAACGACTTACCGTTCATGGATTGGTAGGTGCTCAGCGAGGCGGTGATGATGTCGACCTCGCTTCGGCCGCTCCCGGCATTCCGGGACTCCTGGATGAAATAGCCGTTGAACTTGCCAATTTCTTCGTTGGCTCGGCCGATGCAGTTGCGCACCATACTCTCGTTGCGCTCGATCGTTCCCGGCGGCCGGTGTGCATTGTACCGGCTAGAGACGCGCCACCAAAAGTGATCGCCGGATTGGTTCGTTCCAACCACCGCATCTTCGGAGATTTCCAAGTACGCCTTGAACAATCTTTCCATCTCCGCCGGTGAGTACGGTGTGCGGACACCGGCGCGAGATGGAGGATTCGGCATTTGGGAAGGGGCGCGAGGCCTAGGCTCCGGTGTCCACCCGTAGCGCCCATCGGAGGCACCTTGATCGTCGATTGGGTATGGCCGGTAGCCACTCGGAACGCCCGAATCTTGGGTGAGAGGAGGGGCCGAATATTCCGTTTCCGGACTATGAAACGGTTGCGAACCGAACCATTCGGGGTTCCAACCGTGAGAGCCGCTTGGGTTGTCGTCGTTACCGGACATAGTGGTGTTGTAGGGTGTGAGAGGAAGATGAAAATGGATATGAGAGATTGAAGATGAGAATGGAGATGAGAGAATGATGATGAGAATTGTGTAGTGAAAGTGTGAATTTTTTGGAGTGAAATTGAGGGTATTTATAGATGAAAGTGTGTATTTTTTGGGTAAAAAAAATAAAAAAAAAAATAAAAAGTGGGGAAAAACGGTTATAAACGGATATAATTTTTTTGGGGAAGTGAAAATTTTTTTTTTTATTTTTTATCGATTTTTTTAATAAAAATCCGATTTTTTAAAAAAAAATAAAAAAATGTTTGAAACCAACGGCTATGCCGTTGGCGAATCGGAGACCGCCACGTGTGCGTCCGCTGGCACGGACGTGCTCGATACATCGAGCAGCGCCGTGCCAGCGGCGCGGTTGCAGCGGTGGCGGTCCTTCGCCTTGCCGCTGGCACGGACGGCGGTGGCGCCAACCGCCACCGCTGCGGATGCTCTAAACCCTAAATTATTTTTTCATTTATAAGTTTGGATACTTATTTACTCATCTCTCTCTTGGAAATGTTTAAAGTCACCTCGACAAATAAATAGCTATTTGAATATTTTTGCTATATGGAAATTTATGAGTTAAAATTTCAATCGAGAATTAGTATATATTGAAATAAGATATTATAATCATCATTACCTATAAATTTAATTATAAAAAAATACTATAAATATAAAATAACTATATCGGCGAGAATAAGAAATCAAACGGATTCTGTTAATTGGATTGTAGAATTGTAAGTATTCAACCGTCGGAGCTGCGTTGAGTTTGCAACTCCGGAGACCGGAGCAGTGATTCTCAAGTCACCGATTGCAGAAAGTTTTTTTTTCAAATTCTCTCCCGAATCGCCCAATGTTACAATCGCCCGATGAGCTTTCTGAAAGATATCATCGACAATTTTAGTTCGATCTTCTCCGATTCGGCACAGACTGGGAAAAACCCTAGCACCGGAGCGATGGACGGGGATGGCGGTGTTTCGACGGGGAATGAGCGGACTGCGTATAAGCTGAAAGGTTACTTTGATTTGGCCAAAGTGGAGATTGATAAGGCTGTTCGCGCCGAGGAATGGGGGTTTACCAGACGACGCCGTTTTTTGTTACCAGAATGCGCAGAGTATACTGGCTGAAGCGGTTTCCACTCCAGTGCCTTCGTACATCACCTCTAGGTACTCATGTTAGCAACATGGAGTACTATAAATTTAATGTTCAATTATGAGTTCGTTTGTAATGTGTGTTTTTTCTATGGTTATGCATATTGATTAAAGAGTATGCGCAGCTTGATTAAGGATTTTATCAATTTTATGGAAAATTGATTTTGGAGATGTCAATGCGTTCCTTTATCACTTTCCGGTTGATCATATGCCTGCTTAGTATCCTCATTGTATGAACCCTTTTATCATATGCTGTTTGATTGTTTAGTTCTTTTCCTTGAGTACATATGCATATTGCATCACAGTTTGGAAAGTTAAATCTTAATAGCGAGATATTGAACTATACATGATCTAAAAGTTCTTATTAAAGTTGGTTCTTGGTGCATCTTTTGTTTTCATTCTTGTCAAATTTCCCGCAGTGAAATGGAGAAGGTGCAATCTCATCGGCAGAAGATATCAAAATGGCAGGGCCAAGTAGCAGAGAGACTACAAACTTTAACTCGAAGAACAGGTTATTACTATCTTCCAACCTTAGGACCGTACTTCTTAAATATTGAGACAAGCATTCTTGATGGCCAAAAAAAAGAAAATTTGATGTGCTCCTCTGTGCCTTCTCACCTATCTCAGGTGGATCATCAGAAATCAAGGTACAGAAAGCTCTTACTTACTTGTAAGTTAGTCTCCGGACTTTGTATCCTTTATTTATAGATGTGCTTCCCTTAAGATAATTATAGATGAGCTCCTGATAGTGTCACCTGTTATGGTGGTTTTACAGAAGTATTTTGTACAGTACATTGGTGCTTGCTTGAAATTGGAGGCCTGCCATGATGATATGTACTTCTGTAGTTTGAATTGGGAGGGAGGAAGTGATATTTCTTCACCTTTTACTTAACAATGTTTATGCGTAATTATGTGGAGTTCAACCACCAGTTTGACCCATTTTTCACTTCTATCCACTTTGTTAGAGTATGTCACCAAAGTTACAAACCGGGGTAGTTTCATCTTCGGTTTCACGACCAAGAAAAGTGGCAGCACAAAAAGTTTCTGTCAATAACAGAGCTGGTCCTTCTCTGAGGAGTCAAGGAAATAATGCCCCAACTTTGCAAAAACCTGCTCAAGGATCTGTAGGTGGTCATGATGCTAAACTGGTAGAGATGATAAACTCTGTGATTGTTGATCGTAGCCCTTCAGTTAAATGGGATGACATTGGTTAGTTCGTGTGATATTTTCATTAGAGATGTCTATCTTTTTCTTAAGCCCTATTTAAGTGTCTCAATTTAACTTTTGCCCTGTAGCTGGTCTTGAGATGGCAAAACAAGCATTGACAGAAATGGTTATTCTACCAACAAAAAGAAGAGACCTTTTTACTGGTCTTCGAAAACCAGCCAAAGGTAATACTCCCTCCATCCGTCATTAGATGTCACACTTAGACTCGGCGCGGGTTTTAAGAAATGTAATAGAAAGTGGGTTGAAAAAGTTAGTGGAATGTGGGTCCTACCTTTATATATTAGTTTTATAATAAAATGTGAGTGGGAATAAGTTAGTGGAATGTGGGGTTCATTACCGGAAGTAGTAAAAGGTAAGTGTGACAAGTATTGACGGACGGACCAAAAAGGAAACTATTGACATTTAATGGCGGACGGAGGGAGTATTAGGGTATGAATTACATCAAAAATAGCTGCCTGGACCAGATTTCTAAACAAGGTTTAGGGACTGAATATTTTTGCAGGTTTACTGCTCTTTGGACCACCTGGTACTGGAAAAACCCTGCTTGCTAAAGCAGTTGCTTCAGAATCCGAAGCTACATTTTTTAATGTTTCTGCTTCTTCACTAACATCAAAGTGGGTGTGTCTTATTTCTCTATCTCCTTCCTTACATATTATGTTACATTAGGTGGGTCTAAGCCCTTGTTCTGTTTACATGTGATATCTGAAGTCCTCTTATATTATGTTTGCATGGTAGGTGGGAGAGGGTGAAAAGCTCGTTCGTACTCTTTTCCAGGTTGCCATTTCCAGGCAGCCATCAGTTATCTTCATTGATGAGGTACTGTACAGTCCTGACTCCTGATTTTTATTGTTGGGTTCAAACAAAAACTTCCCGTCCATCATGATAGCGGACATAAGTAGCTCTATTGATTAAGAAAACTATTGCACCCTCTAAGAATAGAGTTTCAGTGTCCTACTATTCATTGTTAGATTATGTGATAAGTGGTTTATCTTTGTGTAGCACCCTCTTGTTTCATACCTATGGTTCACTTTCCACAAGGTGAGCTAGTAGTGGTTGAGCTGGTTCCTGTGTACCTTATTGCAATTTTCGGATGCAGATAGATAGTATAATGTCAACAAGAACGGAAAATGAGAATGAAGCAAGTAGAAGGTTGAAGTCTGAGTTTCTAGTTCAGTTTGATGGGGTTGCGTCAAATTCTGGTGATTTAGTTACTGTCATTGGTAAGCTTTAGTACTTTACCATTCAAATGCTTTATCCTGTTGATCAGTCTTGCAGGTTGCAATTGTGTTACAGATATTTCTGAGATTCTTATTGTTGGTGTAATGGCGGTTCTCTTTTCTTTTGTGTATATATCTTGTTCCTAACTTTCAACTCTGATCACCTCCATGTTTCAATGGGAACATACTGTTTGTTCTATAATTTATTTTGCTATTTTCTTTTATTTTTACAAATTTAATATGCTACTGCAGGTGCAACCAATAAACCCCATTTCTCACAAATTTAATATGCTACTGCAGGTGCAACCAATAAACCCCAAGAATTGGATGACGCAGTTCTTAGAAGACTGGTCAGCAAGAACTACACTTTATGGCATATTTATTAATTGAATTCTTGAATTTTCTTTTTGAAAATTACTTCCTTTTATATGTCCTATTGAAAACATTGGAAACTAATACCACCTCTATTCTTTTCCATCGAAACTGGCATTTATATGTGTATGTTTTAAAAGCCAATTCTTTGCATTCTATTAAAACAAACTGGGTTGGCCTAGTATAAGACTAATAGAGAACAGTTTTACTTCAGATGGGATCAAATGGATTTCTTGGCACATTTATTGCATATGCTTTTCGGTCTATTACAAAACTTGGAAGTTAATTACATTCGGATAAACCATGCGAAATACATTCAAGAACCAACCACCAAGCGAGCTAACTGTAACATCGATCTCTTTTGCCCTTTTTGTATTTGATTTTTATGCACAGGTAAAGAGAATCTACATACCTTTGCCGGATGCAAATGCTAGGAGAGTTCTTCTGAAGCATAAGCTCAAGGGTCGAGCATTTTCTTTGCCAGGTAAATGTCTGAATTTATCTCATCAATGTTGGATACATATACTGATATTTTATATGGTCTATCATTCTCGTAAACAGATAGAGATGTAGAGAGACTTGTGGCTGAAACTGATGGTAAGGAAAAACTTGCTATTATATCTTTATTTTCTCCTGAATAGTGAGCACACTGTCATTTGTTAACTAAAACTAAAATTGAACAAAACTACGTTAGAATCATGAGTATTCTTTGGAACCACGATGTGATGCATTGTAATGTTGTCTTTGTAGGGTATTCCGGAAGCGACCTACAAGCTTTGTGTGAGGAAGCTGCAATGATGCCAATCAGAGAGCTAGGTGCAGACATCCTTACAGTCCAGGCAAATCAGGTTATCTTCTACAATTTCATCTGCTAATCTTCCACCTATTTTCGTTACCAAAAATGCCCAGCAAGAATCAATATTGATGTCGCTAGCCTAATCTGCTACATCATTTAGAATCCCTCTCTCGCATCTTGCGTTTGGAAGCATTTAAGTTGTCATCCGTAAAACTCTGGGTTGTTGTGTCCAGGTTAGGAAATTGAGATATGGAGATTTTCAGAAGGCAATGACTGTTATCAAGCCTAGCTTACAGAGAAGCAAGTGGGCTGAACTCGAAAGGTGGAATCGAGAGTTCGGTTCCAACTAGTTCTACATAAACTCAAGTCTACATGCATCAAGATTTTCCTCTATTAAAAAACAATTATTTAAGGTTGTATATTATGTATTGCCCTAGAAGATCCAGTAACTGATAAAATGTAAAAAAGTAGATGATAATTTAGTTTATACATGTACCTACAATTAACTGCTTTGTGTGTTGCCTTAATCGGCTTTCATAATATCTATGCATGTATCAGTTCCACTGCTTATCTATTTTCCACTTCGAAAACTGTTGATTAGTTGGTAAAAATGGTTTAAATGTCATACTCAAAAATAATTTTGAATTATAATGATTCTCTAAAAATTTTATTGACAATAAAAAATACTTTTGATGATGAATTTTACCACACAAAAATATTCATCGTCAGAAATATTTTTGTTAAACAATTTTTCACCAACTAATCAACAGTTTCCTATTGTAATTCAAAAATACTAGAGTGGTTTGTTAATTATGAATAATAATAAACAAACTCTAATTCATAACCATAAGTGGTTTGTTATTTAAAAACTTTCGGTCACAACTTGAGTAATTCCAAGTTGTGAAGAATAATCTAGAAATTCACTTTCATGAAGAGTAATTTCAATCAATGAGTATAATTTTCAATTTGCAAGGGTAAAATAGTGAAGAAGATATTTTAAAAATCTTATGAGTGATTACTTTTTATAATTACTCATCTGTATTTCAACATTTTTATCCCATAATAATGTAAAGGTCTTAGTTCAAAATTTAAATTAATGAGAGAAGTTGATGTCGTCGCAAAATATCTTCGAATTCAAATATCACTGCTTCCCTCCCATTCCCGTTCCCAATTCAAAACCCCCAAATTCAATCTTCCGATGGCCGATCAGCGTCGCAAACCCCCAAAACAACCCCAAACGACCTCCAAAAGGCAATGGTCTCTCTCCGATTTCGACGTCGGCAAACCCCTCGGCAAAGGTAGATTCGGCAGAGTGTATCTAGCTCGCGAAATCAAGGTAATTTTTCCCGTCCCAATCTCACCTTGGACCATGAGAAGTTGAGATCTTGTGTCTGTTTGTTTTTTGGGTAGAGCAAGTATATCGTGGCGTTAAAAATTATATTCAAGGAGCAAATTGAGAAGCATGGCTTGCAGCACCAGTTGCGGAGGGAAATGGAGATCCAAATCGCCCTTCGCCACCCCAATGTGCTCAGGCTTCACGGATGGTTTCACGACAATGAGAGAATTTTCATGATTTTGGAGTACGCTCACGGCGGCGAGCTCTACAGAAGGCTTCGGAAATTGGGACACCTCACCGAGAAACAGGCTGCCACGGTAGAACTATTGCTCTCTCTTCTGCTGTTATTTTGCACATCTGAATTCACGCTTCCAGATAACTCATTGCTTGGCTCCTTGTTTGAATGTTCATATTCTGATGTGTTTTGAAGCTTTGTTTCACTGCCTTTTCGCGTTTGCCTTTTGGACTAATAGTGTTGTAATTCTGTTGAATCAGTATATAGCTAGTCTCACAGAGGCTCTGTTGTACTGTCATCAAAAGCATGTCATTCACAGAGACATCAAACCGGAAAATTTGTTGCTTGATCATGAGGTATGGCTTCCTATAAGATTAAAAGTCATGGATGCATGAATTCTCATTTACTAAACTAGTTCATCAAGATTATGTTAGTTTATCTATTTACTCCGAGTTTGTTTGCTTGTTTGTTTATTTGTCAAATTTACCACTTCACTCTTGCTCAGGCCTTAACCAAACTGATCACAATAATCTCAAGTCTTTAAGGGCAATTCAGTGGTTAATGAAAATCAGTTTTACTAACTGCTTGGTGAAGCTTGCTCATGGGTAGCATGCATATATTGAACAAATATGCAATTTTATCTACATTAAAACATGTTTTGAAGTCATGTGTATGTGTATACAGTGCAAGAAAATCGTAAGGTTGGTTTTTGTGGCTGTTATAACACAAAACTTAATATAAGTTTTACATCTGAGCAGTTTGGATTCTTTGAACTGCTCTCTCCTCTTCGTAACAGCTCTGTTCCATGTGGTGATGGAAAGTGTAGAGTTGCATGTGTGTTTCTGCGAGAAGTAAAACAACTTGAACAACTAGTTTTCTAAAAAACTCTTGATACAAATCAAACCAAGTCTTTGAAATTATAACATATTCTGGATCACTTGTAGGGTCGGCTCAAAATAGCAGACTTTGGCTGGTCTGTACAGTCCAGAAGCAAAAGACACACTATGTGTGGAACCTTGGACTATTTAGCACCAGAAATGGTGGAGAGAAAGGCGCATGACTATGCTGTTGATAACTGGACATTGGGAATTCTCTGCTATGAGTTTATATATGGTGTCCCTCCATTTGAGGCTGAAAGCCAGATGGATACATTCGAAAGGTATGGAACCATTTCTGGATGCTTTTACCCTCAGCAAATTTCATTCCCTGCTTACAAATAATCTGTGTGTGTATACCTACTACCGCTGTAGGATAAAGAAGATTGATTTAGCATTTCCTTCCATCCCTGATGTTTCAGCAGAAGCTAAAGATCTCATTAGCAGGGTAATTTCCCTTCTCACTTTCACATAGGATGATGGTTTCTTTACTCTTCTTCGCTTCTTGATTGCGCGGCCTTTTTGTGCAGCTTCTTGTGAAGGATTCATCGAAAAGGCTGTCCCTCGAGAAGATCATGGGACATCCTTGGATCGTGAAGAACGCCAACTCTACGGGTATCTGCCCAAATTAGCACTATGCTATTTTGACTTATGCTATAATTATGGTGCATGATGGCTAGTTCTGTATATCAAGTAAGGCAAGGTGTGATAGATTTAATTGTTACATCTTTAATTACATACTGATATATCAATATTTTGTTTAGTAAGATGTAATATCATATACTTGTATTATACTTAGGAGTAGTAGTGTAGTACTCATCGTTTGTTTTGTGGGGTACATTGAAGTTAAGTACTACTACTATATTTTATAATTAATTATAATTATAATTTGTAATGCAGAATCCTACATTCAATTAATATTTCGGTGCTTTAATTTATGTAGGGAAGTGTGTTTAGATATTAGGTGGAGTACTCAATCCTTTCCATTAAAGATGACCAACTTTCCTTTTGATCTGTCCAACCAAGATGACTCTTTACTTAATAAGGAAATAATTAAGAAAATAAGGGATTTTAAAGGTAATTAGTTAACCCTAATTAATTCACTAATTAACTAAACCTGAGAACCCACCCACCCAATTGACCGCACACCTTCCAACTTCACTTTGGAGAAACCCTAGATCTAATCGGCGATCTCGTTCTCCGGCAATCGTCTCCGGCTCTGACACCACAGCTTTCGATAAACTCTTTCATTGTCTTTTCCTATCACCGATCTTCTTTATGTTTGTGCTAATAGCGCAGAGGACGTCACCCTCCCCGCAATGATCGACGAGAGCGGTGCGGTTTCCGACGGTGCCCTTTCAGTTTTCCCAAATTTTAGGCGTATTATCGATTTTTACGACGGAGATGGTGGATGAATCTAGTCGGGCCAAGTTTGACTGTAAAGTGACTGAATTTATTCGTTTTTAGCATCGCATTTGGCTTTTGATTATTGAATTTCTTGATATTTCGATTGTTTCTTCTTTTTTTTCAAGAAATTCTCATCTTGAATGTAAATTCCCAGGTCTCGATGGGGTTAAGCTATCTGGAGATGCCGAATTTCAGTGCTTGCCTCCTAAAAAATTTCTTAATGGATCTTCTTAGTTTCACATATCAAGTTAAGAAAAAAACAAATGATTTTCATCACTACGATATTTGACAAGAAAATTGGATGTAATTGTAAGATTTTAATGCCTAAACTGCTGCTTATTTTTATTGATTTTGGGTTTGTTCATGACAGATGCTTCAGATCGTTTATTCTGTTTATTGTTCACTTATTATACTACTTGGCTATGTTTCTTGGTTGTTGGCTATATATTGTTGTTGGCAGGTGAGTCAATGTGCTGGTTGTGGTGGTGTGGTGGTTGTTGGCTATGGTGTGTTGGTTGTGGTTGTGGTGTGTTGTTGTAATTGTGGTTTGTTAGCTTCATTATGCATTAACATTAGTCACCATCCACTGTATTGCATTAACAATTTAACATTAGTCACCATCATGCATTACATTAACATTAGTCTCTACCGAAATTTACAAAAGATCATTGCATTTAATCTATCCACTTTGATATGTATGGATATTTACAAAATAAGAGCATTTCAATAAGTGATGCATCTTAACAAAAAATCATTGAATTCACTACCATACAATGTTAATCAGCATGGATCTTTATAAAAAAGGATGTATCTTTTCAAAAAACTAGTGCATCCCGTCAAAAATCATTTATCATCTACACAATGCATTCACATTACATCAATAGGCTCCAAGCCCAGAGCTTGAACTATTGTGGCTATTGCCTCGCTGCATCCCATGTCTTGGAGATATTTGATGCACTGCATTGCTAACTCTAAAGGAACTTGCAAGTTCTTGCAAGTTCTGTTGGAGTTCATGTGACCTTCTCAATGCATCTTTCCTCATGTGTGGCAATTTGTAATCGTTGCGTCCATCCGCTTTCATGATTTCCAGCATGCAACATTGTAAACTTATAAACACATTGTCAAGTGTAGTAGGGCTCAATTTTGCAAATGACTTCTCAACTGCATTCACTAACTCATCAACATTCTTGCATGCTGTCTGGACTTGTAGAGATTGTATAGCTCTGAAAAAACCTAAGTCATTAACATTTGTATCTGGCGAATTTGGTGGTTGTTGTACCAATCTAATGCCAAAACCAGATTGTTGTGCAGCCAATCTGAATTCTGGATCACTATCCAGGATGTGAGGTTTTGCATTGTCTTGTTGTATGATTACTTTAGGAGCAAATGCTAGCCATTTTGAGACAATGGTTGGTATAATCTACAAGTCCAATATCAAATTCATAATATCAATGCATAAATTACAAAAATTTCTCAAATTTTTTTTTTTTCATACTTTGTCTCAATATTAAGCGCATAAAATCAGTGCATAAAATTAAAATTTGTTACCTTAGTGATCAAACAGGCTTTCATCACTTCTCTATTGACGCTTTGTATAGCTTTTGTCTCCATTGTCCCGGCTGGTCTATTCTTACTTTTTCTCTTTGCTGGAACTTTCACAGTAAAAGGAAATATTCATATCTTGCCATCAAATAACACTTCACCATTATCTGCAAAAAGTAGCCTCGAAACAACACACAGAAACATTATTTTCTCTATGTAATTTTTGTTTTTGCACATTCTATGTGGATCTTCTTCTCCGGGTGCCAAATAAAATCTTTTACTTGATCTTGTCATGTAGAACCACTTCTCATCAATATGTATTGTGTTGTGCATGTTTCTAAACCTCATTACATTGAGCATTCTATCAAGAGCATTCTATCAAGCTCTATAGATTCAAGTGTAAATCTCAAACGTAACAGTTTGTTAGGGGCTGTTAAATTCGACTTAATGGCTGATGTATGAGCTCTAATTAGACCTGAATTACCCACCTTCCGACAGTAGATTTCGAGCACCCCAAACCAACGGTAAGTCGCCTAATTGTACCTCTCTTTGTGTAATGTAGACTAGACAACAAGTTCAAATCAAGAGTAACACGTTTAGAATTGTTTCTAAATTTCTTACCACTCACTAATTGCACTGCTTTGCCTTCGTCTTGTTGTTTTTTTTACTAAAGTCCAATACCGATTGACGGTTCGTCGGGACAGTGAGAACTTGCGTTGAGCGTCCTTGAAGATGCCCGAGGTGGTGTGTCGTCAACACAAGCCTCCAGGATAAATTGGACGACAAGATTATTTTTTTGTGTGGAAGACTCCTTTTTGCCCACCATGACTTCCTTTAAATCTGCTGTCGTTTTAGTGTTAGTGTTAGGAAGCAATTTAATGTTCAAAATCTATTTATAGATATAGCCTCATCTATTGTTGAATTCTGCCGCCAAGTTGAAATTTCCAAAATTGAATTAATGGATCTGCCGCCAAGTTAAATTCAAGTTTTATATTCCATGTCTATTTTAAATTCACATAATTTTACACTTTATGTAATTTTTGAATTTATTGTTTTTCATACTTTAATTAAATGAAAAATCAAATGGACAATATTGAAAACTACAATCATGTTTTCCGTTTTGATACTCGTTAACTTAGAAAATGACAAAATCATTTCCTAAATTTCAAAATTTTTGATCCAGCATATCATTAATGAAAAAAATGTGATGATCTTGTCAATATTTAAGTGTGTATTTTGAGAATCTCTCTCTTACTTAAAATTTCCAATTATATTTTCTTTCTGTCACTTTATCTCTCTCTCATACTTAAAACACTCATCAACCTGTTCTCTTTCTACTTAAACATTTTAAATAAGTCTGCATAAAATTCCGTACCGTCCTCAGGAATGAGTCATCTTTCCTAAGACGGAGGGAATACTATATTTTCTTTGCACAGTAACGAGTTGAAATATGGAATGAAATTTTTTATTCGTATTTTATTTTTTATTTTTTATTTTTTATTTTTTATTGTTTATTTTTTATTGTGAAAAAGTTAACACCAACTACAAAGCAGTAACGAGTTGAAATATGGAATGAAATTTTCTATTCGTATTTTATTTTTTATTTTTTATTGTGAAAAAGTTAACACCAACTATATCTGCTTTGTCGTTGTCATTTTTTTGGAATTCATTGCTGCACTATACGTGGAGTTTCCTCAACTCATTATGTTTGCCACTTAAATCAAAAGTTCGTTCTATAATAAAGTAAAAAAGTGATTTTGAGTTAGTCTGCCAACAATATGTTTGATTTATACTTTTATTTAAATAAAAAAACTTTGGCAATGAGAATCTCTTGTGTCTTAATTTTCCCACGTAAATTAAGCTTGGTTGACGATTGGTAACTACTGTTTACCCATCTCCATTTAAATATACAGGGACAGGGAGTAGTAAATTTGCCTCGTTAATTTTCCAAATTAAAATGTACTATTTCAATAAGTTGGCTTTCGATCAAAATTCCTTTCTGTTTCCTCCAACGGCTTTAAATCCGACGTGGCACTGACGACTACATCAAAACCCTATCCCCAATTCACTCTGAGTCAGTCCAAGTAAGCAACAATGGCCGCCTCTCTCGCCCTCGCGTTAATCGCCCTCCTCTCCGCCGCCATTTCCGCCACCAACATCACCGAAATCCTGTCCGGCTACCCCGAGTACAGCGAGTTCAACGACCTCCTGACGAAGACGAAACTCGCCGATGAGATCAACAGCCGCGAGCCCGTGACCGTGTGCGCCCTTCCCAACGGCGCCCTCTCCTCTGTCACCTCCAAACACCCCCTCAGCGTCGTCAAAAACGTCCTCGCCCTCCACGTCCTCCTCGACTACTTCGACGGCCCCAAACTCCACAAAATCTCCGAAGGCTCCGTCCTCTCCACCACCCTCTACCAGACCACCGGCAATGCCGCCGGCCAGCTCGGCTTCGTCAACATCACCGACGTCAAAGGCGGCAAGGTCGCCTTCGGATCCGGCCTCCCCGGCTCCCCTCTCGACTCCACATTCACCAAATCCGTCAAACAATTCCCCTACAACCTCTCAGTCATCGAGATCAGCCAGGCAATCGCCCCTGCCGCCGTCCTCTCCGCCGCCGCCCCCTCCGACCTCAACATCACCGCACTGCTCGAGAAGGCAGGCTGCAAAACATTCGCCTCTCTCATTGTTTCAACCGGAGTGGTCAAAGTTTACGCCTCCGCCGCGGGGAAGGGTTTGACCGTTTTTGCCCCCAACGATGAGGCGTTTAAGGCGGCGGACGCGCCGGATCTGACCAAACTCACCAATGCGGAGGTCGTTTCTCTCCTCCAGTACCACGCGCTCGCCGCATACAGCCCCGTCGGAACTCTCAAGCAGACCAAAGGGAGGATCTCCACTCTCGCCACCAATGGCGCCGGGAAATACGACCTCGGCGTTAAAACCGCCGGCGATTCGGTCAGTCTCGTCACCGGAGTCGACGATTCCAGGATTGCTTCCACCGTCATTGATTCCACTCCTCTCTGCATTTTCACCGTCGACAGTTTGCTCCTCCCCGTCGAGCTCTTCGGGAAAGCTCCTTCTCCGGCGCCGGGACCGGCACCAGAGACATCTCCATCTCCTTCTCCGGCGGAGGCTCCTACCCCTGCCTCCTCTCCGGAGCCTGCTTCCGCGCCGTCGCCGTTCAAGTCTCCACCGGCGCCGCCGACCAACTCGCCTGACGGAGCGCCGTCGGAAGGACCGACGGCGGACTCGAAGAACAGCTCTTCCGACAATTCCGGCGCCTCGTTTGAAGCTCCGCCGGCGGTGGTGAAGGTGCTGCTCACAGTGGCATTTTTGGTATTTGGTTGCATTTTGACGTCCTAAATCGTCATTTCTTCCCCGGTTTGTTATTTTCTTTTAATTTATTTCTTTCACTTTATTTGTGTGTATTTCCGATTTCGAGTTGTTTGTGGAGGAAACGCTTTTTTTAGTATTTTTGTATTTTATTTATTTTCTCTTTCTTTGCGTAATTGTTGTGTTTGTTTAGCATATTTTATGTGAGACAGAGACCCTGAATTCAAGTGATTTATATTTTCCCCTTTTCTTAATCTTAACGATCACAGGTTTGGATGGATGATTTAATTTTTTTAATAGTAGATTAAATTAGTGGCCTCGTTCTTGAAAGAGTGAAGGTTCTTGAAGTGTCGGTTGTGAATCTTGGTATGAGCAGTTGGAGAGAGAAAATCTTGTCGGAACGGACCCACAGGTCAATTTAAGACTGCAATTATGAATGTAGTTACTAAAAATAACTACTTAAAGCAAGAAAGTAGTTAACTAAGACCCATAAGGGCATGAGCACTAGGGCACCCTATGTACCGCCATATTAGCATTTTATTCTCCACCATTCTACTTGCAGTGGGGCGCTTTAAGGCGCGCCCTATAGGTTTTGCTATTATTTTATTAATTAATTTAAATGTTTTGAAATATATAAATGCAAACTAATTAAAAAACACAACGATTAAATGAAAAATGGCAAATACTACATTGATTAAAAAAAAAGTTACACAGATTAGAAATAAAAAAAAAAGTTCTACTCTACAAAATTCTCAACTTTCGTCGCAACTCATCGATCAACCCCTGGAGGTATTCGGCTCTGACCGGATCCGTACACTTCATGAGGGCGTTGTGCGTGTCCAACAACGTCCGCGCCATCGAGGCTGTTGCCAACTCCGAGTAGGTAAGTGCAGCCGGGGTCGGGGTAGGGGTCGGGATCGGCGATGGGGAGGCGGCTTGCGAGGAGGATGTCGCCTTCGCCTTCCCCTTGTTCTTCGCAGCCTTGACGCCTATGGGACGCCGGGAGGACATCGGTGTGCCAGAACTCTCTTCCTCCGTGTACGTCAGGTTGAGGTCCACCGGACGAGTTCCGCTTTCGCTGTTTGTGTAACCACCAGCGTCGGTGGTCTTCGTCTTCTTCGTCGCACCGGTGTGCAAAATCCTGCCTTGGAACTTCTGCTTGTCCCTCAAGAGCGCCCAGATGCTGAAATGCTTGAAGTCTCCATACATGGACTGATACGACAAACAGAGCTCTATCACGCATATCGCTCAAGCTCTTGCCGCTTCCCTGCTTCCTCAAGCACTTCTCGTACTCCGCCGCGAACAGGTTGACTTGCTTCTTCACCTAATCCCAGTGCTTGCGGAGCTGCTCTCTATGGCGCTTATATGCGGTCGGCGGCTTCGCCTCATTGTAGCGCTCGGCGATGCGCTCCCAGTACGCGAGCTGCTTTTGGTTGTTCGCGAATATCGGATCCTCCGATATATCCACCCAACACCTCGCCAAGGCGAGGGTTTCATCCGGTTGGAAGTTCGTACGTCCGGGGGTGTACTCTTCATTCGTTGCCGGAGGTGGCAACTTGTACGCCTTGTACTTGGTCCGCTTCTTTCTGGCAGGGGCGGCAGCGGCGGAGGGGGCGGCGGCGCGACGGGAAGGGGCGGCAGGGCGAGTTGGAGACGGTTCCATGTCAGAGAGACCGTACAAATCGTATTGAAATCGGGATCGTACTGCGTGTTGGAGTCGAACGACCGATATTCGTCAGGTTGTGTACCCGGCCAACGTGCACCGTCTCCAAACATCGGGTTATTGGGACTTGAGTATTCACCAGAATCCATTTTATATCGTAAGTTGAGAGTGGAAAACTGAATCGAAAGGTCACAAATGAAATGTGGGGTAGGGCTATTTATATAAACACAATTTTTAAATTTATATATATATATATATATATATATATATATATATATATATATATATATAGGGTTTTCATCTATCAAAAGAAGCCCCTAAGTATAGAAATACAGACCATATACCCACCGTTAGATTTGGAGATGAACTGGATATGAATGGCCACGATCTGGATTGGTCAACGTTTTCTGTGGGTCATAATAGGAGCGATCTGTGTCATATAAGGGTAATTTAGGGATAGAAAATATAATGAACCGCCCTTCCATTTTTTAAGAGTGGATTAATTGGGATCATTACTCCACATGCTATTAAGTTGAATCTTCGATTCCCACGCCATTCAGTTCCTCTCTCTCACCAAAAATACATCACTAAATCAGCAAACCCTACAGACTAGAATCAAACCAAATCGTCTCTGCGTCAAAATCACCCAAACCCTACCAAACTCAAACTATATTTTCGGCGACGAAGGAATCGTTTGGGCATCAAAATCGACTTCAAACCCATACTTGACAAGCACGATTTGTAGAGCGTCTTCTTCAACCATGGAGGACACAAGATCTTCTGGAACCGCGACACATGACGGAAAAGGTTTGTAAGTTTTTTTTTTTTACAATTTGACCGAAACTCAACTCAAATCTGACCCAGAATTCAATTCCATTGGTTGGCTGTGACCTAGTCTATGAACGAAATACTGGGAAGAAGAAGGCACCGGCAAAACCTAAAGACCAGAAAGGTATGTCGACTACATTGTCTGGGTTATTATTTGAAGGAATGAAATTTTAGTTCTTTTTTGTGCACTCTGTTTTTTGTTCGTGTGTTTTTTCATAATCTGCTTTGTTTGTGTAAATGTTAAACACTAAATTATTGATGCTTCATGTACAGCATCACAAAAAAAATCTCTGCAGAAAGTGAAAAAGGGGTAGCAAATGCAAGAGTTGTTACTAATTCTGGAAAAGGTCAGACAAAATAAATCATGACTTGATTTGATTGTGATTATATCTCAACTACATAATTGTTGTTTATTGAAGAGTATTAACCTCGTCTTGATGCAACGAATTTGGAGGCAAAAGTGGGCAAAGATAATTGATAGTAACGTTATGTCATACTAATACGATTCTGAAATCGACGAGGAGGGTGATCCAAAAGCGTACTTCAACAATGGTCGACAATCGAGCTTCTGGATCGGCGAGGCATGACGGAAAAGGTTAGTATGATTTCGTACAACGATTGACTTAAAATTTACAAAATCTGGCAAAATTTTCACTTCAATTGGTTGGATGTCACGTAGTGTATCAGAGAACGACGTGAAGAAGAAGATACCGCCGATCCCAAAAGCACCGAAAGGATGTTTAGATTACCACTATTTTAATGAAACGGTGTTAAGAGCTTGTAATTCTCTTTTTTAAATCATGTTTATATGTCGGTTGGATGTCATTGTTACTATATATTATTTCATCTGTAAGATGAGATAAACTTCCATTACAATGACCTTGGAATGCTTTCCTCTTGTTTCTTGTAGACGATAGCCCATGTGATTAGCATTATTCGATACATTGGATCATAGTAAATGAATATTTGTGCCATAGCATTGTTAAGTTAATTTGTGTCATAATATACCAACATTCGAGGCATGGCATAAAACTACTGAGTACCAGAATATCTCATACAATTTGATCGAAATGTTCGTATCAAACAAACTGAATATTAGTGTGACCGAAGAATATTCTCATGTTTTGAACATATTAAAAAAACCAAATACACGATTGTTCTCATGTTTTAAACATATTAAAAAAATCAAATATTAGTACGAGAGAAGAATACACAAACAATAACCAAAAACATCATCTATGTTTTTGGGTCATACTAAACGAATATTTGAGTCATGGAAACATATGGGTAAATTGGGTCATAATAATCGAATATTCGAGACATGACATAAAACTACTGAGTACAATAATACTGTTATAATGCCCAAAACATAATCTATTCTTTTGGTCATACTAGATGAATATTTGGGTCATGGAAACTTATGGGTAAATTGAGTCATAATAATCCCATATTCGAGTCATGACAAAAAACTACTGAGTACCAGAATGCATAATACAAATCTGAACGAACTGAGTAATTTCAAACAACGTGACATTGCAAATAAAATGGACTAAAAAAAACTTAAACTGGCGTTACTTCAAAAACAAAATACATGGTATCAAACTTCAGAATTTCATCAATTGGTTTCTTCTTTTGGGTTGCGAAGTAGAATGTGTGTCGGATTCCATTTTTGGAGTTGGGATCTGCCAACGACAATGATGTACAATTGGAAATGGAACAGATTAAATCTGGAAAACGATTGGATTTGGGATCTTCCAACGACGATGGTATAGAATTGAGAATGGAAAAGATTAATCTGATACAAGTATAATGGAAGTTTGATGGTACAGTGGCTGAAGAAGATGAAGATAGGAAGGAGATGAAGTTGATGAAAATAAAATCATAACTCACACGTAAGATTTGTTAGTGGAAAGATAAATGGCAAGATTATAGGAGATACCATAACAATAGAAATATAGCTAATGACTATATTAACCTTATTGGATTTTTAGGCATTAAAATAATAGGATTTACGTAATTAATTGAGCCATTAGATCCTTTAAAATCTAGATGATCTCGCCAGATCCAAAGGCTGAAAATTGGCCTCTATTTCTTGATTTAAACCCATTCTTGTTTGGATCAAAATCCTATATATATATATATATATATATATATATATATATATATATAGGGTTTTGATCTATGCAAAACTGGATTTAAATACAGAAACGCAGAACAATATCATAATTAGGGCGCTTTTAGGTCATAATTAGGTAATTTGTAGGTCATGCTAACAAAGCATGACCTAAAACGATCTTAGTATGACATTAAATCCAAATATTATAATATGACCTAAAATTGCTTAATTATGACCTTCCGTGTTTTTGGTTAATTATTGACCATTAGATCATCTAATCCTAGGGCTGAGATTTGGTCTGCATTTCTGGATTTAAACACATACTTATTTTGATCATCTCCATATATATATATATATATATATATATATATATAAACGCGTTGCATCGTCCGCGGACTAAGCTTAGGGCGAGGACGACTCATCGTCCATCGTCCGCGCGCCCCACCGTGGATGCCCTAAATTATTTCCCTTTCATGGGATAATCCGAAATCGCAAGGCCTAAGAGCATCCACAGTGGGCGGACGATAGTCCTCCCGATGCATTGGGTGGGCTATTGTCCGCCACTGTAGCCATGCAGACGATGCCCGATGCATCGTCCACGGACGATGGCGTAGGAACACGCATCGTCCGCCCCACTGCGGGTCACGTGGACGATGCAACGCGTTTTCCTTTTTTTAAAATTATTATCTATTTAAACCCTCATTTCTCTTCCATTTCCCACACCAATAATTCTCTCTCATCTCTTACTTTCCCCACACACCAATATTTCACTCACAATCTTTCTCACTGAAAAAAATGAGACCCGAAGACGACTGGAGTACCTCGGAGGGCATTACTCGGGCATTAATGAAATGATTTTTTTTTTCTAATTTTTTTAGTGTTTTAAATATTCAAGTAAATAAAATGCTTAGGGCGGCCTATAGGGCATTCCACTACAGGTAAAAGGGTAGGAGGATGAAATGCTGATGTAGCGGAGTATAGGACACTCTATAGGGCAGACTACAGGGCTTCCCATTGTGGATGCCCTAATTATGTAGTAGAGAATGTAGAGATCTATGAATACATGGTGCTGGCCTAATAACAGGGTTTCTCTTCAATAGAATAGTATAGTAGTCCTTAATTAAAAATGTAGCAAATCTATCATATTCCGAAAATGTCACACATCGAATATTTTTCTTAACTGTCACTTTAAAATGCATCGAACACATGTAGCTATTTAATGGCATTCAACAACCACAGCTCGAATTAATAATATGGCCTCCAAGTTTTTTAATCACTCCTTAAGTTCTGCTATTTCAAATGATCATTTTAGAGCATCCACCTCCGTGCTGTTGCCAACGAGCACGGATGTGAGCCTAGACCCACCCACATTTACTCCCTGCTCTTAGGCAAGAACACAACGTCCACATCCGTACTCTTGCAAGGACAAGCTCAAGGGTCCCACCATTCTATTATTCAATTTAAATAAAAACATTTCCACAAAATTAAAATGAATTAAAAATATCCGAAATACTATTACAAATTACAAAAAAATTAAAAATTACATAATTAAAATCCTAAAAATTAAAAAGTACATAATTAAAATCTTAAAAATTAAAAATTACATAATTAAATTCATAAAATTAAAAAAACCCACTACTCGTGGCCGAATTTCGCCCAAATGTGTTTGATTAGGTCTTCTTGTAGCTCAATGTGGGCTCGGGTATCGCGCATTGTGTTCCTTGTTTCGATCATCTCGCCCACCGTCGTATGCACACCTCGGTGTGGGGGAGACCACGCAGGTGAGCTTCCGGCTTCATTCTCGTCGTAAAAGCTAGCCGCCATCGGTCCTTCGTCAGCTATAATCATGTTGTGCAAGATAATACACGTGTACATGATGTCGGCGATATTTTTCACGTGCCACAGCCGAGACGGGGCCTTCACAATGTTGAATCGGGCTTGAAGGACCCCAAAAGCTCTTTCGATGTCTTTCCGGGCGGACTCTTGACGCTGCGCCAAAATGGATGATAAATGTGTGTATTTACAGATGATTTTGGGAATAAAAAAATATAAAAAATCAAAAAAATTCCAGATAAACGGTAAAAAAACGGCCATATTTTTTGGAATTTGGATGTTTTTGGGGGGTATTATTTCCGATTTTAAAAAAATGAATTTCCAACGGAAATGCCTTTGGCCAATCAGAACGCGCCACGTCATCGAGCAGCGCCGCGCCAGCGGCAAGAGTGCAGCGACGATGAGGCGGTGCCGTGCCGCTGGCACGGACAGACGGATGTCCACTCACCGGATGCTCTTATTTCATTTGGAAGACCTCTATTTCAATAGGTCATTATTGATATATAGTAGTAACAAATACTAAAATACAACTTACCATATGCTGATGCTATCAGGGGCGAAGCTACCCTTTGTATAGATGGGGCAATTGCCCCTCCTCACCAACACAAATCCTTCTATATTTTAATAAAGATTTCCAAATATATATCAATTTCTTCACTAAATGTCCCCTTATTAAAATTTATAAAATTACCCTGGATATAATTTTGCCCCCGGTGGCATGATTTTCTGGCTACGCCCCTGGATGCTATTATGGTCCTATTTGTACTGTCTTTTCTCTTTTCATTAAAAGTTGATTTCTCTCCTATTACATTAGTGGAGTATAAATTTATAGTAATATACTCGTTTCTTAAATTTTGTGCTTGGATATGAACCCTGCTCTAATGGATAGAGAAAGTAAAATCATATCGAATTCAAAAAAAATATATATGACAAATTTACAAAATATGGTTCAAATTATTATTTTATCTAATTACCAAAAGCTATAGTTGCAAAAATTAAGTCATCAATAAAGGTCATTACTTCTCAAACAGTCTTCTACAGCTGCTATTTAATTGGGCTGGCATGTTTTTATTGAGCCCATACATTGAAAATCTAGGGCCCAGCTAATTTATAACAAAAATATTATACTTCCCCCGAATGCATTTAGGCCATCCACAATAGGAATAGCCCAGCCATAGCCTAGCTACAAACTCCTCCTGCCACATCATCAACACTAAAAATCATTCTGCCACATCATAAATAGCTCAGCCACATCAATAGCCACATCACTCAAAATTATATAAAACAAATAATTAACAATCACACAAAATACGCAATTTAATTTACGATACATATACGAGAAAATTCAATAATATTATTAAAATTTTAAAAGTACATTAATTAAAAAAAAATTACATAATTAACAAAAAAAACCAATGTCGTGTAGACGTCTCCAAACCGAACCGGCCCGGATGAACCGGCCCGGAACCGTCGCCGGCGGTTCCGAACCGGAACCGGAACCGTCACCGGCGGTTCGAACCGGCACCGGAACCGCCGGAACCGCCGGGCCGGTTCCGGTTCCTCATTTTATGCAAACCGTAATCGGCGGGTCGGAACCGCCAGTTTCGGCGAAACCGGAAACCGGCGGTTCCGAACCGGCGGTTCGGCGGTTTCCGACACAATTTCAGGCCTACTCCCTAGCCTTTTCACAATGTCAAGGTTAAACCGGCGGTTCCGGGGCCTAAACCGGCGGTTCCGGGCCTAAACAGGCGGTTTCCCACCGAAATTTTCAAAATTTGAAAATTCAAACGGTCGGTTGGTTTTGATAACGCAACCGCCAACACCGCAAGTATATCCGATTTAATTGCGGCTTGCTCCCCGGTGATAAGTGGTAAGTATTTTCATCAACGATGTATTTGTCATATTTTAAACTTATGTGTACAAGATGCTTTGTCTTTATGGCAAAGACATATTCAACCTATTACTACAGCTGTATCCTTGATCCACTGGAAGCCTCAAATTGGCAAGGCGTGGAAGAAGTATTGCCACTCGAAGAAAATAAGGTACACAAAGTTTACTTTAGACGTTTCTACTAGATGGAACTCTACATATGACATGTTGCAATCTACAATGGAGCATATAGACTATTTAGTTGATTTTTATAGAACTTACCCTGTTGATGATTTATATCTAACATCTTCTTGTTGGGAACAAAGCCTGAGTTTATTTAAATTATTCAAAAATTTTCGAAGTGCCACTATGGAGTTATCGGGTGTGTATTATTGCACATCCGTTCGTGTTTTAGAACATTGCATGATCATATCACTTGGTTTTAAAACTGCAATGAAAAATTCCGCAAACAATCTTGAGCTTATGTGTGTTTTATATTACATGGTTGAAAAATGGCTCAAGTATTTCAATGAGATCCCAACAGTTTTTTTGCTTGCCAAAGTTTTGGATCCAAAGTGGAAACTAGTTGGTACTTTCAAAATTTTAGAATTTTATTACAACAGTTTAGCTTCTATTGATCTTGAACCACTCCGAGCTTTGCAAACTGACGACGACGACAACTACATAAACCTTGCCCAAACATTCCAAATAAACCTCCCCCACCTCCCAAGCCTCCAAAGAAATTTTGAGTTCGACTTGCGGGCTCTCTTTCACGATTACGAAGTCAAGTACAACACTACCCACCAAGTTCGACCTAGACCCCCCCGTCAAACACAGAACTTTGGCTTCTTCCAAGTTGATGACCCCGACACCCAATCCCAATTGGCGGACCTATACGCCTTCAGCAGCGGAGGAAGGACGGCATATTCGGTAAGTGAGTTAGATTTATATTTAGACTCACACTTTTCATTCAATGAAAAAGAAGGAGGTCCCGTTCCCCAACAAATCGACGTCCTAGATTGGTGGTCTTCACACGAGAAAGATTTTCCCATCCTTGCATCAATGGCCAAGGAGATCTTTTCGGTTCCGGCTTCCACTGTCGCCGTCGAGTCCGCCTTTAGTGTTGGAGGCAACGTCTTGGACGACCGAAGAAGTAGGCTCACCGGACAAAACATGGAAGCCACCATGTTACTTGATGATTGGTGCTCCGCCGAAATTAGAGACCAAGAACCGGATTGGGACAAACTAGTAGTACAACCCGACCAAGACTACTTCCCCGACGAAGAAGAGTAGGCGCCAATACTTCCGATCAAGCCAAATAGGTAAGCAAGGTAAGAGAACTACGTGGACTTTGATTCCAAAATGCAATTGAGCATTGAGGATACGTAGGCATCTCAACTTATATTTCAACTTAAATTTTAAATTTAAGTTTAAATTTAAGTTGAGCTCAAGTCCTTTTCCTTTATTTCTTTTTTCTCCCCTTTATTTCGAATATGTAATTTTGTAAATTGTAATGAAGACTTTAAGTCTTTTGTAATTTATAATTTTGAAGTTGTAATTTCTAATTTTTATGTTGTAATTTGTAAATTTTAACTTGTAATTTGTAATTTTAAAGTTGTAATTTGTAATTTTGAAGTTGTAATTTGTATCAATAAAATTACATTTGTACATCGCTTCATTCTAATGTTATTTACGTAAGTTTTTTTACATTTTAAACTTGAATTACAATTTACAAAATGCAAAAAAAAAAAAAAAAAAAATCGGATAAACCGCCAAACCGCCGAACCGGCCCGGAACCTGCCCGTAACCGGGTAACAACCGACGGTTAGGCCGGTTCAAGTGAACCGACGGTTAGGCCGGTTCAAGTGAACCGGCGGTTCACGGTTCATAAACCGGAACCGTGCGGTCTTCGACGGGCCGGTTCCGGTTCCAACAAATTTTGAACCGGAACCGCCGGTTCCGAACCGTGAACCGGCGGTTCACGAACCGTGGTGACGTCTACTGTCGTGCAGTCCTCCGCGCCCATAACTCTTCAATTAAATCCTTTTGGAGTCGAATATGAGCCTCCATTTGGCGCATGACGGGCAAGTCGCGTATATATAGTGTTTCGGAAATAAAAAAAATTAAAAAATTCGCGCTAGGCGGTGCGCTAGGCGATCCGGACGCTGCAATAGCGCCTAGCGGATCGCCTAGCGCCGGCGCTCGGCTAGGCGGTGCGCTAGGCGCTATTGTGGATGCTCTTACTACCCAATCGAGTACTAGTAGTATTTATGATATGAATTTGGAAAATTGGGAACAGAATAAAAATTTGAAGCAAATTCTGGTATAGGGGTGGGTCGATACGATATATCGTATCGAAAACGTTGTATCGTATATCGTATCGAAAATATCGATATGAAAGAATTTCATATCGTTATCGTATCGAAAGTTTCGATATATCGAATTTCGATATATCGAACTTTCGATATATCGAACTTTCGATATGGAGGATATCTATATCGTTATCGTATCGATATTTCGATATATCGTACCGAAATTCGATATATCGAAAATATCGATATATATCGTATATTCGATAT
Source organism: Salvia splendens (assembly GCF_004379255.2). Lineage (NCBI taxonomy): Eukaryota > Viridiplantae > Streptophyta > Magnoliopsida > Lamiales > Lamiaceae > Salvia > Salvia splendens. Next base: position 4,598,614 of record NC_056033.1, on the reverse strand, counting down.
ATATCGTATATTCGATATAAACGATATATCGTACCGAAATTCGATATATCGTACCGAAATTCGATATATCGAAAATATCGATATATATCGTATATTCGATATAAAACGATATATCGAAAATATCGATATATATCGTATATTCGATATAAAACGATATATCGCGATATAAGGAAATTCATATCGTTATCGTATCGAAAACTACGATATATCGAAAATCCGATAATTTTTCGATATTTTTCAATACGATACGAGCGATATATCATTTTTTCGATATTTTTCCCCAGCCCTATTCTGGTATAATTGGATAATTATCACTCTTACAGCAGTCAGATTTTGTGTACTCCGTATATGATTATTCCATGAAAACGAAATCTAAGATTTGATCACCAAAAATAAAAATATTTAGCTTTTTAATAAGACCAACTTAACCGACAAATACTATTTAACTTAACAAAAGTTGTGGTACATTTTGACATCATTTTAAGTTTTTTTTTTTACAACATGGAAACTTCATGTTTTTTTCATAAATTGTTCACTAAATGATATGGTTTTTTTTCACAAATCGTTCGCTAAATGATATGGACGTCCAGACACACCACATAATATTAAATCCGAGTGAGGTTGAATTTTATGGCAAATTTACTAAAAATTCAAAAGTTCATGAAGTACTACTCCATATTTTATCACTTTTTTCAAAGTTGATGGGAACAACTTGAATTAACTTATTAGTGTATTTTTGGCTAAATGAAACATTTCTTCACTCGCAGTACACCGATGGCTTTTATTTAAAATCGTGAATTATCAATTACTCATGGATCACAATTTATTAAAGTTTTGTTGCACTCATTATTTTTAAGCGATGGACATACATTAGTTTAATTAAAAATGCCAATAAGGCTATGCATATGCATGTTTTACTAAAAAGTAAAAACTACTCCACCCGAATAAATTATCACATACATGCCCACAAAGGCAAGTTACTAATTTAATAAAATCCAGAAAAATTACAGTAATTTAAAATTTCCATAGACGCATCAGAATGTTAATTTGTTTAAATCAGAAAATGTACATAAGTTTTATTTTGGGATAACTGCCCTTAAAAGTCATAAACTTTCCCATAAACTATCAAATTGGCGTATAATGTCACGAACTTTACGATCGTTGCCGTTTTCCCATGGCGGGTTTTCCGACTATAAATCCAGCTGACTTGGCTGCCAGGTGTGTGTTGAGTGGATGACGTGGATGCCAAATTTTAAGATGATGTGTCTTATCATCCTCCACCACTCCTCATCCCTGCGTGTACTCTCTTCCTCCTCTTCCTTACCGCCGTCGGCAACCCCGGGACTCCGATCCCGGCACCGACTCCACCATCACCGGAATCAGTTGCCCTACTCTCTCTCTCTACAAACCCAAATCCCCCAAATCTCCACCGCCACCGTAAGCAATAGGGAAAGGCGGAGATGGTGGGAGGATCTCCACTCTGACAGTTATGGTTCTTTTTATTATGGGCTTATTGGATAAAAACAGTGTGGAAGACGACAATTGCTGAAGCGAGGGAATCGGTGGAGGAGGCGGCGACGGTGGCGAAATTCAGAAACTCAGCGACGGAGGAGCTTCGTGGAGGAGGGAATCCATATTCTCTACGCTTTTTTGTCTCTGGTCCTTCTTCTTCTTGCTGTAGAGAGAATTCAAGAAGACTTTGTTGAATACGTCGTCGCGTCTCCTCTCACCTTACTGCATTTCTGTGCCGGCGGGGGAGGCGGTGGCGGTGGCGTCGTCGTCGCGATGAGATTTCTGTGTTTCACACGTTTATAAATCTGTCTTCTACTCGGCTTTCTTTTTCTGCGCTCTTTCCCAACTTCGTTTCTCACTTTCTTCGAATTCCGACAGCGGAGCTTCCTCCGCCGGTGGCATAGGCGGCTGGGGCGGCCAGACGAGATTCATCAAACTCAAATATTTGTAAAATCTCCTACTCTATCTCCCCTCCCTCAAAGCTTCACCCTCCCTCACCACCCTCTTTGCAACCTCCTCCGGCGGCGGCGCCACCCTTTCAGTCGGAAAATTTTTACCACCCGCAATGGGTTTATACATAAAACTACGTCGTTTTAGCCGTAGAAAACGACGCCGTTTTATGAATTTCCAGCGATCTCCATGTCAGCTTTCAGGCTTGCCACGCATGCTAATTTTCATCCGGAAATCATAGGGTCGGGTCAAAATGGGAGATATCAGCAACCCGGCAAAGTTCGTGACATTATACTCTAATTTTATAGTTTGTGGAAAAAATCGGAATTTGGTAAAAGTTTATGACTTTTAAGGCAGTTATCCATTTTATTTTAGCAATAAGATTAATTAGATATAACAAGTGTGGAACGGAATTTCTGAGCGTCTCAAAGAGGGAAGTTATTTACCAGCCATGGCTAGCGACGCCGCCGCCGCTGATAAGGCGGCGAAACCGCTTCCGCGGAAGCAAAACAAGCCGGACCAGACGAGGCGGCACCGTTCGATATTTGAAGTGCCGCCGGACTTCTTCGATTCCTGCCGCCTCTTCAACTCCACCTCCTCGGATTTTGAAACTTCGCCTGACGATGGCGTTGAAGAATCGAAATCGGAAAAAGAAGTTTCCGAGAACAGCAATCATGATGGAAATTCTAATAGCAGTGGTAAAATTATGCAGAGATGGTCTTGCAATACGTGTAAGGCGGAGTTTGAGTCTCTCCAAGACCAGCGCTACCACTTCAAATCCGACCTGCACCGTTTCAATGTACGTTTTCCTGTTTTTCTATGAGGTTTCTTTGAATTCTCGATTGCAGATAACCGGTGGCTGAGCATGTGTGATTTAATGGATTAGGAATTAGTTTTCAGTTTATACATTTTTAGGTCATTTAGCATTTTGATTTCGATTTGATGATTTGGAGCGTATGCGGTCTGTGATTCAGTTTGTTTGATCGATAGGGTAGTTGATGAAGGTTGCGGAAATTTTGAGTTTGGAAACTTGCAAATTTCCTTCAATTTTCAGGGCAGGGCTTCTTTACTATGCTAGATTGCTAGACTCTATGTGAGCTGATGTCAGGAATTAGTTGATGCCTAAGCTTTAGTCAGTTATGTGGTTCTGTTTGGTAATCCAATTGGCTCAGGGGGTAATATAATCTGCATTCAATTTTAATCATAAATTCATTTGAATTTTATTAATGCTGAAAAGTTCTTTTTTTTAATCTTATGACAAGGACTGATTAGTTGATTTGTTGTTGTATTGTTCGTTTGAAGTAGTGCACTTCTTTCGCCTACATTTCTAGTGAGAGTGTTCAAAAAACGCAATTGTTCACCCACTCCTCACCTGTAATATATATATGCCTCATCTTTTTGGCATCTTGTTTTTCTTGACGATGTTTGATCCCCAGATAAAGCTAAGCATTGCTGGAAAGAGCATTATTAATGAGGAAGATTTTGATGAAGCAAGTGCAAATTCATTGTCTAAAGACTATGATGTGTCAAGTATTTCTGGATCAGATGACGAGGACGAGAGAGACACCAGTCTTCTTGGTGACAGGAAACGTGAATTCGGTGGACTATCAAAACGTAAAATCTGTATAAAACTTAAAGATGGAGAGATAGTTTCAGTCTTGAAATGCTTATTTCTTGATGACTCTGATAGTATTTCATATGACACTGATAAGCCCCATTTCATGGATGGGGCTGGAGTTGTATATTTGACCCCAAGAGAAGTGATTGAAAAGCTGAGATACATAGTTCATGAACCTAGAGATAACTCCAGATTGAGGATTGTTTTACTTGCAAGGGGTGGGCACTTTGCTGGGTGTGTATTTGATGGGAATTCGCTTGTGGCTCATAAGACTTTTCACAGGTTAGTTCCTTAGTTCAGAATACGAAATGTATGACCAATTTAAATTGTTTCGGTTTTTTGTTTTACCTTTCTTGCACCTCAAAGGACATCTTCCTGCCCTCATTTGTTGCATTGCCAACAGATTGACACTTTTAGTTTCAATGGAATGCATTTGCTTCAATCTTTTGACCAGTGCTTTTCTGATGTCAACTGCCTTCATTATTTAGAGGGAGTGTTTGTGTATCTGCATCTCTACTCAATTAGCTACACCTTTTGGTCGATTGTGACAATAATAATTTGGAATTGCAGTTTTTTGTATTTACTTTTCGCTAAGCATATGAAGCAGCATGATCATTTTCGTCATGCTATTTGGCCAACTTTTTTTCTATGATCTTTTCAAGGTCATTTTCTTTGCAAACTACCTTTGAGTTGTTTTTTTCTTTTTCTTTTTTGTAAACTTATGTAGTATTCGTTAAGCAAGTGCTTTCTTGTTATTTGGCTGAAGTGTTTTCTTACTTGGCAGTCTCTGTTCACTTTGCTTATTAATCCAGTCAATTGTAACAAAATTGATTTGGACTTCTGTTTCTTGGTTTTATTTTGACCTAAGTATGCGTAGATGTGTAGCAATTGTTTCCAACTTCTAACTTGTTTTGCAGTTAGGAAAATTTTTAAAGTTCATTCATATAACAATTGTGTGCTTTATATGTGAATATTGTCATCCTCTTCCTCTTATTATTTTCCCTCCTTCAGGATTCCATGTATCCTTTGCCTTCCATTGTCTTAGTTTATTTAACAGCACAAGTGGTTCTTTGATGTAGATATGTTGTGAGGGCAAAGGCTGGTAAAAAACAATCATTAAAAGACGCAGGTGGACAAGCTATTCATTCTGCTGGTGCTTCACTTCGTCGCTATAATGAGCTCGGTCTCAAAAAGGTATGAGTTTCTTCTCTACTCATATCAAATGAATTTGCTGAACTTTGTTCTTTTTTTCATTTTTTTTTTGAAGAAGGTTTGGTTTAATCTGTGATTTGCGGCCTCCACATTACTTAGACAAATTGTGAAAATATTCTTCGAAAATATGTACTAATATGTTGAAATTCTTGCATTTTTCATACTTTAGTGTATGTTTCTAGTGTTCCATCATATGCGATCCTGTCTAGTTCCCACGAAGATAATTTTCCCTACCATGACTAGCAATTTTATATCGTTAATAACTTTATACCTTTGTTCTGTAATCAACTCCTCTCTGCAAAACCAAATCATTTGTAGCATGTAGTCTATTCCAGCCTCTTACTAGTTTATTTTGTTGACTATATTTGGCAAAAAATGCAGCCTTTATTTTGAAGTTAATATTCTTTGGGGTGCTAGACTGATTCACGTTTCCTCAATAACCAGGATATCCAAGAACTACTTACTTTATGGAAGCCTCATTTTGCCGTGGCCTCCTCCATCTTTATTTATGCTCCTTCTAATAACCGTCAACTACTTTTTGATGGAGAAAAACCTTATTTCATTTGTCAAGAACGTGCAATAAGAAATATTCCATTGACAGTTAGGAGGCCAACCTTGAAGGAAGCTAGGCGAATATACAGCTTGCTTGTACAAGTTTCCTCTGAGATCATTGAGGAAACAACCCCTGATACAAAAGAGGAATCATTATCTAGTGTAAAGAGTGGAAACCACAACTATACTGAATCCAGTGGATTGAAGTCCAAACAAAATTCAGAGGGTACAAAAGTTGCTGAAGCCAGTTCCTTAGTTACTCAAATGGATGGTTTGTCTGTTTCATTTGAGTCCAAAGATATGCTAAATGCTGTTGGCATATCAACACTTTTGCATGAAGCTGCAAAGTCTGGAAATGTTCAAAAAGTTCTGGAACTCCTAGAGCAGGGTTTAGATCCTTGCATTAAAGATGAGAGGGGCCAAACGCCATATATGCTTGCCACTGACAAGGAGGTTAGAAATATGTTCAGACGCTTCATGGCATCAAACATGGAAAAATGGGACTGGCATGCTGCAAAAGTTCCCAGCCCTTTGACAAAAGAGATGGAGGAATCTCAAGCAGCTAAGCAGGTAAAGCATTTCTTTATGAATTTGCATCAATCCTTTTCAGCCTCATAACTAGATACAAGTTTGACTTCTTAACAGTTAACCACTGTGTGTAATAAAAGTCTAAATCTGAATAGTAGCTTCCAATTTACTTGAACTTCATCTGAGGGGACCGCTAGTGGTGGAATATTTTTAAGTTGATTATGTGCAGTAGTGTTACTTCCTTAAATGCATTTTAAATTGGATTCAAGATCTTATGTTCCAACTGTGACGTACAAGTTTCCATTAGCCTACTTGATGCTATGGTTGTGCAAGTCAGCAAATAATGCTGCCACTTATTTCTAGTTTTTGTTTTATCTGAAATTTATATCAGGCAGAAAAAGATGCCAAGAGGAAAGCCAAAGCGAAAGAGTTAAAGAAAGTTAAGAAAGCGAAAGAAAAGAAGGCCCAGGTTTGTTTCTTTTTGTAGTTTTGCTTGCCCACATATTTAATCCAACACTAGTCATTTGTATTTTAATTGCTGGGTCATGATCATTTGTTGTTAGTCTATGTACTTATTTACACATTTTTCATGCGGTGAACAGGCTGAAGCTGCTGAATCCAGCAATAACTCGTCTAAGCCCGGTAATCCAGGAAGTTCTTTATTAACTAAGAAAGGCCAGTCTCACTCTAGCGGTTCAGCGACATCAAAAGAGGTATCCATGTGTTGCATTTCCCAATTCTGGTATCCATCTTGCCGGCTTCATCAGATACCTAAAACCACTTAAAATTTTCCCCAAATATGTAGGAGGTGCTCAAAAGAAATCAAGATGCGGAGAGGGAAAAGAGAGCTGCTGCCGCAGAGAGGCGAATCGCAGCATTAAAAGCTCAAGAATCTACACCAGTTGCTGCTCCCAGTAATCTGCAGTCAAATAATTCAAGTGGAAGTGATGTTTTATGTTCATGCTGCTTTGTGTCATTGGCTGGTATAGTACCCTTTCATCGATACCATTACAAATACTGCAGCACTCCATGCATGCATATGCATAGAGAGATCCTTGAAGATGTATGAACATTTCAGATCATTGGCCTTCTCTTTTCCAAATTTTTTTTCCTGAAATATTAATGGTTATATATATATTTGAGTTTGTAATACGCAGTCTTAGATTTTGGTCGCTGCTGTTTTTTTGTTTTCCTCTTCTACTCTTGACATTATATTTTTAATAATGTTAATGAAAAATAAAACTCTATTGGTTGGTAGTATTAGACTATTAGTAAATATTCTAGTTTATCTCGTTGTTTTAGTGTTTTAACAAATATGAGTTAACCTTATGGATACTGGCATCAATCCTAGTGCGATAGACGATCTGTTTTATTTTCATTGTACCAATAGCATATTGATAATTAATCAATCAAAATGAGAAACAATGTCATTAAATATATTTTAAAAGTAAAAGTATGTACACTTCATTAAATAATTAAATATATATATACTCTTAAATAAATTTCAAATTAAAATGATATTGATGGATATGTTGATAGAATACTTGATATCTACTACACATAGAGCAATTGCAATTTAGAGCATCTCCATCCGTGCTCTCGCCAAAAAGCACGGATGTGGGCCCAGACCCACTTTTATTACTTTTTTAGCACGGATGTAGGCCCGGACCCACTTTTACTATTTTTTTTACTCCCTGCTCTTAGGCAAGATCACAACACCCACATCCATGCTCTTCCGCAAGGACATGCTCAAGGGACCCACCATTCTATTATTCAATTTAAATAAAAACATTTCCACAATATTAAAATGCATTAAAAATATCCGGAATATTATTACAAATTACAAAAAAAATTAAAAATTACATAATTAAAATACAAAAAATTAAAAATTACATAATTAAAATACTAAAAATTTAAAATTACATAATTAAAATCCTAAAAAATAAAAAAATACATAATTAAAGGCTAAAAAATACCTTCGTGGAAGACTATTCCTCTGGCCCTATCTCCAATGTTCTTCGGAGACCCCGTATCATTGCCAAATGTGAATCAAGTTGCTCGGGGGTCATATTTCACCTATCGACCAAATTGAGTTGGGCAAAAAGGGTCCACATGTGAATCAAGTTGCGCGGATGGAGTCGCGGCGAGACGGCGGTTGGTCGTCGCCTTCTTTCTTCCTTGCGGCCGGCGTTGGCAACTGCTCTGGCCGGCGTCGGGGCTACCCAAATTAGCTCCGGTGAGCTGGCTAGCCACCTCATCCTCGCCGGCGTCGGATAGGGATACCGACCTCGACCGTTTGCTAGAGGAGGATGATACGCCTCCCCTATACTTCGGATGCACACGCACCTCCTGCCAAGCTATGAGGTACTTGAACGGTTTGTAATTTATGGATTGGTAGGTCGCCAAGGCGGCACTGATGATGTCGAGCTTGCTCCTACCGCTCCCCGCCGACCGCTCTTCCTGGAGGTAATACCCCTGATATAATTAAAAGCGGAGATAAAACAGATATAATTTATTGGGAAGTGGGAAAATATTTTTTTTATTTAATTTGAATTTTTTAAATTAAATCTGATTTTTTTAAAAAAAGAAAAAATTAAATTGCCAACGGCATTGCCGTTGGCTAATCAGGCGCCGCCACGTCAGCTGCTCAGCGGCACAGACGTGCTCGATGCATCGAGCAGCGCTGTGCCAGCGGCAAGAGCACAGCGGCGAGCAGGGGCCAGCCGCGCTAGAGGCACGGACGCCGTCCTTACGGCGTCCTTGCCAGCGAGCACCGCTGCGGATGCTCTTAACGACACAACTGCAACTTGCTAGTATAACTTATGATGTCGCCGCCTTGTTGTAATTAAAGAGAGGTATTTAACCTTTCTTTGCTTAAAAGTATCCTGTGAGAATTCTCGTCCATTTGAAACGTGTTATGTAAGTTGATAGGGACCTCATGCAGCATCACAAACAAATACTTTCCAATAAGATCACAAAGATTATGTCATTTTATATCATTTTTGAGTGTATATCTTACATAATTTTTACAGTACCTACATTATACACCAATATTTGATGTTATTTGTAGAAAAACGCAAAAAATGCATTTGAGTTTGCAATATGATTAGCTCATCTCCAACCATTTATATCAAAATTAAACTCATTTTTTAGTATAGGTCCCCAAAGTAATTTCACACCAATCATTTACTTTAAACTCAAAACCAAAAAAATATTTCATATTCACCTACTTTTTATACTTTTTCATTTACACTTACATACTTATTTAAATTACACCTTAATCCCACGATACTTAATCAATAATTTATATAAATTAAATAATTAAATAAAATTTTCTTATTGATGTATTTATGTACTAACTTGAATAATAAATATACTTTACATTAAAAAATTTACACTAACTTGCATAATAAAATACACTAAACATGCCATAATAAAATTGAAATATAAATTTAAGCACATTTAAAAATATCATAATTACAAAAAACATATCACAAATAACTAAAATTCAAGACTCGAATTTACGTATTGTTCCCACAAATGATCAACTAGCGTATTTCGAAGTTCCAGGTGAACATTTTTATTTCTTATTGCGTCATACTGAGTCAAGTACTCTTGAAATCGAGCATCTTCATTTGTCGTCATCACAACTTCTGGTTGTGGTGCTTGTCTAGCAACTTCAATCGGAGAACAAGAACATAAAACTATAAGGGATGAAAATAAAATAATGGCTATGAACTTGAGCTCCATTGACGATCCTCATAGTCGTGTTTATTTTCAAGCTGAAAGAATACACATTTTACAGAAAATAGCTCAACATCAAGAATAACATATTCTTCATATTTGGATAATATTGGAGGATCTAATTATGATTACTGGATTATTTCATTACCTTTATTCATTTTGTTATTGTAAATTATTGTTCGTGTTTTAGTTCATATTAATTAAATAATAATGGATTTATTTGTAATAGTATTTCACAATTTTTTGCTATAGTTTCATATTTGGTGTTATTTAATAGAAAAATCTAAAAATGATTTTAGATCGGTGTGTGGTTGGAAATACTTGAGTATGATTATTGATGGTCTTAAAAGAAGTATTTTGCACAAAAAATAAGATTTGTGATAGTTGTAGACTTGTAGATTGTCTTTATGCCATTAGCAATGGGGTGCCCTAAGGCGCGCTCTATGGCGCGCCACGTCATCAGTTTTATCCTCCTACCCCCACCTGCAATGGGGCGCCCTAAGGCGCGCCATATATGTTATTAATTTAAATATTATATTATTGTTTTGTTAATTAATGTAAATGGTTTAAAAATGTAATGCAAACTAAATTAAAAAACACAACGATTAACTAAAAATCGGCGAAGATTGCATTCATTAAACAAAAGTTACACATTTTGAATTGGCTAAAATCTACGCAATTCCCAATTTCCGGCGCAACTCATCGATCAACCCCCTGAGATATTCGGCTTCGGCGGAGTCCGTACACTTCTTGAGCATTTTGTGCGTCTGCAACAACGTCCTCGCCATCGAGGCTGTTGCCAACTTCTCGTACGTGGCAGTAGACGGGTGCGGGGTTGGGAGCGGGACCTCGATCGGCGATGGGTCGGCGGCGGTCGAGGATGATGTCGCCACCACCTTCCCCTTGGCCTTCGCAGCCTTGACGCCTATGGGACGCAGGGAGGACATCGGTGTGCAGGAACTCTCAATGTCCTCGTACGGCCGGTTGAGGTCCACCGGACGAGTTCCGCTTTCACCGATCGTATAACCACCAGCTTCGGTGTTCTTCATCCTCTTTGACGCCCCGGTATGCAGAATCCCGCCTTGAAACTTCTGCTTGTCCCTCAAGAGCGCCCAGATGGCCTCGTGCCTGAACTCGCCGTACAGGGACTGGTATGACAACAGCGCTTTGGAGCGCACGTCGCTCAAGCTCTCGCTGCTCCCCTGGGCCCTCGCGCACTTCTCGTACTCCGACGAGAACAGGTTGATTTGCTTCTTCAACTAGTCCCAGTGCTTGCGTAGCTACTCCCGTTGCCGCATTGTAGCGCTCAGCGATGCGCTCCTAGTACGCCTGCTGCCTCTGATTGTTCGCGAATATCGGGTCCTCCGATATGTCTACCCAACACCTCGCCAATATGAGGGATTCATCCGGCTGGTAGTTCGTACGGTCGGGGGCATACTCTTCACAATTTCCCGGATGTGGCAACTTCTGCGCGCGGTGCCGGGCCCGCTTCTTTTTGGCGGGGGCGGTGGCGGGGGCGGCCTCGGCGGCGTGGCGGGAGGGGGCGACGGGTCGGTTTGGAGACAGCTCCATGTCATCCAAACCGTACGATTCCGTGCTGAATTCGGGATCGTACTGCGTGTTGTCGTCGAACGGTCGATATTCATCCGGTTCTGTACCCGGCCAACGAGCCTCCCCAAACATCGGACTCTTGGGACTTGAATCCATTTCGTAGTAATAATAAAAATTCGAGTTTCGAGAGTGAAATCGTGAAATGAAACGGTTAGAAATGAAGGTGGGGTAGGGGTATTTATACAAAAAATTGAAAACGCGTGCTATCGTCCGCCGATCCCGCAATGGGGCGCCCGATGGCGCGGACGATAGGTCATCGTCCGCGACATAGGGCGCGCCCTATGGATCGGCCGCGGACGAAGGGGATGGACGATGACAGGCACCCACAATGAGGGCATCGTCCGCGCCCGAGGACGATGGACGCCATAGGGCGTGCCATCGGGCGCCCCATTGCGGGTGCCATTAGAGAACACTGTGCAGACATGAAGATCAACTTAGGCGTATTAAAACTTAAAAGCCTAACACAAGCTGAATGTGGCAAATTTATGTTGCTTAATCAATTTATAAGAAATTTTACATCAATAAAAAAACACACAGATATATAATTCTCAGTAAACATTTTAAAGTAAACAATGGTAGTAGAGTAGTAGAAGATTTGGTTGAAATTCCTCGGAGAACTACTACTACTAAAAAAAAAAAAAAAAAAAACCAACTACAGGGCCTTCAATCCATGATAGAAGGCAGTTGCAAAGGCATCCACGGCTCTCTTGGACATCGAAATCCCCAATTCGAGGCCTCTCTCAAAATCCCTAGATCTGCAGAGCGAGAGGGAGAGATTGGGATCCCCATCAATGGACACTGCCTCATACTTGACCGCCTTCCCCCACCCGAAATCCACGCCGTACACGTCGAACTTGGGCGATCCCGCCACCCCGAACGCCCGACTCCTCAACACCGGCGCGAATTTCACCAGCCACTCGTCCGCGTCGCTCAGCAGCTCCCCCTTCTTATTCACCTTATCCCTAATCACCTCCCCCACCACCTTCGCCGCCGCCTGGAACCCCTCCTCCCCTCTTATCACCCCATGCCTCGACTCCGCCACCACGAACCCCACGCAGTTACCGAAATACGCCGCCGGCTGCGGCGGATCTGTCCTGCTCCGCGCGTCCACCGCGAATCCGAAGAATTCGGCATCTTCGTCGCCGATCTCCTCCTCCCCTGCCTCCGCCGTGGATCGGTCGACGCACGACCAGAAATAGGCTATCGTCACCGTGAACGACGAGATGTGGATGGAATTGGAATCCGGTTCCCTCTCCATCACCACCTTCTTCAGCTTCTCGATGTCGGTTTTCTGCAAAATGAACGTTGCTCTGACTTTATTGGTAGGGAGGATTCCTCCTGGCTTTGATTCGCCGAACTTTAACGATTGCATTTGGTTCCAATATATCTCCCTTCTCCCCGTCGGATCTTTAAGCACCGATCGGTCGTAAAACGGAGGAGCGAATTCGGCTTCTCCGCCGAGTTTCGCTGTTGAGCTCCACGCTTTGAGGAATCCGACGATGGAGCTCGCATCTCCGGCGACGTGGTGGTTAGTTACGCCGATAACTATCCCGATCTCCGGAAAATGCGTGACTTGGATAGCAAGTAAAGGAAATTTTCTACATCCGGATTCGGAATCAGTAACGGATTCCGGCAGCTTAGGCACGAAGAGGTGGAAATCATCCGCTTCCCGCGGCTGATTTCCGGAGAGATAATCAAAATCAGCAGGATCTCCATTCGATTCAGCAAAAGTGACAGCGACTAAATCGCCGGAGAAGTAGCGCAGATCCGGCATGCCGGAATCGAGGGGGTGGAATAAGTTGCCGGCGAGAGGGAGGTAGTGGCGGAGCGTTTGGGAGAGGGAGCTCAGGAGGTGTGGGGCGATGGTTTCTGTTAAATCGGCGGCGGAGCAAGGGTGTTTGTAGAAGAAGAGGCGCTCGATAGGGTGGAAGTAGAGCCAGAGCATGTCGAAGTAAGTGAGAGGGAGGCGCTGCTCCGCCGCGTCGCTGGCTGGAGCAACGGTGCAGCGGCGGAGGACGGAGAGGGTTTTGGTGGTCGCCGTCATGGAGTCTGGAATGGATTATTAGGTGATAAAATATTCAGATGTTGGGCGGAGAAAATATGGCGATGCTGCCGAGTTATGTAAGCAATTACGTTGTTCTGGATCCCATCACATTAATTGTTTCATTACAAGTTACTATTATTATTACTAGTACGGAGGAGTATTATATTATTATTGTTGATCTTTGTAGAAACTGTATTTATGCGGCCTGGGAACTTTCTTATTGAGGAAGGCAAATTGCAATTCTCTTGTCTTGTGTCAGCGGCAAAGTTTGAATATTCTTAATTTCATGAATTTATTTGAATAAGTTAAGTATATATTGTCTGTCAACAAACACTCAAGTTTGTTTTATATTTCGTATTTTTTTAATATAAATTTTAAATTGATTAATTATTACTCCCTTCGTTCCTAAATTTTTCTATTTTCATTCATCCCATAAAATTTATCTCATTTCATTGTTTACCATTTTAGACAGTAGACCTCATCTTCCACTAATTCATTCATACTCACATTTAATTATAAAACTAATATATAAAAGTAGGACATGCATTTCACTAATTTTTTCAACTCACTTTTTATTAGAGCATCTCCAGTGGGCGGACATCCCACTAGGACATCCACTAGGACATCCCAAAAACACCTCCTATCACGTCACTAGGACTTCCCATCCCACTGCCACGTCACTAGGACATCCCCTCCTATGTCCGCCCTTCCCACTAGGACATCCCGCAATAAAAAAATCACAATAATTTAATTACGTAAAAACGGAAATATAATTTTGACACGGAATACGGGAAAGCAAAATACGGACAAAAATACATATTCATAAAACATAAAAAAAAAACATAGTTAGAAAAAAGCAAAATACATAGTCATTCAAAAAAAGAAAAATACATAATCCAACATCCCCGGCTCACTCCGCGCTGTCCTCGTCGCCCGTGTCGCCCCCGTCGCCCGTGCCGTCACCGTCGCCCGTGCCGCCCCCGTCGTCCCCCTCCGCTAATCTCGGCGCCATCATCTCCAATGGGGGCATCCCCAAATCGCGCCGACATCCATCGATGACATCCTTCAGCATCCTCTTGTACAGTGGATCGGTCGTGCTATGCCACCTATGCATGGTCCGGACCAAGCTTGTCGTTAACTGCGCGCGGGAGAGGCGGTCGATATCTTCTTGGGGAGCAGGGGCTTCCGATTCGACCTCGAACGACCCGCTACCGCCGCTGGTTCCCCTAGCCCTCCGCTGCGCAGCCTTTTGCCCAACCGGGCGGCGACGACGGCGAGAGTCTGATTGCGGTAGCGGGGACACTTCGTCGGCTTCCGGGAGCTCGTGCGAACCAGCACTGCTGCTGTATTCACCGGAAGCGTTGATCTTCGTCCGCTTCGCCCAGCCCGATTCGACTCCCCCACAAAACTTTGGGGAATCCTTCACCACGAGAAAGGCCTCCCACTGGTCGAATTGTTTGAATTTCAAGGCTTTGTCAGGGTACTGAGCAAAGGCACGGTTCCGGACATCCTCCTCGGACATACCGCTGCTTGCCTGGCGGAGGTTGTTTTGGTAGAGGCCAGCAAATCGACTAAGCTTAGGCCTCAACCGCTCCCACTGTTTCTGGCACTGTTCGGGAAGGCGACGCTTCGCCCCAGCCGATTTGTGTGTGTGGTAGGCTTTAGCGATCCGATGCCACAGTCAGTCAATATGCTGGTTGGCACCGACATAGGGATCCTCGACAATTGCAATCCAAGCCTTCGCAAGCGCGACGTTTTCCCACTGGCTCAAGATCGTCCTCTTTCCCGTCTCCTCATCCTCCTCCTCTGCCACCGTTCGTGAGGAAGACCCTGGGGCTTTCCCCTTGCCCTTGCCACGTCTCTTCCCCCTGCCCCCGCTCATATCATCGGGCGTCTGCCTGACTGGAGATATCCCTAACTCCTCAAAAGAGAAAGTGTCTATGCCGGTGAACTGAGTATCCGGAACATAAGTGGAAGGGGTATCAGTAGACTGCATATCCACAACCGGCCGATAGACATCGTCCGCTACTGGTTCAGGGCCCCTGCCACCCCCTCCCACATGCATCATCCCCGGCATCATCATATTTGGGGTCATGCCCCCCATCATATTTGGGGTCATGCCCCCCATCCCCATCCCCGGCATCATCATATTTGGGGTCATGCCCCCCATCCCGGCTGCCCTGGGCATCACACCACCCATACCACCCATCTGTCCCATCCAATTGTACATATAAGGGGACATCATCCCACCCATGCCCCCTATCTGTCCCATTCCCGGTACCGTTGTCGCATTTCCGCTGACGTTTCCCTCCAGGTCGATGGGAAACGCCGAAGTCTGCGACTCGCTCGTGGCCGGGGAGTTCCTATCGTTCTCCATTAAAAGTAGAAATGAAATTTGTAGTAAAAGAAGAGAGAAACTTGTTAACAACAAGTGGTGCAAATGAAATGAAGTTCAACGAGCCGTATATATAGGGTTTAAAAAAATAAAAAAAATTCGGACGTCCGAGCGGGACGTCCGACCCTTGCCACAGTGGCGGACGTCCGCCCGCCCGTCGCAGGGACGTATGAGGACACCCGACGTCCTCACGGGACGTCCGTATCCGACCCTAAACGCCACAATGGCGGACGTCCGGGTCGCCCGTCGCGACGTCCGACCGGACGTCCGCCATTGGAGATGCTCTTACATTTCTTAAAATTCATACCGGGTCAAAATGGGACAATATTTGGGAGACGGAGGAAGTATAATCTATTATTTAAATATATTATAATTTAATAAAAAATTATGTAATTAACTATAAGACGGGTTGAAATAGAGGAGTGCGATGATCAGATAGATGGAGTACTAAAATGAATGGCTTCTCAAGAATCATAGTAGTACGGTGTATATAAATTTGGAAAAAGATTTATGAATTTTAGCTTCTACACTATACACAATTTCCTCTAAATATAAATAATTGGGACAATTAAGAAAAATAAGAAAATTATACTCCCTGTATTTAATTTATTATTATGTTGTTGAATTGGCCAAACTTTGTTATTAAAACGACAATTTACCCTACAAATTATATTAATTTTAATAAAATTTGACTAATTTATTTTAGACAAAATTTCAGTCTCTTTTGTTGTCACACGAAATTTAAATTATCTTTGTTTGACTAAATTATTTCAAGCAACCGTGAAATAGTTGACAAATCCAAAACGTATGTTTCATGTTTCACTACCCCTTCCGTCCCACTAAGGAATTTCTTTTGGACATACTTCCTCCGTCTCATTATAATATGGGCATTGGGTATGACACGGGAATTAAGACAAAATTGGTAAAGTATGAGAGGGGAGGAGAATGATATGGTAAAGTAAGAGAGAGAAGGAGAATGATAGTTAAAGTATGGTTAATGGATAGTGTGACCTATATTATTTAATTGATATAACTTCTCAAAAATGGAATGTACATATTTTTATGGGACGGACGAAAATGGAAAGTGCGCATATTTTTATGGGACGGATGGAGTAATATTTAAGAAAATATAAGTGGAGAGAAAAAAGTATGAGAATTGAAAAAATTGGAGAGGTAAAGAGAAAATAACTAGAATAACTCAACAAGGTAAGAGAAATAAATGTATTGTATTTTCCAAAAAATCAATAAATTATGGTGGAACAACCCAAAATGAAAAGTTGATCTCTTACAGTGGGACATAAGGAGTATTTCTTTGACCAGTTGTCTATAAGAAATACTCCCTTCGGACCAAAAGAATATGCACTTTGAGTTCGACACGAGTTTTAATGTAAAATTGATAAAGTAAGAAAGAGGAAGAGAGAAAAGGTAAATAAAGTATTGTTAGTGGAAAATAAATCTCAACTCATTAGCGAGAAAAGATATTCTAAAATTAGAAATTATATATTCTGGTCAATTTTGTAAGCTATACATTAAAAGATTATATTATATGTACTTAATCAAAGAATCTCACATCATCTGACCCATATTATATTATTAATAATATTTTTAACAATCTCATACATCCACATAATATCATTCAATTAATTATATAAAATTTTCATTTTGAAATATATATTATACTATATAAAATAAAGAATAATTATATTCTAGCAAAATAATATGTATAAAGATAAAAAATATTATTACAAAGAAATATATTAAAGAAATTTAAATGAAATATTTTTTTTGCAAACGAATAATCTCTCATTTGAAATAACTACCAATATGTACTATAATACTTGCAAAACAAAAAATTAGAAAAACAAATTCAGTACATATGGCAAAATATGAGAGAATTTCCAAATAAAATAATATTTTTCACAATACCTTGTTATTAAAACGAATAATTTATTTATTTTCATATCATTGTGATAGTTTAAATAATGAATAAATAAAAACTTATTCTATTAAAATATTATGAGTGATTTTTCTATCTAAAGTTTTATTATTAATTTTTGAAGAACGGTGGATATTTTCAAGAATAAGATCAGTTACATATTTCCTAAAACAAAATGATTAAGGAAATACTGTAATAAGCATAATTTTTCTCCTATAATTGAAAATTAATTTGATCTTATCCTATTTAAATTTGAAGGGCATTGTGTATATATAATTTTTTGTTAATTTTAGTCTTTAAGTATTCGCTTTATTAAATGGATGGTGTAACTTAATTATTTTTAAGTATTGGCTTTATTAAATGGATGGTGTAATAATGATTTCTCGTTTAGAGCATCCTCATCCATGTTCTTAGGCAAGAGCATGGAAGTGGGCCCAAACCTAATTTTATTCATTTTTTAGTTTATGTTCTTCCCACAATAGCACAACAACCACATACATGCTCTTCGGCAAGGACATGCTCAATGGTCCCACCATTCTATTATTCAATTTAAATAAAAACATTTCAACAATATTAGAATGCATTAAAAATACCCATAATACTATTACAAATTACTAAAAAATTTAAAATTACATAATTCAAATCCTAAAAATTAAAAATTACATAATTAAAGTCCTAAAAATTAAAAATTACATAATTAAATTCACAAAATTTAAAAAACCCACTA
This sequence comes from Salvia splendens, assembly GCF_004379255.2. Classification (NCBI taxonomy): domain Eukaryota; kingdom Viridiplantae; phylum Streptophyta; class Magnoliopsida; order Lamiales; family Lamiaceae; genus Salvia; species Salvia splendens. The sequence continues at coordinate 4,580,285 of NC_056033.1, read as the reverse complement.
CTCGTCGCCGAATTTCGCTCAAATGTGTTTGACTAGGTTTTCTTGTAGCTCAATGTGGGCTTTGGAATCGCGCATTGTGTGTCTTGTTTCGATCCTCTCTCGCACCATCGTATGCACACCTCGGCAATATTCTTAGAGTACCACAGCCGAGACGGGGCCTTCACAATGTTGAATCGACCTTGAAGGACCCCAAAAGCTCTTTCGACGTCTTTCCGAGCAGACTCTTGACGCTTCACAAAAAGAACCCGTCTCGGGTCTTGCGGATTGTTGAGCGTCTTCACGAAAGTCGACCACCTTGGGTAGATACCATCGGCGAGATAGTAACCCATGTGGTATGGATTTCCGTTGGCGGTGAAGTTTACCACCGGTGCCACACCATTCAAAATATCATTGAAGAGTGGTGAAGAATAGAGCACGTTCAAGTCGTTGTTGGATCCGGAAACACCGAAATATGCATGCCAAATCCATAGGCGGTATTCGGCGACCACTTCAAGGATAAGCGTTGGGCCGCCGCCTTTGTGGCCGCTAAGTGTTACCCCCTCCAAGCATTCGGACAATTCTTCCACTTCCAATGAATGTAGTCAATGCTGCCAAGTATACCGGGAAAACCGTGGTCTGTTTCGTGAAGATAAAACAACCGTTGACAATCTTCGGTGGTGGGTGCCCGAATGAATTCCTCACCGAAAGCAGAACGAATGGCGTCGCAAAAATTTTTGAGGCATATGATTCCAGTTGACTCACCCACATGCAAATACTCGTCTGAGAGGTCAGCCGTTTGCCCAGTAGCAAGTTGTCGGAGGGCACAAGTACACTTCTGCAACGCCGAGAGACTTTGCCGACCGGTTGCGTCTCTACGTGATTGAAAGTATTCAACACGGGCGGACAATGTGTTGACAATACGCATAAACAACCGTTTTGACATACGAAAACGACGTCGGATGTAATCTTCCGAAAACCGCGGCATGTCGGAAAAATAGTAGGCAACGAGCCTTTCATGGGCTCCCTCCCGGTCATGAGGAATGTAGCGGCGTTTTGATCTAGTTGGTTGAGGAGGAGGGGCGGGGGTGGCGGCCACGACATAGGCTTCATAGACGGCACGATATTGTTCATAGTATTCTTGTTCTTCGCGCTCCGCTTCAGCCATGATATCGGTGAAATCCATTTTTGAATTTTTAGAGAGGGTTTGAGTAAGAGAGGAAGATGGATGATGAATGTGTTGTATGAGAAAATGGATGATGAATGTGTGTATTTATAGATGATTTTGGAATTAAAAAATTTATAAAAAATTCAAAAATTTTCAAAAAATCGGTAATAAACGGCTATATTTTTTTGGAATCCGAAAATATTATTTTTTTAATTTTTGGTATTATTTTTTATTAAAAAAGGAAATTACAACGGCATTGCCGTTTGCCAATCGCACGCTGCCACATCGCCATGCTCAGTGGCACGAACGTGCTCTTATTATCAAGTAGGGTCGTGCCGTTGGCGCGAGCACAACAGCGGATGAGGCTGTGTCGCGCCGCTGGCACGGACGCTGTCCGCCCCGGAGAGTGGCAATGGGGATGCTCTTAGCGCATACATAAATTTGACTTTGACTCTTGATTGGAAATTTAATTTAAGTTAAAACTCAATTAAACTAAGTTAAGGTAAACTATTCTAATAATACTCGTCACGCATCGGCCAAGTATGCAATATTCTTAAACAATAATTTAAAACTCGTCTACTTGTTAACTAAAATTAATTTATTTGGCGATTTTTGTCTATATACACACGAAAATTTTGACATATTATTGCTCGATTTCTAGGCAATATTATTGCCTTATTGGTATCCAGATCTCCTATGAAATATTAGAATATGAATCATATATTACTAATCTTTAATTCATACTAATCTTTAATTTAATCATACAAGATGAAAATTTATTCCTCTTACTATTAATATTGCTTATAATGAAAAAGGAAGATTCTAGGAGATTACAAAAAATGAATGTCAGATTTTACTAGATATTTTATCTGTACTTTATTTTTTTACATATTACTTAGTGGAGTACTAATTTACTATAGACATATGATTACTAAGATTAAAAAATATACTACTTAATAATTTTTTATTATTTGCTTTTATCCGGATTAACTTGAAATCCAAACGATTAAGGTTATGGTTTAAAATTTTAAATTCGCTGGTGTAGCCAATTAAAATGCAAGCCGAGTAGGATTGATCCGAAATCCGCTGGACTGGCCTGACCTAATTGACATCCTGATCAGGTGTAGCTAGTTAAACACTTAGATTAATTACGGTTACAATCATATTCTTTGGTTACGTTGTACACTTGTATAATACTTCCTCTCATTCTTAAAAGAATTTTGGTAACCTAGAAAGAAATACGAGAGAAAGAAATAGAAAAATAGAAATTCGCTGGACTGGCCTGACCTGATTGACATACTGATCAGGTGTAGCTAGTTAGACACTTAGATTAATCACGGTTACAATCATATTCTTTGGTTACATTGTACACTTGTACAATACTTCCTCTCATTCCTAAAAGAATTTTGGTAAACTAGTAAAGAAATACGAGAGAAAGAAATAGAAAAATAGTTGAGTTAGTATTAATGAATAGTGGATTCATATTATTAGTAGTATTATTACCTAAAATAAAATAATATCTTTCCGTCCCAAAATAAGAGTTATATTTTGTCATTTCGTCTGTCCCATAATAAGAGTCGCATTTTACTAAATAATAAGTAGGTCTCACATTTCACTAACCTATTTCACTCACATTTTATTATAAAATCAATATAAAAAAGTGGGCCCCATATTCCACCAACATTTTCAAGCTACTATTCTTTACTTTTCTTAAAACCCTTGCCCCACTTATATATATTAGTTTTATAATAAAATATAAGTGAAATAAGTTAGTGGAATGTTGGTAAAAGTGAAATAGAGCTCTTATTGTAAGACAAATAAAAATGACAAAACATAATTCTTATTGTGGGACGAAGAGAGTAACTAAAATAGCCCATTATAAAGAAGTGGTATCTTGGATATTTGTTAGAAGGGGTGTGTTATTGTCCTCACAGCTCCTTCGTATTAAGTATCAAACAAATCACAGCCCTTTGAACCTTAGATTGAATGTTTGGGATAAGCTACATTATTAGACTAATATGTTACATTATTAGTTAAGCTACATTATTATACTAAAATCACTGGCGTATGCAAGTGGGAACAAGGGACTGCACCCCCAAAATTTCTGATATTAGTAATACATTTAGTGAAAATTTATTAAAAACCTTTGTGCTTCACTGGTAACTCGTTGACAATACCTTTCTGCTTCTCTGAGTTCGACCCTCCGCTGGCGCGCAATCAATTTATTTTTTTATTCTCCTTATCTTTTTATTTTTAATTTTGTTTGAATACTTTTTATTTCTATGCTCCCATGTTCATTTTTGTTATGCATTCTCCTTTTCATTGTTTTAATTATGTTTACGTTTGAATACTTTTTTTATTTAGGTACTTACATTTTCATTTTTGTTACTATAGTCATTAGTTTTTTTAGTTAATTAATTATTTGCACTCCTACTAACATTTTCGATTTTGTAATGTAGTAGTAATTATTTTTTAGTATAAGTAAAAATTTGCACTCCTATTTTATTTTCTTGACATTAGGATTTTTTTGTATGCTTTAATTATTTTGATTTTCCCTATCATGTTATTTATTTATTTTAATTTCTTTATTAATTATATTACACTCATTATTTTTTTCATCATTTTAAGTAATGTCGTACTTCAAATAAAAAAAATTAGTTTTTTATTGCATTATTTTTTTTAATATGAAATTCCCAACTTCCGGCTGAAAGTCCTTCTATGGAAACTGTGTGGGCTTTTGTGCTAGGTCAAGCTTCGCAAACCCAGAGAATCCACTAGATCACGAGGTCTAGGAACTCAGAGGATCTCAGAAGTCTCGGTCGTCAGACACACAAATTCCGCCTTCAAAACCCTCAACCCGCTATGCTATGAATTAGTACAGGGAAGTAGGGATCGAACGAAGATGGATGCGTATGAATGCATTTAGGTGATTCTGGAAAGGTTAATTGGCTGCTGCCACGCAATTTTGGGTTGAGGAAAGCTATTACTAGACTTAGGAATAGAATATAACACTAGACCTAGGAAGCTAAAAACATCGTGCAAACACAGATCATCATCTCAACCTCAACACCTCGAGCAAACTTCCTTGACCTAGTAAACGACTACCTAATTTAGCTAGACAGAAAGTAACATGCAGTGGGGACCATCTTCCAAAAACAGCAAAATACGGATTAAAAGCTGCAAATAACAAACTATGAATTTAACTAACAACGACCTGCATCTTGTTACATGAATAAAACGCGAACATGGAGAAAACAGAGTAATAATCCAGATTCAAACAAAACATACAGATTCGGTCGTCGAAAACTGACGATTAATCGGAAACCAACAGATCTACTTCTACTAGACGAAGTAAACAGAAAACAGAAATGAAACATCAAACTCATGCACAATCAACCCACTCTACTTCAAATCCACACGTCGGACGCTTAATCCACTTTGGATCCAAGCATTCCGAACCCAATTTCAACCCAAATCGACTCCATAAACTCCGATTCAACAAATCCGCTCCGATCAACGGCAATCCAACTACGATCCTACTCCAATTCAACATATCAAGTGCGGAAAGCATCCCTTAAAGTAAATAACTATAAACTCAGAAACAAACATCATCCATACTCGAAATCAACATCGCCTTAACAGAAAATAGAAATTGCATAGAAAGGTTCAACAGTAATTTGACAGTCAAACAAGCCGAGCTTCGAACAGCGAAGCTCGGTGAAATTTGCAGCTACAAACGGAAATGAAAGCAGTAATTGTTTCTTCGCCCTACGTGAGGACGGTGTTACACAACAACTAACTGAAAGTAAAACCCGAACCCTCCCGAATTCCGAAAACCAAATGTGTAGAAGTGTGCGAGTGAGCTGAGAGCCGAAAAAGATCTTCGCGAATTCCGAGTTGCATGCTCTCTCCCTTATATAGATGCGGAGTTGATCTTCTAGAAGCCTTCGCATGAAATCTCTGTTCTGCCCTTCAGCTTTAGCGATCTCCTCCGTTTAGTCATTTTTTCTTCATAATGTTCACTTTATCGCCGTATTTCCTTCGCCTTGTAATTATCTTCCTTTCTTCCTAGGTCTGACGATACCTTCTACACACCTGGCTCAAAAAGATGTGTTAGACCCCGTAAATGCACGAAATTAATCCCCTAACCAATGCATGAAATCAGCCTTATCACCGGCGCAGCTCATCGATCAACCCCCTGAGATATTCGGCTTCGGCGGGGTCCGTACACTTCTTGAGGGCCTTGTGCGTCTGCAACAACGTCTTTGCCATCGAGGCTGTTGCCAACTGCTCGTAGGCAGCGGCCGTCGGGTTCAGAGTCAGGAGCGGGATCGGCAATGGGGCGGCGGCGGTCGAGGATGATGTCACCGCCGTGGTAGGCATGCACAAACCGGCCCGGCCCGCCGGTTAACCGGCGGTTCGGAACCGCCGGTTCATGAATCGGAACCGGGCCCGGAACCGGTGGGTTGAACCGGCATAAGGGTTGGCGGGTCGTAAGGGCCGGTTCAGGTTCGGCAATATCTTGAACCGTGAACCGGCGGTTCGAACCGCCGGTTCAAAGGGTCGCACGGTGTAAAGTAGGCTAGGGGTTCGTAGGGGTTCAGGTAGGATTTAGGTAAACCGGCGGTTTTCGGTGGGAACCGGCAGTTTCCGGGAAACCGGCGGTTTTCGGTCAGAAACCGCCGGTTTGGCAGCCGGTTTCCGCCGGTTCCGGTGACTTTTCAGAGGCTAGGTCGTAGGTGCAGTGTTTAGGCCTGCAAAACCGGTCATAAACCGCCGGTTTATGCTTGAACCGCCGGTTCCGGCGGTAAACCGGTGGTTCGGCCGAATTCAAATTTCAAAATTTTTTTTATATCCAATTTTACTCCTATAAATACCTCACTTCTCCTTCATATTTCCTTACCCCATTCTTGTGTTAACAAGGATTTCATTCTCAATCTTCATTTCCCTATTCTCTCCTTATTCTCTCTAATTGCGCAAGTTTACATTTCAATTCTACACTTTCTACTCACTACTAATCTACTATATTTGTTGTTGTGCTCATAATTTACCACTTCTTTTATACTTCATACATATTTCATTCCAAGTCCATACTACTTTCATTTATCAATATGTCTTCTTCTCGTGGTGGATCGGGACGTGGTGATCGGGGCAAGGGAATAGCCCAAGATCAAAGTACTACGCGTCCCTCAAAATCTCGATGACCTAGTCGTCGAGATGTTATGGAAGAGGTTTCCCGATTGGCAGCCGAACGCATGCAAGTAAGTAATGAAAAATTTGTTTTCCAATTCATATTTTAAAATTTCATTAAATTTTTTTTTTGCGTTCATACTTTTAACTTCTACGTACATAATATTTGTAGATGGAAGAAGATCATAGGCCAACCGTCAACCGCCGCCGGCCAAGCCAAATAGGTAAGTAAGGTAAGAGAACTACGTGGACTTTGATTCCCTAATGCAAATGAGCAATTGGGATACGTAGGCACCTCAACTTAAATTTTAAATTTAAGTTGAGCTCAAGTCCTTTTTCTTTTATTTCTTTTTTTTCCCATTAATTCCTACTTTAAAAATATGCAAATACAATTACATAATTGTATTTGTATATACTCTAGTCGATGAAGTATATTTCTCTATACGGCTAAATGAGGGAAACTTTTGACAATTCTACTATAATTGTTGATTGTTAGACGAAACTCAACATTTAAAGTTGAATTGCTAAAGGTGTCCTTAATTTAGTTATGTAGAAAGATCTTCTTCGCCGGTTAAGAGTATATATATAATACACTTATACGTTTAAGAACTTCAACGTCGTTCTTGTCATTTGTAATTAGTTGTTGACTAGTAGTCTCATTTGTATTTAAATTTTGTTTAAGACTTCAAGACCGGCATATGTTTTCGATTTGTAATTGTTGTAACTTGTAAACATGCAATTTCAATAAAATTGCAACTTTAGCCGTATTTTTTTCAATTTTATTTACTCACATTTCATACATAAACAACTTTGAAAGTGTAATGTAATTTGATTAAAAATTGAATAGTTGAAAAATGCAAAAAAAAAAAAGTCGAAACCGTCGAACCGGCGGTTCAAGACGAAAACCGGCGGTTTTGAACCGCCGCGTAAACCGCCGGTTTGTTGAACCTGAACCGGAACCGCCGGGAGCTAGGCGGGCCGGTTCAGGTTCAAGCATTTCCTGAACCTTGAACCGCCGGTTCATGACCCTGAACTTCGTGACCCTTGTGCACACCTACCGCCGCCTTCCCCTTGGCCTTCGCAGCCTTGACACCTACGGGACGCAGGGAGGAATCGGTGTGCCGGAACTCTCAATGTCCTCGTACGTCCGGTTGAGGTCCATCGGACGAGTTCCGCTTTCGCTGCTCGTGTAACCACCAGCTTCGGTGGTCTTCGTCCTCTTTGTCGCCCCAGTGTGTAGAATCCCGCCTTGGAACTTCTGCTTGTCCCTCAAGAGCGCCCAGATGACCTCGTGCTTGAACTCGCCGTACAGGGACTGGTACGACAACAACGCTTTGGAGCGCACGTTGCTTAAGCTCTCGCCGCTCCCCTGCTCCCTCGCGCACTTCTCGTACTCCGACGAGAACAGGTCGATTTGCTTCTTCACCTGGTCCCAGTGCTTGCGGAGCTGCTCCCAGTACGCCACCTGCCTCTGGTTGTACGCGCTCGGCGGCTTCGGCGCATTGCAGCGCTCGGCGATGCGCTCCCAGTACGCCACCTGCCTCTGGTTGTTCGCGAATATCGGGTCCTCCGATATGTCCACCCAACACCTCGCCAATTTGAGGGTTTCTTCCGGCTGGTAGTTCGTACGGCCGGGGGCGTATTCTTCACAATTTCCCGGAGGTGGCAACTTCTGCGCGCGGTGCCGGGTCCGCTTTTTTTTGGCGGGGGCAGAAGGTGTGGCGTCGGCGGGGGCGGCCTCGGCGGGAGGGGGCTACGGGTCGGTTTGGTGACGGCTCCATGTCAGACAAACCATACGATTCCGTGCTGAATTTGGGATCGTACTGCGTGTTGGCGTCGAACGACCGATATTCGGCGGGTTCTGTACCCGGACAACACGCCTCCCCAAACATCGGACTCTTGGGACTTTTAGTCATATTATAATTATTTTCAGGGTTTCTCCTATTCAATCAAACCACGCATTGAGCTTTACTATTCTTTTTTTTCAACCAAACACCAAATACAACTAGCCATGTATTTAGGAAAAGCCCACTATATACAAACCCATGAAAATTAGTTTTCAAGGTACCATCCGCCCCTAAAAGTATACATCATAGGAAGATGTGACAAATATCAATTGGACAATAATATCATTGACATGCGTTTTCTTATCTGTGTGATCCATCAAATTTTAGAGAGAAAATTTAAAATGAAGATAAATTGTGAGCGTAGAGTGTTGGTGTTATCATGTTATATGGTGTTGCATTTATAAATGAAAATGGAATAAGAAAGTAGAGAAAAAATCAAATTTGTAAATTTTTTTATAAAATAATTTATGATGTAATGCTATGATAAACAACACAATCATTATTGCTTTATTGGTACTACACTGCTCATCGCGCCCAACACCATACCTTTACAGAGGTATCACACTGGGTACTACCTCTGGCTCCTCATCCACAACGCAAACCCATCGCGTTGCACCTCCAATTTCATCGGTGCAATGGCACGAGGGGCTGCAATGACAATACCAAGGTAGAGCACTCGAATTTTATTTTTGGAACAAAATTATCCTTAATCATACTTGTTCTTATTTCAAAACACATACTATGAAAGTGCATCATCTCTCTGCTCTCTATTTTTTAATGTATCTTTACTCCATATTCCCTCCAAATTATAGTCATCAGCGCTAAAAATAAAAATGCAAGGCTTTGTCTAAATCAGACACACTAATATTGGGTTCGAGTGTACATTATCTGAACCCTCTCACTAGTATCAAAGTTGAGTTCAGTCCTGTTGCATGTGAAGTTCCAAATGTGCTAGACTTTTGTGGTCTTGATCAAGACCTTGGTGATTTGTGACATATGTGTAATCTTGATCTATGTCATTTATGTTGTCTTTGTTTGAGATGAGGTATGTCGGGGTACAAACTCATCCCACATCAGTGAATAAGAAAGTTGGAAGCAATAGTATATAAATACTTCTCTACTTTCATTAGCTTTTTGGAGAGTGATCTAAAAATAAAATTATGAATGTTTGAATCAAAGCGAACAATATTATGCAAAAGTTGAGTTCTGGTATAAATAGTAAAGTATGTATACTAATATTTGTTCAAATTTTTACGAGGTGAAAATAGTATAATATGGCTTACTCAATTTTCCTTTTTTACTATACTATCTTCATCTATAAAACATAATCTTGAACTATACAATTTTAATATATAAGTTATAAAGTAAAAAAATATAAAAAGATAAAAATACTAAAATAAGATATTTTTTTTATATACAATGATAGAATAAATTAGAAAAAAGTAATTATTGTAAATAGAGCCCTAAAATAAAAATAAGACTAAATACTTTAGTGGAGTGTTTTATAGACGGAGTAAGTATTAAGTATAAATACGCGATAGGGTATTTTTAATATCTTCAAGAGAAAGTGCTATGAACAAATAGTCTAAATTTATTCGAAAAAGAAGCCAGAAAAAAGGGTCTTCAGAATTCATATCATTCAACAGCGAAGGATAATATAATCCAAAGAGTTACTTCAGCTTCAAACTGTAATCGTTTTAGAGTTCCGATAATCGATCTCTCAAAATGGTAATTTCCTTCAATATTTGTATGTTTGTCGTTGAGGACTTTTATCGAACAGTTTCAAGGTGGAGTGCCGGTGCTCATGAAGCTTGAGAATTGTGTTCGTTTTACTTCATTTTTTTGTAAATTATTTATGTGTTTTGCAGTCAGTGACGCTTCACACGAATTTGGGCGACATCAAGTGCGAAATCTTCTGCGACGAGGTCCCAAGGACAGCTGAGGTGCGTGTATTAAATCAGTTTGCGTGGTTGCAATTGTATATATGCGTGTGATACTAAGTAAAATTATGCTAGTTTTTGAGTGAGGGTGTGGGAATTTCTTTAACCGCTATCGGCCTGTAGTTGATAATATCTCCGAGAATAATGTGATGTTTGATTCTAGCATTATGTGCACTTACACGAAAATTATGTAAAGCCAAAATCAAATTTTAGGTTTACCATTGTGGCTGTCTGATAAATTGTTTGTTGCCTTTTGTTCTATATCATTTTGTTTTTGGATGAACTGGGATTGAGTGTACGTATGTGTGTATTGATGCTGACCTATTGCATTTTGATATTAATGCATAAGACATTAAGATGCCTATTGGTTATTTCAGTAATTTGATCGGGTTAATTCAGTTGCTGTTGAATTGTCTCTGAGTCATGTTATGGATTCATCCAAATGCTTGAACTGCACCGCATTGTGTAGGTACAAGATCAAAATTGAGGGAATTGCATTTCTACTTGTTATAGTTTACTACTCCTCATTTATGAAAATGCTGGTTCTTATGTTTGGTTGTGTTTTTTTTGGGGAGTCATTCGGGCGAGGACTTTTGGTAATTTAGGAGGTTAGTTGATATATATTACGAGAATAATAGTTCGAAGTGGTGCTCTAAATTATATTCTTCTGCGAGGTATTTGCAATATTTGAAATATGCGGAACTCCTTATTCCATTGATAATCATGTCGTATGATTCTTCAGTGACTACTGACTAGATATGTGTTCCCATTTATTTTTTACACATATAATGACATAATGTTGACTCTGTCCATGTGCTATTTCATGGTGCCTTTTTAGTCAGGATAAGTGGTGTCTCGTATGATATATTTTTCTTACTTGAACTCATAAATTTGTGCTTCAGAATTTTCTGGCGTTAGCTGCAAGTGGTTATTATGATGGAACCATATTTCACAGAAATATTAAGGGTTTCATGATACAAGGTGGTGATCCAACCAATACTGGCAAGGGTGGTACAAGTATATGGGGTAAAAAGTTCAATGATGAGATAAGAGAGTCTTTGAAGGTAACTCCTCCAAGATTTAGTTCGTTAAGTTCTTAGTTCGTTTTCCACACGATACATGCAAAAAGTAAATGCATCAGTGAGATGGGATCCTACAGTCGTTTGACTCTTTTCTTAATTGTTTGATTGGTTAAAGCTGAATAGCTCTAATTGGTTAAGCACCATTGTGAGGTTTTCTGATTGTAACTCTGTATGCACCTAATTTTTTGACACAAAAAACAGCAAGTACAAGTTCGTAGATGAGTTTGTTATCTTAAATTGAGTCCTTTTTTTTATTATTATTTCTATCTTATTTTGAGCTTTGTTGGGGGAGGAGGGGTTGTTCAGGGTATAGAAGTGGTGGGAATTGAGCTGGAGACCTCTCACTTTTATATAGGAGACGTCCATTGTTTTGGGTGTCCTGAAAGGGAGATCTCCCTACCAGTATTATCTTGATATCATTTTCCAGACTCGAAGTTAAATTATACAAACATATGCGGTATGTTTGTGTTTGATTACTGTTCCTCTTTCTGATTCAGCACACTGCTCGAGGTATCTTATCCATGGCAAACAGTGGGCCTAATACTAACGGAAGCCAGTTCTTCATAACCTATGGCAAGCAACCTCATCTCAATGGACTCTATACCATCTTTGGGAAAGTGATTCATGGTTTTGAAGTGCTTGATATAATGGAAAAGGTTAGCCCAGAAATCCATTCACTCATACATATCGGTGATAACACGCCTGTCTGAGCATTACCAGCAGTTCTTTCGTAGTTTACACTGATCAAACATTTGTTTGCACTTCCAGGCTCCAACAGGTCCGGGGGATAAACCTCTCATGGAAATCAGGACCAACCGTGTAACAATTCACGCCAACCCACTTGCTGGTTAAAGAATTTATTTTATAACACAACGCCGTGCCTAGTTTGAAGACGCTTGTGCTTTATATCATCCGGCTCTGGCCTTGTGCAAATTGCTGAAGAACCCCATATTAAAAAAATTCAAGACTTGGTAGAATATTGGTGAATGAGAGACTTCTAACTTTTTGTCAGTTTAAACAAGTGCTGTTATAATTGTACACATCGTTTATACTGGTGACCTGCTTCGATGGCTGCCGGCTGTTTTCTTTACTCCAATGTTTCCATTTCTGAACCAGATGAAGTCTAACTTAGTCGGTCCTTGCTGCATTTGTTGACTGGATGTTGATAGCTGTGTTGCTGAAATAGTTATAGATGGTGGTAATTACAATTAAGCTGATGGTAGTACAGCTGCAACATTTGTTGTGGCACTCAGTCTGCAGTTTATGGTGGACTTGAATTAAGTCGTTTTATTTTTACAAGTTTATGTCTGAATTTCCGAAGGCTAGGGAAAAATAACATGCAGAAGATAAGATCATGTAATCCTTGAGCACTAAAATCTTGAACATTAATATTCACATGTATTTTCTTTTTCTCATTATATATTTTTTAATTCTTTCTTATTCCTAATTTTGATTTAAATTGATTAATGAATAAACAAAAGTATCAAATTAAACCAACAAAATATAATAAGTTTAAAATGAATAAAAACTGAAAATTTACTAGAGAAAAAATTAGGAAAGACGAAAGAGTGAAGAATGAAGTAAAAATATAAGCATTTATAAATGAAATTTGAATTAAAAATAAATAAATCAATCAATCAATGCCACACAATGCTTTGTGATTTGAATTAGTGCGTGGAATCATCAGGTCATGCGAGCATGACCATGCACCCTAAATACTTCTTTAATAAATAACTGAAAAATATAGCAAAATGAATATTTTATCAAATTGTCCTGCATTTTTTTTACTATCTGTATATAAATTTGCCGTAAAATGATTTAAAAGAAAATTGAATCGAAAGGACAACTTTTTAAAAAGAAAACTAAAAAAAATGAAAGTAAATATACTACTCCATCATGCGCTAATCGAAGAATTAGGGTTTTCAAAAACCGCGCCATAATCGAAGCCCGTTTCACACATCGGCGTATGGCTGACGAAGACGATAGCTCGTCAACTCCGGGGCCTGAGAAGCCCGGCCCGAGCCCGCAATCGGCCCAAAAGACTCCCTCCATGCGCCGCTCCGGTTTCGGTGACAACAGCAGTAATTCTCCGCTTTCTAGAAATCTGCAGACCGCTGAAGAGTTCATATCATCCGTGGCTGCCAAAATTGCTGCTCAGCCGCTTCAGTATTCTGATCCCGAAGTTTGGGGAGTGCTCACGGCTATATCTGAGAAGGCGCGCAAGCGCAATCAGGTCCAATTTTTTACTTGTTTGATGATACTGTGTCAGTTAAATTTCATGCCCAGTTTTAATTATAATCACTTGTTAATTGTATCAATTGCTTGCTTTCGTCTTCGTTATAGCTCTAAAAATGCCATTTTCCCGCATTTTCAGATCTCATTACCATGTGACTCGCCAAATTTTTTGGACAGTGTAATGGTAGTACGCAATGTGTATAATAGCATCCTAGGACCTCTGTTTTATAATCCAGTTCTAATTTCAGTTACATTTTATTATGCTGCCTTCTAATTGAGTACGATAGACCAAGCTGAATGGAGTAGTATTTATTATCTGTGTGCCTCTGCACAGTCAAAGCGATCACACTTTCTCTTTTGAGTTTGTTCTTGTACATAAATTATAGTCTGTGGAAACCAACACAGAGGTATCAGATTTTCTGAAAGTGTTTGTGGATGATCTTTATATTTAACTACAATTTGTTTGAATGGTTTATGGATTAGCTCTTCACTAATTTGGACAAGTTTTTGGTCTGTTTGATCTTCAATTATAATCTGCCCTTTGGTGAAGTTTTGCTATTTTTGTATATGTTTGTATCTATTATGCTCCTAGGGAGAACATTGACATTATTTTATGTCTGCTCTCAGTGTTCAGTAAAAACAGATTATAGTATATATTTGAGTTTAGTAGCTTTGGAGCATCCTATGTGGATGTTTCCCTATGCCTCTGTGTTCCTATTCCTGATTTCACTTCTTAAGAATTTGGTCTGATTCAAGTTTCGGTAAATCAGGGCATTAATATGCTTCTGACTTCAAACGAGCATTGCATTGGTCGGCTAGTAGATGATGCTCGTTTTCAGATCATTGCACCAGCAGTTAGTGCTAACCATTGCAAGATATACCGGAAGAAGATTGCTACTGGAGTTACAGAACAACAGTTGGCACACTGTTCTGCATTCTTGAAAGATTCTAGGTGAATTAATTATTGGGACCCGTACATAAATTTGAGATAAAAATATTCTGATGTTTCTTAGTTTTTTGTAGCACAAATGGGACATATTTAAACTGGGAGAAACTGAACAAAAATAGCTTTGAAGCAAAGCTATGCCATGGAGACATTGTCTCAATAGCACTTGCTCCGCACCATGGTAGAGTTGATGGCAGTACTATCTGAGCTATTTCTTTCTACCTTTATTCCAGTGTGATTGCGAACCATTGTAATATCTTTAGCTGTTAATCGGATTTTTCCCCATTCCTATATCCTCTACCAATGCAATTATTTATGCTGACTTGCCTTTGTTTCGAGATAATGGCCTGCAAGTCTGTACTTAGTTGCTGCATACATGGTTTACCTTTGATTAAAAAGTATAATGCACAAATTACTGTTTGCCTCATTTAACATTTGATCTGCTGCATTAGGGTTTGAATAGAATAATTTTAGTGCATATATCATTCCATATTTATAATATTCTCAAACTTTTTGTTGAGTTTCTTTTTGCATGTATGCAGAACTTGCTTTTGCATTTGTATATCGTGAAGTCCAGAAATTCTCTTGTGTCACTGATGGGGGATCTCTAAAGAGAAAACCAGGTATTTTTTTTTCAAATTACAGATTCATATTTTCTGTAATCATTAGTTCATCACTGTAGATTGCATTGAACCATCAAGTTTATGGTAATGCATTACTTATTGGTTACTTATTTCTGAAGAGGAATATTGTGCTGAGAACAAGAGACTGAAAGGAATTGGCATAGGAGCTTCTCATGGTCCACTCTCCCTTGACGATTTTCGCAGCCTTCAAAGATCAAATATGGTATTTAAGTTTTCTGCTAGTTTGCCAAATTCTGTTCCATCAACTTTTACACTTATTGAAGACTGTAATCTAATAAACATTTAGTGCTTTACTTTTTACACGTTATGTGGCAGCTTTATGGATGTTTTGGGTGTTGAATGTGTGTAGGAACTCAGGAAGCAACTGGAAGATCAAGTTGCAACAATTGAATCCTTGCACAGTGAAAGTCGTGCAGCTACTGAGAAGCATGAAACTGTATGTCATTGTTTTCTTGTCAATGAGTTCTTTCATGGTTGTGTTTGTCACATCACTAATAATGGTTATGTGGATTTGTAATCAACGACTCTGTTTTTTTCATCAAGAAACTTAATAAACCATCCCCTCCTCACTAGTATTAGAAGGGATCCAGTTTTATTTCCTGATTCCTGTTATGTTTTTTGTCATTTATAATAGTCTGGTCTGGGTATGTTCATGTTGGTTTGGCTTTAAATTGTGCACTATTAGCTGAAGCCATGACATACCTTTGTTTGTCAGCTCTATTGTTTCTTGATCACAATGAGTAACATTTTTGACTCGCCCTTTTTCTGAACTTCATCTTATTGTTAATTTATTGGTATTGTTCATCTCTCTCAAGTATTTGATTGATGGGTATACACCAACACCTAAGACCAGCAACATTATTTTCTTTTGCAGGAAATGAAGGAGTTGAATGAATCTGTATCAAAATCTTTTCAAGATCAACTCAGTCAGTTGAACCAATTTTTGGAGACTAAAGACAAAGAACTAGCTGAGCTAAATCGAATATCTGGTGAGCAAAAACATGGAATTGAGGACCTTAACGAAAGACTTAGTGCATCTATGCAGTCATGCACCGAGGCCAATGAAATAATTGCAAGGTGAGAAGTGTATCTTAGTAACTTTATGCTTATAATATTATATAGAAAATTAAAGCCATTCAGATAGCCCCCTTTTTGCTTCTCGCAGTCATTGCTTAAATAAATTACTGGATCCATCTAACTGTTCTATAATGCAACTCAGAGCTCCATAAAGAAGCATTCTTGATCGTTGAATGTGGAAGTCCATCTACTTATTATCTGTTTCTTTTTTTCTTTTCGGGGAGTTCAGCCTGAAGTCTTGGCTATTTCTTGACTAAGCATATAAAAGTGCATTTATAAAAAACTTTGTGAAACTTTGAATGTATGTCTTGTTATATATTACTCCATATGCATTCCATCCTACATCTGTACATCGGATATGTGACATAGTCTAGCTTAGTCTCTTGTACTATATATATATATGGGCTATGTTGAGTAACGAGATACACCTATTACCTTCTCTACTATGTCTATACTTTTCCACATGTCTCTATATTTTATTGTTCTACATGTGTGATGTCTAATAGATAAACTTCTTGTCTTCAAGAATCTTTGGGTATGACTAGTTGTGTCATATGTTCTAAAGATGCTTCTGAACCTTGTAATCATTTGCTTGGTTCAGCCAGAAGGCTTCTATATCAGAACTGAAAGTACTACTAGATGAAGAGCGTGACCAGAGAAGAGAAGAGCGAGAGAAGGCTCGGGCAGATATGAAAATGGCAATACAAAGAATACAGGCTGAGGCCATGGAGGAACTGAAACGAGTATCAGAAACTTCTATGAGACGAGAGAAGGAGCAGCAAGAAATTATTAATAAGCTTCAGGTATAGATAAGAACTTGCTCCAAGTCTGTGGCATTTTCACGTATGACCACTTTTTTAATTATGACCTAATTTTCCAGGAGACAGAGAAGGAAAAATGTACAATGGTGGAAACCTTGAGGTTCAAATTGGTATATTTCATCACTCTTCTTCATTTTTCTGCATCTTGCCTTGGTATATCGGTATTATGTCTTTAATATTGCTTGTATTAATGGCAGGAAGATGCACGGCAAAAGTTGGTCAACTCTGACAACAAAGTGCGTCAATTGGAGGGTCAAATTCACCAGGAGCAGCAAGCATCTGCCAGCAATATTAAAGTAATTTTACTATTGCTTGCCTCCCTAGATATTGTCTGCTATATAACAGAACTTGCTACCTGTTCTATATATTTCTTATATTTTGCTCATGTTAAGAGGCTTGAAGAATTGGAACATGAAAGAAAAAGAATGAGCAAAGAACTTGAATGTGAAAAGGTAGGGATTTTTCTGTATGAGACCATTCTTTTAAGCAGATGTGACAAATGAGTTGTATGCTTCTCAAACTGAGTTTCTCTTGCTGTTATAGCAGGCGGCTCGTGAGGAAGCATGGTCAAAGGTGTCTGCTCTTGAACTTGAGATCAGTGCTGCAATGCGGGATCTTGATTTTGAAAGGCGTAGGCTAAAAGGTGCTAGGGAAAGAATTATGCTCCGGTGAGAATAGAAGCATCTAAAATGGATTTCGTTACCGATCAACTTATACTGAGCATTTTTTACTGGAGATCTGAAAGTTTGAATTACCGCATAGATTCAACAGATGTTCTATTTATGTGATCTTTATGCAATGTTATATCTATCATTATTTCTGAGTTTGTTTATCTGACCGGTATGTTTAATTGAAATACACTGCTGATTATTAATGCCAGGATAATTTTCATGCAGTGAAACACAGCTACGTGCCTTCTATTCTACAACGGAGGAGATATCAGTGCTGCTTGTGAAGCAGCAAGAACAGCTTAAAGCAATGCAAAGAACCCTAGAAGATGAAGAGACCAATGAGACGACATCAAATGATATTGATCTCAATCGAGTCGATGGCAATCACACTCGATCGATACTGAGAGACAAGGAAGAGGTCCATCAAAGCAACAACGAAGCTAAAACAGGATTTGGTACTTCTCCCAATGTCCTTGGCATGGATCAAGCCGTGTCTTCAAGTGATGAAGCAAGTGTAACAGAGAAGCATGACTGCTATTCCAAAAGCCAAGAACAGGGTGAAGAAACACAGGAGGTAGAATTCACTGGTGCTGAATGTGAAGATGCTAATGGTGGGTTTGGCTCCAACATCAATGCCATTGGCACGGCACCCCTTTCTTGTGGAGATGCCATTGGAACTGAGCAAATTCCCGACACTGAAGGTGTCGGCACACCCCAACTCTTGGAAGGTGGCACTGTTGAAACTGAGCAAGTTCTTGAGACGGAAAGCCTGGAGCTTCAGAGCGGGAAGAACATCGATCTGAATAGATGCAACACACCAGATGGGGATACGATGCAGGTTGATAATAGCAGCAATGAACAAGAAACACCAGAACACGCCCAAAAGATATCCCAATCACCAAGTCGCCATGATTGCGAGGATCCAATGGAAGACACAGAAGGCGTAGGGACTGTCAACACATCGGACCTCTTGGCTTCCGAAGTTGCTGGGAGCTGGGCTCACAGCACAGCTCCTTCGGTCCCTGGAGAGAACGACTCACTAGACGGTAATGAATGTGTTGCACCTGCAAATGATTCCAGCAGTGTCGTAGCAGAGAGCCAACACCTCCGGTCCACCAAGTCAGAAGCCGCTGCTGCCAGACGAGATCACGAACGCCGGGCACTTAGTGAGATGATTGGCATCGTGGCACCTGATATGAGGGAGCAGTTTAGCCGCGCTGTTGAAAGTGATGATCGAGTGGGATCTGAAAGAGTAGCTTTTAACTCTGACACCAAAGATTGCAGCGATAATGAAGACGGCAAAGACAAAGATGCTGCATCGGATGCTGAAACAGCTGGTAGCGACGGAGACGTTGAAATGGAGGGAGATGATGACACCCAAGAGGACTCTGTTGGATAGTAATATCGAATGTACAACTAGATAGTTCAATTATTTGGTTTATTAATTTTATTTATTTCTCTACTTTTGGTGCATAATAATGTTATCGGTTGCTGCCGGTGTAGTAGGAGTAGGAAACACCAGCTGTATAGTGTTATTTCTTCTCCGATTACTCAATTCTTGATTGATGCCCCACAAATCTCACTTTTTTTAAAAAAATAATTTTCCTCCAATTTCTTTTGATTTTGTTGTTGTTAATTAGATAACTCATTTGAACCAACAATTAGAGAATATGAGGATCCGAATCGGAAATGGGCCCAAAGGGAAAGACGACTACAGTGTGAAGCCCAGCACGACTTTCCTAGATGCTCGCTCTTCTTTTAAGGCAGTTTACTTTCAGGTAATGGGTAAGGGCTATTTTGGTCATCTTATGCCACACTCACTGACTTCAACTTCCGTCCCTCTACCACGCTTTTCTGCCAATGGCAGTTTGGTCCTTTCATCCTCTTCCCGATATCAAACAATCAATCCTCAACTTTTGCGCCTAAAATAAGATCACGTGTTTCTTTCATACAACAATTACTCATTTGCCTATTGGTGAGGCCAGTTTAATTGATAGAACTTTCCTGCTTAAACTTCAATCAATAGATCCAGATATTCGAATTACCTAAATCATGAAATGTGATCTAACATAAATGAATCGATTAGTCTACGCAAAACTAATCATTATAGTATCTATAATAATGCAACTTAGTTGATATTAAAATATTTCTACATCGTTCAATGAATTGAAAATCACTAGTGAACGAAATTCATTATTAATCTTCTAGTAAAAAAGAAAAAGAAATCAACAACATTATTTATTATGCTCATTTTAGACCACTCAGATGTATAAACATGTTTTAATCACATTGAACATTTATATATACCTACAATTTCCCATGAGTGTGACTTTCAAAATGGTTTAAAAATCTTGATTTTGTAAGTTGTCCCAAACAAGGCCTTAATTAAATTCGTCAGTCCTGACCCCCTCCTGGGACCCACCCCCATCCCCTCTTTTTTTTGTCGGTCCTCACTTTTCTCTTGTTTTCAATTTTAAGCGCACAATGAAATTACACACTCCCCACCACTCCATGTATATATTCATTCAATAATGGGATAATTGCATCAAAATATATTTGAACTATTGTATAATTATAATTTTGCACACCAATTATGAATTTTGTTTATATATATACGATTTTTTAAAAATTATTTTCATTTTTCATAACCAATAAATTATCCATGGGATTTAAGATGAATGGGATGCCTAAATGCCACGTTAGTTAAACAATCCATTATACAGTATAAAAAACGTAATTTAAACTAGTGAAACATTATCGTTTCCACCATTTAACTTAAATTTTGCGGGAATTGTCATGTAAAAAATGTTTATTTTAAAATCTTAATGGAAAAATTTATATCCTTATATAATGAAAATTGAGTAAAAGTAATTTTATAGTATTATCATAATTATAGTAGTACTACCAATTTAATATAGCGTCAGTACTGCTCTATGTTGTTTTCTTTCATTTAAGCTGATTTCGCCAAGGAAAACTTAGATTGAGAAATGGCTACTGGTGGTGGTAACAGAAACGGCACGCACAAGTTGCCAAATCTCCGCAACTCGACTTCATTCAAGTCGAAGCTCCCGCCGCAAAATGTCCGTCGCAGCGTCGGCGCAGCCGGCAGCACCGATTCCGGTGAGTTGTGTGCCCTCTATTTTATTTCCAGCGCGATCTGATACTCTTGGAGTAATGGAAGCTGCTAGCGATTATTTCCAGCTCTACCTGATCGTTAGTTTTCATTTCGAGCTCGTTTTGAATTTCAATTTGCTCAATAAATTTCTTTGAATTTTAATGAA
This sequence comes from Salvia splendens, assembly GCF_004379255.2. NCBI lineage: Eukaryota > Viridiplantae > Streptophyta > Magnoliopsida > Lamiales > Lamiaceae > Salvia > Salvia splendens. The sequence goes on along the minus strand of NC_056033.1, from coordinate 4,559,407 downwards.
TTAACTGATTAATTGTTATTTGGAGGTCTCTTGCGCCTTGTGTTATATGCATTTTGTTCTGTTGTTGCTTGTGCATATAGTATGCTATAATTTTAGTAATTGTAGTTTGAATTGGGGGAGGAGCCAGCGAAGAACCTCAGTGAAATCTATGACCGCTAACTGATACTATATTTATAAAAATGTGATGATTTTTGGGAAAACTGAAAATTAGGATTGGTGATTACTTCAGCTTCTTCAAAAATAATATGGTTTGGGGTGCCAAGAGGAAGACAATGGCTAGTGACATTTATTTCTACAATGAGGCAATGATGTTTGCATTTACACAACCTATATTTACGGGGATATTCCCTGTCCTCGCTAGTGTAGCCAGAATGTTAATGGAAGCTTAACTATTTTACATTCTTAGCAGCAGAAAAAAAAAGTTCTAGGGCAGGCTTAAGCCCCATCATCTGTCTAACTAGTTACACACCTGACTGCAGAGAGATCGTTATGGCATTTGAAGATGATATCAGAAAGCTTTTCTAGATATTCATGTTTCTCTTTTGTGGGCTTGTCACGTGTTCCTCTGGAATCTGAAAATTTGTTTTTAGAATGCATATACAGTTAGTAGAATGGATATCTAATTTACTAGTGATCATTTACAGTACTAGTTATGAGTTAGCGAACTCTAGACTTCTAAGCATCATTATGTTTTTTAGACGTGATAAAGTACCACAGAACTTTTTTATTAAGCTAAATCCGATTCATGTATACTACTTGGGCAGTTTCAGGAAGAGTTCGAGTTGCTGTAAGATTGCGACCTCGGAATACTGAAGAGTTGGTAGCAGATGCAGATTTTGCTGATTGTGTGGATTTGCAGCCAGAGGTTCTAGAGCTAGTTTTAATCTTTATACCTTCTCAGATAGTCTACTTTTAGCTCTATATCTTGATAAAAAGCTTTGATGCAATTTATATTGCATATTTATTTACAGCTTAAAAGGTTGAAATTGCGTAAAAACAATTGGGATTCAGATACTTTTGAGTTTGATGAAGTCCTGACTGAATTTGCATCTCAAAAGCGTGTCTATGAAGTTGTTGCCAAACCTGTTGTTGAGGTGAGCTTGGCAGAGCTTTATTGCTATGTAGCATATCGAGCATTTCATACTGAAGCAAGTTTGTTGTACTAAAAAGGCTTGGTGTGTTTGGTATTCCTGGATATTAACGGATTACAGAAAAGCGCAAATGGATAGGTTTAATATCTAATGTTTATTTTTATGTCAGCATATGTCTCATGTTTAAAATTTCCACCATCAGACTGAAAGAGTATGCTTAGTAATGGAATACTTTTTTTGTATACAGAAGCTGTTTTTAACTCTCTCTTGATTGTAGATTCTATACTGTTTCTTTTCTTTCCCAGAGTGTTTTAGAGGGATACAATGGGACAGTGATGGCTTATGGTCAAACCGGAACTGGGAAGACTTATACTCTTGGCCGATTAGGTGATGAAGATACCTCTGCTCGGGGTATAATGGTTCGTGCGATGGAGGATATACTAGCAAATATCTCACCTGAAACGGATTCTATCTCAGTTTCATTCTTGCAGGTTGAACTGGCTACTTACATGCTTGAATATTGGTTCCATCATTACTAACATCTTTCTTTGTCCAATTGAGTTATTTCTAGAAGATCATCATATTCCTAAGTGTTATTCTTATATAGACTTTGGTTTTTGTGTAGCTTTATATGGAATACATCCAGGATCTATTGAACCCAGCAAATGATAATATATCGATTGTTGAGGACCAGAAAACTGGTGATGTTTCTTTGCCAGGGGCAACTGTCTGGGAGATCAGAGACCAGCAAAGTTTCATGCAACTCTTACGCTTAGGTGAAGCACATAGGATTGCTGCCAACACTAAACTGAACACTGAATCTTCTCGGAGTCATGCCCTTCTGATGGTAAATCTTAGTATTGACAGCTTAATTTTTTGGATGTGTTTTCATTCTGGCCTCTGTACTTATGAAACAGTGATACTCATTTGTCATAGTATAGGTACATGTGAAGAAGTCTGTAGTGGAGAAGGATGAATTTTCTCTTGATGCACAAAATCGCTCAATTGGTAATTTGAGTCCTCCTATGCTACGTAAAGGGAAACTGATCGTGGTAGATCTTGCTGGTTCTGAACGCATTCATAAATCAGGTTTTTTGAAACTCTCTACCTTAGACCCACATCGGTTTTTATCTGCCCCTCTTAACCTAGTTTATGCCATAACAGGGATGAATGGCCTCTGGACTTTATTTTTAATCTTGGGTTGAGTTTGTTGATGCAGAATCTAAAAATTTGTTTGTCCGTCTCTAGATTAGAGTCAGTTGTGTCCATGCTCGTTTCGTTGATTAATATTGTTTTCAGTGGTTAACTATTTGAAATTATAATTTGATAAGCTTTTTATTATTTCTTGAAGGAAGCGAGGGACACATGCTAGAAGAAGCCAAGTCTATAAATCTTTCACTTAGTGCATTAGGGAAATGTATAAATGCCTTGGCAGAAAACAGTCCTCACGTCCCAGTTCGAGATTCAAAGCTTACAAGGCTACTTAAAGATTCATTTGGAGGTCAGAGTTAGTGCTTGTATTGAAAATATATTATGTGTGAACTTCCGTTGAACAACTTCAGTAATTTTTAATGACACTTTGTGAAGAAATATTATCACACATTCGCATAACCTATTTCAAAAATCGGTAATGTATATCTGCATTGTTTTGACCTATATCAATATGTACAGAGTCAGGAAATGATTTGTACTTGGTTGATCTGACTTGGTGTTTGCTGGTATGCTGCAGGAACATCCAGAACATCATTAGTTATCACAATTGGTCCTTCTCCACGTCATCGAGCAGAGACTTCAAGTACCATAATGTTTGGGCAAAGGGTGAGTTGTTAGTAGCAGACATTGTGATCCAGAGCTAAGTAAATATTGAAGTCTTCACATACTTCAATTGGAAAAGACAGAAGTCGTTAATTTTTTGAAACTAGGTTTCAACCATAATATGTGTGCACATTCTGATTTATACCAGGCTATGAAAGTGGAGAACATGCTGAAGATTAAGGAAGAATTTGACTACAAGAGTTTGGCCAAGAGACTTGAGATGGAAATTGATAAACTTATGGCCGAGAATGAAAGGCATCAAAAGGTTTATGAAAATGAGATTGAGAGAATCAGATTAGAAGCACAGAAACGTGTCGCTGAAGCTGAAAGGAATTATGTGGAAGCCTTAGAGGTATACTTATGCCTTAATATGCCTATGAAATCCTGAATATCTTCTTGTACTTAGAATACCTTTTAGAATTTATAGAAAAATAATGTAGTCTAGTTTTGTATTATTAAATGCAGTTTCAGCACCAATCACTGTTGCCATTTTAAATCCCCTAAAAAATCATTAAAAAATTTCTCTAAGCTACTTATCTGTTTAGTTTTGTGGCTCTTTGCTACCTTTTGTATTAGGAGGAGAAAACCAAATGTCAGATGGATTATATGGAGTCTATTAAGAAGCTTGAGGAGAAGTGGACTATCAACCAGCAAAAACATGCTATTAATGCAGAGGTAGTTGGTTTTGCAACCATCATATCTTGTAGTTGTGCTAACTTGCTCCTCTCATTTTTAACACGGCAATAAATTTACTGAATCAAAGATCTGAAGTAAGATGTGAATACCTTTTTTTCCGGTTGCCACTTTTTCAAAGTTTTAAGTGAGGATATTGTGTTACTCTTATGCAGATTAACAATGGTGCTGGTAATGAAGAGGTTGTGGAGCTAAAAAGGCTGCTTCAAGATGAAGTTTGTCTACGAAAAGCAGCTGAAGATGAAATTCACAACTTAAAAAGTCAGCTGTTTAGATTTTCTAAGATGGAGGTATGGACCGTATGGTATAAGTAAAATATGTTTTTACTCCAGCATGACTTTGATCCTAGGATGTGTACTTGATGAGTTACCTATGACTAACTAATGTTGTGCAGTTGGCAGGTGGAAACTCTGATGGCCTTCAGCAAGTGCTGGAAGAGGAGAGTTATCAGAAAAAGAAACTTGAAGAAGAAGTGAGAGTTTTAAGGAGTCAACTGGCACAAATATCTGTTGAAGCTAATCAAGTATGTTTTATATTTACTAATGACTACTAGTGTTTTTAGTGATTTAAAGCATCTAACTATATCAAGTACATTTTGCCCTTGCATACTTCTATTTTTAAGTTATCCCATCAGTGTCTGCTCTGATTGTCCTGAACTCTGAAGCTAAAGCCATTGTAGCTAAGATTGTACTCCCTCCGTCCCACTAAAGATGACCCACTTTCCTTTTTGGTTTGTCCCAACTATGATGACCCATTACTAAAAATGGAAATACCTTTCTCTCTACTTTATTCCATCTCTCTTACTATACTCTCTCCATTTCACACACAAAATAAAGTTGCATAAATTCCCGTGCCGCCCAAGGAAGGGGTCATTGTCCTTGGGATGGAGGGAGTACATTGTATTGTGTTTTTTTTTTGTGAGAATTAAGCAGTCTATTCTGTTTTTAAGAGGTGGAATTAGGTAAGTTGATTCATTTATGGGTATGATTAATGTGTTAATCATTTTCAATATTTAGTGAATAACTCATTACTTTAGTATATCTCTTGGAAGAAAAGAACTCATTCATATGTTATAACCTTTTCATCTGCTCCTTTAGTTTTCCCTGTTTGAATATTACTTGTATAGCTGGCCAACTTTTTCTTGATCTTTATGTCCATAGGCGAGAGGTTATCCAGATGGATCAAACTCTGGCAACCCCCTACCTGGTCAAGATTCCTTAGGACTGCTTAATCATATGCGGTCTAGAGATGGTAATAATGGAGAACGGGCATCCATAACAAACCTTCATGAACAAGGTGCTGATTAGGGCTTTCTGTCTCATTTTTTCAAATTATCTTCTTGGATTTGTATTCAGCTGCTTCTTGATATAACAGTTGGATTGCAAAAGATATTATCATTACTTGAGTCAGAGGATGCTAATGTACGGATTCATGCGGTAAAAGTGGTAGCCAACTTAGCTGCAGAAGGTATTTCACATTTGCTCTTATATGCATCATCCGAATTGTTCAATACTTCAATGTCTTTCTGATATCCTAAATAACTACAACTGCAAAGTTATTCTCCTCTAATATTGCCAAATTTTTCTGTATTTCATTCTACTGGAAAGGTCTTGTATAATAAGAATTTGTATGATTAGTAATTATTGACATATTTACAGCAAGATGATGTCGGAAAAATTAAAGTAAAAAAGGAACTATGCAATTTGGTCATATAACCAAATCGGAAACTGGAATTCAGTTGTGGTTTCATCAGAAACAAAATTAGTTTTTTCGGTCTGTTTGATGACTGTGTGCTTGCCCCCTTGTACCCTCCTATGATCCTATTGGAACTTCAATTATTATTTTCAATAGTGATGAATCTATATTGACACTGTAAGAAAACTTAAATTTATTGTGTACTTCACAGAAGGAAACCAGGAAAAGATAGTTGAAGCTGGTGGTCTCACTTCATTGTTAATGCTCCTTAGAACATACGAGGACGAAACAATTCGTAGAATTGCAGCTGGCGCAATCGCCAATCTTGCTATGAATGGTATGTGTTGTTTGTTGTGTCTACTTTGCTCCCCTTTATATGTTAAATTGTTCTGTTTCTAAGAATTGATCCACGACCTTAATGATCTAACCATGGCTGCTTTTTCCATTCTTTCATCATTGACTCATGTTGTAACTATTGTCCTGGTTTCAGAGGCTAATCAAGAGCTCATAATGGCCCAAGGTGGAATATGTCTCTTAGCTATGACAGCAACTGATGCAGAAGATCCTCAGACTCTAAGAATGGTTGCTGGAGCAATCGCTAATCTTTGTGGCAATGGTAAGTTTTGCATGTTGCTTCTTAATTAAACTCTATCGTCAACGTCCTAGTGGTCTTCATATGATATGGCTCCTCTTTTTTCGACTGTACACAAGGTGTTCTGTGTGAAGAATGTTCAAAACTTTTGTTCTCATACATATTAAAGGACTTATCTCATTTATTGGCATTGTTGCCTCTGTTAATTGGCATTGTTGCCTATGTTTGGATCTGTACTGTGTCTCGTTTTAACTGACTTAGTCCCTCTAAGTTGGTTACCCTGCCCCTTACCATCCCTTAATCCATATTTTGTAGCGATTTTCTCGATTTTCAGTCTTTTATGTCTATGGTTTTCAGATAAACTGCAAATGAGGTTGAGGTCAGAAGGTGGCGTCAAAGCTCTGTTAGGGATGGTGAGATGTAGACATCCAGATGTTCTATCTCAAGTTGCCCGTGGCATTGCAAATTTTGCCAAGTGTGAATCTAGGGCTTCTAGTCAAGGTAAACTATATTCTTTAAAAAACGAACCAGGTAATAGAATTTTACATGATTATAAATTCTGGCTTATATTTTATGCATGCTTTGGATAAAAAAGAATCACAAGTCGGATAATTCATAACATAGCAAAGGCCGTCATTATTTGATGCATGGCCGTGAATGATATGGTGCTCCATTTACAGGGTCAAGGCACGGCCGATCCCTCCTGATAGACGACGGCGCCTTGCCATGGATAGTACAAAATGCCAACAGTGAAGCTTCACTAATCAGGCGTCATGTTGAGCTCGCACTCTGCCACCTTGCACAGCATGGTAATAGTTGAGAGAACCAATTCTTTCTTGGGTTTCAGTCATATGGCAGTTTGCAAGAAATCAATAAAAAACACTCATTTTCAATCCCTTCGTCACAGAGATCAATGCAAAAGACATGATCAGCGGAGGAGCCCTCTGGGAGCTAGTTCGTATTTCACGGGACTGTTCTAGGGAGGATATAAGGGCCCTTGCTCGCCGAACTCTGACCTCAAGTTCCACATTTCAATCCGAACTGCGACGCCTAAGGATCGAGGTTTAGTTACTAATTGCACTAATTTATTCTCATATATACATTTATATGTGTGTGTTTTGCCCATCTGCTAACAAGGGAGAAGCTCTATAAAGATGTTAGAGCTTCTGCTACAAAAGATCCACGCTTTGATTTCGTCATTTGTCCCATATTTTTTGGTGCTGGCGTTCCCTAAGCTTCACCTAAAATTTTGTACTCGTGAATTATTGTGTAGTTGTATATATGAAGAATACTTTGTGGAAGTTTCTCTTTCCCTTTTACAATGAAGTTCGTTCGACACCACATCAAAATATAAATTAATGGCCCATTGCCTAATGGTAGAATGGTCATATCAAAGGTCTTTGGTTCAAGTCCATGCAATCTTTAAATTTCTATATATTTAATCATTAAAAAATTATATAGGCCCATGTATTGGATGATCGCTATTAAATATGCCATTTTGTCATGTTCGTCATTGCATGTCTTGTTTTACTATTTACTCAGATTCTATTAATTCGTTACACTGACATTTTTATTTTAATACCAATATATTTTGAAAATGAGATTTACATTTCATAGTAATATTTTTGCACTTAATTCTTTCATCATGTAAGACTTGTAATCGAGGGAGCATAGTGCTGTTTTGCATTTAGAATTTGAAAATTGACGTGAAACATCAACCAAGATCCAAGACCGCCATCATTAGCCACCATTCCGCAGTTTTTAATCTGTATGCGCCAAATGGGATGTAAAATATTTTGGATATTAATTAAACTCGCAATAATTTGACAAGTAATTTGTCCAATCCAATTAGGCAGGACAAATTAGTGCTCAAATTGAGCTGGTTAGTGACAATGAAGTATGGCATTAATTTTTTTTTCGAATGTTGTCGTGACGTGGTTTATTTATAACTGGATTTGTTCGGATGTACATGGTGCTATAATTATATGAATTAAACAAACATGAAATCGGAAATAAATTTAAGAAATGAAAACGGTTATATAGAGTTGCATAAGAGTTGCGTTATATTGTTATTTATGCATTGCTAGGTTATTTGTGATTTATAATACTGCTGAAAGAGTGGAAGTTATTTGGCCTAGAAAATAAATACTTATCAATATGGTCTGTACTAATAAGACTCCAAAAATTTTCCATAACATAATTTAATTGCACATAGAATAGTAAAATATATTGCAGATACTAAATGTGTTAATGATTATTCATTTTCCCATTGAAATTAATAAGATATTAGCATGTCAGGACGCACCATTAACCAATTAAGTGCACATAGAATAAAAAGACATTCATTTGTGGACTTTCCTTTTCGAGTATATCAATTTCCTCTCCTATTTTAAAAGATAATCAATTCTGCATCATTACCCATTAATTTCTCCTAAAAGGGAATGTTACATCATCCTTATCATATTCACAAAAGAATTGGGAGCTCTGAATAAATAAGTAATGAGTGATGCTAAATGGCCATAATGTGGCCGGCCATAAAAAGTTAATTTAGTCTATTTACATGTATAAAAAATTAGAATTATCGATATACTTATATGTGTGTGAATGGACTTGTAAGTTGATACTTATCTTTGAATTCCATTACGTAAAACATCTTAATATCACGAATTATTGTATACGTTGAGCAACAATCAAGAAATGACAGTAGTAATAAGTTGAGCAAAAACTACCAAAGAACAACACTAACATGTTGAGCAACATATAATGAAGATGATATAAAAGTAAAATCAAGTAGTATTAAACCAAAAATTTGAAAAAAAAAACAATTTTTTTTATTATTTAATTAATTTATGGCTGGTCATAATGTGGCCGCATAGCTTTATTCATAAGTAATAATACGTATTTCTTGACATTATTTTATTTCATTTTGGAGTCATTTTTTTTACTAAAAGACTAGATCTAGCATTTAATTAAACACAAACCATGATTCGGTTTCTTTGCAATCAAGGTTGCATTGCGAGTATGAAAGATTCATGTTTTACACATCAAATCATTTACTTCAACAGAGCAGACAACTTTGTTGGAATCATGAAATATTGATTCTCCGTTTCATGAATAATTTAGGTAAATTTAGAACTTTAAGTTTGTAGTGACTAGAGTATTAAACTAGTATTATTAATTTAGCTTTCGTTGCTACTCAAATTTAGAGTGTAGATTTAGTATGCGATTAAGGGTTTCATACCCGGTTCTCAGTCATGTTTGGCGTCTAATTAGGATTAGGTTTTTGAATTCTCAATAATTACTTTTTTTACTATGTCTATTGTGAAGCCTTCCAATTAACGACATTATGAATATATGTATGTTAAATTCAAAGTTCATTTGAATCAACACCAAACGAGAAGTTTGAAATATGTGGAAAATTCTAAGACACAACCCTAATTAACGTATTTATTAGCAGTTAGAAGTTTGATCCTCACTATCCATCAATTTCATATTTGTTAATTTGTAGACACATCTCGCACTTACGAGATTATAATATAATATGAAAAAATAAGAGTGATGCTAAATAGCCATAATGTGGCCGGCCATAAAGAGTTAATTTAGTCCATTTACATGTATAAAAAAATTAGAATTACCGATATAAACTTATATGTGTGTGAATAGACTTGTGAGTTGATACTTATCTTTGAATTCCATTACGTAAAACACATTAATATCACGAATTACTGTATACGTTGAGCAACAATCAAGAAATGACAGTAGTAATAAGTTGAGCAAAAACTACGAAAGAGCAACACTAACATGTTGAGCAACATATAGTGAAGATGATATAAAAGTAAAATCAAGTAGTAATAAACCAAAAATTTAAAAAAAAATCATTTTTTTATTATTTAATTAATTTATGGCTGGCCATAATGTGGCCGCATAGCATTATTCAAAAAATAAAGGATCAAAGAGAAATTAGTAAACAATAGACACCAATTTAGTCATTCGAGTATACATATACCCATTCGGTTTGAAAGATTATACTATAACTCATTATTGAATATGTATTATGTCTGGTTCATGAGATTGAATCTCACAACTTAATCTTAGACAAAATAATCTTATGATAATGAATCATAGTTATCCCCTCCAATTAAAATAATCTCACAACTTAATCGTACGTAGATAATCATATGATAATGAGTAATATATAGCAACTTAACGGCACCATATGACAAAAATTGATGAAGGAGAATAACTTTATACTCATATATCTTTCACAAGTAATTATATATATATGGCCTACACAAGTAATTATATGTATATGTAAACATTATACTAGGTCACAAGATGACATATTCATATAGTATAACTCAAATACTCAACATGCCATGATTGTTTTGAAATTGAGAAACTTAGGATTTACAGATTTCAATATATGAACTGAGCTTCTGGCTAGTTGCAAAATTGATAAACAATTAGGCCAAACTAGTTAAAACAACAACACATGAAGAAGACATGCATTCATCCGGTTTGGTGGCTTTATTAGTTAGTGAAATGGGCAATTAAATTCGGTCGTTATGAATTAGAATACGACTAAAGTTATTTAAGTCGACACAAATAATTCACCTCATCAAAAAAAGACAGAAAGAGAAAGAGGATTATATGAATTAAAAATGATGAAATTAATCACATAATGAGAGAGATTTATTTCATCAGTGTATGTGGCAAGCAAATGAAAGGCACACAACTGTTAGATTAGATGTAAAATGAGAGAGGAGTGTTAATGCATGAACCATTCCTGAATCTAGACACCAAACTGATTGTCTGTAGGTCCTCTCCACACTCTCACTTTGCACACAGTTTTGCTGATATATTTTACATCCTATCCACTATCTAAACTACATACTATCACACAAATTCATATTTATATAGTTATATACCCACAGGAAGATTTTATAATATGTTGCAAGAGCTTATAACATGTAATATCTTCAAAGATTCTAATTAAGTTGCAAAAGTGTTTGAATAATTAATGAGTTTATAAGCTAGAGAACCAAAATGGAAGAAATATGAGACTGGAACTATATACTTATATTGAAATACTAATAGAAAGAGAACGGAAGAGATATGAGATTGAAACTAATTGTGTTGGTAATTAAAAAAAGACTGTTACTTATAAAATTATGTGAAAATAAGTTAGGGTTAGTTTTTTGAGAGCTTATAAATTGTTAGAACTTAATTTTACAAGCTGTTTAGAAGCTTATTTTGCCAAACACTTTGATCTTTTCATGCCACATACTTTGCAACATGTATGGATGATAGAAAAGTCATGTCTAATTAAACACAAACAAATTCTCATTCAGTACACAATTTCATCATGTATTAATAAGCCTAAACAAATCCTCATTCAGTAATTTCATTTTATTAATACATATATACAAATTTGTATATAGTGTATATACCAGAATGAGAGAGTTAGTTTTGCCTCGAAAAAAGCTTGCACGTGTATGCAGTCCTAATATTCATGCATCTGGTCGGAAATTAATTCACCATATATATACACACACTTGAAATTGCAGTCAAACAAGAAATGAAGGCAGAAAGTTAAGCCCATACCTCTCTGTTAAGCCAGTTGAAAATTCTTGAAAATTGGAGCATTCTTTCACTGCTGTCTCTACGTAGAATGTTCGAAGCCATCAAAAATTGACTGCTTTCAGTTAGAGTAAAAAGAGGATAGAAAAAGGTTGCATAAAATGAGTTTCAAACCAATTATTTTATGCTCATATTTGAAATAGGAATCTTAAAGAGACACACTACCAACAAAAAAAGGGCACCCCAAATTCTCTTGCTTTCCTTCAGCAGCAAGTGATGAGTATATATCATTTTACCACAATCACACTACTGCTGCAATTCAGACAACAATCACATACATATATAAATAAATTATTCATGTACTAATCAATCAAAACTAGTTACTTAACTAACTCAATCTACAAAATCAATGTTAAAGAAAGAAAAGGCTAGTAGTATTTTTGATCAATGAAAAACCCCAAACAATTCATGAATTTGTACATTCCCCTCTCCAATCAAACCGCAAGCTAATAAAAATTAATCATCCAGATCACCAACACCATATTTAAAAAAGATAGTAGAAAACAAGAAGAAGATGCTACTCTTAGTTGAAATCACAAAAGTAGATTTAAGAGCTACTGAAAATTAGGGTTTCCTTTTTATTGTTTTTGACAAGAATCAAAATGGAGGGCGAGCCGTGCCCCAATAAGCTTCAGCCGGCAACGAATTCATCATATTCTGCTGCATTCCTTGAAACAGATTAGGGTTCTGATCACTCATCATCTGCTGCCCGGCCTCCATCTGCCCGCTGCCCGGCACCACCTCCTCCTCCTCCAGCGGCAGCCGCTCGTAGGCCGCATTCCCGAAGGAGGCGGCCATTATCACGACGGGGCCGGCGGCCATGAGTGGGCCGACGACGGTGCCGCCGAGGACCTGCCCCTGGCCGCCGGAGATGTAGATGGTGAGGGAGGAGGCGGCGGGCGGCGCCGGCGGGGGCAGGAAGGAGCCGGAGAGGGAGAGGATCTCGAAGCGGCCGTGGAGCGTGACGACGGCCCCGGGGGCTGAGGGCTGCCGGAGGGTGACGTTGGTGACGGTGCCGTTGCCGTTGAGGATGCAGACGCCGCGCTGCCGCCTCGTCGCGAAGGCGGAGACGCTCTCCTGGATGTCGCAGCCGCCGGCGACCTCCATCATGTGGGACCGGAGGGCGTTGGCGCTGTCGCGGGTGATGATGATCGGCGGCTTCGGCTTGTTCTTCGACCCCGCCGGCCTCCCCCGCGGCCGCCGCGTCACCTCGCTGTCTCCGCCTCCGCCTCCGGCTGCGGCGGCGAATTCCTTCTCCTCCGATGTGGGGGTTTGGAGGCCGTAGCTCTCGTCGCGATCTCGCTTAATTGGACGGCTGTTTCCGCTCTGCTCGTCGTCGTGGTGGTGCTGGAACTGGTGGTGGTGGAGCTGGAGATCTCCGGCGTGGAACGGAGGCGGGAGAGGGCGGCCGTGAGCTAGCTGATCCATCACTTATCTGATTAATTAGAAGCTTCTCGAATATGGAGAAAATGAAGGGGAATTGGAATTTCTTTGGCTAGATTTTAGTTGAGAGGAAATTGAGCTTCACCAAGATTTGAGCTGAATCAACCATCCCTTTCCTCACAGCTCTCATGTGTGATACTTCTATTTTTGTTGTTGAGTTATATGAAGAGAGAGAGAGAGAGAGAGGGTTGGGAAGTTGAAGTTTTTATGTTTGGGGGCTTTAGTTTTAGGAGCTAAGTATGGTTTGGGTTAGGGTTAGGTCAGTAGAGAGAGAGAGAGAGAGGGGATTGGATCGAAGGGGTGGCTGACGTGGAGTTTGGTAAATAGAAGGCGTGCGCATGGCCGCATGGGCGGTGGGGGGATGGGGCCCACATCTTCTCTTCTCAAACAAAAACACATGAAAAAGTCATCAACTCACTAATTACCATACAACTGCAACCTCAAAATCAGGCTGTATTTTTCTCTAACATGCTCCTGCTCACACATATTTATGCAGGGGATTGGATTAATTAATAGTTGGGGGTAATTTGATTATGAAATGGAGAAAACAAAGGAAGGTAGCGTTGAATTAGAAATAATGAGTGATTTGGATTAGGTAGGTGGGTTGTGCAGTCCAACATTAAACAAAGAGATGAATTTGTGGGGTGCCATTGATAGTATAAGACAAGATTATGAAACAATTATTGAGAGAGAGAGAGGGGGTTTGACCATCAAGAGCTGAAGGGGGAGGAGGGGAAACGCTGTCGTTTTCTAGGTTAATGAAGCAGCCAAGCCAAAGCAATGTGGAGAAATGGAGCTTACCAAATACCACAAGGTGAAACTAGAGAGAGAGAGGGGCATTAGACACTGTCTGAATTGGTCTGAAACCCCAATTTCTCATGACCCACATGTGCTTTCTCTCTCCAGTTTTAGATTATTTAGGTCAATTTTAGGAAACACAACATTTTGTTCATCTCATGGAATGAGTAAAAATTCTATGATCCTTCCACACCATGGTGGCATAATGATTTGGTATGCCTCACCAATAACTCTTTGACAATTGGAATAAAAATGGTCCTCATGCCACATCACTTTAACATAAATTAGGAAACTTATAGGTAAATTTGGATACATCCATTTAATCATTTTATGGAAAGTTGAATAATACTCCCTCCGTCCCGCACTACTCGCACTTATTTCCTTTTTGGGCGTCCCAAGTTACTTGCACTCTTTCCATTTTTAGTAAAAATTTTCACCTATAGCCGTAATTTTTGACTTTCCTATACACTCATTCCTTAATCTCCGTGCCGAAAAGGAAAGGGGCGAGTAGCCCGGGACGAAGGGAGTATTTAATATAGAAATTATACTTATATGAAAAATGAGTTGACATTAATATACTAGTACAATTTATATATGTATATTAATCTCATAATATAATAGTACTAATATACAAGGCATCTCTTTCATAAAATAATAATATTTTCATATTATATTAATATTCCATTTTTTAATTTTTATTTTCTTGTGTTAAAAGTTATTGATTTTTTTACATGCTAATAAATCTAATGAAAATTATAATAGTACTAATATACTACAAGACATCACTTTTATAAAATAATAATATTTTCAAATTATATTTATATTTCATTTATATTTTTTTGTGTTAAAAATTCCTGATTTTTACATGCTAATAATATAATGAAAATTATGGTAACAAAATATAACTTACAGTCATAATTTTTATTTATGTGAATTTTTTCTTATATATATAAATACTAAAACAATTAAAAAAGATCTTATCCATAATAATATGATTTTTTTCTTATATATAAATACTAAAACAATTACTTTTATGTGTATAATGTTATTATATTATGATATCAATATGCATGTATAAATTGTACTAGTTTATTAACGTCAATTTATAGTTTATATGATATAATTTCTATATTTAATTTATTACACTTTCCATAAAATGATTAAATGGATGTCTCTAATTTAGATATAAGGTTGCCAAATTTATGTCCAAGTGATGTGGCATATGGACCCTTTTCATTTCCAATTGTCAAAGAGTTATTGGTGAGGCACACCAAATCATCATGTCATCGTGACGTGGAAGGACTATGGAATTTTTACTCGGAATGGAATCCTTCTTCTACAATCTTCTTTATTTAGAGTGATTCATTGATAATTTTATTTTTTAACAATAGTTGTTATACAATATGGAGTAAATTTGTAAGAGTATATTATATACAGTAATAAAATATGATTGACATTTATTTAAAAACCATATACCCTAATTAAAAAATGAAATCATCGAGACACATAAAATTGTGAGAGAGGGGACACAGTGGGACACTGGAGGTTTTATGTGTATCTTGCATTCATATAGCCTTACGTAACTGGATAAAAAATAAATTGATTTGAAAATTTTAAGATCTTACTTGGTGACTCAAAAAATTTATTTTGCAATTTCATGTTTATTTCTTTGTTTATATTACTCTATACACATAAAACTGAAGTACTCACAAGTCACCCATATTTTTACTACAAATTGTGGATAAGTTTTGATACACTTAATTTTAATTTTATTTTCTTCTGTATTTTTATGAATATGAGGAATATTTAGAGAAATTTGTATATTTATTAAAACAATATAGGAGTACTAATTTGTGAAATCTAAAAGATGTAATTATCTCATTAAATTTGTAGTCGGGTGACACATGACATGCTTACATCAAAATCCGGCGAAAATTTGAGTTCCAATGTGTTTTGCTGATTTTGCGCAAATTAATACACTGATGCCAAAATTGCTGAAGGTTATCCTCCAATAAATTTTTTAATTTAATACCAATATATTACCCATAAATTCTTTGTATACAAACAAATGATGAACAATATAATTATGTAATGTATTTTGTTAATTTTTCTAAATTAAAAATACACTATATCCCCATAGGGGTACGTACTAGTAACTTCAGCTTGGTTGTGTTTCAAAACTATAAACAATACACACATACATGATATATATAGAGAGAGATCACAGTTCGAATAAAATATTTCTGACTTTTAGTATATTGCCAAATAAACAGAAAATTATTGGTTTGTATATGATGTACTATTTTCATAATTTGAAGCACTATTCTTAATAACTATTATAGAAACAATTTGATTTAAAATACAATGAGATGGTTTATAGAAAAATGCTATGCCTTATGCTACATAATTTATGTGAGTATATTTCATGAGCACTTTTTATTTTAGAAATTACATAAAAATTAAAATTTAATTTGATATTTTATTCATTCAATCATTCAGGCTACAAAAGATTAATATGAATATATTGAGTTTAATTTGTAAATAATTTATAAAATTAATAACATCAGTAATAATTTTGAATTATTAGAATCAAAATAGTCCTACATATATAATATAATAAAATAAAATAAATAATGGTGCAAATTAATTCCTGAAAAATTTCAACAGTAAAAAATAGAGGCATTGATGCAGTAAAAGTGGAGCCAATGAGAATGGGTCAAACAAGGAGTTTGATGTTCGTGTGCACGTGCACGCAGAGGATAACTCATCGCGTATTGGGTTGGCGTCTTTTCCGATTAGAGGAGGTCGTGTTGATGACAGCAAAGAGGGAATATTCTGCTGTGCCTGAAATTTTCTCTCTCTCTCTACTGGTTTTTGTTTTTTCCCATCCAACTTCATTTTCCTCGAATAATTATTTTGGATTTTGGATTTTCTTATTCATATGTATTCGGGAGTACTACAAATACAAATTACTATTGCTCTAATTGCTGGTGTTATATAACCGTTAATGAGAAAGTGAAATCTTCATTATGTTTATTTTATAAAAGCTATATACTATATGAGAAATTTTGCGTGTAAGAAAGATACACTTTTTCTTGAGTGAACTTTGCTACAGTTAGTTATGAAAAATCTGGATAGTATCGATCGATCAAAATGAAAAAAAAGCAAATAGCTAGTAAATTAGTAGTAATTACTCCTTAAACACTCAGCACCAGAAAGATATTTATAAAGATTTATTAAATTGCGGCGACAATTAAATAAATGTTTGCCGTTAATGGGGTTGCTTTTATGTTGTTTTCATATTTTATTAGATGTTGTTACTGAATTATGTTGTTAGTACTTTTTTTGCGTGACTCGTATCTATTTGAAAACTTTCGTTCTTTTTTTATTTGGGATGTTTCTGTATTTAAACTTTGCTGATATTATATGGCTCAAGTAGATAGTTGGAAATTACACATGGGAGGTGAGTATTAAATTAAGGCTTTCATTGTCTAAAAATAGGGTTTCTAAATGCAATTAAGTTAATGACTAGTATAGTCCAAAGAAATTTTGATAAGAGGATGGAGCTTTAATTCCCAATTAAATCATGTATAAAAAGATTTTACATTTTCTTGTATTTTTGTCACCTAAAAACAGTACTATAATGGTAATAACCAGAGACCTCTAGAATTTATATAGTATTGTTTAGTACTGTAGTAATTACTTACTGCATTAATTAATGTATGTTGTTCACTTTTAACATATTATTATTGGAATAAATTAAATGAACAGTAAGTAGCTAAGGTGATCTCGAGGTACATTTTGATTTAGCAATAACCTTTTATTTATTCATTACTCTTTGGCTCCCAATTGCGTCAATATGAGAGGATCGACACCTCAAGAATTATAAATTCGAAATACTGATATTTAACAAGCTAATCAATGTTATAATTACAAAAGGATGATGCGTTTAGTACAAACTAAAAAGTCGTGTTGTTCAACACTCCAAAACTCTATTTTCTTATTTGGAAGCTTGAAATTACAATAATATAATCAAATAAAGATATCCAAATCTGGTGCGGAAATTTTGGTTGAATAAGAAATTATCAGAGCTTGTGTTTTATCCACAATAAATATACGTATATCAAATTTAGTGTGAGAACCGTCATCAGCTGAAGAGTCCAATATCTTAACCTATCCATCATAAAATAAAGCAAAATGAATAAATAAATTTTTATGATTGGATAATCATCAATTTTAATACTCCATTTAAATTGTTTAATCCGGACACTCTTCGTTTTAAATTTCAGTACTATTAATTTATTTATTACTAACGAATAAAGATTATGGTTGTATTAAATTATTATTTCATGTGCTATATATAGAATATATACCAATATATTACGTTTTGTTATATCGAGGAAACTATAAAAAGTCAGGAGCACTCAACTATTCCCTTTCTCAAATTATAAATAATATAGTGATTAAATTTAACCTAAACTAATAAAGTATAGTTTTATAACAAATTTAAAATCCATCAGGATTTTTTTATCAAAAAGTAAATATCCTATTTTCCTAGTATTTATCTTTTTTCGACGTATACTCCGAAAGTATTTAATACAAACATAAGGCACACGTAATATACAGTAACATGTTGACATATACTCCATAATTGTTTTGTTAACTATTTGACTTATCTTTGTCAGCCTATTGGTATACTTATCTATGGATATGTGCACAAATAATATTGATTAATATATAGCACACTTCATTTGTCCACGAAAAATAGTCTTATTAGTGAACGACACAAGTTTTAGTGTAAAATTTCTAAAATGATAAAGAGGCAGAAAAAAAATGGTTGAAGACTTGAAGTATTGTTAGTGAAAAATATAAAAAGAAATTTACACTAAATATAGTTAGATAGAGACTATTGTTGATGTACGGACCAAAGTGAAAAACATGATTATTTTTCGTGGATGGAACAGTATCAAATAGAAGAGCTAGCTATCTATAGTTCTTTCCATGCTATTGAGAGGTTTTGCATTCATTTTGCAGGGCTATATTATTAGTTAGACATTGGAAAAGAAGCTGGGATATGTATTTCCATAAATAAGTTAGTTCAGCTTGCATTTAATAAAGTTATTGACAAAAATCGTGACATGTATTTAATACTTGCATCCTCAGACTGTAGATCTTGCATTTCAAAGCATTTTTACTTCGAAAACATTTTGACCACTCTTAATATTTGATTAGTGCATAATGTGATCAAATAAGTTTTTCATTAAAATTGGATGATGTATATATTTTAATATCATACTAGTATAACTTTCTTTTTCAAGAAAAAGTGAAAGCGGTCTATTGACTATGTTGGTTGATGTGATTTAAACATTGGTAGAATAAATTGAAAGATTGCAATATCTTGTAAAAAATTAAATACTGCATTTTGCATTTTAAATTAAGAGGCTCTTTGTGTTTTATCCTGTGAATAGTATGAAAAAAGATAAATTCAATCATGCATCCCCAATCATTTCAAAATTTCTTGTATATGTCATGTTCTAAAATAAGTGACATATAAATGATATATATCCCGTTTTCATTAACTTGCAGGAGGGTTTTTTTGGACAATTTTCCAGGTAGAAATATTGATATTAGATCGAGATTGTTTTCTTCAAAGAATGACATTTTTGGCAAACTTGTAGTATCATGTAGAATTGGGTTCGACCCCTCTCCCTATTCGTGTAATTTCCTTATCTAAGTAAGTTATGACTAAAACCACACTAATAACTCTCCGTCCCATTTTAGGAGTTCCGGTCACTTTTCTGTACTCGTTTTATAAAAATAACAATAAATAGTTAAGTGGAGAAATGGTAAAGTAAAAGAGAATAATGCTAAAAAGTGATTATTCTCTCTTACTTTACTATTTCTTTACTTTAACTATTTATTATCATTTTTATAAAATGAGTGCAGAAAAGTTATTGAAACTCCTAAAATGGAACGGATGGAGTAATAAATATTGGGTTGACTAAAAATACACTAGCTAATAGTAAAAAAATTGAGTTACAACTCACTCCACAAACAATATGCACCCAAGCTTGAACTCACAATCAATTAATCAGTGAAAAGTATCTTACCAATTAAGTTGTATATAGTCATTGTTTGTACTAGTTTGTGCCTATTCTAGCTGCCAATAAAGAGGAAAAAAGCATCTTAGCAATTAAGTCGCATATTCTAGCTTAATAGAGATTGAAATTTTAATGGGCTCCAAGTCTAACATAATAACGGTCTTTGAACCTTTTTAACAAATCTTAACACATGAGACGATATCGATGTATGTGAATTACAGATGGATTTTTGAAATTTTAAGTTGGGAAGTTTAGAAGAAATGACTTTTATGGCGTCTTGGTACTTGGTTCGAGGATTGGTGCCCGGAATTCCCCTTCACCAGGTCTCTTGATTGATAGCTTGAATGAAACTTTGGATTAGTTGTGGCCATAAAAGATACAAAGACTGCTTCTTTCCAAGTGTGTGATTCTTTGATTTGCTTATGCTCTGAATTTGTTATGTAGGTTTGTGTCTGTTGGTTGGGTCTTGTAATAGAGTAGTTAGGTTTATTTTTATTTATTTTTTGTCTTGCTCATTGTTACACTCGCCTAGTTTTATGGCTCTGAGCTTGGACCTTGCCCCTGTACTATCTAAAAAGACATCGATGGATGTGAATGGGCAGAGTTTGAAACATGGTGCAGAAAAAGACGATTAATTTAGAATAAAGTAAGTATGGCCCTTGTGCGACAAGCTTGATTAATGCTTATCTTAATCAACTCTTTAATCATATATTAATCTAATGGATTCCAACTATCCCCCATCAAACAACTGGCTGAAGCTAGCTAATCTAATCTAATATAATTATTTAATTAATTAATTAGTGTGGACCACTTTAAATTAGACGACACTATTACTTTCATGTGATGTGCACCTAAAGTTTGGAATCTATATCAGTCTTGCATGTTCTCTTCTCGAGAAACTACACCATTTTTTACATGTATAATTAATCTTCCTTTTGTTCTAAACATACGTATTTGACATATAATTGAATGCATGATCTATCTTAATTAAATACATGGAGTATTAAATAAATGTGTGATACTGAGCGCAATAAATTTTTTGGGAGCTGCTTTTGGAGTTGAAAATTTGATTTAGTTTATGGAGGGAAGATCAATCCCTAGGGTTTCAAGTTGGGTTAACCAATTACTCCCTCCGTCCCTTAAAATTCGTCACTATTTGACTCGGCACGGTTTTTAAGAAATGTGATAGAAAGTGTGTTGAAAAAGTTAGTGGTATGTGAGTCCTACTTTTATATAATAGTTTTATAATATAATGTGAGTGGAAATGAGTTAGTGGAAGTTGAGTCCACTATAAAAAAATTGGTAAAAGTGAAATGTGAAATTTTTTGGGGACGGACGAAAATGGAAATAAGCGACAAATTTTCAGGGACGGAGGGAGTATATGATGATTCAAAGAAACTCTAGTTTCTTAAAAATGAGTACTTACTTTTATTCTATAATGTATGTAGTAAGAATATATATAAGGAGTGACGCTAGTGTGGAGGTATGAATGAACCAAAACACATCCCAAAAAGAGGAATTTTGAGGATATGCATGTATGGGAATGCATACACGAGGAAAGCTTAACAGTTTTGATGGGTGCAACTAGGCATGCACAAGGGTCATGAACCGCCGGTTCCGGTTCATGAACCGGCGGTTCAAGGTTCAAGAAATGCTTGAACCTGAACCGGCGGTTCAAGGTTCAAGAAATGCTTGAACCTGAACCGGCCCGCCTAGCTCCCGGCGGTTCCGGTTCAGGTTCAAAAAACCGCCGGTTCATGAGGCGGTTCAAAACCGCCGGTTTTTTGCCTGAACCGCCGGTTCCGGTTCATGAACCGGCGGTTCAACCGAAATTTAAAAAAAAAAATTTATTTATAAAAATTGATTTTTATATTTAAAAACAATTTTTACAAATAAATGAATACTAGAAATTCATAATTGCCCATATATTTTTGATGGGCTTACGAATTTATGAAACCATTCTTGGTTGTTTCTCTTTTATAGAGACATCCTAGAATGTTTTATGTTTCACTTTCGATGTGGGACAAAATCATTCTTGGTTGTTTCTCTTTTATAGAGACATCCTTGAATGTTTTATGTTTCACTTTCGATGTGAGACAAAATCATTCTTGGTTGTTTCTCTTTTATAGAGACAACCTTGAATGTTTTATGTTTCACTTTCGATGTGGGACAAAATATGTTGAAGTATTTTCTTTTATAACTACATGTTTAGAGCATTCATTCATCTTTTTCCAATGTGGGATACACAACTTTCTTTTGTCTTCTACTTTCTTCATGTTTTGTGTGATGTATATAAACAAAATTATAATTCAAATATATTCTTGATTGATAAAAATAAAGAATTATTGAGAAATATGATTTGTACATAGAAAATATTTATTTGTATAATAATTATTGTTAGGTTTATACAATTTGTATAAGAATTATTCTTTCAATGTATAATATTATTTATTAGTTAACATATACATAAATTTATAAACATAAGCAAATCATTAATGATAAAGAACTAATGAATAATAGTTTATGAAATAATATTTGTTGTTAAGTTATAATAATAGAAGATAGAGTATTAATATAGACGAAAAATGATGGACGATCTATTATAAACTTACAAATAATGACTTTTATTCCACATTGAAAGAAAGAGTAACACATCCAAGAATGTGTAACTATAAAAGAGAATAATACAATATACTATCTTCCAAATTAAATCAAATCCAATATACTCTCATCCAAGTATTGACACTTAAAAATCAAATCCAACTTTAAGTATGGAGTATTTTTTTTTGTCTTTTTAGTCTTTATTATGTATAAAATGTGCTTAAACAAATTTCAAACAATAAGGTGAAAAATTACAATTTTATTGATAATAAATTTGAATAAGACTAAAAATTACAACTTATAATGAATATATTTTATTTATAAAAATTAATACACACTACTTAAAGTTAAACCTTTTGATTTTTAAAATATCAATACTTAATATTGGACTTGAGCATTTAAATTGGAGGAGAGTGTATTGGATTATTCTTTTTTATAGTTACACATTCTTGGATGTGTTACTCTTTTTTTCAATGTGGAATAAAAGTCATTATTTATAAGTATATGATAGATCGTCCATCATTTTTCGTCTATATTAATACTCTATCATCTATTATTATAAATTAATAACAAATATTATTACATAAACTATTATTCATTAGTTATTTATCATTAATGATTTGCTTATGTTTATAAATTTATGTATATGTTAACTAATAAATAATATTATACACATTAAAAGAATAATTCTTATACAAATTGTATAAACCTAACAATAATTATTATACAAATAAATATTTTCTATGTACAAATCATATTTCTCAATAATTCTTTATTTTTATCAATCAAGAATATATTTGAATAATAATTTTGTTTATATACATCACACAAAACATGAAGAAAGTAGAAGACAAAAGAAAGTTGTGTATCCCCACATTGGAAAAAGATGAATGAATGCTCTAAACATGTAGTTATAAAGAAAATACTTCAACATATTTTGTCCCACATCGAAAGTGAAACATAAAACATTCAAGGATGTCTCTATAAAAGAGAAACAACCAAGAATGATTTTGTCCCACATCGAAAGTGAAACATAAAACATTCAAGGATGTCTCTATAAAAGAGAAACAACCAAGAATGATTTTGTCCCACATCGAAAGTGAAACATAAAACATTCTAGGATGTCTCTATAAAAGAAAACAACCAAGAATGGTTTCATAAATTCGTAAGCCCATCAAATATATATGGGCAATTATGAATTTCTAGTATTCATTTATTTGTTAAAATTGTTTTTAAATATAAAAACAATTTTTATAAATAATATTTTTTTTAAATTCGGTTGAACCGGCGGTTCAAACCGGCGAACCGCCGGTTTTGAACCGCCGGTTCACGGTTCAAGAAGGCCCTGACCCTGAACCGGCCTGTTGTTCAAACCGCCGGTTCCGGTTCCGGTTCCGGTTCATGAACCGGCGGGCCCGAACCGGCGGTTAACCGCCGGGCCGGTTCGGTTTGTGCACACCTAGGTGCAACTAATACCAACAAGAAACATTTTGGAAATACACAGTGTTGGTCTGTTAGGACATCCATCAGTCTGTGAGCCAAGTCATTTATATTCAATACTACATCGGTCTTTCAAAATTAAAACTTTTTAAACGACACTAGTTTTAATGCACAGTCGGTAAAGTAAGAGAGAAAAAAAAGATTGATTGAAGTATGGTTAGTGGAGAATGAGTCTTACCTCAATAGAGAGAAAAAAATTCTTAAATAGAAAGTTTTCTGATTATAAGGAACTAACTAAAATGGAAATTGTCTCTATTTTCAAAAGACGAAACTAGTATAAAAAATTGCTTGGAAAAACAATTTCCCCACTATTTATAAGGTCCAAACCCTAAACGAGAAGGAAATATGAAAGTGAAAATAAGAAATAAAAATTGTACGATAACATAAAATTCAGAAAATATAAAATGACGATTTAACCCCTGAAACAATCTCTAATGGTCAAAATCCACTATGCATCAATACTTCTCCATCGGAATTCGAGTTTGACTTGTTAGTACTCCGAGATGAGATGAGATGAGATGATGACTTGCAAGCATGTGGAAATTTCAAGTCACTCTCCGAGATGAGATGAGATGAGATGATGACTTTTGAGCTTCGGACGGTTGAAATGGCACCATTAAGATTAATTAATTAGCAAATTGCGGATGAAAATGAGAATATTTTAGAGCCTTAACCACAGCCGACAAAGTTGAGGTCACCACGTGAAGACATAAACTCTCTCTCTCTCTCTCCACCTGCTTCCTTCAGCAGCCTGCTTTCTCATTTACAGATGTTAATGGTTGTGTCGATATTCTTCCATTATTATGTCAACGCTTTCTTGTTGGATTGGATAATTATACATATATAGTATAGGGTTATTGATTGTGTGTAACAAAGATATATGTTGAATTAGAGTTTTTTTCAAACAAAAAAAAAGTCTATGAAATAAAACCACTGTTTGATTTGCGATACAGTACATGATATATACTATATAGTGCAACAAAATTAGTGAGAGTAAAAAATCGACACTAATGATTTATTAATAACTCTGGATGTGATTTAAGATCATGATGGATTAGCTAATTAACTTTTCATACATATTTCAGTAAAGCTCCTTATATTTTATGTCATCTTCTAATTTACTTTTTCGACATGTTCATGTTTTAATTACTAACATTATACTGTATTGTTCGATGACTTCGATCGATATCAAAATACATATACATAGGGCACACATCAAAAATACATATACATAGGGTGTACTGATAATTCGTATTGGATAATTTGATTATTGAGTTATGAGTATATAAAAGAAAGTGAGATTCCAACATATATGGAAGAGCTTATAGTACAAATTAAATATGTGGTAGAATTTATAATTACGATAACTGGGGATGGATTAAATTAAATCATCGGACGATTTTTTTGTAAATATGATTGAAGACAAGAACTTTTATATCTGAATAAATTAATACTAGAGAGTCAATCTTGGAACTTGTTAAACTTTTCCAACATATGAAGTTTAATCATTTCTTTCTTTTTCTTCGCAACATTCTTAAAGTTGTCAAGTTGTTGAAATCTTTGTGTCTTGTAAAGTTGTGAGATTTTGAAGGGCATGGCAATTGACAGGAATTGTTAAATAATTGTCGTGAAAAAAATATTATCATTGAATAAAAAGAAAGCAAAATGATTGCGGTAAACATGACTATCAAGTATTAACATTCAGTCATTCATTACAACAAACATGGAGTATACATATGATATCAAACCGAAGATAATATAGACATCATTTATTTTTTTATCGTTCTATTTAGTTTCATTCCTTTTTAATTAGCTATTAAAGAGAACGTATCTATCCAAACTATGTTATCCCTTCAAAGTAAAATATTAACTACACATACAAAGATAATTTCGTTCATGCGTTGATGTGAACTTGAAATGACTTAAAAATAAATAAATAAATGGCAATTAATTTATTTTATTTTTAAAATATAGGATCAGGATTTAGGGTTTTGTCCCGACATAAGCTGGAAATCGACTTAGATGTGTCTTGTGATAATAAAAACAGCAAAACCCTGACTCTCATGCGGCTGGATCTTGTACTTAATTAATTTATTTTTATTTTTAAGAAATAGTAATAAGAGATTGGTGTCTGGAAAAGTTTAAGCTATTTATTTAAAATAATGACTTAATTAATTAAAGTACGCCACGGATTATGATGAATAGAAGTGTACAGGAAAAAGCAAGCAAGAAACATCTCTAGCAGATTTTTATGTCTCTTAATTAATCAACACAACCATTAACACGTAATAACCCAAATTAGATCATTAAAATTAATGGCTTAATTTCCGCTTTTTAGTAGTTATTACATAGCTTAATTGATTCTAATCTTGAGTTGTACAACAAATGTGAATGATCAAGACACTAGAATTAAACTAACACAACATTGAATGTTTGTTATTGGACCATTTACTAGTCTTTTATGATTATGTAATGACAATAATAAAATGTGGAGTAGTATAAATTACAGTAGTACTTTGAAAATATTGAAAAGACAACTTCCTCAGGACATGCGAGAGAGTTTGAATTATAATTTTGTCAACACTGACCCCAATAAACGTGCTCATGAAAACAAATTAAAGAGTTGAATTCCAAAATATGAAGATGATGAAATTGTATAAACTGTAAATTTCTATCTTATTGCGAGGGGGACTGAGGGAGTACTCAAAATGAAAATTGGGACTTTTATTTGTGGTGGGCTATCAAAAACTTACAAAAATGTTAATGTATTGAAGTATAATAAAATGACTATTTTCTTAAACGACAAAATTTCAGATTGGATTTTGAGAAAGAAAAAAAAAAGTACTAATATGATGTTATAATGATGACTGGAAAAACAGATTTTATTGTAAATTATGAGTGATTGGGATAAATTAAAAAGAAAAGCGGATATCTTGAGTGAGAGCTCGATGGAGGGCATACTAAATAAGGAAAGAAAAAAATGTCTTTGTCGGTGATTCATATCAATGGCCAAATTGGTTTGTATAGCCTTGTAATTCTCATGTAAGAAAAATATTGAGACATATGTACAATAATAGTAAAAAATTCAACCAAAAATAAAATAAAAAAGAATTATTAGGGATTCATAAACCATTGCTCAAAAAATGGTTCATTATGTTCCTGTTTTCTTGTCTTTAGAGTTAATTATGTTCATTTTCCTTTTTCTTCTGGAAAACCAATGCTCCAAAAATGGTGCACCACATAACCCAAATTCAACCGATGCAGTTCTGAAAAGCTCAGGGCAATACAAAACCAATATCAACTTTAATGTAATTAATACACTCTACAAGCCTATACTTGCAAAACAATTTTTGTGAGGAAAGGAAAAACTCATAAATATCATACATCTGAAAAAAAGGTGTGGTTCAGAGGTCAACAGGAACGTAGGAGGATTGGACCCACTAATGAGTGAAGCATATCACTCAGGGCGAGTTGGACCTCGTTTGAACCGTGTTCACAACCTATCAAGCTCGAAAGCAGGGGATAGAAGCAAGACAAGTTTTTCTGGAATGAAGAATCTCCTAATGTACCTATAGCCTGTAGAGTAGCAACAACAAGAGGTGCTCGTGCAGCCAGTTCTCTTCGTCTTCCAGATCCTAGAGGTATCGTCCAGTGTGTTCGTCTGTCGAGAGATGAATCAGGAAGATGTCCCGAGCAGGCAACAACAATGTAGAACTGCAAGACTTCTTGGCAGAGATTGACAAGATAAGACTCCACTTCTGACTCCTCGTAACTAGGAGGTCTATCGAGTGCAAGATTCTGAAGAAATGTGAGGCAAATCTGGTAAGAGTCGTTCTCGAGGCGAAGTAGAGGAGGATCCTGCATTTGCGTCATGGGCCCCAGTTCTTGGAGCTTTTGGCGTAGCCCTCCATTGCTATTTATCTTGTGTGCATGAATTGCCACAGCATGCACAGCATCGAAAAGGATGACACTGTTTTTAACTGATAATTGAGCTCTGTGCATATTGTAGATCTCCACTATTGCCTGCCATATTCGATGCAAGAATTATTGTCAGACTTCATAAAGAGGAATTAAACTAGAACACTGGAATGGGCTACAAATAAAACTTATGATAGTACCTACCTGTATTAGTAAAAGTTGAATTGCAGCTCGGCACTTGATATCGGATATAGCTGTATACAGACGACGACTCTTGGAGTTATTATCTGAATCATCGTTGGAGGAGACTGCCCTGGCAGATTCATCACGACTGCTCTCATTCACATCATCTCCTTGGGCCACTGTTTTGCTATTGTCATCAAGGATAAAGGAGAAATCAGGGCGTGTTTCGCTCGCTGCTTCTTTGAGAGATGAAACCACATCCAACCACTTGTCTTCAGAGAACATCTCCCCAGCATTGCTCATTAGGCGAACAAATGCAGCAATACCAATACCAGCAAGGCTTTGATGAGGACGCTTGATAAAACTGACTAGTAGCGTCAGCACCTTCTTCAGAAGGGGATTGACTGTATCATAGAAATTAACAATAAGATCTACAACTAATTGCAGAGCCAATGTGCACGTCTCATACAGCCATGAATCTTGATCGAGTTCCATGTCACCATTGTCTATATGCGCAGACTCATCACTGGATGGATCAATAGCACGCCGAGCGCCATCAAATATTCTAAACAGGACAGATTCAAACACCTTCTCCCACAAGGCTAGGGAGAAGTGTTGCCCATGGTTACGCAAAGTATCGAATAGTAATTGTACGGCACTCTTCCTGATTTCAGGCCTTGGGTCAAAGCTCAGTTCAGATAAACCTGGGGAGGGACAGAGATACTTTATTTGACTTGAATTAATCATATTCAGCATATGTAGGGGCAAAAAAGAGTCTTTCGGGGGATTCCAGCTTCAAATATAGAATTAAAAAATAACATTTCTTTACCTGCCAACAGAGGAAACCATAAATAGAGATGGTCCACCCTATTTGCAGGTTCCCCATTGCCACCTTTTCTTTCTTTACCAATTTGAGGTGAAGATGGAGAAGCCACTTCAGGAGCTTCCTTCCCTAGATTTCCTTCAGCAAGTTTTTCAGCACAATACCGAAGGAAACCAATGGCATTAAGACTAATTTCTTTGTTGAATCTAGTATTGGTGAATGCAATTAAACAATTTACACAGTCCGTAAAAGTAGTAGATTCAGTTTCAGTGATATATGGGAAATAATCACGAACAATCTTCTCAATTATTTCGAATGAGAGGAGGACAATGTTCTTATGATCATCATAAGCAGCTGTTGTGAAGACCTGCAATTAAGAATGTTATCAGAGGGTTAAATGTAAATTTATCGGCCATAAGCTTCACAAAGAATTAATTTTCCCAAGGCAATAATAATTAAAAGGGTCGAGCACTACATCATCCATGTTAAAGGTTCCGTACCATGAACATGCTCTTCCATCCCGATTTGACATTATTCACTCGGGATAACACCATCTGAGAAACACATCTGATAATCAATTCTCGGATTTCAACCGCACTACTCTTGCGCATTACAATTACAAAAGGCTTCATGAACTCATTCTGAAAGTTATAGTTAGCCAATTCTTCTCTTTCCAAGAATTTCATTGATAACTGGCGCAAAGAGTCCATCGCAAATATTGCAATAGAAAGGTTTTCTGAACAGCCAATGGTCACAAAAAAATCAGAGAGTACTTGCCAAATCTTTGACCATGCAAGCCTAATGCGATTCATGTTGAAGTGCCTGTGAAGAGGGCAAAATAGAAGTCAGTTGCATGGCCAAAGAAGCAAAAAATGGTAAAAATAATTGACAGGAGTTTTTCCACGGTGAACGGGGAAAGAATAAAGGATCAAGTGACAATTAACTTACGCGATCTCAACAATCTTAGTGAGGCTGAAAACCCGAGGATCAGATGTAGATCGTAGTTCATCCATAGATACCTTGCAGAGAGCCTTGACAAAATCAACTATTGCCTCACTATTCAGTTTTTGGCTCCGTATGAATATGCGGTTAACATCGCCAACTTGCTCCAACATGTTTAAGTTAGAGACCAAGTTGTTCATCTGTTCAGATGTTATTCCAGCAGCAACCTTACCACCTATACCAGCACTATCATATGAACCCCTCCTCATTGCAGAAGCTGCATTGTGAATCTTCGCCACTCCCTTCTTTTTTAAAACAGGAAGATTGTTTGATCTGCCTTGTTTAGATTTGTCTACTTCATTAAGCTGGATTGCAAAGAAAGCAGCATCTGGTGGTGCACCTTCACCCAGTAGGTGCAGATGCTCAAACCGTGAAACGCAAGTTAATATATGTTCCCAGCCTTCCTGTAAATAGTTCCCATCCTCATCTGCTATGGTGACTATAACCTGTTACAACAAGTACACAGATGGACTGGAGTAGTCAGAAAATCTTGAAAATTGCTGAACAGGAGTAACAAGCTTTAATCATTTCACTTTGATTTAGCACAGGCCTAAAAAGTTTTTAGGAACATTACATTCTATCATCCCCCAAATAATATGCAGCTAACCAAATCAGACTATAAATAAGAATATCTTTTTCGAAAAAAAAGGGAGGAGAAAGGACGTGGGGCTTTAAAGCACAATTGAATTATACACTACCAACTTCTAGCCCATGGTGTGACCATGAATAATGAAACTACACACTACCAATAACCCCAAAAAATAAATGAATCAATAAAGAGATAAACAAGAATTCTAATACAGAGTACTTAACAAGAAAGGAAAGGCTAGAGATACGTAAATAGATTAAAAGATCATGGTTGCACATAATTCCAACTAAAGGACAAGGAGAGACCACATGACACAGAGCAAAAAACACTTCAAAACATAAAAAGAATGCGAAGGCTTTACTCGTACCATTATAAGATTAATCATACACAGCAAGCACAAGGAACTAATATTTACCTTGATTGCATCAATATTTTTCTTTTTGATATCTGCAGGAGAGTGGAGTGAAGTAAACTTGGCTAGTGATGTCAAAAAAGCATCTCTATGAGTTTTCATGGACATTCCTGCAGTGACATGGATTGCATTACGAAAGCCCTCTAAGCAGAGGGCTATCACAATTTCATCATCACTTCGGTCAAGAGGAACACTGAAGGCAGCCAACATTGGAGCCCAACATGCTTCAATCATGAACTTGAGGACCACCGTATCTATGGCAGGATAGTAAATTGACCTACAATTTCCCAACAGCATGAAGATTAAAACAAGATCATGTTTTCTATAGAAATGCTAAAAACCACAATTTCTCCAAACAAGATATGATATGAAGCCCTGCTTCATTAACTGACAAAACCTTTAAAGCTTCATCATTCATCAACTCCTCATGCATTCCTAATTTACCCATCTTACGTGTGTTCATATATGTCACATCAAAAACAAAATTAGACAGGAGAATTTTATGGCTAAAACCTTTTTAAGGATAATGAGGAACGTGACCAATAAAGTAGAGTTGCTTGGGGGGGGGGAGCTTATTACAGGCCCAAGGGCTACTCCTAGATTCCTAGCCATTATGCAGAAGATTTCAAAATCAAGCTTACTCTGATTTGCGAGCTTTTTCTTTGAACTGTTCCTGCATGTGTCTCATGAGGTCATCACTGGTCTCCATACTGTCTTCCCCACGCTTACGTATCACAATGTTTAGTATGCTATCCAAACCTAAAACACTGTTAGAGTTCACAGACTGCTTCTGTTGGACAGACAAATTATCTTCTTTCATTTTGATCTCACTTCTAGATATCCGTTCATACAATGATCTCAAGTACTCCTCCGGCAGATCTTTTCCATCATCAATCCCACGATTGTTCCTTATAAAATCCTCAGCTGACATCTGGGTACAAAATTTAAAATTTAGCAATTGTCAAGAACTGAAAATCTTTAACAGGATCCATCAACCATCAGTTTACAATTTTACCTTGTTCTTGACCATAGGGTTGTGTGCATCAGTGTTCAGTAGTATAACAGAGTACGCAAGCACATAAGCTGTATCAGCACTTGTAAAGGTCTTTGGATTACATTTGCAGTACTGTTCAGCAAACTTTTCCATGATTCGGTCAATCTTTTGTGCCTCACCAGGCAACCTAAATCCCTGAAGGAAGACCCTGATTGCCTCATCAAACTCCATCCCTTGGAACTCAAATGAATTCACATAAGCATGCATTACTTTCAGTGACATATCTTCCCTTTCACCCAAATAATCACCAATCAGAGTTTTATCCAAACCATTGGCATTTTTAAGGAAAGCTGCTATCTCTTCTGCAGCGTTTCCCACTTTATTTGCATTTATCAGGAACTCAATACCTTTCTTGGGTTTGCGATTAAAAAGAGAGATGCCTTCCTGCCACATAATCATTATTTCACATACTGATAAAAGAAATATTGACCACATTAATCAAACTAAGTTAACTTAAATTGTACCTGAAGTTCTAGTTTATAGGCACGGCGCTGCTCCAGGGTTGAAACATCGGAAACTTCACTGGAAGTTTCACACTGTGCATCCGATCCTTCAGTTGGCTCATCTATATTGCCATTTGCTTGAGGGGGACTCCCAGAATCAGGTACATTATCAGCAGCATCTAGTTTCTTTGACGACTGAGTATCTGGAATTCGCAATTGCTTGTTCATCCAGTTACCCATGCATTTCAGGATAGCAACTAAGCATTTCATAGCTTCTAGCTTCATACTAGCATCTTGCAGGGGCTGGAGTGTACTTAAAACACCAGGTGGAACACCCTGAGCAGTTTTAAGCAGTCCATTGACCATTCTGGAATAGAAAATGATATGACAAAAGAAACAAGAGACCATAAGATTGTTTTAATTTTAGCAATGATATATTTTGCAAGCATAACTTAGAAGCCCAGCAGTTATTTGACAAAAGATTTAAAGGTATTGACTCAAAAACATCAGATATAAGTTGGGCAAAAAGTACACAGAGGACAAGTCCTTACCTCTCGAATATATTGGAAGCATTAACATCACAGTCATAATTGAGGAATATGTCTATCAAGATCTGTGAATCTACACACAGCTTCTCCAGAAAGTGAAGGACTGTCACCTTCTGCTGAAAATTAGGTTGCACAACATTTTCTAACACTCGGAGGACTATCATAGGAAAAAATACCCCAATTTCTGCTTTCAATCCAGCTCTAAAACGCGACACCAGGCTCATAAATATGGAGCATGAGAGCTGGAACACGATCATATGGGTTGAAGCACTGTTCTTCAATAGTGACAAACACAAGTACTGCTTTATAGCATCTAAAAATCTGTTTAAGAATAACAGTAATTAGCAATGCTTTGCATTCAAACTGAGAAAGATAGAAGAGCTATAAAATAAAAAAGGGAGAGTGCTCAAACATCTTATACAAAGACTAAAGGTAATAATCAACTCGAAGAACAGGAACACAGACATATATATTTGAACTGGGAATTACCAAATCTGCAAGGAAGAAATCAGCTGTTGGAAAACTAGAAAACCGGAAAAAAAATTGAAACAAACAGCAGATGCCCGGACTTGATGGAAGCAGCGAGAGAGAGTTCAGAACTGGTACATGACTATATATCATGACCATGCTAATTATACCAGCAGAATCTAACTCAAAGAACACTAAGATGTTCTTGAGCTAGCGTCAAAGTTCAAACTCGACAATTCTGCTTGAGGAGCTGAGTAGTATAATCAGCATTCAATTTTAATAGTGTCGCATTATGACTTGTTCACTTTTAGTTTCAGGACAGAGAACCTGATAGGGTAAGCCAAATCTAAAACAACTTATGCAGAAAACATATACTACATGGCAAACCATTTACTATTGCAATATAACCAAATGAGCATAAAATGCTTGCTTGACAGCAAACACTGCAAGTTTCAATGAGCAAAAACTAATCAACTAGTCACTCGCACTGATTTTACCCTTCCCAGTTATCAAAGGAAGGATATATCATCCTACGATCTTCTTAAACTACTTTCCAATTCTATTACAATTTGAAGAAAAGTATCACCTAGAAGATAAACAGGACAGGAAATAAGATGAGACTCTAATGACATGGGGACAAATTAGTAGTATTATCATTTGGGTCAATTAGTTGTTTAATTCCCTATTGAAAATTACCGGTGCTAACTCCATATGAAAATTCCCATCTAGTCATTTAGAGAAAATTTAAGTTTTCATGACTGTATAAGAATACTCCAATTTAAGGAAACCTTTCTTATAGAAAAAGAGTGTGAGGTTATTCTAGCTACCAACACCATATCAGCTTAGTTTCTATACTTCAGAAGATGCAGTCACGGCACAAAGAATATCCATATCTTACCGTAATGCTAAATGCACAGTAAATACTCTAATATAGTGTAATTATCTTAATGCTAAATGCACGGTATATACTCTAATATAGTGTAATACAGCATGTCAGCATCTATAGTGTTCTACAACTAACCTTTTAAGCCGGATATTCATGCTTAGGCATCCTACCTATGCAAATATATATATTAAGCGTTGTAAGAACTAAATAATTTGGAAGAAACAATGCCACAATCAAATACCTTTCACTATTCCTAAATATTGCCCCAGCATTTTCCAGTAAAAGTTTGAGCAATTCCAATGCCACTATCTTCCCCTTCATTGCTTGGGGATCAGCGACGGCATCCTTGGGTGGAGTCTTCATGGAGAGCTTACACAAAGCCCGGAAAACCAAAAAAGCATCCCTCCTCAACTTGTTTCCAATCTGCACCTCCAAATCATCATCCCTTTCTCCCTCACCGTCTGCTAACTCTCCTTTCCTACCCTCTAATGCAGTCTTATACATGCTGATCTCCCAATACTTAGCATCAAGCATATCCTTATCCGTTGAGTCCAACAAATCCGCCGGATTTGTGCCCTCCACAGTTGAGGTCTTCGTCTCAAATGCCCCATCATGGGCACCCGCCCCTGATCCAGTGACACCACTGGGCGTGCCAGGGCTGAAAACTCCATCTATATCCTGCATTATCTTAGTAATAAAACTCTGAACGAAAATCATGGAACCATCCACATCCGCCTTCTCTGCTGGCTCCACAAGCTCTGCGACCACAATAGGCTGCAATGGCACCGTAGAAGAATCGGCCTCCATTCTCCTAAACACAATAACTAGCATCTGAACCAACGACGCCTTGGCGGTCGTCTGATTCACCCCATTCTTACTATTCAAATATATGTCATAACAAGTCCTCACCACTTGCAGCAGACAATCACCGTGCAGTCGCAGCGAAACCGACGTAACCGCTGAAAGAAGCGACTTGATCACCAACAATTCCGCATACTCGTCCCCCAATTCGTGGCACTTGCAAGCGGAGTCGATCAATTTCGAGAGCAACTTTGCCTCCGCGCCACCGCTGGGGTCCGCTTCCCCGTGTAAGTACCCGTGGGCGATCAATTTCTGAACCGCATCAAGAGCAGGCTCCGCAACTTTGAGGTAGTTCGTGGATAGTGCGTTGATGAGTGGGCTGAGAACGATCTCGGAATCGTACAGGGAAAGATCTAGGAGGACGCCCTGCAGCAAAGACGCGTCGGAATCGGATTGCGCCGACGGAGACGTAGGTGGCGACGCGGCGGTAGGGTTCCGATTGGGAGAGGTGAGGTGCTCGATAACGGATTTGCACTCGGACCCGAGCTTGGAATGCTTGCGCCACGAAGCATTTTTCTGGATCTTCTCGAGCGCGGGGATCAGGATTTGGTTTAAGCGGGAATCAGCTTCCGAAGAAGCCATTCCCAAACTTGAAGGTGAAGGCGGAAGGATTGAAATCTGCGTCGGAAATAGACGCGGCGGAGTCACTGGCTGATCTGAGCTTCCATTTTGTCGGCGGCGGAGGCGCAGTGGCTGATATAGAGAGATAAACTGAGAAAACGAGAGGAGAGCGGAGCTCTGCGGTGGTTGTGGTGGTGGTGGTGGTCAGGGACTCAGGTGAATGAATTTGATTTAGGAGTGTGAAGCTTACGACGACATCCGAAATGACGATAATGCCCTATGCGATTTTGTTAACTGTAATTTGGAAATGTACTCCTGCATAAATAAATAAATAAATCTGGTCTGCATCAGTGTATCTGTTGAAATTAGAAATTAATTGATTGGTTTTGATTTCTTTAAATCGTTTTGTTTATTTTATTTAGAAAATCCATGAATAATGGTGTGACCTGTAATTTATAGTCTATTCCCCTATGGCTTCTAATTTACATAAATAGTGAAATGACTTGGAGTATTATAAATTTCAATTATGATTGAGAATAAATTTTCCGCACATTAACTATATATAGCACAATTTAAATCTCTGTTTGACGCTTTGACTATTTAAAACACTAATGTTCGTATGTTTAAAGTATTAGTACATTTTATCGATTTACAAAAATCGCAATTTATAAGAATTGCATATTATACAATCATAGAAGTCGGACAATTTTTTTAAGAATATGGAGACGAAAATGTGGTATTCATCAGTTGGCTACTGACTATATCACTATAATCTCAGATGCCATTTACTTATTTAATAACCATAACACGAGTATAAAAATAACAATCATCATTAATACATTATACACGTATGTCTGCCATATCATATCTACCAGTAAAAAAGCTGATTTAAGATATTCAAATATTGGCATGAAAAGACAAAAAAAGTATTCTCCATGTTTGAATATTTAAACCTTTTGGAAGGCCAATTTTTTTATTTGGCTTTATATAAATCAAGACTGCATTTGTGTATACCGGCTCACTTAGAAAGGCCATATACATTTTATAAAATTTTCTCTCTATAATGTTTCATACTTATAAATTTTTTTATAACAAACTCATTCTTACACATTTTTAATCATAAATAACCTTCATTGAGTAAGAAATTTTACAAATTCATATGTTCTCTTACATTGTTTTAAGCTTTTAACACCTTCGGTTATGTTTTTATATATAATGTTGCAAGTTTACTTTAGTTTTTTGGTGATTATATTTTATTTTATTTTGTTTTTTTATTTGTCATTTTTGCGCAATGGCACTCCAAATCTCTAATGTTGATCAGGTAAATTTTTTTTTGGTTAAATTAATTGATATTTGTATTGCCTTAGTTATAAAATTTATTGGGTTTACTTTTGAAAATTGAAGTTCTTATTTTCGGAGTGAATGTTTGATTTTCATAGTTTAATTTTAAAGTTGGGCCGTTGGTTTTGTTTTCAAATTGTTAAGGTAATTTTAAAGAGGTTTTCTATGATCTTCCAACCACAAATTATATCATTTATTTGATGAAAATGGTTGAAATGAATATATAATTTTAATTATACCGCTAATTTAATTTGATCACAATTTACATAATGACTTATCCATCTGGTATGACTATAAACATTGTAAAGACTAGAAAGTGTTTATAACACATATAAACTAGCTAGTTTTTCATTTGTGGATATGTGGTAGCTAACAAGAATTAATATCACAAGATACATGTATAATTGTATATATACTATCGCTATGGAGTACTCCATATAACATCATTCTACAATAAAGGATCCACAAGATAGACGATTTAAATACTACTATGTTGGGTTATTATTAGAGTATCCACAATGGCGGCGAGCGGACCGGCTAGCCGATCTCCGGCACTCGCCGGTTCGCTCGCCGAACCATTGTAATCGGCGAGCGCCATTTCGGTGAAAAAATCGGCGAGCGCACGCCGATTCGCGAGCACTGGGCGATGCGCTCGCCGGTCCGCTCGCCGCCATTGCAGGCTTCGGACCGACGAGGGATCGGCAAGTGATTTTTTTTTCGAAACACTATATATAAGCGTTGTGCACGTCATTTTCATTCCCACCACTTGTTTTAACGAGTACTCTCTCTATCTTAATTTCTGTACAAGATCAACAACGTGAAATGGAGAACAACAACGAAGGTATTCCAATGACGAGCGGGTCTCAAACTCCCCCTGTACCCGTGGGAGGTGTATGGGGTCCAATGCCCGGGTACTACAACATGTACCCGTGGCAGCAGATGATGCCCGGGATGGCAGTCGGGGGGAGATCGCCAGGGGGAAGTATGCCGGGGTGGGCACCTGGTATGCAAATGATGCCGGGGTGGGCACCCGGGATACAGATGATGCCGGGAGGGGTACCAGCGACGCAGGGGACGCCGGGGGAACGTCTATCGCCCCAGTTTTGATTTTTCGACTGCTTTTTCGCACACATCGACCCCAGCGGAGGCGCAGTTCACGCAATATGAGACTTTCTCCTTAGAGGAGTTGGGGTTTGATCTTCTCGGTGTTCCGGATACTCCCGTTCAAACGGGGGAAGTAGGGCGGGGTCGGGACCCCCCAAAGGGGAAGGGCAAGAGGGTCGGCGAGTCGTCGCAGCCGGTTGAGGACGACTGCTCGGTACGGAGGAGGTGGACGGATGCGGAGAACGTCACGCTGTCCAAGGTGTGGGTGAGTGTTTGCGATGATCCCCTCACTTCGAACAATCAGAGGATCGTCAACATGTGGGCCAAAATAGCAGCAGCTTACAAGGCATTTTACCCGGAGGGGAGGCCGCTCAACGGGGAGGAGTGCCGGAAGGCGTGGGACCGAATCAGGGCTGGGGTCTCCCGATTTTCGGGCTTGTACGCCAACCCCCTCCGCATGCAGAGCAGTGGCCAAACGGAGGATGACTACAGGAGGATAGCGGAGAAAGTCTTCCCCCAGCCCGGGTTGTATAAGGAGTTCATCTACTGGAACTGCTATGAGTTGCTGAACGACTCTGAGAAGTTCTGGGCAGGTGTCGACGCTGGCTGGCCGAAGAAGCAACGATTGAACTATACCGGTGATTACAGCGGCAACAGCGGTGGTTCCCAAGACCTCCCTGAGGGTGCTCAGGAGCTCTCGTCCCCTCCATCGTTCGCTAGCCGAACTCGCCCGGTTGGTCAAAGGCGGGCGCAACGGGAGGCGAGGGGGGGCGGGGGGTCCCAGGAGGTTCAGTCGGCATCCCCCCTTGTCCAGTCGACAGAGGATCTCAAATTCTTCGCGCGTCAACAAACGCGTGCTCAGATGGTCAAGATCTTAGCCGATTGGAAGGCGGCAGAGGACCCCGAGGAGAAGAGCTTTCTTCACGCATTGCTCGTGAGCATTCGTGACGATTTGAAGACCGGGGGGCACGGGAGGTACCGGCGGCGACGGGGGGCGACGGAGACGAGGAGTGAGGCGGAGGTCGTTTTTTTTTAATTATGTAATTTTTTTAAAATTAATGTATTTTTTTAATGTATTTTTTTTAAATTAATGTATTTTTTTAATATATTTTTTTTAATTTAAATAATATTATTGAATTTTCGCGTATCTGTGTCGTAAATTTAATTCCGTATTTTGTGTGATTGTCAATTATTTGTTTTATATAATTAGGAGTGATGTGGCTAGGCTATTGCTGGGCTATTGTTGGGCTATTTGCTTGTCCTGATGATATGGCAGGAGGATTTTTAGTGCTAATGATGTGGCAAAAGGAGTTTGTGGCTGGACTATTGCTGGGCGAAAGCCGTTGTGGATGCTCTTATATGAATAAAGCTGATCAGAGACAGAGAGTATATATATATATAGAACCTTTATGTACGGATTGAAAAATAATACTCCTGTCACAAAATGAAATGGATATCAATAAAATCATAAACGGTAACCTAAGAGCATCTCCAATGGCGGACGTCCGGTCGGACATCCGGTCGGACGTCGCGACGGGCGACCGGGACGTCCGCCATTGTGGCGTTTAGGTCGGATACGGACGTCCCGTGAGGACGTCGGGTGTCCTCGGACGTCCCGGCGACGGGCGGGCGGACGTCCGCCACTGTGGCAAGGGTCGGACGTCCCGGTCGGACGTCCGAAAATTATTATTTTTTTTAAAAAAAAAAACTCTATATATACGGCTCGTTGAACTTCATTTCAACGCGGAGTGAGCCGGGGATGTTGGATTATGTATTTTTGCCCGTATTTTGCTTTCCCGTATTCCGTGTCAAAATTATATTTCCGTTTTTACGTAATTAAATTATTGTGATTTTTTTTATTGCCGGATGTCCTAGTGGGAAGGGCGATGGGAAGAGCGGATTGTGCAGGGGATGTCCTAGTGACGTGGCAGTGGGATGGGAAG
This sequence comes from Salvia splendens, assembly GCF_004379255.2. NCBI lineage: Eukaryota > Viridiplantae > Streptophyta > Magnoliopsida > Lamiales > Lamiaceae > Salvia > Salvia splendens. The sequence continues at coordinate 4,519,302 of NC_056033.1, read as the reverse complement.
TCCTAGTGACGTGGCAGGAGGTGTTTTTGGGATGTCCTAGTGGGATATCCGCCCACTGGAGATGCATGATTAAAATGTTATTAATCTTAATTTACATCTATAACTCATGATCAGTAAGCACTGGCGGATCCAGGTGGGGTCGGGCGGGGTCGGCCGACCCCACCACCTGCCACGGAGTGCACCGGAAAGCTACTTTCTTCGGCCTCCGACCCTACGGCATTCACGTCTCCGCCCCCACCTCACGTCCTCACGCTGTGTGAGATGATGAGGAGACTGATCAGAGAGAAAGGAAGGAAGTGAGGCAGCCGGATGGGTAGACTGTTGTCGAGAACGAAGGAGTTGGAGGGGAAGAGTCCTTCCGCGGTTTTTGTTTTCGAAGAGAAAGAGGAATGGTATTGGAGATGTCATTATTATTTTCTCATCCCTATATTCACTCGTGAAATAGAATAAACCGGCATCAATAAATTTAACTAAGTTTAAAAGATTAAATATCTTAAATATGTTATCTAATTGTAAAATGGGCTTTGAAATTTTTTTTTATTTGAATTAATTCTTAGAAGTCCATTAAAAATATTTTCTCATCTTATCAATTAATGTTAAATAGTAGTAGTAGTAATTTTTTTACAGTATATCAAAATCAACTTATCTAAATTAACCACCTACTTATATAAAGTAAATATTTCTTAATTTCTTCTACTCTTAGTTTTATAATTTAAATTTTCAACCTTATTATTCATATTCAATTTTTTAAATCTTTAAAAATTTGGTATGTTACATAAAAATTATGCTATGTGTATGTCATTTTTTTTGTCAAAATACGTAATATAACATAATTGTTCTCTCTTACTTTATTATTTATTTGCATCTTTGTTTTATCTAAGATCATATTTTATTCTTTCTTTAGTTAGCTCCATAAACGTCTTTTTCTTAAATTCTGTATCCAAAAGAAGCGTCTCGCTTATAATGGGACGAAGAAAGTGGAGTATGTTGTTTTAAGAATATCGATACACGCATGAATTATTTATATTAAAAAATATATTTATAAAAATAATTAATTTAAACAATTATTTTAAATAAATATTTACTATCTTGTTCGACCCCACGATAATTTGTTCCTGGATCCGCCATTGTCAGTAAGTATATGTCGCACACAATTTATTTTACTTTGTATGCTACAAGTACTATCTTTAGTCCAGAACATATGATTTTATAACATTAGAATCAACCATATACTATATATCTAGCTCCTATATTGAAATTCAAATTAATTACTGCCAAAACCCTCAACTACACATAATTCAGATAGCAATTCATAAATATTAACCAAAAAATGCATCTCAAATCATCATTCAAAACGAAATATAAACAGTAGACAAGAACTTGATAAAAACTGTGATCGATCAATCGACCATAAAAACAAAACGTACTCACTTGCAAGTACCACAAATCCCCTCGAGTTTCAGTTGAGCAAATTAAGCTACTCGATTAGCAACTAATCACTCCCAATTATTTTATTTCCCACCATTAATTTCTCCTCTACCTAGAGTTGGGCGGCAAAGACGAAGCTTGATTCCCGCATCGCACCACCATCGGGGGAGCGTGCCGGTTCAGAAGCTCACGCGCCAGCTCTTGAAGATCGCCGCCTCCTCCTCCAACGGCCGCGTTGGAGAACTGGCGCTGCTGATCGATTTGCTGCCGCGGATAGACGCTCCAAAGCGAGGGAGGCGCCACCATATCCCCGCACATTGCCGAGAAGTCGTAAGCTGCCGGGATCGGCGGCAGGTCTAGTATCGACTGCGACGCCGGAACCATCAGCTGCTGCGGCTGCAGCGGCGGCGGTGTCGGAAGCTCCAGCGCCGCCAGGTGGGCTTGTAGGTAGGAGAGTTCTTGCTGCAGATTCACCACCTACATAAATTTTGACACACACACAAAAAGAGATCACATGTTAATGGTAATCCAATGTTATTCCAAATAAAAATAGTCAAAGCTGGAAAATTGTCGACACATAGGAAAATTAGGCAACAAACAAATCCTTGTGGTGAAAGCAACTGAACCGAGAGATTAAGACATGGTCACTTATAATAATACTATGATTAAGAATAATTAATCTTATCTACACACATAAGATTTGGAATCAGCCCTAATTTGAGTTCCCAAATGAAGGGTGTGATTGATTGGCAACGAAGATCGACGATGAATAATTGAAGATGTGGATTAAATTGGAGTAAAGAATCCAAGCAGTAGAAAACAAAGATGTGTGGATTGATGAGGAGGACCCCCATTGTATACACAAAACCAACCGACCAAAACCTTAATAACAGCAAAAGATGAAGAAAAAATCGTGAGAAAGGAAAGCAAGAGTATACTAGATTTATTTTGGGAGAAAACGAGTCAGGAATGAGGTTTCTTGATTTCAGTGAAACATGTAACTATTCCCCCCATTCCTCACACATCTATCAGTACTATGTGTTAATCATCTACTTACATTAGTTGACCAACTCTGATGCGACAGATCTTTAAGGATTAAGCATGAATTTGTTCAAACTAACAAAGCAGAGATTTAAAAAGAGAGACCTGTTGTTGGAGAGCGAAGATGTGAGCGACGCAGCCGTAGATGGGGTCGCGGAGGCGGGACTGAGCCTCGTAGCAGATGGTGACGACGGCGTCGAGGCGCTTCTGCGAGGGGATGTGGTGGAGGAGCTTCGACACGTTGCTTGCTCCGAACACCTTGTGCACCGCGGCGAAGTGGGCGGCGCCCTGCTCCGAGTCGAAATACGGCGCGAATATGCACCCGGCCACGCACTTCCGCCGCAGAAACTTGCATGCCCCGCACGGCCCCCCGCCGCCGCTGCTTCCCGCCGCGTTTTCACTACTCATGATATCTGACTCAGCTGCGATCATCAAAAACTCAGGGTTTTCATAATTATATATGCACAGAGAGAGAGAGAGAGAGAGAGAGAGAGAGAGTGGTTTTTAATTATCTCTCTAAATTAGTAAGAGTACTAATTTTGTTGGCTTTAGCCTTTAGGGTTTGGTGGTATTTGATGTATACTGGGGTGGGGTGAGGGTGAGGGTGAGGGGTAGGGGGGGGGGGGGGTTTAAGCACAAAATGAATACTTTGAAGCCACGCGATGAAACAAACCCCCCATTAGCTGCTTGCGTGAAGCAAACATGCGATAAGCCACCTGCCTTTTTATTTATCTCGTGATTTTCCCTTAATACAACCCTTTTGCATCTCCTTTTTTCATTCTTATACTAATTAAAACGTAATTAAAACCATCTTTATTTACATGCATACGAAAATTGAGTTGGCTACTGCATGTTTTGAGCAGCCAACAAATGAAAAGGACTTTCTACAATTCCTTTCTTTATAAATTATATACAGATGATGAACAAATTGTATTTTTAGTCTCCTATTTTGTATTTTATATGTGCTATAGAATAGTTTAACTTGTACGCAAGTGTGATATGAATTATAAAACAAATTAGAATTAGAAGCAACGGCATTGTGTATTTCAAATTAGAGTTTATATTCGATGTATAAAACTATTGAACTCTCATGTGAAATGAAATATCGAATGTGAGATGGTACATCACAAATTTGTTATTTACCGTAAGTGAATTTTTGATGGTCCAGACATACCATGTGGTAGTGTATTTGGACTACTAATTATTACTCGTATTAAAGACAATTAACCGGTCAATATTCAGTTACGATGTAAACGAGACTTTCGTTTGAGATGACCTACTCATAAAGTAAACACAGTTGTAACTGAAGGATAATGGGAATGGATCGAGTTTTTAAGTCGAAAAATCATGAATGCAAATAGGGGTGAGCAAAAAAACCGGAAACCGAATATCCGAACCGAACCAAACCGAAATTTTGAAATTCGGTTCGGTTCGGTTTTAAAAATAAAAAAATTTCGGTTTTTCGGTTCGGTTCGGTTCGGTTCGGGTGAAGAAAAAAATCGAAAAACCAAAAAACCGAATTATATATATATTCTATTAATTTAATATATAATATTATATATAATATATATTCTTTTAATATATTCTACTATATAATATATATTATATGTATTATTAATTTTATATTATATATAAATATTCTATTAGTATATATAAAATAAAATAAAATACACATATATAAATATATATTTATATTATATTTATTTTTTTCAGGTTTTTTTCGGGTTTTGTTCAGGTTTTTCGGTTTTTTAAGTTCGGTTTTCGGTTTTTTAAGTTCGGTTTTCGGTTTTTCGGTGTCGGTTTTTCGGTTATTCGGGTTCGGTTCGGTTTGGATTTTGAACTAAATTCGGTTTTTCGATTTTGGTTCGGGTTTGGCAAAAAACCAAACCGAAACCCGAATGCACACCCCTAAATGCAAATATGTAACAATGATTATCGCCTTGTGTACTACCACTTCAATTTATTATAAAAATAAAACATTCTATTGTCATAAATAATCCAAAAAAATTAATTGAAGGTTTATATGAACTATGCATTCTAATTATACCGTAATAGATACGTGTTAGCAACTTTTTATTCCATTTTCAAGTTGCGGCTTGCGCAATGGTGAAATTTCCAACTTAACAAAAATAGAGATAAGGATAGAAAGAGTTTATCCAATTGAATTTCTTTTTTAAATTAAATTATACGATTTTCATCCTTTGATTAATTTCCCTAGTTGTTGTAGCCTGTATGTAGTAGGCTTGTAGCATATAAAATTTGGAAATAAGACATCATCAGGGAGATACACTGAATTATAGGAAGAACTTTTTTTAATTTTTATTCTTAAGAAAACTTAAATACATAAAAATATTTATGTACAATTGAAGAAAACTGATGAATAATCATATGTGCATGTGTGTCTATTTGAGAAACTTAAGGAGTTTGGTGTCTTCCATATTATGTGACGTCCGGATTTGAAAATAATTAAAACAATCCTACATAAAATATTGTCGACCTTTAACGTCTTGAATTAATTCAATTTAAAAATAAATAAAAAAATACCGTATGACAGATATGAAATTATTTGGACATGGAATCCAACTACGGACCTTAGCCAGAGATGGATTTCAGTGTAAATTGTAAATTATAAATTATAATTTGTGTAATAACACAGTTCGTGGTTTATCTGAATATGTGAGGAATAGTTGAAACTGTTATGACTATATTCATGTACAATTTCAATAGAGAGTTATATCAGTCAAAAGACTAGCATTTTCTTCCGTATATGAAGGAGTATTGGTAGGAATTTGCAAGACCAATGGTTAACGATGGCTCGTGCGGTTTTGCTAAATACACAATAATGAGATCACTATTTTAGTAAATGATGCAAAGAGATGTAAAAACGATGATGCAATGCTATAGCTGTAGTTAGTCATTGAAGAAATTAGGAGTCTCGAAGGGGTTAAGACTTGTAAGGAATGCGTCTGATTTTTAGAGTCTGTCTATGTAAATCAAAAGTGGAATTCATATTCGTTTAAAATTACTCAAATTTTATACGTGTATGAATTTTGCTCAAGGAAAAAAACAAGAAAAAAAGTTGATTGTGCAATCATAGTCATGGTATTTTGTTTCTCCATTCGAAATTTCCCGACTTTTAGAGAATTTTATGATGTAGATACACATGCGCACACGTATTGACAATATATATATATATATATATATATGGAGCGTTATTTTCCTATTCATCCCTTATATCATTTATTCTTCTTAATATGAGCCGTTAGATCTCATTCATCAACGGTCCAGATGATCTGCATTATTACACTATAATGGTGCATTATTAGTCGGTGTGCATTATTCAACTGAAAATATGCATTATTACACTATAATGGTGCATTATTAGTCGGTGTGCATTATTCAACGGAAAATCTGCATTATTAAATGACATGTGGCACCAATCTAACCGTCGGATGACAAAATCGTGGGGCTGAGATTAAAAAGAACAAAGAACAAAAGATACAAAAAGGAAATGAATACATCCCATATATATATATATATATATATATATATAATAATGCAAATTTTTCGTCAAATAATGTAGATCATCACAACCATCCAATTCAAGGATCTAAGGGCTGTGATTAAAAAGAACATTGGATTGAAAAGCTGCGAAGGACTTTAACACACCCTTATATATATATATATATATATATATATATATAGGGTTTTGATCTATGCAAAACTAGATTTAAATACAGAAACGCAAAACAATATCATAATTAGGTCACTTTTAGGTCATAATTAGGTAATTTTTAGGTCATGCTAACAAAGCATGACCTAAAACGATCTTAGCATGACATTAAACCCAAATATTATAATATGACCTAAAATTGCTTAATTATGACCTTCCGTGTTTTTGGTTAATTATTGACCATTAGATCATCTAATCCTAGGGCCAAGATTTGGTCTGCATTTCTGGATTTAAACACATACTTATTTTGATCATCTCCCTATATATATATATATATATATATATATATATAGTAGTGATATAGGGCAACTGCCCATTAGAGTATCCGCAATGGGGCGGACGATAGGCCGCCCGATGCCTCGGGCGCGCCATCATCCGCCCACTGTGGGTGCGCGTACGCTGCCTGATGCATCGTCTGCGCCCAATAGATCGTCCGCGTATGATACGCGGACGAAAGGGCATCGTCCGCGCCATCGTCCGCCCACTGTGGGCGACGCAGACGATGGTGCGGACGATGCAACTAGGGGTGAGCAAAAAAATCGGAAACCGAATATCCGAACCGAACCAAACCAAAATTTTGAAATTCGGTTCGGTTTTTTCAGTTTTTCGGTTCGGTTTTAAAAATAAAAAAATTTCAGTTTTTCGGTTCGGTTCGGACAAAGAAAAAAACCGAAAATCCGAATTATATATATATTCTATTAATTTAATATATTATATTATATATAATATATATTCTTTTAATATATTCTACTATATAATATATATTATATGTATTATTAATTTTATATTATATATAAATATTCTATTAGTATATATAAAATAAAATAAAATAAAATACACATATATAAATATATATTTATATTATATTTATTTTTTTCAGGTTTTTCGGTTTTTTTTTCGGGTTTTTCGGTTTTGTTCGGGTTTTTCGGTTTTTTAAGTTCGGTTTTCAGTTTTTTCGTTTCGGTTTTTCGGGTTCGGTTCGGTTTGGATTTTGAACTAAATTCGGTTTTCGGTTTTGGCAAAAAACCGAACCGAAACCTGAATGCACACCCCTAGATGCAACGCGTTTTTTTTTAATTCCGAAAAATTTATTTATATAAATACCCCCTACCCCACCTTCATTTGTAACCTTTCCATTCACTTTTCCACACTCAAATTACACTATAAAATGGATTCTAGTGAATACACAAGTCCGAATAGTCCGATGTTTGGGGGTGGTGCACGTTGGCCAGGTACAGACCCTGACGAATATCGGTTGTTCGACTCCAGGGGATGATCGATGAGCTACGCCACAAGTTGAGACTTTTGTAGAGTAGTCAACTTTTTTTTTTCATTTCTAACTAGTGTAAAACTTTTTTTAATCAATGTAGGATTTGCCGTTTTTAATTAATCGTGGTATTTTTTAATTATTTTGCATTGACATATTTGAAAACATTTAAATTAATTAACAAAACAATAGTGAAACCTGTAGGGCGGCCTTTAGGGCGACTTATAGGGCGTCCCACTGCAGGTGGAAGGGTAGGAGTATAAAATGCTGACGTGGCAGTGCATAGGGCGGGCTTTAGGGCGTCCCTTAGGGCGCCCCACTGCTAATGCTCTTAAGCACATAACTAGAGACCAAATCACAACCACAAGATCAAGGAAATCAAGGGCTGGTATTAATACATGTGATTTTTGAATTTAAAGGAGAAATTAGTTCCATCTATCACTAATTTACTTCACAATAACAAGGCGGGGGTATAATGGTTATTGCACAGAAAAATTAGGTTACGTAAATTTTCTTCATCCATGGCGGAAAGAAGAGAGCAAGAGAAGCCGCTCGCCTCGGCCATCCCCGCCAACTCCAAGCTCAGCCCTTTTCCACCGGAGTTCATATCACACCGCCGCCACTGGTGCCTCAAGTGTTGTGGCTGCTCCGCCGCGTTTCTCCTAATCCTAGCTGTCACAACACTTATCCATATGCTCACGATCTTCCACGTGAGGCATCCAACTACGGCGTCGTTCAAGTTCCACGAGGCGGCCACGGAGGTGTACTACGACGGCGCGCTCGTGGGAGAAGGTAGGGCGTCGCCGGGGGAGGCGGGGCACAGAGGGTGGATGTTTTGGTTGGTTTGGTGGCTGAGAGATTGGTGGGAGTGTCGAGATTTGAGAGTGATTTTGGGAGAGGGATTTCTACTATTTTTTATTTTAATCTACAATATTTTCGTGTAATGTGACTTATACAACCGGAGGTTCCGGCTGTATACACCAAGTATTCTGTGGTTATAGTAATGTTTCTTTGATTTTTTGTTATAGTGATGCATTTTGTTAACATCAGTGAAGTAAAAACATAGTTATAGTGATGTGTTCCAGGGTTAGAGTGATGTTTCTGTGATATTTTGCTATAGTGATGTATTTTATTAACATTAGTGAAGTAAAAAAATGGTTATAGTGATATGTTTCAGGGTTAGAGTGATGTTTCTTTGAGTTTTTGTTATAGTGATGTATTTTGTTAACATTATTGAAGTAAAAACATGGTTATAGTGATGTGTTCTAGGGTTAAAGTGATATTTTTGTGATTTTTTGTTATAGTGATCTATTTTGTTAACATCAGTGAAATAAAAATATGGTTAGAGTGATGTGTTCCGGGGTTAGAGTGATGCTTCTATATTTTTTTGCTATAGTGATGTATTTTGTTAACATCAGTGAAGTATTATAGTGATGTGTTCCAGAGTTAGAGTGATGTTTCTTTGAGTTTTTGCTATAGTGATGTATTTTGTTAACATCAGTGAAGTAAAAACATGGTTATAGTGATGTGTTCCAGAGTTAGAGTGATGTTTCTTTGATTTTTTGCTATAGTGATATATTTTGTTAACATTAGTGAAGTAAAAACATGGTTATAGTGATGTGTTCCAGGGTTAGAGCGTCGTAGTTGATGTAGCGGCGCGTGGCTAGGATGCTCCTGTTCCACTTCGAATCCCGCTCGAATTCCTCCTCCTCGTTGGGCTGACACTCCGCCAAGGTGCCCCTGTACCCCGATCTAACCGCTGGCATCACCCACCTCGTTTCCGCCGTGGCTATTGTGTGTGGGAGTATGAAACTCGCGATTAAGCATAGTGCCAACAGCAATTTCTATATCTCTCTCGAACCTCCCAATATTAAAGTACTGTATAACAAATTAAACAAGAAGCAAAAACAAAATACTCTCATTCTATATCTCTCTCGAACTCCCATCTCAAAACCTGCCGCCGGAAGTTCTTCTCGACGGAACTCGGCGCTTTAGCCGCCGTTTGAAATCTGATGTTGCCGCTGCTATCTCCACCATTGCGCTTCACAATGGATCTCCGCCTACTACATCACGCTGGAGATGAAGCCGAAGCGGTAGGAGGTTAAAGGGGAGCGGGAATAGACGGGGCGCAACCAGTGGGCCATAGAGATGACAAGGCGAAGCAGCTGCGAGAGGCAGCCGGTAGAGGAGGGCGTCGCCTGAGAGGAGGTTGCTTTGTGCTCCTCCACCTCCTTCATAGAGAGAGAGTATGCATGAATGTGGTGTGTATGTCTAAATATGGAACAATGTATTTCCCAAAATACCCCCATGCAATTTTTATTAATAGAAAATGAATACTTAATTTAGTCATTAGATTAAGATAATGAGTGACTGAGATTTGTTCTCTAGTTATACACTTAACATTAGTTATACTTTGATCACCTCCCTATATATATATATATAGAGGGTTGTGATCAATTGAGATTTTTTAGCCTAATTGAGAATTGAGATGCATTATCAACCACTCATTTTTATTAAATGAGTTGGTCCAGAATTTGCCACATGGAAAATATTTTTAGATTAATTAATTATGAAAGGGCAGAATGGTAATATCATGGTACATTTTATTCAATAAATATTTTTTTAAAATTTTAATTTTTTTAATTTTTTACTTTTTTTTGTCAACTACCTATACAATTCATGTCAACTACACACATATAATATTAACTACATATACAATTCATGTCAACTACACACATATAATGTCAACTACATATACAATTCATGTCAACTATAGACATATAATGCCAACTATAAGTTGTTGACATTTGATGTGCAGGCTATTGACGATAATACCCCCGAATTGACATAATCTACTTGCAGTTGACATTTCGAAAATATTGTGGATGAGTAGCTGAAAATGCATCTCAATTCTGAATTAAGCTAAAAAATCTCAACCTAACAGGACCCTATATATATATATATATATATAGGGAGATGATCAAAATAAGTATGTGTTTAAATCCAGAAATGCAGACCAAATCTCAGCCCTAGGATTAGATGATCTAATGGTCAATAATTAACCAAAAACACGGAAGGTCATAATTAAGCAATTTTAGGTCATATTATAATATTTGGATTTAATGTCATACTAAGATCGTTTTAGGTCATGCTTTGTTAGCATGACCTACAAATTACCTAATTATGACCTAAAAGTGCCCTAATTATGATATTGTTCTGCGTTTCTGTATTTAAATCCAGTTTTGCATAGATCAAAACCCTATATATATATATATATATATATATTAAAATGACAACACCTCTTAAAGTAACACCATACCACCATTCCTAGCCAATCATTTGTACACGTGGACGAATAATCAGCTGCCATGTGACAATCATAAAAAATGCTCAAGGGTAAATTTTCTCGGCCAACAATATCTAATACACTATACAACAATTTTTCCCGGCCAGCAATATCCAATACGCTAGACAGCAATCTATAGATTGATGTGTAGCGTTTGTACTATTGTTGTGTAGCGTTTATAATATTGGTGGATACGTGATGTCACAGTGTCACTTTAAGATGTGTTGTCATTTTAACACAAACATACATATATATATATAGGGTAGTGATCAAGATATAACTAATCTTAAGTGTATAACTAGAGAACAAATCTCAGTCACACATCTTAATGGAATAAATATTATTTATTTTAATTATAGAAAATATGCTGAGGGTATTTTAGGAAATTACTTTGAAATTCATAAACTGGAATTGACGTATCTGGATATCAATTCCAATTTCATTATGAGCTCCGATTTTTTGAGAAATTCCTCCAATTTCACCGGATCTTCTTCCACCGCCACCTGCGCCACCGCCACCTCCGCCACCGTAGTCTCCGAAACCGCCTTCGCCGTCGCGCCGCTCAGCTTAGAAAACACTTGATTCTGCTCGTTTAATTGAATTACTTGATGTTGCTGCAGCTCTGTTAAAAATTTAGAAATTGAAGCTTCTGTTTAAATGCTTTCAGGAGATTAACTCATCTTTCTTAGTTTTATTTATGTGTGTTTTGATAATTGGGGGTTTTACGGTATTATGTGTGCTTTTGGTAATCCTGATCTAGTGAGTTTTTATTTTGCATTACTGTTTGAATTAAACAGAAAGAAACATAGTAGTTTGTGCAGTGATTAAAAAATTTGGGGTGATTTTGCAAAGATGGGGGAGTCAATGAAAAAGGTAGCTGAAATGGATGTGGAATTAACAATAGAGAAGAGAAATGTAGGGGGTATATGCTTATAGTGTTGTGTTTACAAAACACATCACTCTTAGCGTGATTTTACTTCACTCTTTTTTACAAAACACATCACTCTTATTAAGATTTTACTTCACTCTTGTTTACAAAACGCATCACTCTTATTATGATTTTACTTCACTGTTATTTGCAAAACACATCACTCTTATTATGATTTTACTTCACTCTTGTTTACAAAACACATCACTCTTATTACGATTTTACTTCACTCTTGTTTACAAAACACATCACTCTTATTACGATTTTACTTCACTCTTGTTTACAAAACACATCACTCTTATTAAGATTTTACTTCACTCTTGTTTACAAAACACATCACTCTTATTGTGATTTTACTTCACTCTTGTTTACAAAACACATCACTCTTACTCAGATTTTACGTCACTCTTGTTCACAAAACACATCACTCTTACTCAGATTTTACTTCACTCTTGTTCACAAAACACATCACTCTTACTTAGATTTTACTTCACTCTTGTTCACAAAACACATCACTCTTACTCAGATTTTACTTCACTCTTGTTCACAAAACACATCACTCTTACTCAGATTTTACTTCACTCTTGTTCACAAAACACATCACTCTTACTCAGATTTTACTTCACTCTTGTTCACAAAACACATCACTCTTACTCAGATTTTACTTCACTCTTGTTCACAAAACACATCACTCTTACTCAGATTTTACTTCACTCTTGTTTAAGAAATAGGCACTTCATTGAACAACAAAACATCACAAAGATTAAGAAATCAATGTGAAAATCAACAGTTTCGCACCCAAATATCCAATGTTGTTTATTCTAGATAGAGCAATTTCCTATCACGAAACGCTAAAAATCAAAATCAATCTCAGAGTCAAAATCAAAGTGCTTCCTTCTTCTCAAAATCATCTGATTTCTCTTCCTCCTCTATCTGCTTCATCACCGCCTCCTCCGCATCGAGCAGCGGCGCATAGTAATCTGAATGCGCCTCCATACACTTCCTCAACGCCGAAGTCGCCTGAACGCATTTCTCCACGATATCCTCTTTGTTCTTCTCCCCTTCCTCCACGCACTTCTCCCAATCCGTGAAAGTCTCTCTCCAACCGCGGCGGCGCCGTCTATTAGATACACAGCCCCGTCGGCTGAGACATCTCCGACGGCAACGACCACCGTCAGCTGTTTTCTCTGTCTGATTTTCTGAATTTCACAGCGCAAAGAGATTGATGAGCCGAAGAATGCGTTTCCGCCATTCAAGGATGATTTTTTGATCGAGTTTGAGGGGACGAAGAGAGCCTGGAATTGAGCGACCGACGCCATTTCAATTTTATATGTGAAGTGACAATTATACCCCCGCCTTGTTATTGTGGAGTAACTTTATGATTGAGGGAACTAATTTCTCCTTAAATTAGAAAATTACATGTATTAATACTAGCCCTTGATTTTCTTGATCTTGTGGTTGTGATTTGTTCTCTAGTTATTTGCTTAAGGGGTGTTTGCCATAGATCACTACCCTATATATATATATATATATATATATATATATATATATATATAGGGGTGCGTTATATTGATAACCCCTAAATATCGTAATAACCCTATAACTAAATCTGGACCGCACATTTTTAAAATCACGCGGTTGAGATTCAAACTTAGATTTACTTCATAAAAAAAGGCGGAGGGGTAAAACTGTCATTTCGCTCATTTAATTTCACAGCCGATAAAATGATACTTCGACCTAAAAAATGACGAAACTATCATTATAAGCCAAAAGTATCATTTTATCAACTTAGAGTATCATTCTATCCGGCAAAACTATCATTCTTTCCGACAAAGGTATCATTTTATCAACTCAAAGTATCATTCTATCTGCTGTGAGTATCATTTTATCAGTCAAAAGTATCATTTTATCAACTCAGAGTATCATTCTATCCGACAAAACTATCATTGTATGATGTAAACCTAACATATACTATCATTCTATCCGGCAAAAACTATCATTCTATCCGGTAAAACTATCATTCTATCCGGCAAAACTATCATTCTATCCGGCAAAAACTATCATTCTATCCGGCAAAAACTATCATTCTATCCGGCAAAACTATCATTCTATGCAATAAACCTATCATTTTATCATTTTATCAGTCAGTCAAAAGTATCATTTTATCAACTCAGAGTATCATTCTATCCGACAAAACTATCATTTTATGCAATAAACCTATCATTTTATCATTTTACGTGATATTTTCAGAGTATCATTTTATTAGTCAAGAGTATCATTTTATCAACTCAGAGTATCATTCTATCCGGCAAAACTATCATTCTATGCAATAAACCTATCATTTTATCATTTTACGTGATATTTGGCGAAATTCAGAGTATCATTTTATCATTTAGAGTATCATTTTATCAACTCAAAGTATCATTCTATCCGGCAAAACTATCATTCTATGCAATAAACCTATCATTTTATCATTTTATCAATCAGTCAAAAGTATCATTTTATCAACTCAGAGTATCATTCTATCCTGCAAAACTATCATTCTATGCAATAAACCTATCATTTTATCATTTTATCATTTTACGTGATATTTGGCGAAATTCAGAGTATCATTTTATCAACTCAGAGTATCATTCTATCCGACAAAACTATCATTCTATGCAATAAACCTAACATATATCATTTTATCATTTTACGTGATATTTGGCGAAATTCAGAAATTAAATGAGCGAAATGACATATTTACCCCTCCGCCTTTTTTTATGAAGTAGAGTATCATTCTATCCGGCGAAACTATTATTCTATGCAATAAACCTAACATATATCATTTTATCATTTTACGTGATATTTGGCGAAATTCAGAAATTAAATGAGGGAAATGACATATTTACCCCTCCGCCTTTTTTTTATGAAGTAAATCTAACTTTGAATCTCAGCCACAAGATTAGAAATATGTGTGGTCCAGATTTAGTTATAGGGTTATTACGATATTTAGGGGTTATCATATGATCACAACTCTATATATATATATATATATATATATAGGGTTTTAATCCAAACAAGTATCACATTAAATCAAGAAATACATGCCGAATTTAGACCATAGGATTAGGCAATCTAATCTTGAGATTAAAAGATCTGATGGCTCCCATAATTGTCCAATTAAGTATATTTTATTCACTTAAAATTGTAAAAGGTTAATTATGTAATTCTCGTTCCTTCGCCTGTTCCTCCAATTCCTATAATCATGCAAGTTACTCGTTCCATTAACAAATCATAGCGTGATTTTGGACTTGAATATTCCTAACTCATGTGGTTTTTCCATATTCTTCACCTGATACGCCATTAAAAAATTTCTATGCTTCTTTTCGTGTAGATTCATCTCGATAGTTCATTTCTCTCCGTCGCATTTGTTTTCATTGGTAAGTTATGTTATTTTCATCATATCTTCTCCGTCGCAATTTATGTTTTCATTGTGAAATGTATATATACAAGTTATTACTATTATTCTGTGTTTCTGTTTTTTTATTTCATAAGTTACAATTGTTTGCTTTTATTTCGCAGTGTTTTTCTGCATATTATCTCCATAAATAGAAACCATAATATCCCCTAACTCGGAGGGAGAATCAAACCCCGATGACGTTGTAGAGAATACATGTTTTGATCTTGGTTCGTGAAGCAAGACAATGATTTTCGCCGACGGCGTAGTAACTTCTACAGCCTAGAAGAAGAAACTAATTGATGAATTTTATGGGGCTGAGTCACCCCAGGAAGCAAATGTTCAACCACCTGAAGTTGGTAGCACAAATGGATCTGGTAGTAGACTCCCCTCAAGAGTGGAGAAGGCTTTGAAGCTTAAGAGGAAGCCTTTGCGTCAATGCAAGAAATGTCAGGAGTGTGGTCACCACGATTCAAGGAATTGCGACAAATTCAAATAGAAAGAAAAGTGGCGGTCTAGAAGAAATTCTGAAGTTTGATACCATGTATTCTTTTTTTTGAGTCCATTTTATTTGCTATGTAATGTTGTTTGAAATTACTCAGTTCGTTCAGATTTGTATTAGGCATTCTGATACTCAGTAGTTTTTTGTCATGACTCGAATATTGGATTATTATGACTCAGTTTACCCATAAGTTTCCATGACCCAAATATTCATCTAGTATGACCCAAAAGAATAGATGATGTTTTGGGCATTATAACGTTATTCTTGTACTCAGTAGTTTTATGTCATGTCTCGAATATTCGATTATTATGACCCAATTTAGGTCATGCTTTCTGTTGTTGTATATTTTGACACAGATTATACTAACAATTCTATGACTCATATATGCACTTTACTATGACCCGGTCTATGGAGTACTGTTAATAGCATCAATTATCGTCCAACACATCCAACAGGGAAACAATCAAAGGGAATTGCAATGAAATTTTTTCGCAAGTTATAGATGAAACAGTATACAGTTTTGTTAGTTATCCTCTAGCCGAGTAAAACACAATTCAAAATCAAGGGTAACACTATCCCTAAAGAAACGAACAAAATGATCCACTAATTTAAACTACGCAATAAACATTTGGAGAGATCAATAGTTTGCTATCATGTTTTCTACGTTGATCTTTGTTTTCTTGTTCTCCTTTGCATAATGTTTATATGCCGCCTCTTTATTCAGTAGCGCGCTGTGATTATTTTCTGCCAACATCAACACACGGTTGTATTTAGCTCTTAAATACCGTAGAGATAATCAAAATAAAAATGCATTTAAATCCAGAAATGCAGCCCAAAGCTTGACCCTAGGATTAGATGATCTAATGGTCAATAATTAACCAAAAACACGGAAGGTCATAATTAAACAATTGTTGGTCATATTATAATATTTGGGTTTAATGTCATACTAAGATCATTTTAGGTCATGATTCATTAGCATGACCCAAAATTAACTAACTATGACCTAAAAGTGCCCTACGTATGATATTGTTCTGCGAATATATATCTACATTGTTTGTACCTTTTCTATACCCGTTTGATGTGATGCAACACTACCACCGTTAAATGATGTACCAATTATTGTTTTGCGTTCCTGGTTCTCACTCTATAACAAACATATATATCAACATATGTATAGAAACTCAACAAACATTGCAGTACCTATAGTTTTTTAATGACTTTTTAAATTTTGACATTTACCTTTGATGCACACAAAAGTGCTGCTCCAGTACCAACACTTATAACTGATTTTTCAGTGTTCCGGCTTTGAATCCTTCCTATAGCCGTTAAGCTACTAATCTCAGCTACAGACTAAAATAAATATTAATATTAATGAATGTGTACGTATGTTAATGATGTACAAAAATATTTGTTACATATTGTACGATATGGCCATTTTAGTAACATATTTGTAGCAGTAATCAATAAGGTTAAACTATTA
The DNA here is from genome assembly GCF_004379255.2 of Salvia splendens. Lineage (NCBI taxonomy): Eukaryota > Viridiplantae > Streptophyta > Magnoliopsida > Lamiales > Lamiaceae > Salvia > Salvia splendens. The sequence goes on along the minus strand of NC_056033.1, from coordinate 4,502,138 downwards.
TTACACAAGAATTACCTTGTTTACTCCATCCTGTGGTGTAACAGCACAATTTTGAATTTCTTTTATGTGTACTTTTTCCTTATTTCATACCGAGTCTTCTTGCGAGATCACCCTGCAATTCACGATGGTTATCGAATCGAATTCTTTATATAATGGTAAAATACAACTAAATAATAGATAAATTATATTACAGTTATATTCAAAGCTAGACATGGCTGCCAAGTTTTAACACGGCCGAAGATTTCTCCAACAATTACACCAAATGTATTAAAAACATTTTGGGACATACTAAGTGAATATGTAGGCCATGAAAACATATGCTCAAGTTTGGTAAGCACAACCTGTATTTGGGTCGTACGTTTAAATCATACATTGATAATATTTAAACAATTCAATGAACATTTTTGGGTCATAATATGCGATTATCGAAGTCATAAAACCATATAAATAATTTTGGTCATAATAAGCATTTAATACGTCATACGAGTATAGCATACATATTTTAATCATTAAATAAATAACAATTATTGGGTTATGCTAGCAGAATTTTCGCAAAACGACGTTATAGCTTTGAATGATTTTGTGGGATGTAGGTCATGGGATACTACAAACATCTAACCTTTTCCGTCATGAGTTGAAGATCCAGATGCTCGAGTATTCACCATTGTTGTATTTGACTGTTGGTTCTCCTTGGTCGTCGCCTTCTGGAAACGGGATAGGTTTTTCTGGGCAGAAACGATTCTTGTGAGTGGCCGCTTTATGTGTAGTAGCCGATGAATCTTAGTTCGAAACGATTAATGGTTGGAGCTTTGTATATTTTTGCCGCTTCGTATGCCCAGAAGTAGTTGTTGATTTAGTGAATAGGGTTTTTTGCGGTGGAGTAGATATATTGGGGGGGAGATGAATTCAATGTAGCGGGAACCGAAGAATCAGGTTGATGGCGTGTGGAGTAATGATCCCACGAATTCAGCCTTAAAAAAAGAAACGGCGGTTTAATTAAATTTTTAGTACCCAAATTACCCTTTTATGCCTCAATTCGACATTATTATGACCTATTAAAATCGTTGACAAAATCAAATCGTGGCCGTTCACAAATAGATTGTCCGCTCCAGATTTGGTCTGTATTTTTATACTTAAGGGCTTCTTTTGGTAGATGAAGACCCTATATATATATATATATATATATATATATATATATATATATAGGGTTTTGATCTATGCAAAACTAGATTTAAATACAGAAACGCAGAACAATATCATAATTAGGTCACTTTTAGGTCATAATTAGGTAATTTTTAGGTCATGCTAACAAAGCATGACCTAAAACGATCTTAGCATGACATTAAACTCAAATATTATAATATGACCTAAAATTGCTTAATTATGACCTTCCGTGTTTTTGGTTAATTATTGACCATTAGATCATCTAATCCTAGGGCCAAGATTTGGTCTGCATTTCTGGATTTAAACACATACTTATTTTGATCATCTCCCTATATATATATATATATATAGTCTCATTATTCACAAATCCACTCTTAAAGACCGAACCACCGAACCATACCAAATTAGGGTTTTTAGATTTAGTTTTTTATGAATGAGTGGCACAAATTTATCAATTATTTTCGCCTTCATCACGAGCCTATTTTAATTCATTCGAAGGTAAATAAGTCATACTAACATGTTACAAAGATTTAACTTCATTCCAGTAGGTTTTTACTTTATTGCAGTCGGAGTATTACTTCATTCCAGTACGTAAATGCGGTTTCACCGTCGCATGTCGTACTTTCTCTCTACAATATCTATCACCACCGCCACAACGCTGATATGGTGTAATAAAAACATGGAATGATGTAATAAATTATTGGAATGAAGTATGTGTAGAAGCATTTAAAGTCCTACTGGAATGAAGTAAAAACCTTATCCAATGAAGTAATAAACGCACTTGAATAAATTGAATTTTTTAATGTAAATAAAGTAAAAACTCAGGTCGATGAATTCAAATGAAACATATATTGAATCATTTCAAAACTTACTGGAAGAAAGTAAAAACATGTTGTAGTTTCAATGTATTACGTACGGAATGAAGTAATAAACATATACAATGAAGTAAAATGGGCTTGTAATGAAGACCGAAAAATTTACACACCAGCACATCTCATCAAAAAAAACTAGATCTAATGGCCCAGATTTGGTCTCTAGTTCGGCCTTTAAAATTAGTTCGACATTGATCACAACTCTATATATATATATATATATATATATATATATATATATATATATATATATATATATGTAGAGAGAGAGAGAGAGGGGTGTGTTAAGGTCCTTCGCAGCTTTTCTGTCCAAGCTTCTTTTTAATCACAGCTCTTAGATCCTTGAATTGGATGGTTGTGATGATCTGCATTATTACACTATAATGGTGCATTATTAGTCGGTGTGCATTATTCAACTGAAAATTTGCATTATTACACTATAATGGTGCATTATTAGTCGGTGTGCATTATTCAACTAAAAATTTGCATTATTACACTATAATGGTGCATTATTAGTCGATGTGCATTATTCAACTAAAAATCTGCATTATTAAATGACACGTGACGTCAATCTAACCGTCGGATGACAAAATCGTGGGTTGAGATTAAAAAGAACAATAGAACAAAAGATACAAAAAGGAAATGAATACATCCATATTACAAAAAAGATACCGTATTACTAAAAACAAAATCCCTACTACGCGAAAAACTATATAAAACCCCCCAAAATTATGAAAAGATAATAAAATATTCTTTCAAACTTATACAAAATCCCAAAACAAGAAGATTAAAGTAGAACCAAGAATTGTGAACAAAAAACATAAATAAAAACCTAAAAAATGAAAAGGCAAAACCAAACAAATTCGATTGGTTAATAATTAAATGGAAATGAAACAATTGGAATATCAGTTTAATGAATTAAATTTAATAGTATTAATAGTTATTTTCCTCACTTGGAATGAAGTTACTATACTTACTAACGAGGGTTATATATGTTGTGTATTCTGGTGGTTGACACCCATTTATGTGAAACTGATTTAAGTATGTAATTTTAATGTATGATTGGTGCAAGAATTTAAGAGTAATATAAATATACATGTAGTACAAAGTACTCCATCCGTCATTAAGAGTCTCAATTTATCATTTTATTCCATTTGTTATTAATAGTTTCAGTTCACTTTTACTATAAATGGTAGGTAGACCATATTTTCCACTAACGTATTTCACTCACTTTTATTATAAAACTAATACAATACATAAAAATAGATCTCACATTTCACTATTTTTACATCTCTTAAAACTCGTGCTGAACTTAAATGAGACTCCTAATGATATGGATGGAGTATAAAGTATTACTAATGTTTTCTTGTCCAAGACTTACTTGCTGCCTTTAATTGACACAAGCTTACTTAATTGATTTTAAATGTTAAAAATTACTATGATTATGGGAAAAAAAATGGTGAACACATTGGTACAACTTATAAGTTACTGCTCCATCCGTCCGCCATTAGAAGTCTCATTTTTTGGTGGTAGGGTTTTAAGAAATGTTAAGAAAAATTAGTGGAAAAAAGTTAGTAGAATAGGAGTCTCATCTGTGTATATTAATTTTAAATGAAATGTGAGTGGAATGAGTTAGTGGAAGGTGAGACTCTGTTACCATTTATAATAAAAGTGAATCGGGACTCCTATTCGTGGACGGACTAAAATGGAAAAATGAGACTCTTATTCGTGGATAGAGGGTGTATAGCTTTATAGTACTCCCTTCGTCCCACTAAAGATGACCTACTTTCTTTTTTGGTTTGTCTCATCTAAGATGACTCAATACTATAAATGGAAACACATTTATCTCTACTTTATTCCGTCTTTCTTACTTTACTCTCTCTACTTAACACATAAAATAAAACAGCATAAAACTCCATGCCGCTAAAGGAAATGAGTCATCTTCCTTGAGAATGAGGGATTACTTTTTATATTTTATTATAAGTAAGGCATATTTTAAATCGCTATAAGTGAGACATTTAATATGGGCATATGGCAAAACCACAATGTTTAAGTACTACAGATTGCAAAATCATGAAAATAAAATGGAATTAATAGTAGTCAACAATTTCAAACTACCATGTAACCGTAGGGGAACATTGATGACATCATCACTTCTGTGAGATCTACTCGACTTTTTGTAAATGGTGCAGTTGTACTCTACTCCTCCGTACTCCCTTCGTTTGTTCCACGTTAAACATTTCATTTAGAGAACTCATTTTAAAAAAATAACTCATTTTGAAAAAATGATAATTAATGATTAAAATAGAAAAATAGTAAAGTAAGATAGAGAAAAAGGTAGATAATACTCTCCTCTACACTATTCTCTATCTTACTTTATTTTTTTTCTACTTTAACCTTTTATTATCATTTTTCAAAACGAGTGCTTAAAATGGAATGTCTATATTACTGTGAAACGGAGGGAATATATTGCAGGTTGCAATTGTACACGTGTAACTTCAATATTTTAATATTACTATGGCACTTTTTTATTACTCGAAATATTTTGATAAACCCCTTTATTTTAATTCTATATTGCTGTATTTTGGGTTCATTTCTTGAAAGGTTACTACTAGTATATTTGTATCAAATTTATTAGTACTATTAAATTTTAATTGTTTCAAAATAAATAGTAGTACTCCGTCCTCGAAAAGTATGAATTATCCGTTACCGAAAAATATGAACTTTTCAATTTTGGAAAGTTAAACAATACATTACATACACATCATTTTATTTACAACTTATATCATTATACTACAATAATAATGATGTGGAGCTCTCTCCACTAATACTATTTACACTATTATTTATCTCTTTCTCTTACTTTATCAATTACTCACTCTGTCCCTGAAAATTTGGCACTTATTTCATTTTTTTTGTTCGTCCATAAAAATTTGTCATCTTTCACATTTACCATTTTTTTTATAGTAGACCTCACATTCCACTAACTCATTCCCACTCACACTTTATTTTAAAACTAATAGTATATAAAAGTATGACCCACATGCCACTAACTTTTTCAATTCATTTTCTATTACATTTCTTAAAACTCGTGCCGAGTCAAATGGTGTCAAATTTTAAAGGACGGGGGGTATAATATATTAAATTGGTGTCAAGCTAAATATTCATACTTTTCAGAGATTGATAGAGTAACATTTAAATTTTAATTATTAATTTATATTTATTAAATGTGTCAATTATATTCCACATGTCTAGGATTTCTGTATTAAGCTTACTCTCTCTAATCTTATAAAATAAATTCAAAACATAAAACAAAAGTGTAATATTTTTGTTTTGGGACAAATAAAAAAAGCAAAAATATCTTTTGAGACTAAAAGAATAATTAAAAAGTACTCTTACTATTTACTATATCTAAGTCTCCACCTTCAAAACTATTGAAACTCATTAAATTTTATAAATTGGTCCATTTATTTTAAAATTTTACTCCGCTATTTAGTTATTTAAGAGGTTGTTTAGTTAGTAAAATTATATCTCTAATTAAATATGTATTGTGTTTTAGTTTATAAGATAAAATTTCATAATTTAATCTTAAATAGATAATAATTAATTATAGTCTCATCCAATTAAAATAATTTTATAATAAATTATGATAGGATAACATGACAAACAAGGGATAGCTAAGCATTTAACATCTACTACTATAATTGAGCAAATAACCGATTGCTGATAGACTGCAACTGCAACCTTGTTAACGATTGCTCGCACTTCAATGCTCTGCTACCAATATACTACTAGGGCAGTTTAAATTGAATTGAAATGAAATTTATTAGTGAAAATGTACAAAAAAAGGAGAGAAAAAGAGGTGGTGAATTGTGATCAGCAACAGTGCGTAACGGCGCCATTGCCGCGCCGTCCGGCTTCTGTCTTAGTGTGAAAACGAAGCAAATGAGATGATGGACAATTTCTGGCCCACCTTTGACCGCCACGTGTCTGCATTACACCCCAATTCTGACACATTATTTACAGTCCAACACTGCATACACTCTCCATCCACATACCTATATTTAGCAAATCAAATACGTATAAATAGGGAAAATACCATTTATATTCAATGTTTTAATATTTTACACTTGTAAATTAACCGTATATATACAAACGCAAAAGAGTTCGTCCCGATTTTAGGAGGGCATTATTGCAAAAGGGTTGCAACATTAATGTAGTACTCCTAGTATTGTAAATTTGTAATTGCAATAAAAACTTGTGTCCACAATTATAAACTTACATTATAAGTATTGTGACAATAAAATGGGTTTTATTTGATGGATAGAATAGATAAGATTACATTAAGATTGTGGAATAATAATAATAATAATAATAACTAATCAATTTAATAATATGGTGCATGACAAAATTAATTTATAAATTATAATATGTGAGATTGAATTCGACTTTAAAAAAAGATTAGAATGGCACGCTCAATTGTCAACCACCAACAATTAAATTCATTGAGGAGCACACAAACACGAGTAATTTCCAAGTCATTAATCTAGGAATTGGCAAGGCCTTGACGTTTTCTGCAAGAAAAAAAAAGAAATATTATTTATAGAGATTTATGTCGCATTTTTTAGGCAACAATGCTTATACTTCAGTTTCCAGCATTGGAAGTACATATATACAATTATTCGACCTCACTAAATAAATATTTAGCCGTTTGACTTATGTAACACAGATTATCTTCCCTAGGCTTTGCATATAATATAGTACAAATAAAATGAAACTAAAAAACTATGTATGTATCCTTACATAATTGTCATTTAATAATTATCAACAGTGGAGAAAAAACAGTATGATACGATCATGGGAGTCGTGCATCAAACATTTCAGCCGCAGCGGGATTCCAAGGGTACTCGACCTATTGAAATGACGTCTAAACGATCTTCAAAGGCCACCATTGTGTTCATCTTCGAAAGAGGGTCGCGTGAGTATATTGCACGCCTCGATCGGAGTCCGGTGGAGAGAGTTATGGCCAATTTACAAAAGCCGTGCAGAAGAGATAGCGAGTCCAGAGAAAACACCCGACCGGGTGTTTTCATACTGAGCACAATTGGAGTCCTGGAGGTTCACCCGGCCGGGTGAATTAACTTCGCGAAAACACCCGACCTGGTGATTTTACTGTTTTAGACGATTTTCACTTATTTTGGGCTCTTTTCTTGGGTTTCCAACCCTAGCTATAAATATCATTTGTGAGACATTTATTTGCAGACTTTGATGAATGATATTTTGAAGACTCCTTTGATTGCATCTCCTTTGTGAGATTTTTATCCAAATTCCTACATGTAGGTTGCTTGGTTTATGTTCATTAGACTAGATCAAGTATAAGTATGCATTTATGGTGTGTAGTCATAAATGTGGAGCCAATGGAGTATTTGCTTTGGGTGAAAGTAACCTTGGGTTGCCCACATCTTCTCGTGGGAGGTCATAGGTCCCCAAAGAGGATTCCTCCTTCATCACACTTTCTTCTCATCCCTTTTCTCTCCATCCAAATCTATTTTGAGTCTAGTTTTTTAGGCTAGGCTCTTTATTTTTATCTTTAAAAATTAAAAATTGAAATCAAACACTATTTTAGGTATTTCTTGGGCACATGGAAGGATTCCCTCACAAGAAACCTTATCACAGTAGTAATTTAAAATTCAAAAATAAAGTTGTAAAACATTAAATATTCGCTAAATATAGCATTCCAGTACCACTTTTGATTTCCAGCACTTGTTAAATTATTTTGAGTGCTTAACGATGAGAATGTGGGCCATATAAATCTTCGTTAAACTTAAGCCCATATTTAGTAGAAGGAGAGCCTAATTGCCAAAGCCCAACCCAAAAATAATGATTTTTACTACTACGTGCTCCAACTTTTGGGCATATATATACATAAATTCCATAATTCATTTTATATAGTTTGATATATCACTTTTCAATGTTTAAAATTATAGCTAGAACTTTGATGATAGTTTTTATAATCTCGAATTTTATATCCGAATTGAATTTGTTTCTTCCCTTAATATAAAAGTACTCCTCTAACTAAATTTAGTTCTCCAGTATAAAATCCTAAAGGAAGTAATCAATTTCGTACTAGCCATTTTTCATGACAAAGTAAAAATATGTACTGCAATTTTGCAACATGAAAAATTGGGTGTAAAATTTTAACCTTTTTTGTAAATTTATAAAATACTACTCCCTCTGTCCAACAATAATTGTCTTATTTCGATCCATCCCACAATAATTGTCACACTTTATTTTTATCATAAATGGTAAGTAGGTCTCACATTCCACTAACTCACTTCACTCATATTTTATTATAAAACTAATATAGAAAAGTAGGTCTCACGTTCCATAAATTTTTTCAACTAATTTTTCTTTATATTTCTTAAAATCCGTGGGAGGGAAAGAGTACTACAATTATATACTAGATTTCAACTAAAATTTGTGTAGGGTTGTTTGTCCAATGGCTATGAGATGTCTAAAGAAATATTGTGCAACTAGACTTTAGGTTTAGGGGGAAAAATAATGAGCAATCACTTCAACTTTGATTGCTACTTTTTGCCATATGACACTACTTTTTACAGATTTCAACTATTCCTTTCCTAATTTATACACATCTCGAACAGTAGATGATGTTACCTTTGAATTAAACAAATTTTATACTGATATCTTGTAATTCAATTATATACCATACGTTGGACTATTTTTTACAGAGTCGGCAGCCTTTGTCAAATACTCCTATAACAAGTAGTAGTACTAAGATATGGAGTATTCAATAGTGTTGCCCTTTTTTTATATGAGTAAATAATTCGTTAAATTGTTATAACTTATTATTACCGAGAGCATTAGCAATGGGGCGCCCTGCGCGCCCTATGCATCGCCACGTCATCTTTTTTTATCCTCATACTCTTCCACCTACATTGGAACGCCCTATAGGTTTTACTATTATTTAGTTAATTAATTTAAATGTTTTCAAAATATATAATGCAAACTAATTAAAAAAACGCAACGATTAAATAAAAACCGGCGAAGACTGCATTGATTAAACAAAAGTTACACGATTCAAGTTGGCTAATCTACGAAATTCCCAACTTCCGGCTCAGCTCATCGATCAACCCCCGGAGGTATTCAGCTTTGGCGGGGTCCGTACACTTCTCGAGGGCCTTGTGTGTCTGCAACAACGTCCGCGCCATCGAGGCTGTTGCCAACTCCACATACGCGGCGGCCATCGGGATCGGGACCGGGATCGGCGGCGGTCGAGGATGATGTCGCCGTCGCCGTCGCCTTCCCCTTGTTCTTCGCAGCCTTGACGACTATGGGCCGCCGGGAGGACATCAGTGTGCCGGAACTCTCATCCACTGCGTACGTTTCGAGAGTGGAATCGTGAAATGAAATGTTACAAATGAAGATGGGGTAGGGGGTATTTAAATTTTTTTTTCGAATTTAGCATTAAAAAGAAATAAAAAATGAGTGTCATCGGGCGCGCGCCATCGTCCGCGTCGCCCGATGGGGCGGACCCGATGGCTTATCGGGAGCGCTTCTACCTCGGACGAAGCATAGGGCGTCGCATCGTCCGGGCACCCACAATGGTGCTCGATGGCGCGCCCGAGGATGATAGCACGCATCGGGCTCGCCTTCGGGCGCTCCAATGTGGATTCTCTGAGTTCGTGAGAACTCATAAAAAATCAAGAATTTCATGATGAATTATATTTGTACGTTTGAATCAAAAGACTGAAACAATAATTGACTTATTTTGTCTTATGATTAATCCATAAAATAACAATGACCATTTGATTAGGAAATGAAAATGAAGAGGTGGGCCCAACTGAGTAGCCCACGTGTGGTTGGGGATAAAATTTCAACCTCGATATTGGTGGTGGGCTTGACTTGGACTAAACACATTCAGCCGCATTTAATTCGTTATGACCGCAGCCCATCAAATCCATTTATCTCAAGATATAGGGTAAATTGTTCCTATTAAAATTAGTTTTAAATTTTAGATAAAGAGAATAATTAAAATAAGAGATTAAAATAAGATGGATAAGTGAAAGGGGAATAAAGAACAAACTAAATGAATTGATTCTTGCGAGAGAAAAAAGAAGAAAAATAAGTCGATTACAATGGAATCGAAAAAATATTACTCCAAGCAGGGAATCGGAGAGTATAAAATATTCAAATTGTTTTAATCTGAAGTGATTTTATTCAATTTCGACCATATACATTGAAATGACCAATGATTTTTGTGGGTCCTAACTCCTAATCAGTTTTTTCTTTGGTGTATCGGAAGAGAAACTGAGCATTTAGCGCCTGTTTTGTGAAAAGTTATTTCAATTCTAACATAAATCATAAAGTATTTGCACTACAAAAGATGTTTACCGTGGTGCTCGGAAAAAGGGGAAAATTGCTCAGTAAAACGGGATATACCGAGCACTTTCCAAATACTTTAGGTGGTCGTCATTTGCTTCGTCGGTATATTTATGCTTCTACTTTCCGAGCACTTGTAGGTGAATCTAATTAACCTCTATATCTATCATAATCGATCTTAATTAATTATATGATGTGAAATTTATTTATCTATGGTAATTCAAATATATATTTAATCTAAAAAACAATAGTGTAATATACTAACAAAATTTATATCTAATACTCCCTCCCTCTTACAATAATTGTCACTATTTTCTATTTCGGTCCGTCTCACAATAATTGTCACACTTCATTTTTATCATAAATGGTAAATAGGTCTCACATTCCATTAACTTACTTCACTCACATATTTTTATAAAACTAATATAAAAAATGGGTCTCAAATTCCACTAACTTTTTCAACCAATTTTTCTTTACATTTATTAAAACTCGTGCTCACAATAAGAGTAATAATTATTATGGGACAATAGACGGTAGTAATATTTGTAAAATATGTATGTGTACTCATACATTAGCCACTAGTCATATCATCTCCAACTCAACTTCAATTGCGATTGAATTGTTCAACGTGAAAAAGACTAATAATGATAAAATAACTTGTACTACTATAATTGCTTTTCGATTTTAAACTTTATGGACATCTCAAAATTCGCCAAAACTAAGTTGTTGCATACACCTAAACTTTGCTCTCTATTCTTGTAGTAGTAATCTAATTGAAGTTATTATATAGAAATAATTAAATTGTCAGCCAATGAATTTCAACTTATTTGACACATTGCTATGACGAACCATGGATCTCTTAATTAACCACAAAACCCTACAATCATTATTGGACAAAAAGAGCAACTATCATTTGCCAACACCAATCCATAACCTCGGTTATAGTAAAACTACTTGTCTGTCAATTCAATCATGCGTAACATTCATAATCATATTTATTTGAACTTATTAAATTTCATTTCCAAAAAACAAAATAAATGACTAATTATGAAATCAAGAATTTGATATAAATTGCGTTTATATATATGAGTTTTGTATAAGTCTGAAAATAAGCAAAATCAGAAATAGAAGCGTAGGTGGCTAGGGTTTTCAGTGAGTAAACGCTCTGTGAATACTTCTCTTTCTCTCTGTAGTCGTGTGTGTGTGTGTGAGAGAGAGAGAGAGAGGAGAGAGATTGATGGAAATGACAGAAGAAAAGACTTGGGAGTAGTGGGAGAGACGATGGGATGTCTGTCTCGCACGTGGGAAGTAGAGAGAGATGATGCAGATGCAGTTGCAGTGGGTACCTGCGGCGGTTGAAAGAAATGCTATGACCTTGATTGCGTTGTTTTGCTTCACGCATCGCATTACATATTTTTCATATTACTATACGCATATTTTCATTCTCATTTCTGCACTTTGCTGTATCTATACCTTTTACCCATGCACTACCACTGAGTTAAATCAATATAGAACCTTATTTTGATTATGAAATCAAACATTTTCACCATAATTTCTCAGAACTGCACAATGTAATACTACTAGTTCATTTCTATTTAAATCCAACTCCATATTAATATGAATTAAGTATTTCACTATTAATTTGAGATAAAATGTTATACTATGGTATGCTTAATTTAGTCACTCTCAACTTCACATTATATATATTTTTTTTCAGAAATAAATTGATTATGGAAAAATGGCTCATTAAATCACGACAACAACAACAACAAAAACCGTTAATGATATTTTTAATACAATTAAGGATGTTAAATATACCACCAACGCTTTAAAAAACATCTTTATTGTTGATGTCCTAACTAAAATTAGAGGATGCAAATGGAAGCGTTCCAAAATAGCAAAAGATGAAGTTATTTGTCCTTAATTTAAGGACGTTTTTCCATCGTGTTATAAATTGTTGTTATTTTTTAAAACTTTCCAATGCAAGTAATTGCGTCTTGTCCATAAATATAAGTACTAGGAGTATTTTGTAGTGAATATTTAAGTTGATCTATACTGATAACAATTTATATGTGAAGATCTGACTGAAATCTTGACTATACTTTTGCTCCTTTTTTTGCTGCAATTAAACACTAACAATTTGAGATTAAAGCTACCCTTGTTGTACGTACAATCAACTGACTCACCACCTAATACAAAATCTTGATAAACTATTTAGCTAGTAGGAGTACCAGTACTATATATGTACATATATACTATGTGTGAGCACTGAGCACACACACATAACATCAAAGCAAAAAACCCTTCTTCAATTCTCATCATAAAAAAAAAGAAGTAGAGTATATCTTCATCTCAGCCATTGAACAATCATTAAATTAAAAGGAGTAGTCCTATTAAACGATGAGCTGCGTGGTTGAGGGAGGTGGTGGGCCCTGTGGCGCGTGCAAGTTCCTTCGACGCAAGTGCGTAAAAGGGTGCGTATTTGCACCGTATTTCGATTCGGATCAAGGCGCGGCCCACTTCGCCGCCGTGCACAGGGTGTTCGGGGCTAGCAACGCCTCCAAATTGCTGCTGCGAATTCCGCCGCACTGCCGCCTCGACGCCGTCGTCACGCTCTGTTACGAGGCCCTCGCTAGGGTTAGGGATCCCGTTTACGGCTGCGTCGCCCACATCTTCACTCTTCAGCAGCAGGTATTTTATTTCTATATAGTATATACCTACTGTCTATTTTTCTCAATATTATTTTCATCTCATAATTTGAAATATAATCTTGTACTACTTCACCTTGTTATAGTGAAGTACTAATTCTTTTTCACATATGATAATCATGATATGAAAATAGGACCTGAAACCATCATGTTTTATTTAAACAAAATATGTTAATAGTATCAATTAGTACTACCATATTCATATTCCTTTCTTTATTTTTTTCCTTTCCGTTAATTAATGTGGATCTTATAAATTTTAATTTAATATTTGGTAGTCTTTGGAGCAAAGATCTCATTTAAATGTGGATGAGTACTAGGTTTTAGGAGTTGTCTGAACATACTGCTATTATAAATAAAGAAAATAACATTTTTTTTAGATAGATAAAAAAATTTGTGATGATTTCGGAAGAATTTGTTTTAGGGCAAAGATCTTTTACTCTCTCCCAAACCCAACCCACTTTTGGACTTAAGTTGCATTAAATGAGCTTTGGATTTTCAGCTGGGTTATGGATTCAATATGGGCGTGGCCTAAATTTAATTGGATGAACGTTTCAAACCTCCAATACTACCATCTACCCTCTATACTAATCACTAACCAAAAAGTACTATATCAATAAATATGTACCAGCATCACAAGAATGACAAATATTTATCACATTTCCCACAATAAATTAGAGTCGACAAAGGACCATTTTGTATGTGAAGAAAACATAAAATTCATGATTTGATATTCATTATTTTGTTTGATATCGATCAAAATTTTACCAAAACTAATCTAATATGTGGTGCATTTAGGTAGTGAATCTCCAAGCCGAATTGGCGCACACTCAAGCTCGCATCTCGACACTTCAGCACACTCCACCGTCGCTGCCACTTCCAGTGCTTAATTCCTCCATGGTCGAGACTTCGCCCTCGTCGTTGGGGATGGTGAGTTTTTGCAGCTCATCAGTTGATCAAGAAGTTGAAGATGATGGTGACCTCCAATCACTAGCTCGAGAATACGTTTCAAGATACTTCCCAGGAGTTAGATTTATGCCTCCAACTCCACACTAATTGGGTCACCTTTTTTTGTTATCTTAGTATCTAGCTAGCTTCATCTCTTATTTTCTTGCATGACTCCTTTTGAGTAGTTACGAGAAAGAAATTATGGGAAGAATGTTTATTCAGTAATGCCAATCATAGTAGTATTATAAGGTGAGAAAGACATAATTGTGGAGGAGCAATCAAGAAGTGGATCATGGTACAAATTCTACAAAACAATAGTAAAATAATCTAATATATACTACTAGTAGCGTACAAAAATAAAGCTGGCTAGATTCATAGGGTTTAATTATATTGTGAAATTTCTCACTTCCTTTTTAAAATAACATTGCAAAAATTGAATAAAATGAGGAATACTAATCCATAAATTTCTAGAGAAATGGAATCGACAATTTTCTTGCCATGTTGGCCTCAGAGCTCAACATAGACTTCTATAAACCAAAACCAAAACCAAAACTAAAACCAAATTAAAGTGCGATTATTTTTTTGAGATAAGAGCATCCACGTCCGTGCTCTTGCCAACGAGCACGGATGTGGGCCCGGACCCACTTTTACTCCCGCTCTTAGGCAAGAGCACAACACCCACATCCGTGCTCTTCCGCAAGGACAAGCTCAAGGGTCCCACCATTCTATTATTCAATTTAAATAAACACATTTCCGCAATATTAAAATGCATTAAAATTACCCGGAATAATATTACAAAATATAAAAAAAAAACTAAAAAATTACATAATTAAAATCCTAAAAATTAAAAATTACATAATTAAAATCCTAAAAATTGAGATTGAGAGAGTTGTTTGGTATAGTGTCATTTTTTGTGTTTGAAATGAGAGTATTTATAGATGAAAGTATGAATTTTGGGGTAAAAATAATGAAAAAATAAATTAAAAGTGTGGAAAAAATGGATATATTTTATTAGGAAGTGGGAAAAATATTTTTTTTATTAAATCTGAATTTTCTGATTTTTTCAATTTTTTAAAAAAAATAATAATAAAAAATGATAAACCAACGAGTCAATCAGAGCATGCCACGTCGACTCCTCGTGCTCTATGCATAGAGCAGCGCCCTGCCGTCGGCAAGAGCACAGCGACGGACCTGCTTGTTCTTGCCGACGGCAAGAGCACATCCGTCGGTAAGGACACCGATGTGGATGCTCTAAAAAGTCATCGCAAAATTTGATTGAATTTTGTTTAATTTAATTAGGTTTGAAAATAAAATATTAAATTATTCAATTTTTTTCATTTACTTTGTTAATGTATAAATAATTTTTTTGTTAATTACCAAAATGATATTATTTAATTAAAATAAAAAAGAAATAAAAAATACGTATTTTAGTGAAATAGCCAAATTCAATTTGAACATCACAAACACATCGTTTTGTATATAAATATATAATTAAGAAAAATAAAATTTTTATAATGGAGTACTACTAGTTTGGTCAATTTGTCACGTCAAAACTTCTCCACCGATTCCTTTTGTCCTCATTTCCAATAAATGTTTTTCAACTATAATTCACCTTCTACTTTACCAAAAGTGAAAAGCTTTTTGACCATAGATGTGATAAGCAAAATAAAAACAAGTAGTAATATAGTAGTAATAAATAAAATAATAACTTTAAATTTAATTTATATATACACATTCTTATTTGATAGCACTGCACTCTCTTATTCTTATCCATAATATGGAGTAGCTTATCAAAAAAAGGACAAAAAACATTAATGCCTCACCTCATAATCACCAACATTAATAACTCTGTCCTAATCACTCCTTTGACCTTATTCTTGTCCCAAACGTTAAGTAGATGACTCTGTCCTAATCACTCTTCATTTGTTTTGAATGTTTCAGAAACGAATAACAAGAAAAAATAATCTAAACACCAAATATGATAACTTCTCAAAGGAAAGTAAAGACTAAAACATTAGTAAAATTGAGCAAACAGCCATGCAATGCTCGGAAATTAATTTATTTTATAGAGTATTAGTTTAAATTTTAAAAATCAAGTAATATATATGTCAGAAAATAATATAAATAGGTATGTGTGCAACAACAATTTAGCCTTATACAAAATAATGAAAAAAAATAAGTACATTCACAAATAATATGACACACTATACCGAGATTATCAAATTGATAATTTTGTACTATTCATTTAACTTTTTACAATTCAATTATTACCACCAAAACATCCATATAATAATTTAGCTTCGTACAAAATAATACAGTAACAAATTGTTTAAATTGAGAAATAATACAACTCACTGCCATTATTTGATAAAAATCCTAAAATTAAATAAAAGTACTATGTATTATCAATTATTGAAAGTTTAGATTTATTATAAAACAATATTTACATAGACATATAAAAGTAAATTTATAAATACAATAATTGTCAATTAATAAAATAGAGAAATATAAATTATAATTTAATTTAATTATTTGTTTAATACAATAAATCACATAACAACCGTAACATTAAATGTAATTTTTAAATAGTACATGATTACAATAATCTAATTCCATTCTTGATTCCGTTTTCTAATCTACAGCCCTCAGATCCTATGATCACTACAGCAAGCAGCAAAGAGCCAGTTCCTGAAAGACCCTGGACAGTGGCAACCTGTGACAAAAAAAAATATAATTTTCGTACAGTTATGAATCACAGACTTGTGGAGTAAAAAATTATGTACCTCTTTGTTGTCTCCCCTTTCCAGAATAAGATTTTCTGCCTACAAATGTTTTTATGAGAAATAACATTTAGTAATTTCTCAACAAATAAAATATGCTAGGCGATCATTGTATCTCAGAAATAAAGTAGTTGTTGTACAAACACATACAAGAGAGGATGAAGCAACTTACGGCTGTAGATCTTCAATCCGATAGGCAGCAGGTTAAGCTTCATTTCATGAGTATCTGCTCTGAACGCTTCAGAAACTCCAAGAATGGGATCTGGAGGAGCCATTGTTACTTCACTGAACTTGGAAACCTCAACAGCAACGGCCATGCTTGTCCTAGTGAAAGACTGAAAGACGACACAAGTAAAATGAGAGAACTATTTATATCTCTATAAGGCAACCCGCAACGCGTTACGCGGGTGGCACGAGTCCCGTCCCTCCGTGACCAGACGGGCGCGGGACGCGTTGCAGCGTCCCGTTCCGTCACCATCCCGCAGGATCCCCCGTCACGCCGAGACGCCGCGCGAGACGCTCTGGGGCCATGCGTGACGCCCACTCGCCGGCCCGCGAGTTGGTTTCGTCACGCTAACGCAATAATTCATTTTTTTAAATTCGAATTTAATAAAAAAAAATTAAAAATCGAAAACGGTAATATTACCGTTTTCGACCGTTTTCCTTTTTTATTTATTTTTTATTTTTTTACTCTATGAATACTCCTATTTCATCCTCATTTCACACACCAACACACATCTAATCCTCTCAAATCATCTCTCTTACCTCTCCAATTTTCATCTGAAATTATCTATTTTATTCTTCCCCCAAATTTAATCGATCTAATGGATCCATACGAGCAAATGCGTTGAATAATGGAAGAATCACTTGAAGAAGATCGACGCCGGGAGGCGGAGGAAGAAATTATGTTTTGTATTTTTAAATTTTTTTAGGATTTTTAATTATGTTTTGTTTTATTGTTTTAAGAATGTAATGTTGTAATTTTATTTTATTTAATGAAATGTGTTTTTATTAATTGAATTTGTTGGAAATAAAAATAAAAAATGAAAATGAATTTAGAGCATCAAATTATACATAGTTGAATAATCTGACGTAAATTTAGAGTATCAAATTATACAGAGTTAAATTATGTCTTTTTTTATTTATTTTGCCACGAATTTAATTATGTATTATTTTTAAGTTGTAATTTTATTTTATTTAATGAAGTGTGTTTTTATTAATTGAATTTGTTGAAAATAAAAATAAAAAATGAAATTAAATGAATAGTAATTTAAGGTATGATTAAGGGACGGATAAAAGACGGAGGGTTGCAGGTTCCGTCCCTTAGTTAAGAGATGGAGTAAAAAAGTACAGTGAGACCCATGAATAGTCATTTAAGGGACAGATAAGTGACAGCGTTGCGAATGGCCTAATAAACTCAATTAAGCAACTATTTCAAGCCTTTAAATGACATATTTATATGCTAAATAACCCTTGTAAAACATCTCACCTCTCACTCACTCCACCTAATGGAATGGGAGTTACAAAAGAGGTGAAGAGGCAAAGACTCCCCATGACCCACTCATGATTTTTTTTTATTAATATTACAAAATTTTCATAATGCCAATATTGTGAATATTCCCAAAACTCCCCTTTTATTTATGGTATAGATCAGTGGCTTAATTAGTAATTAATGCTAGTTTTCATGGTATTTCTGCTTGATCATCTCAGCTAAAACATCTGAGTGAAAAGGACACAAGGCTAGGCAGGTCAGCTGCAAGAACCAGAAAAGTTAGACAAATTGCTACTCCTTTGGTCCCCATACATCATTTAATAATGCCTTCTTCTCCTTTAAATGCAAAATATTAATTCTAAATTCAAAAAGAAGCTTTCACATTTTTCCATTAATAAAGATTACTTACTTTACCTCCATTATTTCCACTGGATTAATTAATTTTGCTCTCCTAGATCTTGAATTTCTGAGCCTGACTCGACTTAATCACATTAGCTTTTGTTTCTTGATTTGTGGGCTTTAGTCAAAATTCGTTCTTGCTCGAGAAGAGAAGCGGAAATAACAAGAAATTAGTTTCAGTTTTCTTGAAAACTGTAATTAGCTGTAAGTTGAGCTTGGAGCTGAGGGGTAGTAGTAATAGTTTACTGTGTAAAAGTGTGTGTGTAATTTCTCCTATTTCCTTTTTTTTCAATTTTTATGCGAAATTCTTGATTTAATGAGTTTACTTGAGCTGTGAATTTTTGTTCTGTCAATTTTGTTACCTTTGTTTTTTTAGGGTATTTTTACCTTCTGTTTTTTTTTTTGTTTCTGAGTTTTGCATGGCTTGATTTCACTTCCTTATTTTTCTGGTGATTGTGGCAAAAGATTTAATCTTTTTGGATTTGGGATGAGGTTAGAGAAGAAGGTTTCAGGTTTGGTCATTGGAAAAAATGCTGATTGTTTTTGGAATTCTCCGAAGTAGATTTTAGATGTTTCAGATTGTGGGTTGGAATTAAGAAAGCTCATCTTTGGTATTTCCATTTTTAGCATATGGGAAATTATTTAGCCTTACTTGTTCACTAATTTAACATTTCTTGATCAATTATGAATCTTATAACCTTCATGTTGTTAGATTTCATTACTTCTGGTAACTTTTATGAACTCAAGTTTATGTGGTTGAATTTTTTTCAAGGGATGTCAGATTTTTAGCATTAGCATATCGCAGAGAATCTACATTAGAGAGGCTATGGATTCGGATAAAGCAATGGCTTCTGGAGTGACAGTTATCGGGCATGGAGCTCCATCGACATACCATGTAGCTCCAAGGATGGAGAGTTCTGAATTTGGAACTTCTCAAATGACTCCACCAGTGATGAATGTAGCAGGCTCGGAGAGGAAGAAGAGAGGCCGGCCTAGGAAGTATAAGCCTGACGAATCATCAAGCGGAGCTTTTTCTTTGGTGCAGGTATCATCTTCTGCTCCACCTGCTGCTGGCAAGGCCTATGGTGAGGATGTTAAGCCAGGTGCCCTGGCTCGGGCCACCACTTCCGAGAAGAAGCATAAGAGTAAAATTGGAACAGAAAAATTAGGTACTAGTATCGTGTTCTGTTTCTCAGTCAACTGGGGCTTAGATGCATTTTTGTTTGAAACGTTGCTTATGGTGTTCTTGATATATTTCATACATCTATTTAACTAGGTTTGTCAGTCACTTTCCCTCCCTTGGAATATATGAGATTTCAAAATGGAAAATTTTAGTGCCACTTGTTTAATTCAAATGTACCACAATGTTCATTTTGGGTTTATTTGATGCTTTAATCAAGTTGCTTATTTCTTCCTCATATTGTCAGATGACTGGATTGAATGTTCAACCGGGTCAAGTTTTTTACCACATGTGATCACCGTGAATGCTGGCGAGGTACATTTGTCTAGAACTAGAGGAAACTTATGTCGTAGGGTCATTCATTGCCTAACTGATTTGTGGTTACTAGGATATCTCGTTGAAGATAATGGAGTTCTCTCGACAAGGACCGCGAGCTGTGTGCATAATATCTGGCAGTGGGAGAGTGTCAAATGTGACACTTCGACATCCTAATTCCTCTGGTGGAATTTTGACTTATGAGGTAGCATTTTAACTTGTGAAATCTCATCACATTTCATATCAGATTGAATCACAGTGAAAGCAAACTGAAGTATAATGAAAGAATTCTCTGAAGAAATATTATCATTCTTCGCATTGTCGCCAGTACTTGCTCAGCTCGGATAACTATGAATCTCCACTCTCATTTCTCTTTAAGAGCAACCATCGACAATTTCTAGACTTTTACAGTGTTATAGAAGTGAACGTGCCTATATTAATCTATCTGCATCTATTCATCTTATTCAGGCATATATAAAGTATGCTATTTGCTTCCAAGTAGTTGGTCTCATGATCAAGATTGCCATTATCAAGATGTGATTGTCTTTTTCTTCCTCTTTGACTTGGATGGTGAGGTTCGAGGGTTTGTGTGTTTCTTATACATTGCTGCCACAGATTCGTCTCAGCCAGGGCATTACAATACATTCTGATCCATGAACTTCGACACTCACTTCTGTAGTGCTTTGTGTAATGTTTAGCTTCTCTTATTCAAAGTTATTGCACCGAGCTGAACTAGTGGTTGTCAAAGAATCATGTGATGGTCATATACCTACACGTCACGAGAAAAATGACCATTGCACCATATTTGTTAGTTTAAACTCCTTGTTCAGACTGAAACAACACAGGACTCAAATATAAGATCTGGAGCAATTGCTTTGTTTTGACCCGATTCCTGCTCCCTTTCAGTGGTTCAATCTCCCTAGAAAGGCGGCATGCCGTGATCTTTGCTGGAATCGCCACGAGCATTGGCTATTTTAGTGGATAGTGGCTCAACATAGCTAAATTCTACTTTGCCTCTTTTAACCTCAACAGAGATACATATGTGATAATCAGTGTATCTAATAAAACATTTTAGCTGTTAGCATTCATGATTATAGGGCTTCTAACCAAACTATGTGTAAGGTCTAGTTGTGTTACATCATTCATAGCTGCTCTTTGCTTCCATTTTCTCTGATCATAACTCAAAATGTTTCTTCCTATAATTGATTTCTAGGGTCTTTTTGAAATCCTTTCCTTTTCTGGATCCTTCACGCCAACGGAGATGCCAGACAAATACGGAAGATCCGGTATGATGACCATAACCTTGTCTGGAGCTGATGGTCGTGTCGTGGGAGGTTTGGTTTCTGGATTGACAGTTGCTGCCACTCCAGTAAAGGTATACTTCCATTTTATCTCCCTCTTTCCATCATTGCCACTGCTGATTTCTTGAAGGCTACTTATATATTCTCTCTCTCTCTCAGATTGTTGTTGCAAGTTACCTAGTGGGAAGTTCCCTTGAGCTCAAACCTAAGAAGCAGCAGTACACAGTTAATGCATCGGTTCCGGCTGGCGCCCCTTTGTCGAACCAGGACAAGAATATCTCAGGCAACATTCAAGGGCTTAGGCCTAGCTGCTCCAGCTCTGCTGACCACCCCACTGGCTGGGCAGCAATTCAGACTGCAGAAAAGTCGAGGAGTTCCACGGCCGACATCAATATATCACTGCAGGGATAGTCTTAACAATCAAGATGTTTGACTCTTGGTAGCAACTAGTAAACTTATCATTGTCTCCCTCCTTAACAAGTGACCTCCTTGACACACTGCTACATAGCATTGATGCTCTTTTCACCATTCTTGACATGTATTGATGGTTATCGGGGTTGTGCAATGACAGATTTCGTGTTAATTCTCGTGTTTCACTTTTACTAATAAACGTACACGTGGAAATCGCCCGGCTGCACAACATTATAAGTCTAATTACTCAACAATATGCTACTACTTAATTAATTCTTGAGTGACTAAAAAAATTATGTACTGAGATAAGATTCGACTGTCCTCTTTGTAAAGAATTCAACCTTTGACAAACAGCTGCCTTTTTGGTAACTGTCTTATACCTACTCTGTAATATAATCAAACTAATGTAATGATTCCAATATTCATTTAGGCAGAGATTAGTAAGCTATGCAGATCTTTCTTTACTAGTTTGATGATAGTCTCTCTCTATCAGACTGCCATTATAATCAAAGAACTTCAACAACATAATTTCTTGTATTTGTCTGAGTAATATCACAAATAAAAAGTAAAAAAACAAAGACAACCTAACAAACATGGAGAAGCAAAAAGGATGTTAAAATTCTACTACTAACTTTGACTGAAACTTGCAACACATGATGTCACAAAACAGAGCATTTCAACATGTTTGTTTGGAAAGCATTCTAATCTTACAATTATAAGTAAGTAGAAGAAATTACCAATCTCTCAAGAGAGAAAAGAGGAATCTAACGAGAGAAGGCAAACCTACACTCCTTTTTACCTCATACTTTACCATCAACACCTATTTCTTGCTCTTGCTAGAATTTTTCTCTCTCAATCAATATTGGGATCATGTCCATATCTTCATCTCTGTCTTCTGCGTTGCTGCTGCAGCCATACTTGACAGATATAATCCAAACTCAAACTTGATCAGAGATGATGATGATGATGATATCTCTGCATCTTTATCTCTCGATCATGACCGAGACACGATCACAGGCAGCGAGAACGTTGTCAACTACATCGAGGAACATCATGAGTTTAAGTGCAAGAAAACCGATGAGTTTGACGGTGATAGTGATGGGCGTGGGTACGAGGGCGACGACGAAGATGACGGAGAGCATGAAGACGATGGTTTGAGCGACAAGATAGAAGAATTTATAGCTGGGAGGAAGAGGGAATGGAGGGAAGAGATTATCAGAGAAAGGTTCCTGTGCCTTTAAGCCAGCAGATAGTTTTGGATATTCTTGTTTTCCGCACATTCTGTTTTGATGTTTGTGTTTGTAAATTAAGTCTTGGGATTTTTCTATTACATGTCTAAGAGCTTTTTGCATCGTTTATTTTCAAAATTAGGGCATCCACGGCGCCCTAAAGCGAGCCACATCAGCAGTTTTATCCCCCTACCCCCACCTACAATGGGGTGTCCTAGGGTGCGCCATAAGGCGCGCCATATACATTTTATTTTATTTGAATATTTAAATAACAAAAAATTGAAAAAAATTGCATTTCATATATAAAAATTAATACATTATAATACGAATTAAAAAAAATATGCAAACTCAACGACGGCGGTTACAAGCCCACACTTCTTCAATACGAATTAAAAAAATACGCAAACTCAACAAGGTTTAAATAGAAAAAAAAATAAAAAAACGCGTGGCATCGTCAGCCGATCCCACAATGGGGCGCCCGATGGCCTATCGTCCGCGTCCATCGTTCGTCGAGCCCACAATGGCGCGGACGATAGGCCATCGTCCGCGCTTCAACCGCGGATGATGCATCGAGTGTAGGTGTAGGGCGCGGACGATAGCGGACACCCATAATGGGGCGGACGATGGCACCTACGGACGATGGCACGCATCGGGCATGCCATCGGATGTCCCATTGTGGATGCCCTTATGCTTATGTTATAGCATGAACTTTGATTTAACCCCATTATTTTAGTTGCATTGACAAATAAGGCACACACTAAGGGGAAATAACTGAAAAAAAAAGCTGCAATTGCTGGAATATAAATTTAAGGCACATGAGATACTAAATCTGCAGCTCTTCTGCTTTATGCTAAAACAACAGAAAGCCACTGACACAAACAGGAAAAAACTACGAGCCAACAGATGCAAAATACTGCTAAAATCAAGTCGAGAGAATTCGATGAGGAGATGCAAATCGAAAACACAATACTAATTCTTGAATAGTTCCAAGCAGTGCTCCTGGTCCAGGTTCCGGCTCCAGAACTTCTTGTAATACTCAGCATATGTGAAATCTGTGTAGACGGCTTGATCATCTCCTGTTGTCAGTTCCTTTGGAGCACTTATGTTGGCTGAGTCACACGGGCAGAGGAACGAAGCAACCGACAGTCTAGCTCTATTTGCATTTACAACAGCTCGGTGCCAAACACTTCTATACTTCCCATTGCTGAAAGCCTACACACAGAAATGAGTTGCACAGATTGAAAATGAGACAGACTAATCCACCATATAAAAAGATCGAACAATTTTGAGCATGTTTTGATTATGTATGTAAGTCGATCTAAGGCATTAATCAAACTGTCAAGGTAAACGTCCCGTTTAGGGATTTTACACTACAATGTGTATCTAATTTATTCACGACTCCACCCTTGCTTTGGAGGCATAGTTCTTCTTATGTTCATTGCAGATGTAAGGTCAAGCTAATAATCTCATAAAATTGTGATGTCACCAATCGAATGGCTAGCAGAAGGTTGAGCAGCATTGTAACGATTCAATGAACTTTCTTGCAACTTGTATAAACCATTTCACAAGCAAGGCCGGATGTCAAGTAGTTGTTAGCAGAGCCTTTCGAGGCGTTAAGAAAGTCAGAAGCACGAAGAGCTCGAAATGTGAAGTTCGAATTGACATTTTTATACAACTATCTCAGCAATATCTCGAACATGCTAAGATTTGAGCCATAATGCAGTTTCTTCGTGTGAGGGAATTCTTCCACCTATAATGAAATTTCGGGTTTACCTGGATTTGGTCACCAAGATTAATGACGAAGGCATCGGGCTGGGGTTTTATTGCTAACCATTTACCATCCTTAAGAACTTGAAGGCCAGCCACTTGCAGATCTTGGAGCAGAATGGTGAGAGCGTTCGGATCCGTATGTGCTGGTAGTCCGTACGTGAGATCAGGTTCGGGGCAAGCAGGATAATAGTTGATGGCCATATGTTGCCCTTGTTCTCCCAGTACATCCTTTAGATTGTCTTTCTGCAAGCCTAGGCTCTCAGATATGGCTTCTTGCAATCTGAACCCGAGTGCTCGAACTTCTATGCAATACGCGCTTACAATATCCCTACAAATACAAATATAGAATCATCACTTTCAATTCTTGCAATAGTACATAATATGATAAGGAATTTGGCTTACCTGAAAGACGAGGGGTTAGAAGGCCATTCAGGCGCATATTTCTCCAAGGGATAACAATGGAGCCGGAGATAGTCCCTCCAATTGTGAATGGTCTCCTTCCTCACGTTGAAACTCGTTGACAGTCGCATGGTCTTGGTAGGGTCGTCCGAGTACAACTTCATCTTCTCCTCCACAGATAAACTGAAGAATTCGTGAGCCACCTTCACCATACTATCCGCTAATTCTTTCGGTACACCATGATTGATCACCTATACATCAATTTTGTAAAATAAATATACACTCCGTATTGTGCAAAAGTTTGGCGATTTAGACATGTGGACTTGTAGTTCAGTTGAATATTATTAGAAAACCTGAAAGAAACCGTATTCTCGACATGCATCACCGATCTGTTTCACTAACAGGCCACGATCTTTACAACCCAAATCGATGACGGGAACATCATTGCACTCCAAAACTTCAGATAGTCTTGGTCTATCAGATTCAGGGCGGATGTAGCTACTAGGGAGTCTTGAGAACACGACTCCACTAATGACCTTTGTTTCCATGGCACCGAGCTTTACTATGGTTGAAAAAGCTCTAGATAACTGTCGAAAAACGGCCCCAGTTTGAGGGTTAGGAAGCTTACAGAGAGAGCAAGGTGGATAAGAGCCAGATTGAGGACTGGATCTTTCAGAAATTCCTTTTATATTCACAGATTGATGCTGAGTGCCTGAACAATTTAAAGGTACATGATCAAATTTAGCTATTCAGTTTCTTTTCTGCCAAATGATAAATCAATAACAATTCAAAAAAGTATTGAAGTCAGTTCTTATATCTTAGACCATTTTCTCTTATCAATACAAACAATAAAGAAACTGTCACTGCAGAAAAGCAGCCATGTATCATTAACATTAATTTGCAAAATGAGTCCAATTAGGCATATTTGCTTAATAATGAAAATCCAACATTCAACTGTTTTTCAAAATGTGTAACTAAGAAGTACCGATAGTCACTATAACACACCCACCAAAAAAAATGAAATGCATATAATGCTCTAAGGTGTGGTGTATCAAGGCAAGGCAGAATGAGATCCCATTTATTTAAAAATGAAATGCATGCGCCCAAACACAAGAAAACAAAACAAGCACAATCATTGTTTGTCAATTTACATATTCACATCACATGCTGCCCAGTACATGGCTCATATTGAAAACATGTCAAGAGCCATTTCTGACAGAGCTGGAAGATGCTGGAAACAATGGTGGGAGAAAGGTGTAATAAATGGAATAAACTCACACTTCAAGATTCTGACCAAATTCACCTTGTGTCAGGTAAGGTCATTGCGGTAACAAACACAACAAATAGAGATGTTGAATTCACTCATCAAATTCTGAGTTAGTATTGATTAGTACTTATCTATTAACAAGACTTTATTTACTTCTATATGCTTCTTGCAAGGTCACTACTCCAAACAAATTTGCAGCTCCCTCAAAATAAGAGTTTGTCAAGTTTCACACTGTATTCACAAAATAGTACAAAACTATGGATTGCCTTTCTGTTATTTTAATCTCATGTTAGTTGAAGAAGGCATGTAAAACTTCTGGGTTTTTTTCATAGATTTAGCCCAGAATTTGAAAAAAAACACCATTTTCAACCGAGATACAAATATTCCAATATCCTAAAAAAAGCAAGATATCAGTTCATGCAATGCTACCTTAAATATGAAGTGGGCCCAAAATTGGAATAAACTGCAAAGACTCGATTATTAAGTACTCAAAAAAGCCTTAAAACTTTTTCAGTTAATTACTGTATTCTACTATTCTTGTATTCTATACCAATCCACAATAAAGCTATCAGTCGTCACCAATCCAAGTTTCAGACATGCAACACAAGAGAAAAATAACAAAAACAATAGTAAAGAATGGTAAATATTGAAAAAATGAGGAGGGAAGAGAAAGAATGGCACCTCAAGCACTGTCTTCCACTTCCAATGAGCAACTCAAGCTTCACCTTCATTTCACAAGTAAAAAGGATGGCGATGCCTTGGAGTTTAAATAAACGGAATTAGTAAGTTTTCTATTTTAAAAATAATGGGAAAAATAAATAAATTACTGTACTACTATTAAATAGTGGTGGCAGATGAAGTGCGATTGCAGGCAATTTTACCGTCGATAGATGCCACCGGAGCCCAGCTAACGTCAACACGGGGAAACACGATGACGTCATACTTACAAGTCACGTGTAAATGCTGCTATACTCCAGTTGCGGCGGCGCCGGCGCGTGCTTCCCAACCCCAAAACTAAATGGATAATTTGGATTTTATACACCTTATATTTTGGCACAAATTAGAAGGAAAATATTGTTCCGTTTTTTTTTTGTCTTAAAAAATCAAACATTTTTATTAAATAAAAACATTTATTTTACTAGTTAAATAAGTAGTCAAAGAGAAACGAAGTTGATTCCCAATTTGATATCCGATTAATTGGCTAGATTTATTAATTACAATTAGTTCTATTGGCTGCAAAATGAAAGGAGTTCATGTTGAAATTGGTGAAATTGATTATGAAGCACAGTTTAATCGACAAAATATTTCTCTTTTAGAATTTCATCTAATAAATTGATAGATTTAAGTTATACAGTATTGAATTGGAAAATATCCAGTTCTTCTGTTTAATAAATGGATTATTGAATTGGAAAATATCCAGTTCTGTTTTTCTACACATGCAGTTGTCGTTTGATTATTATAAGTCATTATTTCATTGTAAGATTATTTTAGGTGAAATGAAGTAACTATATCTTTTATTATCATACAATTATTTCTTTAAAATTATATTATAAGATTTAATTTCATAAACTAAACATAATGAGTATTTAATCATAAAATATAATTTACAAATCGAACGGGTCCGTATACAACAAATAGTAGCTATTATATTGAATTGGATAATATCCACTAAATTGTAAATTATCCACTTTTTGTGCTTTTCCTATACATGCAAAGAATGTAGATAAGAACGATGATAAAGCTCATCGTCTAGACTCTGGATTGAGGATGAATTGAAGCATGTATTACTCGATCATGTGCTCCCACTACTATTACTATCTATATATCTACTAATCAATTATTTATTTATTTATTTATTTATTATCATTATCGTAATTATTATGATCTCTTTTTCCCTTGAATCGAAGTGAGAAGAAAATACGACGTGTGTGGTTTAATGATAGAAAAGTTATTGATTAAAGTTACAATCTCAAATTTGAGTCTATTATGAAGCGATATTTTTTATCTATTTACTCATAAAAATTGTTTATTGTTATTGAATACTTATAGAACATATTCTCGAACCATAGAAATAATAAAATTAAGTTTGAATTAAAGACGGAGAGAATATAAAATACTAATCTCCTCCGTTAACCGTTAGTGTGGGAACGTATTT
The DNA here is from genome assembly GCF_004379255.2 of Salvia splendens. Taxonomy (NCBI): domain Eukaryota; kingdom Viridiplantae; phylum Streptophyta; class Magnoliopsida; order Lamiales; family Lamiaceae; genus Salvia; species Salvia splendens. The sequence goes on along the minus strand of NC_056033.1, from coordinate 4,473,351 downwards.
TAATAGAGGTAAAGAATAGTGGAATGAAAAAGTTAGTGAAAATGTCTCACTTATTTATATTATTTTATAATAGAATGTGATTGAAGTGAGTTAGTGGAATATGAGACTTACTTACCCTTTATAATAAAGATGAAAGTGACATGACGGACCGAGAATGTGACTCTTATTGTCGGACAGATTTAATAAAATTCTCCGAATTTGATGTACATATCTTTACAGGAAAAAATGAGTAATTTTATATTTAAAAAACTTTGTACATTAAACAGAGAGATAAGGATAAATCTAATGTGTGGCAAAATGTTCTTGACTTGGCGGAAGGGATTGCGAAGACCTAGACTTTGCATGATATAGAGTTAATAATTGAATATTTTTTAATTTTAGTGATTTTATTAATTATATTCCATCAATTTAATAAGAAGGTTAACAGAAAATTACACCATTTTAAACGTTGTATTGACGTTTTTTATGGAGTATTAGTTATACCTAATAATATTAAATTTTAAAATTTAATAATTCGAATGATAGCTTGAAATTCGTATAATATCCTATTTTGTATTATATTACATGTTTGTAAAACTGATACAGACTAAATATAAGAATTCATCCCATAAGATTAGTTTGTTAAAAGAGAGAACTCATGTCTATATATCCCACACCAGTTGTTCTCAAAGTCAATATGAGAATTTAGTCCGTAACATTGATCTTCCTTTAAAGGCCAACGTCCTCGTTGGTGACAACCACGTTGGTCACATCTAGTTCTTTGCTAGGCCACCACTCCGAATTCTCGCCATGTAGGTCACAGAGGATTCTTTGCCCGGCCACCACTTCGTGGGTCACCACTCTGAGTCGGCCCCAAACGTACTCGTTGATCACTATGAGTTCGTTGCCCGACCATCAATCCTAGTTGTTTGGACTCTCAATGAAAGCATCAATTGATAGATATCATAGGAGAACTCATCTCGAAAGACTAGCATATGAGAGAGAACTCATGTAGTATATATACTCCACATTAGTTGTGACCAATTGTTCTCCTAACCAATATGGAAATTGGGTATGTAACATAAACCCATCATGTGATTAATATTGATATATACATTTAAACACATCATGTGATTAATATCTGTTGATTATATGGGCTGGTTGATTGGGGGACTATTATTTAGGACTGGGAATTATTTTTGGCCCAGGTGATGTTTTAGGCTTGTGTTTGCCCTAGCCCAATTGGGTTCTGATATACCCACTCTCCCTCACTCGCCGCTACATTCATTCGTACACTCTCATTTCTCTCACTTCTCTCTCTCGCGTCTGTTGAGTTTCCCTTGTTCTTTCTTCTTCTCCGATGAGTCTCCGGTTGTTTCTCTATGGTTTATCACTGTTATTTGAGTGATTAAACGTGTGTGGGGGAGAAAGCAACTGGTTCGGTTGCTTGAGTTCCGGAGAAACTAGGGTTTCTGGTATGAGAGGTTCTTGTGATTGTGTGTTCTGAGAGTGGATAGATCCGGTGTAGCGGAGTGGATTGGGGTTGGAATCCGTGGTGTGTGAAGAGATTCACGGTTGGATTCAACGTTGCTCCCTTAGATCTTGGTTCTGGTGAATAGATCTGTATTATTAGCGGGTGGCTGAGCCATAGTTACGAGATCTATTCGAATCCTTTGATTTCTGTATTATTTCTGTATTACTTGTTTTGATCCGAGAGGATTCCTCCTTGTGTTACTAACTAGGGTTTTCAAGTGTGCAGGGTTCTCGAAGGCACTAGGATGCACTTGATCAAGGAGTGCATGGACCTAGAACATTAGCTAGTTACCATTGTAATAGCTAGTATTTGTGTTTGTAAATCGGTCGAGTGGGTAATAGTTTGACTGGGCTATCTTGTACAAGACCAAAGAGGTCTCGATAATTAGTGAATCCGGATAGTCTGATCCCTACATCTCGATATATACATTTCCCTAATAATAGTGTGTTCATGCCTCGACCTTGACTCTCTCTCCCAATCACTATTCACAACCACAGTTCCGTTGTTACCCTTTTTATCCCCGAAGACAATATAATAAGAAAGATATACTAGTATGAAGTTGTAAGTCGAGCTGTCTAAACATGTGCATGATAATTTTGGATGATTTCAAAGTATAATGATATGAGACAACAATAAAATTAGCCATTAATAAAAATATATGTAGAATCATCATTAATTATACTATTTGTTGGATTATTGTATCAAACATTGATAATGCTGATAATTTTAGGAAGCATTAAACAGAAAAACATATTTCACGTGGCCAAATTCAGCCATGCTAATAGTTATCCCACAAATAGGTTGAAAGTTTAAAATCACCGCAAAATAAATACAGGAAATTATTATTGATCTCTCCGGCAAAGAGCACTTTCAAGATAATGCTATCTACCATAAATTTCCATTGCATCATATATATATACTCCCTCCGTCCCCAAAGAATATGCATTTTGGGGTCGACACAGGTTTTAATATAAAATTGGTGAAGTAAGAGAGATGCAGAGAGAAAAAGTAAATAAAGTATTGTTAGTGGAGAATAAGTCTCACCTCATTAGAGAGAAAAGACCATCAAAAATTAGAAAGTGCATATTCTTGTGGGACGGACTAAAAAGAAAAAAGTGCATATTCTTTAGGGACGGAGGGAGCATGAAAAGATACTCCCTTCAGAGCATCCACATCCGTGTTCTTGCCAAAGAGCACGGATGTGGGCCCGGACCCACATTTATTACTTTTTTACTCCCTGCTCTTCCCCATGAGCACAACACCCACATCCATGTTCTTCCGCAAGGACGTGCTCAAGGGTCCCACCATTCCATTATTTAATTTAAATACTTCAATTACTAAAAATATTTCCACAATATTAAAATGCATTAAAAATATCTGATACCATTACAAATTACTAAAAAATTTAAAATTACATAATTAAAATCCTAAAAATTAAAAATTACATAATTAAAATCCTAAAAATTAAAAATTACATAATTAAAATCCTAAAAATAAAAAATTACATAATTAAATTCATAATATTAAAAAAACACACTACTCGCGGCCGAATTTCGCCCAAATGTGTTTGATTGGGTCTTCTTGTAGCTCAGTGTGGGTTCTGGTATCGCGCATTGTGTGTCTTGTTTTGATCCTCTCGCCCACCGTCGTATGCACACCTCGGCGTGGGGGAGACCTCGCGGTTGAGCTTCTGGATCCATCCTCGTCGTAAAAGTTAGCCGCCCACGGTCCTTCGTCAGCTATAATCATGTTGTGCAAGATAATACACGTGTACATGATGTCTACGATATTCTTAATGTATTACAGCCGAGACGGGGCCTTCACAATGTTGAATCAGGCTTGAAGGACCCCAAAAGCTCTTTCGACGTCTTTCCGAGCCTACTCTTGACGCTACGCAAAAAGAACCCGTCTCGGGTCTTGCAGATTGCTGAACGTCTTCACGAAAGTAGACCACCTTGGGTAGATACCATCGGCGAGATAGTAACCCATGTGGTATGCATTTCCGTTGACGGTGAAGTCGATCGCTGGTGCTATACCATTCAAAACATCATTGAAGAGTGGTGGAGAATAGAGCACGTTTAAGTCGTTGTTGGATCCGGCAATACCGAAATATGCATGTCAAATACATAGGCGATAGTCGGCGACCGCTTCAAGGATAAGCGTTGGGCCTCCGCCTTTGTGGCCACTTAAGTATTGCCCCCTCCAAGCAGTCGGGCAATTCTTCCACTTCCAATGCATGCATTCAATGCTGCCAAGCATATCGGGAAAACCGTGGACTGTTTCGTGAAGATGAAGCAGCAGTTGACAATCTTCGGTGGTGGGTACCCGAATGAATTCCTCACCGAAAGCAGAACGAATGCCGTCGCATAAATTTTTGAGGCATAGGATTCCAGTTGACTCACCCACATCCAAATACTCGTCGAAGAGGTCAGCCGTTTGCCCAGTAGCAAGTTGTCGGATGGCACAAGTACACTTCTGCAACGCCGAGAGACTTTGCCGACCGGTTGCGTCTCTACTTGATTGAAAGTATTCAACACGGGCTGACAATGTGTTGACAATACGCATAAACAACCGTTTTGACATGCGAAAACGGTGCCAGAAGTAATCTTCTGGAAACCGCGGCTGGTCGGAAAAATAATCGGCAACGAGCCTTTCGTTGGCTGGCTCCCTCCCGGTCACAAGGGATGTAGCGGCGGCGAATTGATCTAGTTGGTCGAGGAGGAGGAGCGGGGTGGCGGCGGCGACATAGGCTTCATAGGCGGCACTATATTGTTCATGGTATTCTTGTTATTCACGCTCTGTTTCAGCCATGATATCGGTGAAATCCATTTTTAGAGAGGGTTTGAGTGAGAGAGGAAGATGTAGATGAGTTGTATGAAAAATGATGAATGAGAGATAAATTTGATGTGAAAAAATGGATGATAAATGTGTGTATTTATAGATGATTTTGGGGTTTTAAAAAATAAAAAATTCCAAAAACGGTAAAAAAATGGCTATATTTTTCGGAATCTGAATTTTTAAAATTTATTTTTGGTATTATTTTTTATTTTAAAAAAATTAATAATTCCAACGGAAAATCCGTTAGCAAATAGAAACGCGTCACGTCGCCTGCTCAGCAACATGGACGAGCTCGATGCATCAAGCAGCGCCGTGCCAGCGGCGAGCAGGGAGGTGCCGCGCCAGCGGCACGGACACCGCCGTCCCAGCGAGCACCGCTGCGGATGCTCTCAAAGTTCATAGTATTATATTATATTATATTATATTATATTATATTATATTATATTATATTATATTATATTATATTTCACTTTATTTCTTAATAGCTAATGGGCTGCAATAAATCAGTGTCCCCTCAATGTCAAGTAGTGGAGTACTATTTTTATTTGAATCGGTCTCCACTTTTAAAAATATTAAAAATATAAATATATTTCATTATAATTTAAAAATATCTGATTAATCACATTGTCAGTTATTTAAATAAACAAATCAAAGAGAAAAATCCAGTGTGATAACCGACAGAAAAAAAAACGGTGGGACAAATTGACTTGGTCATTTCCACAAAAACGTGTAGGAGGTGGCGGTGACGTGCCCCTTTTTCTGAGTGGATCTGCTTCCGCCACCGCTGCTCCCGCCACCTTTATTTTTATCTCATTCCGCCGCCCATACCGGAAGACCTGCTTCTCCTTCATTTCTTTTTTCTTTAACTATCTCCTTTACGGTTGAACCCACCCCTTTTTTTAATTCATTTTTTCTTTTCTTCGGTGGATCCAAAAAGTTACTAAACTACCAAATTCCCTTTGTTTAGTAGTAGTAGGATTTTCATTTTAATTTGACATTAGTTTTAAAAATATAGTGAATAAAAGAATTGTAAAATAGCATGTATTAATTTTAAAATAAATATGAATAAAATAAATTAGTGGAATGTGAGATCTATATATCATTTATATTAAAATATTGAAATTCATATTTATGGACGTATTAAATGACAATTGACGGATTAAAATAATAAATATGGATTTTTAATAGTGATCGGAGGAAGTACTATGTTAGATGGAAATAAATAAAATAAGAGAAATTTTTGAAAAAAGTAAAGAAAATGGAGGAAGATAGAGCATAACAATTTTTATTTCTGATTAAATTATTTATTTTTATTAATAATGATTTAACTTTTTTTGTATTTCTATTTAATTTTTTGATTTTAATGGATTTAAGATTATTTTTCGTGTATAAATAAAGTACTACTACATTTTAGTAAAATAATGCATCTGAAATTTTTGTGACAGACCACGTCTCAACTCAAGTAGTAATGAAAATATGTAGAGAAAAAAAGTGTCACCCACAGTATGCCAATCACTGCCCTCTTCCTTATAAGGGTATCCACTGTAAGGTGTCTTTTTTGTCCACAGCCTCAGTTTTTTTTACGCCCAAAAAGAAGGTTTCCGCCATTATAGGCGGACACTTCCAATAGCCACGAAATTTTATAACCAATTATAAGCAATTATAACAAAAAACGTGTATAAAAAAATTCTTTCTTCCTTCTTCCTCCTCCCTTCTTCCTTCTCCCTTCCTCTCTAAAAAAATGTCGAAAATTATATAAAAAAAAATTCAAGGCGTTTATAGATTTAAGCTGGGCTATCCATAGTGGGGCGGCGGTCGGCGCGAGGACGCGCCGGTCCAGGTCGGACGCGTCGATTAAGCTGGGCTATCCATAGTGGGGCGGCGGTCGGCGCGTTGGCTGCCCCCTTGAATTTTTTTTTTTATATAATTTTCGACATTTTTTTAGAGAGGAAGGGAGAAGGAGCCGGCCGCCCCCTTGAATATTTATTTTTTTAAATAATTTTCGACATTTTTTGAGAGAGGAAGGGAGAAGGAAGAAGGAATTTCGGGGCTATTGAAAGTGTCCGCCTATAATGGAGGAAACCTTTTTTTGGGCGCAGACAAAAAAACTAGGACTGTGGACAAAAAAGGGGGCGGGGCTATTGTGGACGTCCGCTTTATAGTGGATACCCTAATAGCCCCGAGACCACCCCGAGATCGCCCCGGCGGGAGCTATAGCTGTGGCTATCCCATAGTGGATACTCTAATGGCAGCTGTTTTATCTAATTCATGTATACATTTATACACCTACCAAATTTCGTGGTTTTTATTTTTTTTTCATTTTTTATTGTTTAGTGCTGCACACTAATGGATTGTTCAGGTATATACTAGAACCACTAATTTTAAAGTTTTACAATTTATAACAATTTAGCTTGGAAAATTAAACTGTGACAAATCATTTGCTATTCATACACCAATTAATTTTGCAATATATGCCCTAAACTCTAAATCAATTTTATGCTAAAAATAGCACTTAAAAATAACCTAAAACAAGCTTGCACGTGACGGTTCTAGAATAATAAAGAGATTATTATTTTATGTATCTGAAGAATAAGACGAACAAATCGTTGATGAAAATTCAAACTTAAGAGCATTTCAAACACAGACTAATAAAAACAGGTATGTTTAAGTCAAGGAAATTGTCTTCCTTCTAAAGTGATATGACAATATCTAGAAACATGAAATTCAAAAATGCTCTTTGTCAAAATATTACAACGGAAAGATAAATGAGTTAGACTAAATATTTTTAAAATATTTTCAAAGGTGTATTTAAAAAGGAAATATCATATTTTCAAAGATGTATTTAAGAGCATCCCGCTCTTTGTCAAAATATTACAACGGGAAGATAAATGAGTTAGACTAAATATTTTTATCATATTTTCAAAGGTGTATTTAAAAAAGGAAATATCATATTTTCAAAGATGTATTTAAGAGCATTCTCATTCATGTTGTTGTCAAAGAGCATGGATGTGAGCTCGGACCTATATTTATTACTTTTTTACTCTATGCTTTTCTCCAAGAGTACAACACTCACATCCATGCTTTTCCGCAAGGACATGCTCAAGGGTTCCACCATTTTATATTTCAATTTAAATAAAAACATTTACACAATATTAAAATGCATTAAAAATATCAAAAATACTATTACTAATTACTAAAAAATTAAAAATTACATAATTAAAAGCCTAAAAATTAAAATTTTCATAATTAAAGTCTAAAAAAAAAAATTACATAATTTAAATCATAAAAATTAAAATTTACATAATTAAATTAATAAAATTAAAAAAAACCCACTATTCGTTGCCGAATTTCGCCCAAATGTGTTTGATTATATCTTCTTGTAGCTCAATGTGGGTTTTGGATTTGGAGAGGGTTTGAGTGAAAGAGGGAGATATAGATGAGTTGTATGAAAAAATATGAATAAGAGATAATTTGATGTGAAAAATGGATGATGAATGTGTGTGTTTATAGATGATTTTGGGATTAAAAAATTTAAAATAAATTCCAAAAAATGGTAATAAAACGGCTATATTTTTGGGAATCCGAAAATATTTTTTTTTTATTTTTGGTGTTATTTTCGATTTTTTAAAATAGAAAATGCGCTAACCCGTTGGCGAATAGAAACACGCCACGTCGCCTTGCTCAGCGGCACGGACGTGCTCGATACATCGAGCAGCGCCGTGCCGTCGGCAAGAGCACAACGGCGGACAGGGGGGTGCCGCGCCGACGGCACGGAAACCGTCCTTCCCCACAAGCACCGATGGGGATGCTCTAAAATAGGAAACTTGTGAGTATGACACAGTGAAAAAGGTGGTCGCCAGTGTAGAAAGACGGAGGCAATGCATCGACCGTTGCTGACAATGGATGACAGATGAAGAAAGAAAATGAACCTCAACCCAAAGGTTTGGAAGGAGTTGTTGCCCCATGGTATCAGAGACAGCTCCAAAGACCGAATTTAATAGAGTTTTATACCTTCTATAGGCTGACAGTGAAGTCGATCGACCTTTTGACTCCATTTGGATCCCCGAACCGGAACCGGCGGTTCACGGTTCAAGATTTCCTTGAACCTGAACCGGCCCGCCAAGGTCCCCGGCGGTTCCGGTTCCGGCGGAGGTTCAAAATCGCCGGTTTTTGGCCGAAACCGCCGGTTCGGCAGTTCGTAATTTTTTTTTTCTTCTTCTTCGTCTCGTTTTAGTGTTTATTTCAACGAGACTACAAGTCACAACTTATAAGTTACAATTTACACTTAATGATGGACTTGAGCCTTTGTGTTGAAAAGAGAGTGCATTGGATGATTCTCTTTTATAGGTACATGTTCTTGGATGTGTTACTCTTTCTTTCAATGTGGGATAAAACTCCTTATTTATAACTACATGATACATCTCCATCATCTTTGTTTATATTAGTTTATATCTTGACTATCTTCTATTATTATAACTTAACAACAAATATAATTAAATAAAGTATTATTATTTAATTCTTTATCATTATCGATTTGTTTGTGTATAAGTTTATGTGTATGTTAACTAATAAATACCATTATACACAGTAAGAGAATAATTATTATACAAATTGTATTAATCTAGCGATAACTATAATATGAATAATTATGTATCTATATGCAAATCATATTACTCAATAAGTGTTTATTCTTATCTATCAAGAATATATTCACAAATAATAATTTTATTTATATAAATTATACTACATCTATTAGAATAACAACTATTATACAAAATCATACTATTAGTCTACTACTAATATATAAACTATATTATACCACTAAACAAATCATTCTTTAGTTATCTATTTTTATCATTATTATACCAATTATATTAATTGTTGTTTTTTCTCATTTTAATCAATATATTGAGAAAAATTAGCAACATACTTACATTTAAATCCAATTATTTGAACACGTCCACATCCTATAAATATACAACTTATTAGCAACATGCAACATTCAAATTTAATTAAACTATTCCAGTTGATGATATTATTATCTATAAATTTGTCTTGAAAAAGAATCATAACAAAAATAAAGATAAAGTTAGTGAATAATAAAATGTAGTAAAAAATAAAGTAAAGTATAAAACAAAAGAAAGTTTTGTATCTCACATTGGAAAAAGAGGAATGAATGATCTAAGAGTGAACTACATAAACCATCCCTGACGTTTCCCTTTGTTTCACTCAAGGCCCAAACGTTTAAAAATATCGCCACAAGTCTCTGGCGTTTAACATAATCACATATCATGTTTTTTCGGACTAAAAGACCCTTCAGCCCTAAAAGGGCATTATGGACATATCACACGGTCAGCTGCAGTGACGGCTGACGCGATGTCTGAAGTTGATGGCAGTGATTACGTTGGTTAAATGAAAGTGGGTACTTTATGTATTTTATTGTTCACAAATTGGTATTTTGAATTACTACAAAATGTGGGACAAAATGAACCATCAAAATTAGTTGAGTCTTCTCATGTTTCGTTTGATTCCAACAAAATTAACCCGAAGTTGAATATTTGAATTATAAATGCTCAATTTGTGGCGGACAAAAATTTGGGATCACCACAATACAAGTTATAATATTTATTTTTAGGGATCCAACTAGCATTTTCATTCATCAAATCACTGATCAAATAATTGAAACTAATGAACAATATAAAATTTGTCACTAAAATTGTAAGTTGACCTTTTAAAAATTCCCAGTGCTACAACTTGTTATGATTCAATTAGATATATTATTTTATTATATTCCGATATGACATCTTAAATGTAAATATTAATATATTATTTTCTCGCGAATCCAACATAATGAAATAAATTTAAATAATCTATTTTTTAATATCTAAGATACTAGTACTGTTTCCTTCGAGTTAATTGGTGAACGGTGATCTCTTATTTTTACATTGATGAGAGAAATAAAACATAGGCTCAACTGACATTTTATGGTGAATATTTAAGATTTATTTATGAAAAGTTAATTACATATAAGTAAATTATAATATTAGTAGCAGTAGTTTTTTGAAACATTAGAGAGAAAAAAATATTACTCTCTGTAGATATATATTCAAGATCACTGCATGCAACATGACAACTATACAATACGCAAAAATTTAATTCAAAATCTCTCGTTAAAGAAATTAACATGGATCTCAAATTTTCCATTTAATATTATGATATTAATATTTTGGTCTTAAAGTTTACTAGTATGAATTTTGAGCGGACATATGGTATTTTTCAAGAACTTTGGAAGTGGTATTAAAAATCATAAACTTTTGAAAATATGCAATTTTCCCAACTTGATACAAATAGAATCTTTTCGATAGATTTTGAACATACATAGCTAGCCGTGATATATATGTGTGGGTCGTCTAAATTATAAGATGAAATCGACATCAGTCTCATAATTGGTGATTTTTAAGACTATTTTTCAAAATTTATAAAATATAAAAGAATTTACCTAAAATTTATACTATTAATTTTTTAAGATCAACCCACCTTTAAGATTTATCTATAAATAGTTAATTCTAGAAAAATTATAGTACTTGATTTGATATGTGGAAGAATACATATTGCACCTGCACTAGTTAATAGTTTTATCACTTTGTTGGTCAACGGGGCAATTCAATCATAGTCATATAGTTACTTTCCTAATGTCTGCAAAATTTGAGTTGACAGTGCAGACCCAATGTCTGCAGTGAGTAGTATTTTTTTAATCCTGCGATATCTGAAATGCCTGTAATACCCTGCAAGTCATAAGGGTATTTTGGTCTGAAAAATGACTACAAATATACGATATGTGATTATGTTAAACGCCAGAGACTTGTGGCGATATTTTTAAACGTCAGGGGCCTGGAGTGAAACAAATGGAAACGTCAGGGATGGTTTATGTAGTTCACTCATGATCTAAACATGTAGTTATAAAAGAAACTTCAACATATTTTGTCCCACGTTGAAAGTGAAATAAAAAATATTTATGGATGTCTCTATAAAAGAGAAACAACCTAGAATGGTTTCATAAATTCGCAAGCCCATCAAATTTAATTAAACTATTCTAGTTGATGCTATTATTATCTATAAATTTGTCTTAGAAAAAGAATCATAACAAAAATAAAGATAAAGTTAGTGAATAATAAAATGTAGTAAAAAATAAAGAACAGTAGAAAACAAAAGAAAGTTTTGTATCCCACATTGAAAAAGATGAATGAATGATCTAAACATGTAGTTATAAAAGAAACTTCAACATATTTTGTCCCACATTGAAAGTGAAACAAAAAATATTCAAGGATGTCTCTATAAAAGAGAAACAACCTAGAATGGTTTCATAAATTCGCAAGCCCATCAAATATATATGAGCTATTATGAATTTATTGTATTCATTTATTTGTAAAAATTATTTTTAAATATAATTATAAATAAAAAATATATATTCTTTTAAATTTCGGTTGAACCGGCGGTTCCGGTTTCGCATTTCGTTGAATCTGAACCGCACCGTGTGAACTGCCGAACCGTCCGGCGGTTCGAAACCGCCGCGCCGGTTCCAGTTCCGGTTTATGAACCGGCGGTTCGGAACTGGCGGTTAACCGCCGATCCGGTTAGGTTTGTGCATGCGTAATCACAATCATGCTAATATGATAAAATCATTATTCTAAATTAGTAAATTGAGCTCATAGCCCTACAAGTTCCGGTCATATAACCATGCATTATTAGTCTATATAAGTTTCGGAATTATATTATTTTGGTCGCTTACAATTTTTTTCATAGGTAAATTGATTGATAGATGTTTCTACCTTATCTCATGTATATGACGTTTCAAAAAAGACAATCAAAATAGAAAGAAGAATATAGCAACGACGACCAAGTTTCATCAAGTTGGAAAAGAAAATTCGTGGCTTCTTTTAGTTTAATATAATTAAACGACGTGTATACTACGTGTGTACCAGTCACATTACTAACACACATGTTAAGTGATGTAATTCTATTACGCAATAGATGATCCAAAATTAAATATATATGATTGTTTTTAATATGTCTATTTAGAAACCACCATCTTCACTAACACGTAATTACATACTCTCTGTCCCAACTTAAAAGTTTTGGTTTACTTTTATTATGTTTTATGAGGGGGCCTCATATTCTACTAGCTCATTATACTTAAATCGAGACTCATAAGAGTCTCATATTCTACTAGCTCATTATACTTAAATCGAGACTCATAAGTTGGGACATAAAGAGTATTAGTTAGACGGATGATCAAACTATATTATTGCTTAAATGTGAAACTAAAATTATGATTCTGCCGTCAGCTGTCGACTCTTACTCCATACTCAATCTATTACTACTACTATATTTTAAACAAATTAGTATTAAATTTTCTAATGTAACATCATAATAATATTGCAAGCTACCATAAAAATAATACCACTGATGCATCAGTTCAATCAAGGACATATTTTACTCAACCAAAAACACCAAAATTCAACAAGGAAGACTTTCAGAAAACATTTTTTAAATGTCAGACTTACATTACTACTGTAACTTGAATGGCATGGAGCAACCCTATGTGAGTATAATAACTCCATTTTGTAGCCAAATTCGCAAACCTGCAAAGTCATGACATTCATGTCCCAACAAAACCAAGATTTTTAATTAGTGTCGACACGAGATCAATGTTGTCGTTGTGCAGCTAATGATAAAAACAGTGAGTAGTGACTAGAAGCTGAGTACAGGTGGAATGTTATAAACAATACGAACGAATACAAGTGTATACCGGATGCCATCTTCATGACACCTCGATCGCCTTCTTTTGCTATAACAATTATAAAAATAAAAAAAGCGACATCAAGTTAGAAGCTGAGGGTGACCGGTAACTGAATTCCACAATGATGATGATGATGACGACGATTAAAACATTTCGACTGGAAAGCAGGCAGTTATTCAATACTTGCGGCGCGAGGTATTGACAATTTCCCAGTTTCAGCACTAAGGCCATTAGCAATGGGGCGTCCTAAGGCGCGCCACGTCATCAGTTTTATCATCCTACCCCCTACCTGCAATGTGGCGCCCTATATTTTATATTATTGTTTTGTTAATTAATTTAAATGTTTTCAAATATGTAATGCAAACTAAATTTAAAAACACAACGATTAACTAAAAACCGGCGAAGATTGCATTCATTAAACAAAAGTTACACGATTCGAGTTGGCTAATCTACGCAATTCCCAACTTTCGGGGCAGCTCATCGATCAACTCCCGGAGATATTCGACTTAGGCGGGGTCCGTGCACTTCTTGAGCATTTTGTGCGTTGCAACAACGTCTTCGTCATCGAGGCTGTTGCCAACTGCTCGTACGCGGCGGCCGTCGGGTTCGGGGTCGGGAGCGGGACCGGGATCGGCAATGGGGCGGCGGTGGTCGAGGATGATGTCGTCGCCGCCTTCCCCTTGGCCTTCGCAGCCTTGACACGCAGGGAGGACATCGGTGTGCTGGAACTCTCAATGTCCTCGTACGTCCGGTTGAGGTCCACCGGACGAGTTCCGCTTTCGCTACTCGTGTAACCACCAGCTTCGGTGGTCTTCGTCCTCTTTGTCGCCCCGGTGTGCAGAATCCCGCCTTGGAACTTCTGCTTGTCCCTCAAGAGCGCCCAGATGACCTCATGCTTGAACTCGCCGTACAAGGACTGGAACGACATCAGTGCTTTGGAGCGCACGTCGCTCAAGCTCTCGCCGCTCCCCTGCGCCCTCGCGCACTTCTCATACTCCGACGAGAACAGGTTGATTTGCTTCTTCACCTGGTCTCAGCGCTTGCGGAGCTGCTCCCGTTGGCGCTTGTACGCGCTCGGCGGCTTTGCCGCATTGTAGCGCTCGGCGATGCGCTCCCAGTACACCACATGCTTCTGGTTGTTCGCGAATATCGGGTCCTCTGATATATCCACCCAACACCTCGCCAATACGAGGGTTTCATCCGGCTGGTAGTTCGTACGGCCGAGGGCGTACTCCTCACAAGTTCACGGAGGTGGCAACTTGTACGCGCGTTGCCGGTTCCACTTCTTTTTGGCGGCGGCGGAGCGGCGGGAGGGCGCGACGGGTCGGTTTGGAGACGGCTCTATGTCATCCAAACCGTACGATTCCGTGCTGAATTCGGGATCGTACTGCATGTTTGCGTCGAACGGTCGATAATCGTCGGGTTCTGTACCCGGCCAACGCGCCTCCCCAAACATCGGACTCTTGGGACTTGAATCCATTTCGTAGTAATAATAAAAATGTGAGTTTCGAGAGTGAAATCATGAAATGAAACGTTACAAATGAAGGTGGGGTAGGGGTATTTATACAAAAAATCAAAAACGAGTATCATTGTCCGCGGCCATCATCCGCCGATCCCGCAATGGGGCACCCGATGGCGCGGACGATGGCCTATCGTCCGCGCCATCGTCCGCCGAGCCCACAATGGCGCGGACGATGGTGCGGACGATAGGTCATCTTCCGCGACATAGGGCGCGCCCTATGCATCGGCCGCGGACGATGGCGGCCACCCACAATGTGGGCATTGTCCGCGCCCGAGGACGATGGACGCCATCGGGCGCCCCATTGCGGGTGGCCTAAAGGATATAATAAAATGCGCCAACATGAACAAACTACATCCGCAAGCCTCTTGAGGTCATACATATGTCATAACATAGAGGATTTAAACACTTCAATCAAGTAAGCAATATCACTTGATTATAACAAATAACTAACGAATGATTTTGCTTGTGTCAGAACACTTTAAAAAATGTATAGCTAATATAACCAACACAGACACATAGTTTTAGGATTTCTATTCCCCTATTAGTGGAGTAACATGAAATCTAAAATGCTGCATAAGGTTTACTTCTTAAGTAGCTGTTCCATAACAAAGTTAACGTAGGTTATGGATCACAAATATCACTGGCCAGGTTTTTCCTTGTGGTTCTTTGCTTCTTTTTTTCTTTTAATGAAAGCAACAATTCAAGAATTCCTGTCATTGAGCACAATATATCCCTATGTTCAGGCATCAGTCTGGCATTGGACATGGAGAACTAATTTGTCTACACTTGAATAATAACCAACAGCGATTTAATAAATCTTATACGCAATCTTCACACATGTAGCAGAGACACTTTTTACAGTTTTGTAAAGTAACAAAATTTCCTTCCGGTCCCTATTGCATAAGAGCAAGTGTTCCACATTAAAATTAGATCTACAACTATTCACTTCCTAGTCTTTCTCCTGATTCCATGGCAGTTGCTTGTGATATTGCCTCAATCATGTACAAATAAAATCAGAGAGACCCAGCTCTCTGAATTAGAATAGTGTATGCAATCATTTGCCTTCTACTTCTACCTCAAAGATTGTGATATTTCTCAGCGTTCAATGGGTAAACTGAATAAAGTAAGACATTCTGATGGATAGAAAGACTCATCAAAGAATTAAAATAAACAAAAGCTTACTAATGGCAGCATCAAATTCAGATTGATCATTCATCTACAATGCTCCAAATCATCCTGAAACAAAACGCCACTTTTTAGAAGCCAGAAAAGGAAGAAGCGCCCAGAACTAGCTCATCTTTTAAGCAAAATTTCATATATGCTTACCAGAATATCGTCAATGCCAGAAAGATGATCAGGTAACTAAGCTTGATAAATCTCACCTTCTTCTCCCAATGAAGCTGGTTGAATATCTCAGTTACATCCAGAAAGTGCTGCCGCCGAGTATATCTAATTTTAAGTGGATACCAGTCAGCTACTAACTTCACAGAAAAATGAAAAGCTAACAAACAAGCAGTTAAATTAGTTGCAAGTAATGCACATTCAATTGTGTATATAAAGGGTAAAAGATATTAATGGACATGAACTTCTTGTGGACCCCATTAATATAGTGCTAACAAAAGATGTTTTTCAAGGTAATATGTAAATGAATCAGTTTCAAGTGTGCTAACAGGAAAAATCATGCCTTGACCATGAAGGAGGCAACTGGCTGTCAGTTCATGCTGTTGGAGACAATCTTTAACAATTGAAACTCACAGGATAAAAAATGGCTCACTTTGTAATCATCTCATTGCCGAATTAATCAGCGATTCGTTAACTCCAGTAACCAAGATGTTGTATAAGTAGAAGTGTGAAGTAATTTCGAAAAGATCCAAATTATGTAAACTTTTAAGAAATTAAACCATACTGCTGATACACAGTGCACTCTTGGTCGATACTTATCTAAACTATATATTTTGAAGTACCCAACAGAAAATTAGTACCGGATTGTTTGATAAAACCAGTGTGGATACACCTTTTTATTATCAATTCGTTCCAGTTTTAACTATCCCATTGCAAGTACGACTAATCTGAATCTACTTATACAATGTTTGATTCCACGTATCAGTTTCTATATAAAAATATGAGGATATTCTCAGAGAAGTAAGTTTTAAAAAAGAGTTCTCTGGATCTCCACCACTTCATACACCTTAGCAAAATTTTCACTCTTATCAACAGTGCAAAAGCTAATTCTTATCAACAGTTTCACTCGCAGAGAAACATTCACCATCGTAGACAATGCAACTGGAACAGAAACTCACATTGTTACATTGTAATATGCATATGGAAGGCCGAGCAAACACATAGCCCAATGCCCTGTAATAAGAAGGAGAAGGCACAAAACTCCTTCTGCAATGAACTCTGGCAAAACAGCCTTATTTACTCGGGATGCTGAATCATATGGGTTGATATAATCAAACTCAAGGTCGGCCAAGCACATTAGCTGCAATACAACATTTTAGGCATCATTTTCCCAATAATGCAAAGGAAAGGAAGAGATAGACCACATTAACAAGAAAATTGTAAGTTCTAGAGCAAGGCAGATAAATAAGATAGCATCAATTCTCAGCTTCTCCAGTTGATATCATAGATTCTGCTCAGGACATGAACACTTCACTGCATCAGCCCCATATATATCGGGCAGTAAAATGTAAAATTAGTCACTCTCTTTACACGATTTTCACATAGCAAATATGTATCTTACACAGCAGCTTATGCATAAAAAGAGATGGGGCGTGTACAAAGCTTTTATCTTCAGGACCAGACTCAGTACACACACCATGAGGCTCTAAAACTAACATTGTCTTTTCTCTGTTTTGTGCAAGATCTCACACTGATCACTTACGGAACTTCACCATCGTTATAGCTCATCCAAAAAACACCAATGCATTATAGTTCAAAAACTGTACCACAATTTGTTTATCATCTTTCCTAGCTGCATTTGTCCATCATCTGTTAATTCCTCCATGGAATCATGAACATCAATAACACTGTGCATAGCCATCCTCAAAGTTTCTACTTTTAGTAATTTACAACAAATACAGCTACCAGAACACATTTTTTAATGTTCTCAACTAGAAATCAAAACCAAATAGTAATAAAATAGACCTCGGTAATCGCTGTGATAGATTCCATATTCTTGAAATTTTCAATTTTCCATATGCCCAAATAATTTCACTCCATCGTTCATTAACTAACACTACAGTCTTTCCCCAATGCATCACTTTTCCCCACTGACAGTCTGACGGTTAATTGGTATCTCAGCCCTATCAATTCTATCTTGCTTCAATTCCATGTCAAGTTAAAAGATTGCCACTACTATTTTCGATCCAAAAAAATCAAATGAGAGGAAAGGGAAAGAAGAATTGCGTTCCCATATGAACGTGAAACATAAGCTAGTCATAATAAAATGCATAAAGAGGTGGAGTGAAGTAAATAAAATTGAAATTAGCATACAGAAAAGTATAGGGTACACTGAAAATTACCTGGAAAAGTACAGCACCGATTATACCTATGACGAGAAAGAAGGAAGCTAGCCATGCAAATAAATCCACCATCGCTGCCTCTGAAGAGCACCTCTCTCTCTCTCTCTCTCTCTCTCTGAAACTCTCTCTCTCTCCTGCTCATAAATAGGTATACTCGAAGAAACGACATAGACCATAAAGCGTGTTTTGCTTCATATAGTAAAAAAACTTTAGACTAAAATTACTGAATTAAATGCCATAAATACCCTTAGTTGATTGCATCGTATTTTTATTTTGGGATATTGGTGCTTGAAACCATGAACTTTGTTATATTTTCCATAAACTTTTTCTCTAATATCATAAATTTTATATTTTGTTTGGTATTTCCCAAACTCACTTAAATAAGATATATTCATCGAAATCTTATTCTACGTAAGCAACCATGATAAGTTTTATAATATTTTAAATTACTTTTTAAGTTCATAACATGTTGGATAAAAAGTCATGTTGAAAACCACGTTGATTTAATTGTATTATCAAGTATGATAAAAAAAAGTCTCGTACGTTAGTCAAATATAGTAGGAGTAATAGACATGTCGTGGGAAATACGAAACAAAATGCAAAATTTGTAATATTATATACCAATTTCAATGTTCGCAAGGAATACTAAATTTTAGGGCAAAGTTTATAGTTTTCGTGACGGATTTCACTTTTAATTTAACGTGATTTAAAAAATATAAGAATAATGAAGTAAAAAATTAATAAATATGAATTATATTTATAAGTTTGATTATAATATAATAAAATGTAATTACATAATTTAGTGAAATAGCGAACGAAAGAGAGTAGTTTTGATGTATAAAAAGAAGAGTTCATTTTTTGTAGAAACAAAGGTGAAGAAAATTATCGGAGAAGCTTACCGCTCTGCTCTGCGCGGGAATAAATAGAAGAATAGAGAGACCTAACGCCATCGCTGACCTCTTGTTGTCTTGCTCTTTCCCTCTCTCTTCGTTTTTAAGTTGTAAACATGGCTCGAAATAAGGTAATTTTTCTCCATTTTCATTAATGTTTTTGTTTTTCATTTCTCGTGAAAATCGAGTTTCTCTGCTGCGGGTTATGGACATAGATTTCTGTGTTGCAGTAATGAAATTTATAGGAAAACTATTGACTTCTTTTTATTAAAAAAATGGATGACAGGAAAGTCTGGTGCTGCTGATTGAAGTCGGTCCGTCGATGCATGGTGTGCTGCCGGAAGTTGAAAAAGTTTGTTGCCTACTTGCAGAGAAGAAGGTACATTCAAACATTTTTTGTTGTTGTTGCGTTCAGCATAATTTTTTTTTCAAACTCAACTAGTGATCGCTGCCTCGTAATTTGGGTGTTTTCTGATAATTGTGTGAAATCGCCCAAATTCAATGCGTTTGCATTACATAGAATCTCTCGATGGCCGTCGTGCGTCTGCAATTTCTCTGATTTTTTAACTGCCTACATTCAATTGACGCAGCTGATTTACGGAAAGTATGATGAAGTGGGAGTTGTCGCGTTTGGTACTACAGGTATTTCATATGATTTTGGGCGGTGTGGTGATTTAGCAATGCTTTCTTATATTTGTCATTTTGATAGCTGGAGATTGAATGTGTTGAGTTGAAATTTCAGATACTAAAAATGACTTGACAGTGGAAGTGGGCGGGTACGAGAATGTGACTGTTTTGAGGGATATTAAGGTTGTTGATGGGGCTCTTGTGGATGTTCTACATCAACTTCCCCGAGGAAGTGCACGTGGAGATTGTATCCAATTTATGTGCTAAAGTTTGGTGTTCAGCTAACTATTCTCTTAGATTGGCTTCTAGATGATTTAGTAAAGCTTTTTGCTTTGATATGGGTTGTTTGTTCCCTCAATAATTAAGGAAACAACTTATCAGTATAAAGGAAGAAAAATCCCATAAGCAAGGTGCAGGGAAGTAGTTGGTTGCAGTTGTCTAATTGAGTTTAATGTTTTATCTATCCCAGGGATTGATCAGGTTTATTGTTGAAAATGATTTTTTCATATGATATAGTCGCTTGCTGAAATGATTTCATGGTAAGCAGAGTCTGTTTTGATGTTTTTCAAATGATGGAACCCATTACCTTAACTTTGCTGAAGTTCTTGATGCTGTTGTTGTTGGGATGGATATGATGATAAAGAAGTATAAGGAAACTAACAAGGGAAAGAAGCGTTTATGCCTCATAACTAATGCAGTTACTCCAACCAGACTCCCATATGAGGGAACAAAGGAGGATCAAGTAAAAACAGTTGCAGCACAGATGATGGCACATGGCATGAAGATGGATTGTGTTGTTGTTAGAGCACAAAAAGATTGGGATGTGGACAAGAAGATTGTGGAAGAGAATGACTTCCTTTTAGGTCTGCTTTCCAACAAATCTTCTTCAAAGGTGTATGTCGGGAATGCAACTTCCTTATTAGGTGCACTAAGGACTCGTAATATAACACCAGTTACCACATACAGGGGTGATTTTGAGCTGAGCTATATAATGAAGATCAAGGTGAGACTCCCGTATCCCATGATTTTGCAACTGATGATAATAAACCCAGTTGTTATTACTTTATTGAAATACTAGCTCATTTAGTTGTTGGTTGGATACAACATAGTTGGAGGTAGCTTTCATGTATCAACATACTGTGGACTTTCTCACTCCATTTTTGTCGAATCAGTTGGCATATTAATATCATCCATGAATGACCTGTGTATTTTTCATGTCCTAGTGTCACGCTAGATCATTTTCTTATTTTTCACTAGTTAATTCTTTTCAATATGGATGATATTCCGAATGCCTGCTTTCACCTTCTACAGTTTCATTATCATATTTCCTTATTTTTGACTTTTTGAGAATTGATAATGAAGTGCCAAATCTTTTCATACATGTAACATCACCAGATGTTGATGTCTAGATATGTGTTCAATCATAGACAATGGTTGATTTGACATAACTGTGTTAAGGATAAATAGCATATATACTTGGAATCTGTAATTTGAGTTACAGAATGTTCATTGAAATAATTTTGGGTTATACAACCTCAGTTGGTTGAAGACCATATATTGCCATTTGCTTGACTCTTTGCTTTCACACTGAGCATGCAGGGTTGTCCCAGAGAGAGGTGACAAGTAGACTTAAACCCATAGTTTTGGTTCTTCACTGTCAATATGGAATGACCAACTAATAAGAAGCTTAAGTTGTTAGACATGCAGATACCTTTTGATATCTAATGTTTTAATGCTTAGCCAAAGATATATATTTGACGAACTACTCTGTAGGCTAGAAGCCTAGAACTGCACTTTATGTGTCTAGTTACCCTTGGTTCATTAGCTGTCTATTGTGCTTGCTTCTGAGCTTTTGTCTAATATATGCAGTTGCATAATATTATTGACAGTTTTCATCAGATACATCTCTACTTCTCCAATGTTAAACATTTTGGTTGTCTTGATTTACTATCAGGTCTGGGTCTACAAGAAAACATGTGAAGAGAAATTTCCCACGTTGAAAAAGTATTCTGATAAGGCGCCTCCAACAGATAAATTTGCCTCACATGAAATTAAGGTTGATTATGAATACCGAAGTATTGAAGATCCCAAGAGAGTTGTTCCACCAGAACAAAGGATCAAGGGCTACCGCTACGGTCCTCAAGTTGTCCCTATATCATCTGCTGAATGGGAGGCTGTGAAGTTCAAACCAGAGAAGGGTTTGAAACTTTTAGGCTTTACGGATGCTTCAAATATCATGAGGTAAGATCTGGGTCCTCTTGCCAACCCTCGTAATTTTTACATGATTTAATAATCCTCATGGAGTTGCTGAAGAGCTTGTTATTTCAATCATCATGTGCTCAAAGACATTATTATATGAAAGACGTAAACCTCTTCATTGCTGAACCTGGGAATACAAAGGCCATTCTTGCAATTTCTGCATTAGCAAGAGCAATGAAGGAAATGAACAAAGTAGCTATAGTCCGCTGTGTGTGGAGACAGGGGCAGACAAATGTTGTTATAGGGGTTCTAACTCCTAATGTGTCGGCGAAAGATAGCGTTGTAAGTAGCTGCAAGGAAAATTGCAAAGAAACCTATCTTGAACATGACATTAACATTATGCCTTCTAAACTTGTAGCCAGATTCATTTTACTTCAATGTGCTGCCTTTTGCGGAGGATGTGAGAGAGTTCCAGTTTCCATCATTTAGCAATCTACCTTCATCAATGCAGCCAAATGAACAGCAGCAAGATGCTGCAGATAAATTGGTACAAATGCTCGATCTTGCTCCAGCTGACGGAGAGGAAGTTTTGCCACCCGATCTGACACCTAATCCTGCTCTTGAGGTACTATCTTTGCTGATTAAAATTTGAATAACACTATTCGACTGGCATCACTAAATTTCCTATGCTAGTTTTTCGGTTATGAACATATGGCCTGTCCGTTGTGTTTACAATAAAAGATCTTGCGAAGATAAAAGTTCCTGTTATTATTTAAAAAATGACACACGCATGGTTCCACATGACAACCCCAGCGCTTTTACCGCTCTCTTGAGTTGAGATCTAAGGACCCAAGTGCTAATATCCCCCAAATTGATGAGACCCTCAAAAGGATAACAGAGCCTGATCCCGAACTTCTTCATCAAAATACAGCCGTGATTGAGGAATTCTGTAGGTCCTTTGAACTCAAAGAAAACCCAAAGGTTATGTTTATCTCATTGCACAACATAGTTGTCACAACCTCCTTGATATTTTCATACTGAAAGTTGGTCTATTTTTGCAGCTGAAAAAATCATCTAGAAGAATAAGAGAAAAACCAACTGGATCAAGTGAAGACGGGGAAGGAGTTGCTGCTGCTGGCCAAGCAATGGATGCTGCTGAATACCCGTCTCAAGTCAAAGTTGAGCAAGATTCAAATACTGTTCAAGAATTTGAAGCCATGATGTCTCGTAGAGATAGTCCAGACTGGGTTCGTAAAGCTTTCCAGAGTATGAAGGATAAGATTTATAATCTAGTAGAGGACTCTGTTGAAGGAGACACATATCAGAAAATTCTCGAGTGCTTAGTTGCTCTCCGCAAAGGTTGCATTTGTAAGCAGGTATACAACCTGAGACTGCTTTGCCCTCTCTCCCACGCTCCCTAGAACCGCATAGAACTGGTAAACACGAGTTAAATTTGGAATCACTCCTTTTTTTTACAGGAACCAGAACAGTTCAATGATTTTCTGCGCCATCTCAACAAATTCTGCCACGAGAGACACCTGGACAGCTTATCTGATTTTTTAGCATCAAATAATGTGATGCTAATAAGCAAGAGTGAAGAACCTGAGAGGTTTGCTCTTATAATCTCCATCTTGCAGACTCCTTTCTTTTCAACTCTGTACAAAATGAATTCCTATTGATGTAACATTATCTCCACGCAGCAATGTTCCAGAAACTGAAGCGCGTGTTCTTCTACTGAAGGAGCCATAAGCTGAGGAATGATCTTTGAGGCGATATCCATGCGTGCATATTTTGACATGAAAAAGATGGACAGATTTTACCATTTATGTTGAAGTAGCCAAAGAACTGAAGCAATGAGAGTGATGATGTCTGATGTCTGATGTCTGAACTCTTTTAATGGGCCCCTATTAATTTTTTGGCCATCCGATCATGTTTTCTGACTCATCAAATTTGGTATTTTATTGCGTTCTTGCTGTAATTTTCAGGGCCTCTTTTGTTGTACAGAATAACACTCATGTGATGAAAGGTGGTTGTGGTCTAGTGGGTCATTCACACAATACCGTTAATTTATGAATCCTAAACCCTATCCATTCTAATTGTATGCATTGTGCATTTGAATGTAAACAAATTTGTTTTTGTCTGTAATTGTGTATTCTTTCCCATGTCCATTTACTTCAAGGTGCAAACCATATACTCGAAAATCATGTTCTGTTTATTCTGGAAGAAAATCAAAACAATAACATACACATAATTGTACGGGAATATACTTGAGATGCAAAAGAGGCCATCTTAAGACCAGATGGAGTCTGATACTGAGATTTTACAAAAACTTGCCAAATCTTATCAACCATTGTTTGCGTGGATAAGTTTATTTTTGCAGGCAAGACCAAAATGAAGCAACGGTTTTACCCTTGTTAAAAATATTTTCAACTCTGGATTTCTAGTTTCAGACCCCATTACAAAAAATCCTATCTGCTTTGATCCTCTAGTTTCTTCCACAACTTCAAGAGTGTTGAGCCAGAAAGGGAAATGAAGCTAGACAAAACAGAAGTTAGTGATACACTTTCACTAACTCAATGTCGTAGATTAGCCATGAGTTTGGCGGAATATCGGCTCCTACTTGAACATCTCCATAACTGCAGCACAATCATAACAAAAATTGTGCAGATTTTAAAAATAAATAAATTAACTTCGATGGGCCATGAGATGTAAGATGGTGGTGGTAGTTTCAAAGTATCTCTTAGATTCAATACATACCCCATTGAAGGTGGAATGATTAACCTCCTCTTATCACCAACTCGCATACCTGAAGAAATCATATTTTGTGATCAAGGTTATTGTTGTGACAGTATAGAGCAATTGTGTAATCGAGACAAACAGAAACGTAAAGAAGACACAGATTTACGTGGTTCACCAACGTTGTTGGCTACGTCCGTTGTTGGCTACGTCCACGGGCAGGAAACGGAGAACAGATTTTATTCAGAGTGTTTTCAGATTATGGCTACAGATTTTAGATTTATGTGCTCTACTCCCATATAAATGGGCACACATGGGATCCTATCCTAATTAGGAAACATAATCCTATCCCAATTAGGAAACAGATTCAAGGCATACTAACAAGGCATACAGATTCAAGGCATACTAACAACAGTTATAAATGATGGCTAATGACATTGATATTTGATTGACAAGAAAAGCAAATACACTAATAATAATCAGTTTCAGAAGTACATACCATCAATACCAACATTCCATCCATCGATATATGCTTTATCACCTGAATGTAGATAGAACGAAAATGATGATAAGAAAGCATCTAAAAAATGTCATTTTGGCTTCTCTGTTCACAAAAGTCAAAAGTCAACTGGGATGGATGGTGGTCTGTTAAGCATACAGATATTCTTACCTAGCAGAAACTTGAAGGCAGGACCACCCACATTTGAGTCATAAACAAGTCCACTCTCCTTCAACATGCCATTGTAGTGGATCTTGATCTGATCCATATTTCGTAGATCCACAATATGTGACAGAATAGAGCACACATACATCAAGTCAAACATGAAACATGGCATTCAGATATAAGCTACTTATCTCTGACCAAGCCAGCAAATAAAACATACCTTTTTGCCTGGAACAGCCACTCTCCCACCTGGTGGTCCACTGCTCAAATCTTTAATAGTCAATCCATTTGATAAGGTCCTTGTATCAAATGGCACTATTTTAGTGCTCTCAGTCTCAGTTTCAGTCTCTTGATTATCTAACATCTGAATTGCACTCATGTCCAAGTCTCCCTTGCCTTTACTTTTCTTTTTCTTTCTCTTTTTCTTGACTTTATCATCTTGACTGCCATTAGCTAGTAACTCAGTTACTTTGGTGTCGGTGATATTGCTGCAATAAGAAATATATGATAAAAACCACAGTGCAAGAGATTATGGGCTGGAACTTGGAAAAGTTCTATACAACTGATTTATCAGAAGTGGAAAGTGTATTAGGAAGAGCCGTCGTGTTGAAATTGGTTAATTTGTTATTTTGAATTACCTTTGTAATAAGTTTGCTGTATAGATACTTAGATTAACACTCTCCAAGAGTCATTGAATTGATGTTGACCACTAAAAGTGAAAAAAGGCATGTGCCACTTACCTATCAATCTGGCCCTCTTCATTGTCTCCATTTTCTGCCGGAAGATCATCTATTTTTCTTTCTGCATGCTCTTCTTGCATGACCTCAGCTTGAAGATTATCTGTTTCTCTGTCAGTGTGTTCTATTTGCATGACTTGAGCTGGCAAATCATCTGTTTTTCTTTCATCACACACTTCTTGCATGATTTCAGCTGGCAGATCATCTGTTTTTCCGTCAATATGTACTTCTTGCATTACTTCACCATTACTCTGTACATTGTGACATTCGGGACCACATTCTTCCATACTGGTTTCTTCAGGTGTTTGTTGCTGTTCACATTCTCCATTTTCAGCTGGCTGATTCTCTGTCAAATTATCAGTTTGTAGCGAAACTGGCTCAACTAAATCTTCAGTAATATTCTGAAATTTTTCATCAGTCCCTTCTGTAAGTTCTCCTTCCAACAGTTCACTGCATCTCTCTTTCAATTTTGGGCCATTTGCAGAGTCCAATTCTAGAGCTGTCATCAAATGATCTCCACCAACTCCCATGCTAGAGCATGTAACAAAAGAACAAATACTCATCAAGGGTACTAATAAGAATTGCCAATGAAAGATTTAGGACTACCACTTATCACTAAATAATCATAAAGATGCACCATTCAAGTGACTCAACTGACCTTTAAAAATACATCAAACACACCCAAATAGGAAAATGAAAAAGAATCTCACAGATCAGCCGAGGCCACAGCTTCATGCTCTTTACACACTCTGGGGACAGCAGGGTCCTCATTATCAGTCTGAACTTCATTGGTTCTCTTTGTAACAGGGCATTGCTTTCTTTTCTTTCTGGGCTTTTCCCTTATTGAGGATCACGGTAAGGAAGAAATTAAGCACATTGCGAGCAAAAGCAATATAAATATAGACACTCAAATTGATAGATGATACTCACTGATCATGAGATTTCATCTTATTAATCTCTGTCCCTTCTTCATCCAGTGATGGCAGTTGTGTCACCCTACAAAATGAAACCATATAATATATATAAAATATCTAATCTTGATCATATATTACTTGATAATTGATGCTGAACATTCAATACTGAACAAAGAAAGTGGGGAGATTAGAAGCAAAAGTATGCCTTAAAAGCTTCAAAATCTTCAGTAATAAAAATCTGTATTACCTTTGTATTTTGTCACTGATATCTAGAGGATCAGCCTTTTGCTTTGATTGACTACCACATATGTCATCATCTTTTGCTTCATCTTCCATTTCTCCATCATCACCACATGTAGTTTTCTTTGCATCTTTTTGACACTCAACATCCATTTCACCAGCCTCTTCTTCCCTTTTGGGTGAACTTGCATCATTATCTGACTCACTCACCCATTGTCTTTTCCTACCTTGTTTATTTCGACCCTTTTTGCTCTTCGGCTTATCCTTTTCTGGCATAACCTCATCCATTCCTTTGATAATAGAAAGCCCAAACCATAAGGCCAATACTTCTTGACAGCACTAAAGTTGATGTTGAAAAATTGAAAATCACAATAACCATTCAAAACTATAAAGGCTATTTGTACAGGTGACTATATATTCTTGCAATATGAGAACTTCTAGGATAAGATTCCACTTACATCAATAAGAACAGGAGTTGTGCATCTGGAGCCTTAATTAATTAAAGGTACATGTACATGAGCACCAAATGGACTAACATAAATAAGCATTAATTTGTCTAAACATACCTTTGCTATAAAAAACAGGGGACCCTGGAGAAGAAACTTGGCATTCATCATCGTTAATGAAACTGTCATCATATCCTTCATCACCTTCACTATTATAATTAGATCGATCTGTAGGGGAGTGTTCAATATCAACGCCATATGACTCTCTGTTAAAATCATAGTAAAGGAAGGCCAAGAAACATACACCAAATAAAACAGATGCGATAGAAAAAGAAGAAATGACACTGGTGAGTTTATGTTGTGGGGCTATGCAAGGAATCTTTTCCCAAAACTTAATACTAAGCGAGATAGCAATGAGTAAGCACAAAAATGTAGTAAACCTTGAGGAACTAAACTAACTTTATAATCAGAAGCCACAAACATGAACAAGGATACGTATCACTACGACCATTTGAATGCCCACTCTGACGGACATAATAGCCAGTAAGGTAGACACTTCGTGGACCAACTACAGAAAAAACCACATCATCCGCCTCCTCAAATTCCAATTCAATATGGGATGACTCCATTCGGCCTGGTAGCAGCACACAGAGAAGAACCGGGCTTCTATTACCCACATTACACTGTACTACGGAGCTCTTTGAAGACTCACCAAATCCCAACGTCGCCTGACCAGTCATAGCACATAGACAATATCAACAAAATTCAATAAAAAACACAACAGCACAATCTCAAATAAGGTTTCTAGCAGCTTCTGAACCAAATTCAATTTTCATCACAATCAATATACATTACAACGTACCTGTGAAATCCGAAGCCTTCCTGTTGCCTTCTCACAAGAATGCGTTATCGGTTTCCCCGGCTTTACCTCCACGCCTGCAACATAAAAACCGATCCACACATCAATCACCGAAAAAAGGAAGAAGAAAATGCGCGCGACGGATTTACTCTTCCATTTCAAAAATATCTGAGAATAAATAGATTGAAAATGCTAATCACTAAGAAAGAGAGAGGCTTACCCCAGAAGGCCATGATCAGTTGAGCGTTGGTGTTGGGATTTCTCCCCTTTTAAACCCTAACCTGAGCTCGATATATTTTGTTATGCTATACAGTGTAAGGTATGTATGGCGGGAGAATATAATCCCTCTTTTTCCCTTCCATTTTAAGTACTTTTTTTATTACTATTATAAATTTAACACTCAAGTATAATTCCTTAATTAAATTTATTTATTATCTATGCATAATATGAACTTATGAATTGACACAATTAGGATTTCAGATCTCCCGAGATTGATACAATTGATGAAAATACTACTCCATTAAATAGTGCCATTTACTTTGAAGGCTTAGGAAAAGGAAATAATGGCAATAAAAATGGCTGAAATCACAAACAAATGACTCTTGTCCAAAATATCCAAATATAACTTATTTGTGACATCAAAATATAAATTTTAATACGTTACGTAATAAAGGGGATAAATCATAAAATATCAACGCATTATTACATGTCGACTAGTATTACAGCTTTACATTTTAGTGCAAATGCAATTACAAATGAATAAGGTTTTATCTTGGGTTTAAACCGCGCATAAAATAAATGATTTGTTGTTTGTATTCAAACTATCAATTTTTTTATAAATATTATTCTTCATAATTCACATTGCCATTTTATGCCCAAATTATTTTTGTTTATTTGTATTCAAACTATCAATTTTTTTGAAAATATTACAATCCAGAAGAACGACTATGAAATACTAATAGGGTTAGGATCACCTTCTGGCTATCCTGCATACAAAAGCCTTTGAGGCGAGTGATCCATTTACGTGCCTACATTGTTGGCAATGGATTTAATCGGGATAATACTTAGTGTTGTAGAGAATTGAGGAAGGTTTTTTGTATAACTAAACCTGAAATTAAATATCACTGGGAATGATAACTTGAAAAAAAGTTGATTTTTGGTAGCAACATTTTTAAAGAAAACTCTATCTTGGAATGTTTAGTACTATAAGATTACCAGCCAGCTCTGCTGTTTGTGTTGGAAAAAATTCACAACAGGTGAAAAATCGCCTCTATTGCAAGTGCCATCCTTGTCTACGAAAGTCTAGTTATCGGTGAGGTATAAGCTCGTCGTAGTTTCCACCCAGGAGACATGAAGGTAAGGTTAAAACAAACTCTCAACAATTTTTACGCGGGTTTGAGGAGGGAGCTTGCCACAGCTTCACTTTCTTGTCATTGCTGGCAGTAGCTAGAACAACTGTTTGTTTGTTATCTGCAGGAAATGGAAGGGTTTGTATGATTGTTAGTGCGCGTGAAAATGCCTTGAAGTGAATAAATAAAAGCACATGAATGATATCGAAAACAGTAAAAAAGAAATTACCCATTAGAATGGTGGAAGGTGCCCAAGCCATATCTGTGATATCACCTGCATCATAGTATTTCTTTGGGTAAGTGATCTGATCTGAGGTTCATTAAGCAAGTGGCACATGTGTACACAGAGCACGTATCCGGATTTGATATAAGGAAAATAAAAAATTTAGGTTTACCATCATGGGCTTTTTCAGCAACGTCCAAAACCTGTCCCGTCTCAGCGCACAGCCACTGCAGCGTTGAACCATGGGTTGCTGCCAGTATCTTGCCATCGGGTGATAAACTGAGAAGATCATAGTGTAGAGTAGTGCCTTTCTCATCATGAAGTGGAATAGGCAACACCTTCAGTGTTTTGGGGTCTTCATCCATATGATATCGAACTTCATATAACAACAAAAGTCAGCAGAGACTTAGACTAATAATTGATAACAATAGCATCTGAATGTGAAGCGCAGTAAAAACACTCCTATATAGCATTCTCATTAAGCTCAAAGTTTAGCTTCACACGATTTACAAAGTTAACAGAAGTCAGACCAAATAAAGCATATAAGTTAAGAAACTTTTCATACCATTGATATTCCATATTCTTATCGTACCATCCTTGGAGGCAGTGATGATTTGTTCTGAATTAGGACTGAAGCATAACCATGTTACTGCACTCTGACAGCACAGTACAGGAATACAAATGAAACAAAAGATTAGTAAGTACTAAAAAAATCTCAATCACTACTGATATCAATGTAGTCATTTTTCTAATATACAGAAATAACATCTGCAGTTAAGTACTTCAAGCAAGATCCGGAAGCATTCACATAGAATAATATACAAGCATCCAACAAATAAGTTCAACTCCAATTTTGGTTAGTATGGGATAAAGGGAGTGCACCACAAGCCTCATATTGCATAACCAACAAAACCAGCAGTTAAAGCTTCAAATGAGTTAATGTAGAGTTAAATGATACATTGGGATAAAATGCTGATAAACTATGCAAAGAATTACATAGTACACACTGAACTATTACCTTATGACCTTTAAGTTGCATAGCTTTCAAAACCTCCTTCACTGAGCCATCTTTTGAATACATGACTTCCCAAACCTAGAAAGCAAAGCTAACAAGATTAAATAAGTGCTGGTTTCCACTGATCAGGATTCATATAAGGATCAAGAGATATATAAAGACAGGGGCCTGCTTAAGTTGCTAGCTTAGGAGTATCTAAGAAAATGATTCATAGGGCTGGAGCCGCCTTTCATATGGCTCATGGCCAGATATGTAGGCATGGGAAGCATACATACAGCCAACAGACCAACTATCAGACACATTTGAAATTTTTTAGAGCATGAATATTAACTGGCTAGCAAAAAGTATTCCAGAAGTTATCTCTTACTTTAAATTGTAAGAATGTGGATACTAAGAATTTAGTTTTAATATTAAATTCCATTTACAACCCTATAACTCTAAAAGGTGAGAATCATTTTTCAAATTTCCAATTTCAGACTAATCCATGTAGCTTCATAAATTGCAATGGACATTAGAATTATGAAGGATATGAAACCAAACCAACCCTTGTATTTTCATACTCCCTCCATCCCAAGGTAGTTGGAGCATTTCTTTTGGCACGAGATTTAATAAATTGATTTGTTAAAGGTTGAAGTAGAGAGAGTAAAGTAAGAGATGGAATAGAGTAAGAGAGATGAAGAGAGAGTAAAGTAAGACGGGAATAAATTTTTTACCAAAAAGGAAATGACTGGACTACCTTGGGACAAACCAAAAAGGAATACGACTCAACTAACTTGGGACGACGGGAGTACATAATAATGGCTTAGGTCATCCTAAACTGAAAAGGTATGACTATCACTGAGGGCAGCATCCATTACTAGAAAGTAGCTTCAATTCCTTAACGAGTAGCTCTAAGGATGAGAGTACTCAGCATGATTGTAGCATTTCCCGTAATAGATCCACAACATTTTTCTATAGGAATCTGAGTGTTTATTAAGTATCATGAAACGCATTTTACATTGTAAGTAGGAATGGATCTTCATGATCTGTGAATGAAATATTTTATCACAAGAACTAGATCTATAAACAGAGACATGATTGCCCATCAAACGAGAATTAGAAACTTAGAGAAAGAAATATAACCTTCACATCAGCAGTAAAGGCAGCTGCTGCAATAAAACGCCCATTTGGTGATATAGTAGCCATTGTATTTTTAAGCTGATTTGTATCAACGTTACCCAATGTTTTCCCAGTTTTCCCATGCCAGAGTATTATATCAGTGCCTGACAAGGAAAATGGAAAAAAAATGTTATAGATCACCTCAACCTTCAATTTTTCTCAACTACAAGTCTACAAGGCAAAAAATAATTTCAAAGAGAGGAGTTTTGTCATTACAATTTTTACATGAAAATATGTAGTACTAGCTGTAGATAGCAAGTTTGAGCAGATACTTTGAGTGTTCCCATGGAGTTCATACAGAGTCTATGAATCCAGATATGTAAAATGTAGTATGCTTGAATGTTCTACAGAACCAAAAAATATATATAAATAAGTGGCATAGTAATGAATACATGGACAAAACCATGGTCATGAAAAAGTCACTGACACTAGAAATGAACTCTTCATAGATTTAACATGCAACTAAATTCTCCATGAAAGGAAAATGGAAAGAAACTATAAACTGATATCTTGCTCAGAACTCATGAGAGTGTAACATCAAATGGTATTAAAGTCAAAAGCTGTCTGCTACAGAACAGCCCTTAACGCTCTAAGCAGAGCTGTTAAGGAAATAGCCTCACAGGCTTCCTTAACAAGCTCATCTTCATGCAAAGACCGATTGATCAGAGACACCATAAAGTACCTTCTGAGCATGACAAAATGATAGTACTTCCATCCGCGCTGCCATAAGTTGACTTAGCCCCAACTAATGTGATGATGGCTCTCTTATCATGAACTTTATGATGTTCCCATTTGATTTCAGGGAGAGGGGGCTTGCTCTGTTGCTTCTGGTCTCCAGTTGTTTTGGGTTTTTCTTCTTCATACATGTATAAAGATGATCCCGAGAGTGCCTGAGAAGCCACTACAATAGAAGATGCATCACCAGCAAAAGCAACTGCACTCGGATGGCCCCCGGCAGGTAAGTTAATTCGCAGGAACCTGCATAGATCACATAGACAAGATTCCAATAAAAGATTACTACAGTTGCATTGATCTAAAGGAACTATGAATAGAGAGTATAGATAAATGGTACTTGAAACTTTTGCTTGAAGCATCGTCCAGCCGGAAAATCCTAACAACACCATCTCCACAAGCTGTAGAGAATTAAATTTTGTACAGAACTTCAGAATTGATATGAAAACAATTGGAAGTGAGCATCATATTTTGGTCAAATCTCAGATTTACACTCAACATATGCATAGCAATACGTAAAACATACATATGTGTATGTGAACTTCCACAAAAATGGTAAGCCATAAACTTACCGGTCGCTAAACTACGGCCATCAGGCGAAAAACTAAGACCGGTGACAGCATCGCCGTGCCCTTTCAACGTATTCAAATCCAAGTGATGATGCTTCTTATTGGCATCCTAAAATTTGAGAATTGCAGATCAAATTACTTGCAACCCTAAGGGAGAGAAGGGAACAGTTAAGCTATCAAATACACAGAAATATCCGATCTGTACTTTATCGGCTGCATGAGAATGGGAATGAGATTTGTGTTGAGGCTTCTTGGCAGCCGAGGGCTTCAAAGCGGGTTTTGGGTTCGGATTGAGGTTCTCGGGTAGGGTGATGGATTGAATTTCCGATTTTCTCTTCCGGGAATAAGCACCGAATACCACGAAAGCAATCACGGCGCCGACGATCACCGAGAATGCGATAATCGGGAGAATTGCGTCCATTTCTTAGTTTCTGTGGGTTTTTCCGATTCTGGGGATTTGCTGCGACGGAGGAGCTTCTGCAAATGTTGTTCAAAAAATTGTAGCGGCGGAGAAGTCGCCTGTAATCTAGAAAAACGTGCAATATCATGCTACTCCATTTCGGTTGGTGTCGCGTTTCAGAGAACGCGATTTCTAAAATCCCACTAATAAACTTCGAATTTTATTTTTTTTAGGGGAAATAACCAGGTTAAAAATCTATGTCTCTGATTTCTTTTTATATGGAGTAATATAACTAAATATGCAGGTTTTAGATAATTAGCTACTTGTTTATTTCGTAAATTTAATCAATCATAAATTAATCAAAGCTGTTCAGTAATCAAATACTCCAACAAAACTGTAGAGAATGATTTTTTATTTCATCATAGATTATGTACTAAGAATGGCTGCAATGGAATTGGATATTGATCTCGCTTACTTAAAAAATAGTAGTAGTAAGATTTTTTACTCAATTGTAAGTTGTAACAAAATGGAAAGAAATACAGAAAAATACTGTAGTGTGATTAACCAGGTTAAAAATCTATGTTTCTGATTGATCCGATCAAACTAGTTTTATGAGTATAATATTATCAAGTTAAATATGTCTTGAACTACTTGTAGTATAAGTAATGGTCAATAAACTTACACATTATCAATACTAGCCAATTTATAATTGTCATTCGAAATATTATTGATCATAGGAGAAGCATCTTACCAATTAAATACGCTTCATCATCCTCTAATCAACTGCAGCAAGTGATTCTTCTTATAAATGTACTTGCAATAAAACAATGAATACAATACCAACGATCTCAGATTCATCTTAAAGTTACTAAACTTAGAATCTTCTGAGATGTTTGAAATGCTTCTACTTTGTTGATAACCTATGTGTGGCTTCAAACAAAATGTTGAGATCACATCACCATTAAGTTGAAATTATGTGCTTCAACGTCTTCAAATTTTAGTTCCATATCAAAATTGGCTCCTTGAATAAAATTCCTCCACTCAGAATTCTGCCAACAGTAAATCCACCTTTGGTTTTTCTGCTTCACATATATCAGCCGTGTCGAGATCATACTAACAAATTTCTGCATATTAGACACTAAACCAGTAACCAGAATGATAGTACTATTAACTAGTAAATGAAGGATGTGAGAGGGGATTTTCATGTGTTATGCATGAAATAGACTAACCTTCAATCGAGGGGCATAATAAACCTTTCGTTTTTCAGAAAAACATATTATTATCCACTGGAAGCCCCTTTTCAGACAATAGCTTAAGTTTCTGCAAACCAACATGATACCGATGAATGGATGATGTTGAAGCAGATATTTTGACCATCTCATGCTAATATCAAATTGTTGAAAAGACAGAAAATCTGAATTTTACCTTAACATATTGAGGTGGATCATCAAGACTAGTTGATCCAAGGACTACTTCCCTCCTGAATTTGGTTGTAAGTTTATGGCAAACCCTAAGCTGAGGACACATCGTAATGTCTCAGCTTGACCACAAACATAGCAGCACTTTATCTTTCAATGGAAAGTGTAACAACCAGAATATTTACCTCGGATCTTGTTGCTCCACCAATTACGAATGCAAAGATCCGCTGTCCCATCTTTTTGTAATCAGTATTGGCAGTTTTCAAGACTGAATCACTAGAAATCAAGCAGACAGAGATGATATATATAACATTTTTGTAATAAACAAACTCAAATGATGGTTGCATGGAGATAAAACTGCTAATTTGCAGAGTAAATTCATGAACAGTAGGCAAACAAGTTCCTAAGCCAATACCTTGAATATCCATCATCAGAAGTACGAGATTTGGCCCACTGTGCAGTCCGTCTTGATCTCATCGAATGGGGAGCTGTAGTAGACTGGGCTGGTTTAGTTGGTGGAATTTTTGAGCCCCCTCCACTAATTGATTCGTTGGAAGAGCCGGCAGAGTTCATGCATTGGTACTCATCTTTTGGCAAATCTCCTTTGGCCAACTGCTCAATTAACTCCTGAGAAACAAACCAAATTAAATATGTAAAAGCGCCAAACAGGTGAGTTTCCTTTTACAAGGTCTAGGATGCCCCAATAAATAATTATTCCAGATCCACCTTCCTATATGATGACTGTGTAATGCTTATAATTTATAAAAATAAACAAACCTCTAACTTGGGATAAAACCGGGATAGTGCCCATCCCTCCTCTTCATCTCCAGCTCGATCCTTTCTTTCTGCATTCTTTTTCTGGTGGGCAAGGAATTAGTTACATTCAGGCCTCAGTACTATACCCATTGTTGCAAGCTTTACTTTAGAATTAATGTTTACCTTTGCTGAATCAAATTTAAGCGAGAAGGTACCCTTTGAAGTCTTTCTGGAATCTGCTGCTTCAATTAATTTCATATTTGTGACACTTTGCATGTCCTCTTCCGTTAATTTTGCCAACTAGAGAAAGTAGCGTCATTAGTATGGTTAGTCAGCTAAAGCTAGTGAAGCACGTGGTTAGTAGATATAGACAAATATTCATGGTGTAATATATCAGGATAAGCATAACATCATCAATCGAGCATCGAGGCGATACTAAATCGTGAGTTTTCATGCTCAATATGCAAATATGAACCGTCAATTTGTGTGTCAACTCTTATTTACTCAACACACAGAAAGGGAGTGGGGAGATAGAGAGATCACAACCTGCATGAGTTTTGCTGCTTTGTCACCCTCAAACTTTTCTGGGCTGACACAACAATATATCATCAAAAGCCGCAACTTATTCTCAGTTGATCCGTCCTGAAGGGTAAAGAAAATTATTTTTCCTACCATCTTAATGATAAATATAGCTGAATCGAGAAGCAAAGTGCTACCAGAAGCATTGAGATATTACCTGGTTTGATCTCAGATAAGTAATAACTTCCTTGGTTCCTGCATCGCCAAATACAAGATCTTGCTCCAGTTGTCCAAGGTCCCGAAGATCCAATTCTCTGATAAGAGTATTGAGTTTACCAGCAATCTAATGGAGAAAAGGATAACAAGATCAGTGTTCATTTCGTTTTTCTAGCTCAGGAGGAACAGTAGAACTCTATTTAAGGTCAAGTGAATTGATATGTAAACCCAAATACACGAAATACATTAGTAAATGACAATATGAAATGATCTTCAGAATTTTGAGTTTAGAAACAACCGCAACATGGATTGAGAGTTTCTCCATCTGTTCATTATATTGTGGCAAAGCTTGAACCATTTTCTGTATGTCTCTTGTTGATAGCTCACTACCATCCCTTCAAGAAAGAAGAATGTAAATAGTTAGAAATTACAATGGAAAAGAAACATGGATGTTGTCTACAGGATAAGTACAAATGTGCAATGCAGTTTCCCTTTCTCCAATTGAATATAATGGACTCAAGCCAATGAGAATAGGAGTTGAGCACATGCTCCAGTATTTAGCAACACTGAAGAATATTCTGATTTCACGGACAGAGTGTGGCGAGATATCATAGTTATATTTCAGAACAGATGAAGTATATAACCACCAACCTCTGTTGTAATTGAGCTGCTTTGTTTTTGGAAACAAAGTTGGTCATCTTCTCACTCAACCGCTCACTAGCCTAAAATTTTTTAAGAACATTAAGATGGCAGATATGAGTAATTAATAGAGATCCTTAGGAAATGAGTCTTTGAAGAAAAAATATATGCATGAATGAGAAAACACCTCAGCGATATGAGCATGTCTGAGCTCAACCCAGAGAACATCATTATCTTCCAAGAGGACTTCTTTTTGTTCAGGCTCACCACCCGATTTGCTAGGAATCTTGCATCCACTGAATTCCATCAGAAAGTTCCAAGTCTCCAATTAGGCTGCTTAGACAAAGACATTTACCTCGTGTACATATTTATTTCCTTCCAGCTCAAGTAAATCATGACACATAGCATCGTACGTCCATTCATGAATGATGGGGGCGATCTGGAAATGTCAAACAAAGAAAAAATAAAAACTAAGAATAAGTTATTACTTGAGTGGATAAAAGTGTAGTGAATTAAACTTTTGGAACCTGATCAATTGATCTATCCACTATAAGTAATTCACACGTTTCTGTTGTTGGGAACTTGGGAATGGAAGTTCTATAAGTTGTGATGTGCTTCCAAACTGCTTCAGCAAGCTTCTTAGGAATCAAATCTCGACTATTTTTACTGTCATCATCCCCTTCCTTGGAATCTTTTTTATACCTCACGAAAGGAAATTCCTGAAATTTAACTTTGGACATTTAGGCAAAAAATGATAACAAATGACATGAGCACAATCATGTTGATATTACCTATCGGGATTTGGAAATCTAGAACATAAATATTTTTTGCCGCAGATGGTAAATATATGGAAACTTGTTAAACTCTGTTTAACTAGACTCATAATCAGTTGAAGTCCTACATATCACAACCCTCTCAAATTCGACGTTTATTGTACTTATCATGCTGACACATTCCTCTACAATGAGACAATCAAATAAATAAGAGCAAAAGTATTGATTACTCCATTACCTTTAATGAAGCAAAAACACTAGCAATTCTCAAGGCCATTAGATTCAAACATGCATCTGCTTTGCGAGTATTCTCAGCACCAAAGAGTTCATAAAGTGCATTTTCTTGATCAGTTGTGAATGCCTGATAGAAAGTTTCTCTTTACATTCCATGATGCCAAAAGACCTTAATTGAAATCCATAAAGCATTCAGCTACCTGAGTATCTATGGGAAAGTACTCCAAATTCATCTGCAATTTGTCAAAGGTAAATATATCAACGAAAAAAACATCCTAATAGAGCAATGCAGTGCGACTCTATTGGCAAAACTGAGGATGATATTTACCTCTCTTAGGGCACCAATACGTGGCATAACACTCATATCACTCTTGATGTGAGACACCAGGTCTTTTGGTACAGGTGTACTAAAGTATATATATGCCCTGCAACCATAGATAAGAAGGGATACTGTCACAGTTCATAAAACAATATCGAATGAAAAAGGACTTTATAAAAATTCTTGGACGTACTTCCTGTACAATGGTTCTCTCCCTGACATGTCAGACAAGAGCATGACGAGGCTGACAAGGACAGAAAATAAGTAATCAGTTCCAATATTCTTGCTTGTAAAAACTGTTTCACTTCAACAGTCATTATTATTTAAGGATGAGACCCGGCAAGTGGTTTTTCTAAAAGGGATGTAAAAGAAAATAGCCAAGGAAGGACGGTAAAAGGTGCTCTTAACTATTTTAATATGCCAAATATCTCTCTGATCTTCTTCAACTGTTTCCAATAAATATAAACTTCTTTTTCTTATAAGTATAAAATAATTGGAAATAATTTGGAATGACAATACTTCTCCCTGGCAGGCTGCATGAAGTATACTACATCCATTGAAGGCATGGGCTCTCTCCTTTTAAACAGTTCTTCCACCACTGCAGAAGGTGAAAACAACATCGAATATCGTACTGTGAGATACCAGCCAAAAACAATTCTCGTAAAGCTTTCTTGCGGCAGGTCTTTTAGGTGGACACCATATATATTTGATAGATCAAACTATGACATAAAAGTTGAAACAAACATCATATTTTGTGTGTATCTGACATAAAACTAAAATGCTTACATGAAACATCTTGGTCTGTGATATCTGCCATTTTGCATGAATGAGACATCACTTTTACAGTAACTTTGTCCATGATGAGCACCTGAAAACAGAGATCTTACATGCCCTTATAACAACGTTTCAGTTTGCATCTTGATAATGGTAACATGTGGCAACATGATTTATACCTTCCATGATGATCTCTGACCTCCTACTTTGGAATCTTGGAGCATTTCATACAATAATCCTAACAGATGTTTTGTCAAAAGAATCAGTCCAAATACTGCTCATTTCTCGTAGAATTAGAGTGCAATTTAGTTTATAGACACCTTAAACTCAGCCAATAACTTGAAAGTATTAAGTAAAATATTTCCCTTTAAACTTTTTTCCTTCAGCTAATTCAGAACGTAATGACATAAAAAAAAAATTAAAGTATGCTATTCCATTCAACAACCACCGCTCGCTCAGCACATCAGATCCCCAAAAAGGCGTCTCAATAGCAACAAAATCAACATGTTCTTCCTTCCGATGTCAAAGTGAGCTAGAATTTTCAAAATTCTCATCTCTCTAACCTAAAAAACTAAGATGCTTCTTTGAATGTTTCTATTTATATATTCGAAACACCGAGAAATTGCTGAATGTAAATTGCAGAGAGGAAATGAAAAAAGGCACGCAACGCAATGAAGGTGACTGAGCTTACGATCGCGGCTGACCATACGGAGAGTCTTGTACTCCGCGGCTTGGGAGCACTCGGAATCCGATAACGACATTTTTCCGGCGCCGGAATTCAAGTCGGAATTGAAAAATGTTTAGTTATTTTGCTCTTTTTTGGAGCGAAGGAAAAAAAAAGGAACGAAATTAGAAGACGGTTAAAAGTGGCGGTACGTCTTTGAAGGGGGGATGTCGTTGTATTTGTGGGGACCCACATTTTGCGCCAACTGTAACGATTTCTTCAATTTTCTTAAATTACTAGTATTAATAAATTCCAAGTCTATTTATTTTCTTATGTTACTAATACTAATATATCACTTATTCAGATAAAAATATTTATGAATCATAGTACCATACATGGATTTGATTTAGAGAACACTCTATCTCGTCATCTATATATACTCCAAATGCCTAAAAGCCCCTATGACTCTCTTCATCTTCGTCTCATTACGTTTAGTGTCGTAGTCGTGGTCCACATTATCGGGAGCAAACTGTTTGGATAGTCATGATTCGCGTCTTAAATATTTGAATTATGCGTTGTGATGCAACTTTAAATACTTTTTTTCAATCTTTTTTCCTTCAGTCCACAACATAAACAATCTCAAAGTCCATGTAATGATGCTTTCAAATGCAAAATCATGTTACCTATGAAATGCTCAAATAGAGTTCATAGCCAAAAAAAACCCCGATTTTTACCTCAGCTATCAGAATAATGTACATGCATATCCGAAGAAATTTCAGATTTGCCTCAACAAAAAAGAACTACAAAAACCTCCCATAGCTGCATCATACCATGGTGGGAAGAAGCTATATGAAAACTGTAGTAGAAGGGCTCTATCTTACAGCTGTACAATGTTTTGGGTTTTTAAGATATTCCATTAGTTGCAGACATTCTTGTAGCTGTGATTTTCTGGGCATGCTTCCTTTCTGGCACAGACTGAAAGAAAATCGTTGCAGCACATAATCGGGCAAGGGAAGAAGCTAGGCACATTTATCTGCTTACGAAGAATTTTGATGCAAAATGGAGCCTAGACTTTGAGAAATGAAGAGCACAGCAGCTCTGAGCCTGCTCCTGCAATGACAAAGTTAAACCATGGTCTGTTTTGGTTGGTCGACGTAGAAAATACTTCCAAGTAGGCAATATAGATATGGATACTGCCTATTACAAAGATAAGCTATTTGTAGAAGACGTGATGCATCACATACCAAAAAGTTCTATGACACGGTTTAACTGGGAAAGTTTCGGATTCCAAACTTTCTTCCTTAGCAGATGAAAGAACTAGTCTTTGGAACTTGGATGAGAGGTTCTCATACATATCAACGTTAGACGGTTGTACTTGTTGAACTCCGGTTTTCAAGTGCTCCATTTTGATCTCTGAGGCATCTAGGTTTTCCTGGTTGGGTAAAAGAGAGAAACTTAGGTAAAAAACTACATAGAAAAAGAGATTAAAAAGGTAATTAATATTCGCGATGTTTTACATACTTCCATTGCTCTAATGGCTGCTTCGCGGCAGATGAGTGATATATCAGCCCCTGTATAGCCTTCCGTGAGACGAGAGAGCTCACTGATGCATACATCAGAATTGCATGGCATCCGGTGCAAATGAACACGGAAGATATCCTCACGATCTTTTTTGCTTGGTGGGCCCACATAAAGAAGTCTATCAAATCGTCCTAACAAGTTAAGAAGCAATTACAGTTACACTGCCTCTTTGTAGCTGCAATGACAGTTGCAATGATCGATTCTTGTAGTCGCCAAGCAAAAAGAAAACAACAAATTTGAGGAAAGATAAACAACCATAAAGGAACAACCGAAACATGAATAGATAGAAAGTTACCTGGTCTGAGGAGGGCAGAATCAATCTTATCTGGCCTATTTGTAGCTGCAATGACAGTTACACTGCCTCTTTGCTGCAAGCCTGTCATCAATAAATTTATGTTGAGATGGATAGCAAACTATTTCTGTCGCTTGGTTAGAGATGCAAACAGAAATTATTGTCACTTGGTTAGAGATGCTAGCTCATGTATAAAAGGCATCTACACAAATTGTACACTTATGGCAAGATGATTTTAGGTAGTTACCATCCAATTCAACAAGTAGTTGACTGATAACCCGATCACCGACTGATACTCCATCGCTTTCTTTTCCACGAGTGATAGCAAGACCATCAATTTCGTCAAAGAATATAATCGAAGGAGCATTAGCCCTGGCCTTCGCGAACAAAGTACGTACGGCTTTTTCAGATTCACCAACCCATTTGCTGAAGAGCTCAGGGCCCTTTACTGCAAGAAAATTCAACCCTGCTTCAGCAGCAACTGCACGAGCCAAAAGAGTCTTGCTGCAACCTGGAGGACCAAACAATAAAATTCCACTTGGGGGGCGAGTTCCAATGCGATCAAAAGCATCCTTGTGTTTTTGAGGCCATTGCACAGCTTCCATCAGTTGCACCTTAACTTCTGTCTGGCCACCAACATCATGCCAGCCAACTTTAGGAATTTCAAGTATCACCTGATCAGAACAAGCTGTAAGTCGAGGTAGAGTAAACCACAATAAAACGCCAGGACAAGTAGCGAGCTATATTTTGTGAACTTAGTATTCTGTAACAAACTCAATCATTTAAGAATGACATAGAAGGAGCAAACAAATGAGACCTAACTAATAGGAGTAGTAAAATTAGTAGCATCCTAATGATCATACCATTTCAAAAATAAATTGCAGGATATTACATTTCAATATTGGCATTGGTGACGCCCAGGAAAAGTCTTCTACTTCATAGCAACGATGAATAATTTCAAGTAGACATCATGTCAGGATATCACAAAGATAAATTTCGCATATTTACCTCTCTCATAGCACTTGGTCTTATTCTTATTCTAGCCTTCTCAAAGTCATCTGAAGTAACTCTCAAGGTGCCTTTTGGATCATGAGTCCAATCTACTGCAATACCAACCATGGATTCAGCAGAGTTTTGTGTTCCTGAATTGCTGGCAAATGTAGCACACAAATTACTTTTGACAGAATCTCCTGAACTGCAAGGGGTTCCCAGATCACCACCCAGGTCAACTTCTTGCGACCGGCTCAAAGCTTGGTATTCTGGATCTACTGCGGTTGAAAATCCGAAATCTGAATCACCATGACTGGCA
The DNA here is from genome assembly GCF_004379255.2 of Salvia splendens. NCBI lineage: Eukaryota > Viridiplantae > Streptophyta > Magnoliopsida > Lamiales > Lamiaceae > Salvia > Salvia splendens. The sequence goes on along the minus strand of NC_056033.1, from coordinate 4,429,902 downwards.
TTAGATTTAACATACCGCCGAAGCCCAACCAAGGCTGCTTCAGTGCACAGAGCAGCTAAATCAGCTCCAACAAAACCATGTGTGGCCATTGCAAGATTGTGAATATCCTCGTCCAGCAGTGAGTGTGCAGTTTCATTAAGAACTGCAAGCAATATTTCATGTCGTTCTCTGGGCGATGGAACACCTACGTGTATTACAGAGATGTAAGAGACTTTTTAGGAGATCAATCATAACCATTCAACTTTGCTATTCCTGGAAATAATGAACTCTAAAGCTATCACTAACGCAGTAGGATCAGAATCCACAAGGTGCTAATTGTTAACATACAGAAAATGGTAAGCATTAAGGGATTATCAAATGCAGTTTAGGATTTTTATTTAAAAAATTGATCATACACCAGCTGAGGCTATGAGAACATGAAGACAAAGATAATAAATGCAAAATTTTTCCATGAGATACCTATTTCAATTTCTCTGTCAAGCCTTCCTGGCCGTCTAAGTGCGGGCTCAATACTGTCAGGACGGTTTGTAGCAGCAATAACTAGAACTCCATCACTTCTACTAATCCCATCCATTAAATTTAAGAGAGTGGCAACCATTCTTTGGGATAGCTCATCTCCTCCATCTTTACGTGCAGGTGCAATGGCATCCAACTCATCTATGAATACCTAAAATAATGATCATCAAGCATTTAGCACCCAACTGCATTCAAGAGCACAAATGATAATTGGCGTAAAATCACAAAGACTGGTTACTTTTTGATCTGTCACGCACCTTCCAAATTTTGAATGACAAATCACGAAGGATAAAAAATTCATTGAGTTGCCGCACTCGTGTAAATTTTTTGATGATGTGGATGAATAGTACCAAATACATGTATTAATGTGACGACGTGGATGACTAAACAGTGTCATTTTGAGCCTGGGAAACTAAATTAATAAAAAAGTAAAATAGAATAACCAGAAAGGTGGGAGACAAAGTAGAAATGATCTATTCAAATTGAGAATTTTGAAAGGTTCTGGAAAAACCAAAAATGGCCCATTCTTCATGATTTAAAAGGCAATTAACCAAATTGATAATTTGATACAGAATTCTACCAATCTGCCTCTTCAATAACGAAATGCTTATTCATCTAAAACTTCCATCCATATTAAAGAGAGAAGGTATGGTACTCTTTGGGCTCAAATATTGAATAGAATTCATGCATCCAAGATGGTAAAAGCATTACAGTGATACCCATTATTTATAGAAACGAGCATTTTATATCAAAGATTCACAATCAGTGTAAGTAACCTGCAGTTGGTTTTCTTGTATAATTTATGCCATGCATTTATTTATTTATTTTCGATATGATGATACATTTTCCACATTCATTCTTCCAAAGAAAATGAAGACAAGAAACTTACCACAGCAGGTGAGGCTTTGGTGGCATTCTCAAATACTTCATGCAATGCTTTTTCAGTTTCTCCATGGTATTGACTAATAATTTCAGGTCCATTCACAGAAAACATGTTTACACCAGCATCACGGGCACATACTTGAGCTAATGTAGTCTTTCCAGTTCCTGGGGGGCCATGAAGAAGGACTCCCTTTGTAGGCCGTAAGCCCAAGCTTGCAACTGTCATCTGCACAGCTGATGAAACTATGATATCTTTTAAAACAGAATATTCTTTAGTAAGGCCTCCCAAAATCAAAAGGTTGGCCTCCAGATTTTTTCTGATGGGGCCATGCCTCGCATCTGGATCTTCGAAATAGCCTTTCATTGAAGATTCAACAACCACATCACCTGCGGATAGAAAATTAATCTTTGTACCACCATCAATAGAGAAAGCAGATAAGACATATTTTCCATTGTCCAAACCCCGCGCAATAAATTCACTATTACTATTCCGAATTTCACCATTTGAAGACAATCTTTTGGGATCCATAACCTGGAAAACACATAGCTCTGAAAGTACAGGGACTGCAACAAAGTTGCTGGAGAGTAAAATCCGTGAATATAACCATGATCCAACGCATGTCTCTAACAGTTTCCTTGAGGAATCATCCCTTAAAATTTCATCCATGCCAAGTATGTTAAATGCTGCACTAGAGTAAGTTCTCTCTAACGTTGACTTGTCATAATTCGACATGCGAGACTCTGCTGAGCTAGGAGAGCTAATTTTAGACTGTGATACAGATGGTGTCTTTGGGGATGAAATTTTACTGTTTTCAGCTTGCCTGTATGCTAGTTCATCAAAAGACTTGAGATGAGAAGATGTTGACATCCCAGTTTTATTTTTGTTACCCTTCAAATATACTGGAGATAGATAAATCTCCGTTCGGCTGTCTACTGATATATAACTAGCTGCAGGACCACAGCGGGCACCATTTCCATTCTCAGTCAAGCTATGACGCTGAACAGGATAAACAAAAACTACCCTGCCTGAACATGGACTACCCATAGTGCGTGAAAGGTTCAAAGACAAGCGCACTTCATTTTTAGAAACCTGCATGCGGAGAAGAGATCTGATAACTACAGAGAAGTAAGAGATGTTCAATTACGATTGGCAGCAGAAGATAAATCTTGTAAGATTAGTTACCACAACCATTAGTTAAAGAAGCGATATGGTTCTTTCCTAATGTTTGTTGTTCCCTACAGATGCCATAGTTGGGAGTTCTGTATACCATATTTGGGAGTTATGATTGTGGCGTGTAGTGTTACCTAGCTTATAATTGCTGTACTTGAATGACTATACCGGAGAAGGATCTAGTCTTTTTGAAAACTGGATTATAAAGTGTATAAACCCCTGGCAAACAAACAATCTGGAGAAACAAACCTACACACTAAAAGAGATTACAGCTAGAGTAATATCCAAACCTTAGTGGATGGGTATATGGTCGCAAGAGCAAAGAATGTTCCAGGTTCATCAGCCAAATTGTTGGTAACGTCAAACCCAAAGCACTGAGCACATTCATCTGATAGCTTACACAGAGGGAATCCACTCGTACCTTTCTCCGAAGAAGAAAGAGAGACCTGTCATAAACCATATCATGGACAGAGACAACTTTTATATATTAAAAGCACGTCAGCTGTAAATCAATAAATCACAGATACTACATTACTAAGTGAAAGAAAGAAAGAAACAGCAGTCCAACATATAGGTAAATCAAAAATCTAAAGGCTTGGGCAGGGGAAACAGCACCATATTCAAACGAAAACCTAAATAAATATAACAATATTGTGAATAGAAGAGGAAACGTTCAAATAGCACTGGAAATTGAAAAAAAAAAGCTATTATTACCGATACAAGGGAGCCTGTGGGGATCGAGAAAGAAGTCATGGCTGATTCAGAAAGCCAAATTTTGCAGTCTCTGGGGTCGGAAACGGCGTCTTGGACAACTGTGCCAACGAAGGCCGTTGTGGAGATGAGAGATGGGAACTGAGCTGCAGCTTCATCGAGAGATTGGAGCAATTGTTCATGCGTCGGAGCGATTGGCCACGACGGTAAAGAATAAGGCGAGGAGAGCACGTTGCTTTGGTCGGAATTTGAGGGTTTTGAAGGTGTTTTCGAGTTCTTCTTCTTGGTCGGCATGTTGTCGTAGAATTCCTGTAACAGTTTCCCTTCGAGATGAAGATGAAGAGGGGGAGTGAGTGAGTGAGTGAGTGAGCAGTTGTTGAGAGTATAATTTTCGGAATATTTGCCGGGAATAAATAAGTCGGCGCGCTGGCTAAATTCAAAGACAACTTTCTCCCACTTCAACTTTTCAATGAAGCTTATAAATGTCTTCGATGGCGGATGGAGAAGGGAAGGGACTAAGGCGGACTGGGCTTTTCTCTTTTTTCTAGTTTTGGGCTTTTCTCTTTTCATATTATGCTATAAAGGCCCAACAATTAAGACTATAGGTAGCCCATAGCTTATTTTCTGAGTTTTCACCTTAATGATTATTTGATACAGTTCATTAAACTATCCACTTATAAATACTCCGTAATTAGTAAATATTAATTCGCTGATAAATTCATATATTTATTATTTTTTATGTATATGAATTTAAAATTTGATATCATGAAATTCGTGTACTCTTTTTTTTATCATGAATTTATGTACTCGTTAGGTTGCGGTTTGTATTGTTTTGTTTTACTTTTTCATGGGTAATGAGTGTTACTGTGATATCATGTTGATTATAATTTTTGGAGTTAAATTTTCATTGATACGTTTAAAGAATAAATATTATGTGCATATTATTCCATCAGGAATATAATTCTAGACCTTCTCATTTTACTAAAATGGGATATGAATGGTTTTACAACATCTTGACGATACAATAAGAATAAAATGTTTAATACTAGTTCTCCACTATTTATAATAAAAGAATTTGAAGTCGTTTTTCTATGTATATTTGTAATGGGATGTATCCATATTCATATGATAAACATTGTTTTTGTGGTTTAACATGGTTAGATTAATGCCACGGATCATATAATAATGTATAATATTAGTTTAATAATGTAACTTAGCTAAGAATGTACTATTTTAATAAAATAATACAAGAGTAGCATTTTATTCTAATAATATAGTTTATCGTAACCATTCAATTCAATAATACAAAAACTGTGATTTATGTTGGTGTTTTATAATAGGGAGGTGTGAGAATCACATATCAGATTTGATCAAAGGTGTCAGACATAAAAAACAACAAAAATATTAATCACAATTAATTACGAAAATTTTCAACAATATAAAACTAAACTAATGGAGTACTATTAAATTTGGCACGTGTATCATATTTTCCTTTGATTGCAATAAGATCAAATCTAGATAGCAATAAATATGAAAAACTATCACATCAATCCCTTTGACTTTAATATGAACGAATATTGGCTTCTAATATTACATAGTTAAACTATGATTCATACTCAAATTTTTAACAAGACACTATAATCGATTAGTTAATACTATTGAATAGTTAATTAAAATGTTAAAATTATCACTATTATGTGTGTGGACACTGGGCACATCAACGTTGCATATTTATCACACACCATACACATTTGTCGACAATTCAATTAACACGAAAATTAATTGACTATAATACAGAATATAGATAGATTAGGTCTTCAATCGACGTATATAATTTTTATACATGTACCATGTATATGCCTATATAATTAATATTACAAATTCAAGTAAAACACAGACGCATGTCCCATGCCGAATAATTCAAAATTTAATTGTCAATGCATGCTTCCATTAAAAATATGTACTTAACACATCAATAATTCGAAAAATGCTAAATTTATCTTGTGCTCACATGATGTCACCCACGACCATTAAGCCTATATATGATTGCAAATTCATGTTATCATGTTAATTTGGATCGAACGACAAGTGGCGTGAATTTTCATAAACGGGAGCACTTAATAAGTACTCCTATTTAATATGTTTATTCATATAATAAAAATAATTTTATTAATGGAGTATTTATTTGAAAACTGTTAATTGTTTATAAGAAAACGTGTGATGTAGTTTAAACTCATGAACTCTTATCATCATTTTACACAATAAAAGTGACTATAACAAATAACGAAATAAGTACACGCCCTAATTGGGTGCAATAAATTCTTACTTAATAGTAAGAAGTAGTATAAAATTTAAATAAAGCAATTTGGTGTAATTCTTTATTAAATCCATAATTAAATCACAATTTTTATACAATTTTCAATTATCCCATTCATTAAAAGTTTTAATGAAATTTATAGTGATTTTTATACTTTTGGTCATTATATCTTCACCAATTATATAGTACTAATAATCATTTAAAATCAACTATTATAATACTCCCTCCGTCCCATGCTACTCGCACTTTTCATTTTTGGCCGTAAAATTGGGATTGATTTTTTTGTGTAATTAAAAAAGAATTTTAGGTGTAATGAGACATCACTTAATAAAAGAGCTCTTAACTTAAACTAACATATTAATTAAATGTAATAATTCTAACTTAAATTATAAATAGTGTAAGGACTTTGTGACGAGCCGAAAAGCAAACGTGCGAGTAGCACAGGACGGAGGGAGTATAAAACAATGATAAATTCAGCGAGAAGTTAACCAAAATTATGACATAAATGACAAATTTCATCAAAATATATTTTAATTATAAAACAATTGTAAAACGCGTAAAATTCTGATTTAATTAATTGCTTTATAAATTATGAAATTGTCTAGAAGTCAATCAAAAATTGTGATTCAAATAACATTTGTTACTTCAATTTATTTCAATCCACAAATAACAGAAAATAAACGACATTAACAACGTCATAACAACATTAAACCAAAGCCAAACAAACACAACAACTTATATATGAAATTTTAATTCAACCAACTAATTGATAAACCCCCTCTCTTTGCATGATTTAATCGCGCCGTCAAACATTTCACCCAATCCGTTCTCGTACTTGAATCCAGTCGCCTCAAGCTTCTTCGTCGACAGCCCAGACAATTTCACCGCCGCCACATCTTTCCACGAGCTTCCCAAAAAAAACAAAATACTATTAATTAACCAATTATTTAATTTTATAAATAAAACAATTAGATTAAGTCAATTACTCTGGAGATGGCATCTTATATTGTGGATATTTAACCGAGAGGAAATCGGAAAGCTCTCCGATCTCGAACTGCTCCGCCGCCACGATGTATCGGCCTTTCGCCTCGGGATACTCGAATAAGTGGATATGTGCTTGAGCAACGTCGTCCACGTGGACTAAACTCGATTCTTTTAGGTGTTGATAGTGTCCCTTATCACCTGCATGATTAAAATATTGTTAACCATTCCTTCACTAAGAAATGCTGTATTTATTTTTTTTTCTAGAAAAAAATAATGACACACAAATCGAATTTATGAGACATGTAATTGGCGACCGATGTTGCATTTGATTAATGAAATTTACCAAGAATCAAGGCCAACGAGACGTAAACGGAATCCGGAAAATTGGGGCAGATGAAAGGGCCGGTGATCCACGTCGGATTGACGGAGACGAGGTCCAAGCCGAGCTCGGCAGCGAGCTCGATGGCGGCTTTCTCGGCGACGGCCTTGGTGACGATGTAGGGGCCCCCGAAGGCCTTGAGGCTGCGGACGAGCTCGACGTCGGTCCACGAGTCCTCGTCGACGAGGCCGGTGTTGGCGGGATCGAAGGCGGCGGAGGAGATGCTGGCCGTGTAGACGACGCGGCGGACGGTCTTGGAGTCGGCGCAGGCCTGCAGGATGCCTTTCATAGCGGTGGTCACGCGCTTCAGCTTCACCTCCTCGCTCTCCTTCTCCGCGAAGTCCAGCGGGTGCGCCGTGTGGAACACGCCGACGCACCCCTCCACGGCCGGGGCAAACGTCTCCGGCTTGTCAAGATCGGCGTCGAAGATCTGCAGCCGCTCGGCCGCGCCGGGGAGGTTTGTGATGTAGCTAATGTCTCTCTTCCGCTCTATTTTTTGAAAATGAATCACAATAAAGTAAGAGATAGAATGAAGTAGATATATAAAAAGGGTGATTTTTGTTGAAAGAGAAAAATGAGTCATTTAGTATAACTCAAAAAGAAATACGAATCGATTAACTCCCGGGGTATATACGAACCTGGATCGAGCCGGACGGTGGCGTTGACAGAGTAGCCATCTTCGAGTAGCCTCTTGATCATCCATGATCCAAGAAAGCCAGTTCCTCCAGTCACACACACCTTTTTTGGGGTTCCATTCGCCATTGTCACCTTTTCTGGAGTTCCATTTTTTTGGGGTTCCATTCTCTCTTTCTGTATATCACTCAATCTTCCTCCCTCTCTCTATATATATATCTCAATATGAGTAAGAAAGGGGATCCATGGATGCCTGTATATATACTGCCAAAGTGAAGTCTTTATTAATTATATCGACTTAATTAAATTATGACTCATCAGTCTTCCTTAAATATACTACTACATTATTAATGGTTCAGTAAACCATAATTAATTTCTCATTAGTTTTATAATTTTATCGATTCAATTACTAGACTAATTGATTAGTTAATCGATTATGGTTGGGCGAGTGGTTTAAGCTAATTTCTTAGAGCACCCGCAGCGCGGGCCGCCGGCGTTCCGCGGGCCGTTCCGCCGGAATGACTTCGCAGCGGAACGCGTTGCGGTGCATGGTGTCGTCGAGGAGCCGTTCCCAAGCCGTGCCGGGTGCCGACGGCACGACCCGCGGCACGGTTCGTGCCGCCACACGCTTCGGCGACGTGGCTCTCCCCGCGTCGTGCGTGTCGCCCACTCACCTGCCCGCGAGTGGGCGACGTCACGTGCTGACGCAATAAAATTTTTTTTTTAAATCGATTTTATAAAAAAAAATTTAATGGTATTATTACCGCTTTTTTTATACCATTTTTTTATTTTTTTTTTATTTTTATTTTTATTTTCTTATTCTATAAATACTCCTAATTCATCCTCATTTCACACACAACTACACATCTATTCTTCCTAAATCAACTTCATTTCCTCTCCAATTTTAATATTCAATCTCTTCACAAAATGTCCGGCGACGGCAACTACGGCGGTGGCCGCTCCGATAAGTGGGATCTCAACACGTTCGGCGATTGGGAGACCATGTACAACACACTTGGTGGTTCCGGTTCGTCGACGTAGGGCACCCAGAGGTCGGCGACCCCAGGTGGGTACCAACCACCCACTTTCGATGTGGATGCATACGCTCGACCCTCCGCCTCGCGGCCTTCTCAGGGATTGTCCCAGATTCGGGAGGATATCCCCGTTGAACCCATCCAGGGAGGAGGCCGAGGCGGTGGAAGCTCCAGAGCTGCGTCTGAGGCGGCCGAGGAGGAGGAGGAGGAACCGGAGGATCTGGGCTGGCATCCGTACAGCAACGAAGAAACAAAGGCGGTGTACAACGCTTGGCTCACCGTCTCGTACGATCCCATCGTCGGGAATCAACAAGCCGCCAAGTGCTTCTGGGAAAAGGTCCGTGATGTCTACCACCAGACTAAGCCGAAAGGTGCCCGGAAGCGCAAATATACAATGCTCCGTGCTCACTTTGGCCGAGTTGACTTACAGGTCAAAAAATTCTGCGGCATCTACTCGGCCGAAGCGGCGCACTACCAAAGCGGGGCTTCGGGCGCCGACATTCTGAGGGCGGCTTTGCGCGCCTTCCACCAGGACACCGGTCTACAGTTCAAATTTGTTGATATTTGGCCGCTCGTCAAGGACGAGGAAAGGTGGGCCGGCGGTGTCCGCTCCAGCTCGGGCTCAACCTCAAAGCGCACGAAGCACACGGCGAGCGGCAACTACTCGTCTGGTGACACCGGGGAGGGCAACGAGGGTGAACCGCAGGTGTTTGCGGGTACGGCCAGCGAATACGAGGGATCCAACCGTGTGCGCCGTCGGCCGCAAGGGACGAAGGCGGTGAAGGCGGCTAGAACAAGGAAGGGCCGAGGTGAATCAAGCCAGCAGGCCTCGGGATCGGGCTCGCGGGGAGGCTCGGACACACTTATGGTGGCGTACATGACCGCCACAATGGCGGACACTTCCCGCTTCTCGTACGCCCAATTCGTGGCCTGGTGGAACGGAATTGTGCATATGGCAGCACAACTTGGCCATCCGACTCCCCCTCAACCTCGACCGCCTCCGGAGGATGATTAGCCGGCGGAGTAGTTTTTTTATTTTCCCACGTTTAATTGTGTGTTTTTTATTTTTTTAGGATTTTAATTGTGTGTTTTTTATTTTTTTAAAGTTTAAGTTGTAATTTTTTTTAATGTTGTGTGTTTTTTAATAAAGTGTGTTTGTTTTAATTGAATTGGGTTGGAAATAAAAATAAGAAATGAAATTGAATGAATAGTAATTTAAGGAACGGCTAAGGAACTGAGGATTGCAGGTTCCGTTCCTTAGTTAAGTAATGGAGTAAAAAAGTACAGTGGGGCCCGCAAATAGTAGTTTAAGGAACGGTATAGGAACGGCGTTTAAGCAACTAATCGATTGGACTAATAATCGAACTGACCATCATAAATATCAAACAAGCAAAAAAAAATATTAAAACAAATGATATTTTCAACATTTTAAGATGAAAATAATCTCCAATATCATCAAGATCTTGTTTTTGGATGCAGTATGATTTTCTGAATTCTTTTTTTAATAACGGCCTGGATTAGCTGTATACAGCTTTAACCAAATATTATACCCCATACTAATGTCTACGAGTAGTATATATAACACTGACATACAGCTGTCTACGAGTAGTATATATACACTGACAAACTCTTGGTCGGTTATTTTTTTAATGTTATATAAACCTATAATTAATAGTAAAATGTGAAACTCATATATTGCATTTTATAAATGATTAAGGGCATCCACGGTGGGGCGGATGTTGGGATGGGTGGATTGAGTTTTGCGTGAGTGGATCAAGCTATATGGAAGATAACTGAACCGGAGGGATCAGTTAGCAAATGTCGTTGCCACTTGATCAAGGCGATCTCGCTCTCGCCAGCCAACCAATGTAATTTATATAACTCTCGATTTGCACTACTTTAACAGTAAAGTGGCAAGTTCGGGGTCGATCCTACAGAGAAGCGAGTGTATCGAGTGTGTGCGTAGTGAATAGAGTTCGGCTGCTGCCACGCTTTAAATTTGAGAGTTTTAACTACTGAGTTTACACTAGGCACAAAGTAAACAATCTACTGGATCAAGTCATTGATTACTACTGGATCAAGTAAACGTCAAGCTGAGAATAAGAACTCAACTAACTAAGCATGCTATAGAAAACATGAAACACCTTGCCACTCAACATGATTAAACACTTGGTCAAAGATTAAAAGCTAAAATGAACTTGAAAACAGTAAACACGAGAACGAAAACAAAACAACTCAGATTTTATACTAAAAACTCACAACAGTACAACGAACATGCAGAATGTAAAAATATCGAAACTTTAGCTAAGCCTACAATGCGAGATTTAAACTAAGCTAACTCTTCGGTCGCCCTTTTTAACTAAACTATCTCTCGAACTGGGAAACTAAACTAAAACGTAAAAGAGGGATTTTTTAATTATGGTGGCATATCCTCTATTTATAGGCACTTGGCAACAATCTCCAGCTGGATAACGATCTTGGCAGAGGATATTCGCTCACGCTGTGAGCGAGCGACTCATCGATTGCTACGTGCCTAACCTTCCTTCTAGAATGACGTCGCTTTTCAATAACAGATTCATGACTCAGCTCCGTCCTTGCGTCTCATGTATCAGCACGGGTCCTCTTCTAGAATGTCGTCCTTGCTAACAGAATGATGCGCACCATCCAGCTCATTAGCCTCACGTGTCCTTCTTCTGGAAGCCAGTGGTCCCCTCCTTAACTGCTTGATTACTCCCCTTGATCAACTCCCTGATTTTTGGCTTTTTTCACCTGTTGTACTTGTTTGATCAGTTTGGCCTTGTTGCCTTGGTCAAACGGCATTCCTGCACAATTAACACCTGCTTTTGCGCGATAAATCGATCAAGTAGAGTACTTTTTTATCCCTAAATCGATGCATGAAATAGGCCTTATCAGCGGACGATAGGCCGCCTGATGCCTCGGGCGCGCCGTCGTCCGCCACTGTGGGTGCGCTGACGATGGACGATGCATCGTCCTCGCCCTAAGCTTAGTCCGCGGACGAAGCGCTGACGATAGGGCATCGTCCGCGCCATCGGCCACCCACTATGGGCGACGCGGACGATGCAACGCGTTTTTTATTTTATTTTTAAATTTCGAAAATTATGTTTATATAAATACCCCTACCCCACATTTCATTTGTAACCTTTCGATTTAGTTTTCCACTCTCAACTTACGCTATAAAACGGATTCCGATGAATACTCAAATCCCAATAGCCCGATGTTTGGAGACGGTGCACATTGGCCGGGTACACAACCTGACGAATATCGGTCGTTCGACCCCAACACGCAGTACGATCCCGATTTCAGTACGAATTCGTACGGTCTCTCTGACATGGAGCATCTCCAACTCGCCCTGCCGTCCCTTCCCGTCGCGCCGCCGCTGCCGCCGCCGCCAGAAAGAAGCGGACCGAGTATAGGGCTTACAAGTTGTCACCTCCGACAACGAATGAAGAGTACGCCCTCGGACGTACGAACTACCAACCGGATGAAACCTTCGTCTTGGCGAGGTGTTGGGTGGATATATCGAAGGATCCGATATTCACGAACAACCAAAAGCAACTCGCGTACTGGGAGCGCATCGTCGAGCGCTACAATGAGGCGAAGCCGCCGACCGCGTATAAGCGCAATAGGGAGTAACTCCGCAAGCACTGGGATCAGGTGAAGAAGCAAGTCAACCTCTTCGCGGTGGAGTACGAGAAGTGCTCGAGGGAGCAGTGAAGCGGCAAGAGCTTGGGCGATGTGCGCGATAGGCATTGTTGTCGTACCAGTCCCTGTACGGCGACTTCAAGTATTTCAGCATTTGGGCGCTCTTGAGGGACAAGCAGAAGTTCCAAGGCGGGATTCTGCACACCGGTGCGACGAAGAGGACGAATACCACCGACGCTGGTGGTTACACGAGCAGCGAAAGCGGAACTCGTCCAGTGGACCTCAACCGGACGTACACGGAGGAAGAGAGTTCCGGCACACCGATGTCCTCCCGGCGTCCCATAGGCATCAAGACTGCGAAGAACAAGGGGAAGGCGAAGGCGACATCCTCCTCGCAAGCCGCCTCCCCATCACCGATCCCGACCCCGACCCCGACCCTGGCAGCACTTGCCTACTCGGAGTTGGCTACGACCTCGATGGCGCGGACGTTGTTGGACACGCACAATGCCCTCATGAAGTGTACGAATCCGGTCAGAGCCGAATATCACCAGGGGTAGATCGATGAGCTGCGACGGAAGTTGGGAATTTTGTAGAGTAGAACTTTTTTTTTATTTCTGACCCGTGTAACTTTTTTTAAACAATGTAGTATTTGCCGTTTTTCATTTAATCGTTGTGTTTCTTAATTAGTTTGCATTTATATATTTGAAAATATTTAAATTAATTAACAAAATAATAGCAAAACCAATTGGGTACCCCACTGCCTGCAGGTGGAAGGGTATGAGGATAAAATATTGATATGGCGGTGTATAGGGCGGGTCTTAAGGCACCCCATTACATCACGATTTTCTGAATTCTTTTTTTAATAACGGCCTGGATTAGCTGTATACAGCTTTAGCAAAATATTATACACCCCATACTACTGTGTACGAGTAGTATATATAACACTGACAAACTCTTGGTGGTTATTTTTTTAATTAGTTATAAACCTATAATTAATCGTAAAATGTGAAACTCAGATATTGCATTTTATGAATGGTTAATAGACATTAAAGTTATTAAGTTAGGTCAATTTTTTTTTTGTCTCGCAAACTTGAAATTGGAATATGAAATTATAAAGTTTCAATTTTTTTCAATTGTTTCATCACTATAAAACACTTACCGAACATAATTGAGACACAATTAGTTGCGTTGAATTTTTTTTTAAAAATAACAACAATTTAGGACGCAAAAGAAAGCGTTCCTAAATGAATGACAAGCTAACTTAATCTTTTGGCTTTTTAGGACGCTTCTATTTGTGTCCTCTAATTTTAGTTGGAACACTAACAATAAAGACGTTTTTTGAAGTGTTGTCGGTATATTTAGAGACACAACTTAGCGTCATTAACTGCATTAATTAAAAAATATTCTTAACGTTTTTTTTTGTTGTAGTGCATCCATGCACAAAATTTCATCTTTTAATGTTATTCAAAACCACATGTTTCATTATTATAAGTATATTTTTTTATTCCTTTATTTTCTCAATCATTTTCTTATAATTATTTTATTGAAATGTTGTCGTTTTTTAATATCACAAAAATGTCGATTTGTGCATGAATGAGACAAATGAAAAAAATGAAACTTCATGATTTAATATTTTAATTTCAAAATTTATGGGATAAACCAGAATTTGACTAAAATTTGTGATTTAAATTCCTATTATCTCTTTTATAAAATACCTATAAAATTCCTATTATCTCTTTTATATATACTGTTAATTCGACAGCGTAAAAAATGTGCAATTGTAATATGAACACCCAATATTTGAAAATTATAAATAATACTACTATCAATGGAAATTGAATTATAGTACTATACACTTCACCCTCTTATGGACAAAAAGTTACACGCACTAAAATAACATAAATATAAAAAATAATTATAGTAGTAGATGATATCTTATGATGTAGTAATTCAGATCTCAATTTACCTAATCCTATCGATTAAATCTAAAATAAGCAGAATCAATTTTTTAGCAAAGTCAATTTTAGGTGAAAGGAATTCTTCATTATAATTAAATCCGACGGACCACCGGTTTTCTCATATTGTTTACTGTACTTAATTGTAGGGATATATGTAATTTTAAAATAAAATGTTGGAACCGAACCATTTTTTAAATGATTATGGTTTAAAATTTAATAGAAACACAAAACATAACGCTTCTTTTTTTTTAAAAAAAATATGGCATTATTACTAAAATACACCGTATAAAATCAAGTGAGCTAAAATATTAGCTCCACGACATACATGACATAGTTGGTGAGCTAAAAATTAGCTTCACTATACACATGCCTATATTTTCTAAAATATAGAGGAGGCCAAGTAAGTGAGTATATCCTAATTTCTTATAAATACCCCAAGTCAAACAATCACAAATATAGGGGTTTATGTTTTAACATTATAGAGGGGGCCAAGTAAGTGAGTATATCCCACTCAAAATGGCCACCTTTCCTTTTTTGTTTGTTCTAATTAAGATGATCACTTTTCAATTTTGAAAATAACCTCATCTCTCCTATCTTCTTATTAAAATATTCAACTACTTTTTTCCTCTCTATTTTATTCCACCTAACAACACTTCCTAAAATCCCGTTCCACTCAAGATTGGCCATCTTGAGTGGGACGAAGGGAGTACTTTAAACACTTGCTATACATATAAGAGAGTAACAAACATAGCATTTTTTACATGCCAACCACATAATTATAATGATTTGAAGCCTCGAAGTTTAAGTCCACCAAAAAAAAAGACGTCGACTGAAAAATGTCATGAACTTTTTATTTTTTTTTTTAAAAAAATTATTCCCTCACTATGTTGTTTCACCTCCAATGCACCTAAGAGCATCCACAGCGGAGAGCACACTGCTGTCAGTCCGTCCGTCCGTGCCAGCGGCACGACACCGTTGTCCGCCGCTGGCACGACGCTGCTCTTATCTAAAAGCACGTCCGTGCCAGCGAGCAGAGCGACGTGGCGCGTTTCTATTGGCCGTAGGCATTTCTTTTTTTTCCTTTTTTTAAATAAAAATAATACCAAAAATTAAAATATATATATTTTTGGATTTCCAAAAATATACAGATTTTATTACCATTTTTTTTATTTTTTTTTGAAATTTTTTTAAAAACATTAATTACAAAATCATCTATAAATACACACATTCATCATCCATTTGGGCGAAATTCGGCCACGAGTAGTGAGTTTTTTTTTATTTTATGAATTTAATTATGTAAATTTTTAGGATTTTAATTTATGTAATTTTTAATTTTTTTTGTAATTTGTAATATTATTCCAGTTATTTTTAATGCATTTTAATATTGTGGAATTATTTTTATTTAAATTGAATAATAGAATGGTGGGACCCTTGAGCATGTCTTTGCAGAAGAGCACGGATGTGGGTGTTGTGCTCTTGCCGAAGAGCATGGAGTAAAAGTTCCGGGCCCAAATCCGTGCTCGTTGGCAAGAGCACGGATGTGGATGCTCTAATACTACTAGAAATTATCTCTCGCTTTCATTTTCACTACAAGTGAGACGTTTATTTTTAGTCGTTGTTTTGCGATGATAATAATAAATAGTTAAAATGAAGAGAAAGTAAAATAAGAGAGAGAATAGTATAGAAGAGAATCATATATACATTATTATCTTAGTTACTTTATTTTATCTCTATTCTAACTATTTATTATTATTTTTGCAAAAGAACGTCCGATTTAGAGCGTCTCACTTGTAACGGGACGGAGGGAGTACTATATTTTGGTTATTTTTACGTTTCCTTTCGTTTTGGACCTTGACATGTTTAGGTTTGTTGATATGGGAACCAAAGAAATGAATTATGATCAGATTTAAGCCTATGGTCCCCACATATTTGTTTCCCAAATCTGTCGTTCAAGGTAAAAGAAATAGATCGAGATTGACAATATTTGCATTTATTATTTTTGTCGTTCAAGGTAAAAGAAATAGATCGAGATTGACAATATTTGCATTTATTATTTTATTAAATGACAGTGGAGTTTGGTAGGTTGTCAAAAACACCATCTAGTGGAAAGGCAGCGCAGAATTTGTAGGGGAGAGGAATTCATTTTTCGGAGGGGTAGTATAGTATTCTTAACTCCATTTCTTGACACGATAGTCAATGTTGTTTCATAAGAGCGTCCACTATAACGTGAACGCGGCTATAGCCGCGAGCGGGGCGATGGCGGGGCGGAAGCGGGGCGGCTTATAGTGGGAAGGGTGTCCGCCGCGGGGGTGGACGCGGCGGGTGAGGGGAGGGACGGCGGACGCGGAATCGCCGCGTGCGGGGCGAGGACGCGGCTGAGGGTGGCAGAGAGAGAAGGAGTGGGGCTATAGCCGCGGCTGTCTATTGCAGTAGCCGCGGCTGACGCGGCGGCGCGGCGGTTCGAGAGGGGGGCGGTGGTGGGAGGGGGCTGTCCGCCCCCTATAGTGGACACCCTAAGAGCACCCGCAACGCGGGCCGCCAGCGTTCCGCGTGCCGTTCCTCCGGAACGGTTTTGCCGCGGAACGCGTTGCGGCGCATGGTTTCGTCCCGGTTCCGTTCCCATTCCGTGCCGGGTGCCGACGGAACGAAACGCGGCACGGTCTGTGCTGCCACGCGCTTCGGCGACGTGGCGCTCCCCGCGGCGTGCGTGAGTCCCACTCGCCGGCCCGCGAGTGGGACACGTCACCTGCTGACGCAATAATTATTTTTGAAAAAAAATGATTTTTTTAAATTTTTTTTATAACGGTAATATTACCGTTTTTTAAACTTTTTTTATTATTTTTTTATTTTTATTTTTATTTTCTTATTCTATAAATACTCCTACTTCATTCTCATTTAACACACAACCAACATCATTTCCTCTCCAATTTTCATATTCAATCTTTACACAAAATGTCCGGCGACGGCAACTACGGCGGTGACGGCTCCGGTGGGTGGGATCTCAACGCGTTCGGCGATTGGCAGACCATGTACAACGCACTTGGTGGTTCCGGGTCATCGACGCCGGGCACCCAGGGGTCGGCGACGCCGGGTGGGTACCAACCACCCACTTTCGATGTGGATGCCTACGCACGACCACCCGGATCGCGGCTTTCTCAGGGTTTGTCCCAGATTCGGGAGAATATCCCCGTTGAACCTACCCAGGGAGGAGGCCGAGGCGGTGAAAGCTCCAGGGCTGCGTCTGAGGCGGCCGAGGAGGCGGAGGAGGAGGAACCGGAGGATCTGGGCCGGCATCCGTACAGCAACGAAGAAACAAAGGCGGTGTACACCGCCTGGCTCACCGTCTCGTACGATCCCATCGTCGGGAATCAACAAGCCGCCAAGTTCTTCTGGGAAAAGGTCCGCGATGTCTACCACCAGACTAAACCGAAAGGGGCCCGGAAGTGCAAATATACAATGCTCCGTGCTCATTTTGGCCGAGTCGACGTACATGTCAAAAAATTTTGCGGCATCTACTCGGCCGAAGAGGCGAACTACCAAAGCGGAGCTTCGGGCGCCGACATTCTGAGGGCGGCTTTGCGCGTCTTCTACCAGGACACCGAGCTACAGTTCAAATATGTTGATATTTGGCAGCTCGTCAAGGACGAGGAAAGGTGGGCCGGCGGTGTCCGCTCGAGCTCGAGCTCAACCTTAAAGCGCACGAAGCACACGGCGACCGTCAACTACTCGTCTGGTGACACCGGTGAGGCCAGCGAGGGTGAACCGCAGGTGTTTGGGGGTACGGGGGATCCAACGCCCGGCGAATACGTGGGATCCAGCCGTGGGCGCCGTCGGCCGCAAGGGACGAAGGCGGCGAAGGCGGCTAGAGCGAGGAAGGGCCGAGGCGAATCAAGCCAGTCGGCCTCGGGATCGGGCTCGCGGGGAGGCTCGGACACACTTATGGTGGTGTACATAACCGCCACAATGGCGGACCCTTCCCGATTCTCGTATGCCCAATTCACGGCCTGGTGGAACGGAATTGTTGCTATGGCAGCACAACTTGGCCTTCCGACTCCCCCTAAACCTCGACCGCCTCCGGAGGATGATTCGTCGGCGGAGTAGTTTTTTTTATTTTCCCACGTTGAAGTGTGTGTTTTTTTTTATTATTTTTTTAAGTTTAAGTTTTAATTTTTTTTAATGTTGTGTGTTTTTTAATAAAGTGTGTTTGTTTTTTTATTAAAGTGTGTTTATTTAAATTGAATTGGGTTGGAAATAAAATAAAAAATGAAATTGAATGAATAGTAATTTAAGGAACGGTTAAGGAACGGATAAGAAACGGAGGGTTGCAGGTTCTGTTCCTTAGTTAAGGAATGGAGTAAATAAGTACAGTGAGGCCCTCAAATAGTGGTTTAAGGAACGGTATAGGAACGGCGTTGTAGATGGCCTAAACCACCTCATGTGGGAGAATTGAATTTCGCCCATTTCAGGTTGCTACAGTGCGGCCTTTCAAATATACTCGGGCTTCTGAAAATTCTACCAAAGAACCTAAACATCATTTATTGGCTACAAATAACCCCAATTCTCAGTATTTCTAAGAGTGTCCACAATGGTGGCCCTCAAGGGCCACCAAAGTTGGCCCGACCACCAAATGTGGCTCTCCTGGGCTCTCCACAATGGTAAATAACAAGGGCCACGAAATGTGGCCCGCTCCAAAATAAAAATTAATTTGTTTACTTTTTTAAAATGATATTTTTTAATTTAACTACAATAAATTTTATTAGACTGTAATTTATGATATTTATAATTTTAATTAAAATAAAACAATTTGGATTGTAAAAAAAAATTGCACAAAAAATATTTATGATCCAGGTTTTGGAACTCCAGATCTACAGCTTCTTGGTACCGTTCATCTTCAGAATCCATATTTCAGAAGTTGAATTGAAATAGATTGGAAAGATTGGAAAGAGTGGTGTTTGAATTGGGGTAGAAAAATGGAGGAAAAATGGTGTGTATTTATAAAAAAAAGAAGCAAAAAAAAAAAAAAAAATTCGGTGGCCGGGCCGCGGCTCTCAGCCCGCTGCAGTGGTGGGCCGCGGCGCACACGGCTGAGCCGCGCTCCCTCTCGGCTCCCAGCCGCCCGTCGTGGCTCTCTGCAGTGGGGGCCGCGCACCCGAGCCACGGGTCGCGGCTCCCCCACTATGGACACTCTAAGAACCTGAACATGTCCTCTTCATCCTCAAGCAGAAACAATTACACAAGTACAAGTTCGTTAAACAATAATTAATACTATTTGAATACCTATAATTGCGCTCAATGTTATTGGATACAAATTTGAATCAAAATATAAATGATTATAACTCGGGTCTCGGTATAATCATCAGTCACAAGCCATTTTTTTAAAAAAAATTGCTATATAATTATCGCGGAATTATTTTTTTTGACTCTTAGCTAAATAACGTCATTCTAGAAGTTCTCACGTTTTCCGTCAAACCTTGTCTCCCAATTGCTAAAGTCTAAAGAGGATACTTCTTAGAAGTTTTCTACATTTTGACCAAGACTTAGGAGTATTAATTAAACATGATCTAATTATTTACGCATGAAATAGGCTAGGCATATGAAAAGCAGAAAAGGTGTACTACATTTTATATTGTTCTGCATAATTATATGAGTGCATTGCTGCGTTTTTTCTTTTTAATTTATACGTAGTTATATCTTTATAGATAGTACGAATTTAAATGTGCGAGTACCCATATTGTTTTAAACCAACTATGAATACATTATGGGTGTTCGGTTAGCAAGATTAAATCTCATGATTAAAT
Source organism: Salvia splendens (assembly GCF_004379255.2). Taxonomy (NCBI): domain Eukaryota; kingdom Viridiplantae; phylum Streptophyta; class Magnoliopsida; order Lamiales; family Lamiaceae; genus Salvia; species Salvia splendens. Next base: position 4,409,856 of record NC_056033.1, on the reverse strand, counting down.
ATGTATCATGTTTGGTTCGTAAAATTGAACCCTTCAACTTAATCCTAGATGTATAGTCTCATGATAATTAGTCATAGCCTCCTCCTTTCAACTAAAATAATCCCACAACTTAATCCTAGATGGATAATCTCATGATATTAGTCATGACAACCGAACGCCACCTATACGTATAATATACACATCAACAACACATATTAATATTATCAATTCATTCCAACTTATATGTAAGGGTGGACATTCAGAGTTTATACTGGATTTTTGCCTAATTCTATCCGATCCGAAAATATGAAGTTTTATGAAATCGGTCCAAATTCAAAATTCCAAAAATTTAACACCAAAAATCTGAAAATCCAAAAATTTAATACCAATATCCAAAATTTAATAGATACTCATTTGTCTTAAAGTAGATGTCATACTCTCTCCTTTTAATTTATCCTACGAAAAATGTCACTTTTTTATGAAAAAAAGTTTTCTCTCTCATCAATATATAAAAATATATTTTTACTCACCATTTAACATACAAAACAATATCTCCTAAAATCTGAAGAGGAAGGAGGAAGTACAATATTTATTAAATTTATTTTGAATTTTAATATATCCGATTTATTTTAGTAATCCATCCGAACATCCTAATATTAAAAAAATTCCATCTAAATTTCAAATTTCAATTTATTTCAAAGGAATTTCAGATTTTAAATATTTTGTTCAACTTGGCAAAATGATTGCAACACAAATTGACCAACCAATTAATCATTTTCACCGGTCTCTCAAATTTTTTTTTTCAAAAACCTTAATTTCTTAAATCTTGCAGCACACATTTATATATTTAACCGGAAAAAAGAAGCAAATTGTAAAATCGCCCCACTAATTTTTCTCTCCCTCCCTCTCTCTCTCTTTATTTCACGCATGGCTTCCACCGTCGCAGGATTCATACACGCTAGGCGGGATCCATAAACCCTAACCAAACCCCCGAAATAACGCCAATTCAGAAGCTCAATTCACTGAATTTTCATCTCGCCTTCTGTTTCCTGTAGCTAATTTGGATTTGGTAATCGAATAATCAAACAATTATTATGCATAGATCTGGTGCCGCGATGGCGTGGAACGTGTTCAAGTTCTGTACTGCGCTGCGGGGGCTCGGCTCGATCATGATTTTACTGGTTCTCGGCGTCGTCGGCGTCAGCTATTACGCGGTGGTGATCACTAATTACGGCCCTGGACTCGCTGCCGGCGGCCTCGATTCACTCATCGCTTTCGTCGTCCTCACGATGTTCCATTTTCTGGTAATCAAATATAGGATTTTTCATTGTTTCAAAATCTGATGCTCCCCTGTCTGTGAAATTTGGAAGTCAATGTTTGTTGGAGTTTGATCTGTTCGTTTCTTCAATTTTAGTTCACTGGACTATTACGGGGATTTTTTTAAATGGATTTATAGATCTTCCTCTGGGTTGTGTTATTTTCTGCTGTACAAGATCAACTATTTCACATTGGTGCGTGGACTTGATAAGTGTAGATAATGACCGTTTTGTCTTTGATTTAATGGGAGTGAGCATCGTGGAAAACAATCGATTATTAATGGTCTTGATTCATGTGGTATAAAGATCTTTTCGATCAGGTAGAAACAATTTGGTGGGTGTATAATATTTGTATTCTGTTCGGCAAGTTTATGAATTCAACAATGTCCACTAGATTGATGACTATTGGAAATTGAACTAGTCATTGTTTGAGTTGAAGTTAGTGTTCTATCTGTCCAATTTGATGTACTGATTTATATTTTATAACAGCAGTGGAATACTGTAATTCTTTTTGCCTATCAAGTTTGAATTTTCTATAAATTGGACAAGTGACATATTGCTGCATGGCACATTCAATGAAATAAATCGCTAATAACATTCCTTCTGCAGTTGGTTATGCTGTTATGGAGTTATTTTTCGGTTGTCTTTACGGACCCAGGCACTGTACCTCCAAATTGGCGGCCGGCAGCAGATGAAGAAAGGGGAGATAATGATCCATTGACTGCATCAGAATTTCCACCTGATACCGAAAATGGTAGAATTCGCTTTTGTAGAAAGTGCAACCAATTGAAGCCACCTCGCTGCCATCACTGCTCTGTTTGTTAGTGCTTCTTGCATAAATCCTTGGAGATTGTTAGATTTCAATATTGTTTTTTCCATGACTGATGTGTTTTTGTTGGATTAACATCTTAGGTGGGAGGTGTGTACTGAAGATGGACCATCATTGTGTTTGGGTTGTCAATTGTGTGGGGGCACTAAACTACAAAAATTTCCTCCTCTTCCTGGTATTGTATTTTAACTTTCTGAGTGTTGTACTGGCTGACATTTTCCAAACCTGACATTTATGTTAATCGTCAATAGATTACTAAGCTTACAAACGCTGTTGGTCATAATATAGCTTCGGCACAGGATTTTTTGTCCATTGCATTTCCACCATTATAATTAGTGTTGTCACCTAAGGGTTTTTTTCATCTGTGGCATGGAAATGAATATGATCTGGGATTGTGTGGATCTTGTGAAGGCTCTGCATCTATATTCGATTCGCTTGATGGCATTGATTACATTATAATTTTCTTTTTTCTTTGCAGTTCTACACATTCCTTGAGACTAGCCTTGTGACTTTGTCATTACTCCCACACTTCATTGCATTCTTTAGTGATGGAGAGATCCCTGGAACTCCTGGAACTCTTGCAACCACATTTCTTGCATTTGGTATGGCAACCTCTCCTCTTCTTTCCTTTCCTAGTTTTTTTATATATTCGGCTGTGATATATCTAATGTTTGCAGTCCTGAATTTGGCATTTGCGTTGAGTGTAATGGGATTCCTAATTCTGCACATATCATTGGTGGCTGCCAACACTACAACTATTGAGGTACTTCACCTTCTTTTTGTTTGGATAATTCAAGATCAAGAATAAGCAAATGTCTCATCCTCATGGGACAGTGCTGATACACCAAGTTTTGATGTAACTTTCAGGATATGTTGAATGTACACCTGTATTTCAATGCTATACTTTCAGGAGCTACTTCCTAAAGCTCCTTATTTACTGCTTCCATCCTTTTGGTTATATTCCTCTGAAGCATGCAATTGTCACTGTTATTATTTTTTTAAAAATTACTTGACATGATTTTTGCTTTCTTTCTTCTCATTTCATAATTTGGATTTATGTGAGGTAATGATGCTGACGTTTTGTTGATTTTTTTACCGTAGGCTTATGAGAAAAAGTCTTCTCCAAAATGGCGTTATGATCTTGGGAGAAAAAGGAACTTTGAGCAGGTAAGGCTATAAATTTTCACTATAGTGTCCTCTGGAGTAACACTTCCAACTGTACTTGTCCCTTCTAGACATGAAGTTAAAATGACAATTAAAAATAGTCGATTTCAATTCTTCAACATACATTTGCAACAATACACATCTTCTTAAACACTGCCTTAGGTTTTTGCGCGTATCTTATACGACTGCTTGTTCTGTGATAGGTGTTTGGGATGGATAGGAAGTTCTGGTTTATGCCTGGTTACTCTGAAGAAGATCTGAGACGTATGCCCGCCCTCCATGGCCTCGAATACCCTTCGAAGCCCGAACTAGGTGCCCAAGAATTCTGAGATGGATGATAGCCACAAAAACATCATAGATTATGACATCTTGTTTAAAGTTGCTGGTGCCGTGAGCTAGGGGGTTCTGTTTTTCCACAGAATTTTTACAGCGGCTGCCTCGTGCAGAAGTATCAGCTGAGAATGGTGCAGAAGAAGAGTTTGATGGGTGGGAGCTGTGATTAGGATTATAGATGAGAATGATATATTGATGCATGGGGGTTAGAGAAGACATGGCTATCTATGATACAAGATTGCTGACTGTGGTGACGTGGCAGGCCAACCCAAAATTGTTGTAACATGTAAGCCTTGTTCTTTCCAAATGTAGATTAATCTTTAGGATTATGCGTATTGACACCAAGTACCCCTGTATTATAGTGAAATTCCACTTTTGTCAATCTTGCTCCTCTTTCTTTTATATGTATTGATTTATATTTTGACTCTTGAAAGAAAAACGTCGTCATATCTATTTTTCTTTGAAGGACTAACATGTGCAACATTAACTATTTTACCGTATATCCTAATAATTATTTTAGCTTAAAAAATCCCAACAATAATTTAATTATAAATTCGTACCGATGTCTCCATTTTTGTTTAACGTGTCCAGTCAAAAAATTTTCGAAGCCTCCAAGCTCTAGGGGCAATTCGATCTGGAAGTTTTTTGACGAATTTTTTATAAAGCAAAAAATTTAATATTATGTAAATAATTTTTTGTAATTATTCTAAGATCAAGATATTTTAATATTAAACGGCGTCACAAAATCGAAAAATCAGGATGCTGCTACATTCTAAATATAAAGTAGAAAAACATGCAACGTAAAATTCGAATTTTGAGAAAGCACGGGAACAATCTAGGCGCAGCACAAATCTGACACGTGTCAGCGTCACGGCTATATATGTTCCTTTGAGCTCGGGAAAAGTTTCGCTCTCACTTCTCGATATTCAATTTCTCTCTCATTCCGATCCAGAGGCTGAAAATAGGTAACTGCGCAATGAATTCATCCTATATTTCCGATTCGTTATTCGCTTATGATTCGTGCGTGTGTTTATAATTACTACTCGCTGCTGCAATTTTGACTAATACCTTGATATCGTGGATGATCGCGCGTAAATTGCCTTTTCGTTTCCACGTTATCAACGAACGGTGAGCTTGATTTGATCTTCTGTGCTTGTTGTTTCCGGATGGTGTTGCTATATTACAATTTTTTTTCTGAGAGAAGATGATTATTAACCGAGATGAGCTCGCAATTATGAGTTGAGTTGTTTTTTCCTAGAGCATGTGGAAGATTGGATATACCTTTAATTTCGAGATTTTGTGCTGCGCATGCTTATTGCGTTGCTTTGTTGAATGGTTGATGGCTCTTGCACAGGGTTGCTATGTGTGGGATTGCTAGGTTTATGTCTTTAATTTTTGCAGTCTCTGTACCGATGCATTTGGAGCTCAAACTGGTTTGTTTATGATTCCGTTCAAGTAAGAGAACATATTTGTGATCTTGTTTCTGGAAATACTACAAACACTTGGGGTTGAAGTCATTCTTTATGCATATGAAATTTATTTCCATTAGTTGTCAGTCATAGCATTAGAAATATAGTTTGCTCCACCGTTTTTGAAACATTTACTGAAACTTATAGGGAAGTGCAAGTGCAAGCACAATGAAAGGTGACAGAGAAGAAGTGAGAGAGGAGTCCAGAGCTGCTGGTAGGCAGCTCGACGGTTTTGATAGCACTGGTTTCCATGGAAGCATGTTTCCCAGCATATTTGGAGGGAAGGATCCTTTTGATGATCCTTTCTTTTCTCGTCCCCATGGGGCCTTTTTTGGCTCGGGCAAGATAAGCTCCGGTAATCCTGGTAACGTGCAGCCTATGAGCAGATCAAAAGGACTAGTGATAGAAGAGCTGGACAGTGATGCTGAAGATGAGGAGAATGATGTTCGTAGTCCCTCTTGGGCAAATAACAATCCACTTGTTGAGCATCCGGATGATCAGGATGATGGTAAATAGATGTGTCTTGGTTTTTGAATCCTGCAGAATGAAGTTCATGTGCTGATGACAGATCTAAATGACAGATTATGGAAAGAGTCCCAGAAAACTAAGGGACGTGTCATCCAGTGCAAATCAGATCAAAGTGGAACCAGAGAAACCATGGTCTCACAGTGTAAGCTTCCAGAAGGTGACATATGGTGGGATCAACGGATCATATTATACAGCAACAACTTCTCGTAGGACGGGAAGCGATGGAGTACGTCTATAACATTTGCTAAGTCTGGGTTTTCCATGTTGTTTGTTTATTTCTAATACTACAATTTTTCCTCTTCAGGTGACATGGGAAGAGAGCAAGCAGGCTGATCGAACGACAGGTCAAGCAGCCCACAAGGTCTCCAGAGGAATTCATGATAAGGTGAGCATACATTATCAGAGATATAGTATACACAGAATTTTACAACACTTGCATGATAGGGTTAGTTTACCTGCACTGTTACTCTTTTGAGACGAGGCAGAAAATTCTGTTTATTTAAATCTTTGACATTAGGTTACTTTCTCAAAATTGGGCAATATAGTGGAGCTCGACCCTGTGAAGTTTAGTTGTTTTTTCTTCTCAAATTTTCAGATAAAGTTCATGCATGATTTACAGCTGAAGCTAGCATGCCTAACATACAACGTGATTCTAGCTGTCTCTTCCAACGTTAACATGAAGTAATTGTACATAGAGGTGATGGTGTGTTGGGATCTGTTGACCGTTGCATATGTTCTGCAGGGGCATTCAGTCTAAGGACGCTTGGTTTGGATGGTAAAGTGGAAAGTGTGCAGACTCTACAAAACCTAAATGAAGGTTAGTTGTGTACAAAACAGAGATGGTGCACCCATTTCTGCTCAGTAGCAGGTTGCTGATGTAATGCTTTATTGCAGATGAGCTTGACAGCTTTGAAAAAGCATGGGGAGGCGTTGCGGACAATCACTTCCGTGGTAGGACTGATTCATTTGATTTTCCTAATATCTCAGGTAATATAAGTTGTTCTAATTATCAGGGGTCTTGTGTTTGCGCATATGTAAGGCTATAAAGTTGAAAATGGCTGAAAACTAAAAGCTGATCCTCACAGTTGATATCTGTGACATGATGGTGATATCAAGAACTACAACCCAGCTTCTAGGCATGCTAACACTTGTGATGATGTTCCGTGTGTGACAGGGATGCATAGCAATAGGCTTGGTCCATTGGCAGCCTGGAGAAGCTCATCCGATCCATTGCAAGAGCTGTCGCACACAAACAGAAGCAGGAGCTTCAATCAGGAGCAATCCACGAGAGGAAGACCGAAAAAGGTGGTTACCATAAACATTGAATAAACAAACCAGTAACAGCTGCAGCCATATAGATGGGCATCAGTTTTTAAGTGGTCGGTATGGATATCTTGAGTGTTTTCTTGGCATCTATTGAAGGACCTCTTGATTTCATGATGGTTGGATTGATGTTTGATATACTAGTAACCATCCTTCTGAAGTAGATGCACTAAATTAGATTAGGATAAGCTCAATTTTCAGATCTCTTGAAATCAGCCTTTTATTATGAAGGTTCCAAAAAAGGCCAACATTTTATTGCATGAGCAAATGTTTCAAGAAAGACTGTCGCCAAGAGCACAATATTCATAACCTATTTCAAAATAGTTTCTTAACATCTAATTCTCCAAATATTCAATCATGTGCAACACATACTACTTATTAATCTTCTCACACAAAACAAGAGTTGATTACGAACTGAGAATGCACGGTTGCGCCTGTATGCTATGAAAGAATGCAGGAGCTCATGGAGGCGGTGGATGCATCTTGCAAACATCACAAGCAACATAAATAATTACCCAGCAAAGTATACGACGAGGGGAAAATAAATAGCACAATGAGTAGCAGCCTTTCACAATGTAAGAGATCCATTAAACTCGTCATATATCAAAACATGCCTCAACAACTAAGGAAAAGTGTCTTCGATAACAGAGATTCTAGTAGGACCTCTCCTATACTGAGATAGGACTTGATTAACAAATCCTAGTCTCCAGTAAATTCTCTTCTAGGCCACGAGAGTGCTGGCGGTGGTAGATTCACTGCAAAGAAACCAACCAAGTTACTCAGTGCTCATTGAACACAGAAAGATATAAGCATGAGCCACATCATTTGTGCAGTCACCACGTGATGGTGGCTTACGAATACTTTACAGAAATCGCCTAGTTATCAAAAGTCAAGATGAACTTACTACTTCCAGACAGGTGGAAGCTTCTTGGTCTTCTTATAGTAGCGAGCGAGCCTGTGGATCCTGCTCTCAACAAGAATGAGCCTAAACTTGGAATCCTTGTCCTTCCTATTCCTCTCAAGATGCTTCCTGATGGCAACAGCCTTCTTAATAAGGTGGTACAAATCCTCAGGAATCTCAGGAGCAAGCCCTGTGTACAGGAAACAGTTAGACTCTTGCAACATTTAACAATTATGATGAGAAGAAAACATGAGACACTGAACAAACATACCATGGCCCTTGAGAATCCTCAAGATCTTGCTGCCAGTGACACTCTTCACCTGGGCAATGCCATGAGAATCACGAAGAATAACACCGATCTGGGATGGTGTCAAGCCCTTTTTGGCAAACTTACAAATGTTTTCTTCAACCTGAATCAGGAGATAAACATGAGCTGTCTGAATAAATCTGCTATTAGAGAAATGTATGAAATCTAATAACAATAATAGCATGTGTCAGCATGCAAAAATAGTTTATAACAATTAACTTCAACTACATCTATGTAGGGGGTAGTCTAGAAACAAATTTGGCATGTTCCTTTTTGAGGACTGGGGGCTAACAAACAAAGATACATAACCATCCTGTATTCAAAGCAATACTCAAAGAACACAGAATCATGGTTAAATGACAATCATACGAAATGCAGCAACAATGTGGAAGAGAATTACTATAACAAACACTAGATGATGAGAATTATGAACTTAACAAGAAAGACTATGAGAAAATCATGACTAAGATATAAACTGTAAACAATTGAAATTCATAACTTCAAAATTATGCCAGTTATGCTTACGAAGCCTTAATCTTATCTCCGCTGTTTCACCATCAGCCGTCCAATGAAAGTAGCAGAGATTATTAAGATTGTGACATATCCTACAACATTACACGAACACCTACTAGTATGTCTAGACAAAACCCATCCCATAGAGGTAATTGTTCACCACAAGACAAATTAGCTAACAAAAGATACATGATTACCTAATTATGCAGTTCATCAATGCCCTGAAATACCGACGAGAAAGATTACACAAAAACAATAATAACATGTTATCACAGAGCATATAACAATAAAGCATCACATTGTTCAACATTTCATTTTGAAGTTCAAATAAACACAACAGGCATTGAATATTAATATCAATCTAATGAAGTGCTAATGAGAAAATCTTCTGATTAGAAGAACGGGAAAAAAGGCACATTAATGACGTACATCCTGGGATGAGATTTTGAGCCAGCTCGGGGGCGTCCTCTTGTACGGAAGTGCCGACGCTGAAATACCCTTACTGAAACAATCGATAAAATGCAGTTTCAATAGTTATAACCGTAAACAGGGACAATCGAGCGAAAGTGAGGACCAAAAAAAGCTACCCTCTGCTGTGCATACGACCCATGGTGGCGGCTAAGGTTCGCGGCCCGGCGGCGGCTAGCTGATCAGCTGCTGTGGCGAAATGGTGTACAAAACCCTAGAGAAACGAAGGTAAAATCGGAAGTGAAAGGGTTTATATATGTGTCCAAAGCAGATTTGCAATTCAGTCCTTGACGTTTATATATTTTGCATTGTGCCCTGGGAGTGGAGAAATTATATGTATATAGCATAATCAATTAAAACAGCCAAATAGGTAAATTCCACATCAATTTTTCTGGAAAATAAATTCAATAAACAAACAATTTTCTATTTCCAAATAAATTTTCAAAAGGTGTTGGTTGAATGGTCTCAAATGTCTATCGGTGTGCGGCAGCCACATAAGCTAATTCTAACTCTAGTAAAATCATTAAATTTACCCATTTATGATTAAATTGATCAAATATGGATAGATCATAGATCTTCGTATTCACATATTCAGTTTCATTTTCCTATATTTTCACCAAATATGTCACTAAACAAACCCATTATTATTTAATACTCTAATATCGGGGGACGTGATCAATTGCTAACTAATTAGGAATTCAAAATTAAGATCAATTTTTAACCATTAGATTATGAGATTTAATTGTTGATATAATGTGAAGTGAATTATATTTAAAATTTAAATAATTATTAAATAAAATTAAAGGGGGTTAATATCAATTCTCTCTTATTAAAATTAACCTAAAACTTTAAATTTACATACCTCTCTCCATTTAAATTATTTTTTCACAAAAAATATATCAAATTAAAGTTAATTTTATAAGGATTTTAGCGAGATCTCAATTGCATATGTTCCGACGACGTTCGGATTATAAAATTTGATGATTTTTATTTCAATTTTCGTATATGTTGATAAACACATTTTTTTATCAACAAGTATATCAAAAAATTTGAATATAATGCAGGTAAAATCTCAATATAATGCATGCAAGATTTGAATATAATGCAGGTAAAATCTCAATAAAATTGTGTTGATATTTTCGTGTACTTATGTTGAAATACTCATGTTATTATGTTGATATTTGTAATACATTACGTTGATATAAAAAAACACGAAATTTATGATATGATAGCAAAATGACGATCTTACTCATTTGTTGATATTTTGTCTACTATTTATTGAAATTCGTAAGATTTAATTTCATCCACTTATTTTAAAATTTAAAGGTGAAGATTTGGTCTTGATTTTAGATTATGATGTTATAAATATAACAGAACCTTTCTACCTTCTATCCAGAGTAGGCTAAAACATAGTAAGCGTTAATTTAAAATATATTACTGCAAGTAATGAAAAGAATACAGTAAATTATTTTGACGTACAAAAATAAATAGTAGGCCGACCCTATTTACACGGGATATCTTAGAGCATCCACAATAGTGGACGAGCGACTAGCCAGCCGCTTGTCCGTCGCGCTCATCCACTATTGCGACCAGCGAGACCTCCGTTCGACTAGCGGCAAACTATAAAGATTCAAGGCATACTAAACTTTGTTTAAATTGTTGGTTTTTTTGTTGCATTGTATTATTTTAAAAAAAAATTATTTAATAAAATTATTATTACACTTTCTCTGCCCGTATTTGGGTCGAAATTTTAATTCCATAATTGCATATTCGCGAATTTGTGAATTTTTATTATTATACATGTCCGCGGGTATATCCTAGTGCTTGTCAGTGGGGTGGGAAGTCCTAGTGGCGTGAAAGAAGGTGTTTTTGGGAAGTCCTTCGTACTGCTAGCCCGTGAGGAAGTCCTTCATACTGCTCTTATTATGATAGGCTGAGTGATGCTTGAACTCTAGAATCAGATAAACGTGACTGGAATTTGATTTCGTGGATCCTGTGCTTCTGCTAAAAGTTGGTAACTAACTCAAGTTGATCTCATCTTGAAATGCTTTCATGGACAAGTTTTGCGATAGAATGAACCAAATTGTCCTTCAATTTTTATTACATGAGTAGAATTGCATGTGTGTTTTGCTAAGTTGCAAGCATGGAACGAATCGATGTTCAAACCCTAACATTTTGGGTTAAATTGGAGTATATTACGTATATCGTTTTTTTACAGGGGATGTCTGTTTGGGGGTAATGTCGTTTTCTAATTTGTGCATACAACAACGGAAACTGCATCATACCTTATAATTTTAGTTGGTATTGTCATTTCAGCTGAGAGTAGATATTAAGCTATCTGAGGGAGTCCAGTCCAGTCCAGTATGCTGCTGGGAAAGAGAATATGTGTTGGATGGAATCGGTTGCTTTTACTTCTTCTGGTGGTTATTTTAATCACCCGCTTGCTATCAGGTAGATTAGACCATTTCACTGTTCCTTTATGATTTCATTCTGTTTTTATGCGTATGAAATGGAAATATCAAATAAGGATGCTCTTCTTTCAGTCAAGGAGCTCCATCAACAAAGGGATTTTCAGGATGTGCCTAAGGAGAAGCCAAAGCCTGTTCCTCTTATCCAAGGACCTGCTGCTGGGGAGGGACTTTCCGACCGTTTGCAATGCCAAGGTTGGATAAATTCCGTCTTCTCTGTGGAGAAGTTTTAGCTTCTATCTTCATGAGATTTGAATTCCATTAGTTACAACTAAATTGTGCACTAGGTTTTATTGTCTAATCCATGTTATAAATATGTGTCAACCGATAATTGAGTGTTCCGTCAACTTCCTTTTTTATTTTTATGAGCATTTGCTATATTAGGCATTTATCACATTGATTATTCCATCTCAAATTTATCTATACACAGAGTTTTTGTGCTGTTGCTATATTTCATCTCAAATGCATGACTGTTAAACTTATCATTCGTTACCTTAGTGCTCAACCTACAACATTTTCAGGAACAAGGGCGCTTAACACAACACAATTTGGGAGCATCCCTAAGAACTGTCTCTCAATTGTAACTTTTGTCACCGTATTCACTATCTACAACTCTACAGCTGACAGTAGACCAACTGAGCTGGTTACTGTTGGGAACATGTCATATAACAAAGTGGAGAGGTCGATGGCCATTTTGAATGTTTTCTTAAAGTTTGTTCAGGTATTTGTTATTATGATTTTCAAAACAACCATTATTGAAATTATTTTGATTTTGTGTGTAGTTATGGCAATCCTATGGAGCAATATTAGTGTGCATAGGATATCCACAGTTCTAACTTCTGAGTTTTTTGAATTATCAGTAATTGAATTATTTGAATTTTATTCACCTGCATGGTAATTTGTCATCTAAGGAAGATGTAATCGGAAGTGCGCACTCTTGTGTCCTCCTCACTCTCTTCCGGCATCTTCACATAACTTGAGAGCTTTTTAGATATCATATCACTGAATATCTGTGTTTAGTAAATTTTTTCTTTCTTCATGCTTCTATAACTTGAAGCTGAACTTCTTATTATAGCTTAAGCTTCATGTTGGCAATTTGGTTTGTTAAATAGATTTGACTTGCTTTGCAGAAACTGTCCATTTTTCATTTAATGTAAACTGCAATATAAGCTTCAATTATCTCATTTTCAAAAATGGATGTGTATCATCGATGAGTACTATTAGAAAAAATATATTGGAAAGCATTTCTGGAGTCAGTGGGTCGGATATCTGTAGTCAATAGCTGTCTTGGTGCTTTAATCATTACAGCTTACATCTATAACAAGGGTTAGTCCTAAGCCATGGGGTTGTGATTCTTCTATTGCTCTATATAAACCATTGGTAATCAATTCATCAATTTTCTGTTTGTCTGCTATAAGTTTCCTGGATCTACAATTTTAATACCATAAGTTCCTGCAACAATCATTTGATGTTTCTTTGTTTACTATCTATCCATAATGATGCATCGGTAATGGTGACGTGAATTAATGACAGCATCTTATTACCAGAATTTTTCCACTATTCCCAACTGGGTTAAATTTATCACACTATGTGCAATGTCATTTAATTTGTCTCAGTTGAACCAACTAATTTGATGCTCCATAAATGATTCTAGGAAGCCATGTATGGATGCCATGTTGTCATTCTTACTGATCCCACCTCTGATCTTCCTCTGCCTAGAGATCGCCTCACCATTCAACCAATAAAAGGTGAATATTCGAGAGACAAGTTGATGCTTCAAAGAATCAAGTCGTACATTGTAAGAGCACAGAGCACTGTCTATTCTTATCATTCTCTGCTTAACTAAGTTTGGTGGTATGCATTAGATAATGGTAGTCAACTAGTATGTGTCAGAACAGCTGATTTAAAATTTCAAAATGGCTTTATTTCTTTCTTTCTTTTACATGCTCACGTGATGTTAAATGCAAGCCTTTTGAGTCGTCTTCCTTGGTGAACCTTTAAATTTTCTTGTTTGCCCAAGGAACAAGATAGTGGATTTTTATATCTATGCTCTGTTGATACTCTTTCTTTGCGTATTGTACTTCACTTATATTTATAAATATCTTGAAATATTTAAGTCAAAGCTAATGTTTTATCATATGTAAGAACCATCTCCCTAACATTTTGCTGGATTTTATTTAAAAAGTTGATATACAGTTTAGTAGCTAGACTTTCCCACATCTGTTGCTTGTGCAGATATTTCTACAAACAAGACTTGAGAAGCTTAAACAGGACCAGGAACCAGAAACTCATTTCATTTTCACGGATTCTGATATCGCAGTAATAGGAGACCTTGATGATATATTTTCTGACTATCGTGATTTTGATCTGGCTCTTACCTTCCGCAACAACAAAGATCAACCTCTAAATTCAGGATTCATTGCCGTAAGGGGCACTGCTGATGGAATTCAAAGGTACATTGTGCTTTCTCTTTGGCATCCAGGCCTAAAAATTGTTCTGTGGCAGTTTCAGAGTATATATTCTTCTAGTTCTATTTTATCCGTCCGTGGTTCTCATAATTTGTCCATATTGCCAAAATTGGTGCTTGATATGAATAAATAATATACTCTCTTTGTCCACAGGGGCATGGCGTTCTTACAAGAAGTACTAGAAGTTTACAGTTCAAAATTTATGCGAGCTTCTCGAATGCTTGGAGACCAATTAGCTCTTGCATGGGTTGTTAAATCTGAACCCAACTTTAACATGAAAAGGTTCTCTAGGAGAGAGGCTTTCCAATACATGATTGGTGGTGCTTCGGTGCTTTTCCTACCGTGCTCGCTTTATAATTGGACACCACCAGAGGGTGCAGGCCAATTTCGTGGAAGGAATGCCTTTGGGTGTGAAGGTAAAAAACACTACAAAATCTGTTTATTCTTATTCAGTTATTGGCTAAAGTTTTTAAACAACACTTTTTTCTCTCAGAATCTAATTCATTTCTGGACATAGGTAGTCCATTTTAAAGGATCAAGAAAACGACTGATGCTCGAGGCCTGGAACTACTACCTGTCGTCTCGTCATAACCTCCCCGATATGCTATGCCTCATCTTGAGAAGTGGAAGAGCAAAATATGACTTCCGAACTCTGTATGGGCTTCTTTTTGCCGTAGCAACTATCATTATCATTATCAAGTTACATAATTTGATCCCTTCAAATTGAAGGTGTTTCGATGAACTGATGCTTCATCAGGTCCTTCACTCACTGTCACAGGAGACCATGTTCCTGCAGAGCTCCTTAACGGGGGTGGTTGTTGGTTTCAAGAAGTTAGTATCTGCTACTACCCAGCATGAGATTATCCGGGGACAAGAAGAAATCCACGTCCGCCAACACGTCTCACTTCTTTGGCACTAACTCTACCTGTCTTTCCTTTCTCAGCTTCAAAGGCGTGTGCTTTAGAGTGAGTTTTGGTTCGAAAATAGTTCGATTGAATAGCGACAGATAACCTATAAACTCAAGTTTTCACTTTTCTGTATGGATCTCATGTGACTATGAATTCGTTACTGATATTTTTTTTTCTTGAAGAGGTAAAAAAAAGTGGTCCAGTTACTATTATGTCGAGTTCAGTATTTGAAGTATTGTCAAATGGTGCAAAAAAGAAAGAAAAACGTTGGCCTATTTAGGCAATCAATTGCTACATGTCACTTCCTTTAAACGGCAATTCAACAAAATTGCAACGCTCTTCACTTCCAAGTCAAGACATATCAATTAATAAATCGAAATATGAAGAAGAATTGCGAAGTAGGATTAATCCCCACTTTCTTTCTTTCTTTAACGGAAAAGCAAAAGCTAAATTCTTGATTTGTATTCCCCTAATTTCTTGGCATCTGTATCAGTATTTCCATTCTAGGTCAGAAACCTAAGTTTTCCAAAGACAAAATCACTAGGGCTTTTTTTGTGTTGCTTTAAAAAGCAACCACTTTCAATTCTTTAGCCATATGCTACAATCCCTCAATACCACCTCCAATCAATATATAACTATGTTTTGTTTCTTACATTAACTGTGCAGGGTAAATTCCTATATGACTTGATCTATGAATCTAAACTGAATTTGGTTAAAGAAGTTAATGATGGGTTCACATTAAATCAAGATCCACTTAATACCAAGACATGAAAACAAAACCCCCTAACAACTGACAAGATTCTACAAGAGCCCACAAAATCCTTACACCAAAATCAGTACTACAAGTTAGTAAAACATCTTGTATCAAAGCAAAAACAGTTAAGCTCATCGTAAGCATGCCCAAAGCAGCAAGAAAGGGAAGAACATTGTACATGAGCAGTAACACCTTCAACAGAATACTGTCATTTTTCATCTTAATGAGTGCAGAAACATGAAACAAAGTTCATTTATTGATACACAACAGCAAAGCGAGTGCTATATTTGAATCGGATTTGGATCGACACATGTCCATCAAAATCAGCAAGTTGTTCCACCAGTTTATGAATTCTACAACAAGTAAACTACAACAAATACAATCAATCCCATGAATGACAATATCTTGTGTGGCCTTTGATGCAGATCACAAACACCAGGTGAAATCAATCAATGCCCACAGGCCACAAGAACTTCAATCGTGGGATCAGGAATCTCATCCTTATACGATGAAATCATGATACTCGAAAGCAAGAACAATTGTGCCAACAAAACACAGATATAGATTAAGAAACAATTATAAGAATAGGAATGGAAAAGAATAGAATGGGTTCTACCGCACAAAGCCAAAACTTTTTGTATCCACTATCATTGCGCGCTCTTCTTGCCACTCCCATAGTAACTGAGGTACCACCGCGCAAACTTCTTCAGCCCTGTTTGCAGATCTGTCGTGGGCTTATACCCGAGCTCCCTCTGCGCCAAACTTATATTGGCATGTGTAAACTGCACATCCCCATTCCTAGGCAGCTTCATAACCAACCTCTTCGCCTTCACCTTGAGCAATCTCTCCAAGATGCTCACAAGATTCGATACAGGCACAGGCGAAGTGTTCCCCAGATTGTACACCCGCAGCTGAGCCTGCCCCTTCTTCTTCCCACCACTGCCAGTGCTCTTCTCAGCAGTATCCAATGCAGCCAAACACCCCTTCACTATATCATCAATGTAGGTGAAATCCCTAGCCACAGTCCCATGATTAGCACCCTCAAAGATGGGAATCGACTTCCCTTTCAACATATCCCTAGTGAAGAAGAAATATGCCATATCAGGCCTCCCCCACGGCCCATAAACCGTGAAGAACCTCAATCCGGTGAGGGAAAGCCCGTAGATGTGATTGTAAGTATGTGCAATCTCCTCACCAGCCTTCTTAGTTGCAGCATACAAACTCGCAGGCTGATCAGTCCTATCCCTCTCCGAAAACGGCACCTTGGTGTTCAATCCATACACAGAGCTACTCGAAGCCCACACAATCGAAGGCTGAGGGTTTGCTTCCTTGCAAACCTCAAGCAAGCTGACTAATCCAGCAATGTTGCTATGCACATAAGAGCTTGGATTCTCCATAGCATAACGAACTCCGGCCTGCGCTGCCAGATGCATAACATGAGTAAAAGGCACGATTTCAAAAAGCTTCCTCAACAGAGAAGCATCATTGATATCTCCCTCAACAATATACACCCCTGTGCGCTCCAACAGAGCCTGCCTCGCCTTCTTGAGCGAGGGATCATAGTAATGATTAAAATTATCAAGGCCCACGACGCCATCGCCCCGCCGCTTGAGGGCGGCGGAGACGTGTGTGCCGACAAAACCGGCGGCACCGGTTACTAAAACAGAAATCCCATTTCTGGACCTAATCTTAGCTGAGGCTCTGACCCTTTTCTCAAAGTTAGCATCTCGATAGAAACTGGACCTAAGCGACCTTCTAGAAGGATCTGAGGTAGTGTGGGGCGATGAAGATGGTGATCTGTAAAAGAAGAGATAGATCAATCCGAGAAACACAAGCGACCAGAAAGTGAGCTTAGCTAGAGACGAATGCAGCCGCAGCCTATAGTAGGGTGATTTCTCGATCTTGAACTTTCCCGGGGTTGATGGGGCGCAGTCAATGTGCTTCATCTGTGGCGAAATCCACTGAATTTGTTGATAGATTTGCGAGCTGCCCCACTTGGAAATTCGGTGCTGATTTTAGTTTGAAAATGCTAGGGTTTTGGTTGGGGATTTTGCAATTACTTCTTGGCTTGCGAAATTGGCGGATGCGGTGTTCAAGATTGGAGAGAAGAAGCCAAAGGGTATCTCAAAATAGACTTCTTTTTCTCTTTTGGTTATTAATGGAGGTGGGGTTGGTGGTGGTGGTGGCGATGGTGTATTTTTCTTTTCTTTTTTCTTTATTTTCTTTTATTTTCTTTTTTTTTTTTGCTTTTGTGTTGGGTTGTCTTTTTTACTTTTATTCCATTGCTTCACTTGTGAAATAAAATGTGAAGAATTTGATGAATGTTTAATGGAATGATTGGGGAAGAGAGAGAGGGGATTGAAGCAATAGTTTCAAAAAAATTTAAATTTTTATTGGTAAGTCAAACACAGACTGTCATTAATGGCAAAGATTAACGTCAATATCCATGAGATTTAGCGAGAGTTTAATTGTAATTAGTGCTTATTTAGGGGTTTTTCATTTGTATATTTGGTTGATTATTTGGTTATATTATAGATATTTATAGAATATGTAGTACATTTCTAAATGTATAAGTAATTGTATGAGTGTAGAAGATTATATATGTATAAATTGAAATGATGCACTATATAAATAGAATACGTCCTCATTATGATATTATGGTTGGAACTTATCTGGCTAAATAGATCCTCTATTTTGTTATGTTTATTTATTTAGTTCTTGTTTTGATTAATTGTTAAGATAAATAGAAAAAAGGTGTTGTGGTGGTTTGAGTGTTGAGGGGTTTTACTTTTTGATTTGTTGTAAAGTGGCTTGAAATTCATGGCTTGATTATCACATGGGTTTGTTGCAAGACAAAAAATATTAGTAGTATATGCCTACCTTGAAGGAATGTGAATATTGGAGTAGTGAGTTTTTGACATTTGTGAATGATTAAGAAGCACTGAAATAGTATTTGTTTGTGTTTGTTCAGGAATTATTTTAGTGATATTTTATGTGTTCAGAATTTAGATGGGTAAAGGGAGATTGATTCCATTTATATATGTATATAGATAGTGTTTGATTTTCTAGATAAAATAATATTAAGATATAATTTATGATTAAGTTGTTAGATTATTTTAATCGAAAAAGATTGGTAATAATTAATTATCATATAATTATTCATTTAAGATTAAATAGTAGGATTTAATATTATAAACAAAACATAATACATGTTAAATCATCATATATAATCTTACTATCCTAACAGTCCCGTAGCAATCAAAATTTGTAAATCTACTTCTCTATCAATATAAAATTTCACGAGGGATCATTATTAACACAATTTTATATTTTAAGTTATGAAGTACTCCTTAAAAAATGTTATGAAGTACTCTTACTTGTTATTTTTCTCAAGGAATTCCTTCAATTCAAATCAATATATAGCAAATGATGTGTGCATACAATTTAAAAAATTAGTGCTACTATATTATTATTCGATGAAACTAGTAATAAGTAAAAACTTTTTTGGTAAACTTTAGGCTTGACTTTCTAAATCCTTACTTCATTAGATGGTGGGTGAGATTTGTGGGGATATGGATTTTCTTGAAAGTACCACATTCATGTTTATTTTATTATTTCAAGATAGTTTGATAATCACTTAAGGAATAGTATTAGAATGCCTCTATCCTAATTCTCTAATTTTAAAATATTTTACAAGAGATAAGAATTTTAAGGAATAGTATTAGAATGCCTCTATCCTAATTCTCTAATTTTAAAATATTTTACAAGAGATAAGAATTATTCTGTTTCTTCAGTTGCTTTAAATTTCGCCGAAAGCAATTCGCGTTTTACTCATGTTACATTGATATTAGATTTATGGAGCCAACGCAATTATTGCGTATTTATATTTAAAAACCAAACTTTTGCTTTTATTACGTTAAAAGCCATACATGTTAAATCAAGTTGCTAAGTCAATAAACGTTTGATTTAAGATTCACTGCGCTACTGGATAAATTTAATATCGAGTAGTTGATTTTGAATACACATCTGATATTTGTTTATACTTATATGTTGTTCAATAAAATATTGTAAATATAATTCTCATGTGAGTATATTTTTACATACAATTCCACTACACTGCGCCTTCGCATTATTGCGATGTACACCGATATTAAGAGCATCCCCATCCGTGCTCATGCCAACGAGCACGGATGTGGATCCGGACCAACTTTTATTACTTTTTTACTCCCTGCTACTAGCCAAGAGTACAATACCCATATCCATGCTCTTCCGCAAAGACAAGCTCAAGGGTCCCACCATTCTATTATTCAATTTAAATAAAAATATTTTCACTAAATTAAAATGCATTAAAAATACCGGAATAATATTACAAATTACAAAAAAATTAAAATTACATAATTAAATTTCTAAAAATTTAAAATTACATAATTAAAATCATAAAAATTAAAAATTACATAATTAAACACCTAAAAAATAAAAAAATGCATAATTAAACTCCTAAAAAATAAAAATTACATAATTAAAGGCTAAAATACCCCCGTGGAAGACTATTCATCCGACTCTACTCCCAATGTTCTTTGGAGACCTCGTATCATTGCTACATGCGATCGAAGTTGCTCGGGGGGTCATATTTGACCTATCGACCAAATTGAGTTGGACCAAAACCCCCCCACAACGAGTTGGTGAGGGGTTGAGGTGGCACAAAGGGAGCGGGAGCGGGAGCGGGGGCAGATGGAATCGCGGCGCGATGGCGGTTGGTCGTCGACTTATTCCTTCCTTGCGGCCGGCGTTGGGAACTACTCGGGCCGGCGTCGGGGCTACCCAAGTTAGCTCCGGCGAACTGGGTGGACACCTCATCGGAGCCAGCGTCGAATAGGGATACCGACCTCGGCCGTTTGCCGGAGGAGCTAGAGGAGGATGCTACGCCTCCCCTGTACTTCGGATGCCCACGCACCTCCTGCCAAACATTGAGGTACTTGAACGGTTTGTAGTGTTGGGATTGGTAGGTCGCCAACGCGGCACTGATGATGTCGACCTCGCTTCAGCCGCTCCCCGCCGAACGCTCTTCCTGGAGGTAATACCCTTGGAACTTTTGGATTTCTTCGTTTGCTCTGTATATGGCATTGCGCACCATACTCTCATTGCGCTAGATTGTTCCAGCCGGCCGGTTTTCATTGTACTGGCGACAGATGCGCCACCAAAAATGGTCCCCGGATTGGTTCGTGTCAATCTCCGGATCTTCGGAGATAGACAAAAATGCTTTGAATAATTGCTCCATCTCCCCTGGAGTGTACGGGGTGCGGACACCACGAGTAGGAAGAGTAGGAGTTTGAGTGCCGCCGCTCCCTCCCGCTCTAGGTACGGGTGGTTCGGGTGCCCACCCGTATTGCCCATCGGGGGCATCTTGGTCGTCGATCGGGTAAGGCCGGTAGCCACTCGGAGCTTGCGAACTTTGGGTTTGAGGAGGTGCCGAAAATTCCGTTTCCGGACTAGGAAATGGTTGTGAACCGAACCATTTGTGGTTCCAACCGTGGGAGGTGGAGGGGTGATCGCCGGAGCCGGATATTTTTTTGTTAAGAGTGAAAGAAAGATTGAGAATTGTAAGAATGTAAATGTGAGAATTGTGTAGTGTGGTGTGAAATTTTTTGTGTGGAAGTGGGGTAATTATAGATGAAAATGTGTATTTTTGGGGAAAAAATTGAAAAAATAAATTAAAAGTGGGGAGAATTTTTTGGGAATTGGGATTTTTTTATATTTTTAATCGGGTTTTTTAATTAAAATTTTATTTTTTTTAAAAAAATTAAACGGATTTGTCGCTGGCCAATCAGGAGCCGCCACGTCAGCTGCTCGCTGGCACGGACGTGCTCTTAGCTAAGAGTAGCGGCGCGCCAGCGGCAAGAGCGCAGCGGCGAGCAGCGTTCCGCCGCGCCGCTGGTACGGACGGACGGACGCCGTCCTTCTACGCTGCGGATAATTTGTACACTTTAGAAGCTCAGAAATTGCTTTGATCCATTTTTCTTTTTTCAATTTTTCTTTGTTAAACTTTATATATATTTTTTTCAATAATTGGGTTTATAATAATTTTGTGATTTAAACGAAAAGTGGAGTATAAAATACTCCTAGGTTCAAGAGTTAGTAGCAGTCAAATTTAAATGTGCAGTGATTTCGTGGTGCAGGCAAAGCCAATTTTATTCAACAACTTTATGCCTCAATTTCATTGTTGTTAGTATTATTTATTTATTAGGTTATAGTATCATCTTAATGTACTATTATTATTATTATTTTATTATTATCGTCGTCATCAAATCACTCTACCTAACTAGAAGTTGCTTCAACAGAAAGATTTTGTGACTTTGCTATAACAAAAATTAGAAGTCAAATTGAAGAAACTGAGGAAAGATGGCAACAAAATAGCCCAAAATTACCCCAAAAATCACAAAAACTAATAAGCTCTTCTTCATTATAACCAAATTTTCAAACAAATAGTAACTATACTGTATTACGAAAAATGGGGAAAATACCATGCATCAATTAATAATACACAAATGAAATAAAATATTCACCAAAACTTGATATGAAGGAATGTGATCCTCTTTCCTTTTGCATCTAATTTTAGTGAGTCCATGTGCAACTTTATGGAGAAGATGAGATTGTTGTTCCCAACTAATATCCTCTCTATAAAGGCAAAATTTACAACAATGAAAATGACAAAACAAAGGTTGAATTGAGGTAGTGTTAGTAAATGCCAAAATCAAGAGTTAATCCGTGATTTGATGAGATGTGGAAATCAATAATTGAGCGACAATAAGAGCATCCAAATTCGTGTTCTTGCCAACGAGCACGGATGTGAGTCCGAACCTACTTTTACTCACTGCTCTTAGGCAAGAGCACAACACCCACATCCGTACTCTTCCGCAAGGACATGCTCAAAGATCCCACCATTCTATTATTCAATTTAAATAAAAACATTTCCACAATATTAAAATGCATTAAAATACCCAAAATACTATTACTAATTACTAAAAAATTAAAAATTACATAATTAAAATCCTAAAAATTAAAAATTTTATAATTAAAGTCTTAAAAATTACATAATTTAAATCTTAAAAATTAAAAATTACATAATTAAATTCATAAGTGGCCGAATTTCGTCCAAATGGATGATGAATGTGTGAATTTATAGATGATTTTGGGATTATTTTTTTAAAAAAAAATTCAAAAAAAATTAAAAAACGGTAATAAAACGGCTATATTTTTGGGGATCCGAATTTTTTTTTTAATTTTTGGTATTACTTTCGATTTTTTTTAAAAAAATGCCAACGGCCAATAGAAACACGCCACGTCGCCCTGCTCAGTGGCACGGACGTGCTCGATGCATCGAGCAGCGCCGTGCCAGCGGCAAGAGTGCAGCAGCGGACAGGGGTGTCCTTGCCAGCGGCACGGATGGACGGACGAATGTCACCGCTGTGGATGCTCTAAGAAAACAAATGTAACGAGGAAATCAAGAATTAGGGGATAATAAAATAACATGCTGCAAAAAATGAATTAATTATTTACATCTTCTCCTCCATCACTGTCACACCTCAATCTCAACCATGTGATATGTTATAAGGTGACACTCTTTCTCTTTCTCTTTCTCTTTCTCTTTCTCTTTCTCTTTCTCTTTCTCATAATATACATATATATATACATATACACACACTGTGCGTGTGGTGTGTTCATGAATCATATGCTTCCATTTGTGTGACTATGAAACGGTAAATTAAATGTAACTGTCAATACTTTGTTTGATTCAATAATATTTCAGAAGTGATGTTACCTTTGTCTGCAAATTGATAACATAATTTAATACTCCACCAATAGACTTAGTCCAC
Source organism: Salvia splendens (assembly GCF_004379255.2). NCBI lineage: Eukaryota > Viridiplantae > Streptophyta > Magnoliopsida > Lamiales > Lamiaceae > Salvia > Salvia splendens. Next base: position 4,386,254 of record NC_056033.1, on the reverse strand, counting down.
ATATAAATTCAAATCGTTACTAGCTAAAATTGACTAGTTATCCGATTTGCATATTTTAGGGTGAGAATTCAATTTTTTTTAAAAAAATCGATTTTAGCCAAATTGAATTGAATTATCCAAAAAATCAAATCCAAAAAATTGAAATCCAAAATATAAAATCGATTTGAATCGAAAAATCAATACTTCGTAAATATATCTAAAAAATTCTGAAAAATTAAACTCAAATTACAAAAATCGAACCAAAAAAACTAAAACTGCACAATACATCCAAAAAGTAAAAAAAAATCTAAAAATTAATTTTCTGACACAAAATTATATTGTATCAACCAATTAATATATATATATATATATATATAGGGTTGTGATCAATTGAGATTTTTTAGCTTAATTGAGAATTGAGATGCATTATAAGCCACTCATTTTTATTAAATGAGTGGTCTAGAATTTGCCACATGGAAAATATTTTTACATTAATTAATTGTGAAAGGGCATATTTGTAATTTCATCATATATTTTATTTAATAAATATTTTTTTTATTTTTTTTAAAAAAATTATTTTTTTTTCGATTTTTTATTTTTTATTTATTTTATTTATTTATTATTTTTTTTGTCAACTACATATACAATTCATGTCAACTACACACATGTAATGTCAACTACATATACAATTCATGTCAACTACACATATATAATGTCAATTATAAGCTGTTGACATTTGATGTGCAGAGCTATTGACATTTGATGTGCAGACTACACATCGTAGTTGACATAATGTCTCAGTAGTTGACATCGCGCGAAAATTTTAAAAAAATTTAAAAAAAATTAAAAAAAATTAAAAAAAATTAAAAAAATTAAAAAATTAATTTTTTTTTAGTTGTTGACATTTTAATACGAGTTGTTGACATTTGATATTCTGGCTATTGAAATGAAATGACGATAATACCCCTTAGTTGACATAATATACTTGCAGTTGACATTTCAAAATGAGTGGCTGAAAATGCATCTCAATTCTCAATTAAGCTAAAAACTACAATCCTATAAAGTATAAAAACTATTACTACTTATATTTATATTGTAAAAAATAAATTCAAATTTTCAATTCTTATTTTTCAAATAAAAAACAAAAATTTGCCAAAAGTTTAAAACGAACTAAACTGAAAAACCGAACCAAATATAAATTTCAGTTGATTCGGATTGGATTTCGGTTATTTTGCCCATTCTAGCACATTATAGTGTAAAAAATAATTAGTGCTAATTAAATATATCCCATTCATATTGAATTGAAGGCCTGACGGATTTTAGATCCGGCCTGATGGAGTATGGAAATTGCCAACTCTTACTCAATGCAGGCCAAGCTGACAAGAAAGAATGCATTATAAAAAACATTAATCTAACATTCAAAACATTAATTTATTACTCAAGAAATGGTCACAACACATTCAATCTGTCTACAACCAAAATAATTCCCAATATTAAACATGTCTTATTTTACTGTTACAAACATTTTCAACATCTCACTGCATTCCAAAATTTGTTGATCTTTCATATTCGTTTCTTCATCAGTGATGGCAATAGTTCTTTCAGTGCTTCGAAAACGTAACAAGCACGTCGAAATAGTTGGGGAAGGTCTTACGGGTGCACCCGGGGTCCTTGATGGTCACTGGAACCTCGGCACATGCAGCCAGAGAGAAGGCCATCGCCATCCTATGGTCGTCGTACGTGTCAATCTCCGTCACATTCAGTTTCTCCGGTGGGGTGATCACGCAGTAATCTGCCCCTTCCTCAACCGTTGCTCCCAACTGAAACATATACAAAGTAGAACGATGATCACACGATAGATATCCAAAGATGGAGGAAACGTGTGTAAAATGGAACATACCTTCCTAAGCTCTGTGCAGATGGCAATCATTCTTTCGGTTTCTTTAACCCTCCAGCTAGCCACTGCAAACAAATGGGAGATAACGGGTCAGTTTTCGCAGACGAGAAAAGTAGCATTGAAAGCAGAAGATTCTGAGCAAAAGTTGATCAAAGGCATTGAGAATAGATGCTCCTGGCTTAGGCCCATTGATTGAAGATAGGATAAGATTTTGGCAAAGGATCAAAGGTAAAGAGTATTATAGATTCTTTAAATCATCATTCACGTTGCTTTCGTTTTCATTTATAACTACGGAAGCAGATAGCGACCTTTTAGCTGACTTGTGTCAACTACTTCATTTATTATTCACTAACGAAGAGAAACATATGATCGTGTGATAAGAGGCAGCCGTACCATCTCTTATAGCAGTGGGCCCATCTGCGAAAAGTGCCACCACAGCGAGAGTCATGGCCACATCGGGCATTTTGTTCATGTTTATGTCAACGGGTCTCAAATGTTTCCTTCCAAATGCATCACGAGGAGGTCCTTTAACAGTCACACTGTTCTCAGTCCAGGTTACCTCAGCACCCATTTTTTCAAGAACCTCGGCAAATTTAACATCACCCTTCAAAACGAAATATATGAGCAGAATATATTAGAAATCCCATCATCTGAAAGGATCAGAAAGATCACAACATCAAATGAGGCCGAAATACCTGCAAACTGCTCGTTCCACACCCTTCAACAGTAACAGTTCCACCAGTAACAGCTGCACCGGCCAAGAAGTAACTGGCGCTTGAGGCATCACCTTCCACATAGGCTTTCCCAGGAGACCTGATAATTGCATCAAGTTAAAGCTTCGACAAATCGAGTTCATCAAAGCTGCCTACAGGTTAGTGGGGAGGAACTTACTTGTACTTTTGACCTCCTCGGACAAAGAACCGGTCCCAGCTGTCACTGTGCTCTACTGAGACGCCAAAGCGTTCCATCAATTTAAGTGTCATATCCACATAAGGCACGGAAATGAGTTTGTCAATGATTTCAATCTCGACGTCTCCTAAAGCCAGGGGTGCAGCCATGAGCAGAGCAGTCAGGTATTGGCTGCTTATGGATCCAGATAGCTTCACCTGCAGACATAAGGAAAGAACAGAGAGAAGATAAATCATAGATTCTCACTGACGTTCTAACAGAAAATGATGTTTTGTTTCTCTTTCCAAATTGGGACAAAAAATTCAGAGCGAGGAAGAAGTTCATTCAGGACTCTTATCCAGATAGAGTGGCACCGAAATAAACACTCACAATAGCATGTTCTGTCGTTTGAATGTATTCATCTTATTCAGTTCACATATGATAAGAAAAGGGATAAGGCAGAAAAATCACAATCTCCCAAGTCTAATTTAGTAGCAGAAAAGCCGAATATTTCATCCTAGATGACAGAAATGAACATGGTAGGTATCAGTTTGAAGCTTGGGTACGACGTTACTGTATGTAACATGGTAACATGCAGGCCTGTCTGAATAATTGCCAAAAAAATGGCAGAACTAAATTTCAAGTGAGAGGAAGACCCACCTTCCCTCCAGGAAGACCACCTTTTCCAACGACACGAACAGGGGGACAATCAGTACCCAGGAAACAATCAACTTCAGCACCGAGCTGCTTAAGTCCAGTGACTAAATCACCAATAGGTCTCTCTCTCATGCGAGGGACTCCATCAAGCACATAGCTGAAAACCATGACAAAGTATAAATGCCAGACAGTAAGAAATCAATCAAGATTACTCTACGAACAAATCAATCAAGATTATTTAATTATATTAAGTGCCCCTTGCAGCTACATTTATCCAAAACTCAAATAGAATCACATGAAAAAATTTTCAAGGATCAGGCATAAATGTAAATAATACACTGGTGGAAAGTGTGTAAATAATATACCTTGCATTCCCACCAGCAGCAACAACTGCAGCAGTCAATGGGCGCATCGCTGTTCCTGCATTTCCTAAGAAAAGTTGAATTTCTTCCTTGGCTTCTTTAGAAGCTGGAAATAGGCCGCCAGAGCCTCCCACAACTGCGCGTTGATTAGCTTTGTCTTCTTCGACATCTAACCCAAGAGTCCTCAAAGCACCAAGCATATAATGAATATCATCACTGCTTAGCAAGTTGTCCACAACAGTCGTTCCCTAGAAAACATGTAAGGGTTATTTCAGGAACATAGTTAAAAGTAGACATAGACCCAAGAACTAGTAGATAACTGTGGAGCACATCCAACATCCACCAAAAGTTTACTGCATCTTGTGACTGGCTAACTTATAAATTTACACAAGGAAAGATAAAAATATACATGAAATAATCTGTGAAAGAGATTAGGGACTCCTAAAGTATTTCTAGCACTAATCAAATGAAAATTTGAGGTGGCATGAAAGGTTCAAAATGTGATACTTTACATAAAAGAGCAGAAAAATTATGTGATCATAACTTTTCTTCTCATACTCTCAATCTTCAGCTACAGATGGACAATTTTTTCAAACATGTAATCCTAAATCAAATAAAGAAAGATATTCCAGCATAAGGGTTGGACATAGATTCTCCAACTGCACAACAACTAAGTACATGCTATAAACTAAAACTACACTCTCAATCAATATCACATATTTCATGTCACATAAGAATCCATCTTCTCCAAGCCAACTACATAGCCAAAGGGAGAGATGTCTAGGAAGTAGGAAGCTCCACTAGATGGAAATACTAACTACTAGTGAGGCATTAACTGCCATATTGCATTGAAATAGGTCTAGGACAGCATGTAACCGAATGCTCTGTGTAAAAGATACCATCACACATATTTTTGTCCTAGGCCAAAAATACTAAATCAATTTGATTATCTCGGTCAAATTCAGCTTTAAAACAAGTGTGCAGAACATAAACATAAGCATTGCATTTATACTTTATAACAAAGAAAATGAACCCTTAAATATGCATTTAAGGCAATTAAAAAATGCTACTAGTATATATTTCAGCATTGCAAATCGATAAGCAAAATGTAAGTTCTACCTCAGACAGAGCAGCAAGAAGCAAAATTCGGTTGGAGAGTGATTTAGAGCCCGGCAACTTAACAGTACCCGAGATTTCTCTGATGGGTTGGAGCACGATCTCCGGCACCGTCGACGGCTTCTCCGTCGTCGTGACCGAGGCCACAACTCTCAATTGATTCGTCTTTTTAACCGTCAAGATCGAACTTTTACCCAATCCCCACGATCTTTTCGACGAATTGTTCAAACTCTTGGAGGCGAAAAACAAGGAGGACGAAGTTGAAGCCGGGGATTTAGCATTAGGGGTTGTGAATTTGGGCGAGGCGAGATTGTGCGCCATTTTCGCGACGTGAGCCATTAATTAAGAGCTGGTGTTTATCAGCAAATTGAGATATGCAATTGATGGGATTTGATTCCCTTTTGCAGAAAGTGAGAAATGAGGATTGAGGGAATGGAGAATTGTTTGTAGTTGTGAAATGGGGGGTTAGGTTGAAGTAGCAGGAGGTTGGCGGGTTAGAATTTGGTCAGCATCGGTAAAGATCCATTTCGCTTCACCAACCCCTTCAAAATTTGGTCTTTCACTTTTTTCTTATTTTGCCATCATTTTATTCTTTACATTCGACATAAATTAGTTGTTATCTTCGATTCCTTTGTGTTTACAAATGTACATTAAATAAAGACAAGAACAGTATCTCGTAGAGCAAAATGTTTGTTGTCATTTTACTCCTCTTTTACCTTTTTTTAATTATGTAAATATTTAAATTGGAAAATACTATCGAATAATAAGAATAATGATAAAGATGACAATTTGAAGGGAAAATAATTTAAGCTGTCAATATATGGTAAAATGCATATCCTCATCAAAACGTCAAATAGTGAGGAAATGAGGTACAGTACTATACAAATTAGTCAGTTCGTGTCGATGCTTTTTATTCGATAAACACACTAGACATATGATATGGTGAATAAATGTAGATATTTGCTTCATTAGGGTCTAAAATCGACCATTATTATTATTATCATCATCATGCTAGTATAAGTTAAAGGGTACTTTTGAATAAAAAAATTAAAATTTATACTACTAAGACTAAGATTTGGTAGGAACATGGAGTGTAGTGATGCTTTTCTTGAACGCTCTGGGTTGAGGCTGTGCCTTGTTGGCACAAAACACAAAGTGGGTGTGAGAGAGAACATTAGCATTAGAGCATCTCCAGTAAGACTGGACGTCAAATAGCCCTCACATAGTCTTCACACTGCCACATCATCAGTACTACAATTCTCCTACCACATCAGCTTGCCACATCAACTGGACATCAAATAGCCCTCACATAGCCTTCACACTACCTATCCACATCACTAATAACAATTATATAATTTAATTTACACTCGTATCAACATACGGAATTTAATTTACGAGACAAATACGGAAAATTCGAATAATAATATTAAAACTTAAAATGTACATTAATTTTTTAAAAAAATTACAATAATTTTAAAAAAAGTACAAAAATTAAAAAGTACATTAATTTTAAAAAGTAAAACAAAATCACTCCTCGCCGCCGTCCTCGTCTCCGTCGTCGCCCAGCGCTTCTTCACCGTCGTCGCCGCCGCCTCCGTCGCCACCTACGCCTCGGCTATTCCTGCCGGTGTCCCTCCTCATCGCCTCCAATTCTTCACGCTGGCTCTGGAGCAATACACGAAGAAAATCCTTCACCTCGGGGTCCCCTCCGTATACTGTGCATCCGTTGGGGTCGATGTGTGCGAAGAACCGGTGGAAAAATCAAAAGTCGGCCGATAGGCGTTGTCCCCCCCGTGCGTCCCCTGCGCCGGGGGAATCATCTGCTGCTACGGGCACATGTTGTAGTACCCGGTCATCGGAGGCCAACCACCTCCCCCAGGAGCTGGGGAAGTATGGGACCCTACCCCGGGAGTCGGGGGCGTCTGAGACCCTACACAGGGAGGCGGGGGAGTCTGAGACCATCCCCCGGGAGTCACTGGAGTACCTTCGTAGTTGTTCTCCATTGCTCGTTATTGATCTTGAACAGAAAGTAAGGTAGAGAGAGTACTCGTTAAAACAAGTGGTGCGAATGAAAAAAAAAGAAAAAAAAAAATAAAATCTGACGCCGATTTGACGCAGATCCGGGACCCACAATGGCGCCGTGAGGATCGGCGTCGGAACCGGCGTCATCGCGCGAATCGGCATGGCCACGCCGATTTTGACGCTGATTTCGCCGACGCCGGTTCCAATGGTTCGGCGTCAGAACCGGCGTCGGCGAAAAATCGGCGTCGCGATTTTGACGCCGGCATTGGAGATGCTCTTAGTATCCACCAAACACAATCACCAACCACTAGATTGGTATGGTTGGTGAGCTCAATATATTGTACTACCATTTGTCATAGATCTGGAAATGGGCTGATTTGGTCTCTCATTCTTGCATTGAATTTGAATAGAATAAAATAAAATATCATTTCATTTCATCACAATACTCACAAATATGTGCTTGTGCATGCTACATGCGTCCAATGTCAGTCCTGGTAATTTTATAAACTTCACGTGTTAAATGCACAATCTTCTTTGTAAGATTCAAATAGCATGAAAATTTATTCAAACAAATCTAACTTAGCATACATTTAAAGATAAAGTATTGCTCTTCCCACTTATTGAGAGGGAGAGAGAATATGCTGAAGGCTTATGCTAAGTGATGATGATGGTCCACCACATAATTGAATACCTACCCTTCAACATCTAAAGGGAAATGAGTCCAAAAATAATAAAAGCAAACAGGTTAACATATTGCTGTGTATGAAAAGCCAAAATTGAGACATTGTGGATAGCCCAATCCAAGAGCTCACACCACTTAGCTTTGATCTACCACACAATACTTGATGTCATCACCATTTATGGCCTCATTTTTCCTCAGTAGATGAGGATAGAACCAGTCACTTTCTATGAATTCAATGGCTTCAATCCATTATTTATATCCATCAAATTAAGAGGTGATATTAAAATGGTGATGGCTTTTACTGGTTTGGGGAACAAGAGCCTTTTGATTGCTGATAAACAATTCAGGTACAAAATCAGGATGTTCGAGTTCACATATTCAAGAGAATTCTTGTGCCCAATATATATAACTCGATCACATTTTAGACTACAAAAGCTCAATCTTGATGGAACAAAAAAATAAAACAAGAGAATTGTGTATTCTTTATTAGGAATTCTCAGCTCTGCTGCTCCAAATCGAGCCCCTTTTCTCTTTATGTGCTTCAATCAAACCACAAACGACATCCGAATGGAAAGAAGAAATCTTAGATCAACTCTTTGGCTGCGGCTACAACAGCTTCTGCTGTGATGCCGAACTCCTTGTATATCTTCCCAGCAGGCGCACTAGCCCCAAACCGATCAATTCCAATGGCCTTTCCACTGGAGCCAACGATCTTGCCCCACCCGAAAGTTGATCCAGCCTCAATGCTAACCCTAGCAGTCACTGCGGCAGGCAGCACGCTCTCCTTGTACTCAGCAGATTGATCGTCAAAGAGCTCCCAAGAAACGAAGGAGACGACTCTCACTGCCTTGGCTTCCTTTCTGAGCTCATCAGCAGCCTTGGCTGCGATTTCCAGCTCTGAGCCGGTTCCAATCAGAATGACATCGGGCTTGTTGCCAGACGAGTTGTCTGAGATGGTGTATCCTCCCTTTTCCACTCCCTCAATTGAGGTGCCTGGGAGCTGGGGGAGCTTCTGGCGAGAAAGGGCCAGAACAGAGGGTCTCTTCCTGTTGAGAACGGCCACCTTGTAGGCTCCTGCTGTCTCGTTGCCATCAGCTGGACGGAACATCAGAATGTTGGGCATGGCGCGGAAGCTTGCCAAATGCTCGATTGGCTGATGGGTGGGTCCATCTTCTCCCAGCCCGATAGAATCGTGGGTCATGACGTAGATGACTCCAGCTTCAGACAAGGCAGAGATCCTCATGGATGCTCTCATGTAATCAGTGAACACAAAGAAAGTTGCACAGTAGGGGATGAAACCCGGGCTGTGAAGGGCAATGCCGTTGCATATGGCTCCCATACCATGTTCACGGACACCAAACCTCACGTTGCGCTCTTCTGGTGTGTTCTTCTGGAAGTCTCCGAACATTTTAAGAAGGGTCATGTTGGACGAGGCAAGATCAGCACTGCCACCAATCAGACCAGGGAGAACCTTTGCAAGAGCATTGAGATTTGTCTGAGACAGATTTCTTGTGGCATCAGCTGGGCTCTCGGGAGTGTATGTCTGAAACAAGCAGCGTCTAAACGTCAGAAATCAACAAGGAAAAATATGTATGCTAGCAAAGAGCAGGGTTTGCCTCACTACTCTTAAAGAGAACTGATGCTGCTATCAGCCTATCTATTCAAAATGTAACACTTGATCTTCTCAATAACTTGATTACCAATTAATAGCAATAATATTGGTAAATATAGCTTACAGGAAGAGCCTTCTCCCAGCCAGCTGGCAAGGCACCGGTGATGATAGATTTCAGCTCAGCTGATTCCTCTGGGTACTTCTTCTCATATTCGGCAAACTTGGCATTCCATTCAGCTTCAAAAGCAGCTCCTTCGGGAGTGTGTCGGCTCCAATGACTGACACGAAGAATATAAAAAGTAACTAGGCGTTCATCTGCCAATATATAAAATAAGCCTCAACCTGAGAAGTAAGGCGACACATCCTTACCTTTTCACATCTTCGGGCACATGGAAAGGCTCATATGGCCATCCAAGATTCTGTCTGGTGGCCTCGACTTCCTTAGCACCCAATGCACTTCCATGGACACTGTACGAATTGGCTTTGTTGGGGGAGCCAAAGCCAATGGTTGTGGTAACCTGCTCGAACGAAAACAAGAGTCAACATTAATAACTCTTTTGTGAATAAAGAATGCTACATGGATATTTCTAATCGCCACTTTCACCACCCCATTGAAAAAATATCTTACCTTAATCAGAGTGGGTTTGTCCGTCACAGATTTGGCTTCCTTGATGGCAGCACGGATTTCATCATATCCGGTGTTACCATTCTTCACCCAGATTATATGCCAGCCAAGACCCTCAAAGCGAGTGTCAACGCTCTCAGTGAAAGCAATCTCAGTGTCACCATCAATAGAGATGTGATTGTCATCATAGAAAGCAATCAACTTCCCAAGCCCCCAGTGACCAGCAAGGGAGGCGGCTTCATTCGAGATACCCTCCATTTGACACCCATCACCAAGGATAACATATCTGAGTTCAATCCAAATCCAAAAAATTATCAGTAAGGGATATAATCCTCGACCAAAGAACCACACAAAAAGATGAGAAGAAATAGCTCATTACGTGTAGTGATCAACTATCTCATTATCCGGCTTGTTGTATCGCGCAGCCAAGTGCTTCTCTGCAAGTGCCAGACCAACAGCATTGGCAATACCTTGACCAAGTGGCCCTGCACATATGTGTAAGAAAACAGCAGTCAGATTCACAGAACAAAGTTAAGTTGTGTGCTACCATATGAGAAGAAATTCATGTATTTGGGTTCGAACCAGTGGTGACTTCAACACCGGGTGTCTCAAAGTTCTCAGGGTGACCAGGTGTCCTGCTTTCCCATTGCCTGAAATTCTTCAAATCGTCTTCCTGAAACGTGCATAAGAATACACAAATGCTCTCATGAAACTAATGAAATAAGTATCACACATAACAACCTTTGGCAATTTAATTGATTAGCTTCATACACCGAAAGGGAAAAAGAACAAGCATCCTCCAAGCACAACAAAAAAAAATATACTCCAATAAACAATCCAAAACTAATTCATCATTGACCCACAATAGTAAATCACGATAACAGTCAGTTGACCTCGAGAAACAACTCGAAATTATCCCAATTTTTCCAGACGCTCAGATCCATAATTCAAAATCACATCTTCAAACCAAAATAACTAGAATCCAACAACAGAAAACAGATAGAATATCAAGCATTTGGTGATCAAAACGAGTGGTAAATGGAATAATAACAAGCAAAGAGATTCGACCTGGACGGAATCGTAACCGGCGAGGTGAAGAAGGGCGTACTGCAGCATGCAGCCATGGCCGGCGGAGAGAACGAAGCGGTCACGGTTGAACCAGTAAGGGTTCTTGGGGTTGTACCTCATCACCTCATCGTACAATATGTGTCCCATCGGAGCGCATCCCATCGGCAAACCGGGGTGGCCGGAATTGGCCTTCTCTACGGCGTCGATTGAGAGGAACCGGATGGTGTTGACGGACTTCTCCACGAGCTCGGTGTCGGTGGTCTTCTCGAGGGTCTCCACGGCGGCGGAGGCGATCACCGGGTGGCGGACCACAGCGGCGGCGCGGCGGCGGGAGAGGGAGGCCGCGGCGGCGGCGGAGGAGGAGACGGATTTGAGGCCGGAGAAGGAAGGGATGGAGGCAGAGTGGAGCTGCGGGGAGGAGCCATGGCGAGGGATGGAGGGGCGGGAGAGGATGGCTTGAGAGAGAGTGAGAGAGGAGGAAGAAGCCATGGCTCAGTGCTGCTTGCTTTGTGTTTGTCGAAATGAGAGAGAGGATTGGTGAAGATAGATAAAAGGAGAAATATGAGGTGTGAGGAGGTTTTCAATGGTTTTTTCGGTTGCTGGATAAGAAAATTGCTAAAATCTTTTATTTGTGTATCATATTTCACGTCTATCACATATTTTAATTTTATTTATAATTGAGATCGATTTTATTTTCGTATAGTTTTATTTAAATTAAGTGGGAGTGTGTTTATGTTAGTTAGTTACCCCAGAGGAATTTAGACAGTACAATTATGATTTATCAGCACAACCTATGTTTATAGCATAATAGGCCTTAAAGGTCTAAGAATAGTTGATTTGTAAGGGTATTCACTATAAGGCGGACACGCCCAATAGCCCTGCCCCAGTTTTTATCCATAGTCCTAATTTTATTGTTCACAGCTCTAAAATTCTATTTCCGCCACTATAGTGGACACCTCCAATAGCCCCCAAATTCCAAATACAAAATTCTACATTTTCTCCAGCCGCGTCCTCGCCCCGAACGCGGCTATCCCGCGTCCGCCGCCCCAATAACCCCCAAATGTTGTGCGCCCACCTTCCCCGCTATAGCCGCCCGCCCAGCGCCCCCAGATGCGGCTATAGCCGCGTCCTACCATAGTGGACACTCTAAGGGAAGGAGTTACAGATTTTTTATACTAATTACAAAAAATGATTTATTTGTTCTCTTATGTCAAATGCTTTAAATCATATTGTGTGAGTGTAAATTTCTAAAATTAAACAATAATATAATGCATGTTGTCCAAAAAAATACAAAAAGGGAGGAAGAATATTATAAGCATAAAGTAAAGATCTCTTTATGCTTTGTATGGTTAGAATTAATATAAATTACTAGTATTACTTTAACGAGGCATTAATCTTTGAATTAAGGGATTAATCTTTAAATGATGATTACCCTTCCATCTTAAATACTGGTTCGAATCTAGTGCGCGCGTAGTAAAATATGGTACTCGTAGAATAATTATTTTACATGATTAATCTATGGAATGGTATACAACTATTTACTTTTATAAATAATACTCGTAGTATAATTATTTTACATGATTAATCTAGTGGAATTTGCTTTGTTCTTTTAGGTAAGTAGGAATGCTGAAATAATGGTTATAATAGTTCAGCACATCCAACTTTAAAAGGTGTTTTATATAGCAAATTACTTTTTGATAAATTTAATCCAACTATCAAATCACATCAAGAGCTCTCACGATTCTAGTTTAATTAGAAGTCAACTATAGGATAAGCTATAGTAATCTCGTAGATTCTTAGGCATGAATAATATAGCAGAAATAAATAATGATAGCATGGTGGAATAGACCGCTTGGGATACATATACCGAAATCTCTCCCTTTGAAATGGTACTCATATAATTTATTAAAAGTAGATAGGTAGGCTTATCTTGCAAATGTTAGTTTTACTTTTTAAATTATTTTAAGGATGAAAAGATTGATGGAAAGTAATACTATAGTCTAAGTTCAAAGTAAAATTAGTCAAAAATTTGTAGGTGATCAAATTTTCTTTGTTCTATATTTACTCATTTTTTATTCATCAACAAACACACTCTTTAAATGAATTGGGGTTCTTATCAGAGGTAGGTGCAACCTAACTTCTAATAGCAGCAGCAATACTAGCACTTTTTCTTTTGCTTAAATTAATGGCTGGTCAAAAAAGCCATTTTCTTTGAAAAAATGACAGTTTAGTTTTGTTACACATTTGGTAAGTTCTGCATGAAGATAAGACTAGGAGGTAAAGGGTTCGACTCCCACCAACACCACTAGGTCGACATTACGTGCGTGCTTATGACAGCGACCCCGGACATCCCAAGACAGAAAAAATCCAGACAAAAACCTAGATCCACCATCACTGTGACTAAACTGGTTTAACCTCACGAACCAAAAACTAGACTACCCAAAAAGTAGGTATCGAACCCAAATAAGCAACAAGCAGCGAAGCAAGCAATGAGGCTGGGCGTTATGCATTACCATAACAAAGCATGCGGAAAAATGGAGGTTCAATGATGCTTAGCTTAGCAGGCTGTTTATTGATTAACCATCCAAGAAAACAGAACCTCTACAGCTTATTCTCTAACCAAAAGCTACATCAGTTTCACTCTTTTACAGTTTGAAGTTGAGTTTCGGATACCTCGTCCTGTTACGGTGTAAGGAGATGAAGCTGATGGTAAAGAAGGTGATTTATCAATAAATGCATGTCTCTCATTGCCATTCCAGTACAGTATGATCCGGTTCGTAGCAGCATGTGCCCAGCTGTCGCCTGTTGACCGGGGTTTATGGGTTAGAAGATTGTATATCTGTAGTTTTCAGTTCTAATTCTACTTATATTTTAATTAGAAACAGCCACACGGAATGAAGACGTTAAAGTAAGCAGAATGGGAAGTGTGTAAAGAAGAGTACAATGTAAATTTATGGATTTTACCAAGAGCGAGAGTTAGCTGAAATGAGCCTTCCACGAACTTATTGGTTACTTGATTTAATAGAACGACCTGCAGAAGTATGTGGCATAGGCTTAAAATGAGAAATTCTTATGGGGATCTTTGCATTGATAACAACTACACAGCAGAAACGTAGAGGTGCTTGGACAAAACCAAATTGCATAAGTCCTTACAGCCAAATTAAACTTCTTTGCAAGTTTCATCAGTTTTAGTGCCATTCCACTGAGTAATCGAGTCCTGAGTGCCATATCCTCGAAATCTTGACGGAAGTGGAAAGTGATGCTGTCAACAATGACAACCTTAACCTGTGAAACGAGACTTCAAAGCTATAAAACCCATGCACCTCCAGATTAAGAGCCATTCAATTTCTTACACCTACATCTTTATGCTCAGAGAGAAACTTCTCCAAGTAATTTATCACAGCGATTTGCTCTGTGTAAGTGCATACACGGAAGTAGAATATGTTATCAAGAAAAGACTTTGGCTGTTTATCTACTAAACAGGCTTGAGAATCCCTTCGCAGCAAGGTGTTATATTCTAGCATGTCTTGAGCACATGCCTCCGCAATTTGTAGAACACGTTCCACCATAAAACTTCCTTCTGTATCTGAAAACAACCCAACACTAAGAGCTAAAAACTCAGGATAGAACAGTAGTAATACATTGAGAACAATCAGCATATTATGCACAAGGTACCAATATAAACTGCTTTCCCTCCAAGGCCACCATACTCAGCTGGGATTTGGACATTCACTGCAAGCTGAATACTACATTTATCCATTACACATTGCATGAAGATGAAGTAATGGATACACAACTTGAACAAAGAACTAAAGAAATAGTACGCAGGTATAATTATCCTCACCCAAGTTGGGTTTTGCCAATGCCCGGCACTCCTCCTGATAAAGTCAAGACCATGATTATGGTAACAGAATAATGAGGGGGGAAATACTCTATATATAAATTTAGCGGGTATGAGGACTGTATGGCTGACTGACCAATCTCGGTAACTTCTTTACAATGTATTCCTCCACTTAAGATTTCATCCAAATTTGAGCAAGATGTGGTGATGCATTTGGAAGATTCCTCCTCATGCAGCATATCCCATGCCGTCTGTGCTCCTATACGGAATCAATGTGAAAACTTATACTCCCTCCGTTCCATAGTAATGAAGGCGTTTCTTTTAGGCACGGAGATTAAGAAAAATTGTGTTAGGTGATTTAAGTAAATGGAGAATAAAGTGGAAAATGAAAAAGGTAGAGAGATGAAGAGAGAGTAAAGTAGGTGTGGAAAAATGTGTGGACTTTTACTAAAAATGGAAATAACCCTATTACTATGGAACGTGCTAAAATGACAAAATGACTCTATTACTATGGAATGGAGGGAGTGTAATTCAAGGCTTCTTCAAGTGCATAAGCAACAATAATGCTATGGCTGACTTCTCAAGGAGTAGAGAAGGAAAAAAGGAATACAACATTCTGCATCTCAAATGGTATATAACCATTTACAACTCTAAAGCAGTTATGTGTGCTGCACCAAGAAAAGAAAACAGAAAGAGAAAATCCAAAAGGAATATTGTTCCTTCTCTTATTCTATATTAGTACTTCACAAGTGTAATATGAATGAACTGACAGTGAACCAACAATACTCACAGATGATCATAATGCAAAAATGCAAATATATCAACCTTAGAATGAGCAGAACAAGAAAATGAATCTTCCCCTAATATTCATAGAAAAGCTATATAATTCACGGAAACGAAATAAAACAAGCGAATTCAGTAATTCCGCCAGTTACTTCCAATAAACAGCTGGAAACTAATTTTACCATTCACAAGAGCACGACTTCCGCTCTCAATTTTGTCTTGCCCACTCCTTACAGATGCTACTTTCAAAATCTCCACCGCCTCATTTTCTGAAATCTTCAAATCTGTTCAATTACATATAAAAATGATCCGAAATACAGTTGAAGTTAGTGACGACGACAAGCACTCAGAAAGCATTACTGACAAGGAAATTCTAGTAAAAAATAACAGTATAATCGCGAAAACCTAGGGCTAGACGGGAAGGAGACAGGGAGGAGAGAGATGAGAGAGAAGAGTAGCCGGCCGATATCAACTTTCCCCGGTGCGATGGAGAAATTGGCAGACTCGAAACGTCCATTTTAAGAATCAGTGTGTGTTGCGCGTGTGTTTCTAGTGTGGTTTCGCGCGCTTCGTTTTGCCCAATTTGGTGACGGGCCTGGCCTATCATCTGCAGACGGGCTGCAATAATTGGTTTCGGCCCGATAAATTGAGCCCAGTATTTACTTAATAGTACTCCTAGTAACCAAAATTTTTGAAGTGGAGCTCTATTCAAATATCATAACTTTTCTAGATGACTCTACGAAGGACAAGAAGGAGTGATACATTGCTAACTCAATATTTAATTACTAACTACAATTAAATTAAATAATAGTTCTTAGATATTTAAATCAAGGGTCTAGATTATCAACCCCGAAAGGTCAATACGATCAATAAAAAACGTCAATAGAGATATTAAGGTCAATTTACAACAAATTAGTTGTAACTAACTTTTGAAAAATATCATATAACTTTAAAACGTATATAACTTTCTTGATTTAAATTATTTTTTCGCACAACATATATCAAATTAAAAATAATTTCATAAGGATTCTAACGAGGTCTCACTTGCATATGTTCCGATGTCAAAATTTGAAAAAAATTTCAAAAAATTTCAATTTTTTCATACAACAACAAATGTCAACATAGTATAAAAAATATGTCAATATAATACATGTAGAATGTCATTCTTAAAGCAATGTGTTGACATGAGCAATGTGTTGACATTCTCAAAGCATTGTTTGATATTTTCAAAACACTATATTGACATTTTCATCCAAAACCCTAATTTGATAGTTTTTTTATCTATTTTGATTTAATTAATAAAAATAAAAATTATACGTGGCAAATTTTAGACCACTAGATTTCTAAAATCCTATAGTCTGAAATTAGTTATAGTTAGTAACTAGAGATTGAGTTAGCAATTGATCACTCTCAAACTCTATAAAATTGTCTAAAATTAGATCAAAATTTATGGTTTTCTAGCGATTTGGTCTTTACACAATTACTCCATAACAAACTATATTAAATAACTTATCACTAAGACTCCCTAATAACAAAATTCTTTCACTGAATGAATCCTACTAATAAAAACCATAAATAACAAATACTCCTTCCGTCCAACTAAATTGAGTAAAAACTTTTGGGCACCGAGATTGAGTACTACTTCTTATGTCCCCTAATGATGTCCTCATTCTTTTTCAGTATGTGATTCATATAGTGCTATTTTATGTGTTAAGTGGAGAGAAAATAATAACAATAATAATAATAATAATAATAACCAGTTATCTTCAATATGACATATCAAAAAGAAAATTTAAGTCATATTTTTTTGGGACGAAGAGAGTTGTACTATTCTGCGACTAGAAACCATGAATATCATAATCTGCATGGGAATGTTTGCTATCGAGATCCCAACAAACATATGATCAAACAGCTCTGTGAGAAATGACGTGTTGATCTCATAATTAAGTCAATATGCTGCTGCTAATCCTTTCTTACTTTCCCCCCTATTCTCACT
The DNA here is from genome assembly GCF_004379255.2 of Salvia splendens. Classification (NCBI taxonomy): domain Eukaryota; kingdom Viridiplantae; phylum Streptophyta; class Magnoliopsida; order Lamiales; family Lamiaceae; genus Salvia; species Salvia splendens. The sequence goes on along the minus strand of NC_056033.1, from coordinate 4,368,726 downwards.
CTCTCTTTTCCCTTAAAAATCTTTCAACACTTCTTTTACTTTCATGAATGGCCGGGCCATTGATGGTGCTTAAATGAGCTCATTATTATGATAGTGTTGGATAGATAGTTGGAATAGCAACAAACATGTTAGTACATCAGTAAAAGACATGAACAACATCTCCCACAACACCAACATGACATGACCATGTTTCATTATATGTTCCACTTCACAGCATCGAATATCATTATCAACAGAGTATTCAAGCTCCAAAAAAACCATGAATGAGAAAGAAAATCAGCAATATTTCAGTGCCTTTGCTAAAGAAAACTCAGACATGAAGTTGCCAGTCATCATGGATACATGCAAGACATACTATGTTAAAATATATGCAATAAAAGGTAAAAGAAATTCCACGCCTGCTTCTACCAAAATAATACACCAAGGGAGCACTGTGGACTCCACAAATCAATAGCAACACCAAGAGAGGGGGGAAATAAAGAAAGAATTGAATTAAATAGTTCAAGGAACCACGCATGCTATAGCTTGTACTCATTAATTTATACCACAACTTGGCTAAGTACTTCGCCATTGTACCGAACCTACAACCATCACGCCGACATTATAAAAAATAAACGATTTTTATTGTTCATTTCAAAAGATCACCAAACCCACAAAGTGTTTTTGGTCGTTTTCCGCAAAGAGAAAAAGGGAAAACACACCGTCACACGCGCAGCATAGCCTCTTTAGTAGATTGATGTCATGAATTTTAATGTAAAATTAATAAAATGCGAGAAAAATTGAAATAATGTTAATTGAAAGTGGATAAATAGGAAATAAAGAAGAAGAAAAAGTAAGAGAAAGTGGGAAAATGGTGGGCAGACTATTTTCGTGAAACGGAGGTAGTAATTGCAAACTTAATCAATGTAAACAACAACTATACATCTCAATATTTTAGTACAATTATGTTATCAAGTTATTATAATTAACTTGATAAGAAACATATTGATCGAACATCATTATGTTTTAATCTATTTTGCAAGCAAGCAAAATTTAATTGATAAATGAAATTAAGTTATGACGAAAGATATTGCTTTTACCTCCTTTTCTTCTTTTTCAAATAAAAAATTTGAATGATGAAAAATGCAGTTTGTCAAGCAGCCATAATATTTCTTCTTCCGTCTTCACATATTCTCGAGTAGAATTCATTTCATTGCCATGTTTGTTTGTCGTTTCCATGTTTTCCACGTTAATAAATGCAAAACACAATGATTGAGAAAATCTCTTTTGAGCCGATCTCTTTTTCCACTTTACAAATATTTGATCTCTCGCATGTTGTTGAAGAAGATGTAAGAGCCATGATTGGAGGTTTAGCACTCTCTGTTCACTCCCATACCAACAAAACTAAAGCCAGCACCTTTCTGTCTATACATACTTTACGTCGTTGTTCGTCGAGAAACAAAACAATAATATACAAAGGAATGCCAATTCAACCCGAATCTAGAAAGAGTGGTCAAATAATAGACTGCAAAGACGAGGGCTGTGGTTTGAAAATTTCTAACCGGAAAAAATAAATCCATCCCAACTAACCCGAAATGAATAGCCGATGAGACTGACCCTAATCCAATCAACATCCTTATATCTTATTCTTACAGCTGCGCCTGTGTTAAAAAGAATCATTAGCAATCATCATGAATGACGGAGGAAAATGTGGGATAGCAATAAGTTTTATGGTTGAATTCAAACCCAATATCATCAATGGCATGTCAAGAACATGTAAGTAGTCAAAATTATTTAATTTTTGTATATCAAGCTGAAGCTGAAAAGGAGGTTTAAGTATGAACTAGGTGGACCTAATGTGCCACCTAGTGGTGATTTAATAATGCAGCAGGTGATCATAAAAGTACAATAGTCTAGCTAGATGGAGGCTTTCTTCTAGCTTTCAATGATTAGCATACTTAGGAAAAGGCCTTATCTTAATCTTTGTTATGATATTGTTTCATCAGTAGTATTTGTGTGACTATTTCTAGCTTTACACGGAATTGTTTAGTCGTTTTCTTGGACCGACCACAAGTTAAATAACTGTTCATTAGAGTCATTGTAATTATCTGGTTTTTAATATATAGGACTAGCATCTGTCATGGTGAGTTTATCCAGAAAAAAAAAACTTGAATGCTTTTAGAGCTGAGATTTTACCTTGTATAGACTGATCTCATTAAGCTTGATCTACGGCATGCAGGAACGAGGGACGGGGCTTCTCGATGAATGCACGAAAGATGGGACACTCGACATGTATGGGGAGCCAGCAGCAAGAGACAGAACAGGTGGATGGAGAGCAGGATCTCTGGTGCTTGGTACTTTCATTGACCAACTCTGATATATTTCATATTAATTTTCCTGAATGACAACAATGTAGCAATGAATGAGATGGCATCATGTGCTAGATCCAAATAATTTGATTGCTGTCACAAACATATACAAAGACATGATCCTATTTTTATGTGATACCATATTGTAGCTAAAATCAAAGTGTTTTTGACTGACCAGCATTGTTGTTTCAGTAAGTGAAGGACTTGCTGCTCTTGCATTTACTGGAATAGAAGTAAACATGGTGCTTTTCTCCAAATCCGTGTTGAGGCAGACGAATGCGGATGCAGCGAAAACATTCAGTACGTGGATGGGAACTCTCAACATCTGCACTCTGCTGGGGGCTTTTCTCAGTGACTCATACTTGGGAAGATATCTAACTTGTGTTGTATTTCAAGCTGTCTTAGTCATTGTAAGCCACTCTCATTGTTCTTCGCTTCGGATGAGCTTTCTCCACATCAAACTCTTTTTCACTGATTTTGAGCTGGCATTTCTTTAATAGGGATTAGTGATACTGTCTCTGTCAACTCAAGAATTCATGCTTGAACCAAAGGGTTGTGGAAAGATTGGAGATGTATGCCACCAACCGTCACCAGCTAAAGTTGCTTGCTTCTACATATCTATATATTTGCTAGCTTTGGGGAGTGGGGCTATAGAACCGGCAATGGCCACACTGGGTGCAGATCAGTTCGACGAGGAAGATGCAGAGGAGAACAAATCGAAAACGGCATTCTTCAGCTACTATTATGTAGCTCTCAATCTTGGATCATTAATCGCAGAGACAGTTTTGGTGTACATAGAAAATCTAGGGAGATGGGTGCTGGCCTTTTGGATATCAACCTCTTGTGGCTTGTTGGCTTTGGCTTTCCTGCTGAGTGGGACGTCTCGGTACAGACACATTAAGCCGCCCTCTGGTAACCCCATCTCCAGATTCTCTCAGGTGATCTCTGCTTCTGTAAGAAAGTTAAAGCTCGGCGTGTCATCAAATGGAGAGGAGAGACTCTATGAAGTTAGAGACAAGGATGACAAGGAGTGTGGTCGGAGAATATCACATACTGATGATTTCAAGTAAGTCTCTGTCTCAGCTGTTTGTCAGAATTGAGATCTTCAGAATACTGATATTTGCAGTGCAACAGGTTTCTTGACAGGGCGGCGGTTATGACTGAATCGGACGAGATATTTCTAAACAAGGGGCAAACTCCAAATCCATGGCATCTTTGTACAGTAACACAAGTTGAGGAAGTGAAATGTGTGCTGAGATTGCTTCCAATATGGTTCTGCACAATAGTAGCATCTGTAGTATTTGTGCAGGTCCTCTCTCTCTTTGTGGAGCAGGGAGCATCCATGAACACGGTGATAAACAGCTTCCACGTACCCCCGGCCAGCATGACTTCCTTCGACATCATAAGCACTTCAACTTTCATCATCTGCTATGAGAGGTTGCTTGTACCACTATACACCAGACTGACCAAGAAAAAGCTCAAGACTCCAAGTGAGCTGCAGAGGATGGGAATCGGGATGGTGATATCGATTGTTGCCATGATCATTGCAGGCCTAGTCGAGCAATGGAGACTCAAGTATGCAGACGAAGGCGAAACGAGTTCTCTCAGTATTTTCTGGCAAATCCCACAGTATGTGCTTGTGGGAGTTTCCGAAGCCTTCATCTACGTCGCTCAATGGGAATTCTTCGCATCGCAGATCCCTGACAGATTAAAGAGCTTGGGGCTGGGACTATCAATGTCTTCATCAGCTCTCGGTAGCTATCTCTGCACCATAATTGTGGCAGTGGTTATGAAAACTACAGCAAAGCATGGGAAACCCGGGTGGATACCTCCAAATCTGAACCAAGGCCATATGGACAGGTTTTTCTTCTTGTCAGCTGCTCTCATCACTTTCAATCTCGCACTCTTCATCACCTGCGCAAGCCGATTTAAGTGCATCAAACTAGAGAAACGACATGAAGGGAAGGAAGCGCCGGCTGCTCTGCCTTGAGTCCTTGACCCATCTGCTGTTCTGCGTTGACCTGATGAAGACGATGACTCACCTTACCTTTATCTGTAGCATCTGCACTAGGAAAACATGAAGAAAAGAAAGAACTGTAAAAGGGTAAACGTGTATTTTATGCTATAGAGGATGTAAGGTTTCTGGAAATAAACAAGAATCTTAACACCACAGTTACTCAAAATACGAAGTAAAATCATGTAAACAAATCACGAGTGTTTCAACTCAATAGCATGTAAACAAATCACCAATATTTCAATTCTAAAGATCCGATCATAGTCCAAAAAACTACCACGTTCAACAAATCAACAATTGCATTCAAACAGTGCATACATATATTTTAACGGAAGTCTCAACTGTTACTCTATTCTCCATTTCGCAACTAAAAGTCTGTCTAAAAATAAGCAGTCACAAGGCATGACCATATAGTATCAGGCTCATCCGGGTGAATTCATTTTTTGGCCAAGTGCTGTAGCACCACAACCAACATTGCATATGATGTGCTTATTCAGGCTGATCCAATATCATGGTCATTTTGATATCTTTGCAGTCAGTTCTCGTACTAGCTTTGCAGCAACCATCGCAGTCATCCCATCAACAGTGTCTCGCTGTGGATTGAACTCCACAACATCAGCAGCAACCACATCACCTTTAAGGTTTTGAAGAATGTTGAGAACATCCCGAAAAGAGAGGCCTCCTGGCTCAATGTGAGAAACTCCTGGTGCAAATGCTGGATCCATACAGTCCAGATCGACAGAAATATACACACCCTTTACACCTTCACCAAGTTTCTGCAAATAATTCAAGGCTGCAAAGAATAAGGACAAACATTTTGGCAAGAACAAATTTGATTCTTTGATATTGTTTTTACTCTCATTTTTGCAACAGATTAATATTAAACTTGATTACTGGTAATACAATACCTAACATGGTAGAAATAAATTCAAAAGTTCAAAAGACATTGAAACAATTCATGCTGTACATAATGATTGTCATGTACTTATTTATGGTTCACACATGTTTCAGATTTTGATAATCCTCAAATTTTGAGATAGTGACAGAGAGAGGAAAACAGAGCAACACAAAAGACTGCAAGGTGGGTGTTGGGAGGGAGGGGGGAGAAAGAGAGACCAGATTCTCGAGTAGGTTCCGATCCCTTGAAAATGTCCGCATTTCATATTGCTCTACACCAAATCGCTTCCCCTGTTCCCGGCCCTCCTTTGTAATTGATCTGATTCCAACCTGCATCAACCATTATAAGAATTTCAATCAACCCCTTTTTCCTGATTATATTTGGTTGGGAAAAGTAAAGCATACAAGGTTTTGCCATAAAGTTTGCATGGCTCTCCGGTGAAATTTTGGATCAATTTGCATAAACAACCATCACTGACAAAAGCTTAGGTCACCTGCAACAATCGCCGAGCATAACCACCCTCCATGATTCTAGCAAAAGAAGATGCATGAGAATATTTATTCCCCTCAAAAGCATCATAAATATCAGGATGAGCATCCAGGTGAAGAATATCAACAGGCCCTCCAAGCTTCTCAGATACGGCTCTCACAGAAGGAAATGAAATAGAGTGATCACCTCCAAGCACCAACGGCCGCAATGGGTCCTAAAAAGTGCAGGAAAAAAAACCGAAAAGGAGTCATGTATGAGGAAAATTGAAAGATAATCCCTACAAACAAAGATGTCTTTGGAAAGGGAAGCTTACTTCTTCCATCACTAACTTCACAGATTCACTTATAATATTCATCAATCTATCGTCATCAACTCCACAATCCCGTAACTCCTGAACTGGAACATCACCAACATCTGTCAGGACCCTTGGATCATTAAGATCTTTGCCTGCATAGCCAGGTTCATCATGAAACAAATTCAGCATCATTGTAGATAGGAAGGGGGGAGAGAGATAAAAAGAGATCATATTATTGTAAGAATCAGGTTATCAGAAGTGTATGGTTCATGACTCAGTTGTGAATAAACCAACTTTACTTTTGAAGTCTAAAAAAGTTATGAAAAAGAATGTTAAAGAGTTCTCATCAATGATTTACAATCATCAATCAAGAAGAGCATTTTTCTCAAGTAAATTATGACGATAAATGAAATGAAGAAGTAAATAGATATACATCTCTTTAACAAATCCAATTTATTGCTCAATAGATGCAGATCCCTGATACACGAGAAACAAATTTGCAACATTGATATGACAAATTCAAATTCTTGCCTATAAAGATTTATAGTATAACTTTGACCAAGAACGTGAATATCAAAAAATTTGGGAGGGACTATCAGCAAGATACAAAGGTTTAAAAAAATCATTTTCTCATGATGAACTAGATATAATATAAGATACTAATAGAATTGATACTGAAATGATACTAAGCAATAACCAATCATTTCCCTAAGTATGGAAGTACCATCAACAAACAAATGAAATCCTTGGAAGAAAGAGTATTCATGCCCAACCAAAATGGCATGACTAGTGATGGATACGCTTTACCTTCTTCTGTGGTGGAATTTGTGCTCCCACACCAAATGGCTTCTCTTATACGTGGTGGTGCAAATGCAGGACCCTGGAGAAAGGAAGAGTTGTGTCCTAAGGGAACTCCGAGAAGAGATGCTGATGCTGCCACACCTCCCAAAGCTCGTAGAAGTTCCCCCTGTTGCAAGGATAAACTAAAACTAGGTGAAGACGCTGTAGATACAACGATTTGGGAAATTTAGGCCATATTGTTTAACTTCTCCCAGACACCATTCTCAAATTTATTCCCCAGAAAAATCAATCCAGATATTGCTTTTGGATACCTCAAGGTAACGGATAACCAAATAGAAGAATCCAACAAGGAGCTATAATTCAGAAATCACAGAAACAATCTTATCGTAATATATATTATGAAGCGATGTTCCAACTTCGCCATCATATTCAGAGACCAACTAGCATAAACATGAACATCTTTATACAACATTGACAGGAATGCAATGAATTCCAACTACGAAAGACCAGACTCCAGACATTAATCCCATGAGGTAATTGAAGATGGATAAATATATGTTAGGTCATCAGAATATACCTTGAGCTTCGCCCTCTCGCGGATGAGTGTCAGGGATGCCTCAATAACACGAGCCTGACCTTTCTCTATCAAGTCCTTTGGAACATTTTCGGCATTCAGCCTCTGCAGGTAATGGATTCCCATCCTTCCAACGTTTTTCATCTTTTCCGGTAATGGATTTCACAATTTCTGTCCAAACAAACAACCACAAAACATAAAAAATGTGTTCAGTTCAAATATTTTTACTAAAATCCTTCAAACCAGAGAGTAATCCACCCGAAGATCACAGCTAAAACATTAGAGTGCCACAGATGAATGCAACCTTTTACACCAATTAGTAGCTCCTAATTCCACATATGCGATTCCTTTAATCGTTCTAGCTTTATTCATTCACTTCAACCATCACAAAGACACATATTAAAGCAATCTAATTCTAATTGGAAAACGATGTCAAATCAATACCCAAAACAAACCTTAATACCAGAATTAGACACTCAATGGAGTGAATTAAACACAAAAATCGTAAATCCAGGATCGATAGCTAGAAATTGAATCGATCGAGACATACCTGGGTGTGATGGCCGAGAAATGGCGGCAGATCAGAGTGTGTTGTGAGTGAAGGGAGAGGTTTCTGGTACCACCTTTTTGGTGCTGATGCGAGAATGATTGAGGAGCAAAATTGACATGCAGCTGCTTTATTTATTTTTATAATCCAAAAATGCCGAGAGTGGGACTAGTGGCCAGTGGATTATCTCAATTTGGAAGTTGGATTAGGACATGAATTACACGTAATCAAGCCAATACAGATTAAAATAATCTCATAGATTCATGAAATACGAAATTAAATAAAATTTTCCACAGTTTAATCCACTTGAATTTGGACACTTGGTGTTCCCATTTCCATAAATCCTTGTCATTGTACGGGCCAAAAAGCGGCGTCACGCACGCAACTCTATGCATTTATAGAATTATCCAAATTTTTTATAATCAGACCAACCACAGCGCAATAAAAAGGCCCAGCATTAATGAACTGAAATACTCGCACTACTCGCACTTATTTCCTTTTTGGACGTCCCAAGTTACTTGCACTCTTTCCATTTTTAGTAAAAAGTTTCACCTACAGCCGTCATTTTTGACTTTCCTATACACTCATTCCTTAATCTCCGAGCCGAAAAGGAAATGAGAGAGTAGCCCGGGACGGAGGGAGTATGATAGTAGTACTAGTGCCCAATCAATGCGCCAATCTATTTCCAATTTGCAATGACATATTACATATACTAGTACTCACAAAATTAAAAGTATGCAATTTTGGTAAATAATATACTACTCGATTAGATGAATATCAGCATCAATAAATAATCAAGTATTTTTTATTTAATTAATTTTGTTTCATTCACCTAATTTAATTTTTATTGATTCTCCTATAGTTTATTGTTTCTATAACTTCAAATCAATATATGAAAAGGTTTGATTGTAATATAATTTAATTAATATAAATTTTTAAAACTTAATTACCATTATTTATTTCTTGATCTATTAACTAAGAGGAGTAATTAATACTATCGTCCATAAAAAACAGATCAATTTTGCCATTTTGTGTCATCTATAGTTTCAAATGTAGATCCATAATCAAATAATACTACTTCCACCACATTTTCTTTCTCTCTTTCTTATTTTATTAATTGCGCATTAAAACTCGTTGAATTTACACTTTTGTGATTTTTTTGTGGCCGGAGATAGTACTCCCACTACAAGTGAGGCACTTCAATTCGCACATTATTTTGTAAAAATGATAATAAATAGTTATAATGCAGAAAAAATAAAGTAAATAAGAAATTAATGTATATGAATCTCTTCTATAGTATTCTAATTTATTACTTTATTTTCTCTCCAATCTAATTATTTATTATCGTCGCAAAACAAGATAAAAAAAATTCTCACTGAGACACAGATATTCTGTGAACAAGCATAAAACATCTGGCGTCTCCAAAAATGCAGGGGAGAAGTGGCGAGAATCAGAACAACATAGAGCAGTCCAGAAACTTGTGAAATTAACAAGAATCTTTCGCAGTTGCTATTCCATTGCTGTAATGCACAGCATCATCCACCACCGCCTCCCAATCTCTCTCCCCACCGCCGCCGCGGCAGCAAAGCTCGTGCCTTCCCTCAGCATCTCCACCTCTTCCCATCAAACCGCCATGGAAGAGAAGCTGCAGGAGCTCATCAATCAAGTCCTCACTTACCACCACCAAACCAAACACTCCTTCACCAAATACGCCCGCTCCGCCCCCTCCCTCGACTGGGCCAACCAGCCCAATCCCTTCCGCCGCTACCTCTCCTCTCCCCTCCTCCCCCTCTCCCACCCCGATCATCACAATTCCACCTCCCCCACTTACCCCTCCCTCTTCAATTCCCTCCCACCCCCAAAACCCCTCTCTCAATCCACCATCTCCGAATTCCTCCACAACTCCCTCGCCCTCTCCGCCTGGAAAACCACCGGATACTCCACTTGGTCTCTCCGCGTCAACCCCAGCAGCGGCAATTTGCACCCCACCGAGGCCTACGTCATCTCCCCACCTGTAAGCTCCCTCTCCGACTCCTCATTCGTCGCCCACTACGCCCCCAAGGAGCACGCGCTCGAGCTCAGGGCTCTAATCCCACATGAATTCGTCTCCCTGCTGCCGAAAAATTCATTCTTGATCGGGCTCGCGTCGGTATTTTGGCGGGAGGCGTGGAAGTACGGGGAGAGGGCGTTTAGGTACTGCAATCACGACGTGGGGCACGCGGTGGCGGCGGTGGCTATGGCCGCCGCCGGGCTCGGGTGGGATGTTAGGGTTTTAGATGGATTAGGGCATGAGGAGCTGGAGAGATTGATGGGTTTGGGGATTTTCCCCAAATTTCACATTCCGAGCAGGCCGGTGAAGGGGAGGATGCCCGAGGTCGAATTCGACCATCCCGATTGTGTGTTGTTGGTTTTCCCCAGTGATTCAGGGGAATTCGAGGTTGATTACAGGAAGCTGAGATCAGCGATGATGGAATTTTCAAATCTTGAATGGAAGGGGAAGCCGAATGTGCTTAGTAAGGAGCATGCGTGTTGGGATGTCATATATAGAACGGCTGAGGCTGCGATGAAGCCATTCGAGATGGGGAAGGAGTTGGTGGCGGAGACGTTTAGGAGTAGTGGGATGATTAGTGAGAGTTGTTATAAGGGGTTTAGTCTGAGTGAGGTGGTGAGGAAGCGTAGGAGTGCAGTTGATATGGATGGTGTTACTATGATGGAGAAGGAGACATTCTATCAGATTTTGCTGCATAGTATGCCTTCGGGCTGTGGAGTGAGACAGGGGAAGCAGTTGGCATTGCCCTTTCGGGCCCTGCCTTGGACCTGTCAAGTTCATGCAGTTCTTTTTGTTCATAGAGTTGTGGGTTTGCCTAATGGTTTATACTTCTTAGTGAGGAATGAGGACCATTTCGATGATATTAGATCTTCCACAAAGTCGGAGTTTAAGTGGGCGAAGCCTGATGGCTGCCCAGACGACCTTCCTCTATATGAGCTCGCACAAGGTGACTGTCGCGATCTCTCAAAGCGGCTTTCCTGCCATCAGGTATGCCTAATGCCTATTTATCATATACTAAATATCCAGAATTTCTATGCTTGATACGCCACTTGGTCGTCTCTTGAATTTAACATGAGGCCTAACTTTTGATTTAGTAGTGCTAAGAACTAATTGCTGTAACGAGAAATGTGGTCGATATGCCTGATGTGTAGGGGTTTTGCACTCAGTTTTGTAAACTTCTACCCGTGTTTTGACCATGAAATAAGTAACTAATAGAAATGAATGGTATGCTATTGAGAAGTTAGCGAGAATATCAAAATAATTATACAAGGCAATTGTTGGCTTTTGTTTCTTTGAGAGCATTAGAACAAGTTCCTGTACTGCTGTTTTTCAGGCATTTATTTTGAGCAAAAAATAGTACTACTACAAAGTCCTTGTAACATTTTCGATACGATCCGCATTAGTCAAGTTTCTTTTCTCACATGCCAACTCGACGACCTTTATACTTGTAGCTCTCTGTGCTAGAAAAAGGCTACAGTCAGCAAGTTACTAATATGTAATAAACTGTTTTGCAGTTCTTTTTACACTTGTGATTCGTCATGGTCAATAAAATTAATAGTTTGTGAGCATTGAACCGTATATAATTTATTTGTATGAAAAGCTATCGAACTATCATGATTAATAGTGCAGTATTATTTTTATGGTGAATGTGTACCATTCTGATATTCAATCCCTCATCGAAATGGATTTATACTTTTTTGTAGGACATTGCTGCTGATGGCTGCTTCAGCCTTGGTATGGTGGCTCATCTTGAACCAACTTTGCGGGCAATTGGTGCATGGATGTATCCACGGCTATTTTGGGAAACTGGAGTTCTTGGTCAAGTTCTCTATCTCGAAGCACATGCAGTTGGGGTTTCTGCTACCGGAATTGGTTGCTTTTTTGATGATCCTGGTATGCCATTATTCATTTCATACTCTTAAAGCTCAGTCTAGCATATATGCATGCCAGCTTGAAAATGGTAATATGAACTATGAAGAATTGCCACTGTGCAGTGTTCTTGGACCTAATTTAGAAAATTCTGGTTGAATTAAAATCTTCAATTGATGGAACAAAAATGCATTTTCTTTGGTAACTCCTCGTTGGTGCACATTGAACTACCCCATGGAAGAAAAACGACTTTCGCTGGAGGCACATATATGAATGATATCTTATAGTAATAAGTTAGAATGTGTCTGTTTTTCCTCGGCCTGCTATGTTGGAAGGGGGTGGAGAACGATTTCACTATTGGTTGCCGAAGGTCTAATAGGGATAAATGATAATTGATAAGATAAAGTGAGTTCAGAAAAATTGTTTTCTATTATTGCGGTTTGCTGAAGAAAAGTAAAACAGGTAGTGTATTTAAGCTCTGTTTTATGCTACCCTCTGTAGATCTGGTCCGTGAAAACGATTGTGGAGAATCATAAGATTTTAGCTATTTATATGTTTGTGGTCTAATGAGAAAGAGATATAGGTAATTAGGTATAGGAATCTGAATCCAAATTCATTGCTTGGATACATCGTCTTTTTTGAATGATTATTTACTCCCTTTCTATTTCCATATATTAAGTCTGCGGTTATTTTTGTTTAACATACTTGATATTGAGGATTGCTTGTGCTTACAGATATTAATCTTGATTATTTTGTATGACGAAAATAATAGCACGTGCTTAGTATGTAGAACTCAATTGCATATTTTTCCTTCCCAAACAGAAACACAATATACTCATCCCTTTTTATGAATGCAAAAAGATGAGTATCTTTTAGATAAACCACAAAAATTAATCATGTAAGAACGTATTAACACATTAATTTATAATTTAAAAGGCCGACATCCTTTTATGTTAATTCTGAAGGCCATCTTTGTGAAAGCCATTTGTGTGGGTGGTAAAACATAACATTGTACATCAAGGATAGAAATTGGTGCTACACACTCTTCCGAACACAGTTGATCCACCCTGATTCATGTCAATGAAGGATCTCGCAACTTCAGTTGATCCTATTTTGATTCCTCTCAATAGACCAAAACTATTCAGGATCCCAGGCATTGTGTTGCCGCATCTGTCTTCTGTTGTATCTCTCGTCTCCTGTAGCGAATTTCAATTGAAGTTGTTGCAAAATTGCCATTTCTATAAGCTATCGTCTCAGTTGTTACTGGTGTCGTCTGGTTATGGTGTAAATTGTTAGTGCACAAAAGGTGACGCTGCGCCCTTGCAAGTTCGTTTTACCTGTTTATGAGCTTATTCAGCTTTTCATTTACAAACTGGTCCATACCATTCAGCTGCTCATTCAAGCTCATCAGAGATTCCACCTTCAAAGAGTCGAGTCATGAGGAACCCCATTTCTGTTTCTTCATTCTTCTTCGAAGTTTCAGTAACCTATTGGTAATGCTTTTCAATATTTTCGCTCAATAACTTTTCGTGCAGCACCATTTTCTTGGGGTCCGGGCTCTTTTAATTGGCCAAGAACTTCATGACACCATTCATAACCTTATCATCATGAGGGGCCACAATTCCACATGTGCTTCTTTAGGATCATGAATGATGACAACCGCTAAGCCACGATATACTGATAATTCATGTGCTTTCTTGAACAAGCTATCGACCATCCTTTGAAAGTTGATAATCTGACTCTCTTACTGGGGATTTGTCTGGTCTTCTGGCGACGCATGTTTAGTGTTTTGCTTGATTCCTTTGAGTAAGTGAGTTTAAATGGGGGATATTGTTAGTCTCTGAATTAGCCTTTGAATTCAGAATTATATATATATGTAAGCGCATCTACTATATTGAAACTTGAATCTTTGTTATGTAAGTTAGTATGATCCAGGAATTGTAGATCTGTGATTTATTGAATAGTCGAATTCTGCATCATCTCTCTTGCTTGGGCTTCATAACCTAACTCCGTCCCAAGTCCTGTTAGAACTCTTACTGTAGAGCTATCGAGAATCTGTTTTTTTGAAAAATGCCAAGACTAGACGTCTAGACATTACTTCTATATGCTCGTTGAGAACGAACAGAGCTCAAACTGTACCTTCATGAAAGTCACTGTCACAAAGCAGGGTGGCTTAATTAAGAAATTAACTGCTTATGTATTGGATTACTAATAGGTTCTTAGCGCGTTCGCTGTTTTAGCTTTGTATCAACGTACTTTTCTTCATTGAGATATCTCTGATTTTCTTTCTCAAATTGTTGGCAGTGCACGAGACTCTCGGGTTGCAGGGCTCCAAGTTCCAGAGCCTTTATCATTTCACGATTGGTGGCCCGGTGGTGGATAAGCGGATAATGACCTTACCCGCGTATCCTGGGCCCAGCTGTGATGCTTAAAACGACAGTGCAGTGAAAAATAGAAATGCACAAAGTGAGCATCATTCATCAAAGGATTTGGTAATGAAATTGCTTATTGTAGCTAATGAAATTGTTACTCCATATAAAAGGTTTTGTTTGATTAAAGAATTTAGAGTAGGTAGATCAAAGCAGGTGTAAATGGCTGTATATTTACATGTATCTTTTAATGATGCTAAATCTGTAGTGTCTTAAGCACGAATCAAGATTTTATGATATTGTATCGAATAAATTACTATATTTCAGTATTTTTTTAAAAATACTTATACACATTAAATTTGAAGAGAGTGGGGTCCTTTCCTATGATTCCAGATCAATGAAGATGCAAGTTGATCATTAACAAATATTTTGGTATGTACATACTTATAGAATATACACTTCATTAGCAGATGGCACTTAGCTGCCAACTATAATATCTATACCACACCTGTATTAAAAATGATGACCAATTTAAATAAGTTGAATCAAATCGAGGAAGAACAAAACACGCGTGAAATCTCTAGAATCTCAATCATGGGACTAAAAAAATTGCATGTTGTAATTAATATAAAGGAGTATAAAAAATGTAAGTGTATTGTAAATTTTGGTTATATTATATTATTGTGATTGATTGTAAATTATACTTTATCTAAATTAATGAGCATGTTATAATTAATAAAAATGACTGACTATTGGGAAGATTAACTATATAAAATTGATTAAATTTTTGGTCTATTATGTAAATTTTAAAACTAGCTAGAAATTATGAAAATTAGATTTGTTTGCAATTATTCTATGACGAATTCATCATCAAGTAGTAGTTTAATAGAATGCATTATTGATGTATTTCAATACGATGCTATTATTTATGTGTAAATTGTAAATAGACGATATACTTTAACGCATTGGTCATGACGTCCATTTTTTATATTTCGGTTGTCGTATCAGATACAGTCATCAAAAACTTTGGACGTGGGATAGTTGCTAAAAATTCTAACTTTCGATTGATTTTCAAAATTGCTGGGCAAGAGTAAATGTAACATCCTAAAATCGGAATGACATGGAATTGAATTGGGTGAGGGTTGACTGTCAGAATTAGATTAGCCGTTATGCATGGGCCACGAAATTTGCTAAACCAAGTTAAACCCACGTGATTAGTTTTAATTAATCCTCCATTATAAGTCGTCGGTTTAAGTAAAGCCTTACCAAGATACACCTAAATCTGATGACAATATAATATTACTCCATAAAAATATGATAACTTTTCGTAATTAACGGTCATTTTGTCATAATATTACACTCTACACGGATGGTTTATCTCTTAATCAAGCACTTATAATAATCATAGGAAATTAATATGAACGGAATATATATAGAAAATTATGGTGATGATATTAGTAATATTGTTTCGTATTTCGCAGTTTGAGTGAAGGAGTGCAGTTTGTATTTAGTAAATCATGTAATTAGTTAGGAATATAAATTGCCTTGAGAATTCACTTTCATATGGAAAAAAGTGTGAAGCTTGATTGTCTCTGTGCATTTGGTATTTCAATTAATTTTAAGTTATTTGAATTGTGTCTATAGTTGGAGATTGTTAGTTGGTGCTCTTATTATTCAATTTAAATTAAATAATTTCGTATCAATTTCCTTTGTTTTAGCATCATATTCATGCTTTTCAAAAGCAAGGTTTCCTGAATTTTTTGTAGCGAAGAAATGGAACAGAGGCCGACAACATAGCTGATATTATTATTAGTAGTATTATTTATTAGTATATATTATTATTATATTTTTTTATTAAGAAATGTTTTTCTATCTAATACTTCTACCATTCTACTTCACCACCATATTGTTTACCTACTATTATTTATATTAAAGAAAAAATTCGTGATATTTGAGTCATTCCATACAATTCAAAAGTTAAAAAGAGAAAAATCTTTTGGGTGTTACTAAAGTAAAAATATACTTGTCACGCATTATTCTTGAACATGAAAATTTCTAAGACAAATTAAGTAACTCCAAAGTTGCTTAATATTCCAAATGGCCCCACCATGAATTAAGGTTTTTGTTTAGTCCAAATCCGACACAAACTATCCAACCTGGTTCTAGGAAACTACAAACACATGGTCATTGACATTGTTAAAATAATATTTATAATCTAGAATGCAAACTCATTCAAGTAGCCATAGAGATGCATGATGATTCAAATCACCTCTATATAAACCCCATAACACCAACTTCATTATCATACATTAACACAAACACATCACACATTAATTCAAAAAGTTAAACTCCAAACCCAAAGTTTTCAATCTCCCACTCACGCATACAATGGCAAAAACAATAGCCTTTCTAGCACTTTCCCTTCTAGTCCTTACCCTAGTTCAAGCCCAGCACCCGGTCTCCCGGGGACGGGCCCGATCTAGGGCTAGGGCGTTCATTGAGTCGCAATGCGAGACAACACTCTATTCCACTATGTGTGTAAAGTACTTATCACCCTACGTTGCTAGCTTCACAAAAACCCTAAGTCACCGACAACTCGCCCAGATCGCACTGAAAGTCACCCTAGCTAGGGCCGAGTCAACACAAGCCTACATCACCGAAGTGGCCCAGAGGCTGAACAGGACCAAGGGCCCGGAGTCCCGATCCGTGAGGGAGTGTTTGGATCAAATAAATGATGGGGTGGATCAGCTCACAAAATGCATCAAGGAGGCGCACCACATAAAGGAAGATGGGGGAAGTAGTAGTAGTGACTTCACATGGCATGCAAGCAACGTCCAAACATGGATGAGCACTGCATTGACCGACGCAAGCATGTGCATCGATGGGATCTCGGGGCGGGCCATCGGGGGGAAGATGAAGGCCTTGATCAAAGCTAGGGTTCTCAATCTTCAACAGGTTACTAGCATTGCGCTGGCCTTGTTCAATAGATTTGCTGCAAGATTTAGGGCTGCTCATGTTGTCAAACCCTAGTTCAATCGTTCCCTTTTAAGTTTTTGAGCATCTTAGATGCTTTGCTACATATTGTTTATTGAATTTGATTTGTTTGTTTTCTGATGGAAAATTATAATAATATGAAAAAATAACATGTAAAGAATATATTGATTCAAGTTTTGGAAATTCTTATATATTAACATAAAATTTAAGGCACCTATACATCAATGAATAATTGAAAGGTTAGAAAATCATCAGTGGAAGAAACAAGTGGACAGCCAAGATATAATTCTAAACTGAGAAAATTTCTCAACTTGGAAATTCTACAGAATAACATCATATGGAGTAAATAAATAAGAAAATATGAATCCTCTCATTTGATATCTTATTATCAGTTGCTGAAAATAATACAATCATTTGAAACTGAAAAAAAAATTAACTCAAAATTTGATATTAGGCAGAATAGTACACAAATACAACACCTTGCCACTAAGAGCAAGTTAGCAACAAGAAAGCCGCATTCCTCAAGTTGATGCAAAATGTTGCTTGAATCATCTCACCAATAATCCACTATCCATTTATGGACTCACCCAAGGAAACACTTTCGGAGACGAGGGCAGGCGTGCAGAGAGAACTTCAACTCCTGTATATGTGACCTGCAGAATCGTCGCAGGCGTTACCACAAGAATACATTTCATTAAAGCAATTGTTCTATTAGTACTGATATCGGCCAGAAGGCATAATGTAATACTGAACAGTGACGATTAGACATGTAAAATTGATGTGGAATGTACTATGTAGTATAAATTCCTCCAAGAATGTAAAGAGCCCAAGTTGAGATTTTACCAGACGTGTATGTTCAAATTGGGCACTGCGTTTTCCGTCAGAAGTTACAGAAGTCCATCCATCAGGCCACGTCCGATCGCGCCAAACACCTGCCATGGAAGTGTTTTTAGATGCAAACAGAAAATATATAAAATTCAGAGATTCAAACAAAGTGCATTTGGTTAGCAAGCAAATATTTACCAGAATTTATCATAGGTTCAATGGTAAATGTCTGGCCCGCTTTCATCACTCCAACAGCTTTATTTTCTGCTCAAGGTTAAGGCATCACGGGAAAGTGGAAGTTACGAGGTAATATGGAAAGATGAAATGATACATATACTCTCGGATCAGGAATCCTAATGGCAAGATATAACACAAGTTCATTTATCGCAAAGTCAATTGATTTTTTTCAGGACAATTCACCAAAACAAACATGCATTGTTAGAATTATCCTCAAAGTAAAATATGATAAAAGTGTACAGTTCAACTCCATTTTGAGGATACTTGCATAATGGGGTATATTTGGTGCACAGTGGAAGAGCTAGCCAATTCCATGACCAGAATGAGAAAAAAAGAGCACTTGAATATCAGGAACGTCAAAAGTTTGAATGAAAAATTTTAGATTTACAAATAAGAGACGCTCAATTACCACAGAGAAACCAGACATAGAAGCATGCGGCTAATGATTTCCCCCATTTCCTGGAAACGGACTCCAGGTTTAACTATAGAGAGCATGGATAAGACACAATAAACAGTCAGGGGCATGATTCCGAGATGATATTAAAGCTGAGAAATGAATCAAAGTAACAAGCACAAGCAGTACTAAATAATTTTGAGTTTGTATGATTGTTCAAGCAAGAGTTGAAAAGCACATGGGAAAACTGGGGAAGGAGAGAACTAGATACCAAAAGAATTATGCCAAGACACAAAAGGGCAAATACTTACCAGCTGCTATTGCTTTATCCAGGCATTCATATGTACACTGAACCAGCCGTTTAGATGCTTCATCAACATTACCCACAAAGTATGTTTCATTCAAGTCAGCTGCACAACAAGACAAGCAAGAAAGTATTAAGTATCTTTACATTATGAATATACTCATAATAAATATGACCTTGAGTTGGCAATGAGTAACCTTACCATGTACCCCTTTATAGTACACAGTCACGTCAACATTGACAATATCTCCATCCTCTAATATCCTGAATGATAGAATCAGAAGTGAGTGAGAAGGTACTTTCCTTGTATAGAATGGTTACACACATTTATTACAGTTATTATAGTTGATGTATGTGTTTCTTTACATAGGATTCAAAATCAAGGGGTTGGGTCCATGGACTGTCCTTAAGTTCTTGAGCCAAGGAGAAACAAATTAGAGACCGGAAGAATATTATGTGAGAATCATAAGACCAAAGTCACTAAAAGTACGTCAGACTTCAGACACCAGATTCTTGGTACGAAATGGATTTCAATGGCTATACATTAGGACCTATGGTATAATTGATGCTTGAGCTTACAACATACCTTGCATCAGGGATCCCATGACAGATGACTTCATTTACTGACCTGAGAGAATTAAGAGTTCATAACTTTAAAGTAAGAAATACCTACGTGCAGCGAGACTTAGGAAATAAATGATAATTTAAAGGAGATGGATATCCTCCTGCAGGAAAAAATATAGTGCACACAGAAACATCATCTACTAATCTGACACATAAAACAACAAACAAAATTCTCCAGATATGGATATAGTGTTAAATGTGAGATATGGAAATCATACCAGCAGAAATAGTTGCTTCATGAAAAACAGCATCGATTTCATCAGTAGTGATTCCAGGTCTTACAATCCGAGCAGCAGCATCCAAAACTTCCCTTGCAATCTGGAGGTAAGAATGAAACACTAAGCAAGAAGTCGAAACTATACTCAATTGCTGAATATATATTGCATACTGAATACAAGAATAATAATTTGACTCTCCAGAAGACAAGCTGCCATCTAATGCTGTTTCAGCTAGACTTATACCAAGCTAGAATGGTATTTCTAATTTTTTATGAATCTCTTTTTTTTGTTCAAGACCAAGGAATCCACCAGTGACCAATCCCTTGCTGATTTGTAGGCTGCTCCATACCCAAAGTCAAGGATCTTTGGTAAGGATGGATGAGTCTACTAACTTATTAGTTAATAGTGATTCATTGTGGCTATGGTGTGTGTTTCTCCAACTCCAGTATATTCAGTGAGATGAACATCAGAACATGTATGCATAATTCTATATTAAGAGAAGAACAATAAAGAGGCTTACCCGGCAAGATTCTCTCATTCTCTTGATTTGTTCTGGAGTCTTGATCTTCATAAATTATATCATAAAAAATAATTGCATCCAGTTATATCCAGTTTAATATAAATAACAGTTAAGACTTTAAAAGGCACACATAACTCAGAGACGAGTGACTACCTCCACAACATGTTGCAGGTCACTATTGGGTTCAATTTTCGGAATTCCCTGAAAAAGGTAGAAGAAATAGATGTTATGCACCTGATATAGGAGGAGTACTAGCACAAAAGCAATTATGTCTTCTCAGTTCTCACTGAAAAAAAGTCCCTGTGAACATTAATCACCCACATAACCAGACATGTCTAATACAGTATGTTGCATTCGGTACAAAAATTCAAAGCTTAATGCAGCAATCATTTAGAAATAAATGAACCAAGAAACTTACATCAATTGTCCAGTCAGGTTGATCAATATGATTAGGTACAAAACGTTTCTGTGATATTGGATATGGCCTTAATGGTCTGAAAAGGAAGAGGAAAAAACAGAGTAAAGACTTTTTAGTAGTTGCAGAAGAAGCTTTCTTTTTGGCGGGTGGGATAGGGGTCAAAGTAATTAGTACCCTGTCCAGTCAAAATGTGGAAGTTTTGGTGTCTGGGACTGTCCTTTCCGCAAGCAGTATAGCCAGCCATCATTTGGCAGGCCCAAATTTCGTTCACTAGAATTTTCAGGAGCAGGGAAGAAGGTTTTGTACCCGAGTGAACAGATTTATGTGAACTCCAGGATGCCTTGAAACAGTCTTGGGAACTGGAAAGGGTAATGATATCCATCAAGAATATGCATTAACTTCAACATTGCAGCCAATTCCACAAAGAATGAAGCCCAATTTACAGTAATGTATCATACACAAGAACAGAATCAATTACTACTATGGAGTGCGTCTACACTACTAGCACTCCAGTTCCATAATTTAGACCCTCAGTCATCTTAATCCAGTTTCAAGAAAAAGTTACATTCCATAAAATACAACCAAAGACTAACCAGAAAGCGGCATCTTCACGGGGAAGCTTTAGTTGTACGCACTTGGGGCACCTGTATGCAGCAAACAACACCGTGAGTAGTGCCCAGACCAGAGCACCTCAACACACTTAAAAATTTCCCAAAACACGAAAAGCAATCCAGCAAGTGAAAATCCCACCACCAGTCACCAGCAAATCAAATTAACCAAATAAAACACCATTTTCAATGCAACACAAGATTATAATTAAGGGTTGCGATAAAGAATCAATCTTTAGTCCCTTCCAAGCCGTAAAAGATAAATTAAAAATAGTGCAAAAAGTGAGGAGAGAATATCATACTGAAGATGAGCAGGTTTGCCACATCTAGCACAAGATAAGCCGGTGTTTTCCACAGCATCTGATCCACCTGCCATTTTTTTTCTCCAACTGCATCAACCACAAATAAATTGGAAAAACTATTAACAGACAATCCAAATCATCCAATGCTTTTCACAATCAACAGTGACGTCGCAATAATTAGAAGACGAGATTATTACCTTGGCTATTCTGTGATTTCGAGGAAAATAAGAATGCTAGGGTTTTCCACAAGAATAAAATTAGATGGACACGGAGATGAAGGCTTTATAAGAGCATCCACAATGGCGGCGAGCGGACCGGCTAGCCAATCCCCGGCTCTAGCCGGTTCGCTCGCCGAACCATTGTAACCGGCTAGCCGAATTTCAGCGAAAAAATCGGCGAGCGCACGCTGATTTCCGAGCGCTGGCCGATGCGCTGACCGCCATTGCAGGCTCCGGATCGGCGAGCGGATTTTTTTTATTTATTTAATTTTCGAAACAGTATATATACGCGATTTGCACCTCATTTTCATTTGCACCGCTTGTTTTAACGAGTATTCTCTTTGTCTTAATTTCTGTACAAGAGCAACAACGCGAAATGGATAACAACAACGAAGGTACTCCAGTGACGAGCGGGTCTCAAACTCCCTCGGTACCCCTGAGAGGTGGATGGGGTCCGATGCCCGGGTACTACAACATGTACCTGTGGCAGCAGATGATGCTCGGAATGGCAGCCGGGCGTAGTATGCCCGGGATGGCAGGCGGGGTTAGTATGACGGGGGAGTACCGGGAATGCATCCCGGTATGCAGATGATGCCGGGGGTACCGGCGATGCAGCCCGTGACGCAGGGGACGCCGGGGGGGGGACAACGTCTATCGCCCCAGTTTTGATTTTTCGACTGTTTCTTCGCACACATCAACCCCATCAGAGACGCAGTTCACGCAATTTGAGACTTTCTCCTTAGAGGAGTTGGGGTTTGATCTTCTCGGGGTTCCGGAAACTCCCATTCAAACGGGGGGAGTAGGGCGGGGTCGGGGCGGCCCAAAGAAGAAGGGCAAGGGGAAGGGCAAAAGGGCCGGCGAGTCGGCGCAGCCGGTTGATGACGACAGCCAGGTACGGAGGAAGTGGACGGATGCGGAGAACGTCGCGCTGTCCAAGGCGTGGGTGAGTGTTTGCGATGATCCCCTCACTTCGAACAATCAGAGGATCGTCAACTTGTGGGCCAAAATAGCAGCAGCCTACAAGACATTTTGCCCGGAGGGGAGGCCACGCAACATGGAGGAGTGCGGGAAGGCGTGGGACCGAATCAGGGCTGGGGTCTTCCGATTTTCGGGCTTGTACGCCAACGCCCTCCGCATGCAGAGTAGTGGCCAAACTGACAAGGACTGCAGGAGGATAGCGGAGAAAGCCTTCCCTATGCCCGGGCTCTATAAGGAGTTCACCTACTGGAACTGCTATGAGGTGCTGACAGACTCCGAGAAGTTCCGGGCAGGTGTCGACGCTGGCTGACCGAAGAAGCAGCGACTGAACTATACCGGTGATTACAGCGGCAGCAGCGGCGGTTCCCACGACCTCCCCGAGAGTGCTCAGGAGCTCTCGTCCCCTCCATCGTTCGCTCGCCGAACTCGCCCGGCTGGTCAAAGGCGGACGCAACGGGAATCTAGGGGGTTCGCCGAGGGTCCCAGGACGGTAACTGACCCCGAGGGGGGTCGCCGGGGGGTCCCAGGACGGCATCCCCCCTGTTGGCCAGTCGACAGCCGATCTCGCCTGCTTCGCGCGTCAACAAATGCGGGCTCAGATGGCCAAGACCTTAGCCGATTGGAAGACCGCAACTGACCCCGAGGAGAAGAGTTTTCTTCACGCAATGCTCGTGAGCATGCGAGCCGATTTGAATGCCGCCGCGGCACGGTTGGGGGGCGACGGAGGCGACGAGGAGTGAGACGGAGGCGGTTTTTTTTAATTAATGTAATTTTTTTAATTAATGTACTTTTTTAATCTTAATAATATAATTGAATTTTCTCGTATTTGTGTCGTAAATTTAATTTCGTATTTTGTGTGATTGTTAATTATTTATTTTATATAATTTTGAGTGATGTGGCTAGGCTATTGCTGGGCTATTTGCTTGTTTTGATGATGTGGCAGGAGGATTTTTAGTGCTAATGATGTGGCAGAAGGAGTTTGTGGCTAAGCTATGGTTGTGCTATTCTTATTATGGATGCTCTAAGAAACGGTTGTTTTAGTCAAAGTCAATTTATAAGATATTATAATGAATAAGAGAAAGAAATTCATACTAGCAGATAGGTATGATCCGTTGCTAACTTTTTTTAAATTGCTAACTAAAGTAGTGTATTAAAAATATTAACACGATGATATCAAAATGTCTACATAAACTTAAGTTGATATTTTAATACATTGTGTTGACATTAATATTTAAATGTCAATACAATTTATTAAAATGTCAACACAAATATGTGTTGATATTTTAATGTGATCGTGTTGACATTTTTAATGCATTACATTGATGAGTTAATAAGTTAGCAATTTAAGAAAAATAACATTATAATGCACCCCTTAGCAGATATACAAAAATGTACTCTTTATTATAGGGTAGTGATAAAATGCAAGATCATATATTGTACAAACTCCAAACTATGATCTTGACCGTTAAAAAATATCAACAGATGACAAATAGTAGCAACAGAAAATGTCAACACAATATCAACGCAATATCAGCACAACATCAACTGTTGACATTGTATTGACATTTCTGTTGCTACTATTTTATCATCTATTGACATTTTTTAACCGTCCAAATCATAATTTGGAGTTTATACAATATTTAGAGTTTGCATTTGATAACGTTCCCCTTTACCGTACGTCTATATGTAACGTTTAGATGCACGATTTCAAATTCAATTGCATAAAGAATATAGGAGCAGTATATTTGCATAGCATAATTAAATATGATAGTAACTTTTTGATGAGAATTGAGGAATTTATTTTCTAGCTGGGACGGGCCTTGTCCATTTTTTGGGCTTATTAATGATCAAACAAAGCAACCAAACATCGAGAAAAGCCATGAAACTTAACTCTAGATTGCCTTTACCTTACATTTCCACTAGTTCAAACGAGGCCTTATAAAAAAGGAAATTGCTCCACTTTGCATTTTTCATTTTTTTAAGATTAAATATCAACTTAATTACCAATTCATTTTAAAGTACAGCGATCATAATAAATTAAATAACCAATGTGCATATTTGTGTAAAATCTAACTTGTCCTTGCTCTCCTATCAGTAGTAGTATTAAACTCCATTATTGTTTCTTGCATAAAGAAGAAGACCAAAATTTGTGTGCAACATTCTTTTAAAAAAACATATCAAAAGAAAATAAGCTACTATTCCACATCTGTATACATAATGTTTTGTCTAGTTTCTTAGTATATTAGTACTATATTACCGCCCTACATACTCTAATAAAGCCATATTTATATTCGTATATATATATATCTATATAATTATATGTTAATTAATCTTAACCGAACACCATCGATCATAACCCAGCCTAGAACGGCACTCCGGTGGCCGGAATCCACTGATCGCCGCCAATAAAACCCCTAGCGCTGAACTTCTCGGCCTCACGCGCGTCGATCAACACGTGGAATCCCGGCCACTTAACCCGGCCGGCCGTGGATGCTCCGCCTCCCGTATTCATGAACTCCGCATAGTAGAGCGTCGCAAGCGCAAATCCGCCGCTCCACTCCTTCCACCCCCTCCGATCAATCAGCCCGTCCAAATCCGTCTTCACGAAAACCGTCCTCGAGAATTTCTTCCACGGTCGCCCTAGGAAGGTCTCGAACCTCCCCTCTGCGCCTCGGAGATCCGGCGCCGGCCGCACGCGGCAGCCGACGACCGAGATCCCCGTGTTCTGGTTGGGGTCGCTCCGCCCCTGCGCCGTGATGAAGTTGGACTGGTGGTCCATCGGCCGACGCACCAGGATGTCGCAGTCCTCGAGCACCGCCGCCGCGTCGCCGAATATGAAGTCCACTGTGCCGTACACGTGGCAGCTCCGGTAGAACTGCCGGAGCGACAGGGTGTAGAGCGTGTCTTGATAGCCCTTGAAGCTGCACCGGTAGAAAACCGACCGGTCCGAACCCACCCTCAGAGCATCTCCAGTGGGCGGACATCCCACTCGGACATCCACTAGGACATCCCAAAAACACCTCCTGCCACGTCACTAGGACATCCCACCCCACTGCCACATCACTAGGACATCCCATGCATATCCGCCCTTCCCATCGCCCTTCCCACTAGGACATCCCGCAATAAAAAAAATCATAAATTCACAAATAAAACAATTTACGTTTACGGAAATAAAATTTGACCGAGAATACGAACGGGAAAAATTAACAACTTTATCGGAAAAAACATACATGATTCGAAAAAAAAAATTACACACTAATAAAAAAAAAAATTCATACATTATCACGTCAACCCCTCCGAGTCCAAACCTCTTCGATAATATCCTGCTGAAGTCGAATATGGGCATCTGTTTGCCGCATGTTTAGGGTTCAACTCATTCTCGCTATCACTTTCACTAGACATTCTAGATATACTTGAGATTATAGATGTAGAGAGAGAAACTTGTTATTAACGCAAGTGGTGCGAATGAAATAAAATTCAACGAGCCGTATATATAGAGTTTCAAAAAAAAAAAAAAAAAAACGGGACGTCCGACCGGACGTCCGAGTTGAAGCCACAGTGGCGGACGTCCGCCCGCCCGTCGCCGGGATGTCCGAGGACACCCGACGTCCTCACGGGACGTCCGTATCCGACCTCCGACCTCCCAACGGCGGACGTCCCGTCGCCCTTCCCGGTGTCCGACCGGACGTCCTACCGGAGGGGCGCCATAGGAGATGCTCTCAGCGCCACTGCCTGGTGCTTCCCGGGCCCAGCCGTGTTCTCGAACGTCATGTCCCGGGCCCAAAATCCATCACCCGAGACACCTATGTATAAATACTTAAATCTCATCAGTGCTGCCGAATAATACTCAAATAAAATTAGTAAGCATAGACGCGGAGTCAAGTGAAAGTAACAAAAAATATGCTTTCAAACAGTACTCCATCCGTTCCACGGTAGTAGAGTCATTTCATTTAAATAGTTAAAGTTGAAAAAAAGTAAAGTAAGAAAGAGATTACTATAGATAAGACTCTTCTGTACATTTTTTTTTCTTTTACTTTACTCTCTCCACTTTAACTATTTGTTCAATTTTAAAAAACGAGTGTAGAAAATGAAATGACTCTACTATTGTAGAACGAAGGAAATAATATTTACTAAAAAATATAGTGTCTATCAATATTTTTTCTGCTCTACTAATGTAGGATAATATTTATATATGTGAAGTATATACCGAATGTGGCAGAACTGAAGGTGGTGGCACCGTCTTGTACATTTCGATTTCCGGTGACGATTGTTTTGTCGATGCCGTCGCCGACGAGCATGAGGTTGGTCAATTTTCTTCCAATTTCTACATTTTCTCTATACACGCCTGATTTTACGTGTACTATGACTCGCTCGGGCCGGTTTTCGCCCGATCGAGCTATCACGACCACAGCCTCGTTAATTGTTTTATACCTCCCGGACCCGTCTTGAGCCACCACATAGTCCGCATTCGAGGTTGCCGCATTCCACGCCGCTAAACTCCCTCCTCCCTGCACCGGGCTGGGCTTTCTCGGAAACACTGTCTTACCCTTACCTTTTCCCATTGGATTAGTAGTCTCGGCCCGGTATAACCCCAAAGTCTCCCTAATCACCTCAGTCAAATTATGGGCTTCAAAGGAAACCCTCATATCTCCCAGCCCATCCAAACAAGCGTTGTGGCCAGCCAAGGCGGCGCTCAGCCATGTCACAGCGTCGTCACGGCTCCAGTACTCCTCCCTCTCACCGGTGACCAACCGGGCCAGCCTCGACTCCGCATCTTCGTACATAACCGCACAGTCGAGGAGGGCCCGGGATGGAAAGCCCGACTCCCGGCCCAGCCCGGTAACCAATTTGAAGCCATTAGCCCAAGAGACTGCTTGGCGCATGCCTTCTCTCGTGGCTTCCACCGCCTCTACATGTTTCTTGATCGGTGCAGATTTTGCAGCGGCGGCAATAAGTAGAAGGAGAGCAAAGGTGGTGGGGAAGCAAGACATTTTATTTTTGGCTAAATTGTTTTTATATTATAATAATTTGCGATTGATGGAAAATAATTAGGGTAATGGGCGTTTTATTGTTGTAAATGAAGAGGTGAATTTGCTGAGGAGGTTGCACATAGGCAACACATGTGTCGTCAGTCGTAGTGGAAGATGGCTGATTTAATAATTTGCATGGCATTTTGTTGCATGGGATAAGAATGATGTCGTAACGTACACTGCAACGTAACACTATTTTGCTCTTATTATCACCGAGTCAAATTTGTCGATTTTTTCTACTTTATTTTGTTGTTTTCTCATGTTTCCCTGGTGACCTTTTTAAAGTGATCTGAATTCGTTGGGAATCTTTTGACTATTGTGGATGTATGTCGAATTGATAGAGCCGGACTCATTAACATTCGAGCCCACCAGCCTTAAAGTAAAGCCCAATAATAAATCAATTTTTACTTGCCATTTAATTTTTATTTGTGTGCTTAGTCTAAAATAATGGACTTTGCCTGGTTGGTTAATTAATAGTACTAACTCGCAGTAATACCCCGACTTTTTCTACCTTTTATTTGATCTCCAAAACGTTGTTTACGTAGCTGAAAATTTGGCCTTCAATTCTTTTCGATGATTAATAGAATGGGCTAAAGCCGTTAATAGAAATCGGGCCATGATCGTTTCCATTCTTTTTATCAAGCCAATTCTTTTCTTGAGGGAGCCCAATTATTAAGAGCCCAAGTGAGCCTCATTGTTTTTGCAATCGCATAAAATCAGCCACTCCCTTTCTGTTGAGGAATTTTTGGCCATGATCTGTAACCACCGGAAGATAGGAACAGTTCACCGTGTACTCTGCTGAAAGAGCACAATCGCCCAAATTCATCGCATAAAAATGTTGATGGAACTCCCGCGCTTAACCAATTCTCTCAGATCACCCTTCGATGCCGATCAAGCGTATCTCAATAGTAAATCCTTCCTCCAAAACCTCAATCGCACTAGCTCTACAACTGCGTCTGGAGAGTCGGAACTGGGGCGCAAGATCATTTATAGGTGGGATGAAGCTTCTTTTGAGGTGCGGCAATTGTACAAGCAATTTGTGGTGGCTGTGGTTGAGTTGATGGGTGGAGAAGTGGTGTCTGAGGAGTTCCAAGAAGTTGCAATAAAGGCGTATAGGCTTTTCAGTGGGACTTCTGAATCCGAAGAGGATATAAGGGACAGAATAAGTTTGTCAAACAAGTTAGAGTTGCAAAAACTTGTTGGTCATATTGTGTTGGACGCAAACATACTGAAAGTTGCATCACTGGTGGAGAGCCTTTCTTCTTTGTAGAACAAGGAACATGGATTTGACTATTTACCTGAACTGACGAGTGAAGGCAGTGAGGATGTGGAATTTGGAGCAGATCTTGCATTCCAACCTCCAGCTCGCTTTCTAGTGGATATTTCAATAGAGAATGGAGAAGAATTTTGGAGGAAACTGACGACAACGGCGAGTCCTTTGAGTTGTGGATGCGACGGAGGAAAGCGACTCCAGCAGCGGTGCCGGCTGGACTCGGAGTAGTAGCAGCGGTGGCGGTGACTCGGCAATAACAGCGGCGGCGGCTCAAACCGGCGACGGCGCTGAAGCCGCTGTGATTTGACGGAGGCGATCGAATTGAGGGGATGTGCGGAGAGTGAACCGGAGAAGGAGGGAGAGAAGGGAGTTTGATTGTGGGAAAGAGGAGTACGAGAGGTGGAATTGTTAGATTCGATCTGCGAGGATTTGTGGAGTTCTGACCGTGAAAAGAGAGAGTTTTGGGAGAGGAGAAGTTTCGGTTCATTCCCATCAGAAGTGCTCTGGAAGAGCCGATGGAGTTGAGATTAGTTCACGCAAAAAGGCCATATGAGATTAAAAAGGTTGCTAAAACAGAGGAGGAGCGTAGGAAAGAAGTTGAGGTGAGGGTGGCTGCAGCACGGCTTATGCAGCAGCAGTCAGAGTCTCCTCATTTGGGAAACGGTGGTGGAGTGCAGCGGCGCTGCCACGAAGCAGATGGAAGTCATGCACCGGCGACGGTGACGGCGCTGCAGTGCTTGGATAGGTCTCTGAAAAAGAGGCAAAATAAACGATGGGGAGATAAGAAACTAAATGTTGAGAAGGAAGACACCGGCAACACTTTGACAGCAGCAACGAATGGTGGATCAGCGGCTAAGACGAGCAGCAACGGTGCTGTGATGGAGATGGTGAGGAGAAAGGCCAGGGCAGCGACGTGAAACACCTAGAGGACAGCGAAGTGACGAACTCGCTGCTATGATTACCACGGTGCTGAAATCAGTGAATAAGAGAGATTATGAATTTTGCTCCCATTTTGGGATTCCACATAAGTTGAAGTATTGGGCTTTGTTTTATTTTAATGTTGGGACAAATGATTAATTTTAAGAATATAGCCCACTGTTTTGATAAGGAGATGGATTGGAATGTTTGGACCAAATTAATTGAATGGAAGATTGGGCCGGAGTCCATTAAATCAACGGGTGACTTCACGCACGCTTTTCAAGAATGGAGTGGAACACAAGTTAAGGCTTTAAACGGGTGACTGTCTAGTGGCTTGGAATGTGGCCACATTCCTCGTCATGTATGTTCAGATATGGTATGGTGATGATGATGATGTTGAGGTTGATGATGATGATGTTGGTGAAATGTTTTAGTGACTCGGGCCCTTTCAAAGTTAAAACCCCGAGGTCACTCGTTAATGGCATGATAAATATTTTTTATTGAAAATGTTTTCGGCATGAGTCCACTGAGTGCATCAAGTACTCAGCCCTGCATTTCTTTTTAAAAATTTGCAGGTTGAGCTGTGACGAGCGCTGTGGGTGTTGAGCAGAGCTGGTGAAGATTTGTGTTTGCTTTTAATATTTCGAATATATTGTGTCTTCATACATAATATTATTCTTCTCTCAAAATGCTTCCGCTAAATATTGTTTCTTTTGAGTTCGTGTATTGTTGAGATATTTTCATTTGGAGTTGTTGATTGTTGAAATGATACTCTGATTTTATTCGAGCTATTCTCATTTGTTTCGGGCTATGGTTGAGTTGTGTTGTTTTCCCTTTCTTTCCCGCTTCTTTAATCCTCCCCTAGTCGCGATCAACCGTGTTTTCTATCCTTAGAAAATGCGGGCGTGACACTCGCTAATTATATTTGCACTACGGCACCCACAAACCTTTTAATTTGATTTCATGAATCTGAAATGAGAAATAAAATTATGATTAGTGAATGTTAAGTTTATGCAAGTGGGCATATTTAATTGACCCATATATCAAAATTTAGAATCATATAAGCAAATTCCCGGTACCAATTCATCAACCTATTTCTTTATTTATGAACCATGCACAACTAAACAATAAATGGTTTCATTATATTTAATTGGGTATCATAGGATTAGGGTGGATATGATATTACAGGGATTATGTCTTACTAGCTTATTTATATATAGTGTGCAATCATTCGGTTTAAAAGTGCTCTACCAATCTTAAGTTGTAGTATATGATTAATTATGTGATGCATGCACTTTTTCTAAAATTATATCCACCTAACTCTAATTAAAGTGTTCGTGACATTCAAATTTATAGTAATTCTCAATCATGAAATCAACGTACATACACTTCGCTCTCACCATAAAAGTAATAAAGGGTGAGCACAGGAATCCAAAATTCAGACTCGGTTGATATATATGTTTTCGACTAAAATTTTTTTGTATAAAATGGTAAATATAGGTGAAAATGGTAATATCGGTGATAAAAGAAAATACACTAATAAATTTATGAAATTTGTGAACCCAAGAAGAATAAACACATAAAATTCATGAACAACTCCGTAGTTGATTTGTGGTTGTATATGTGTTTGCATTTATTTTTTTTATATCGATCGAGTTCATGAAATTTTTGTGTTAGTTCATAAGTTTTTTTATTCCTTAATTAATTGCATGAGTTTATGCTTATATTCTTATTTCCAATTGAATTTCATTATCAATAGTACTCCTCTTTTCATTAGATTTTATAAATATGAACTACTTATTTACAGAAATTATTGAGAATTGAATTGGCTAGAATGAACAACATAGGATTGTGACATCGTGATTAATAATTAATTACACATTTCAATCATTCATTCCAGTTCTTGGTTTGTTGGTAAACGACAGGCGACAACCACCAATAAGTTGAACACACACACACAAAATAAGATAATTGGCTTACAATTAGATTCCATGATGTATTAAATATACGTGAACGTGAACTCCTCTTCTCGATATATAACACACACAAAAGGTTAAATGCCTCCATTTTTTTCAACTTGCATGTTTCTATTTGTTAGGCATCAATCATGGGAAAAAATAAAACAGCAGAAAATTGAGTTTATTAATTTTTATTTAAAAAAATTAAAATTTATACGTTGGTAATGAAATTTGAGAGTTGACACCAATTGAATTATTATCAGTTTGCATTTATGATTATACTTTTAAAATGAACAGACTCAGGTTTTATCTTTCATGTGTCTGACTTGTGCTGTCATTTGAAGAAATGATTCAAAATAGGCAATTGTATAATATATCATAATAAAATCCCAGTTGAGATTATTTATTTAGTTATATAAGCTGTCTAATTGTTTTACTGAGGCTACCAAACATGACTTAATTTTCATACATAATCCTTTTTTTGAAATCCATGTAACGTGTATTCTGATACATAAAATAATTGCTTTTCACAATTTTTTCCAAATCAATCCATATGGGTTCGAACGGTCAATGGATCCTATTGCCGGCCCATGAAAGTAGGAAAACTTCACTAGAGTTAGCTTTCAGAATTACCGTCAGCTCCATTTTACGGTCGTTTTGCCCCAATCCTAAAATCCAACCAAGGTCGGGGCTTCACTTTCGTTTTTCGTCCCCATTTATTATCGCCTTATCGGCGATGAGTAGCACACTATGTCTTTTAACGCCGACAAAATCTTATTTATTTATTGTGTGTAATTCGAATAATTTGTTCATTTTAGTTCAACCTGTATTTGAGGCCTGTGAGTATTATATCAAAGTAAGAGTTCAAATTGATTTGTTATTTGACTATTTTTGCAAATTTCTTTAGTCTTAAAGAAGGCCGAAGTCGAATACGCCGCAGTGGCGAATTTGACAATCTATCGCCTTTATTAAGAAGACAAATAATGTCAATATAAAGGGGTATGTTATTATTACCATTGGTCGAAATTCCATTTTTGTTATGTATCAATTAATTAATAAAATTAATTGAAAGTTTGAAACAGTATATATTAAACACAATTTTTTCCCCTAATTAAGTATAGTAGCTTATTTATAATCTAAACTCACTTAGTTTGTATGTGACTTCCTTTTTCGATTAATTTCCAAGAAGATAAAAAAAATGAGAAATTTAAGAAGCCTTATAGTGCCGTGCCCGTGCGTATGCAAAATAAATGTACATTAATTTTCGTTGAATTGCCTAAATTAATTTAAATTGGCCGGTCTATTGAGGAGAAAATTCAGTTGCTCTAAAGTCTAAACATAGCTATCAAATTGTAAGTTTCGATGTTCATTCACTCATTGTTTAATAATAATGTTATTTTTCATTAAACACTGTGATGAAGTTAAAAGTTAATTAGCCGAGAAAAATAACCATGAATCTACAGTTATGAGACAATATTAAAATAGATTTTTGGTGAGAAAGTTGTTATGTCTGTTTTTTTTTATTTCGGTCTCTGTCCACATTTAATAGTCACAATTTTCATTTTAGGTGGTAAAAAAAATGATCACATTTTATTTTTGGTAATTTTCTTTTCAATGAGGTAAATTATATTATTCACTAATAATAATTCTATTTATTTTATTTCTCTTTAATTTTAATAATTTTGTAGGAGTAGTTTTAAAGTATTAGTATGTGTCAGGGATACTATTCTGCTTCTAAAGTTTAAAAAAGACTGGCAAGGGAGTAATATTTAGCTATTCACACTCACCATTCAATTCAGATAGTAGTATAATAAATCCAATAATGAGACGAATATGATAAGACACGATATAAATCCATTAAATTTTGTATGTATTTATGACGTTTCAAAAGGTGTACATCCTATTTGCACTTTTGCACTTACCATTATTTCAAATCGACTAGCTAGTAAAAATCCTTGTCCAAAACTAGTCAATCGCCAATTGTAAAGTGTAGAAGCAGCAGCAACATCCATGCTTTTGATTACGTACAAATTTAATCTAGTCAATCAACATCAAATTTAACCAATTATATGCACCATAGTCCATAAATAATCTAATTAAAATCTTCGCTACCAAATTTCTTCCAATATTTCAAGGTCAACTTTCATTCAAATTATACTAATATCAAACCGGATAAGCACATATATTGAACGAATCCGTGATTAGTCACTATTTTATCCATAAACACACAAAAAACCCCATTTTCAATTCATCAACCTCATAATTCAACTAGTTAGGTACATGGCTCATCAAATTCTCAATCTCCCTCCCTCTATTTAAACACCATCAACACAATTAGCACCCTACACAAAAAAAAAACACACACATCAACAATGGCAACAACAAAATTCCTAGTACTCTCATTCCTCCTATCATTTTTGTCGGCTTCTCCGGCCATCTCTGCCTCCTCCTCCGCCGTGAAATCATGGTGCAGCCAAACACCACACCCGAAACCATGCGAGTATTTCCTCACGCACAACCCTAAATATAATGTTTCGATAAATGGAAAGCCAGACTTCCTCCGCCTCTCGGCCCAGCTCGCCCTGGACCGCTGCATGCATGCCCAGAGCGGCCTCTATCATCTCGGCCAGAACTGTCGTTCAGGCCGAGAGCGGGCGGCCTGGGCCGACTGCGTGGACCTCTACGAGGAAACCATCCATGCGCTCAACAAGACCGTTGACCCAAGCACTAAGTGCACAGCCACCGACGTGCAGACGTGGCTGAGCACGGCGCTCACCAATTTAGACACGTGTATCGCCGGCTTCGCGGATTTCGGCATCAGTGATTACTACACCAACTTCCCCATCATGTCCAACAATGTGAGTTTGTTGCTTAGCAATACCCTAGCTTTGAACAAGGGGGTTTCTAATAATTCTAGTAGTAGTGTGAATGGTTATAAAGAGGGGTTTCCGAGGTGGGTCCGGCCGGGGGACCGCAAGCTTCTGCAGTCGTCTAACCCTAGGGCGAACGTTGTGGTGGCGTTGGATGGATCGGGGAATTTTAGGACAGTGGCAGCTGCTGTGGCGGCCGCGGGGAGGCGGTCGGGGAATGGGAGGTATGTGATTTATGTGAAGGCGGGGACTTATAGGGAGAATGTGGAGATTGGGAAGGGTGTGAGGAATGTTATGTTGTTGGGGGACGGAATTGGGAGGACTATTATCACCGGAAGTAGAAGCGTTGACGGCGGCTCCACCACCTTCAAATCGGCTACGGTTGGTGAGTCATTTAATTGCATATAATTGAGTTGGTTTAGTTGATTTATGTGTCGTGGATGCAATTGGAAATTGAAACTCTAAAATGGAAATAATGTGACTTTTATGTGTGCATGCATTCTTGTACCAACATATCTATGCATTATGCATATATCGTTAATTTTTTTTACTAAATCCAGTATGTTTATATGGTTGAATTTTTTGAGTTGATAGTAATGCATGATCAATGATATCAAGTATATAACGACCCGAATATTTATAACAATATATTAATATCGAGTTGCTTATAGAAGGAGGATATAGAATACTACACATTTAATACATCTAGACTGATTATTCTTCACTGTTTTTCTAATGAAAAAATAATGAAGCATTTGAAAAATGGCGAGGATATGAAATAATGCATTGGATTTACTTTTTCAAACTTTTGTACATTTTCTGATGTCCGAAAATAACACTTTTCTTGGCTCATAGAAATAAATTATTTGGATCCTTTACATCGCGTAATTGTCTTCTAGAAAAACATCATATTCACAAACACATAAATAAGCATGACATACATCTAAGTCATGTAAAAATGCATTCACAAACAAATTAAAATTACTCCCTGCATCCCATAGAAATAGAAATAAGCATGAATTTCCTTTTCCATCCATTTTATAGAAATAGTCCAAATTAGATACATATTACCTTTTCTTTTATTTTATCATAACTACACTATTTCAACTAGTATTGTTTTTTTTTCTCTTCTTCATCTCCAAATAGTCTATTTCTATGGAACAATTATATTTTTGTAAAATACGTAATTTTAATTAACAAAACCTTTATTAACCAAATTGGAACAACCACAGCTGCTGTGGGAGACGGATTCATCGCCCGGGGCATCACGTTCCGGAACACGGCGGGTGCGCGGAACCACCAGGCCGTGGCGCTGCGTTCCGGGTCGGACCTATCCGTGTTCTACCAATGCAGCTTCGAGGGGTACCAAGACACCCTCTATGTCCACTCCCAGCGCCAATTCTACCGCAACTGCGACATCTACGGCACAGTCGACTTCATCTTCGGCAACGCGGCCGTGGTGCTGCAGAACTGCAACATCTACCCGCGCGACCCGCCCAACCGGACCAACACCATCACCGCGCAGGGCCGGACCGACCCGAACCAGAACACGGGAATAATAATCCACAACTCGCGGGTGACGGCCGCCCCGGACCTCCGACCCGTCCAGGGATCCGTCCGGACCTACCTGGGCCGGCCGTGGAAGGAGTACTCCCGCACGGTGTTCATGAAGACCTCGCTGGATAGCTTGATTAACGCGGCGGGTTGGATGCCGTGGAGCGGGAGCTTCGCTTTGAATACCTTGTATTATGCAGAGTATGCGAATACGGGTCCCGGGTCGTCCACTGCGAACCGGGTCAATTGGAGGGGCTATCGCGTGATCACGAGCGCCTCTGTGGCGGCGCAGTTCGCGCCAGGAAGGTTCATTGCCGCGAATTCTTGGCTGCCGGCGACCAATGTGCCGTTTACTTCGGGGCTTTGATTTGATTTGGTTCGAGTTTGAGTTTTATTGAATTAATTGTATTTATATTTGTGCTAATCCCGTGATTATTGTAAACTTTGGTTCCCTAGTGTGATCTATGTTTTATTAATGAAAACTGAAAACACATCCATGCATAGATTTATAGTGACGAATAATAATGCTTCGTTTATATTTTTGCAATCAATATAAGAGGCAAGATTTAGGGAGTAATAGTTTGGCAAAAAAAGATTTTAAAATGTATACTACAACATAGCATTAGTGGTATATCTAGACATTAACATTGGATGCAAATAATAAATTTAAACAAATCATAGAACCAACTACACCAACAAATACAATTTCGTGCAAAACTTAATAGCACCACAAAATACATGGAATAGATGCTTCAATTCCTTTTTCCATACGCAAGTTTCTGCTATATATATTGGTCTTGTTGTCTCCAGAATTCAACCTGTAATTTTTCAATACTAGCCACAATTAGCGGATACTAATCTAGATAGTAGTAGAAATACATATTTAATTGTCGTAACAAGAACCAAGAACTAGGTGGTTCGATTCCAGTTTCAAATTAATTTTCAAACTAGGAATTTGGGAAAAGATGTTAAAAATTGGCGATTTTGAACCAGAAACTAGAACCGTTCACATCATTAATTTCAGTTTCACCTTATGTGGAGCCATAATCACTATTCCAAACCAAAACTTAAACCAGGGATTTCCAGTTCGGCGGCAACACTAGACTATATATAGAGAAGTATATTAGGTAAATAAGATTATTACCAAGGGCTTTTCTGCAAAATGAAAGAAATACAATCAGAACAGCGACTCCGGCCACCACCCCCACAATTATGGCCACGGTTTTTCCCACGTCATCTCCGTTTGAGGAATCTGCATATATATTAGTATTTCAAACAACAATCTTTTAAATATTGCAAACATATTTCCACAAATTCAAGCAGATTTCTAAATTTTAAGAAACCACAAATGTGGGTCACGACAATTGTAATAGTAGTATTTAATTACAAATAAATAAATACTCCATAATACAAGACCAATCCACAATAAAAGATTCCAACTTTCTCGAGAAGGGGGAGCAAATAAAACTTTGTTCAAGATAAGATACCCAAATTACTGGCTGAAAAAATATAGTATAATATGAGTCACTAAGGAAAAGCATATAAAGTTCGAATTTGTTGCAAGCTTTAATTTAAACTTTATGAAGAATATGGGGTGGTGACGCAATTATGTGCATTAGAATATATACTTATGCCATTAGAGGGTTCAACTTGTTTCTATCTCAAATCAACTTTGGATCTCACTTTATTTATTTTAATTAATATTTATATACCCCCATTAATTCATATATTTCTTTCTTTTTTACCCTGTTTGTATTATTTTATATCCACCAATAATTGTTTTTTAAATAGAAAAATTGCTTCTTCATTTTTCCCACCCAGACATCAGACATGACTTGTGATTCCGATTCCATTTCCACTTCCACATTCTTATTATATTCCATTTTCTAATTCACTACCATGATTCATGAGTAGTAGTATAAATTGTAGTACTACTACTATTTAAGTAATCATCATGGTATGGAATTTCTATCCGGCTTTATTTTTTGAGAAGCTCGAGAACGAGAACCCTATTTTCTCAGGAATAAATTTAGATTTCTTCTATATCTGGTTTAAAAAAAATATAATACGTATGTATCTAAAGTAAAAAAATCATAGTTAAATCCGTGTTAGCATGCATAATATCGTCTAAGGTAAAAAAAAGTAGTGAAAACAATCCAAACCCTCAATAATAAAGAGGAAAAAATATTGGAGAGTATCAATTTTTTTTCTAATGCAGCTTCATATATATTTTTTCTAAAAAATTAAATTTCAAACCTAAAAACAAATATTAAAAAAAAAACCTGAGGAAGAGGAAGTGGTAGTATAGTAGCCTGACTCCCAATACCGAACATAACACTGCGCCAAGTACACATCCGCCGCCGGCGCCGCTCCACACAGCATCTTCACCTTCGCCACCGCCTCGGCCAAACACTCCGAGCAATCCCCCGCCGCCATATCCCCCAGGCACTGCGCATACCCCTCCACCGCCCCGGTGGCGCTCACCCTGAACCCCGCCGCCCCTCCCAATTCCGCCAGCACGTCGTCCCTCCGCCGCCAAAACTCCCCGTCCACATTCCCGCCGACCCCGCACTTCCTATACCTCAAACCGGTGTCCAATCTCCCCAAAAAGTCGGCGCGCTCGTACCTGTTGGGGTTCAAACCATCCCACATCGAAGAATTAGAAAATGTGCAAATAATATGTTCCCAGCGGATTACTGAATTGATGTTTTTTAGTGAAAGTGGACAATATTACCGGAGGTAGCAGGCGTCGAGCTGGAGGCTGGCGCCGTAGGTGTCGGGGCAGAGCACGGAGACCTGGTTGATGGCGCCGGCGATGCATGAGGCGCAGTTGCGGAGGCTGAGGTCCCCGCGGCACTGGTAGAGGCCGTAGGAGGCGGAATCGGGTGGGGAAGCTGTGTCGTTGGAGATGGCGATGGCGTCGTAGAGGGTTCGGGAGGAGGAGGAGGCGAGGGAGGAGAGGATGGAGATTTTGCTGGCTTCGTATGGTGAATTAGGAGGGTATTTATCTTGGGAGCAGCCGCCATAGATGAAGACGTGGGCGTCTATGGCGCTCAAGAAGATGGAGAGAGTGATGAGGAGAGGTAGCATTGTTTGTGAAATTGGAATATGATCGTTTTGTTCCTTGCACCTTTTTTCTAGTATTTTTTTTTGTTTGGTTTTGCTTTTGAGTTTTGAATATATATTCGTTTTGTTTTGTTAGTGTTGAACGGAAAAAGCATATTTTTGGAGTTGGTGTTTTAGTTGACCATTATATCCACTATAAAATTGTATAAACTGCAAAATCTTAATGGAGTAATAGTATATATTTACAATTTACAACCATAAAGCACGGATGAAAGCCTAACAATCCGAAAATTCGATTCTAAAAGGAAAACATACTAGTAATATTTACAATTAAAAGTATATAGACATGAAAACAATAGCATCCCATCAAAATTCAAAACCACATTTTCTTCCACGACAGCAACTTCCGGGTACACTGACCCGCCTTGATCCGGGTCTGAACACTCTCAAACTCCGAGATCCGACAAGGTATGGTTAGCCCACCCGGATGCTTATACCCGAATTCCCTTTCGGACTCCTTGAGCAAATCCCTAAATAATGGATGGTTTATATAAACAATAGGCACCAAAATCCTTTCCATATCTCCATCCTTTTCCCCCACGTAAATCGCCATATGCCCTTTCGGTATTTCGCTCGCCCATTCTTCTTTACCAACCCGGAAGTATCCCCCACCCGGATCCATATTCCTACCTAATACCGCCTTCGCTTTCGTCTTCACCCGCTCCGTCCAGCTTAGCGGTTCCACACTCCGATACCTACCGGCTAAGCGCTTCCACCGGAAAACACGCCGGAAACTTGTGGCGACGCGGTGCTTGAGCGAGAAACCACGTATGCTGCCCATGATAATATATCTCTTCCGTTCAGATATTTACGGAAATTGGATTTACCTTCTTTTTTTATTTTTCTCTTTTAAAGAAAAAAAGTGGAGATTTGTGTTGGTGTGAATTCTAGGAGAAGGGCCATGGATCGGCCATGGACATGGCTAGACGGAAAAGTGTGAGGCAGACTTCAGAGAGAGAGGTTGGTATGTTCGACATGGTGGATGATTGTTTTTCATCTACTCAGGCTGCGGCGGAGGCGGAGGCGATGAGAAATATAAGGAGTCAAGATAGAAATATGGGAAGAAGAAACACCATGTATTCTTAAAGAGGGAAGGGAGTATTGAAATTTTTAAAATAGAAAAGGAGAACGGGATTTTATATTACTGAAAATTTCAGTTTTATTGTTGAAATTGAGCTGTGGAGGGCCGATTTTAGTGCTTTGACATTGATTTCTCATTTTGTTTTCTGTATTTATCTTTGTCCACGTAGTTATAAAATCATGTTATGTTATTATACTATATTTTACGTGGGCATTAATTTAGTATGAGTTTAATCTAAGTAGGTGTTATGTGTGTAAATTGAGTATGAGGTGAATTTTTATAGATATAGCGAAAAGGATAAAAGTCTGTTGAGTGTATCAAAAAGTACAGAAATATACATGCGCTTCTCAAATTAAAGCATTGGCATGAACATGTCCATCTCAAGGGCAAATTTTTATTTCCTATTTCAATGTCAGCATTTTACCTACCTGGCCTATCTCCTTGCCATAGAATTAAGAGCTTATTTCAGTGGAACAATTCTTATTCCATACAGGATTTTATATATTGATATTTTGTGAGTAAAGTGGTGAGAGAAAAAGTAAAGAGCGTGATATTTTTATTTTAAGAAATGTGTCATTTCAAGTAAGACATCCTAAAAAGGAAAATGTGTCACTTAGAATGAGACGAAAAAAATAATACTAGTATTCATTCCGTCCGCCAGGGCATCCACAAGACCACAACCTAAGGGGAGTTTCGTATGTCGCGTCCCAAATGCAGTGGGAGATGGCAGGTCATGGTTGGAGGGCAGGCGTTTGAGGTGCAAGACGGTTGAGGTGCCTGAGTTGGGGTGGGACGCCCAGCCCCATTGCGGCGCGACTCGCCATGTTGAGCGCGTTGTGGGCACCAACGACGTGCCGTAGCCCGATTTTTTTCTAATTTTAAACATTAATTAATTCCTCTAATAAATATATTCATTCTACACCATTCCTATCACTCTTAAACTTTAATTAATTCCCTTAGAACGAATTTCTTCAAGTAGAAGAAGTAGTTCCTCTAGAATGAGATGGTCGACATCCTTCGCAACAATATTATAAAGCAAAAGCATTTTTCTTTTTTTTTCTTATAAATATTTAGGATTTGTAATTTTTGAACTTTTATGATTTATAATTTTTAACATCTAGGATTTGTAATTTTTAATTTCTTTAATGAATGAATGATTTTTTCATGTTATGTTCATCATTTTCAATTTTACAACTAAAAAGTTAATAGTAGTGAATATTGGTGGCCTGGGGAGGGACGTGGAATGGTGTTCAGTGTTGTGGAAGTTTTAGCCGGACGCAGTAAATGAGGATAATGATGATGTGGCGGGGAGTTGCGTGGCGTGGGGTGTGGGTTGTGGATGCCCTCAGAACCTTACATGTTTTGTCATTTCGGGTTGTCCGCCATTTAGAAACACATTAAAAAAAAATTCAATTTTTTTTAAGTGGATCTAATACTATACTTATTCATTTCATTGACATTCATTTAAAAATGAATACCACTATATAAAAACGAAACTTATATTCTAATAATATTTTTATTCATTTTCTTTATATGATAAAAATAATATCTTAAAATTCATGTTGAGTCAAAACGTTTCTTAAATGGCGAAAGGGTATTATATTTTTTTATAGTGGTTGGCCCGTTTTGGCCGTGCTAATATTCTAAGTTAGTGGGCTGGTGTATACTCTTAAAATTAGGCTAAACGCACTATATTCTGGAAATGATAATTTATTTTTTCCCGAAGAAAAAAAAAAGTTTGCTGTATGGCCATGATTTGAAAATTAAGTAAAAGTAGATCGATTCTACGACGATTACGATATTAATCTTTGAAATTGATATAAAATTTATCTACCAATTATTTGCATACTCATATGTTCGTTCATAACTCAAATCCTTTTTTTTCTGACTCGATCTCAAGACATAAAATTGTTTCAAAAATAGAAAGAAATGCATCTACTCCCTCCCCTCCGTCCCGCACTACTCACACTTATTTCCTTTTTGGGCGTCCCAAGTTACTTGCATTCTTTCCATTTTTAGTAAAAAATTTCACCTACAGCCGTCATTTTTGACTTTTCTATACACTCATTCCTTAATCTCCGAGCCGAAAAGGAAATGAGCGAGTAGCCCGGGACGGAGGGAGTATAATTTACTGAAAGGAAATTACAAATTTACCCAAAAGAAATTCCGCAGTGTGTAATCTCGCGCGAAGAAGAAGAAGAAGAGTAGTGTTGAATAAACTCTATGTCAATAGCAAGAATCGGACCATTCGGATCCCACATTTGTACCAAGAACAACTGCAATTCCTACCGGAAACGAGTCGGATCCATTTTATAGGATTCGAATATGGATGCGTTGCAGGAGTCGGGTTGGGAGGCGCTCCTTGGCGGGTCTAGTAGTTGAAGGTGATCTCGATCAAAATACGCTAAGCTCGGTGCTCGCAAGGGGGTGAAAGAGAGTATGTTCGTTTTTGTGTGTGTCAGTGTGTATTAATCTTCCGTTCGTTCTGTAGGATATTCAGTGATGTGGTTCATTTGGATTTATTTGTGACCTAATTGTTGTGCATTAGTACTATTCTTTTTCATTTTTACAATCGTGCAAATTTTAGTAAGCAACTGTAGGTTTTTATATTCCTGAAATCGTCGTTCTCATCCAGTATTTTATCACGAAGGATTTATCCTTCGTTTCTTCAAACTATTTATGTTTTTTGAGGTGCTATAGAATCGTGAATCGTTTAAGTAGGTTATGTTGGTGGAGCCAGCTTGGAATGCATGTTTCTAATTT
Source organism: Salvia splendens (assembly GCF_004379255.2). Classification (NCBI taxonomy): domain Eukaryota; kingdom Viridiplantae; phylum Streptophyta; class Magnoliopsida; order Lamiales; family Lamiaceae; genus Salvia; species Salvia splendens. The sequence continues at coordinate 4,325,259 of NC_056033.1, read as the reverse complement.
GCTGGTTGGGCGTGGTGGCCCGGAAGATGTGAGTCACCTAAGGTGAATTTGATAATGTAGAGAACAGAGATGATGGAATGAATATATTATGGCAGTTTGTAGAAATTGTATATAGGTGGGCTTTTACATTTGCGTTTCTGTTAGTTGATAACCTTTTGGAAAGGTCTCATCTATATCCATTTTGTTGGTTTATCTCTATAATGATGTGTGAAAATTTTGTCTGTTAAGTTTGTGATGAGGTTGGTATGTGCTATATACAGTGCATCCATCATGGCTATTTCCCCTAGTTGTCTCAGAGGGCGGATTGCGATATTTCCTTTTGCACTTGTTCTTAGATGAGTGGGGATCCTCTGCTGTCCAGTGTAGCACAGATGGCTTCATTTTATAATGGCTATAGTGGAAGCCATTATAAAGATGGAGATCCAGGCCCTGCAGATGGCTTAATCATCTTCTGGATATAAAATGAACTGGATATCCATTTTCATAAAATGAGATCAACGCCATTTCCAGGCCATGCAGATCATCATCTCTGGATTGTGGAAATCTATAAAGATGGAGATCCAGTTATCGCTTGGGAAGTTACTGGATATAAATGATTTAATGAGTCGATGCGCTGCATCATAAAATGAACTCTCTGATGTTTTGTTTGTGTTTTCAGGCACTGCAGATGGCTTCATGATAATCCAAACTGTTGGGAAAAGTGGTGATATTTATCAAGGAGTATCAAAAATAAATTGATACTTGCACAGCGGAACCAGGATAATTCTTTTCCCTCTTGCTGGATTAAATAATGGGACCAAACCAAGAAAGCAAATTTTGGTGCAGAATAAAAACGTGAGACGAGAATTTTACGTGGAAACCCAATTCGGGAAAAAACCACGAGACCGAAGTCTAAATCTTCCACTATGTATATAGTAGGCTTACAAATTCTCCCTACACTCTATAGGGGAAACACAAATCTCAAGTTGAATAACTTGGAATACACACAAGAGGAGTGAACTACAATTTTAAGGGAGATAGGAATTTTTCCTCACTTCTTCTTCTCTCAAAATGTACTCACCGAAACTCTCTTGCTCTCTCTCACAGGCTGCTGTGATTCTCAGCTCTTGCACTACCTTCACCGTTGGAAGTGAGCTCTATTTATAGAGCAATTGTGTTGCATTTTTCTTCTCCTACAACCGCCACTACAGCCGTCCCTATAGCCGCAATTGTTGAAGGCGGATACCATGTGTGGACTTATGTAGTGTGAATACTGCCATATCCATCTTGTTGCATTTATTGCAACAATCTTCACCAATCTTTTATGGTCAAAGATGGTGGCTTCCACATGGGGTGGAAATACTCAACAATTCTCCCCCTCCACCTCATGTGGGGATTCAACGAGACCCGCTTCTTGTTTGCAGATCTCAAACTTATCTCGGGGTAAGGACTTGGTAAGCATATCGGCACCGTTCTCATCGGTGTGCACCTTCTCCAGCTGCAAAAGCTTTCTGTCAAGTGCTTCTCGTATCCAGTGATACCTCACATCAATATGCTTCGTTCTTGAGTGAAAACTCGAATTCTTACTCAAGTGAATTGCGCTTTGACTATCGCAGTAAAGCACATACTTCTCTTGCTTCAAGCCCAACTCTTGTAGAAACTCCTTCAACCACAATAGGTCTTTACAAGCCTCCGTCATAGCTATGTACTCAGCCTCTGTTGTGGATAATGCCACGCATTTTTGAAGTTTCGATTGCCACGAGATAGCCCCCCTTGCAAGTCTCATCAGGAATCCGGACGTGGATTTCCTGGAATCTACGTCACCAGCCATGTCTGCATCCGTATATCCTTCTAGTAGGATATGGTTGTCGCCAAACTTCAGACAAAGTTTAGAAGTACCTCGCAGGTACCGAAATATCCATTTCACTGCGGTCCAATGCTCTTTTCCCGGATTAGAGAGAAATCTACTAACCACACCCACTGCGTGAGCTATGTCTGGTCTGGTGCATATCATAGCATACATTAGACTGCCCACTGCAGAAGCATATGGCACCTTCTGCAGCTCTTTCTTTTCTATCTCACTTGTCGGGCATTGCGCAGAGCTGAGCTTCATATGACCCGCAAGTGGAGTGGTGACTGGCTTCGATTTGCTCATACTGAATCTTTCAAGAACTTTCTCAACGTATTGTTCTTGAGATAACCAGAGCTTCTTGCTCTTCCTATCCCTGAAGATCTTCATTCCAAGGATCTGCTTAGCCGCGCCCAAGTCTTTCATCGCAAAAGACTCGCTTAGCTCTTTCTTCAGCTCATCAATCTTGCTGGCATCATGGCCTACAATCAGCATGTCGTCAACGTAGACTAACAGTATGATAAACTCACCCCCTGCGAACTTCTTGAAGAAAACACAGTGATCTGAGGTGGTCCTGATGTAGCCATGGGTCGACATGAAGGACTCAAACTTCATGTACCATAGTCTGGGAGCTTGTTTTAGGCCGTACAAGCTCTTCCTCAACCTGCACACAAGGTTCTCTTTCCCTTTGACTTTGAACCCTTCAGGTTGGTCCATGTAGATTTCTTTATCTAAATCTCCATGCAGAAACGCCGTCTTCACATCAAGTTGCTCGATCTCCAGGTCTGAGTTGGCAGCAATCGCGAGCACGACTCTGATTGAAGACATCTTCACCACTGGTGAGAAAATCTCTTCAAAATCAACACCCTTTCTCTGACTGAAACCTTTCACAACCAGTCTGGCCTTGTACCTTGGTTGTGAGCTGTGCTCCTCAGCCTTCAATCTGTAGACCCACTTATTTTTCAGTGTCCTCTTTCCGGCCGGCAACTGCACCAAGTCATAGGTGTTATTTTGATGTAAGGAGTTCATCTCATCTTTCATGGCCTCTAACCACTTCTCCTTTTGGTCATGCGCCATGGCTTCAGCAAAACTCTGTGGCTCTCCTCCATCAGTGAGCATTACATACTCATGTGGGCTATATCTGGTAGAAGGTTGTCTTTCTCTGACTGACCTTCTGACTGGAGGGACATCAACTTGTGCAGGTCGAGTCTCCTCGTCGCCTGCTCCATCATCAATCGGATCGCCTTGCTCCGGTTGGATATCTCCCCCGTAATCCTGAACCGTCGGTGAAGGAACTGGATCTAAGTTTACAGGAACTTCTGAATTAGATTCAGGCTTTTCTTTCGCATCATCAGGAACTTGATCTTCAAGGAATACGACATCCCTGCTTCTGATGACCTTCCTGTTAACCGGGTCCCATAATCTGTAACCAAACTCTTCATGAGCGTATCCCAAGAAGATACATGGTTTGGTTTTGTCATCAAGCTTGGATCTCTCATCTTTTGGAATGTGCACGAACGCCCTGCAGCCAAACACTCTCAAGTGTTTGTAAGACACGTCTTTTTCGGACCAAACTCTGTCTGGAACGTCACCGCCCAGAGGAGTTGATGGAGAAAGGTTGATCAGGTCAACTGCAGTCCTCATAGCTTCACCCCAAAAGGATTTAGACAGTTTGGAATGCGACAACATGCATTTGACTCTTTCACAAATCGTTCTGTTCATCCTCTCTGCCACTCCGTTGTGTTGTGGAGTCTTTGGGACACTTTTCTCAAGCTTGATACCATGGTTCTTGCAGTGCAGCTCAAATGGGCCTTGGTACTCGCCGCCGTTGTCTGCACGAACACACTTCAGTTTCCTTCCCGTCTGCCGCTCGACTTTTGCTTGAAAATGCTTAAAGACCTCCAAGGTTTGGTCTTTGGTTTTCAGAGCAAAACACCAGACTTTTCTCGAAAAATCGTCAATGAAAGTGACGAAATATAATGCGCCACCAAGAGTTCTGTCTTTCATGTAGCACAGATCAGTGTGCACCAAATCAAGAGGCTGAGCTTTTCTTGAGGGAGAGAAGCTTTTGAATGCGACTCTGTGTTGTTTTCCAGCCAAACAATCAACACAAGTTTCCAAATGCATTCCTTTTACCTCAGGGATGAGGCTTCTTCTAGCCAAGATCTCCAAACCTTTCTGGCTCAAATGTCCAAGCCTCTTATGCCATATCTCAATGGAGGAATTTTTGACGACTGCATTTACCTCTCCATTGGACAACGTTGCATGCATCAAGTAGAGCGAATTTTGCTTTCTACCTTTTGCTGCAATGAGGGAGCCTTTTATCAGCTTCCATTTTCCTTCGCCGAAATGGTTGATGTAACCATCGTCGTCGAGCTTGCCGGTGGAAATAATGTTGAGTCTGATATCAGGAACATGTCGAACATCTCTTAAGACGAGCTTACACCCTGTGTCAGTAAGCAGATGAATGTCTCCTATACCAGCAACTTCTGTCACGCCGTGATTGGCCATTCTGACTTTGCCAAAGCTGCCACCGGTGTAGGATGCAAACATATCACGATATGGTGTGATGTGATATGATGCACCCGAATCAACAATCCAGTCTGTTTGTTGGCATGACGAACTCACACAAGCGTCATCGCAAACTACGACGACATCGCCATCAGTTGCAACTGCCGTTGTGTCCTTCTCAGTATTTTCATTATTTCCCCGTGTTTGATCTCTTTTCTTCTTTCTGCAGTCTCTCTCGTAGTGGTTTGGGCCACCGCAATAATGGCATTTGAAGTCTTTTTTGTGTTTAGACTTCCCCCTGGATTTGTCTCTCGTGTTTTGAGAGTTTCTATTTTTATTTCTCCCTCGATCACTATTTTCAGCAACCATCGCCTTTGTCTCAGAAGAATGATCTTGCTCCCTTCTTCTGGATTCTTCGTTAAGAAGACAATCTTTGACCATCTGCAAGGTCAGTGCTCCCCCTGGAGCCGAGTTGCTGATTGACACCACAAGAGTGTCCCAACTATCCGGCAACGAACTGAGTAGCAATAAAGCTATCACTTCATCATCAAGAGAAATCTTCATGTTGATAGATTGGTTGATAAGACCCTGATATGCATTGAGGTGCTCCGTCATGTTGGCACTTTCCACATATCGTAATCGAACGATTTTTCTGATGATGGATGCTTTGTTCAAAGCATTTTTCCTCTCGAACATAGCTTCTATTTTCTTCCAAAGAACATCAGCCTTTTCCTCATTGGCGAAATGATGGAAGATACTGTGTTCGATGAAGCGCCGGATGTAACCAACAGTTTTTCTGTGCATGATGATCCAGTCATCATCACTCATATCCTTTGGTTTGGCTTCATCTCCCTGTAAAGGCAAATAGAGATCCTTACAGTAGAGGAGATCTAACATGCTTGGCTTCCAAATTGAGTAATTCGATCCGCTCAATTTGAACATGCCACCAAGCGAAGATGATTCCTCCATTTTTAATCCGCCTCAGAACCACGATGGCTCTGATACCACTTGTTGGGAAAAGTGGTGATATTTATCAAGGAGTATCAAAAATAAATTGATACTTGCACAGCGGAACCAGGATAATTCTTTTCCCTCTTACTGGATTAAATAATGGGACCAAACCAAGAAAGCAAATTTTGGTGCAGAATAAAAACGTGAGACGAGAATTTTACGTGGAAACCCAATTCGGGAAAAAACCACGAGACCGAAGTCTAAATCTTCCACTATGTATATAGTAGGCTTACAAATTCTCCCTACACTCTATAGGGGAAACACAAATCTCAAGTTGAATAACTTGGAATACACACAAGAGGAGTGAACTACAATTTTAAGGGAGATAGGAATTTTTCCTCACTTCTTCTTCTCTCAAAATGTACTCACCGAAACTCTCTTGCTCTCTCTCACAGGCTGCTGTGATTCTCAGCTCTTGCACTACCTTCACCGTTGGGAGTGAGCTCTATTTATAGAGCAATTGTGTTGCATTTTTCTTCTCCTACAACCGCCACTACAGCCGTCCCTATAGCCGCAATTGTTGAAGGCGGATACCATGTGTGGACTTATGTAGTGTGAATACTGCCATATCCATCTTGTTGCATTTATTGCAACAATCTTCACCAATCTTTTATGGTCAAAGATGGTGGCTTCCACATGGGGTGGAAATACTCAACACAAACAATACTTGCATTGGCATGCCATGTCACTTGCCACAATATAATGGAGTTGCTAGTTTCCTTAGCTCAAATTTTGCTTTTGCCTTCTAATATTGCATTATTTTGTTTCATACTACTCCTACTACTTATTATAATTGGTTCTTCTATACTCCAATCCCATAACTCAATGTAAAAGTTTGATTGTATGCGGAATGTCTTCAATCCCAGACCATAAACAGAGCAATAACTCATGTAATGATCAAGTAACCATGATAAATATGTAGGAGTTGGCATACCTCTACCACGTGTTATATTGTTTGTTGAAGACGAGTCCAGCAATGGGGAAAGCAGGGGAAGGGAATGCTTTTGCATTCCAGGGCTCACCTGTTAGTACAAGGTTGGTCCCGTTAAACCACACCTGTTGATGCATCTGACAGTTTTTTGTGGCTGTATAAATTTCTTTGTTTGTAGGCTCTTTTATCTATTACTTGCTCTTAATGAGACATAAAAAACCGATGGTAGTTGCACCGACCAATATCTATAGTGGGCCAATAGTAAATACACATGGGCTATTATTTTGTCTTGTCTCAACTGTTACTCTTATCTTTTCAATTCAATTGGAATCTTAGCTCACGAATTTCCTTGCTTTTGTATCTCAATTTATTGACTTTGATTGGTAGTGGATTAATAGACTGTGGAAGTTAAATGAAGATCCTATGCAAAGTGCTTGCAAATTTAAGAACTTTGACACTTAGAAAATTTTACCATCTTTAAGGATTTAAAGTTACTTGTGGCTATAATGACTAATGTTAGGTTTCACACCATCATCACTTTGTTAGGGTTAATCCCCTTCAAGATTACGAACTATGAATGCTTTTGCAAATACAACATGAATCATTGTTTGTTGCAATTCATGCACAAACTTGAAATCTTTTGGAAGTGTCAAAATATCGATTATATTCTTTGTAAATTCCGGTGAAGCAAAAGGGCGTTGTTTCAGGGCTTTTTGTTTTGCTCTATGAAATGACATTATTTCGAATCATATTTTTGAGAAGATAAGAATTACAGGGACAAAATTATTATTTAATCACAAATTAAAGTGACTAGAACACCCTAATCGTTCTTACAAAATGAAGTCATGTCAACCTTTCTTCCGCTCTTCCTCCCAAAAAGCAGAAAGTTTGTTTCTAATTGCTACAGTAATTTCATGGTGTAATTCCAAATTCATTCGAAGGTTTGGTTTTTCAGGAAACTAAATCTTTCATCTACATTAAATTCCATTGCAGGGCTATTATGTCCCTTCATCCTTCCCCATATTTTGCATCAGTTGACTTGAGGCAATTTAAACGTATTAAGAGAAATATTAACTCGATGAGGGAACATGCTGATCTTCTTAGTTCTATTTGAGATGATATTAGCGCGTACAATTTAAGAGCATTAACTAATAGTAGTAGCTTTTATTATGTAAAATTTGTTAATGATTTCTCTATAAGGTAAGTTTGTGCATGCTTCTGTGAGTGGCTTTCTAGGAATGCAGCTGTTACGGGAGAGGGCCGCCATACTTGGAAGCATATCTCATGCAAGACTTATAAGCTGCTGAATGTATGTATCTGGGATGGAATCTGGAAACTGAATTATTTTGAGATTTATGAACTGTTGCAGTCAGAATTAACTAATTGATCAGAGCTGATGTTATTTTAGTTACTGTTACCTGCATTTTATTGACTGATTAGTCATTGCATAAATTTTGCCTACGTTTTCTCTTGTGGTATTGGTGACTGGCATACATAGTATCTTCATATTATAACTTTCATTGAACATTTTTTGCTATCTATTGACAGATTTATGAGGCCATAAGTCAAGCTCAGGCTACTAGAGCTGTCTTGGGTTCTCAAGCCCTCAAGGGACCTTGTTTAGAGATGTTCAAGGAAAAGTCAAGCTACTTGGTGACAAATTCCCAGTAATTTGTGGTCTGATTGATAAGATTCTATAAATTAGTTACAATACTCTCAGATTTTTTTATGTGAAAATATACCTGAATCGTTTTGTTCCATGATGTTCCCAGGTTCAATCAACTGAAAGCGATCAAGAGACATACTCATTCTTTCTGCAGTTTTGCTTCTTGTACACTTTGCCTTATCACATTCATAGTCCTAGAAAAGGGGTCATTTGAAAGAAGAGTTTTCAAGTGTAGTTTCTCAGGAGAAAAATCTTTCTTGTTTCTGACCTGCCTGTTCTAAATGGTCCTATCCAATACTTTATCATTACATGTAAATAATATGATCCCGGTCATATTAGTGGCTTGTATGTAGCATACTGTAATATCTCAGGATATTGTATTCAGCTTCGACTGTTCCAAGATTCCTGAATTATACTCTTGCTTCCATTAACAAGGACTTTGTTGGATATTATTAACATGTGTTTCACTGGAATAAGATAAGTATACTTTGAACGGCTTTATGAAACTCTACAGTGCCTGACTGATTTAGTTTATGGCAGTTTCTTTGATCACAAAGGTTGACTCTACCTTCTGAAATCAGGAATTGCGCGGTGTGGATTGTGGATCACCTTACCTTTGAGACCACCAGGTAAAGTACCTTTTCAAAATGTTAAGATTTGGGGTGCTATTATTGGTGGTTGCTGCTGATTTGACTATGTTGACAGGAAACCAAACAACTTAGTTGAGGCCTTAATAAGTTAGGGTCAATCCAACTTTAGGATCTAATATTTGAAGTACAAAACTACATTTTTACCTCAAATCTTGTATTGCAGGTTAGAGGCTGTTGAATGAGCTCTCAAAGCTATGAAATCAAGCTGACACTTATTGAGCATTCGCACAAAGTTTATAGGTACTTTGTCAAACTTTTGGCCACCTCTATACAACATTAATCAAATGTTATTTTCATGTATTCATGCACACACAAAGAGAGAGAGAGAGATAGATGGTACCTTCTGGATTTGATGAAATTGGTGATTTCTTGTCACTTATGTGGGGGGAATCCGCTGCAAGAATGGTTAAAACAAAAACAGGACAGGTTTTCTTTGGATATAGACCCTATGTGTGGTAGAGCCTATACTTCAATTTTCAACTGAAGGTATCTCTCTCACTCTAGCCTTGTTGTGTAGCTAATGCTAGCCTGTGCCCTACTATATAGCCTCTCTCTCTCTCATGTAACTAAACATCTATACATACCACACATATATATATCACACGCACAGGGGTAGTGGGAAAAGGACTGCAATTTATGGATTGGGGCAAGATTGATCACAATGCTTTGAGCATCCACATCCACGATGGGGCGCCCTAAAGTCCATCCTATAGGGCGCCATATGCTCTACCACATCAGCATTCTATTCTCCTACCATTTCACCTGCAATGGGACGCCCTAAAGTCTGCCTTATAGTTTTCACCACTATTTTGTTAATTAATTTTTTATATTTTTAAATATGTCATGCAAAAAATTATAAAAAAATCTCTACGATTAAAGACAAATCCTACATTACTAATTAAATTTTTTTTACAATAGTTAGAAATAAAAAAAACAAGTTCACTAAATCCTACATTACTAATTCTTCATTCCCAGCTTGCGTCGCATATCATCGATCATCCACTTGAGGTATTCGGCTTTACCCGGGTCCTCGCACTGCATGAGGGCGTGGTGCTTGTCCAACAACGTCCTCCGGTTGGCGGCCTCCACCAACTTCGCGTAGGCATATCCCGCAGCCGAAGTCGGGGCCGGGGTCGGGGTCGCGATCGGGGTCGGGTCCGGGGCCGCGGCCTGTGAGGATGTCGCCTTCGCCTTGCCCTTGTTCTTGGCAGCCTTGACGCCAATGGGACGCCGGGAGGACATCGGTGTGCCGGAACTCTCATCCTCGTACATCGGCTGGTTGAGGTCCATCGGAGGTGCGCCGCTATCGCTGCTCGTATAATCACGGGAAGCGGTGTTCTTCGTCCTCTTCGCCACAGTCGATAGGGGCATAATCCCTCCTTGGAACTTCTGCTTATCTTTCAAGAGGAGCCAGGAGTTGTAATGCTTGAAATCGTCGTACAATAAAATGTACGACGCAAGCTCTTTATCGCGCACAACAGTCAAACTCTCGCCGCTGCCCTGCTCTCTCAAGCACTTCTCGTACTCCACCGAGAACAAATTGACCTGCTTCTTCACCATAGGGAGCTGCTCCCTATGGTGCTTGTAGGCGGCCGCCGGCTTGGCCTCGTTGTAGCGATCAGCGATGCGCTCCAAATATGCGATTTGCTTTTGGTTGTTGGCAAACACCGGGTCCTCCGAAATATCAATACAACACCTAACCAAGATGATGGTTTCATCCGGGTTGTAGTTCGTCCTCCCTGGGGCAAACTCTTCATTCTTCTCCCGAGGCGGCAACTTCTGGGCCCTTTGCCTGTTCCGCTTCTTCTTGGTGGCGGAACCCGAGGCGGCGGCGGCCGCGCGGCGGGGTGGGGCGTGGGCGCGGGTGGGAGACGGCTCCATGTTTGACAGCCCGTACGAATCCGTACTGAAATCGGGATTGTACTGGATGTTGGAGTCAAAGGGTCGGTATTCATCAGGGTCTGTACCCGGCCACCGTGCACCACCACTGAACATCGGACTATTCGGACTTGGGTAATCATCGGGATTCATTTTTTGTGTATGGAAGAGTGGAGTGAATGAAAGAGTGAAGTTGGGGTGTATATATAATACATTTTGAAGAATTAAAAAAAAAAAAAAGGAAAACGCGCGGTATCGTCCGCGTGACCCGCAGTGGACGATGCGTGGTCGAAGCCCTATCGTCCGTGGACGAAGCATAGGGCGCGAACGATGAATGTGCCATCGTCATCATGGCGTCCGCCCCATTGTGAATGCCTTATAAAAATTTGATTAATGCACTAATTCAAATTTAATGTACTTTATTCATTATATCATTCTTAACTAGGATTACAGAACATTAATTATGCAATCAAATTATTAATTTATGTATATCTGGGCCCTTATAATGTGACTATATGTGCTATTTTTTCTTGAAAAGTATCCAAGTATATACCCGTTCGAAGGTTTCTGTGCCTGATTGTTTAATTGGTCAAAGCATCTTACCTCAGAAAATTATAATGGTAATTTGAGGATCCCAATATCCACATTCAATATCAATAAATGCCAATGAATTCATTGAACTGATATTAGATTCTTTAATACGGAAATGCTAATTTGATTTTATCTCATTTTTATAATTGAGATGCAATTATGAAAAGGTGGTCGGATGCTATTATTTTATTCTGCAAGAATCAAGTTTCAGTGAAATATTATTCGGATAAAAATATTATCTTGAGAACAAAAGACTGATTGATAACAAACTCTAGATTCTCTTTTTAATTCTAGGGTACCACTTTATGTTCCGATATTTGAACTTCTTTTTATACTTTTAGCCCTATGAAGGCGATATTACAAATTACTAGCATTGTTTGTTGACACTTTTTCTTCTACCTACTACTACTTGCTAGTAAACAAAAGTCACTATTCTTTATTGTGATGTTTGTTTTTAGTGAGGGTCACAATTTTGTTTACAAAAATACTTATATCCAAACTAGTTACTGCCACACATTAGGCGCATGGGCACATGAATTATGTGCATACTTTGGTGTATATTTCGGAAATTTTGATACTACCTCTTTATATTTGTACTTTGATAGTCTCAATAATATTAATATTAATATGGACATTAAAAACAGTAAGAAAGTAACCACAACTACAATAATATGTACTAGTCAATGTAGTAATCAAAATAATCTTTAATGCGTGCTTTGTGTGCTTCTTTTGAGTGAGTGTGTGCCCTCCTCTAATATGGAGTACTAGTTTTTTTGGGTTATTTGTACTTTGTTCTTTGATTTGAGCATTTTATTTATTGAAAAAATTTCTAAACAATAATGTGACCCTATTTGTATATTTTTATAGCTGGTTATTTACAATAGTAAGATGGTTATTTTTTATAATTATTAGTTATAACGGTAAAAATATGTAGTGAAACCGCTGAAATATATTACTCCTATAAATTTTAAGGATAGGATTATATCAAATACTAATATATCATATGCATTTCATTAGGTGTGGTGGTATTTTAATATCAAACTGTAATATGAAATTGAGTAAAAAGGTTTTTATTTAACGTTTTAGTTTACACGCACTGCAGTATTTTAATGACACGTGAAACTGTAACTATTTTCCGTAACAATGTATTTATGATTATGTAACACCCGTAAAAAAAATCAAATAAATCTAATTAAATCTTTTCCTAGTTGACTTTGTCAAATATATTTCTCTAAACCATATCACCAAACGATTTCCCCATATCTATACTCCCTAAAATCTCTCCAACCACCAAATCCATCAATATCTATCAGTTTTGCCTATATATATCCAATCAATCCCACGATCTTTCTACACATAAATTCAATACCAAGAAAAACCAGGAACTAAAATTTAGAGAAAGAACCGAGTTGGAGAAGAGAGTTTTCTGCCGCCTAAGAAGGTAATCACCGATCAATTCCCAGCCTTGATTTCCTTGCATTCATTTAGGATAACTCGAATTTTGGAGCATGAAATCTGTAGTATTCGGACAGTAGGTTCCGACGCATGTTTGACCGATCAAACGAACTCCTTTTTATACGATTCTTTTTTCTGAGTAAACCTTAAGGTGTCTTCTGTGTGGTGTGTGAATTTCAACCTATTTGGACGAAAGATGTATTTTTGGTGAATTTTTGAAGTTGACTGCGCAGTTCTGCCAGAAATTGTTTTTCTCGACCAGGGAGTTACGTTTTCGATTTGACCGACCTAAAAAGATTATTTTGATGTGAAATTTTAATTGAATGATATTTTATGTGTCTACTATATTGTGGAAAAGTTTCAGCCCCAACGGAGACCGGATGAATTTTAAATGATTTTTACAAACCAACCGCGCAATTCTGCCAGTTTTGTTGTTAGGTGAAAATATCACTTGTTGCTAAGTTTTAATGAATTATATGATGCATGTATGATTTAAGAAGGTATCCTATGGCATGATTATGTGTAACACGTTGAGAAGTATTATGGCATGTTTTTCCTTATGTTGATGAACGTTCGGGAATGGGCAATCTAAGAAAACGATGAAAGGAACGATAAGGACATGCATGATAATTGTAATAATGGAAAACCTGATTGTGTGGTGATATTGACAAGGGTTGTTGCACGTACGAGGGTACCAAGAGTAAAAGGTTGCGTAAAGTCGTGATTGTGCGGTATAAGCAAGCGAGGTGGGCTTTCTTTTTAAATAAGGGCAATGCCCTAAGTATATTTTTATGCGAAAATGATATTGAATATTTGTCATGCCGTGTTTTGTTTTATTCTATGGAACCTATCTGATGTGGCTTTTGCCATCAATGGATAATCGAATTCGGGTCTGTCTAGGGAGTGAGTCCCTATTCAGGCTAGTGTACACCTATGGAGATCGTGAGCCGTCTTTTGGGTCGGCCGGTCTAGTGACTTGGAATGTGGCCACGTTCCTTGTCATCAATGGATCAGATATGGGAGATAGCTATGGGAAAATGGTTGATCAACCGAATTTTACTATGGAAATGATTTTAGTGTCTTGGGCGATTTCTAAAGTTAAAACCCCAAGGTCACTCAATGGTGGCATGATAAATACTTTTATAAAATGTTTTCGGCATGAGTCCACTGAGTGCATCAAGTACTCAGCCCTGCATTTCTTTTTAAAAATGTGCAGGTTGAGCAGTGACGAGCGCGGTGGGTGTTGAGCAGTGACGAGCGCGGTGGGTGTTGAGCATAAAAGTGAAGAATGTCTGTCTAGAATATGTTGTGTCTTCATACATAGCATTATTCTACTCTCGAAATGCTTCCGCTAAATATTGTTTCTTTTGAGTTGTTGATTGTTGAGATACTCTGATTTTATTCGAGCTATTCCCATTTGTTTCGGGCTATGGTCGATTTGCGTTGTTTTCCCCTTTCTTCCCCGCTTCTTTAATCCTCCCCTAGTCGCGATCAACCGTGTTTTCTGTCCTTAGAAAATGCGGGCGTGACAGATTAGTATTTGAATTTTTGTATATTTGTCAATAATAAATACTGTAAGTACTAATATTATAAAATTTTGTTGCTAAAATTGTCCTAAATTTTTTTATACTTGTCAATAATACATAAGAAACAAAATTGCTGAAATTGTGTCACTAAAATTGTATAACTACTAACAAATTTTGTTGCAGTAAGTATATTCGTCGAAATAAACATACTTATTTTTTGAAATTGTTTCCCATTGTAGTGTTACATATCACGAAAGCGTCATTATTGTGATCTCGAATTAGCATCATATACAGGTGCTATTTCAGCCGGTCAAATTATGATGACAAATAATTGTATATTTATTCACATGCAAGAAAAATACAGTTCGAAATGGTTAATTTCTAGTCTATTTGAGAAATATTCGAAAAATAAAATAATGAGAGGCATAAGAGTTAGGATCATTAAATAATGAGAAAATAGTTGTAACTTGTAACTGGTCACTTTCATCTAATTTCAAATGGGTCCAGTACAATCCCATGCTGTCTGCAGCTAATTAAATAGCCTCAAATTTTATCACGACACGACAAAAATAAAAGAAACAACTAATGTCCAATGGATTAAACACTAGTTTTCTCATCCCTTAATTCTCTTGAAGTAATACCCTCGAGATTTATTTAGCTAGTTAAGTGTATGATTTTAGGCCCAAAATTTTGATTTCGACATTTTATATATATATATATATAAATGATACAAAATATTTAAGTAAAATACAAATTTTTGTTCCATAAACTACATATAATCAACTCAATATTACAATATATGCTCGGATTATATTTATCGTGCATTAATGAAACAGAAAAGAAGGTTCTGAAATGATAAAAGAGAATCTATTTTTATCCCATTGCATTACTTTTCAAACAAAGATAAACTTTGGACTTAATTTGGAAATTGTTAGATGCTAGAGTCTAAGAACGCCGACAGTCTATATATACAACTTTATAGATATACGGTATACTACTATGTTTGCTTTTTTTTATACATTAATATTATATATAATGTATAAATTTCAATTGTATGTATGATAGTGTCTAAATTAATTATTGTATATCAATTGCATTATCTTAGCTAGGGAAAGAGAAAATACATGAGAGAGATTCAAGTATTTATTAACCAAATTAAATCAACCACGTAGCACTGTATTTCTATTATTTATGACAAGTAATCTAATTAATTAATACACGTTCGGTATCTGTGAATAATTAGTAGAGTTATTAATGCATTATTATTCAATCAGGACTCAAAACAGACAATCATATGGAAAATATAAAACTCGTTTGGTCTATATTTGCATGATTTGATTGCATTATACGTCGTCGTATTAATCATAGTGTGACATATCAATAATGTGTGTCTGTAAAGTGCACCAGTTGACATAGTTACAAAACATGTTGACGAATCACACACGCTAGGCATCAAATTAAGAAATCAAAATTTTGAAAAATGTTGCTAAATATGACCAATTAGTTGCAGAGATGTTGTCTCACATGTGAAGATATATCAAAGGACCAACAAATTAGGTTATTGTCCCCAGTACTATATAGCAGTATTCAATCAAATAATTTAATTTAATTAATAAATGTCCATATTCACCAAGACAAACACAACAACTGCAGTAGATTGCATTTATGTTGAATCTTTTATGTCCCTCGTCAAATTGTGGTACTATCATACGATATTTCAATCAATTAATTGATTCAATAATTGTACACTTAAGCACACAAGAGAGCCGCATATAATTAAGTGAGATGCCTAGAAAATTTTATTATAGGGGCATTTATTTTTTTACACTGTCAATTATATTGATAATTTGTAATTATATTGAATTAAATAAGTATGTGAAATCTTTAAAAACACTATTTATAGTACATTATTTGCTCTTGGAGTGATATTGTTCACCATTAATCAAACTAGTATCACACCCGTGCGATGCACGGTACATTGTATTTTCCTTCAAAATGTGTATATAATATTAAATTATTCTGAACAAAAATGTGAAACTGTACGTAAAACACAATAATTTAAAATAATAAATAATAAATAAAACTACATATGTTTATATTAATAGACAAAAAAAATCTTCACCTACAACAAATACAAACATGATAATCTAATGAATAGAGTGAATAGTGATGGAAAATTTGAGTTGAAAGAGTGTACTTGTTGTTGCCAAACAATATACGATATTAATAGACCAAAACAAAAAAAAATCCTTAACCACAAGTTAAAACAATTATTTTGAAAAAACAGAAAATTACATAAAATTGAGACATAGTTTCGCTGTAAATCGAATGAAACATTATATGTGAGTGAGTGGATTTAGCACTTAAATGCAATAAATTTTTATAGTCCAAATAATAGTAACGTGTACATGAAGATATATTTAATTTATTTTAAATATACTATATGTAGAACAACTATAATACAATAACCTATCTAATTTAATACTGAAACACCATAAATATAAAATAATTAATTAATAACTTATAGTAATACTCAAAACATCTAAATCTTGATCACATAATAATTATCCACTAATAGAGATAGAAATTATAAATTATCGAGTTTCATTTCATTGCAATATAGTGATCCTATACACTAAAAACCCAAACCTCGAAACCTAAATCCTAAACCCTTAACTTTAAAATATACTCATCATGACCAACAAATGAGCCAAATATCAATAAAATTCTCCGTCCTTCCCAGTTCAATTTTACTTTGTTGATCATTTATTCTATTTTGAGGGTTTTAGATCTGTATTCGATATCTTACTGGGTCGGCCTACTTGATAATCCTTACTGATAGTGGAGGTTTTTTACTTGAATCTTGTCTGTAAATATGTTTATATGCTCACATCAAGAAAGTGCTTTACAATAGGACTATGGTGATAGTAAATTTATTTAAAAGATTTCTTCAGTTACATAACTTGTGTAATTATTTATTTTGGAAATTATGAAAGAGAACGGTTGGAATTGAGAAGGTCAAGATGCCGTTTAAATGTAAAAAAATCTGTGTGAATTAATTTTGAGGGTTTTAGATCTGTATTCGATATCTTACACTGGGTCGGCCTACTTGATAATCCTTACTGATAGTGGAGGTTTTTTACTTGAATCTTGTCTGTAAATCTGTTTATATGCTCACATCAAGAAAGTGCTTTACAATAGGACTATGGTGATAGTAAATTTATTTAAAAGATTTCTTCAGTTACATAACTTGTGTAATTATTTATTTTGGAAATTATGAAAGAGAACGGTTGGAATTGAGAAGGTCAAGATGCCGTTTAAATGTAAAAAAATCTGTGTGAATTAATTTTACATTTCATATGCTACTAAATTGGGGATTTTCAGCTTTTGACTTGTCATTTTAATCATTGAGGAAGTGAAAAGTTTTGTAGGGTTCTTATGATAAGTGTCGAATCTACAATATTTTCCCACATCGTACAACAAATAGAAAATAAAAATAAAATGACGGTTCAACACTCACCGCGAATCAACAATCTTAATCTAGATGAGTTGAGAATTAGATTGTGTAATAACTCCAATAATATCTACAAAAATAGAAGTCGGGATAATGTTAATAATCAAATAATAATAATAATGTTAAGGTTTAGATTACAATGGTATCAAGCTTTTTTCCTATGGCAAGATCACTATATTAGGAATATAATAATCATATAAAAAAATGCATACAATAGATTCATATGAATGCACTACTATTGGTAAAGGGTAATAATAACCATACCAGAAAAAAAAATCTTATTTTTTCATGGAATTCGTGATGCAACGTGAGCAAGTGAGAAAGTAAATTATAAGCTAGCCAATACTTCTACATATTTATAGATAAAAAAGTATACATTGAATTGATGGAATTATAGCATCATTGTATCCTTAAATTTACGTTGAAAATTAATTTATATATACGTATTAACTTTTACGTTACAACAATAGGTGAATGCCATTTTTATTACTTTTAAATGGGCATGCAAGAAGAGCAGTATAGGAATGCCATTTAAATTCAATTTATGTTTTTTATATTGTATGAATGTAACCGTATGAATGGGCATCACTATTGATTTGATTCATGGCACTCAAATTACTAATTTAAATATTGACCGTTTTTAATGCAAGCTATTACTAATTAACCTATTATACTCATGTAGACTCGAATTACTAATTAACGGTCAATTTTTCATGATGGGCAGTTACAATATTAAATAGATGAATTATATAATAACCTTTGCATAAATTCCGGGTAATGCATTAATAATTATCCTAATAAAATTTTAGTCGTTACGTTACTATTACTATCTTAATTTTATAATGATTGTGGAGTCGTGTATTAGTGGAGAATCATTTCAACAATAATATGAGGTTTGCTTCAGGCTTTGTAATAATATTGTTACAATATTTCTTAATGGCATTAACATTTCTCAGCTACCTAAATTGCCCTCAAAAACCATCTCCTATTTACCAAATTGCCCTCAAAACTCAACCTTTATATTAGTATAGATATCTGCATAAACTTTAATTAAACCTCATGTTATTCTATTGCAAAATTTTGATGGACAAATATACTAGTCACCAATTATATTTTGTATAGCGGTAATTACTATTACTTATGAATATATCGAGGCATCAAACAATTATTCTAAATGCAAAAGAGAATTCTAGTGCAGCTTTCGTGTGTTTTTCAGCATTACTTTATAGAAAGGCATATTAGTTTGTCCAATAAATGTAATAAACTCTAATCAAGTATTAATCCTCCAGGAGGCATTGGTCATCTACTTCAGCTAGATAAGATATGTGAGACTGTTTCACGATCTGTTGCTGCCTAAGCATTCGTTCTCCTAGAGCTTTGGCTCTCCTCTGGTAACAAAAAAAAAAGGTTGCTACAATTTCATGCTCATGTTATTGGCACGTGTTAAATTGTGAGCATAATTCTCACTGTGATATAGGGAATTGAGGTTGTGCACCCTGAGTTGGATAGTAGTTGTAAGAATTTGACTGTGATATAGGGCCATAAACATTGATGATCCAACTTTCTTACTCTCCCGTCCACAAAAATAGAGCACATTTAAAAAATGAAAGTTTTCAAAAACTTCTCTCTTGGACTCCACATTCCACTAACACTACTTCTCTCTTACTTTATCAATTTCAAATTAAAACCCGTGTCATTCACAATGTGTCCTATTTTTTTTATGGACGGAGGGAGTATTGATTTTAGCAGCAACACTAATATTAAGTTGCTATGTCAGCAAGTCAAATTTCAATTACAACACTTGCAATGACTAATTTCTGTCGTATTATCCTTTTTAATAATAAATTTTAATGTTTTTTAATATAAAATAAATGACTAAAAATTTCAAAATTACATTCATTAAATAGCAAAAATTACATTAATTAAATATTGAAAATTAAATAAAGTAAACTCATAATATTGTTTAATGAAACAAACTTCAATTGTTGTGTGCTCAATATTTTTTTGATTAGATATTGTTGGAGTTAGTCGTAAGTTCATTCCTATGGAATTATTTGTGATTAGTACGTATGAGAGAAGTGTATGTGAAATGTGAAAACAGAAGTGGGTATATATTGAGAAATTTAACAAAAACATTAATAATGAACTAATATCCATTTAGATTAAATAAAAAATCAATTAAAATCGAATGGAAAATAGGATGCGGTCGCCGTAGACTGTGCAAGAGTGCCACACTGCGCCGGAAATCCGCCCCACCACCCGGCTTTCGGCCACGGGATCAATTGAAATGGCAATCGTTAATCAAAAAAACTTCGTATAGTGGAAAAGCAAACGCAACGGCCACAAAGCAGCTGCGAAAACCCTAAGTGCATAATTTATATATATCCAACTAATTAGTACTAATATATTCTCTAAAAATGAAGAGGAATATAAATTTCGTCGTCATGCTTCACCTTTGCAACTGAACAATAGCATTTCGACTTCAATAGTTCTGATTTTAGTTTCAATCTAAGAAACTTTTACTTAATTATGTCACACAATGTGTTTTTCGGTATCAAACTGTCTATAGGCACATCAGCTTAATATAATGTCACTTCGGGCAAAATACTAAAAGGAAAATCATACTACTATATGCAAATAAATATTGGTAAAAATTTTAAATTCTAGTAACAAATTTTTAGCAAAAAAAAAACGACACCTGAAAATGTAATTTTCCCAAACGAAAATTGGGAAAACAGTAGAAAATAGTAACGCATAATTTAACTCCTACATGAATTTCGATGGACCACACAACCATGTAGTTTCATATACGTACAAAAAAATTGAGAAAATTGTAATTAATGCCTTCAGACTTTCTGCTAAAACATTATTTGTTTCTTTCCTATATTTCCTCTTTTCTTTAGTATTATAAATATAAGAGACACAATTGGACTTATTTCGATGTGATAGTTTTCAATTATGTTAGAGAAGTGACAGATATCTTTTTCAGCAGGTCGAGGGTTTCTCACCTGCTTCCGGAATTGGTATAAATCTACATTTCTTTTAATTGATCATAACCTATTTTTTTATCTGTGTCGTCAAAATAAATTATAAAAACCGATAAAGATTATTTACTTATCAAATTAAGAAATTATTTAAGTCGATCTTTTCATTGATGCAACAAAATTATGATTTTAAGAGGTTAATAAGGCGCCATCATAATGTTTGGTACAAAATAATTGCGGTTCAAATTATAGTATTGAGTACAGAGTACTATATATTGCTTAGTGACATAAGTCTAATGGCAAATTTCTGGTACATATATTGAATAGTATTTATTTTCTGCCTAAATTAAACATATTAAGTCTAACCTTGCGTGGATTAATTGAATACAAATAATGTGCCAGGAGATTAGCCCACTTAATTATAGATCGACTAGCCGTTTGATAGACAAGACGATCAGATAATACAAAATATGATAAGAACACATATTTTTTATTATATAGTTTCCTTATCTTGGAGTTAATTATCCTAGCAAATAGAAAATAAAAATATTTTTTTAGAAAAAATCATATATAAAAATTTAAAAGATGGCTAAGTTGAGGTATTTGGTAGGATAATTGTTGCAACTGACCTAATTAATTATTGTTGAAGTAATCTAATTTGAAAGCGAAACATAACAAAGTCCAACCTTCCTTATTCTTTGGGGGAGTTTATGGTGAGAAGAAGTTGATATATAGGAGTATGATCTTTTGTTTAACTTGGAATTGTTGGTTTTTATTAATGTAGGAGTAGTATTTTATTTCATGCGAATTTCAAATTTCGAGAGTATTGCAAATAGAAGGAGATATGTTTGTGTGTAAACCAAGAGATAGGGACAATTCTAGAGAAGTAAAACTCTAGCAAAAATAATGTATTTAGTAGGTTTTTGGTAATTACATAAAATAATGTAGAAAACCTAGTTGCAGAAAATAATGTGAGGACAAAAGGCTACATAAATGAAAAAATTGGAGGATACATATATGTATTCAGATTTCACTGACAACAACGTATCTCTGTATGTGAGGGAGCCTGTGCGAGCGGTCAAATCATAGCCAAATAAATTAAAAATCCTCTTTATTATTTTTGTTGTAATCTGATCTTGGATATCAATTATTGTTGTTTCTTCACACCTTATTTAATTTATAGTGGTTCTAAATGAAAATATTTAATCTTGGAGTATGTTTTTTACTTTTGGAATTTATTAATGTATGTTCAATTTCAATTTTTTAAATAAAAAATATATTGTTTCTTATACATAGATCGAATAAATTAAGTACTCCCTCTGTCCCATTTAAGATGGTCACATTTCTTTTTTTTGTTTGTCTCAATCAAGATGACAACTTTCCAATTTTAGAAATAACCTCCTCTCTTCTCTCCCCTTATTATAATATTCAACTATCTTTTTCATCTCTACTTTATTCCATCTAACAATACTTTCTAAAATCTCGTGCCACTCAAGAATGTGGCCATCTTAAGTGGGACAGAGGGAGTACTAGTGTACTAGTTCTATATATGAATGAGAAATTAAGTACTATCAAGAGTATTAAGTTAAGGAGGATGAAACTCATGTTACTCAACAATTCACATGTGGATTTAAGTTAGATTGAAATCAAAGTCAAACCAATCATTATGATTTTTAACTCATTTAACTGTGCATTCCACGGTTGTTGAACAAAGTTTATTATGGTAAGAAACAATTCTCCAGTTTCGGCAACTCAAGTAAACGGCTCTCTTGATTAGCCATTAATTAGTATCGGTGATATTATATTCGGAGAAGTTGAAATTGTGAAGGATTAATATGAATTAGATATTTTTCTTCCGAAATTGCCTATTTTTTCCGCTTAATTTTACAAATTAAATAAATATACTCCATTTTAATTACTATAAATTTGCTTCATACTCCTATCACACTGTAATTGTTTTAATCCCACAATAATTATATGTGGTTGATAGTAGTTATTTGCACCCTTATAAAATTCAAAATATATTCCATTTGCTTCAGTGTATTAATATCGGATTTCTTACACCATCATAACATTGACTTTACTTCATTACGATGGTAGTTGACATAGATACACGTACATATACATTTTTTCATGCAAATTCCTTCATGTGAAAATATACAATTATGATTTTGTTAGAATATCATAAAATTACCTCTAATTGGAAATATTAATATAGTATATGGAAAAATAATTTAAATCAAGATAATTATATAAAATTTAAAATTTTGAAATGTTAAGTGCAATTGTCATAGAAATTAATACTATATGT
Organism: Salvia splendens; assembly: GCF_004379255.2. NCBI lineage: Eukaryota > Viridiplantae > Streptophyta > Magnoliopsida > Lamiales > Lamiaceae > Salvia > Salvia splendens. Next base: position 4,302,403 of record NC_056033.1, on the reverse strand, counting down.
CACTACAGATTTGCAAATATATCATTTTAAGTTAAAATTAAATTTATTTTAAATTTTTAAATTTAAGTGAATTTAATTAAAAATTAGTGTTGTTTTTTATTGTATTATATGTAGCAATAAGAAAGAAGTGACATAGAAATTTTATGTCAAAACTTACAAGAATCTAGGCATTACCATAAGTAATAATACTCCGCGCTTATTTGATTTTAGTAATTATCGTTGAATATTATAATCAATTAACCTTAATTTTCGTGTGCTATCAATCCTAGCCGTTTGATATTAGCTATCCTAAAATTAATACCCCGCGCGTATTTGATTTTAGTAATAATCATTAAGATGTGATTGAGTTTTGATTACAACCTTATAATATATGAAACATTACTTAGAACCATATCGTGAATTTAATGGCCGTGTATATCAGTATGTGTTAGTTTCCAATCAACAATTATTCTGTGGTGATATTAATTTACAGCCATCAAAATTTATGACCGATAACAAAAATAAGAGCTCATCTACACACCCCACAAATTATAAAGAACTACTCAATTACTTCTTTTATCTCGTCATATATAGATACGGTGGTGTTTTTTATTTAACCTACATATGTCGAAACATTTTCGTCATTATATGGGTATTATTATATTTTAGATATCCACAAAATAAATGTTCATTTCTCCAACGTGATAAAAAGATTTCTTGCTAACTAGCTAGCTAGCTAGTACTTATATTAATACCATAGCGCTGCTTTTGTTTGAATTAATCACATATTCACATAAAATTTTGTGCTACTACAATTATCAACATTAATGAGCCGAAGATACAAATATAATTGCTTGTGTTACGGATGGTTTTAATACGTATCAGTCAGCATTGTATTAAGGCATACTTATTATAGAATTTTATATGATAGGAAATGCCATGTTTTGATTAAGGCATATTCAAGTTGACAAAGACTCAAATGAGAAGGTTCGCATATACGGTGCAACTAGATTAAAGTGACGATTATCATATAGAAAAATATAATTATGCTTGTGTGTGTTGAACTAATGAAGTGATAATGTGGTTATAAAACAAAAGGTTTGGCTTATTTATTTCATAAAGCTCAAAACTTAATCTAAAATTGAGTCAGATTATTATAGAATTTTTCAATAGGAATAAGAACAGTTTATGAAGTTTGGGGAGTCCTCTGAAATATTATCTTAGCTTTCTTTCTTAAAAAATGAACTTTGTAGAAGTCTTAATCGTGACATGTAACTGAAAATTCGTTATTGAATGTCGTTTGAAATATTTTTGTACATCACATGGAAAATAGATTCAATTGAGGTAGTGAATATGATAGGAATATTCCACATATAGAGAATCGAAATAAACCAAAGTCAAGATTAATTTTAAAAGACTAAAAAATCTGGACTATATTATGTACCCTAATTTTTATTTTATTTTTTAAATTAAAAACAAATTACTCCCTTATCACATAGAAAAAAATCATTTTTTAAAAAAATGGTATATAAAAAACATTCATTTTCAATTTTTGGACACTACCCCACTATTAATTTAACCCTTCAATAGTAACATTTCAAACACTTGAACACTAACAACTTTTTAAAATACATGACATGAATCTTACATTTGAAGTGTATCATCCGCAACGCTGTCTCTTATCCGTCTCATCTCTTAACTATTCATGGGTCCTACTGTACTTTTCACTCAATCTTTTAACTAAGAGACAGCGCATGCAACCCTTCATCTCTTATCCGTCTCTTAACCATTTCATCCCTTAACTATTCATTCAATTTCATTTTTTATTTTTATTTTCGACAAATTCAATTAATAAAAACACACTTCATTAAATAAAATAAAATTACAACTTAAAATCCTAAAAAAAAATACATAATTAAATTTGTGGCAAAATAAATAAAAAAAGACATAATTTAAAATATAAATTTACATAAATTATAAAAACTACTCCGCCGGCGAATCATCCCCCGAAGGCGGTGGCGGTGCACCGAATGGAGGCGGCATACCAAGTTGTCCCGCCAGATACACAATGCCGGCATGATGGGCTTGATATTGGGCGGGCGTCATCCGGGAAGTGTCCGCCATCGTGGCGGTGAAGTACATGGACATTAGGGAAGAGGGCGGCCCTTGGGAACCCGTCTGGCTTGATTCGTCTCGGCCCCTCCTCCCTCTAGTCGTCTTCGCCGCCTTGGTCTCTTTCGGCCGACGGCGCACACGGGAGGACCCCCTCTGCATCGTCTGTCGTGCCCTCAACCTCGTGCGAGGCAACCTCTTGTGCGGCGCTGCCTGAACCGCCCCCACTAGACGAGTATTGGCCACTCGTCGTGTGCTTCGTGCGTTTCGAGGTCGAGCCTGTGCTGGACTGGACACCGCCGGCCCACCTTTCGACGTCTTTGACGGCCTCCCTAACATCGACATGTTTGAATTCTTTGGCATTGTCGTCAAAATAGACTCGCAAAACCGATCTCAGAATGTCGGCTCCGCTTTGGTAATGAGCCGCTTTATTCTTGTAGATGCCGCAGAATTTTTTGACCTCTCTGTCGACTCGGCCAAAATGACTTCGGAGCATCTTCAATGTGCGGCGGCGGGACCCCTTCGGCTTAATCTCGTTGTAGGCCTCGGTGTCCTTTTTCCAAAAGCACTTCCGGGATTGTTGATTCCCGACAATGAGATCGTACGAGACGCTGATCCAGGCGTTGTACAGAGCCATCGTGTCCTTGCGGCTGTATGGATGACGACCTACATCCTCCTCCTCCTCGGCCGCCTCCTCCTCCTCTTCCTCCACGACGTCGAATGCCCTGGAGCTTCTACCGCCTCGTCCTCCTTCCGGATTGGGTTCATCCGGATAATCCTCCCTAATTTGGGATAATCCCTATGAATACCTCGGGGCGGAGGGACGAGCGTATGCATCCACATCAAAATGGGGTGGTTTGTACCCCGCCGGCGTCGACGAGCCTTGGGTGCCCGGAACCCCCCAGTCGCCAAACGCGTTGATGTCAAACTCGCCGGAGCCGCCAGAGTTTCCGTCGCCGGACATTTTGTGATGAAAATTGGAGAGGAAATGGAGATGATTTGGGAAGAATAGATGTGTGTTTGTATGTATAATGAGGATGAAATAGGAGTATTTATAAAGTAAAAAAAATAAAAAAGGGTCGAAAACGGTAACATTACCGTTTGAATTTTTAAATTTTTTTATTAAATTTGAATTTTTTTTAATAAATGATTTATTGCGTCTGCGTGACGAAGCCCACTTGCGGGCCGGCGAGTGGGCGTCACGTCTAGCGCTAGGGCGCACAACGTCGCGCGGGCGCGTGGCGAGCTGGCGCGCTAGTCGTCTCGGTGGGACGGGCGTCTCGGCGAGACAGGGACGAGACGGGACGCTGCAACGCGTCTCGCTGCCGTCTCGTCTCGGAGGGACGAGATACGAGACACCCGCTCGACGTGTTGCGGGTGCTCTTGGAGGAAATGAATGCAAATGAGAAGTTGTAAAAGAGTAAGGTAGGGGAATAGAGATTAATTAAGATGCAATTACAAAGGCATTTATATATTATTATATACTGATATAATAGTAGTAAGAGTAGGATAGGTGCCCGCCATTTAAGGCCTTACTAAACCCTACCCTATGTTCACATATATACACAAACATAAGTACAGAAATATTAAAAGAAAATTGGGAGTCGAGAAATAATAAAAATAGGGCTTTAACTACGAAAACTACAGGTGAATGAGCGAAAGCTAATCACCCCATGCACACGTCCTTTTCTCACTCCTCTCCCCCACCTCTGCCGCTTCTGCAACCCCTCTCTCTCCCTTCACAAATCCATTGGGAATGCCAACCATACAATATTATACACTAACTTCATTCTCAAAAAATAGACCTCTTAAATATGATCATATATTATGGGGTCTAAATTATAAAAAAATTTATGTTTGGAATTAGTCTAATTTTGGTGAACAACCCAAAATGGTAACAATATATCATCGATGTATGTATGTATTGTTAATTGATTAAGTAGTAGAGTATGTATATTGGAGAATTGTACAACTTTTTCTTGCAGTGTGTTAAATTCTCTACTATATTAGTGGGCACCCCCAACCCTATGCTTCTCTCTCTCTCTCTCTAGAAGGGTGTTTTGTTTGATAAGTGAGCCCCAAAAAAGAAAACATTCAGAGAGATCAGATCCAAAGTGGTTAATCTGTCAAAAACCAAGAACCTCCATATATACATACCTTGATCAGTCAATCTATCAATCAATCAAATCACCAAATCAAAAAAGTGAGAAACCTAACACCTTCACCACTCAAACAACAATAAGAAGAAGAAGTAGAAGTAGAAGTAGAACAAGATGTCCTCTTCCTCCGCCGCCTTCGCCGCTCCCGACCACCACTACCACTCCCCCTCCGAGCAGCTCTGCTACGTCCATTGCACCTACTGCAACACCGTCCTCGCTGTACTCATCGATCAAATCACCAAATCTCCTAAATCCTTTTTATTCATTCCTAATTATGAATTTGATTTTGATATTTCAGGTGGGGGTGCCGTGCACGAGCCTCTTCAAGACCGTGACGGTGCGATGCGGCAACTGCTCCAACCTCCTCTCCGTCACCGTCGACATGCGCGGCCTCCTCCTCCCGCCGGCCAATCAGCTCCACCTCGGCCACTCCTTCTTCTCCCCCCAGAATCTCCTCGTAATCAATCAATCAATCTCACAAATTATGGTTTTCCTCTTTTCTAGGGTTCTCAATTATTTGAATTGAATTGTAGGAGGAGATCCGAAGCTCGCCTTCCAACCTGCTGCCGAATCCCAACGAGCCAATGATGCCGATCCACGACCTCCCCAAGCCTCCCGTAGCTAACAGACGTGAGATAATCAAATCACAATTCCTAATTTAATTCCTAAAATTCCAAATTTTTGGTTTGAGGGTCCATTGAGGTTCGATTTTATCCCATGTGTTCTTCACTGTAAGGAATGTTTTGAGTCACAGTCAACACTAACCTTTTCAGTAAACAGTATTTTGTTGGCCAAAACATCAATAAGTTTACTCTTCAACAGTGATTAATCTATTTTTCACACAAACATCTCATGCCATCAAACCATATCTTATCGTGCATTCCAATTTTAGGTTTTTTCCAAACCCTAGATTTTGTATTTTAGTTTACCTGCAAAGAATTAATATATCGCCAGGAAATCATGAAAGAAACAGAATGATTAGATAATGATGAAGTAATTATGAGAGAGAAAAAAAATGGAGTGTGACAGTAGTGAAATGTGAAGTCGAAAGAAAGTCAGCCAAAGTGAAATTAATGTGCAACCTTTTGTTTTATCGTTTCTTGGTATTTTGTTTGTTGATTTTCAGCACCGGAGAAAAGACAGAGAGTGCCATCTGCTTACAACCGGTTCATCAAGTGAGTAATTATTGCATGTGTGTATGCAGCTTTATTACTGATTTAAAAGCTGCATTTCTTTAGTAAATTTAATTATTGAGAAAATCTAGGAGAGAATGAGATTTGGATTTTGAACAAAATAAAATGCAGGGACGAGATCCAACGTATCAAAGCTGGAAACCCTGATATTAGCCACAGAGAGGCGTTCAGTGCCGCTGCAAAAAATGTAAGATCCAAGAATCAAGAAACACACACACTCTCTCTCTATCACCTAAAACTAGGGCTTCTTTTAATTCGTTTCAATATTAGTACATGTTCTGGGATTATCAATTTTTATTATTTTTTTTTTTAAAAAAAATGTGTGTTTTGTTGCTTGCAGTGGGCCCACTTTCCTCATATTCACTTCGGACTGATGCCTGATCAACCCGTGAAGAAGCAAAATGTGTGTCAACAGGTAATATCTAATCAAAACCCTAGAAAATTTTTTTTTGTTTAAATGTATTGACAGTAAATGGAAATGGTGAATTTTGTAGGAAGGTGATGATGTTGTGATGATGAAAGATGGGTTTCTTTCTGCTGCTGCAAACGTGGGCGTGTCTCCCTTCTAATATAAGAAATTATATGAATGGATGCAGCTTTATTTTCCGAATGTTTTCTATGTTAATGTTTTCTCTATGTCATTAATTAATTAGGGTTCGTTATGAACGAAACGCTGCTTGTAACAGTTTTAATTAGCTTCAGCTTTCTGTGGTGGGGAGAGGATTTTGATGAGGACTGCTTGCTAATACTAACTGTTATTCACCTTTTCATTATGTATATTTCTCATCACTTATTTTCATTTCATTTTCATGCTAGCTATATATATCTTGTGAATTAAGTAGTACTCCCTAGTGCAATGTTTTAGTTACGAGATCGATCGATGACGAATAATGATAATAAAGTACGTGATCTTACTAGTTGTGTGATGGATATAAGTACCAAAAGTATGCACCTAATTACACTAAGGAATGTTGTTTTTTTTTTTAATTATACTCTTAATCATGAAAAGGGAAGGTGGGAATGAATTTGTATTTTGGTGAAGAATGGGGGCAGATAGGTGTGAAATGAAATGGAACTAATTTGTTTTGTTTTGGTGAAAATGAAATTCAAAATGAGAGGCATGCAGTGATTGTACATGGTACGTGTAGCATTCAGTAAAGCTGGATAACATAAACACTGCAATGGCAGTTTGCAGTGTTCATGTTTCATTATTGCAGAGAGCTTTGTTGGTGCATTAATACTATTAACTTCTTTGTGTTTCATATAACATGCGTTTGATGAGAGAGAGTACACAGTTGAATCAAAATATCTCATCTAATTAATGTAATTGCCGACTGAGTATAAAAATGTAAGTGAAGAATTTAAATCATTTTAGGGTACACTATATATACAGTACTCCAATTCAACGTCTTAACAGACTTTGCAATGAAAAAGTCTTTCCAATTTAGCAGTAATTCACTTTCAAGAAGAAAGAATTATTGAATCCACCAATTTAAGACACGTGACTTTCCATCACTTAATACATTTAAAATCAAGGAATATTGCTAATACATATAATTATGGAATATTGCTGAGGGTGTCTGTACAAAACAAAACCAATTTTCACGCGAGTTTTAATCATTAAAATTACGGTTAGTTGTATGTAAATCCGTATATTATTAGTGAACTCTTGTAATTTTTCTCATAATCTTTAGAATTATAATAGATAGCTTTTGAGACCGCTTGATAGGAAAGATGAGATAAGGAAATACGTGATAATAACACACATTTTAGGATAGATAACCTCTTATCTTGGATAAAATGATATTGTCATAGAGTAGGCATCCGACAAACGTATTGAACAAAACTTAGAAATATTGCAAGTGTAAATTACTCCTAAAATTTAGTTATTGTTGTGCTATTTAGGATAATTAACCTATTAATAAACTCACAAACACACATAAGCATAATATCGTCATTTTCAAAGGGGTAAAATTTATTTTTGAAATCTATGAAATTATAATGTTTCATAGGGAGTATAATTTATACATTATAGTATTAATGGAGTATTTATGTAGAGGGATTAGAGACAAATGTGTCATTGCATGGGTAAGGATCTTTGTTGAAATGAGGTAAATAAATTCAGTTGAGAAAAGAGCAAGTCTCATTTCTTGTTGCTCCACTCTTTGCCTATCTTTATGAAAGAAAACAAAGGATGTTCCATTCGGACCCCCCAAGGCCTAAATCTTTTGCCTAACTCCACAAAAAAATATCTTATCTTATTACACATATATGTGTCATATCAAATATCAATTAATGGACTTATATATCATAAATCAGCTGCTTCTCTGTCCTTGTTGGAATTTTCCTAATTGCTGCATCTGTATCACAAATGGTGTTTAGCTATTGTTGATATGAGTTTTTGTTTGAATGTTTTTCAAAAGTGAGCAGAGAATATCAGACATTTTTTTGGATGATTGAGAGAGAAAAAGAGAGATTATTCATTCCCTGAGCTGTTGCTATTTATCCCCCTTGAAATGGAAATTCCTCCAAATTCAAAAAGTGACATATTTTTTGCATGAATTTGTTCAAGCTTGTGGTTTATTAGAAAACAATGTAACAACTACAACATGTGCCCTTTTTCATGATTTCAATAATAAACAGTGACTTTATTTTTTATTTTCTCTATTTTTATAGCTGGAGTTCATGGCACGAGCCAGTTGTAAAAATGATCTAAATATTATGAAAATGGCTTCAACTTTAGAAATTGTTTGAATTTTAGTGAAAATTTTTTAAATTGCTCAAATTTAATGAATACAAAAAAATTATTAGAAACATGAGTGAAAATAGGTAGCTCTTCCAAACATGTTTGATGTGTACCAGAAAATTGCAGGTTTACTTAAGTCGAAATGAAATTTGAGAGAGCTCTCCACATGAACACTGTTACATTTGGTGGAGTGGATATTGACCACACAAGCTTGCTCCAAAATTTTCGACCTTCATTATTCATACATGGATATTTTAATATTTTAAATTTCATGCTACTTTTACAACTTTCATAAAAATTAATGTTGTAATCGTATTATTCAAAATTCGAATTATTTTCTTTTTTTCTGTGGAAGTTCGGATTACTTTTACAAATGGTTTCAAAGTCTGGGCCATAAAGTACGACTAACCTTTTACTCCATTTTGTATAATAGAAACATAAAATTCTAACCACCACTTTGTAATAGACAAGTTTGCCCCCAATAAATATAAAAAAATTGTTTTGGTGTAACGATATTGACTAGAATGACCCATTAACTCTTCTGGAGTTCATTTTATTGCAATTCAGATTACTATTTTAATTTATCTTAATTGGGTGTTTACTTAATTCATTTAAATTTATCTCAATGAAGTCATCATATCTTTTATTGAGTGACATAAAAATCAAGAGAGTGGTTTAAAATAAAGATAAGTATGAAAAGCCCATATTATTATGCGGAGGCCCAAATAATATAACACTCCATTAGATGCTGATTAAATGAAGCCCATTTAAAATCTCATTTGGGTCGAGGCCGGGCCCATCCTCACGTCGTTCTCAAGCCCACGCCACTCACTATTGGATTTAGATGATCTATTTATCTCACTCAATGTAAGTAACACTATTCAAAAGTTGAAATAAAAATTTCCTAGGAATCCAATAGCCAAGATTTGTAAGAAAAATTTAAAAACAATAACCAACATTTCAATGCAAGAATTGTGGCTTTGCCCTTGATATGAATGAAGAAAGAGGGATAACATCAAGGCAATGGTGCAACAACCAAAAAAACAAATCAACACCTACAATATAATACATACAAGATGAAACCAATAGCAAGCAAATCAATAGATTCAATGTCAACTAAATACAAGTCGTAACATATCATTTCTACTAGAAAATACTAACACAAAGAAAGGAGATAACATGGTAGTATATTTTCTTCTTTATACACAAGTAATTACCAAAACCATAAACCTCTAAAACAAAAAATGCACAACAGCACAAATCTGGATTACAACTTAACATGTTTCAAGTCAGTGAGATAAACCTGTGACTGAACAACAGTTCTCCCCACTTTGAAACCAGGCACAACCGTGAACCCGACTCGCGGCCTACTTTTCCCGGGCAGACCACATCTCCCCAAGACATCCTCCATGTACACCATCAAGAACTCAACCCCTCTCTCCACCTGAAATATCTCGATCACAGGCTTGAACGAATACGCCAGCTTGTGAAGTAACCATACCGAGCTTGCTGTCCTCACAAACGACTCGTAGAACACGCTCAACGACTTCCAAGAATCCAGCACCTTATCCTTCCTATCTAGGTTGCTGAAAATGGAAGACTCCATGGTTGGATGTATGAGTTCCTCATACTTCCTCCCACAGAAACGCGAAAACTCGCATTTTGGATTCTTGCTCAGTATCTCCATGGGGCTATTGGAAACATGGCCTATCAATTGCCTCAGATAATCAATGGCATCACCATCAGTTGCATCGTTTTCGATTTGTTTAGTGCCATTACCGTAGGAGATGATCTCAGAATCGCGTATTCCAAAATCAATTTTGTCGAAATTCTGAAACATTCCTAAGCAAACATAAGAGAGAAATGCATACCGGAAATGGCCCTTTTTCGTGTAATTCACATTCATATCTGGATAAACAGAATTGGCTGCTTCCTTCAAATCCCACCCTGCTTTTCGCATCAGATCGATCAGCAATTTCACAAAACACCGCATAGATTTGACTGAATCCAGCAGCATTGCCTCGAAAACCCTAATTGTGAGCATAACCTCAAGCCCCAAACCTGCGCCTCCCTCTTTTAAACTCAATTTCCGCATCAATTCGCAATTTGAAGCCCTAATCCTGTCCAATTTCCTCCTCAATTCGATTGCTTCGCCATCCTTAACATCAATCTGCGACTGCTGTGTATTGACTATCGTCTCCAAAACCCTGAGCTTGCTCTGATTCTCCTGCACCTGAAATTCCCAGAACGACGCTGCGGGGAAGACGAAACCACCACTAAACTCCGGCCCCTTTCTCTTCGATTCCCTGTACAAATTCTTCAGCTCGGTCAATTTCTGCAGAATCGAAACGATGGACTTATCAGCTTCCTCGAGGGCGGCCTGGTCGATATCCGGCACGTGCGCCGCTTGAAATTGCAAATACGAAGCTTCAAACGATGAGAGAGTGGCGAACAGAGAGGGAATTAAAGGCCGAATCAATTCCGCATCCGAATTATCCGAGTCCGGTTTGATGACGACAACCTTCTGGTGGGGGATGAACTCCTCGGCGGAGTCGAGGAGGAGGGTGACGTCGCAATCGGAGTCCACGGCGGCGTAGTCGTCTTCCTCGGCGAAGAGCTCGTAGGTTTTGGTCTTGAACGCGAGCGCGAATTTCTGGAACATGTCGGAAATCGGCGGCGGCGGCTGCTCCGACGACGGAGCGCCGTCTATTTCCGCCATCTCTCGGAATCTATACATTCAACGAATTTGAAGAATTTTTTAGCCTTCTGTTTTGGCGAATTCCCCTAAATTTTGTGCTTTGAAATTTAGTGGGAATATTGAAATTGAAATTGCCAAAAAATCGAATATATTGCCTCCGCAAAATCAGATCATACTTCGATTACACTGACATTGAAATTGATATTGAATATATTCACATTACTAAAATTATACTACTCATCATCAAAATGTGTTAATAGAATTACTTTATTGTAGTAATAATTTTATTTTATTTTATTTAGTGGACTTTGGTAGCCGACTACCACCTAACGGTAACAAGAGAAATGATAGAGCCATCCTACTTTGAACTAATTTAGTCGCACAAAATAATAAAATATAGTTTAGTCATTTATTTCCAACTACTTGTGGATATAAAATATATTGGTCTAGAATAAACGAATCAAAATGTAGTGTGTTTGCTTTAATTCTTTCTAGAACCTTATATAGACTCATCATATCATGTTATATTTAACAATTAAAAGTGTAATGAAACAAATGGGGATAGTATGATTTCTATTATGAAAGTGTAGTTAGTTGGAGTTTGTTGGTGGTGTGAAGTAAGAGTTGTGTTTAGTGGAAGGTTTGAGATGATGACAACCTACGAAAAATATACTATACTCTATTCTTTATTATGGTAGTACTCCTATTATAGTCCTATATTTCGCATTTATATATAAACAAAACATCGGCAAGTTTCGTGGGCTTGGGACAGAGGTCGGGCCGGTCAATTTTCAATTTTTTTAGTATTTTATTAAAGATGAAACATCTTTTTTTAAAGTGCATCAACTATTCTAAATGAACAAATTTGATCCGTAACATTTCATAATATCTTTTAAGGTCCATCAACTATTAGTTAATATCAATTCAACTACTTTTTTTTTGTTATTTTCAATATTTTCATGACCAAAGTACCCTTAAGGCCAATGAGGGCAATTCAATCTATTTGCCCTCTCATTTTCATTAAAGTATGTAATTTGGGATAGTTGATGTACCAAAAAAGATGTTCCCACTAATTTTAATTTCAAAATAAAAATATCTTAATGATATTAATATTCTATTACTATTAATTATTTACGTTTAGTTTTACTTATTTGTAATATTTTAACTCATTGTACTATATTTAATATTAATAGTGAAATACCTTAGATATAGATATACGTAAACATTATACGGTAGTTCAATTTATTAGATGGAATATTAATTTTTCAATCTTAAAGCTATACATAGAATATGTTATTTTTAAGTGCAATACAAAATTGATAATTAAAAATAAATTAAAATTTATTAACATAAATAGAATCTTAAATAATTCAAAGAGCTTGAGTTTTATTTTATCTACCCTTATGTAGTAATTGTAGTCTAAAAAATTAGTTGAAATTATCAATAATCAATTTAATAAAAAAAGACAATGACATTCTTAGTTGAATATATGATTAATTTAAATTTATGATTGTTTAATTAAATAAAAAAATCAATAGTTGCTATCAATTGTTTAATATCACAATGTCGCGTCTTAATATTATCATTAGGTCATTTACAACATTATGAAAATTGTTCATAGTTCTCATATCCATTCCCTTGACTATTCGCGAATCATATTTTTTCTACATTATTAAATTTTTATTTCAATGTAGTATATGTTATATATTATGATTAACTTAAATTTTCAGTTTAATAAAATTATTAGATTCATTAAAATAAAATATTTATATTGATTTTATCTAAATAATTGAGAATGTAATCATATAAAAGTATTAACTATCACTATAAAGTAATATCATAATATTCAAATAAGGTATGATATATATTAATAATAATAGTATAAGATCTATTAAACTTAATCCCAAATAAATTAGAAGAAAGAAAAAAGTGGATGAATAAATAGATTGAATTGTTCTTCACGGTCTTAAGGGTACTTTGGTCATGAGAATATTGGAAATAGCCAAAAAGTAGTTGAATTGATATTAACTTATAGTTAATGGACCTCAAAAGATATTATGAAATGTTACGGACCAAATTTGCTCATTTGAGATAGTTGATGTACTAAAAAAGATGTTCCATCTTTATTAAATAATAATTGATTTATTTGATTATATTAAAAACATACCATCTTTATATTTTTAATGAGACGAAGGGTCTCTTTATGTTAGTGGGGTGTCCATGTGATATTTATTACTCTTCATAAAATACAACGGTATTCACTTATAGTAATAATTTACTACTCCAATTTTTTTTTATAAGTATGATACTACTAGTTTGTAATGAAGTAACGTACAAAAACATTAACTTTTCTTTTTATTTATAGTAAAAAAGAGTTGACATAAGTTTTTATAAAATATTTTTGGTGGTTTATACGGGTCACTCCAAAGAAAATTAGTAAGAGTACTATACTAACTTGTTATGTATTGTGTGTGTACATGTCTTTATTCTGTGTATTTGTTTAATAATGCTGGTATATCTACGGGGCCTTATATTTGGGCCCAAAGCACTAAGACCAATTTTTGGGCTACTGTGGGCAATCTCTCATTTGTTCATTCAACTTTTTGTAACTCGAATTGATGATTCCACAACCCACTAGTTTTTGGAGTAAATAATAATAAATAATTACAACACTTAATTTTGACGACACACAAAAAATGAAATACTATAAGCCAAATATCGAATTTACCTGTATAAAAAATAACCTAAGTGAAGCTTTAATTTCACGGTTGGAACATAAGAGCATCTCCAATAGAAATAGCTCAGCTATAGTCTAGCCATAGCCTAGCCACAAACTCCTCATGCCACATCAGCAGCACTAAAAACTCCTCATGCCACATCAGCAGCACTAAAAACTCCTCCTGCCACATCATCAGGACAAGCAACTGGACAAGCAATAGCCTAGCCATAACAAACAAAATTATAAAAACAAATAATTAACAATCACACAAAATATGAAATTAAATTTACGACACAGATACGGGAAAACTCAATAATAATATTGAAAATTTAAAAAGTACATTAATTAAAAAAGTACATTAATTAAAAAAATTACATTAATTCAAAAAAAATCTAACGACGTGCAGTCCTCTGCGCTCACAACTCTTCAATTAAAACAAATGGTGCGAATGAAAATGACATGCAAATTGTTGGATATTTTAGTGTAATTGGATTAACTTGATTGATCAATATGATCATAATGAGACATCAAATAAGTTGGAAGTGCGGAGTGTACACTTATTTGAATTCGTTATGATTAGACGGGGGTTTGGGGGCATCGCCCCCGAGTAGCGGCAGCCCCTGGCGGGGTCCAAGGGGCAGAAATTTCATCCGGAACGTAATTTCCGAAAGTTGAAGGACTAATTTGCAATAATTTGAAAACGAAGAGACGCGACTCTTCGTCTTCAGCCTCTTCTTATGATCGATTTTTGGTTCAAAGTTGAGATCGAAATATAGACATACAGATCGCGTATGTTAATATAGTGTTTCGAAAAAAAAATTGAGCTGGCCGATCGCTTGCCGATCGGGAGTCTGCAATGGCGGCAAGCCGATCGGCGAGCGCATCGGCCAGCGCCCGAAAATCGGTGTGCGCTCGCCGATTTGCCGCTCGCCGCCTGCAATGGTTCGGCGAGCAGACAGGCCAGCGTCGGGAATCGGCTAGCCGCCATTGTGGATGCTCTAAATACAAAGAATATGCATCTGTTATCATGGGTGGACCTACATGGTCAAGGGAGGCCTTTTAGCCTCTCAGTTTAAGAGTGCATTTTAGTTATGATACGAGTTTTAAGAAAAGAGTTGGAGTGTGTAATAAATGAAGTGAGGTAGTGGTAAGTAGAACAGTTTTGACTTTTTGGATATAAAAGGTGTTTGTTTTGGTTTATTTTTATGAAAATAATGACATTGAGTATAAATTTCATGAATAATGAGGTTAAATTTTATGTCTAAATATAGTAAATTCTAAATGGGACTCTTAAACTGAGACGGGCTTAAATGGCCAAAAGTGATCGTAAACATATGATGATTTTACAATTTTGGTTCAGAATATTATCTTTTGAATTATTTGGTCCAACACAATTGAAACGGACCAGATTTAGTCCTTTTTGGACGGCGCCATTTAAAACTAACAGTCAATGTATATTTAGTCGATTTTGACCGAATTAAATTAATAATTAGTACTCTCTGTCCCACAAGAATATGCATTCTTTCTTTTTTAGTCTGTCCCACAAGAATATGCACTTTCTAATTTTGAAAACTTTTTTCTCTCTAGGTGAGACTCATTCCCCACTACCAATACTTTAATTACTTTTTCTCTCTACCTCTCTCTTACTTTACCAATTTTGCATTAAAACTCGTGCCGAACCCAAAGTACATATTCTTTGGGGACGGAGGAAGTATGCTTTATTAGAGCCTAAATCATAAACTAATATTTTGTTCAGAAAACTTTAAATGTAAAATACTTTTAACTAAAAAAATGCAAAAAGTACAAAACAAAAAAATTCCTCACTTTTCTCAATATAGAGTTATGATGAGTAAATCAAACTAGTACAATTTAGTGTTTATAAATTTCAACTTAATTAATAATAAATCAATTTAAATTGCATCCATAGCAATCTACAGCCAATTTACGCAAATTAAAACCAAATTCCACGAAAAACCAAATTGATTCTTATAAATTTCAACTTAATTAATAATAAATCAATTTAAATTGCATCCATAGCAATCTACAGCCAATTTACGCAAATTAAAACCAAATTCCACGAAAAACCAAATTGATTCACACCGCCGCCGTTGGTGGTTTTGTAGAAGCTTGAAGGCGGTGAGATTTTAGAAAGAGAAAAAGGAAAAGAAGCCGAGAGATGTGAGTTCGTGTTACGATCACAAATTGAAGAAGGGAAGTCGCCGGCTGATGATTATGGAAGAGTGAT
Organism: Salvia splendens; assembly: GCF_004379255.2. NCBI lineage: Eukaryota > Viridiplantae > Streptophyta > Magnoliopsida > Lamiales > Lamiaceae > Salvia > Salvia splendens. The sequence goes on along the minus strand of NC_056033.1, from coordinate 4,286,552 downwards.
ACGTGATACACACATGCATGCAACCGTTAGAGCCGTGGGAGCTAGCATGGACCGTTGGAGCTGACCGTTGGGGTTAGCTAACTGTGACGTGGCATTAGTTAAGAGACTCTGACCAATGGGAGGGAGGCAATGACGTGTTGTGGCCAATGAGTGTGAAGCACGTGGATGTTAGTTAACAAGCGAGAAGAGAGCGAGCTAGGATGCGGAGTATAAATAGTAGTAGTTGCTCTTTCATTTGAGGTCGTCGATATTGTGTTGTTGAGTTGTGTTCATGCTTAGATCGTGGATCTAGGGCGTGTGTCAATGTTCCTACCTTGTTCTATCTTTGATTTCTACTTGTAATCGTGAGACTCGTTCATTCAATAAGATTCCTACCTATTCTTCTTAGCTCGTGTTGGTGATAATTGCGTGATTGTCGCGAAGTTACGATCATCATTGGGAAGCCACGAGAAAGGATCGTAACAAGTGGTATCCGAGCTGCTAATCCTCGGACAAAACGGCGACGCGAATTACGAAGGTGAAATCCTAGGGCAATGGAAGTTGAGAGGAGAATTGGGGAAAGGTTGAATAATCTGGTTCAACGGCAGGAGAAGATCAATGCTCGATGGAATGAGATGTTTAAGGCAGTCACATCTATAAAAGATCGATTACAGGGGAGCGGTGGGGCAACTGCCATGGTAGATGTCGAATCTAACCGTGAATCACTTGTGGAAGAAGATGATCTGCTCGTTCAATTGCGGAATCTAAAACAGGTATCACATATTCGAAGTTATATTAAAGCTTTTGAGGAGCTAAATTCTAGGGCTGGTATAGAAGAGGATCAAGCATTGAGTATATTTTTGTCGGGGTTACTAGATGAAATACGGGTACCAGTTTGTATGTTTGAACCAAAAACATTAGATGATGCTTATGCTCTCTCTAAGCTTCAAGAGCTTACAATAACTGGTGCTTTATGGTGTGATCGTAAAAAGCGATATGAGGATGAAGTAGATTATTCTATGAAGGATAGTATTCGAAATCCAGCTCTTAAAACTGAATGGAAATTGGATAGTGAAATGGAAGATGAAACATATGCAGATGAGGAGATTGACCTAGATGTTGAAATTGATGTAATTGAAGAGGAAGAAGCTGAGGAAGATCTAATGGAGCAACATAGCTGTGAGAGATATGAAGAAATGGATATAGATTTGAAGATCGGAGTAGAGGATTGCACAAGAGTGTCGAAGGAAGTTGAGGATATTGAATTTTTGGAGGTAGTGGTGACTCCATTGCAGAAAACAAGGGAGATGGAGATATTCATGCCTATGGGGAAATCAAAGGAGGTGAAGAAGGGGAAGGAATCGGAGCAGGCTCGACAAAATGCGCCAGTGAATGAGCTGTCTGTGGATTTACCTATCTCAGCATGTTATAGTCGGTCATTGTCGTGGCTGCTTAATTGGTTTCCGAGGCCTATGGTGAAGCTGAAGTTCATAACTCAGTATGATGAAGAGATAGGTGGTGAGGGTAATGTGCGACGGGCATCAGCTAAGGCAGGGGAGGATCAGATTCATGTGGCTGTAGAGGAGGAATCAGGTTGGTTACTTGATAGAGATTATGAAACCACTTGTTACGATTCTTCCTCGTGGCTTCCCAATGATGATCGTAACTTCGCGACAATCACGCAATTATCACCAACACGAGCTAAGATAATCTCACGAGCTAAGAAGAATAGGTAGGAATCTTATTGAATGAACGAGTCTCACGATTACAAGTAGAAATCAAAGATAGAACAAGGTAGGAACATTGACACACGCCCTAGATCCACGATCTAAGCATGAACACAACTCAACAACACAATATCGACGACCTCAAATGAAAAAGCAACTACTACTATTTATACTCCGCATCCTAGCTCGCTCTCTTTTCGCTTGTTAACTAACATCCACGTGCTTCACACTCATTGGCCACAACACATCATTGCCTCCCTCCCATTGGTCAGAGTCTCTTAACTAATGCCACGTCACAGTTAGCTAACCCCAACGGTCAGCTCCAACGGTCCATGCTAGCTCCCACGGCTCTAACGGTTGCATGCATGTGTGTATCACGTATCACTCTTCCATAATCATCAGCCGACGACTTCCCTTCTACAATTTGTGATCGTAACAGTTCGTCGTGGAGAAAAAAAGCAAGAGGAGGAGATGGCCGCTACGTGCCGTCACACAACGGCTACGACGGCCGCACAGGCGGCAGAGTGACAGAGTCAGCGACAAGAATGGGGAAGAAGAAGAAGAAGGAGGAGGCACCACCTCTCCTTTACAAAAAAATGATTTTCATTTTGTTAGGGTTAAGTTTATTTTCAGGTTTTTTAAACGACATCATCTTCTTTAAATTTGTTTTTTTAGAATAATAGGAGTACTGTATTATTTTTGAAAAAATATAAAAAAAATGATATTCTAAAAACCTAGTCCGGTTAAAATTAATTAAATAGTTATTGACTGTTAGTTTTAAATGGCACCGTCCAAAAAGAACTAAATCTGGTCCGTTTTCAATTGTATTGGACCAAATAATTTAAAAGATAATGTTTTGGACCAAAACCGTAAAATCGACGTAGTTTCATGGCCACTTTTGGCCTTTTGTCTTTAGAGTACTGTTGAAACTAATTAGATTTTAGATTGGAGATGGTACAAGGAATAGATACAAATTGCCTATGTGACATTAGGGCATCATTAACCCGTCCCCATTTCCGGCCCCAAGTCCCCTCCACGTCATCATTCCTCTACAGTTGCGGCCCAGGCCCCAACTGCTGTAACCCTGCAGGTTGCCGCCCGGGCCGCAACTAATAAATGACACTATTCACAACTAATAAATGATCACTCCATCGCGGATCTCTAGAGAAATAATCCGTGAAAAGCCGCAAGGCAGCTTGTTCACGGTCTCGGTGAATATACATCCGGGTACGTGGTACCCGGGTTTGTTGTTCGTTCCAAGCTTGAATAACAGCTTGGTAGCGTTCAACTTCGTTGTTGATTTCTTCTTGGATTGCCGGTAGCGCCTCTGCTAACGACCGGGACATTTGATCTTCGAATATTCTTTGACGTGGAGGCATTTTTTCGAATTCTAGGAAGAGATTTGAAGTTAAATATAAAGTTGAATGTGTATGAAAATGGAGTAGTATTTATAGAAAAAATTTTCGAATTAAAAAAAAAAAAAGGTTGCGGCCCGGCCCGAGGAGCGTGCAACGCCGTCCCAGGCCGGGACGCGGGACGCGCGACAGGCCGGGAACGCGGCCCCGGGACGGGCCTGGGCCGTGACTCTCCTCCGTGCAACGCTCGGGACGGGCCGGGACTCACGAGATGCGGCCCGGCCCCTTGCGTTACAGATGCTCTTATGGAGTGCAATAAGAGTTTTTAGAGAGCTGATAAAGGAAATACACCGTTCCCTATTTTCTATTTTGTGCCTTTTACACTTCCAAATTATCTAAATGATTTTACTAAATAAATAGACCTTAATCCATTTCCCGAGTTTATTCCTTTTGTTTCATCTACAATGCACATTTATTACTATAATTCAATTAATTAGTCATCCTGATTAAAATAGAAGTTTCTAATTCCCCATATATCTACTACTTACCTTCATAAAAATATACTACTAGTATAATATATACTCGTACCAATATAATAGTCATATTTAATTTTATATTTTGATTTGTTCATTTTATAGTGAATCAAAATTGGCCTCGTTGTGAGTAATGCCTCATTCTATACTGAAAATATTACAATAACTTTTTCTTCCTCACATCCCATATTTTGTTAATTTTATACACCAAAGATGGCCTTGTTATGATTAATGACTCATTCTTTATTAATAATTTATAAAAAATATTATTTCTCACATTTCATATTTTGGTAATTTTATAGTACTATTAAAGTTGGCCTTGTTAAGTTGTTATGAGTAATGTCTAATGACTCATTATTTTTCTAATTTATACTCATAACTTTTTTCTTTCTCACATTTCATATTTAGTCAATTATATCAAATTGATGTCAATCATTACATTTATAAATAATTATCACATATTTCTACGAATTATTGTCTTGTTTATTTTTATTAAATGGAACTTATATAGTATACCACAAACTTTTGTTATTTACATTTTATTATAAAACTAATATATAAAATACTAATTCAACATATTTTTCATTAGTTTATTCTCAATACTTCTTCTCTCTTTATAGTACTAGTTCTACAATTACTAATGATGAACTAGGGAGGGAATGGGTATTAAATTTATTTCTAAGATGTGCAAAAATTCGGCTGCAAAATGCAGAAAACCTGATATGGCAGCAGATTTAAGTTATGCAAAAAGATTATACCAACATTTTTCAGTAGACAAAAACTGGTCTCTTCCTCTTCTCTGGATACCCATTTCCAGTGTTGAGTTTTCTCCCATCTGTACTATTCCAATTCTGGGCTACGTTGCCTACTGAGTATAGAGAGATGATCTCTTTCATTATAAAATCTAGGGCTGCAGATTGGGATGTACTAATAAAATTTTTACCTTTTTGGGGTCCAATAAATGGAGGACGAGAGTAATATAATCATCCAATTTAAAATATTTTCCATATATTCCATTCAAAATAACATATTTAAGGGCATCCACAGTTGACGAGCGGACTATCCTCCGCCACTGTAGTCATGCGGACGATGACACATCCATCGTCCGCGGACGATAGGGCTTCGACCACGCATTGTCCGCGGTATCGTCCGCCCCACTGCGGGTCACACGGACGATACTGCGGACGATGCAACACGTTTTTTTTTAATTTTTTTTAATTCTTCAAAAGTTATTATATATATACACCCCAAGTTCACTCTTCCATTCACTCCACTCTTCCATTCTCACTCTTCCTTACATTAAAAATGAATCCCAGTGATTACCCAAGCCTACGCGGGACATGCACCACGCCCTCATGCAGTGCGAGGACCCGGGCAAAGCATAATACCTCAAGTGGATGATCGATGATCTGCGCCACAAGCTGGGAATGAAGGATTAGTAATGTAGGATTTAGTGAACTTGTTTTTTATTTCTAACTCTTGTAAAAAAAATTAATTAGTAATGTTAGATTTGTCTTTAATCGTAGTGTTTTTTTTAATAATTTTGTATGACATATTTGAAAACATAAAAATTAATTAATAAAATAGTAGTGAAAACTATAGGGCGGAGTTTAGGGCGTCCCACTGAAGATGAAATGGTAGGAGGATAGAATGATGATGTGGCGGAGCATATGGTGGATTATAGGGTGCTCAATTGTGGATGCTCTAAAAAGAGAATGAAATACCATAATATCAAAATGTGATTATTTATATTTCTCTATCCGTCCACTTATTATTTATTAGTACTAATTTTTTATTTATATGTTAATATTTGTCATAGTTATTTTTATTATTTTTAGTAATGAATTATGCGAGCATAGAAATTTTTGGACCAGCGGTCACATATCTATAAATCAGTGTACAAATTAGTCAATGAACCGCCCGTTGATAAATAATGCTGTTAATTACTTAAAAAAATGAAAGGGCAGTATACCCCAAAACTTTAAATGGCCCTTGTTTCATTGGTAAACAGTAGGTACAGTTTTGCAGGCGCCGTTCTCTTTTCTTGCACCCTATCGTCACCCCTCTCCCTCTCTCTCTCTCACTCAGACAACAAACTATACACTATGCAGAGATCTTTTTCCCTGATATTCTGATCAAGGGCCCTCCCCCTATATTAATAACACTTCATTTCTCAAACCCATCCAAATAATAGTAGCGTTCGATATGGTGGGGTCTCCCTTTTCTCTTCCTTTCTCTCGTCTCTTCTTCTTGTGTTTACACTCTATTAATTAATGCTCTATCTTCAACTTTGTGTAGTTGGATGCTGCGCCCCAATGGCTCCTGGCTCTCTTGTCGGAGAAGTTCTTCAATTGCTGCATAATACACCACCATGCCAAGAAGAACGACAAGAACATCTTCTGCTTGGATTGCTCCCTCGGAATATGCCCTCATTGTCTACCGCTTCATCCCTCCCACCGCCTCTTGCAGGTTTTTTATTACCTCTTCCATTTCATTTCACAATAAACAAATCCAATTACTATTTGTTGCTTTGATTTCTCTCAGATAAGAAGGTATGTGTACCATGAAGTTATAAGGATCGTCGACGCCGATGAGCTAATCGATTGCACTCACATTCAAGTCAGTTCACCAAATTCAATTCTAGGTTTACACATTACTACATGATTATTCAATTCAATTCAATTCCTTTTTTTCTTCAATAGACATACACCAACAATGGCGCAAAAGTAGTTTTCCTGAAACAGAGGCCGCTGAATCGGCCGCCGCGAGCCTCCGCCAGAATCTGCGTCGGCTGCGACAGAAACCTGCCGGAATCGGCTCTATTCTGCTCCATCTCGTGCAAGGTGCATCACATTCAAAAACGAATTCCTTTTTTAATATAGTACTACCTTATTGACTTAATTACGAATTGAATTGCTAAAATTAACACAAATTTCTCATTATTCACATCAGCTGGATCATATGGTCGAAACCGGTGGCAAACTGTGCATACATGTTCCCAACTCGGAGTTTCTCGCTTTGCCTTTGGACGATGGTCAAATGACGCCTGACTCGGTTCTCTCGATGCGGACCGACTCTGGTTCGAGCAGCGGCGGTTTGGCGGACTGTATGTATCTCAACTCTACGGCTACCTCGGAGGCCGTAAAGGGGAAGCGGAGCGTCCCAACTGGATTCGGACCGGGCTGTAGACCGGCTTCTGAGTACATAATGAACCGGAGGAAGGGTACGCCTCACCGGTCTCCGCTGCATTGATATTATATGGTTATACGACTTGTTTTTTACTACCAGCTAAGTCGTAATTTATGTGACACTCGACTCTTGATAATGGCATTATAGGGTCTTTTTTTTATATGCTTGATAATAGTAATGCCATTGATTTTGATTTAACATGCATGTATCACTGGAAAGCCGAATTGATTTTTACTACTGTCTGTTATAGAATTATATGGTGAAAAGGACGTATATCTGGATGATTTAAGGCATGTTATTGATTGATAGATAGCCTACTAGTATAAATTTAGCGGCTTTTGTTCCTTTTTGTTAGTTGGATATTTATCGTTCGATTGTACTCTCCCTCGTCTGTCTCTACTCCCTCCGATCTGTTATTATTTGTTAGTCCCTTTGTCCCAATTAAGTTAAGGCATTTTTTGGACAAGAAGATTAAGGTCATCCGTCTCTTAACCGTCTTATCTCTTAACTGTTTATGAGCTCACTGTACTTTTCACTCCATCTCTTAACTAAGAGACATCACATGCATCCCTCCATCTCTTAATCATCTCATCCCTTAACTATTTATTCAATTTCATTTTTTTTATTTCCAACAAATTCAGTTAATAAAAACACACCTTATTAAATAAAATAAAATTACAATTTGAAATCTTAAAAACACAAAAAAAAACACATAATTAAAATCTAAAAAAATAAATAACTAAGATATAATTTAAAATATTAGAAATTAAAAATTACACACTTAAAAACTACTCCGCCGGTAAATCATTCCCCGAAGGCGGTGGCGGTGTACTCAAGCCACCTATAGGCTGAATACCAATTTGTCTTAGCTTATACTCAATTCCGGCAAGATAGGCTTGATATTGGGGAGGAGTCATGTGGGAAGTGTTAGCCATCGTGGCGGTCAAGTACATGGACAATAGGGTGTTCGAACCCGAGCCCGCCTGGCTTGATTCGCCTCGGCCCCTCCTCCCTCTAGCCGCCTTCACCGCCTTGGTCCCTTGCGGCCGATGACGCCCACTGGAGGAGCCCCCTGAATCGGTGGTCGTATCCTCAACCTCCTGTGAGGCGTTGCCTGACTCGCCCTCACTAGACGAGTATTGGCCACATGCCGTGTGCTTCGTGCATTTCGAGCTCTAGCCCGTGCTGAACTGGACACCGTCAGCCCACCTTTCAACGTCTTTGACCGCCTCCCAAACATCGAAATGTTTGAATTCTTTGCTGTTGTCGTCAAAAAGACTCGCATATCCACTCTCAGAATGTCGACTCAACTGGCTCCGCTTTGGTAATTCGCCGCTTCATTCTTGTAGATCCTGCAAATTTTTTTGACATCTCTGTCGACTCGGTCAAAATGACTGCAGAGCATCTTCATGGTGTAGCGGCGGGACCCCTTTGGCTTGTTCTCGTTGTAGGCACCGGTGACCTTTTTTCGAAAACACTTGCGGGTTTGTTGATTTCCGACGATGAGATCGTACGAGACGCCGACCCAAGGGTTGAATAGAGTCATCGTGTCCTTGCGGCTATATGGATGACGACCTACATCCTCCTCTTCCTTGACGGCTTCGAATGCGCGACCCCCGGAGCATCCACCGCCCCATCCTCCTTCCGGATTGGGTTCATCAGGAAAATTCTCCCTAATTTGGGATAATCCCTGCGATTGCCCATACCTCGGGGCGGAGGGACGAGAGTATGCATTCACATCAAAATAGGGTGGTTGGTATGCCGCCGGCGTCGACGAGCCTTGGGTGCCCGACGTCGTTGAACCGGAACCGGAAGCACCCAAGACATTGTACATGCCCCCAGTCGCCAAACATGTTTAAGTCATAGCTGCCGGAGCCGCCAGAGATTCCGTCCCCGGACATTTTGAGATGAAAATTGGAGAGAAAAGAGAGAAGAATTGAGAATAATAAATGTGTGTTTGTGTGTATAATGAGAATGAAGGAGGAGTATTTATAAAATAAAAAAAGAAAAATAATCTAAAATATTATCATTTTTTAATTTGTATTTATTTATTTTTATTAAAATCAAATTTTTTTAAAAAATTATTTATTGCGTAAGCATGACGACGCCCACTCGCGGGCCGGCGGGTGGGCGTCACGCCTAGCGCCAGCGCTCGCCACGTGGCGTTGACGCGTGGCGAGACGTCTCGCCAACCCACCCTCCGGACCGAGACCGAGATGGATGGATGCATCGCTGTCTCGTTGCCGTCTTGTCTCTCGGAGACGAAACCGAGACGAGGGCGAGACGCGTTGCGGATGCCCTAAGAAATTATGTTAAAAAATGGAGTAGGAGCGAGGAATAAGTTATTCCATATGTTTCGTTATTGGAGTCTTAGATATGGATTTTAAGATAAAATTGGGTTGAATAAATTAGTGGAATGTGAGTCCTACTTATATTATTAGAGTAATTTTATGATAAAATATGAGTAGAGTAAGTTGATAGAATGTGGTTTTTATTTACTAAATGTGAAAGTGAAATATACTCTTATTGTGGGACGTATCAAAAATAGCAAAATAAGAGTCCTATTTTTGAAAATAAATACTATATCATCTTTATTTCTCTCTTACTTTTTTCCCTTCTCTCTTACTAATAATATGAACGTCACATTCCACTAACACTACTTTTGTCTTACTTTTTTCCCTTGTGTCTTACTTTTTTCCGTTCTCTCTTACTAATAATATGGACTATGCATTTTACTAACAATATTTCTCTTTTACTTTACCTATTCCACATTAAAACTCGTGTCATTCACAATGTGTCATATTTTTTATGGACGGAAGGAGTAGTAAAGTAGAATCCAACTTTCTCAACCTACTTCTCATTATAGTCCTCTTGCAAAAAGGTTGATCAAACCCTAATTTCAATGGCCTCTACATCCTAGTCCGATAGTATTATGAGGGGTGTTTAATCAGGGTATACAATAGCTAAGAGGAAGGGCCATATAACTCAGTGTCTCGCTAGAAGTCTATCTCTCAAGGTCTCCTTTGGACCTGAGATATATTGCAACTACATGGCAGCATGAATAGATCCTTCCATTTTTGAAACTCGCCCCTCCAAAACTAAACATAATGAATCGGAGGAAGGCTGTGCGTGTGCCATGGTTCTCCGTTGCATTGATAACTGTTGGTGCAAGGGTATAATAGTTTTTTTAACAACCATGTAATACCCCGATCTTTTTCTATCTTTTTAGTTGTTCTTGAAGAGACGTCGTTTGTGTAGCCAAAAAATTTCCTTTAATTCTTTTAGACGTTGATGGAATAGTCAGTGTTTTCATTATTGAATTTTGGGCTATGATCTTTTTCTTTATTTGTATGAAGCCCAATTCTTCGTCACCAACTTTTGGAAGTCCTTTTCAACTTCCTTTTGGGCCAAAACAATTATATTTATTTTCTAGTCTAATTATTCCTTTCTAAATGAAGTCACTTTGAGGAGCCCAAACCCACCCGTTCTTTTTATTTTAATTTGCAGCACTTCAAATCCTTCTATATTGCAACATCACACACACGGTTATATTAACATCCCCACTACCTTAAAAATCTCCAACAAACAAAGCAAATCCTTATATCTCCTTCAACTCCACAATGAAATCGGTTTCTACCTACATAGCTTCCCATGATCCCACGTTCTATCACTCCCAATCAACTTCTTTTTATTTTCACCAATTTCAAGCTTTCAGAAGAGAGAAAAGGAGAGAAACAGTTTCTCGATTAAGGAATTGGGAAAAGAGAGTGCAGAGAAACAAAATTGAGAGAGAAATAGGAGATGGCAGCGGCAGGCTGTCCCTGCAGAGTAGCACGTCCGACCAGCGGCTGCAGCGGGGCGGCTACGATCCAGCAACGGTGGCGGTGACTCGGAAATATTGCAGCGGTGATGAGAGAAGGAGATAGGCGGAGAGCTTAGCCTTCGAGCTCGCCGACGGCGACGACGGAGTACAGCGGCAGAACAGGATCCACTCCGAGCTGAACTAATGTGGAGGAGCGACGGAGGTGGATGAGAGACCGAGAGGCCAAGGGAGTCATCAGCCTTGGTAGAGCTGAGCGACGGCGGTACTGGAGTTTCACGGCAGCGTTCAGCGGCGATGCAGCAGCGTCGGGGCGACGAGGCTGGGCGAGGGCAGCTCAGTGCCGGCTTCGTGCAGACATCAACGTTGGCGAGGAAGCGAACCAGCCACCGGAGGTGGCGCTGAAATAAACGGCGGATGAGTGAATTTTGGAAGATAGACGACGGTATTGAGGGATTTCTCAATTTGGGGGAGTTTCTAATTTGGGAAGAAAAAGGAGATAGACGATGGTGGAGGATGGGAAGCATTATTTGGGCTGTTGTACAAAATTTTGAGTTGGGCCTAGAGTGATTTAATTGGTTGGGCCTAGTCTATTAATTATAGTGGAGCCATTGATTTTCTCCCAGGAAGTTTTGCTCGTTGAATTATTTGGACTGGATTTTGAGCTCAAGAATGATGGGAACGCGATGGTCGGCCTCGAAAATAAATGAAAGAGAAGAGAAACAGGGACTCGAGGAGGGATTTCTTTGCGGACAAAATCCAAGTCGAAATAAAGAATTCAAATTCAGAAAATTAAACGAATGAGGTGGGCTTTCTTTTTAAATAAGGGCAATGCCCTAAGTATACTTTTTATGTGAAAATGATATGAATATTTGTCATGCCGTGTTTTGTTTTATTCTATGGAACCTATCTGATGTGGCTTTTGCCATCAATGGATAATCGAATTCGGGTCTGTCTAGGGAGTGAGTCCCTATTCAGGCTAGTGTACACCTATGGAGATCGTGAGCCGTCTTTTGGGTCGGCCGGTCTAGTGACTTGGGATGTGGCCACATTCCTTGTCATCAATGGATCAGATATGGTAGATAGCTATGGGAAAATGGTTGATCAACCGAATTTTACAATGGAAATGATTTTAGTGTCTTGGGCGATTTCTAAAGTTAAAACCCCAAGGTCACTCAATGGTGGCATGATAAATACTTTTTATAAAATGTTTTCGGCATGAGTCCACTGAGTGCATCAAGTACTCAGCCCTGCTTTTCTTTTAAAAATTGCAGGTTGAGCGTGACGGGTGCGGTGGGTGTTGAGCAAGACCGTCGAAGAAATTAAGTGTTTAGAATGTGTCATGTCTTCACACGTGGCATATTCCTTCTCTCGAAATGCTTCCGCTAAGTAGTTGTCTTTCTTTTGAGTTCTTGCATCGCTAAATATTGTTTCTTTTGAGTTGTTGATTGTTGAGATACTCTGATTTTATTCGAGCTATTCCCATTTGTTTCGGGCTATGGTTGAGTTGTGTTGATTTCCCCTTTCTTCCCCGCTTCTTTAACCCTCCCCTAGTCGCGATCAACCGTGTTTTCTATCCTTAGAAAATGCGGGCGTGACAAACCATCGATTATATAAAACGAAATGTATTTTTAGGAAAATGTTTTCCCAACTAAATCAGATTCTTACCATTGAGATAGGCATTTTAGGTTCTTATTTGCGTGAAAGATTGCCTATTTAACCTCGAATTAGTAGTGCAAAACTAATTCCAAATACTCTTTGTTTTGCATAACTACATGATTTCGGGTTATAATTCGCACGTGTTGGTAAGCAGACGTATATAATTTATAAGTTCAAATCTAAACAAAATAATCTTGCTATGTGCATATATTATTGTTACTCTTCCTAGCATTAAATATGAGTATTAATTTCTTCCATGCTCTAACAAGGTTGAAAAAGAATTACTCCGTATTAATTTCTGTATGATGCATGGAAGCAACCGGGACAAAGCAAAGTATATATGTGTACAAAAATTACTTTTAAAAGTATGCATATATAATGACACTCATTATATGCAAATCCATTTCTTATTGCAGAATCGCAGAATTAGACTAAATTAAAATTTTTAGATCTAATTTGTTATGGATGAAATGAGCAAATATATAAATTATTTCCGCCTTCATCACAAATATATATTTACATCAGCCCAGGGTAAATAAGTCATACTAATATATTAGGATGATTTAACTTCAATTCAGAATATTATATTACTACATTCCAGTAGAGTATCACTTTATTCCATTATGAATATTACTTCATTCCAGTAGGATATCCTAATTGAATGATGCAATAAGCATATGGAATGATGTAATAATCTATTTGAATGAAGTATGTGCAGAAGCATTTAAAGCCTTACTGGAATAAAGTAAAAACTTTGTTCAATGAAGAACGTTTTTGAATGAAGTAATATACCTATTGGAATGAATTGTATTGTTTAAAGTGAATAAAGTAAAAACTCAGTTCAATGGATTCGAATGAAGCATGTGCTGAATCATTTTAAAATCTACGGGAATTAAATAAAAACATACTGTAGTTTCAAGGTATTACGTACCGGAATGAAGTAATAAACCTACTAGAATGAAGTAAAATGGACTCATAATAAAGACCAACACATCAACGCATCTCGTCAAAAAACTAGATCTAATGGTCATAATTTGGTCTCTAGTTCGGTCTTTAAAATTAATTCAACATTGATCACAACTCGTAGATATAATTAAGTCAAATAACTTAATGGCCATGTTTGGTTGGCGGGAAGGTAATGTTGGCAAGGAAAATTATTTATGGGAAAATGAATCCCGGGAATATGATTTCTAATAACTTTACTTTCCCGTGTTTGGAAAATATCAAGATTTGAAAGTATATATTTGATTTAAACACTAAACTAAAAATATACTTATCATTTTTTATTTATAAAAAATAATAATACATAATATTTAATAAATTATTAATTATAAATGATAATAATTATATTATTTTATTTATTATTACGATGGATAGTTTAAATATGAATTATACATCATAATATATAATAATATAATAATAAATAAGATTATTATTATTATTATCATTATATTTACTTAATTTTTAATTGAATAAATTTTATAATTTAAATTTTCACTACAATTTTATTGTTAATTACTAATTTATAAATTAATAATTATTATATTATTATATAATTATAATTATATTTAATTATTTAATAAATTATTATTATTATGATAATAAAAATAAATATTAATAATATAGTTATAATTATGATAATTTGAATTATAGTTATTTATTATCCTGAAATTAAGTATGGTTTATACTTTTAAATTATTTTTAAAATATTGTAATAAATAATAACAATAATAATGATGATGATAATGATAATAATAATAATAATAATAATAATAATAATAATAATAATAATAATAATAATAAACTGTACTATATTGCATTAAATATGTAAGAATTCTAAAACTGGGAAAAAGAATACCTAAGAAAAGTTAGGATTCCGAATCCTGAAAAGTTGTACTAACTTTCCTTGTTTCAGGATTTTGATTACTTTTCCAATTTGATTAAAAACAGAAACAAACACAAAAATTTAAAATTTAAAGAATCAGATTACTTTCCCAGACAGAATCCTGGCAACCAAACAAACATGGTCAATATGCTAACAAATATCTGTGCTATGCATCTAGGGATTTACATTAATTATTGTTGGTCCCAAGTCTATATTCTAGTATATGTTTGTTTGTTTGTTAGTAGAAGGTGGTATATATCTTGGGCATGTAATAAATTTATGTTACATTATTACTAGTTGATAATTAATGAATTATTAGTTACGGAGTATCGGAACAACATTTAAGATGTTTCTCTAAGCTTGTAGCAGTATATATTAAACAATCTAGCTATAGGCTTAATTACTTATAAGATTTAACCGTGTCTAAAGCTTATTAGAATCAGTCAAAGTGTTTGTATAATTAAGCTTATAAGCTAAAAGAAAATACTAAGGAACTAGATTGAGAAAATTGAGTATAAACGAAATTAGAAGGTATGTTTAGTTATTATAAGTTATTACAATCTATTTTTATAATTAATAAACCTATATATAGCTTTTAAGCTTCACGGGAAAATCATCTTAATCACGGTGAGTCATTTCTTGTTTACTTCAAGGTTTTATTTTGTTGTTGTTGATAGTAGCGACTAGTTAAATTGAGGTGTACATGACTTGACTTCGATTATTGTAAAATTATTTGTAGTTATAGATCGAAAATAATATGGTAGCCCAATCATTATCAAAATAAATGCTATACAAAATGTCAAAACATGTAATAAAAGGTTATGTTCACATCCCTAAACCCTATACGAAATTAATTCGATTTAGCGGTTATAACTAATTAACTGTTTCATCGTTATCGTTGTGAAAAGCTTCTATAATGATTTTATTCAATCACATGTGACTTAAGTAAATATCATTAGCATCATATACCCCCTCTATTTTCTAAAAATAAATAACACGAGTTTTAATGTGCAATTGGTAAATTAAACAAAAGAAAATGGAAAATGTAGTAAAAGAAGTGTTAGTAGATTGTGAGACATACAATATAAATGATGTGTATGATTATTATTTATTGAAAATTTTGCATATTTACATTTATTCTAATTTTGAGGGACGACCAAAAATGATAAAACTATTCTACTTTTTACGACAGAGAGAGTATATTTCTTCATATTATACTTTTAGTGTAAAAATATTTTTAATTACATATTTTAGTATATTTCAAATTTACACTTGTGCAAGTAACACCGAACATTGAGCAAAATGCTACAATGATTCTGAATAATCTACAATTAATACTCGTGGGAAAAGAAACATTGGTTTGAATTAACATTGAAACAATTTGATTAGTTGTACAGTAATTTAGCACCCCCCCAAATAAAATGAATATAGGGACTTAGGGAGTAAGTATTGAATTAAATTGCTCGTACAACTTATTTTCGTACAACTTATTTGAGTTGTTGGTTAATGGGCAATGAATACGGACATGCATATGCCTGCACTGAATTAAATGATTATTTGGTTAGAACCGGACAAAAACATATACTCTATCCGTCCCAATTTAAGAGTAAGATTTAGTTATGACACATGTTTTAAGAAATTGGTGAAGTGTGTAATAAATGAAGTGAGGTAGTGGTTGTTGGAGTGTGTAATAATTGAAGTAAGGTAGTGGAAAGTGAGACCCTTTTAACTTTTTGTATGTTTATAATTTTGTTTTATTTTTATGAAAGTAATGACATTTGAGTGTAAATTTGATGAATAATGAGGTACAATTTTATGTCCAAATATGGTAGATTCTAAATGTGACTCTTAAAATGGGGCGAACTTAAATGGTAAAATGTGATTCTTAAATTGAGACGAAGGGAGTATATTGCAAATCAATGGTTAATTTGGGGTTAGTCGGCTGGATCGACGAACCCTAGTGGGTCCTTGAATGTCGAAAAATTAAATTAATTTGAATTTGGTGTTATTTCAGACCGCATTTTACTATAATCAATCTCATTATTTGGGACGAAGTCCATTTTCGGCCTTCGTATATTATCTAAGTGGTTGTGATAATGCCACATTGCTTATGCCTCCGAAGCCTACTTTCTTAGTTTTATCAGAATCCACGAGTTTCATTTTCTAGGTCTACTATTTTTCTAAATGTATTAAACGTATTACTTATATTGTAGGAGTATTTAGATTCTTTCATACTTGGGGTACAGGAGTAGTGAGTTTCTTTCATAATTGGGTATCTGAACTTAACAAACATGTTTGAAGATGGCTGACCAAACCATATAGTATACAATCTTCGAAGGAATACCAAAATTTGTGGATATATACATTTATATTAGGGGAGCATTAGGGTGCCACCATAATTAGAGTGATACCCTACCACTAATTTGATCCGTCAAATCTGGTATATGGACGCTTGAGATCAATTTATTGAAATAGAGTCCGGATTGTTGGATAATGCAGATGATATTGCTGTCTAGGGGTAATTTGGTCAATTACTTAATTTGAAACCTAAAATGATATAGGTAATATGTAAAGTGCAAATACTACTTAGCAATACTGCAATCTAGTAAGGTAAAAAATTATTATAAATTATGCAGACACGTAACACTGCAATATTCATATAGTAACAATGCAATAGTCATAGAGTAACACTGCAATCTGGTAATGTAAATAACTATTATAAATTATGTAGGCACGTAACACTGCAATATTCATAAAGTAACACTGCAATATTCATAGAATAACACTATAATCTGGTAAGATAAAAAACTATTACAAATTATGCAGACACGTAACACTACAATATTCATAGAGTAATATTGCAATGTTCATTGAGTAAGACTGCAATCTGGTAAGGTAAAACTATTACGAATTATGCAGACACGTAACACTGTAATATTCATAGAATAACACTACAATATTCTTAGAGTAAGACTGCAATCTGTTAAGGTAAAAACAAATACGACTATAAACTTCAAGTACTCCAAAACAAACTAAATGCTCTCTTATTCCTTTTGTCTGCCACAATTTCTAGAGTCATTGGGACACATTTCTCCACATTTTCCACATGACGCAATGGTTTGGTCATCAACTTCACAGGCACCAATCGGCTTGCAGAACTTCCTGAACCTGCAATTGAATGCAATTAACCATATGGTGTACTACAATATGCACCATATAATGCATCAATCTAGTAAAGAACAGAGTATAGCCACAAGAACTTAATAAATGAATCAATCAAAACGAATTTGAATAGCAATCAGTAGGTTCATAAATGAATCAAAACGAATTTGAACAGCAATCAGTAGGTTCATAAACGAATTTGAACTTAATAAATGCATCAATCAAAACGAATTTGAATAGCAATCAGTAGGTTCATAAATGAATCAAAACGAATTTGAACAGCAATCAGTAGGTTCATAAACGAATCAAAACGAATTTGAACAGCAATCAGTAGGTTCATAAACGAATCAAAACGAATTTGAACAACAATATTCACAGATGCAATTGTAATACAGATATGCAATTGCAAGTTCAGAGAAACGCAATTAGCAATACATTACGAAGCAATCCAGAGTTAAAAAAACATGCTACACCAAAAATGAATCAAAAAAACAAATAAGAATAAATAATAATCATAAATCAATTTTAGATCAACAAAGCTGGATAAAACACATGAATTTACAGATTATCAAACAATCATGAATTCAACACACATGCAATAATAGACGAATTTGCAAATTATCAAATAATGACTAATAAAAAACATGAATTTTACAGATCCTAGGGCTGATAATCGATTCACCCATATTCAAACGAATTTGTGGTGTGATTGCAGAGAAAATCGCTTATTACAGAGAATTCAACGATTGAATAGCTCGTTGCCGATTGAAATCGTTGATTGGAGAGAATTGCAGAGAAATTGCTGAATGCAGATGAATTAAACCGATCGTGTGATTGAATAGCTCGAATTGAGATGAATTCAAACAGAATTGAGATGGATATTGTAGAATCGAGAATGGTGGTGTCATTTGCAGAATCTAGCGTGAAATTGGGTGGAGAATGGTATGAAAAGTGACGTGAAATTGGGGTGGAGAATTCCATTGCGAAAAAGAAATTTCCTAATTTGCCCTTAAGCGTTTTAATTTGAATAAACAATACTCCCTCCGTCCCAGAGTATTAGACTCACTTCTTTTGGGCACAGGAATTTAGGAGGTGGTGTTTAGTGGTGTAAATGAAGTTGGTAATAAAGTAGATTAGGTGATATGTTGTATTTTTATTTTTAAATTTAAAATAAATGGAATAATTAATTTTTTGTATGCATGCATTTAGCTTACTGATATTTCAAAGCATATTTCTAATTAACTTTACTCATATTAAAAGTATCCATATTTAATGAATGCTAAATACGACGTCAAGTTCAAATTGAGCATATTTCAAACAATATGTATTGCAAACATTAAAATAATCAATGACTAGGAAAAGATCAAAACAAAATTGAAATTTTGATTCACTTTAATTCACATTTAGCGCCTGATGACATTTTCAAGTTAAAAAAAGTGGCGCCACTTCTGCCACATATGCTACCTGTTCAATTTTTTCAAATTTTCAGTGAAATCACTACAAGTGGCGCCATAGACTAACATAAATACTCCAGTGTGCCATAAATATTCTTACACCTACTTTACATTCACACAACACAAAAGATCCAGAATGCAGCGATCTGCCACAAGTATATGTACAAAGCTTCAGCAACAAATTGTGCAGTTCATCAATGAGAGATGCATAAACGGCAAGCCACCGCGAGGCACGATGAAAGAAGCTAGGGAGAAGTTTAACGTATCAGCTTCTACCTGCACAAGATATTGGTCATCAGCTAAAAAACAAAGAGCAAGAGGAGAAACAATGCAGGTAATCAATCATAGGAAGAACAAACCATGTAGCAGACGTATTCATGTTGATCTTATTTTACTTCAAAGTTTGCACTTCACTAAAAGAGGAAGTATCAGAACATTGGCTGTTGGATTAGGATGCTCTAAGAGTACAGTAGGAAGATGGGTGCAAGCAGGGCTGATTAGAGCTCATACATCAGCCATTAAGCCTGATCTAACAGCCCCCAACAAATTGTTGAGGATGAGATTCACACTAGAGGCTTTAGAATTGGATAGGATTTTAAGGAAACTCAAGTTCAAAGATATGCACAACACAATCCACATTGATGAAAAATGGTTCTATATCACGAAAGGTACACGTAGGTTCTATATGGCACCGGAAGAGGAAGAACCACACAGATCATGCAAAAATAAGCAGTTCATTTCTAAAATCATGTTTATGTGCGCTGTTGCAAGACCATTATTTGGAGGAAACGGAGAGGTTCTGTTTGATGGTAAGATAGGTATTTTTCCATTCATAGAAAGGGTTCCAGCAAAGAGGAATAGCAAAAACAGAAGGGCAGGAACAATAGAAACCAAACCAATCGAAAGCATCACAAAGCAAGTGACAAAGGACTGTGTAATAAATAAGGTATGACCTTCTAAACGGAGTAACTTTGATGTTGCTGTAGTTACATGTTACAGTGATAACGAGTGTTTTTAATGCTTCTAAACTAACTTTATTGCATGCATTGAATGAAGAATTTACAATTCATTTTTTGTATGCATGCATTTAATGTATGCATTCTAGTTACACATTCAACTTATGATGAAAATTTAGTGGATGCAATGCAATTAATGCAAGAATTGAATGCAAAAACAGATTATTCCAGCCATCATGGCAAAATGGCCGGAGGGAGCAAGTAAGCAAATCAATATCCAGCAAGATAATGCAAAGCCACATATTAAGAATGAAGATGTGGATTTTATTGATGCTGCAAATCAGAACGGGTTCAACATGAAGCTGGTGCAACAACCCCCTAACTCCCCAGATACTAATGTGAATGACTTAGGGTGGTTTCGAGCAATACAATCACTTCAGCAACAAACTGCATGCAACACATTGGATGATTTATTGAATGCTGTGGAAAAATCATTTCATGAACTATCTCCTATAAGCCTAGACAATGTTTTCATGTCTCTTCAAGGATGCATGATTGAGATCATGAAGTGTAAGGGGCAGAACAGGTACAAGATTCCCCATATGGGGAAAAATGCTCTAAGAAGATCTGACCAACTGCCTCAGAACTTAGAAGTTCCTACACAGCTAGTTGCAGATTGCATTGCTTATTTAGAAGAACATGGGCATGGGCATAATGAAGGAATAGGAAGGATTGTGCAAGATTTGGGATTGGAACATACTCAGCAATGAGCAGCAACTGCAGTAGCAACTATGCATCTTTTGGGAAGGTAAGGAACTTTGTAAAAAATATTTTGGACATTAATATTTTGGAGATGTGAATCTTATTTTGGAGAGATGTTGTAGCAACATGTGAACTTTGTAAACATGTTGTAGGAGCATGTCAATATTTTGTTATTGTAGGTGTAACAAATCTTTTGTGCACAAAGCTTTTGATGAAAAATGATGGTTGTAATACATCCATAAAAAATTCACACACCAACAATTTACACAACCATCACAATTCACACCAACAATAAAAAGCATCTTAGTCAGACATTTCAAGGCATATAAACAATACACATAGATATAACAAACACAAACAATTCAACAAATTCAGCAAATTTAACAAAAAATTTCAACAAAAGCAGCAAACAAATTCAGCAAATTTAACCAAAAATTTCAGCAAATTTAACAAAAAAATCCAGCAAATTCAGATAGAGAGAAACCAAAACAGAGGAAAGATCTCATCAATTTTAACCTTATTTGAAGCCATAAAAATGCACGGGTG
Source organism: Salvia splendens (assembly GCF_004379255.2). Lineage (NCBI taxonomy): Eukaryota > Viridiplantae > Streptophyta > Magnoliopsida > Lamiales > Lamiaceae > Salvia > Salvia splendens. Next base: position 4,265,525 of record NC_056033.1, on the reverse strand, counting down.
CATATATATCACGTTCGCAAGGATCTTCGCCGGCGGCAGCAGCATCATGGTCAGATATTTGTTGGAACACAGCTTTCAGATCTTTTAATTTCAGCTGACCGCTCTTGAACTTCTTTACGGCAGGGGTGGTGGCGTCGGCAACCGGAGCTTTCTCGGCGGACTCAACAGACGGCACAACAGGGGGCGGGAGGTTGAAAAACTTTGAGCTTTCCTCTTTCCTTGCACCACGACGAGTGATTTTCCTCCGCCACCGCCACTGCCAGCAGACCACCACGGCGAGCGAGTAAGGGGGCGTCGGGGGTTAACCCACCCATCATCGCTTGGATTAGGCTCACATATTTCGTCGTTGGAAGCCATGGATGCGTGAGTTTGAGAGAAAATTTAGATCTAGGGTCTTTTTTTTGGAAGAGGCGTGGAGAGAGAATGAGGGATTGAGTCTGGAAGAGAGAGAAGACATAAAAATGAAATGATGTTGGTGGGTTGGGTACCGATTTCCATTCAATTAACATTGGATTAATTAACATTATTTTAATCCTAATTGTAATAAGGGAGTTACTTAAATTCTTTAATTTTTACCATAAATAGAAAGTGGTCAAGTATGTTGGGACACCCCAAAATGGTATACGAGTCTAATACCCTGGGACGGAGGGAGTACTAAAATGAGATGTCACATGGCAGCAACCGTCCAATTTTCAGATCCTAGGGCTGATATTGGTGGTATGATGTTATGTTAAAATGTATTGTCATTTAATACATCCTATCATGTATGATGTATTAGAGCATCTCCAAAGTAAAAAATAAATGAAAAGATAAAGTCTTGTAATTATATTTATTTTATTTTCATGAAAATTTATTCTATCGAGGAAAAGATATTATATCTTTATATTTTGGAACGTTACTTGTACTATTTTTTTTAGTTTAAAAATAATTTAATTTTCTACATATCTTTTTATTTTGTACTCCATAATTTGTTATTTTTAAGAAAAATATATATATATTTTTAAAAGTAATAGATGATATATATTTTTTTATATACCTTATCTCTTCGGAGATGTGTTATAATAGTAGTATATCAACTTATATTCTCGGGCAAACATTATTTTTATGTGCAGAAATAATAATATATTATCTATCAACTGCCAGCGAGAATATTGATATCAAATTTAAAATGAGCCAATATTTAGATACAAAATATAGTTATGTAATATTCAGTATTGTGCAAGAATATTTTGTACTCCTACTAGTTAGAAATAATCTTTAATTATAAGGAATGGATTTCAATGAAATTCATCGCCTTCAATAATGATTGAAAACAAATTAAATATAGGAAAAAGAAAAAAAAAACAGCAATAAATACAAAAATAAAATAAAAAGGCAATTCCCTTCTTTGAATCTTGATCTTGCAGAGGACCATACTATATGACACAGAAGGGAATTTCTCGTTTTCTTATTTTTAGGGGAATTCTGAATTTGTTCCCCTTCACGATTTCGGAATTCTTAGAAATTGCGGTCGATTTCGCGTTAAAATTTCTGGATTCAGAAAATTTTTTTTGGAAAAGATGACAATGGGAGAGCTTCTCCGTATTCAGCCTTCAGAGCTAAAATTCCCATGTAAGCGAATTTCGATAATTCATCCATTTTGTTCGACGATGAATGGATAAATATAAAAAGAGGAATCATGTGCTCACTTTATTGTTCTTTTGTTAGCTCTTTTAAGATGCTTTTTTTGTGGGGTTCTTTACTAATTAATATTTTTAGGTTTTTGAAATTCTTTTGTGACTGTTCAAACCTTTTTCCGTTTCACATGAATCTAAGAATTTTGTTTTTTTATAGCAAATGCTTGAACGTGATTAGTTAATTTTGGTATGTGATTAATGCTTTGTGGATTCAGTTGAAGTTCGGAAGCAGAGTTCATGTGCTCTGCAGTTGGCTAATAGGACAGATCAGTATGTGGCGTTTAAGGTAATTAATTCCTCAGAGATCATAGTTGAGTTAGTGTATCTGCTTGTTTGATGAATTATGTATATATATGAATGAAACTGTGCAGTTTCCTGATTTTTATGCCATTTCAATGGAATAGGTTAAGACAACCAATCCAAAAAGGTATTCCGTACGGCCGAATGTTGGTGTCGTTTTGCCCTATTCTGTGTGCAATATCACAGGTGAAAAGCACTATGATCAATCTAATCATTCTCTTATTTTCTTGTCTTTAATTGTTTTCTTCTTCGTGGTTTTATGTTTTTAGTTACTATGCAAGCACATAAGGAGGCTCCCCCTGATATGCAATGTAGGGATAAGTTTCTAGTTCAGAGCGTTATTGTTCCGAATGGCACAACAACTAAGGATATAAACCAGGAAATGGTTAGTTAAGTTTGCTGTATACTGATATTGCGTAACCAAATTTTGACTTATGTGTGCATTACTTTCGTCAATTTTTTCCGTAGTTCAACAGGGAGAGTGAAAAGTTTATCGATGAGTTCAGATTAAGGGTCATTTTCATTCCTGCAAACCCTCCCTCCCCAGTACCCGAAGAAGATGAAGAAGTGAGTTCACCTGGAACATCTTCAGCTGAGGATGAAATAAAAAATTCTTCATTGTCTGAACCTGTAAGTATAGTCAACTGTCTTCTTTTCTTATCCAGATCATTTAAGCAATCAATGAGAAATGCATCATTTTGGTGATGGTTCGTTCCTTGTCAGGCATATTAGAAAGAACCTTCTAATTTTACATTCAATATTATAAATTCTGAAGTTTATGATAACTAAACAAGTCGGTTTTCTTTTGGAACTGCAATTGCATCATCATGTCTCTCGATCTTTATGTTACTCTCCTAGAGCAAGGAAGGATATGGTGCAAAATATGTATACAATTGGTTTAGATTCACCAGTCACCAGTCAATCACTAACTAACTAGCTGAAAATCTTTAGTGAGAGATTAAGTCATTAGCAATCATGCATTTCCATGTCTTTCGTGAAGCTTGATCTGACTATCTTGTAGTTAGCCTTGAAAGTTGAAACTTCTTAAGTTCTTACTGCCTCATTCTTTATGTTTTTCTAAAATAAATAATATGCAGATAAATACTAATTGAACAGGTATCTGTATAATTATCTTATGCTGAAGTGTTATATAATTAAAAGCTATGACCAAGGACATTACTATGATTTTTATTTAGAACTTAGGCCTGTGTAAGGACGCTAATTTAAACCTGCTTTGTTTATCTGGGTTTTTTTATTCGACCATCTTCTTTCAGTTGTTTTGTTTGTTGTCGTGATTTGTTTAGCTGATTTCTTCATATAAAATATAGAGTAGAGTATAGTTACTTATTCAAAGGTGTCTAAGTTTTGTTGTTATGTTACTAAGACTTCTGTTTGAAATGTAATTTTGATCTTCAGCAACGGTCTGCTGCCTTAAAGTTGAAAAACGAGAAAGCTTCTGTTAATATACAAAATGATAAGCTCCTCGGCGAATTGGTACGCTTTGGTTTCCATGCACTGCATTATTTGTATTCTTGTCTAATGACTCTCATCTCATCTAATGAGCACCTTCATAACTACACAAACCTCATCTGAGGCAATTTCAGTTTGACGTACATTCAGGAAATGTAGTTATTATGGACAAACATCAAGCTTATATTTGTTTATCTTAATGATGTGCAAAACAGTTATCGCCACTCAAAGGGCAGGGTGATTTTGTCCAAGGATGGTTGGTTGCTTTAGTTAGAAAAACCAGTACGTCTTTGCATTTGTCCAAGCCTCCAAGGACAGTAATACAAGACATATAACTCTCACCAATGCTGGTGTTGTCGATCAGCTGCAAGGATATTTCACTAAGGGGTCTTTCAATATCACATGAAGTAAATTTAAAGATAAGAAAATTTGTTAAGAGCCAATTTCTTTTCGCTTACGTGCCCTTGTCTGTTTTCGAGAGTCTCGAGGAAGACAGCTATATTGGAAAACATATCCAGAAGACAATTTTTAAGATATTAATCTAGTCTCTGAGCTCCCCAATCTGGAAAAATCTGTTAGGTTTTGACTTAAACATGAAAATAAAATTTGTTTTTTTTCCTCTTACCAGTGATGCTTTGCTAATTTATTTCTGTTTGTTTCGAGACTCTGGATCTGCTTGCACTGACATAAACCTAAAACATTCTAAACTGGATCTCAATTCAAGAATTTAGATGATTTCTTTATCCTCCTGTCATTGACTGCTCTATTGACGCACGATTACTGTATCTCTAATCTGCTTCAACCTTCTTCATGCGCTACACGCTCTGAGCTTTTCATATATGCACCTGCTTTTCTATGTTTACATGCTTCATTGCATTGCTGGCCAGGAATCCATGAGGAAACAAACTGGACAAGGGAGATTTGGATCCGTTTTCATACTTTTAGTTGGGCTAATTCTCGGAATATTGGTGGGATACTTTCTCAGGATACAAGTGCCTACACTGCAGTAAGGTTTGATCTTTGTTCAGATGTCATGAATTTGCTCACCGGAATCTCTCAGTCTTTTCCTTAGTAGAGACATTAGGTTTATAATTTAATTTTTCGCAGGAAGATATTGGCTTTCTGTTATGTAGTACCAAATTTTGGTATCTTATTCTTTCAGAAAACATCGACATACAAAATGTCTTCGTTCATTCAGCCTGACCTTAATGAAATAGGTGAAGGAGACGTGATTTTTTAAAGTCTAGAATTGTTGTGGCCTCTCAAAATCGTTGTGAATGTTGATAAAATTCATTTTGTAAAATTGCTGCAGTTTTGTTAGATACTAATAAAACTGATTTTCTTTATATGAGCAGAAACATAATATTACTCTAAAATCTAGTTGAAGAAAAACACCACGAGCATTTGATATGTGTAAAATTACTTAAGTCATAAAATAGTTAACTAGAAAGAGAATCTTTTGAGAGGACTAAGCTAATTATAGAGAAAAAAAGTGTGGACAAATGGATTTTGATGCCGTAGTTAGTAGAATGGAAGTGATACAAATTCTTTACATCACAACAATGCAAATATGACGTACACAATTGGTTTTCCATGTGGGTCAAGGGTTGAGTTGACTTGACTCCACCATCGCCCATAAGGATCGGAAAACTCTATTAAATTTTCCTTAGAGTTGCCGCGTACATTCCTGTGCGGAAGCTCCGCTCCAACCCTTTTGGGTTCACTTCCGTTCACCATCAACGGCTATTGGACCATCTCTGCCTTGTGACACTGACGATGACCTTTTTCTTCACTGCTTCCAGCCCAACAAATATCAGTCGTTGCACACATAAGATCCCTATAACCATTCATGAACCCCAATTAAACCCATGTTTTCTGCCCTAATTGTCACCAGAACTATTGTTTACTGCAATTTAGGATCAAGCTTTGAGTGACATGATGAATTATTTTAATGAGCTAGGCTATGAGATTTTCACTGATGAACAGGCAAATAGAGCTTCTTGGCCGTTAAAACTTTATGACATATGTAATGAACAACCGTGAAACGATATACAATATTGAATCGTGACAAAATCTGCTTCACTTGGATTGAATCCCACACGATAAGAAACTACAAGAAATCCAAAATCTTCACATGCAACATTTGCAATATAGGCCAAACCACCAACAGCTGCACATAAAGATGGGGTGGCCACTAGAATCAACATAGAGATCTTGTTTTGATTCAAGCAAGACCAACCATTAGATGTAAAAAATGAAATTCATGGCCAAGAATCAGCCACAAAAGTAAATACTAGCAAAAAATTGCTACAGTTCTATATATAACCCACCATCTGCATTATCCTAATAATACTCTGAAGCTCTTGAGCTAAGAAAAAATGGCAGGAGGTCTGAAACTGAAACCAGTTGCTGCTGCTATCATCATACTATTTTCCAACTGTGTTTCATTCGGTTGCGCGACATGCCCTCCGACCCCAAAACCAGCTCCGTTGCCGCCCTCCCCCACGCCAGCTAAGTGCCCTAGAGATACCCTTTAGTTTGGTGTCTGTGGGGACTGGCTGGGGCTTCTCCACGAGGTTATCGGGACAGAGCCTAGCAGAGAGTGCTGCGCGGTCTTGGAGGGCATCGCTGATCTCGAAGCAGCATTGTGCCTGTGCACTGCAATCAAGGGGAATGTGTTAGGCCTTCTGAAATTTAAAGTGTCAGTTGCCATAAGTCTGGTGTTGAACTCCTGTGGGAAGAAGGTGCCAGAAGGCTTTTCCTGCTGACATGGATTGTACTCTCCTCTACCTGTTTCTTGATTCTACCTGCTTGTGATTTTCACTTTGATTTTCACTTTAAGTAATATCAATGAAGGAGCTTCTCTCACTCACCCACTCACTCACTCACTCACTCACAACACACACACACACAAAATGACAAAAGTTTGTGAAACTTCAGCTTGACATAGTAATTACTAATTAATATAGGTAACTGCAACTGGAAGCACAACTGTTACAACTGCAAGACGAAAGAACCAAAAAAAATAATTCTTAAGTAGAGAAGGCAGCTATAACTAAAGAATATAATGCCTCTCCTAATCCAACCAAGCAATATTGAGTCAACAATGACAGCTTGCGCAAGAACACAGCCGGGCCTCCTCAACTTTTGTTTGAAGATACATGTTTGGTCAAGGCCTCAACAGGATGATGACGCGATCATGACCAATTCGAGTTTCAGTTATCCGCCCGAGATGCCTAAGCACCTAGCAAGGTCAAAAAGGCAATGGAGAATTAGATCTCCTTCAACCATTTATTCATCACATGATACAAAATTTGGCACGGATGAAAATGTCACAACGTAAGTGCATATCTTCATCTGAATTATAATTAGATGAAAAATTGCTTCAACTCATTTAGGCCCCAAAGTCGCTTGGCAGCCCGTACAGATAAAGGAACACCTACCGTCAACAGTGCTCTTCCTGTGTTATCAAGTTTTAGGGAAGGCCCTTTTATATCTGACTCTAGGAAAAAATGTTTTCCTTTTACTAAATCTGCTGTTGAAATGTCTCTTAGTTTCTGCAAAAGTTGAACAATACACATTAAATTATCTGTAAGCTATATTAAACAAGAACAAAAACAGAACAATCACAAGATATCTGCCGGATTATTATTTCATTAGCTACTGTTAGAAGTTTGAGCAGCATTAACATATTACAAATCGCAGAATCAGCAGTTAGAATTATTCACCTAAAAACATGCTATACAAGTAGATAGATAACTAAAAAAAGTGTTATTGTAACAAGCATATAAACCTGCATGAGACAAAAAACTTACCAGAGCCTTGTCCAAGTTGTTATCTGCCAGCTGCACGGTTTGAAAAAAAATAAAAGAATACGGATTAGTTTAATTATGGGAGTGTGAGATTTAGGCTACATGACAGGAAACACATACCTTTTTCCTCGGTGCTGTGATAAGGTGTGCATTTGCTTCAGCATAGTTTGCCATGTCACCAATTGCAGCATTCATTTTATCCAAAGTGAGCCTTTGCTTCATGTACCTACAAGTTGTTAAACCTTAGACCTACTAGCATGAAATGGGCAAATAAAAGGTTGAATCTGAAAATAGCCTTCAAGTGATTTTAAGTTCATTTGTTCCAGATCACAGCTGAAATACTGACTGCTTAAACAGAGTTCACTTACGGTGGCACTGAATTCAGTTCTTCGGCAGTAATATACCACATTGGAGCAGAAGCTCGACCTTTCTTCTCCTGGAATAGAAAGTGAATATATAAAATGCAAACTTTTCATGTATACTAACTTAGCACTGCATATTTTAGCACTAGATTTCACTACATGCCAGTGAACAAAAATTGTCATGGTAGAATACATAGGTCTGTATAAACTTTCAACAACCACCCAGGCCCCAGCTAAGACATTTGAAATAGGGACTTCTCCATATTCATGGGAGTCTAATTTAATGGAAGTATGATACCCTGGATAAACAAAGAATAGACATCAACAATCAGCCAATTTCCTTCACATTCTGGAAATGAATTGATTGTTTCTCAATCATTTCCCTGAATTCATATCCAACCCAACGAACCCAGAGCTCAATGAATAAACTAAGAACTCAAGAACATGACCACGCCTGTTAAAACACTATAACAATATATGCTCTATAACGAGGTGATTTAGCAAGCCTCGGTTCAGTCCTAATTTTTTATACTTGTTCTTCACCTTTGCCAAACTTGGTTCAACGTAATATAGAGGCCCAAATTCAAATTTCATTGGTTTTACATTATAACAAACCTCAATTCGAAAATCTGCATGCAGGAGGTTACATAATACAATTCTAAAACATCCAGAAATCAGCACAATCAAGGATTTAGAGAAGAAGTGTGAAGCGCACCGACATACAAAAACATGCAAAACAATGAATGAGATGCCTTACTTTAGGCGCAGTAGGCTCCTCAAGCTTTAAAGACTCAAATCTAAGATCTTGCACATGCTCTTCCTTTTGTGCCCTGAAACAAGTAGAAACAAACATACTAAAATAGATTAAAGGTCATAACCTTATTATGAACCTAAAATTATACTAGTATCTGGAGATAATAACATTACCATTTATTATCATCCTGATTGAAGTTAGTAATTCTTTCAGGGATGCATGATGGAACACAAGCAGATATGCTCTCCAATTTCTTTTGTTGCTGCAAAGCTGCCTCTATTAACTTCTGCAACCGCAATGAAATACTATTAATAAAGTTTTAAAAAAAACACCAAAATTCAAATTTGTTGCTCATAACCAATTAATCAAGGATTACAAATTCAAATTAAACTAATGCATCACCCATGGATTATTTTGTTCAGTAGCTCAAATCCAAAAGAGAAATTTAATAAAAAAAATTACTACCTTGGCTTTAGGGATAGCTCGAGTCTCTTCGCGTAAGCGATTCTTGATATTTTGAACCTGGAGCTCCATGCCGTTTAACGCTGCATCTATCGCCGATAAATCGGTGATGCTGCCAGCCGGGTACACTGGAAATAAGGGGAGAAAATTGAGAAAAATGGAATGGTGATTTAAATCTGAGGGAATTGAAGTGAAGTAGTAGGAAAATTAGTATACTCAACTGTTGCGAGCAATAACAAGCTGCTGGAGCTCGGCTACTCGGGAATTGAAGGAGGAAATCATCGCATCGAGAGAAGCTCCTGCTTCTTTTACATCCATCCTTGAAGATTGAGCGAGAGAGAGGGTTTTATTTTATTTTTGATTTAGCGAGAGAGAGGTGAGACTGAGAGAGCGCTCAAAATTTGAAAATGAAACCGCTCAACTTAATACCATCACCATTTATATTTAATTTCGCAAAGTGATGATAGTAAAAAATACTATGAAAATTAAAATTAAATCTATGGGGATTGGCGAGTGGCATGCATTGTGATTTGTATAAACTATGAATTGTGATTTAGCGTAAAAATAGAGAAAAATGATGATATATATTGGTAGTCTGTTCTTTATTCCTATTAGTTTATGTTAGTATTTTATGGAGTATATATTTATTTTAATTAAATATTTAAAAATTATTATTGATTTTATTACTTTTATAAATTATATAAAAAATAAATCTCAAATTTTTAATTTTTCTATAATTTTTTTAATTTATGAAACTAATTACATTAATAACAATTTTTGGTGTATTAAAATCAAAATGAAGAGAGTATAACACAACCTAGTCTCCTACGACAGTACTTCAAATTAAAACTCGTCTTCTTCTTGTTTTGTTTTAGAGAGGAAACGTTCTTTTTTTGTTACTTTAGATCTTCATATAGTTGTTAATATTATATACTCCAACTAACACAAAATAGAATATAATTAGTGAATTACTATGTCTTTATCTTGGATATGTTAAACTAAAAGCCTGCCAGAAACGAAAGATGGACAACAAAAGAAAATTAATTACTGCTATTATTTTTAGAATGATGATCACTAGTTACTATTTACTTCAACTAAATTTATTTAGCTTATAGTTATAAAGTGAATAAATACCTGCGAAGGGAGGCACCAAGCAAAGCAACTAAACAAGTATATATACATAAAATCATCAATTCTCAACATTTATTATTTCTTACATAGCTTACGTATGAAGTAAAACTCATATGTCAATATAAATCAATCAAAGGTTTTTTTAATTTTCCCTTCTGTTGATTAATTAGATTCCTTCTAGTTGAACACGAATATCTTTATATTATCAACATAAATTATTTAACAATCTATAAAATGATAGTAACAATTCCTGGATAGACTAAACTCAAACTCCATATATAGGACGTTTTCAAATATATACTACCAAGTACCATCATGGAAATTTTTAGTATCCTTTCATTGTATATGTCAAAATTTAAATAGGGCAAACTATTTAACTGATATATAGAGCATATATGATATCAAGATACGTATGATCAAGATACATGCCCTAACTTTAACATAACTCTAGCTAGCTAGGGCACTCAACGCGCCGATCCACATTAACCTTTCCAAACATAAACGATGCAAAGACAAGATCTCAGTTGTGGACGGGAGGATGAGTTTTGGGCGGTAAATAGTCCATGTTGAACCCCGGCACTGCTTCCCCTTTCTTCGGGTGAAGCACCCTCCACTGATCACGATCATCCGATTCATTCTCGACCTCCGGATCATCACTAGAGGCATCATTACGCATTGGAGGTGTAGAAACCCTATCATCCGGATTCAACTTCTCATCACTTTCCTGTGATCATTAATTTCCATCAATACCAAAGATCAATTCACCAGATTCATGAAAATAAAATCAACCAATTTAACTAACCTTGTTGTTTGAGTAGTGGTGATCAGCAACGACTCCGAGAGCTCGAGCACCGGATGCATGGAAAGAAAACCCTAGAAGAAGTAGGAGTAGCAAAGAAAACACAATTGACATTTGAAGTAGTAGTACTTGTACCTAGCTAGCTAGGTTAGATTTCAGCAAGAAAAAGGGGGCACAAAATGCATTCATATGTACTAGTTAATGTCTCCTTCAAAATCTTCATGAACTAAGATTAACATCCCTTTTTCAACATCATGAACTATGATCAAAAATAGGAGAAAGAAAAAGTAAATGTAATACTAGGATTATTGGGATAGTGATGAGATATATTTGAAGAGAAATATAGAGAGAGAGTGGGAGCTGGAACAAGAGAAACACTAAAGCAAGAGCCTGTCTGATTTGTTCGAACCGAGGAAGCCTTATTTGCTTGTCTTTGTGTGGAAGGGCATGTGCATCACTCACCACTCTTTTCTTTTTAGCCTTGAAAATCTGCTAGTTTTGTTGTAAGATTTGGGCAAAAAGTGGCAACCCTTTCCCAATTAAGACGCCCCCCAATGCCCCTTGGTGAATGGGATCAATTTATTACTACTATAATTTGTAGCAAGTCAAAGTTTTTATACATACACACCAACTTAATTAAGAGAGAGAAGCCATGAAGTGGAAGAAGAGACAGTTAAGCCCAAACATTGTAGCTATTGCAAGGGACATAGCTATAGGTGAGTGCCTTAAACTGCTAATAACGGTCTAGCATGCCACGTGTCACGCTTCACTTGCCAGCTGGCTAGAAGCAAACTGACGTCGTAGTATAAGAGGCTGCGTTGTGGATGCTCTCAGGCCTTGCGCTGCTATGCAACCCTATTTCTCCTCAACATGTGTAGCAACCACATCATCACCTACTCCATTTCAAAACCTCCAAGCATGTGTAGATGTGGTCCTCCTACCTTTTCATTTTTCAATATATACATAGAGATGTGAAAAAAATTAACCAAATTCTAAAGGATAACTAAAGATCAAATTTGAACGAGTATATATAAATATTTAATGAACTGTGTAATACCATAATAACAAAACACAAACTGAACTAGGTGTAATTCATTAAAAACAAGTTACTAATTTGATGCGATTTTATTTTACATTGGAATAGTGAAATGTGAATTTGAGATATCTGGTTTTGGATTTCTTCAGCCGTCACAAGTTATAAATTTGATGCAATTTCACACCCATATACCACCGAGTGTCAGTCATACGAAACTACATTCCATACACTACTTTTTCAGTTTTCTTATATTGATCAAACTGACCAGCAATTTTGATTACCAATATTGTTGGATGGTATGTTAATGGAAGGGAACGACGGCACGACAGTGGGGAGTACCGATGTGGCTATGGGATTTGTGACTTCATCCCACATTGTAATCCTAAACCCCTGCATGTCTCCTCTCTCTCTCTCTCACACACACACACACACACACAGACAAACACATTATTAGTTGACATATATATAGTAGTAATAGTTGATAAATGGTGGTGGTTGGTGGGGTTAAATATGTGCAAAATCTATGTCGATGGTATGAATAAGACACAACTAAAATCACAACACAAACATAATGTTGGAATTTAGATATATGTAGATGTTATTACATCTAAGAGGTCATCAACCTATATCCTACCATTTGCAGTAACTAAAGTTATATTATAGTTGATCAAGCATGGCCTTATTCATATAGGTAACAACACAACAGGCATTTAGAGAGATGCAAATAACAGAAAAGAAAGTGCATATTATAAATAGCCTTTCAATTATATAAAATAATGAAAAGATAAGTGGAGTAATACAGCAGCAGTCTGCATCTACATTTAAATTTAGATAGAATGTAGATACAAATAAGCATAGGAGTCTACCAACAAAAATCATGCCTAGAATTAATGGAATCTACATTCACTAGTCAATAAGCAATCAGGAGGTGGCTTATCTACTGAAAAAAATCATCCCACAATGCGTGAGATTCTTCCTCAAACAATACGCAGTCAGTAAATGAATCAGGGATGATGTTCTTATCTGTGCTAGCTTAATAGACGACCATTAGTACCAACAAATCGCTCCCACTTGACTCAGCATAAAATGCCTGTACACAAAAGCCAATGTCGTGGTCAAGTTTAATCAATCACAAGTCTATATAGCCAACAAAGTTTAATGCCGAAACTCACTGCAGGAGCCATTTTGTGGCCTTTTGCTGGATATATCTGAGAATGAGTCGATCAACTGTCCTGCCAAACTACTCGGATCATCAATTAAAGTCTGTATAAAGGTGTTCAACACTCTGCGCTCCTGCTCTGAGGATCTTAGACTGAACCACGTCAGCAGCTTCAATCTAAAATCCTTCTTAATATGCCCCTCGCATTCCAGCCAACGGATGATCTTTACACAGTATTCAAAGTTCTCATCCAAGCATAGGTCGTTCTGAACTTGGAATGGGGATCCATTTGTCAGAGTGCTATCAGAATCCCGTGTCTCCCTATTGCCGTTTTGTAGCATATTATAGCAACCAACCAACTTGGAATCAGCAGCTACTTCTCCACATTTTCTATGTATGCCGTGAGAGATAGCATCATCTGCCTCAACTGATTGCCCTAAAGTGCACCCGTTTTCTTCTTCCCTAGATGATTCAACAGGAGGTGTGAACTCCTCGTTCAGATCAGGCACAGAAGCAACATTCAAGTCAAGTTGACGTGCAACAGATGCCGGCTTGTCTTGCTGAGTTTCTTGCTTAACTATGCCATGATCATTACCACATTTATTGACATGTAAACCATAAAATGACTCCAAATAGCCTTGATGCTGCAGCCAAGCGAGCTTCAAGATTCTTCCAAGATCTCGGACCTTGAATCCTGAGTCTAGTTCTATTTCATCAGTCCTGTGATTTTGTTTGGAACTAGAGCTTCCTGCATGTGATGCATCCACTTCAGGTCTTTCAGCACTAGAATACTGGTTCTTGTGAATAAGTTCTACACTCTTTGTAAAGCACTTTGTTTCTGAGTGCCCAAAGTCACCAGCTTCGGTATAAGATATGATCCGGAACGAGTACTCCGTGCAAGGCTGCAAATTGGATATCCAGATCCTCCTCTGATCTCTTGGAAAGACAAAAACAGGCTCTTTAGAGTAAACCTCTTCCCTTTTCTTGCAATACCAGAGTTTGTAGCCCTTGATATCCTTGATTGTAGCAGTTGATAATTCGATCAACAAAAGTACTACTGAAGAACACGTCACCTCCTCAAATAGGAATTTGCAAGCTGCAGGAAGTGAACCCTCTGCCAAAGGGGGAAAGTAAAAGAATGTAAGCACCTGGCAACAGGATATCATAAAGGAACTACCAAGAGATTAAAGTAATACCCAAGATGGCTGCAGTAGATTTCGAGGCCATCAGTTTGTCAGCTTTTTCAACAGCAAGAGAGCAGAGCCTCTGCACCTCAGTAGCTACAGAGAGTCTACCAACAATACCCCGTGCCATTTTTGCTGAAACTCCATCGACTGGACCAACCTCTGTTTCTAATGTGGATTTTGCATCTCTAACAATGTCGTGGAGCTCAGTGAATCTAGAAGTCCCATCCAGGAGCCTAAAACTCAAAAATATCCGATAGCATAGGATGTCAACACGACGAGCATCCTTAGCTATACTCAACTGCTTTTTCCAGCATCTGCCAAAATTAATACACAGTTAGAAAGCATTAGAGGTTCCCCAAAATTAATACACAGTTAGAAAGCATTAGAGGTTCCCCAAAAACTACAAATCTATGCTCACTCTTTTTGGTAAACATGTTCAACCCTTCAAATATAAAATTAGCAGGCAATCATCACATGAACAAGAACATCAAAGAACTAAAAACGCAAATTCCGGGTGGAACATCAAGAGCTTTCACTTACCCAATAAGTTTATATGTACTCATTTCTGGCTGCATACAAGACCACTCATTGAAGTAAGACAGTAGAGTTGGAAAACAGAAAACAAATGGTGCCTGTAGAGGTCGGGCAATGAAAAATAATGGTAGAACTAGAAGCAAACAACTTACCCAAGTACCCCTGCAACTTTGCCACATGAAGCACAACAATAGCTTCCATCCAACTGCATCAATGGTCCCAGGTCAACAACCCCGACCTTACCATGTTGGAGAGCACATTCAATGTGGCATGACAACCCACATGAGTCTCCTAAACCAGAATCAGATACACACTCCAACCAAAGACTTGGATCCTTGTTGTCATCAAATAAATGGCAAATGCAACAAGAGCACCTCCGGCAAAATGTGTCATCTATTGAAAGTGTAGCTCGACATGCAGAATTTTTGCAGGTCCACGAGTTAGATGATTTGAAATCAAGGCAGTGGTCAGGACTCGGTGGAATTCGAACAGGGTTTTCCCCCTTCCTTGGTCTTTTTGATTGCTGAATATGATCCTTGGGACTAGAAGATACTCTCTTGAAATCATATGGCTTTGATGCTTTTCTACAAGCTTTCATCAGAGGTTCGGCCATGCTGCACTCTCTGAATCTGATAGCTGCTTAATGTAACAAGCAATTCAGATAAGATGACCAGCAGACCAGATTTCAGGAATCCTCAAGTCTTTCTTCGAATCTTGAAGCATGTCCAAGGTGTCAATTTTCAGCAACTTGCTTCACTGCATGAAGCTATTGAATTCCATCAGAATAGTCAACTTAGAATGTGACTGAATAAACGACACTGACAGAACTGTAAGATCCATAAGTCATACTAAAAGTGAGAAGAAAACAAGAGGTCAACAAACCAGAATAGATAGGGCAAAAAACTTTTCCCAAGCAATTATATCTGCATGCATGACTTCATCACTTATTTCACACTATTTAGCAAGATAATGTTAATCATTCTGATGAAATCTAATACAGACTATGGTCGGTTTGAATTAGGAGAAAATTTAGATTAAGAGTTAAAACAAATGCAACAAAACATCCAAAAAATTGACCCCAGAAGTGTTTTCCCTCTCCATCCAAAAACTCTACCAAATAATCTTTCAGCTATACTTACCAGCTGCCTCACGTGTTCTCAAGAGATAAGGCTCACAAACAGAAATTCAAATTTCGAGCACTCTAAAAATTTATTCTTGGAAATAAACCCACAGCATTTTCCGGTTGAATTCATGCCCAAACTCTGTCTGATCGCATGCTCCAAATCATCTATTCAATTCAATAAAAACTTGAATAAAAAACAACAGCTAAAGCAACGGAAATCAGATCAAACCAGCTCAAAATCTGTCTAGAGAGAGGGGGATCGAAAAGAGAAATGCAGCTTAAATTCAAGCTCAAGCGGCAAAAACATACGGATGAAGGCATAAATATGCTTAATTCAGCAATATTAAAAGTAAGAACCCTAAGAAATTCAATGAATTAGAGAGAAATTTGACCTCGAGCAAGAATCAGCTCATAATTGGGCGAGGGGATCTCGCCTAAAAAGACCGTGACGCCAAAATCCCTCAAATTACTGGTCAGAAACGACGGCCCTGTTCGATCGAGGACGCGCAAAAAGGCTCAATTTTTAGGAGGAATTTTCCAGCATGTGTAAATATTTATGGTCATTGCGTGAAAGATAAAGATGGGCCACAGTGACGCAACTTTTTATCGGGTCGGGTTAACATTTGAGTCCAATATAAAATCACTCGTTTCCTAATTTTTTTCTGTCCAGCCCACAAATATAGGATTATATTTTAATCAATTTATTACTCCTGTCAAAATAGTCAAAATATGATAGATGAAGCTCGTTTTAACTTTTGAACCAATTCTAAAATTTGGTAAATTTTAAAATTTATATATTGACTCCAAAATTTTTAAAATAAATAAATTTAAAAATAAGTGAAAGATCACTGATGTTATCAACTTATAATATTTAAAATTTATATATTGTATGACCCATTGCCCATTGTTAAAAAAATATATCTATAAAAGAATAAGCCTCATTATATACTAGTAAAGGACAAACATAAAAAAATTATTTACGATTTTAATGTATAATGTGATTATGATAAAGAGAGATGATATATAAATAAAGAGAAATGATATCTTACATACTTTATGTGAGCTCCTTATGCGAGCACCACTCTCGTTTAACGCATTAATTTTAACGTTGTTCGTTTCAATTTATATATTTAGTTTGATTCTAATGCATTAAAAAATGTTATTGGAAATTTTTAATTTCATGTTGTATGAAATTTTAATTTTAACGCACCAAATCGAGCTTTGATTTGTATGAATTTTGTGAAATTAAAATTTTCAATAACATTTTTAATGCATTAGAATCAAACTAAATATATAAATCAAAACGAACAATGTTAAAAATGAGTTAAACGAGTGTGATGCTCACATAAGGAGCTCACATAAGGTATGTACCCATTTCTTTATAAATAAGTATATGTAGGATAATTTGGTGGAGTAAACAATATCAATATCAAAATTAAATAATCTATAAAATGTAAACGATAGATTAGTTTGTATAGGCCCTACTTTCACAACTAAATAATTTTGATAATAGATGACACGAGTTCAAACTCTGAAAACTCGTAGAAAATGATATAGTAAAGGACAGAATAGTTTAAATATTCGAAGTCTAATATGGAGATGGAGAGATAGTAGTGCACCATGTTATTGAAATTAAAGGGAGATAAATATCAGTATGCAAATTTAATTAAATGATACGATTATTGATGATGATGAACGAATAAACTATTGTTTTATTTTTGTATATTTTCACTCAATGTAAATTTTCCAAAAATAGCTACACTAAGCGCATGAAAGATCGTAAAATTACAATTATATTGTTGGACATTTTAGACCAACTTCAATACTTTAATTCATGGACAAATTAGTTCAGCAAACAATGAAGAAATGGAATCGCCCATTGAATATATAAGTACTCCGTCCATTTCTTCATAGTTGAGGCAAAACTATTTAATACGGAGTTTAAGAAATGAATATTTAGTGTGTTAAATAAATAGATAAAAAGGTAAAGGAGAGTAAAGTATGAATATGAAAAAAATGTTATTATTATATATGTAAATGACGGAACTATAAAAGAATTTTTCTAAAATAAAAAAAATAACTAAATTATGAAAGAACAAAGAGTAATATAATATTGGCATAATACATTAATTGGTTATAGACATGGAAAAAAGTTGTTTTATTAAAAAACAGAGACGATGCATTGGTCATTAGATAGGGAAAAAAATGAAGTATACCTCAATCGCATCGGCGCCTTCCTAATTTACACCTGGATTCTTTGTTGATTGTATTTAATTAGAAAATTTCAAAACCTACAGAATTTATTAAATGTCGAAAAATCTAGGTGAAAGTGAAACTGTAATTTCATTGACATATTTTGTTTGTCACATCCCGTGATCTTAAATGAATGGCGGTCACCCAGTTTGCATATTTGTTTTATTTTTTCATTACATAGCTGTCCACTAATTCAACTTAATTCGATAGTTTAATTACTAATATATATTGACCTACGAAATTTATATATAGTCCACGAACATGTGCATGCATGTATGATTAATTTAAATGTATATAACAGTACTTCTCATTTTTATAATCCAAAGGGTAAAGTGGTGGTGGTCTTGCAATAAGACACCATTTTAGCTGGATTTTTTTTGGTGTCCCCTAATCACAGGGGCGCTTCTTAGAAAAATAAAGTTTATAATCATTTAAAAAATATTTGTATAACCAAAAAATATCTACCATCATAGGAAAGATGATTTTGATCCAGGGTTTGTTTCCACCAAGTTGGAGGAATAACTTCCTTTGATTAATATGTCACGTATTCAGTGATAACAGTATTGGTAATTCTTCACATGTCCAATTTCAATACTCCCTCAATCCCTGAAAACATTTGGTTCTGAATTTTAATACATAATTGGTAAGGTAAAAGAGAGATATAATTTTTTTTAAAAGTATTGTTATTAGAGAATGAGTCATTCCTTATTAGAGATAAGTAGTTTCCAAAATTAGAAAGTTCACTTTTCAGGAACGAAAGGAGTGTATTATAATTCGCTATACTGATTCTTGGTAGGATAAAAGTATGGCATTTCTCTACATTAAAATTTTTAGTACGATATACAATATGATCTCTTTGGTAAGATATACTGGAATTCTTACCCCAAAATATGGGTTTGCTTGATATGTTGGTTCCTTGAGAATAGAGTAAAGAACATAAAATCACCATTTTTAGCCATTAGAGAATAGGGTGTGTGTGTGTGTATGTCTGTGATAGAGAAAGAGAAAGAGAGGAGAGAGATAATTAATATATATCCATAAAGAAAGACAAGAGATTGTGAAACAAGGGGGCAAGTAAAGAGGGAGTTGAGTTGGATGCACTTTCCACTTCATTGAAGGAAGAAGTTTGTAAGGCAATCACATGGGATAGGAGGGATGTAATAAACTAAGGTTAATTGCAGCCAAATCCAAATCATGGTTGTGCTAATTATTCATAATTAATGTTATGAAACCTAAGCTTGTCCTCTCTTCATTCACACATTTTCAACCTTGTTTGGACAATTTAACAAACCTTTTTAATTCTTTATACTCCCTGCTTCTGCCCCTTTTCATTTCTTTCATTATTATTTTCATCTCTTCATATTTTATTATTTGGGAAAAGTTATCATTCTATAAACACCAGCTATGCCTATGACCCAGTTTCAATTTCTCTGACTTTTAAAGTGCAGCTAATAAAAAATTAACTTGCTAAAATTTCTTGATATAGGAATTATAATTGATTTTTTTAGAAGAATGAGTTAGATCAAATTTACAAATTATACTTTGAGATTTATATTATAATTATCACCATTTATATATTCCACCGCACTAAGTTTTCGATGTATGAATTACATGAAACACATGTTCTCGCTAAAACGATGTTATCATCGACGAGTCATCGGCTATCTTCTTCAACCAACAAATTCTGATCTCACGAGTTCCGTTTTTCTACGTCTTCTTCCACACAAAATATGTTAAATAATGGTATACTACTAGTAAAATTTATCGTCTGCATACAAAAAAGTAGTACTACTCCCTATAGTACTATCAAACATTGTTTTGGAAAACTCGTCTCCCGTCATTGTTGCTCTCAATAATTTTTCTCTCTTTTTATCTTTTTATTAGAAAAGAGTACGATTTAAAAGCCTTGACATATCAAACAATCCCTTTGTCCAACTTAGAGTCCCAATTTTTATGGTAGCGTGTCCTACATCAAGAGTCTAGTTAAAATATTAATTTAGTTTCACATATATTTTATTATAAAATTAATGTAATCCATCCATACGACATAAATTTTAATATAAAATTGGTAAAGTAAGAATTAGGTAAAAAGAAAGTGTGTTAGTGAAAAATGAGTCTCATATTTTTAGAGAGAATATATTTCTTAAAATAGAAAGTTTCTATTTTTATGGAACAAATTAAAAATGAGGTTTCTATTTTAAGGGATAGGGTGAGTATGAGACTCACATTCTATTTTTTTTCACCATTAATTTCCTTTTACATTTTAAAAAATTGTGAATGAAGGAGATACAAACGTATCAAATATGTCTTAAAATAGTGGTAGTTAAGATAAAGATGGAAGATAAAAAAACTCATCACCAATTAATAATGCTTTTATATTATTTTTGGGTCAATTGAAATATGAACTTTTGTAAAAAAAAACTTCAAACTAAAGAGATGGAAGAAAACGTGTAACAATGGTTACAAAATATATATACTTAGAAAAAGAGAATGGAGAGAAAACTAGCGAAAACAGCTAAAAATAAGTAAAAGTGGCCGAATCTGAATATAGGCGCTCACAAAGTCCTCAAATCTATCACAAAACAATTCTCTGTATATGCATATAAATATACACCTATAAATCTAGTTTTCTCATATATGCATGCACCATATAAATCTAGCTATATAAATGCAATTTTGTTAATATCAATATAACAAATTATCAAGGCTAGATATAATCAAAGAGTGGTAGTATATATCTTCAATTAATAATTAAGTTTATGATATAAATTGGGCATTAAAATAAAAAAAAAATGGAATCAAACTAAACTTTCGGTCTATAGTAAGAGATATCAAGAACTTTAATTTAAATAAAGTTGTCTGTTTTTAATAAATATGACTGTAATTGCATAAAATCAAGTAAGTTTTTTCAAAAATAAAATAAAAAATTTTAATACAACAAAATGCTTTTTTAATTAGCGAAAACTATTATGCATCCGATATTAAAGAATCTTATTTTCATAAAATAAAATCTTATTTGATTTTCAAAAAGAATATTTTCATCTAACCAATGTCTCATCCGACCGTGGTATAGCCGTATGCGAAGCTTTTCAATTTTGCACTCGTTTAAAAAAATTTTGTTAAAGTGAAGAGAATATAAAGTAAAAGAACGAATAATACAGTGAAGACTTTTCTCTACATTATTCTCTTACTTACTTTACATTCTCTACTTTAACTACATATTTTATAGGAGTATCATTTTTATAAAACGCGTGCAAAAAAGAAGCGATTTGCTCAATTATACAAACCATATGCATCTAAAGCATAAAGAATAATCGTCGTTTACTCAAACAATTTATTTAAGGGTGAATTCTCGGAAAAAAAACTTGATTTTGGTTAAATCAGATAATTCGTCTTTAAAATGTAAAAATCGAACGTAAAAATTGTAAATTTTAAATATTATTCTCAATTTTCTACGAGATCTTATTTGGAAAATTGTACTCCCTCTTGTTCATTAGTGTAACATCATATTCTTTTTTGGGATGTTCAATTAATATTGGATCATTTCCTTTTTAGACAAAATACATTACATTTATCTCTCTTATTTTATTATTAGTATTTTCAATTTCACTCCACTTTAACTTTTTAAATATTTATACTACTCTTAATCATCATGCTCAAAAGAAATACTCCCATTAATACTAATGGATATGAAAAGACTATTTAGTTTGGAATCCGGAATCATTCTAGAGTATGTATGCACTAACGAATTTTATAGTTTTTTTCTATATACTTAGCAAATAATTAAACCATATTGTCAATTTAGCACGTATTCCTTAAATCAATGGCGTATTACAAATAGAATATTAATGTCATGAGAAAAAGTGAAAAAAATACTATTACAATTCATTATTTTTATAAATGATTATTCAAGTGATGGGATGAACGAAAATATAGCTAAATTTCAAGGCTTTTTTCAGCAATTTATTCTTTATTTAAACTGTGGAGTATTATTTTTATACACCGTGAACTGACATTTACATCCTTGACAAAGCATGAAATCACAAGCAACCATAGCTGAAATGACGAAAAAGCCCCCAAAGACCACCAGCCACAACCTTTACCATTTGTTTTCCTTGTCAATTCCTGCTTTTACTCGCACACAAAAAAAGAGGAAAAATATCCCACTTTTATTTTTGACAATATACGGAGTAACTTTTTTCTTACTTATTTACCCCCATCCTTTTAACCGCTACTAGTACTATTTAATAATCCACGACCAAACAAGCCCTTAACCGAGATCATCGTCATGCGAGATCTCAACCGTCAATTTGGTCCTCGATATATTCAAAATTGAGCTCAGGGAAAAAACAATGGCCTTTTTCATTCATTATCTCGTGTCGTGAGACGCAGTTTCGACAGCAGAAGTTGCTTTGACGAAAAGACCGGAATGCCCCAGAGTGGCAACCGAGAGAGGGGCAATTCCGGGATAAAACAACACCTAGCTACTGGATCTAGTGAGAGAAGTCGGTGAAGGTGGCTTTGAATACGACGATTTTGAATCCTTGATGAAATGTAAGATGGTCAGTCGTGTTGGACGAGAACATGTCAATGTGGGTTGGGGTGACCGAGGAGGAGTATTTCCGGAATTAATACTATAGTAGGACTAGGAGAGCACTAAGACCACGTCCAGGACGTTGTCTCTATACCGTCCCTTAAATATTCCCTTAACTACTATTTGATCATTATTTGAGGGCTCACTGTTCTTTTTTCTCAATCCCTTAACTAAGGGACGGAACCTGCAACGCTCCGTCCCTTAATTACTATTCATTCAATTTCATTTTTTATTTTTTTTACAACCCAATTAAATTTAAACAACCACAATTCATTAAAATTAAAACAACATTACAACTTAACTTAAAAAAAAAAGAAAAAAAGACATAATTAAAATTCTAAAAAAATAAAAATGACATAATTTAATCTTCTCCGTCAAAGTTTTCCCCAAAGAAAAAAAAGACATAATTAAAAAAAAAGAAAATAAAAAATTAACGGTAACATTACCGTTTGAAAAATAATTTTTTTTATTAAAATTCGAATTAAAAAAAATGATTTTTTTTAAAAAATGAATTATTGCGTCATCCGTGACGACGCCCACTCGCGGGCCAGCGAGTGGGCGTCACGCATGCATCGGGGGCGCGCCACGTTGCCCGGGCGCGTGACGGGCCGGCGTGTCCCTTGTCTCGCGGATACGGGCTACGGGACGGGCTGGGGACGGGACGAACGTTGCAACGCGTCCCGCGGCGGAACCGTCCCTCCGGGACAGAACGCGAGCCGTGCGCGGGACGTGTAGTGGATGCTCTAAATCCCTCCTCCACGCTCTAAGCAAGCTCTTTAACACCACTCCTTCTAATCATATTCTACTCCTACTAATTTTTGGTACATTATTTACTAAACTAATACTACTACTACTAGTATTAATTTAATTATGCTTTGCATCTCAGTTATATTAGACTTTTATCACAATTTTAATCTGCCATAATCATAAATCGTAAAATTATGATTGATTTAAGATAATTATTTGGTGTGGTTTTGACGATTTTTAGTTGCATATTGGGTGATTAGTGATGGCGTTTCGAATTAGTGATTCTAATTTGAAAGAATTATAAGGGCACCCACAGTGGGCGCGGACGATAGGTCGTTCGATGCCTCGGGCACGCCATCGTCTGCCACTGTGGATGCGCTGACGATGGACGATGTGTCGTCCTCGCCCGACAGATAATCCGCGGAGGAAGCGCGGACGATATGGCATCGTCCGCCCACTGTGGGCGACGCGGACGATGTAACTCGTTTTTGTTTTGTTTTTTTTTTCCTGAATTTTGTCTATTTATTAAACATCGTTTCTCATTCTATTTTTCATACGAACATTTTTCACATCTCTAATATTTCTCCATCTCTCACAAACCAAAATGAACCACGACGACGACCGGAGTTCCTCGGAGGGCCCGTAACCGTCGTCGCTGAGTTTGCATAATTTTTTTTAATTCGTATTGTAATGTATTAATTTTATAAATGAAATAAAGGTTTTTCCCAATTTTTGTATTTATTTAAATATTCAAATAAAAGAAAATGCTTAGGGCGCCCCTTAGGGCGGCTTATAGGGCGCCACACTGTAGGTGAAACTGTAGGAGGATAAAATGCTGACGTGGCGGTGCATAGGGCGGGCCTTAGGGCGCCCCACTGCTGATGCCCTAAGTATTGTATAGCATATGCAAATAGTATGAGTATGAGAGATAAGACCATCTCCAACCATTTACATTAAACTCAAATCCATTTTTGATTATACGTAACACCAAAAAGTAGTTTAACTCCAAATTCAAAATTTACACCATTTTTGCGTTTTGTCTCACAAAATTTTTATAGTAACACCATATTTGATGTTATTTAAAAAAAATATCAAAAATGGATTTGAGTTTGATGTATGATTGGAGAAGATTTCTATATCAAAACTTATTTTTGGAGTATGATTGGGGAGGGTCAAGTATAGAGTGATATTATAAAGAAGTAGTTTAAGACAGAGTGATTAAACTGTAGCATGGCGCAAGTGGAGAATGGTGATGGTTTAGGCGCGTGGGAGAGAAACCCTAGGAAGAAAGATAACTAGACAAGCCATGGCAGAAAACAGAAGGCAGACAGAGTACTGCTCCTTCATCGACTAGACGAGAGAACGAAAATTCATCCACACCCTCCATTTCTCCAACAATACAAACCCACCATTTTTCTCCCTCTCCGCCTCCGAGTATATACATACATACATACATGCATGTATATATTCACGAATTCTCTGCATTTTTGGAAGCGTAATCTAGATTGTAGACTTTGATTATTGCCTGTGGGATTTGGGGATTCGGTTATCTAAATGAAGGGGATGCCCTTACCCTTTGAATTTGAGGGGAAGGGGGTGTTCGACTTGGATTTTGTAGTCAAGAACAGAGATTTCATAACTGATTTCGTCAAAAAAGGTAGTTTCCTGAGCGAGCCTACATCTGTGCTGGATTCTGGGAGAATTCGGAGCAA
This sequence comes from Salvia splendens, assembly GCF_004379255.2. Classification (NCBI taxonomy): domain Eukaryota; kingdom Viridiplantae; phylum Streptophyta; class Magnoliopsida; order Lamiales; family Lamiaceae; genus Salvia; species Salvia splendens. Next base: position 4,240,414 of record NC_056033.1, on the reverse strand, counting down.
GCCTACTTCCTCTTCAACTCTGTCTTCATCTCTCGGCGGAGGTGGTGGTGCTGCTGCTTCTACCGACACGGCCGGCGTGGCGGCTGTTTCGGACACTAAATGGCACCAAGACTCCACCACTGCCACCAGCTCCAATGCAACTGACTCCGACCTCCTCCCCGTTCTGCCGTCTCTAGAGATCCGAGGCAACCCCATGGAGGACTGGGAGGGCGTGCTGTCGGAGTCTCCCACCCAGGAACAGGCCTTCCTCCGCTATGTCATGGCTGATGTGGACGATCCTGCAATGGGGAATCTCAGTAAGTTCGTCCAATTTGGCGGTGGCGCCGCCGCAGATTTCTATTTCACCGGCGGCGGCTTTGGTGTGGTGGATCAAGGGTTCGGCGGGGACCAATTTGGGGGAACCAGCTTCATGCCCTCGCTCCCAATTTTCCCAAATACCAACAGATCCAGCGCTGAGAAGATTGGTTTGGCTCCCAATCCTATCTCTTCAAACCCTAATATCAAATTTCCCCCAAATTTGATGCATTCATCTTCGGTTTCAAACAATCTCGGTGCAACAACGCTCCATCATCCGACTGCAGAAATGAAACCTCCCATTTTCAATCAGCACCAGGCCAACTTCTTCCCGCTACCGTTCACTCAACAGCAAGAGCATAGCCTCTTCGGGCGTCCTCAGGCCAAGCGCCACAACCCCGGATGTCCCGCTGACGAGCCCGGCGCCCAGATCTCGAGAGGGCCGTTTACGGACACCGGGCAGTTTCCTCATTACCTGCAGCAGCAGAAGCCCAAAATGGAGGAATTAGGGCTCCAGCAGCAGCAGGCCGTAGTCGACCAGCTGTTCAAGGCTGCAGAGCTGGTCCAAACTGGAAATCCAGCACTCGCGCAAGGGATATTGGCGCGGCTCAATCACCAGCTCTCCCCCATTGGTAAGCCTTTCAATAGGGCTGCCTTTTATTGCAAGGAGGCTTTGCAAATGCTCCTCCAAACTAATGTCAACAACTCTTCTTCCACGCCTTTTAGCCTCGTTTGCAAGATTGGTGCTTACAAATCTTTCTCTGAGATCTCCCCTCTTGTCCAATTTGCCAACTTTACCTGCAATCAAGCCATTCTTGAAGCTCTCCAAGGCTTTGATAGGATTCATATTGTTGATTTCGACATTGGCTATGGCGGCCAGTGGGCTTCTCTTATGCAGGAGCTTGCACTTCGTGGCGGGGGCGCCCCCTCCTTCAAAATTACTGCCCTTGCTTCTACTTCCACCCATGATCAGCTCGAGCTCAGCCTCACACGAGAGAATCTCATCCAGTTTGCTAGCGAGATTAACATTGCATTCGAGTTTGAGGCTATTAGTATTGATTCCTTGAATTCTGCTTCTTGGTCTTCGCCTTTCCACGTGCAAGAGAACGAGGCGGTTGCAGTGAATCTCCCTGTTGGCTCTCTTGCCATTCACCAGTTCTCTGTGCCATTGATCATGCGCTTTGTCAACCAGCTCGCACCGAGGATTGTGGTATCTGTTGACAGAGGGTGTGATAGGACTGATCTTCCGTTTGCCCACCACATTGTCCATGCTCTCCAGTCTTACTCAAACCTGCTTGAGTCTCTTGATGCTGCAAATGTGAATATGGACGCCCTGCAGAAGATTGAGAGGTTCTTGCTCCAACCGGCCATTGAGAAGATTGTGATGAGCCGTCTTCGCTCACCTGAGAAGACGCAGCATTGGAGGTCTCTCTTTTTGTCTTCCGGGTTCTCCCCAACAACCTTTAGCAACTTCACGGAATCACAAGCTGAGTGTGTGATTAAGAGGACTCCAGTTCGAGGTTTTCAGGTTGAGAAGAGGCAGTCTTCTCTCGTTCTATGCTGGCAAAGGAAGGAACTGATCTCAGCTACGGCTTGGAGATGCTGAAGCATGTGGAATTCTTCTAGAAGGTGCTATGATATTTCACAAACTCAACTACTACTTTAAAATTTAATGAATATTCATCATGCCTGAGTTTCTTCTCCTAATTATCTCGCTGACTCGGGCAGATTGTTTCCAACTTTCGGATGAACTAGCCGCATGTTAGTACTGGATGGTCTAATATATTTAATATTATTCAATGTCGTATGTTAATGGTGGATCTTACTTACTGTTCTCTTGGTGCTGCCTTGCTTTTCTGCTCCAAGTCGGATTAATTGTGTTTGTAACCGTACATTGGCACTGTTGCAAAAACCAGGAATGGGAAGGGGGAACATAATGAAAACTACAAAAGAATTTAACCCTTTTAACTCATTCTTTGTTGAGGGATTGTTATGGTGAGCATCGATATTGGTTAGTTTAAAGAGCATGATCATAATCATATTCATAATCATCACTTGGTATAATTCCTTCTTGTCCTAAAGAATTCAGGTTGGATTTATCTATGCTTTTGATCATGGAGAATCGAAGATATTCATATACCTAGATTCTAAATTTTGTTACACTTAATTGGTGTAATTCCTCTTTGTTGTGCGTCAAGATATGGTTGTGACTTGTGAATCAATCTTGCTTTGCATCTTAACTACTGGAAAATGAGAATTGTTTACTCGTTTATATTTTAGAAGCAGCTTTATGCTACATGATTTATGAGGTGATTTAGATGGATAAGCTGCATTTTGGTGATATGAATCTGATCAATGTTACTCTCTTACATGTAAAACTACCTAGAAACCAGACAACTATTGTTGTCCTAGTTGTGAAAAATAATGAATGTTGTTTATTAAGCATTTAAGTTACTGCTGTTTGGTCTGTGTGCATTCTTACTTAATGCAATATTTGAATCAATGGAATGAATCTCTATGATTGGGATGTCCCTTTCAATTACAATGAGTGCATTATTTGAATCAATGGAATTAGGGCTGGTAATTCGGTCATCGGTTGGTCGGTTAACCGATGACCGAACCGATCACCTCGGTTCTCGGTTAACCGAGAACCGCCCCATTGGGTTATCGATTATATTTGGTTCCAAATTCTGCATGTCTTGATCGGTTCTCGGGACCGAGAACCGATCGGTTTAGCCGATTATTAAATTAAAGAACCGATTAAACACTAAAACCGCAATGCAGCGCAAGTGGTGGCCAAGGTGGGAATTTTTCATGTGCAACGTCCAAGGATCAATACCTGGAAACTACATAATTTTTTTTTTATCCGAACCGAACCGAGGCCAATTCGGTTTCGGTTCCGGTGCTTCAGTCTCGGTTAGGCTTGGGCTCGGTTAACCGTGTTTTTGGTTCGGTTCTAATCAAACCGACCGAATTACCTGCCCTAAATGGAATGAATCTCTATAATTGTTTCTGTTATGTTTTATTTGCTCTCATTGTCCATCTTGTTTCTTTGCATGCCAACATTTTCATATTTAATTCCCCATCCAACTTGCTGCTGTCAAGGCTAGTCAACTCACATGGGACTTGTATTATTGGACCTTCATCCACATTACTTTAATCCAATGTTATTTTCAATCCCTCTTTCTTTAATTAGACCTAACCATCATTTTTATAAGGTCTAGGCCGTGGTGTGTCCCCTCTCTCTCTCTCTTGTGTGTGTGTGTGTGTTTGTGAGAGAGAGAGAGAGAGAGAGAAGAGAGAGAGAGAGAGAGAGAGAGAGAGAGAGAGAAGAGAGAAGTACGAGATATAAGAGAGAGAGAGATAGCGAGAGAGAGGAGGCTATAGAGATAAGTCTACGATATATAGACGATCGCATTCTCTCTCTCTCTCTATCTCTCTCGCCTCGCTCTCCCTCGCATCGCTCTCTCTCGCTCTCTATCTCTCTCGCTCATCTCTCGCGCTCTCTCTTCTACTCTCTCTCTCTCTCTCTCTCTCCTCTATCTCTCTCGCTCTCGTCTCTCTCTATCTCTCCTCTCTTCTCTTTCTCTCTCTCTCTCTCTCTCCCCTCTCTCTCTCATCTCTCTCTCTCCCTCCTCCTCTCTCCTCTCTCTCTCTCTCTCTCTCTCTCTCTCTCTCTCTCTCTCTCCTCTTTCTCTCTCTTCCTCCTTATCTCTCTCTCTATCTCTCCTCTCTCTCTCTACTCTCTCTCTATCCTCTCTCTCTCTCTCTTCTCCTCTCTCTTCTCTCTCTCTTTCTCTTAATTGATCTCATGTTTCATATCAAGAATAGTTGGGGTAAATCTGTTTATTTAGATATAAAGCTCATCTATAATTTACTAAGTATGATATTTTAATGATTGTAGCGTTCATTTTACATCTATTTGTTCATCAACTCATAACCCCACTTATGGAAATACATCACTTATTGCTTTGTTTTATTTGAGTGGTCATTTTAAGGTAAGTTAATAGATACATCATACATACATCGCCCCAACATACTTATATTAATCCATTATTAATCTTCACATGGATAATGTTAATATATGTGTTAATACACTAATCACTCGAAAATGGATAATAAAAAATTTGCCAATTTTTGTAGCCTGTAGGATAATACTATATAAACCGGGTCACTATTTCTAGAAACTTTTTTTTAAACAACTGAAGTTAAGTATACCTAGTTGACACAAAGTAATACTACTGGAATATATAAGTCAAATATTTTATTTCCAAGCTTATTTTAAGTTGGATTCCTTTAGAAAATATTAGCAATGCAAACATAAATCATACTAAATCCCAACCTAACGCTATATGGGTTCTTCCCCCTGATATTAACTTTATTTTGGAAAACAAAAAATATACTCAAGTTATCATTAACAACCGTATCTATTTAATACTACAAATCTTGATATGGAGAATCTAAGAGTTCTACTTCTACAAATCATTGATTTCGATTTAAATATTTAAAAGATGCACTGCACATTGACTTACTAAAAGTAACTTGTCATAAATAAAATCATACACTATGATAAATATTTTCCATATATTGTTTAAGTTGCATATTGTTTTCTAGATATTAAATAATTTGAGATCGTTCGTTATTTTAACCTTTCGAATTATAAAATTAAATTATCAATGCCTGGTTAGGGCCCAAACATTGTAGGCTTACTATGCTTTGGGTTATTGGGCCAATGGCTCAGATTATAGCTCACATAATACTATATCTGATGTGTAATCATAAACTATTTTCAATTACAAAACAAATACAATTAATTTAATCAATGTCTATAGAATTAATAATGCAAGATTACAATTTTGATTATACTAATCGGAGGTCGATTCGACAGATGATTATTTAATCTACCTACTAAAGTAAATAGTATGTTGCAAGGCTATTGGTAATAATATTATGAATTCTGGTTGATATTCGGATTATTTTACATACGTCAAAGTTAAAACTCAAGTCATAAATGTTATGAAGCTTGAATGCTTGATTATATTTAAGACTTTTCATAATTGATGGTTTGAGCGAAATCAATTATACGTGCTCGCCGAAAAATCTAGGTAGACTAATCAGACATGAAAAGCAATGATGACGTTGCAAAGCAATGTATATTAGACTAACCATATACTACTAGTTCTCGTCACAAGCCATAAAGAAAAACTAGCTACTCATTCTGTTGTACATTGCACTAATAAAATCAAAACCATAGGCTCTCAATCACACCATTTCACAAGAATAGTTTATTATGTTTTAGTACATAATATGTTGTTGACGCTAATGTTTATAGCTCCAAAAGACTAAGATATGCAGGCAATGTGCTTCGTTTGCACCTCCAAAGATCGTGTACTTTGTGATTTCTTGCTTTTGGCTCATATATTGTCTATGAATTCAACTCATATCTATTTCTATGTCAAATCGTGTTCTACCAAAGGAATTACAATAATCATGATCTTAAAAGCATATTAAACTCACAAAACATCGTTATTCTTGTTTTTGGCTCATTTATTATCTATGACTTCATCTCATCTCCATTTCTATATCAAATTGTGATCTATGAAAGGAATTACATTAGTTGTGAGGTTACAAACATATTAAACTCATGAAACCATACAGGAAAATCGAACTATTTGATTTACATCAAATACCACCAAAATTAAGTCTTGCTTGTTTCGTGCATATCATAAAAATTCGAAGCATTATCTCTCGTCTCTCAAACTATAATCATTAAGTCATAAAGTAATGACCGTCCAACAAACTTTATTTGGTTGTAATATGACTTGGAGCATCTTCAGCCATTTACACTAAACTCAAACTCATTTTAGTGTAAATATCCCATCAAATATGATTTTATTTCAATCATTAATACTAAACTCAAACTTAAAATAATATTCTCTATATTATGCTTTTTTTACTCACAAAATTTGATAAACTTTTGGGTTTGAGTTTAGTGTAAACCTAAAGATAAGTATTTTTTTCCCAAAAACTAAAAATGAGATTGGTTTTGAAGTACTATTGAAGCTGATTACCTATCTCATTTTAGGTTTTAGTGTACCATTGAACATGGTCTTAGGCAAATCAAAATGACTTACATTTCTAGTTATAATGTGGATTAGGTGAAGATAAGGAAAGATAATATATGGATAATGATCTGAAAAATCATTATATAATCAAATACTACTATTCTACAAAATATATATTTTGATCCACAATCCAAATTATCCTTAATTTGTATTTGATCTATAGATGTTTATGTTTTTCGATAAAAATGCAAATAAAATAAACTAAATTCTCACTTCATTTTGGGTTTTGCAGTACCATTACAAATAGTGTAAATAATAAATTACATAACAATATTAGTTGTGTTTTAAATTTCTATTTTAAATAGAGATAAGATAGTATCTTTTGATTTCGGATAAGGTGATTTAATACTCTTTACGTCCTACTAAAAATGACCCGTTTCTTTTTTTAGAATGTTTTATTTGAAGTGACAAATAAACATCACACTTTTTTTTTCTCAACTTAATTAATTAATAAAATACGACTTCATAAAATTACATGTCAAAAAAGTAACGTGTGTAACGTCACCTCGACTCATTTATACTAACTCAAATTCATTTTTGATTATATATTACATTAAAAAGTAATTTTACTTAAACTATTTACACCAAGTTTAAATTTTACACTATTTTTAAATATAGGTTACATGAATTTTTGCAATAGTTATAGCATATACTCATGTTTGATGCTGTTTTATAGAAAAATGTAAAATTGAATTTGAGTTTATAGTATGATTGAGAAAGTGTTTTATGCTAAAAATGAGATTTGCTGTAAGTACAATGAAAGGAGTATTTGAAGTTTGAAGATGACGCAAGTGGAAAAGACTCAAGGTGTGCGCGCGTGGGTTGGCGAGGGATGGAAACCCTACCTGTAAAGATAGCAACTCAAGCCACATATATTATCCACAAAAAGGCTGAAGAAACAAAATACTACAGAAAAAGGAAAAAAAAAGGAGAAATAAAAAGAGAAGAAAACAATACTCCACAAGCAAGAAGAGAGAAGAGAGAAGAGAGAAGAGAGATGATGAATGAAGGGGGGGCACTTGACTACTTTTTTATGTTGCACGCATCCATGGCAGAAAACAGAAGGCAGACAGATTACTGCTCCTTCAACGACTAGACGAGAGAAGATCAAACCCCAACAACAATTCATCCGTTTCTCCAACATACAAACCCAGCCCACCATTTTCCTTCTCTACCTTTCACCTTTTCTGATTTTCTAAGATTTAGCAGGATTCATTGCTCTCTGCTCTCTCCCAGTATATGCATTCACATTCATGCATGTATGCATTCTCGATTTCTGCATTTCTCGAAGCGTGCTCACACTCTGTAGCCTGGAATTTGGGCTGTTTAGACTTAGATGAAGGGGATGCCCTTGCCCTTTGCTTTTCAGGGGAAGGGGGTGTTCGACTTTGATTTTTCACTGAAAAACACAGATTTCGTCAATAAAGGTTGTTTCAGCTTCGCCGAGCCTACATCTGTGCTGCATTCTGCCAGAGTTACATCCTCTTCGACTCTGTCTTCATCTCTCGGCGGAGGAGGTGGTGCTGCTGCTGCTTCCACCGACACGGCAGGCGTGGCGGCTGTTTCTGACTCGAAATGGCAGCAAGACCCCACCACTGCAACCAGCTCCAATGCCGGAGGAGCGACTGACTCCGACCTCCTCCCCGTTCCGCCGTCGCTGGAGATCGGAGGCGGCGGCAACCCGGATAAAGTTTCTATGGAGGATTGGGAGAGCGTGCTGTCGGAGTCTGCGGCTGTTTCGCCCAGCCAGGAGCAGGCCTTCCTCCGCTGGGTCATGGGTGATGTGGACGATCCTGCAAAGTCTCTCCAAATTGGCGCCGCGGAGTTCGATTTCGGTGGCGGATTCGGTGTAGTGGATCAAGGGTTCGGCGGGGACCAATTTGGGGGAAGCAGCTTCATGCCCTCGCTCCCAATTTACCCTAATACCAACAGATCCAGTGTTGAGAAGATTGGTTTGGTTCCCAATCCTATCTCTTCTAACCCTAATTTCAAATTTCCCCCAAATTTGATGCATTCATCTTCAGTTCCTAACAGTCTCGGGGCAGTAACTCTTCATCATCCGGCTGCATTTGATTCCTCTGCAGAAATGAGACCTCCCATTTTCAACCACCAGCACCAGCCCTCCTTCTTCCCGCCGTCGTTCAATCAACAGCAAGAGCAGAGCCTCTTCGGGCCTCCTCAGGCCAAGCGCCACAGCCCCGGATGGCCCGCTGACGAGCCAGGTGCCCCGATCTCCAGAAGGCCGTTTACGGACACCGGGCAGTTTCCTCATCACCTGCAGCAGCAGAAGCCCAAAATGGAGGAATTAGGGCAGCAGCAGGCCATAGTCGACCAGCTCTTCAAGGCTGCAGAGCTTGTCCAGACAGGAAATCCAGCACTCGCGCAAGGGATATTGGCGCGGCTCAATCACCAGCTCTCCCCCATTGGTAAGCCTTTCCATCGGGCTGCCTTTTATTGCAAGGAGGCTTTGCAAATGCTCCTCCAAACTAATGTCAACAACTCTTCCTCCACGCCTTTTAGCCTCGTTTTCAAGATTGGTGCTTACAAATCTTTTTCTGAGATCTCCCCTCTTGTCCAATTTGCCAACTTTACCTGCAATCAAGCCATTCTTGAAGAGCTCCAAGGCTTTGATAGGATTCATATTGTTGATTTCGACATTGGCTATGGCGGCCAGTGGGCTTCTCTTATGCAGGAGCTTGCACTTCGTGGCGGAGGCGCCCCCTCCTTCAAAATTACTGCCCTTGCTTCTACTTCCACCCATGATCAGCTCGAGCTCAGCCTCACACGAGAGAATCTCATCCAGTTTGCTAGCGAGATTAACATCACATTCGAGTTTGAGGCTATTAGCATTGATTCCTTGAGTTCTGCTTCTTGGTCTTCGCCTTTCCACGCGCAAGAGAACGAGGCGGTTGCAGTAAATCTCCCTGTCTGCTCTCTTGCCAATCACCAGTTCTCGGTGCCACTAATCATGCGCTTTATCAAGCAGCTCTCACCAAAGATTGTTGTTTCTATTGACAGAGGGTGTGATAGGACTGATCTTCCGTTCGCCAACCATGTAGTCCACGCCCTCCAGTCTTACTCTAACCTGCTCGAGTCTCTTGATGCCGTCAATGTGAATATGGACGCCCTGCAGAAGATTGAGAGGTTCTTGCTCCAACCTGCCATAGAGAAGATTTTGATGAGCCGTCTTCGCTCACCTGAGAAGACGCAGCATTGGAGGTCTCTCTTTTTGTCTTCAGGGTTCTCCCCAATAACGTTTAGCAACTTCACGGAATCACAAGGTGAGTGTGTGATAAAGAGGACTCCAGTTCGAGGTTTTCACGTTGAGAAGAGGCAGTCTTCTCTCGTTCTATGCTGGCAAAGGAAGGAACTGGTCTCTGCTACAGCTTGGAGATGCTAGAGCAAGTGGAATTCTTCTAGAAGGTGCGGTGCTATGAAATTTCACAAACTCAACTGCTGCCTAAGAAAATCTATGAATATTCATCATGCCTGAGTTTCTTCAATGATTCGGGCAGATTTGTTTCCAACTTTCAAATGAATTAGACACATTTTAGCACTGGATTTTCTAGTATAGTTAATCGTATTCGATGTTGTATGTTCTTACTACTCTCTTGGTGCTGCCTTGCTTTTCTGCTCCAAGGCAGATTTATTGTGTTTGTATTCCTAAACCAGGAATGGGAAGAAAAAAATATGAAAAAATCAAATGAATTTAACCCTTTTTTTATCTCATTCTTTGATTGTGGCTGTGGGTTTGTGATTATTTTAGGGATTGTTATGGTGATCATTTTGATGTTATCCGTGCTTTTGATTATGGATGTCTTCATGTACCTATATTAATAAATTTTGTGATTTTATAGAGTAATTTCATCAAGTTGAACATAGAACTTTGTGTTTAATTCCTCTTTTGTTGTGTATCAAGAATTGGGGTGTTGTATGGCTCTCAGCAAAATAGGATGTTGGTCTGAAAATTCTATTTAGGTACATGTCTGTGATTGGGGTGTCCCTTTCAATTACTATAATGATAGTATTGAGTTTTTGTTTTACTTAATTGTTTGTATTATGTTTTTGTTCATCACGTTACTTTGCATGTCATATTTTAGTCCCCATCGAACTTGCTGCTGTCAAGCCTAATCCCTGTCTTAATCAATTCACATGGGACTTGTACTATTTAGACCCTCACCAACATTACTTTAATCGGTGTTACTAGTGTTTTTTATCCCACCATATGCTTTAATTAGGCATAACCTAACCTTCATTTTAATACGATTTCGGCCATGTTGAGCCCCTACCCTTTTTTTTACTAAAAAAAATGCACAGAAATTTAAAGGTCGCGTTATAGGGGACTCGAACATGAGATATTTGACGTATGACATTGTTCCTCCTTTTTTTATAGGCAAATGAATAGAAATGTAAAGGTTACATCACATTGTACTCGAACCCGATTGAGATCTATAGTGTCGGGCATTAACCTCACTTTCATTAGATCAACACACGTCCCCTCTCTCTCTCTTTTCTGTTTGGTAAATAAATATAAATTAAAAGATTACGGGAGAATTTGAATCGAGACCTTTGGCTTCAGACATTACTTCTCTACTGCTTGACCAACTCACGCACGCAAAGTCTCCCTTTTTTGTGTGTGTGTGACTGTTTGTGGAGTGTGAGAGATATGATATCATATTTCATTTAAAGAATGGTTGTGATGATGGTAAAGGGCTGCGTGCTTTACGCGGTTTCAATAATTAGCACCCTTTTATTTTGGATGATTAATATTTGAAAGTGTTCGTTAATTATTTAATTGTGTGGTTTGGACTGGACTTGTGAGTTTTGATTGCGTCTTTTGGACTAATATAATATTTATGGGAGGTCATTAGGGGCCAATGATTTGGTTTTTGAGTTTAATAATTTGATTTGTACCTATTATCTTGCAAGTGACCACATTAAATGATTTTGATGATAACTACTACTACTTGTCCCACTCGTTTGATCTTAATCTCAAATTATTTCCTTTCCCCTTTTCCAATTTGTTTGTTTATAAAATTACATGCCATTTAATATTTCAAATTATTTGTTTAAATTGGCAAATTCACAAAAAAAAACATGTCTTATAGTTTGAACTTTGATATCATGATGTGGTTATGTAGCAAAGGAGGAAAAGACGACCTTCAAGCAAGTTCACGGATGTCAACTCAATAAAAATGATTTAGTCAAAACCCCAAATGTCTATTTAAGTTGTGGTAAGAATTCATAAGACTTTATCAATCTTTAAAGTATGATGACTATGTTTTGACGCATGTTTGCTACTATTTTCTTGTTTATGTAGTACTAGTAATTTAAATCAATTTGTTCATTAACTCATAACCCCACTTATGGAAATAGACATTCAAAATCGCCTCAACAAATTCATATATTTAAACATTCTAAATCTTCACAAGGAGAATATTGGTAGCAGGATATATAAATGTATATGTTCAATGATTATGACCACTTAATTAACACTACTAGTTACACTAAAATGTTATTCAATAGTTGTAGGAGACAAGGATAATATATAAACCGGGTCACTATTTCTAGAAACTTTTGTTTAAAAACTTGAATTTAATGTACCTAGTTGACAACAAACTATTAGTATATTCTCGTAGAACTATAGAAGTCAAATATTTTTTTATGTTAATTTTCTTCCCAGGCTTATTTTAAGTTTGATTCCTTTTGAAAAAATAGCATTGCAAATATATATCCCTACCTAACGATTTATGGGTTCTCCCCCTTTATATTATGTTTATTTTGACAAATAAAGAAAACAATACTTAACATTAACTACCGTATCTATTTCTAACAAATCTTGATATGGAGAATCTAAGATTGTCATAGTTATATTAGTTAATTTTGATTTAAATACGTAACAGATACACTGTACTTTGACTTGCTTAAAGTAACTTGTCATAAAAAAATCCTATATTGTAGTAATAAATATATATTCCATATATTGTCAAAGTTGAATATTGTTTTCTAGACATACACGCAGCAATTTGTTTATAGAGTAGGAATAAGGTATACAAGTTGATCAATATACAAAAACTAAAAAAGTAAAAATGAAACATGTCTTTTGATACAACTACTTGTAAAGGTTGGACTATCATTTAAAAAATTCTATCACCTAGTATTAATTAATGCCTCAATTTTTTAATTTTTCTTTATAGTATCATATAGTCAAAATCAAAATTGATGTGGCAAAATTATAGATTAGGAGTAAAATAAAACAACCTTATTTTAAATAAAATAAAATCGTTTTGATTAACACATAAAATAAATAAATACATGAAAAATAAAAGTTAAGTGTTAATCATCACGCCGTTATTTGTGGTTGCCTTATCATCTTTCTTTAATTTTGTCACATCATTTTTAAATTTTAACTTTACGAGATAAACAGTCACGAAAAAATGCAATTTCGTTATTTGTCATTTAAGATTCTAAAGTTATAAAAATTTGACCAAATTTTATGGTGTTAGAGCATCCATAATAGGGTGGACTAACCGATAGCCTAGCACTAGGATTGATAAAAATACATCCTGCCACGTCACTAGGACTAACCACAATACAATAATAGCCTAGCACTAGGACTAGCCGACGCCCGAGCCAACAAAACAAATTGACAAATACGATTAATTCATTTTAATTGTTGGTGTTTATCAAATATTAAAAAAAATGAAGTGCAATGAGTTGCAAATATTGACTATAAATAAAAAAAATTAAAAAGTTCGGTTAGTCCGTGTCATGTCCGCGCAATAGCGGACTAACGCACGGACTAGCGGTTAGGGCGTGGATGAGCGCTCGTCCTACTTCTGGACGTCCGTCATGTTAGTCCGTTGTTATGGATGGACGTCCCCACGCCCTAACCGCTAGTCCGTACACTTGGAAACTATTGTGGATGCTCTTAGCTACTCTATAGAATGTGATGGTGTGTTAAACATTTTGACCACACAAATTTCAGGTTGAGGGTGCGCCGCAAAAAGCAGTTCAAATGGTGGGAATTTATGAATTTTCATATTTATATGCAATCCAACTCGAATTATATGACCATGAAATGATGATGACATCCTTTATCCTTGCCAACTTGTGAAACCAATACTACTTCAAAGCAATTAATTGGATTACTTGGTGATAAATATAGTACTAATGAAGTAACGGCTGTGAATATAGAAAAAATATTGTTGGTCTAGATGTGTGTTTTTCAAAAAGAATTGTGAGAAGATAGTTAGTCTAAATGTATTTGATTGAAAAGTAAGTTTGATTTGCTTGTACCTATTCTGATGTTTATATATTACAAATACGAACATTTGTGTTTCAACATTAAAAATTAGTCGAATATATAATAAGGTTAAATGAACTTTTAGGTATTTAAACTATTAAAATTTGTTAGTTATATGTCGGATATATATATGCTACGTCCAATAATTGTTCATATAGATAATTATATATAAAACAAATTCAGATTTACGTCAATGTACTTATCTAAACAATAATAAAAATAAAAATAACATGGACATTTAGCATTATATGTTGATGGCGATTGTAAAGCTTTTCAAAGTCCAAAGTTGGTCCCTCGTGGTAATTAAAGAGTGGACCACTATTTAATATTTATAAAAATTCTAATAACTTCCACACCAAAATAAAGAGTGGTGGGGAATGATCTAAAATGCATGCAGCCAGCTGAAAATGATAGGCATTTCCTCATCAAACTAGCTTTAATAAATATCAATAATGGTTAATTTGCTATTTACTCTCGTAATAGACTCAAATCTTAATCTATTAGTGGATGATAAAATATCGAACTAATTGAGTCACGCTTCATTGTTCAATTGCCAAAAAAATATGACATTACAATCTTTCTAAAACGGGATAGAATGAGATGTTTTTTTTAAGTCTAAAGTTTTTCCTTCATTAATTGTTGTGCCCGTCTAAAAAGAAGGACACAACGAGATGAGGGCTTTGGCACATAGCCAAAAAAACAACATTAAGAAACCGCCCATGCAACATGTAGGCAATAAAATTTGAAAGTAGGGATTCTAAAAGGAGACGACAAAAACAGAGAAAAGTCGACAAATATAACCCTAATTTAGATGTATAAAATCGCACCAAAAAGCAAAACACTTTTTCTTGCAGATTTTACAGAAAAAAGAAAGTGGAAAATATACAAAAATAAAACACACTTTGATGAAAAGTAGAATGATATGCTAACTTTTCATTTTGGAATTTGAAGTGCCACTTTTGTCACTCATAAGCCTCTCCTAGGAGTGAGGGATTTGGGCTTTTTAATTGTATGAAAAAACATTTTAGACATCATCACATTTTTTCCAGCTTTTGTGTCGTTCATGCATAAATTAGATTGTATGAATGGAGGATCTATATTGGATTTTTTTTTATATTATTGAATCTCTGTTTAATTTATTAAATTCAAAAATGAATTTTAACTAGGTTCAAATGCTAGGGAAATTAAATAATTTTATGCGTACAATGCGATAATTAATAAGAAGGAGAATATTCGCGGATTCACAACAAGAATGTGACATAATAAACAAGCCCTTACTATATGCTTTTATATGTGTGTAGATAATTTATTAATTATTACACGACTAGATATGTTTGATGAGGTCACTAATCGAAACCCTAATTATAAAATTCAGTTTTCTTATATTAGTATGAGTTAAAACCCAAAATCTGATTTTGTGAACATATGAGTCATGATACACACGCATCATTCAACTTAATAACACTCAATTCAAATCGAAAAAAATCATTTGATATCATACCGATTAAAAAAATGTAATGTATGGTACAATTTCTTTGTGACGTGTTGTTTAACTATGTGTTAATTTGATTTATCGGTTAAACAAGAATTATAATGTTTCGTGATTCTCTTTTACCATTATACGATAATAATTTATGCTAGTAATATTCTCGATCTGTTTAATCCAGAAATAAATATTATGATTAGTCAATTCGGTTTTCAATCATGCGCCACTTTATATATTTAAATTAGAATTCCACACGTTTATGCGAGAAATTCTTTTTAAAAAATCCACATAAAAGAATATGTATATGTAATAAATTATTTACATGGTAAAAGTCTGCAAAATAGTTTGTTAATTCAAGTTTTAATGGAATTAATATCATTGATGCGTCAAACTTGAAATGGTAGATTACACTTGAGAAAATAGACTAATAGACTCAATATACAAAGTGGAGTAATTTTTATGAAATTCAAACTTGAGAACTAAAACTATACTATTAACACTGAAGATAAAAGTAAAATAAAATAGGGTGAAGCTATTCAAAGCAAAGGGAAAAAGGAGAGAAAAGTAAGGAAAAAGGTAAAGTGAAAAGAAAAGGATGTGTATGAGGTATGGTATTGATATGTATGTCAAATTTAGGGTTGTCATCAAGAAAAGATTATCTCTCATTCAATCTTAAATCTCATCTCCATTGAATAATGCTTTGACGTGTGCATCTAACTTTTAGTATTTATTTTCGGATTATGTTCGATTGTAAATACAAACGCTTGATTTATTTAATTACTTTTTACTCTTTTACATCAAACCTTGGTTTTCTCTACTTTTAACTCTTTTGCATCGTTTTTACTCTCTCTCCCTCGCCAATCCTTAGTTTTTCCACCATAGTAGTATGCTTTAAACCAACGCATTCCTTCTTTCCCACATATATTTTGTTTGGTTATATACCAAAACCCAAAAGTAGGCACTCCTATTTGTCCAAAAGTAAGTTGTGGTAGGGTCCTTGATAACTATGCAACATTTCCATCTTTATCTCTTCTATCTCAAGACTCTATCACTCTTCTTTTTTACTCCACCTTTATTTTCTACAGCTTCTTTGCATGGATTTCTCCTCCCATTTGCATGGTGCTCTTGCTTTCTCTATTTGCTATCCCCCAACAACTTTGTGATGACTTCTCATTAATGTACACATGTATTGTATGTATCATCAAGGTCAAACCCAGAAACATGCATTGTGTGTGACAAACAAACATACAATAGTGGCTGTCTCTGCTTTGCTTTAGTAGTTTGAAACTCTCAAGGCATGAAATAGTGGGACTTGTTCGTTTACTAAAAACTAGACATTTTTGTCTTGAGAAGTGGATTCTCCACTTGAGATGGGAGTATAGGTCTTGGTTTATCAGTAGGCCAAGAAATTGGTAAATGTTGCAGACCCAATGTATATTGTAATTATCTATGATGATATATATCAAGATCACATTATTCATCCAACTTGTCTGATTGCAAAATATCTTCTTACTTACTAGTTGAGGTTACAAAGTTGAAGCAAATATTACACTCCTACTTCTTTTAGTATCACTCATTTTCTTAGTTCTTATCCTACTGAGCACTTGATTGAAAAATGAGCTGTTCAGCATATTAAAATAAAATAAAGAACAAACATTTTGTGGGTAAAGATTAATAAGACAGTGCATATTGTTTTAAGAGTGGTTGAAAGGAAGAGGCAATTTTGGCAAAACTATGTTTGGGAAGAACTGCCATCTAGTGTTCTGAGATATATTTGGCTTAATTCTTAAATGTTTCATCTCATATTCTTTTTATAGCCTTTTGTTCACTAGATATAGATAACAAGTTGACAAATGCCACTTTTTTTCCCTAAAGTAAAGAAACCAATTATGATTCATGTTGCTAATAATAGCTGTAGAAAAGCTTTCAAGTATGGCCAATCCCTCTCTAGACAGGCATAGGTTAACATGTTTTTAGCTATACATCAATATCAACTGTAGTAGATAGCAACTAATAATGATTCAAGGGTTGAAAATGATTTCCCCCTGCCAAACTCAAACTCAAACTCATGTGCAGCTCAAGATTTTCAGTTTATTTGAAACTCCAAATGAAGAATAATACACTATGAAACTACTTGTCAATTATCATTTTGGAAGAAACCCTAGTTTTGGGGCATGTAATGATCTATTTTATGTTAAATTAATTATTTTGGAAGGAAATCATACTTGAATACTGGAAGCACCTGATGGTTTGTCCCCTTTCTTGCTTTGATAGCTCCATTATGAAGTTGAGCACATTCGGCATCTCGATATAACCGACTTGCACATTATTCACCCGATCAAATTCCATAGAGCGGTAGAAATGTTTTCACGAAAGAGTGAGCAAGTGCTCCTGTGAAAATGTAGCTGTCGACCCGATCCAGTATCCCTCCTGCTTACACAAAACAGACTGTCAGACGAGCAAAGTGTATAGACACAATTGTCGTCAACGGTTTGCTCTGCTGCTACCAAACTCGATCATCTGATTCTCTAAACTAATAATGGCTACAATCAGATTGTAGATATGTAATGGAGATGACGGACTAGAACATGTTGAACAGCTTCTAATTGCACAGCCAGACACCATCTCATGCACCGTTAAATAAAAATGATACCAGGAGCTGATTAGCTCAGGCATAGCTAGTTGTAACATGCATCCATAGACAACCTAAAGTCATCCAGAGTACAAGAAACGGAGAACGGATACGAAAAATCTGTTAGATTTAGTGCAATTCATTGCAACATAAACTAGAGTACAGGTAGTGAATTTTCATCTTTGGCGATCGTGAGATTATTTCTGGCAACTTTTAGGTGGTCCAAAGATGGTCAGCTATGAGCAACATCACAAATTACCCAAAGTAAGGCAAGACAGACACAAGCAACAATGAAAAACAAACAAAATACTTGTGCCTTACCATGTCCCGGTATGAGAGATCCAGAATCCTTGACACCTGCATCTCGCTTGATCATGGACTCGGTAAGATCACCAAAAAGGGATCCAAAGAAGTTCAGAAACCCAAAAGCTACAGCACTGAAAATAAAGAGAAGTATCAGTTAACTATTCGAAAGGAGAATTCCTATGATGGTATTCTTTTGAGTTTAGACATCATAAATTTGCTGGATCATATAATGGACCAGGAAGGACTCCAAAGTAGAAGGTTTGCAGGAGCAAAGATGAAAATGTTAAACTTCAGCGTTGAACAATGTTATCAATCTCGTATGGCGGCTTATGGCGGTTTGCCTAAAAACCGCCAAAGGGATATGGCGTATGGCGTATTAGTATGGCGGATATGGCGGTCAAAAATTAAATAAATAAAATAATACTTATATATTTATATATAATTCAAAAATTAAAAAATATTAAAAATATAACATCTAAAACACTTTAAACAATTAATAAAGCATAATATACCACTCTAACCACCATGTTTCTTGCATAATGCCCTATTCCTAAATGCAGTACACACGCAATGTTGTCAAATGTTGGATATGGTGGTGCTATGGCGTTTCCACCACCGAACGCCATGCCATAGCGCCATGGCACCGCCATATCAGCTATTTGATAACATTGGCGTTGAAACATGAAAATAAACCAAGTACCTCAGTGTAGAAGTAGGCCAGCAAAAGACCTTGGCCAATAAAACAGAAGTCGCAATACAGCCACCTAATCCAACAATAGCTCCCTCCCATGTCTTTTTCGGACTGACTGCAGTAAGTGGTGTCCGGCCAAAGGCCTGCACAAAATTCCTCAAGATCTTTAAGACTATATCTTAGCAAGAAAAAACTTTTAGGAGGAGAATAAATGAGAAAACTAGTTCGGGGAAAAAAGAAAGTACCTTGCCACCAATAAATGCAAATGTATCTGCTGCAATAATACTGCTAAGTGAGATCAAGGTGGCCACAAGACCTACTGTCCACATAGTGTTGCCACCAAGAAGAAGAGGCCAAGATGATGCAAATCCTGCCAAACATACACACAGTTCAAAATATTTGTTCTAGCCGTATGTCAAGCCAGTGCAATCTTGTAGAGTTCTAATAGCATTGCCATCATATTTTGCCCCATAACATCAAAAGTTGTATAAACTAAAATGATATAAGATCAGAGATCCCAAAAAAAGGAGAGAATTTCAAATGCTTGAGATTATGGGAAGTCATTCACTAGCTATTTTCAAGAAATATTTTGGGTCAAATGAAGCATCTAACATTGGAGATTAGTGAAAGTGTAGTGGCATATGTAGTAACTGTGCAGGGGAGCTAGGCAAGATCTTTTAGAAAATCAAATTCTATCGTCAGCTCGATATTCAGTTTAAACTTTTAAATTTTAATAGCCCAAAAACACTATATTAAAGTCTCTAATCAATCCCCCATGATCTGACAACATCCAGACATATTAATCTGAATGCATAAACTGAACAACCTAAATGGTTTTCGCATACACAGATGAAAGGGTAACTAAATTTTGGTACATTCTGTGGTCAGAAGACAATATAGGTTAATCTCAAGAACCAAAAACCATCGCAAATGAAATCTCACTATCACTATGGGACCTACAACTCAGAATGCCTTGCCTTCCTAATCTTCAGGGAACTGCATAATCCACTTGGTCAGTGCCTACAAAGAAAATATATGCAAATTCTTATGCTTTGCTGTACCCAAATAAATCTGTCACCCTGCATTGCCCAGCTTCCTTACCAAGTAGACATCCCAGTCCCTCCACTGAATCTAGGTGTCTACTAAGATACAACTTAAAGAAATATCCATAGATGATAAAGTGCACAACATAAAGATTGAGAAAATACAGTATATAATATATGGCCAACTTCATGCATAGATGCATTGAATTCCAGTAGAGTACAGGCAAGACTAAGATATTAATCACGTTCCTACCACAAATCCATATGTTGACAGTTTGCATATGATCCAATGTTCTTTTACGATTGCCGAATCAAAAGACAAATAGAAAACTGCCTTACTCGTATTCAATGCAGGAACTGCTAAACCACAACGTAGCTTAACCCAGAAACAAGGAAGATAGCCACAATAGAAAAGTCCAAACATGGTACTACTAAGTTGAGAAAAACGAGGATTTCCCCTCTGCAGAAGAAGCGCCGTAGCAACAAAGAAGGCCGCAGATGTCACAGATACATCAATATGCCCACAGTATCTAAACAAACAAACATTCATAATAGTCAACTAATGAATCAATCTAAAAAATACTGCAACCCAAATTCTTCTCGGACTACCAAATCTGAGAGGCAAGCACTTTTAACATGCAATTACTATTAATGAACACCAAATCAATATTGATAAGTATTTTAAACTAATTTTTTCTAATTAAATCATTAATTTCCTTGTCCTCAATAAGGAAAAATCTTCCCTACTTCCATGGGAAAGTTGCAATAGTCTCTTGGAGGCTTTATAGTTACAAACATGCAATACCAATAACCCTTATGTAGGAACAAAGCTGTCTTTGTAAAATGTCATTTTTCAGCGATGAATAAAACAAATGCTAATAGGGTAACAGCACATAATCAAAACAAATCGATCTATTTTCATTTACAAGAAGTTGAAAGCTAAGATCCATGTGCATGGCTAAAAAAAATTAGCATAACAACGAAGTTAGCAAAAAAACTCTTACAGTGTGAGCAGAGGCATAACACAACAGATAACAGAACAAGCTCGTGAAACAAATCGAGGCGGAGGAGTCATTCCAGAAGCAATACCGCGACTTCTTACCAGTTCAAAGTACTCCCTGGAACCAGCAAACACTGCTGCGGAAAGGGCCACTGTGAAAACCCACTCTCCAGCTAATACTACTCCACCAACTAAAACTCCAATGCCCAGTCCAAATATAATCCTTTTCCTTAACTGACTTGTTTTTTCCCTCTGTTCCTCATCTAAATTGCCCTTCCCCAATGATTGATTGCCACTTTGAACTTCCTAAAACATAACGGTGGTCCAGTTAAGATGATACTAAGTTACAAATTACTAGCAAAGAGATCATAACAGAGAAAATATCAATAAAAAAGTACAGTCTGTATCAGATATGGTCAATGTAAAAAATATATTTTCTAGAATGGGATAAAGTCCACGTTGCCCCACAACTATCTTCGATTATAGGTCTAGAGCTCAGGAATTGAGGGAAAAATCAATTTGGGGGAAAATAGTTTTAGGGACAAAGTGCTCACCAAAAATAAGTTTATGAGACAAAGTGCTTATGGGGAAATAGTTGCGAGGACAATTTGAAGTCCCCCCACTAGAATTAGACGGCACATCATAGGTTTCAACTTTAAGTCTATAATGCAGCTTCCGTAGCTCTTTTACACCCTTGATGACATATTGTTTTGAATATAATCACCCATCAATCATCGTTTGTCAAGCATTACCAAAATTTGAACTTCAGTCACTTAACTTTAAGGTTTAAGCCATCAGTGTGATCCACAAAATTCAAATAATTAGAACACCCATGATATTACAAGAACCAGGTGCAATGGTATAAATCTTTCACATGCTCATCCTTTTCCAAAGCTCAACATTTTTTCCAACTTCTCTCTCTCTTCTATAAAGATTTTTGTATAATCATGCTAAATAACAACGTCGTCTCATGTCAACTAGAGAGACGGTTTCCATTTCAAGGTTTCAACCAAACAGAGTTGGAATTCATCTTTCATTTTCTTTTCCATAACAGCGTATTTTTGTTAAATTCCCCCAGTTACATCCATACCCAATTCAATTCAGAACCCCAAAGAGGAAAAAATAAAATACTAGTAGCCATATAAGATTCATGAAGGATTTAGCAAAATGTTAAACATACTAAAAAAACAGTTCTTGGCCATATTTGTACGTTCAAAGCTTACCTCATCAGCTAATTCACCGCCGTCGATTCGCTCCGGCAGCTCTGCGCTAGCCACTCTCGGTATTACCCGCCGGCGTTGATTGACTAGAACGCCCCTAGGAATTCTAGAAAGCCCTTGAACGCCACTACCGCTTACATCTAAGTTGAGCTTAATTTTCTGGAAATTCGATTGGGCGGCAAATCT
This sequence comes from Salvia splendens, assembly GCF_004379255.2. Classification (NCBI taxonomy): domain Eukaryota; kingdom Viridiplantae; phylum Streptophyta; class Magnoliopsida; order Lamiales; family Lamiaceae; genus Salvia; species Salvia splendens. Next base: position 4,218,125 of record NC_056033.1, on the reverse strand, counting down.
CCGAAGGGTTGGCCGATGACGAAAGTCGGAGTGAGAGCATAGGGAGCTGACGGATGGATAAATTAACGCAATTCTATCCAATTCTACAATCTGCGAAGCCATTGAGAAGGTGGAAATTGTTTCAGACGGAAAGAGGATGCATAGGCGCAGGTTGAAAAGGGCGGCGGCGGCGGCGGGAATTCAACGACTTGTGTGCAACAATTCCATACGGAGAGAGTAAAAATATTTACCAACTTAAATAAACAAATTTTACTAGTTTTAGTTTACTTGGATAATAATTAAACAGTTAGACCCATAACCCAGTATAGTATTTTGATTTAGTAAACTTTTATTTTTGGAGGTTTAAGTATTCCAATGAAATTATAAAATATACATTTGACAATGGATCAATTATTTTAAGAACTTTAGTAATAGCAGGAAAAACAATCAATCTTCAAACAGAAACAAATCCAATCAGTAAAACAGAAACAAAATCCAACCAATTTTCAAGCTATGGGATAAGGAATATCAAATACTGCTGAAAGGAACTTGTAATAAAGAAAAGAGAGGTATAAAAAAATGTGCTTAAGTTACATGATCAAAAGTAAGTATGTGAAGCAACTACCACAGATAGACAAAGAATGCATTTTGAGCATATTACAAAAAACCACCAAACCAATTAGGCATCTTTTCTACAGAAACGGACGGCTAATTTGAACACAATGCAACGCAGCACTTCAAATCCTCTATATAATTGAACGAGCAAGCAGCTGCCTTGGCACCAGCACAAGCAACAGAACAGACTTCTTTAATCATGTTCTCTTCAAGAGGTATCCCAATGCGATACCTATCAAGCAGGCAACGATGACATACGTGATTGGGATGCCCCCACCACGGCTTTTCCGCCTCAACATTTCCTGTGGAATATAAGCAAATGCATAACATACCGATCAGTTTGGCACCGAGCTCACCCAAATGTGATGTAAATCATCAGATTGACTTCACACTTACAACACCTCCTCCCCAACCATCCCAATAGAAACACAAAACATAACATCGAGATTCAACAAAACATGAATTTTAGTACTCAAAATAAATAAATAAAGAAGACAAACTGGTAGGCACACTCCGGTACATCCGACCTAATTAAGTCCTGAATCCGATATAAATAAATCTTAATTGGGTATTGATGGACACTAAGTGGATTTAATTATAGTGGAGATGCATCCTACATTTTTTGCCTAGTTCAAATTAGCATGAGAAACCTATCTGGTTCTTTCTAGGAAAACATGCATTAAAATCCAACCAAAAGCTATATGTCAGGTAAGAAAAGAACAGAAAAATGGTCTTATAAAACAGATGATAGGTGTCTGACACAACATTGATCAACTAATAGTGCTTAGTAGCTGGTATACAGAATGTGAACGATGAATCACTGACACTTGCCCTTAAGGTCATTTGAATGGCCAAATTCACAGAAGAATTTGAGACACTAAAATGAAAATTTCAAGGTAGACTATGTATTGGACCTGTATATGTAAAAAAAAATGAAAAAATAGGTTAAAATATAACTAAGGACAGACTTTTCAGGATGATTATACGTTTTGATGTGTCCATGATTCCAATCTGTCCAATACCTCGTTCAAGCTTGGTTGGAACATAAAAGAAACATGCTGATTCGGCTTACACTATCACTCTCTAGAAGGAAAAAAATTCAAATATAAAAGATTGGAACAATACATTACCAGTTCTTGCTGAAACTTGTTGTTTTGCTGAATAGCAGAACGTTTCTCCTCAGTCAGCCTTGAAATTAGCGCCTTAGCCTACAATAACAGATAACATTAAGTAAAAGCGCAGAACAAAGGTTTTATATTTGGCTGAAGAACCGAGCAATTTAACCCAATATGGACATTATTTTTTCCAAATATGAGTACATCATTTACAGAGAAAAGTTGGTAGGGTTAAGAACTTTAACTACTGATAATTTCAGATTTAACACCAAACTACAGAACGTCAGGAAAGAAAATCAGTCTATTTGCACTCTTTTCTGTGAATCTGTTCCCATGCTTAAATTATAAGTAGGATAACCATATGTGAATATTAACTTCCTACTATTAACTTCATACACGTGGTTGTGAAGGAACAATCTACATCTCTACCTTGCAACTATATCTTCAACAACTAAATAAACATACAAACAAAAAACCTTGGCCACACCAGTTCCATCCAAAATAGAATGATGATATGGACAAAATAACCATTAAGAACAGATTGCTGTAAATTTGGGTATAACCTCTGATGAGATCTCCTGTTGCTCAAAACCCCCTTTAGACATCTGCAGTAATAAAGAAGCAGAATAATCATGGAGTTCCTAAATACTCGCGTGCTGGATACAAAGCAAACATCCCTTACTTACATTGTTGAAATCAGAAGTTTGATTCAGAGTAGTCCCATTGTCTGACACTGAAGCCCTAGGCGAGGACCCTTCCTCTGAGCCCTCTCGCACAGGTGAAGGTGGTTGAGGGGGTGGAACATAGGTAACCTTCAATTTGCATTCATCAACCTGATTCCCTGAGGCTTTGCTGAACTGGAAAACAGAGTAGAAGTAAAAAAGCAGAAGTACCGATTTCTGGCTAAATTTTTACTCATTAACCAAATCTACATTACATAATGAAGACTCGTATACCATTTCAGCAGTAATATCCTTTGCAGAAGATCCAGGGCTCACAACTACACTCTGGAGGAGAAATTTATCCCTACATTGCATGTCAGGAGGAGCTTCCTTTTGGGCTTGCATCGTAACTTTATGATCATCAGACATTTTATAAATTCAGTAACTATATGATACTAAAAACAGTATAATTGACTAAGTATGAATCAATTAGGTGACATGCAATCGCATATGCATATGCAGATAGACAGAAACGGACCTATTACATCACAAGCAGAGAGCGGAGACACAACTCCAGTGTTTGGCCTCACACAATACTTGTTTGGATTTGTAGTCTTCACCTTAATTTATCAACAAAAATCATGTGTGAACATAAGAACTACATATTTCCACGTGCACTAAATTCGTCATTTTAAGCTTGTGCAGTATTTCCCAAACTAACAAGAAAACGTCGAATAGGGGGAAAAATCCCAAACTTTACCTTGAAAGCCACGAAGTTATCCGTTTTATTGGACATTCGCATGGAACACGAGATCTGTTTCTTCAACTCGACTGTCATAAACAAAGCATGAGCAAGAGAAATATTAACCACAAAGATATAGATCTAAAATCACAAAATTAAATCAACATCTTCCGAATTTCCCCAAGGTAGCAGAAACTTGCAGAAAAAAATAATCGACTATAGAAGTAGAACCCCGCCCAAAGCCCTCTACAAACATAACGAACTGAAAAATCACAATTACATGGGAATTGAAGTTCGAGCGGTTCGATTTGGAGAAGCTCGCCGTTACTCATTTCTAACTGGATCGCCGATCTACCCACCGGATAATTGAGGATACCACGTAATTACTGCGGAATCCAAAAGCTTTCACCGGTGGCAGCGGTGGCGGAAATGAAGCACGGCGGAAGAAGATTGGTCGGCTGATTGGGAGATCTGGGGTTTTCGAATTTCTGGCAAAATGGGTATATCAATATGCAGTTGTTCAATGTGGAGAAGTATAAAATATACTTAATTAAATAATGTAAAAGAGGAAAGTGCAGTTTAGTGAAATACGTAAATTAAATTTTAATAAGACGAGGGGCATTAATGCTCAGTTCATGCCAAATGAAACGTAGATTATTATACTTTATGTTTAATTATTATTTTAAGAATTGAAAGAATAATCTTATGCTGAAGGAGTAGTATTTTGTTTCCTGATTCAAGAGCGTTATTCTCCTATTCATCCCTTAGATCTTTTATTCTTCTTAATATGGGCCGTTAGATCTCATTCATCAACGGTCCAGATGATCTACATTATTACACTATAATGGTGCATTATTAGTCGGTGTGCATTATTCAACTGAAAATCTGCATTATTAAATGACACGTGGCACCAATCTAACAGTCGGATGACAAAATCGTGGGGCTGAGATTAAAAAGAACAAAGAACAAAAGATACAAAAAGGAAATGAATACATCCATATATATATATATATATATATATATATATATATATATATATATATATATATATATATATATATGGAGATGATCAAAATAAAAATGCATTTAAATCCAGAAATGCAGCCCAAATCTTGGCTCTAAGATTAGATGATCTAATGGTCAATAATTAACCAAAAACACGGAATGTCATAATTAAGCAATTTTAGGTCATATTATAATATTTGGGTTTAATGTCATGCTAAGATCATTTTAGGTCATCCTTTGTTAGCATGACCTTAATTTTAACTAACTATGACCTAAAAGTGTCCTACGTATGATATTGTTCTGCATTTCTGTATTTAAATCTAGTTTTGCATAGATCAAAACCCTAGGTTAGTGATCAAGGTATAACTAATAACAAATCTCAGCCACTCATTATCTTAATCTAATGACTAAATTAAGTATTCATTTTCTATTAATAAAAATTGCATGGGGGTATTTTGGGAAATACATTGTTCCATATTTTGACATACACACCACATTCATGCATACTCTCTCTCTACGAACAAGTGGATAGATAATCCACTTGCACCTCAGCGATCTCTTCTTCCTCGTCGAATTCTCGCTCTTCGCCTCAATCGGCGTCGCCGCCGCGCTGTGGAAATTGCAATCGATTTCTTGCTCTTCACTTTCAAATATTATGGCTATGTTTTGCGAGTTGGGATGCAGAGATGGAGAAGGAAACTAGGACATAACCGTAGCCTCTCAATTTTGGAGAGATACAAATGGTTGATAGATTCCATGATTATCGATTAGAAATGTGATTACAATCAGTTTACATAAATAAAATTAATTAAAGGATAAGTACGTTCTGTTCTGTTTTGTGAAGAGAATTGATGGACTTACAGGTCCAAGTGTTTTTGGTTAACTCGTATTAAGCCCACAATTGGTATCGAAAATTCCAACAACATTAAAATTTAATGTAGACCAAATCATTCAATTTCGATTAAATTAACACTTTGCTAACTAAAGGAATAACTCGATGGGGATGGGATTCATTTTTCAAATTTATATGTCATACATGATTACACCTTAACTAATCTACTCATATAGTATATTTTATATTTTAATAATGATATGTAGATATTTACTTCACTCTTGTTTACAAAACACATCACTCTTGTTTACAAAACACATTACTCTTACCATGATTTTTCTCCACTCTTGTTTACAAAACACGTAACTCTTGTTTACAAAACACGTCACTCTTAGCATGATTTTACTTCACTCTTGTTTACAAAACACATCACTCTTATTATGATTTACTTCACTTTTGTTTACAAAACACATCACTTTTAGCATGATTTTACTTCACTCTCGTTTACAAAACACATCATTCTTAACATGATTTTACTTCACTCTCGTTTACAAAACACATCACTATTAGTTCCATGGCCATAGAGAACTAAATATACTCCAGTTTTGTTCCTATTAAATTCATGAAGTGAGAGTTTCCCAAATTCCCAAGTCGTATGAAGGAGTGGGTCTAATTTCTTATGTTGCCATACATCTTTTTCGGGTAAAAAATCCTAAGTTATCACACTTCTGCAGCTTGAATGACTTTGAAATGAGAAAATATGCAAACTGAACTATACAAGTTATAAAACACATAAAAGCAAAACATAATCCAGTAGCAAGTAACGATAAATTCTATTAAGCAAAAACAAATATTCACATGTTAGCTCCACAAAAGTCATGCTATCTATTAAATGGTAAAATTATGCAACGTAAATACATTCAAAACTCAATCTAGACACAGCGACTTCGATTCCCCGCTTCGCCACCCCTCTCTCGCCGCCGGCCACTCCTCCGGCACGACCTTCTCCGTCTCAATCCTCACCCTGCCGTCCAATCTGGAATAGATTTGCACCAGCAGCGGCGCCTTCTTTAGGTTCCTAATAATGTCCGGCACCAAATCCTGCAGCCACAAATCGATTTTCTCCAGAGGATCGTCGCTTCTGGTGCGCGAATTGATCGATTCCTCGCTTCAGTGATTCCGCGGGCGTTGCGGCGGCGGCGGAGAAGAAGACGCGGTTTCAAATGAATTCGATTTTTGCAGCCTCATCTGATTTTGGAGTTAATTCAATAGGCTGTGCAATGACCAGAATACCCCTGCCTTGTTATTATGGAGTAAATTTGTGATTGAGGGAACTAATATCTCATTAAATTCAAAAATTAATACTAGCCCTTGATTTTTTTGATCTTGTGGCTATGATTTGTTCTCTAGTTATTTGATTAAGGGGTATTTGCCCTAGATCACTACTCTCTATATATATTTATATATTTACGTTATTATATATGCCATTTTTTTCTTCTCTTAGATCAACCACGAGTCCACGACCCGCTCTAAAATGATGAAGGTTCACATTGTATTAAACACCAATATCAGCTATACAAATAAGGAGGTACAATTATATTCGATTATTTTTAGCATTATTAAATACTAGTATCTATTATATATCCACCAAACTTATCAAAAGACTCATTTTTATATAGCTGTCCATTTATTTTGCCATTTGGTCTTTTGACCTTTTTCGTTTAGTCCGATAGTCTATACTCTATAATAATATGAAAATTTGAAGAAATTAATGGATTTGGATGCTAATGGAGAGATTAGAACAAAGAGTGAAAGAAGAAAGAAAGTTGATAGTTGATTAACCATTAATCCATTATAATTATTTGTCGCGTTCCTAAATTGAAAATTCTGAATCGAATTAGAGCATCCACAGTGGTGCGGATGTCACGTCATAAGGACCTCTCACTGCACTGCCACATCATAAGGACATCCCCTTGCACAATGGCGGACATCCACAATAATAAAAATTCACAAATTCAGAAATATGCAATTTACAGAATTAAAATTTCGACACGAATACGGGAAAATGCAACGATTTTATTTTTTAAAAAAAGCATACATATATATTTAAATTTTTAAAAAAATACATAGTTCACAAAAAAAAACCACCCCAACCCAAAAAACGATTCAAACAAAGTTACATGTTATGCCTTGAATCTAGAGTTTGCAACGAGCCGTATATATAGAGTTTGCAACTAACCGTATATATAGAGTTTTTTAAAATAAAATAAAATAAAAAATCGGGACGTCCGCCGGAACGTCGTCGGAAAGCCGCGGATCTGCGGTGTCCACAAGCGACGTCCGCGTCTCGCACGCTTAACGGCGGATGTCCCGCGCGGACGTCCGGCACAATCTTGGTTGATTACTACCAACAGCAAAATCTCTTGCTCCGTCACAATGTCTCATTGTATCGATCATGTTCAATTTGTCTAAAAAATAATTAACTTCAAATAATTACATATTCCATATTCGCAATTTGGCATATACTCTTTTAATCATTTATGAAACTTAAATTAAAGCTTCAATCCAACTTTATCAACTTCTAATTACTAATATCCTTTAATGTCCCAATAGTGGAGTACTCACATAATTGCGGAGTTTTCCATGCAAGTTTTTTCAGCATCAAAGAATCAAAGGAAATCCCAATCTACATGCTATTCATGACTCATGAGAATTTTATCCTGAATCAATTTAGTTTTCTATCCATAAATTGCTCTCATTTGGACCTAGAAGAATTCTAAAGAAATATACTACCCCTTCGTTCATCAAAACCTGACATGTTTTGTCATTTTTGAGTATCCGTCATTTAAAGACACATTTATTTTTAAGTAGACTCATTGTTTTATTAATATAAACTTAATACTATATAAAAATAAGACTTAATTGAATATATAAAGTATAACCAGACATTATTGTAACAGCAAGTATAGTTTGATATAGTATTAAAATATTTATAGCATGATTTGATTACAAACATTTAGAAAAAGTAGAGAAAGTATAATAACCATAATATTGAAACAACTAACAAGATCACATATAGTGGTATTCAGTATAAAATCATCAAAACGAAAACTAATTAATTAAGTAATAAATTCCATCTCCCAAAATCCAAACTAGCCTAGAACAAATTTATGATGATTTGTCACGGAATCTGTATGGGAGCAACAACCTGCAACGACTGGATGACGTCGATCTCCGCCATGTTGAGCGGCGGCAGCGAGAAGTGGCTGTACGTGGAGCTCCCTCTCCGCATCTCCTGCATCGTCATCAGCGCCGCCACCGTGTTCCGGAATATTCCATCCCCCGGCACCGCCACCACCTCCTCCTCCCTCTCCCACTGCGGGAACGCCGACTCTATGGTGCTCTCGCACTCCTTTACCAGCTTCGAGATCAAGTCCGTCGTGAAGAACGGCTGCTGCAGCACTCTCTGGATGAACGGCAGCCGCAGAACTCCGCCGGTCCTCTTGTCGTACTTCTTCAGGATCTTTGCCAGCCCTACGCAATTTTTTAAAAAAATTGAAATTGTGATGAAGAATTGGGGATTTGGATTGAATGTATTTATATTTATATACCTGTGTAGTTGATGTTGCTATAGTTCATTAACAGAACCATTTCGCCGTGAAAATTGACGATGTCTTTCCGAATTTTCGCCATTTGCTCTTTGAACTCCGTCTCTGATGCTTCACTGCCGTTAGGTCCCCATTTCTCCATCACTTTCTTTATTCTCTGCGGCAATTCCTGTTGTCATATTCATTGATTTCTTACTAATATTTTATTGGATACTATATGGTATTCAAAATTTGATTAAAAAAAATCAGAAAGAGTGATGGTCAATGCAGTTTCATGTTTAAATAGATCCCCAAGCAAAATTTGAAAAATATTTTTGTTATCAATAAAATAAAAAAAAGGCAACACATCTACCCTAGCTCAACTAATCAACTATTGTACATATAGAATGGTAAATATAGCGCTTTAACGAAAATATCTAATGTTTCAATTTTGATTTTCAAATATTCCAAAAAAATGCGGACGAAATTGCTGTTCAAATAATCAAAAGGCATTTCGTCCGAATTTTTTTTAGGAACAATTTAAAGCCAAAATTGAAATGTTGAATAACGAACTAATTCTTAAATTAACTACCCAGCCATACATAGCTTCACATGCATAAAATGCTAAAACGATGGAACAAAATTGAATATATACTTTCTACAGTACTAAACTTTACTGAAAAGCAACACGTATAGCGCTTTAACGAAAATATCTAATGTTTCAATTTTGATTTTCAAATATTCCAAAAAAATGTGGACGAAATTGCCGTTGAAGTAATCAAAAGGCATTTCGTCCGAATTTTTTTTAGGAACAATTTAAAGCCAAAATTGAAATGTTGAATAACGAACTAATTCTTAAATTAACTACCGAGCCATACATAGCTTCACGTGCATAAAATGCTAAAACGATGGAACAAAATCGAATATATATTTTCTACAGTACTAAACTTTACTGAAAAGCAACACCAACAACGTGATCCATTTGAAATCAATAAACATTTTAGAAGCCTAAAAACTGAGAGAAATCAAATCAAAGAAGAAATGTTAACAAACCTTATGGCGAATGACGAAATCCTCCTCTTGCTCCATGAAGAAGGCATTGAACTTGTCGATCTCGGCGTTGAGCAAATACATGAACTCCGCCTCCGCCCTGCCGCAGTGCAGCGACGATCTGCTCAGCGTGGGCGGCGCCGACGAGATCAATTTCACGAGCTTCTTCAGCTTCTTATACGACAAATACTTGTCCCGCCACTCCGGCAGGCTCTCCTCCGTCTGCTGCTTCAATCTCTTCCCGAACTTCATCGCCGATCGCGATTGATCGGTTGGAATTTAACGCTGCAATGTCGAATTTTGAATCTAATCGTGTGTGTGTGTGTGTGTGAAGAAGGGAATTAGGTGGATTTATTGGTAAAAGAGGAGTAGAATATCTAAAGAGCATATGCTTGGCGTGATGAAGTGGCGTTTTAAAAAAGGTATGGAAGGACAGTTGAAGTCTGGGAATTCCGAGCATATTCGTCTCTCTACAGTGTGATTAGAAGCACAGTTAATGACTTTTTATGCCGTTTTAATTTAATTAATCACGTCTAATTCGTCTTAGATTTGTCAACAACACCGACTCCGTGTATAAATATTGGGATGTGGAAATATCTGGATCTTTTATTCCGGGAATAATACCATGAGTAGTTATTTCAATAATCATATTTAATTAGTAGTAGTTGTTAATTAAAAGGTTCTTTTGCATGCAAACACAAGATCAAGCATTTGTCGTTTTTTCCCGATTTTTTTTATCCTATAAGTGAAGTTAGAGATTACTGTATAAAATTTAAAAATATATATTGAAAATTCTTAGATTTGGACATAATCCTCATTAAAATAATACTACTACAGTAGTTTGGAAAAGAATGATTCCTAGGAATCTTCTAAGAATCTCCCACGGGAGTGGAAAATTACCATACAGTATGACATGGACTTCTACAATGCCACGCCACGTCGCTTTTTTGACTTGTGACTTTTTGGGTAATTTAATAAGTCATGAGGGTATAATAGTAATTCAGGTAAAGAAACGAAAAAAATGAATTTAAAAAAATAAATAATTGGTGAACAGATTTGAAGTAGAACGACGCCGTTTGTGGGGGTTGTCTTGCGTTATCCGAAATTTGCTTTCAGGCAGTTAAACCTCAACTTAAACCCTCAATCCGTTTTTGCAATGCCTCAGCAGCAAGAATGGCTGTCTCAACGAAAGTCCCACGAATTTCTCTCAGTTCCGAACATTCAAATCCCCAATTTTCCAGATTGCCCAATTCTACAAGTCAGAATTTTGTTCATGTAATCTCTAAAAACAATCAATTTTCCCTCAAGAAAAGCCACCATAATTCTCTTCTAAACTCAAGTTCATCCTTCACTGCTGACCCCAATTCGTACTTGACTCAGCTATGCACTCAAAACGAGCTGAATCAGGCCGTAAATGTTCTTTCTTCTGTGGGGAAAGAGCTCCCCCCAACCGATATAGAGGAAGAAACCTTTGTGTCTTTGGTAAGGCTATGCGAATACAAGAGGGCGTCTGATGAAGGTTCGTTCATTTACTCTCTGGTATCGAATTCAATTACCCATTTGAGTTTAAGATTAGGGAATGCGCTCTTGAGCATGTTTGTGAGGCTGAGGAATCTGGGTGATGCGTGGTATGTTTTTGGGAAAATGGAGGAAAGGGACTTGTTTTCTTGGAATGTCTTGATTGGTGGGTATGCAAAGAACAGTTTTTTAGAAGAGGCGATCGAGTTATATGGGAGGATGTTATGGCTTGGTGGTGCAGGAGTTAGGCCTGATGTGTATACTTTCCCTTGTGTGTTGAGAGCTTGTGGTGGTTTGGGGAATTGGGAATGGGGTAGGGAGATTCATGGCCACGTCTTGCGTTTCGGGTTTGAGGCTGATATTGATGTTGTGAACTCGTTGATCACTATGTATGTCAAGTGTGGGGACTTGTGGACCGCAAGGATGGTGTTTGATAAGATGGATAGGAGGGACAGGATCTCGTGGAACGCTATGATCGCGGGCTACTTTGAGAATGGCGAGTGTTTGGAAGGGCTGCGCTTGTTCTTTTCCATGAGGGAATGCTGCTTCCATCCAGACTTGATGACCATGACTAGTGTGATTTCAGCGTGTGAGGTCTTTGGTGACGAGAAGCTTGGGAAGGCCGTTCATGGATACGTTGCAAAGATGGAGTTTGGGGATGATGACTCAGTAGGCAATGCATTGATTCAGATGCATTCGAGTTTTGGAAGGTTGAGTGAGGCAGAGAAGGTTTTTGCTAGAATTGAGTGTAAAGATGTGGTTTCTTGGACATCAATGATTACAGGCTATAACAACAATGGTTTTTGCAGTAAGGCTGTCGAGACTTATAAACTGATGGAGCTCGAAGGGGTTGCCCCCGATGAGATCACTATAGCCGGTGTGTTATCTGCTTGTGCTTCTCTTGGTTTTCTTGATATGGGAATCAAGCTTCATGAGTTGGCCAAAAAGACAGGACTTATAGGTTATCATATGGTCGCGAATGTTCTCATCGACTTCTATGCCAAGTGTAAATGCATCGATAAGGCTCTAGAGGTCTTCCATCAGATTCCTGACAAAAATGTTGTATCTTGGACATCAATCATTCTTGGTCTCCGAATCAATAACAGAAGCTTTGAAGCTTTGATATATTTTAGGCAAATGAAAATCAGTCTAGAGCCAAATGAAGTTACCTTACTGTCTGTACTTGCAGCATGTGCAAGGATAGGAGCACTCATGTGTGGGAAGGAAATCCACGCACACGTGCTGAGGAGTGGCTTAGCATATGAGGGTTTTCTTCCCAATGCACTCCTCGACATGTATGTCCGTTGTGGGAGGATGGTGCCCGCGAGAAATCAGTTCAAGACACAAAAACAGGATGTTGCTTCTTGGAATATCTTGCTAACTGGCCATGCTGAGAGGGGTCAAGGTGCACTTGCCATTGAGTTATTTCAAGAAATGATCAAATCGGGAGTGAGGCCAGATGAGATCACGTTCATTGCTCTATTGTGTGCCTGCAGTCGGTCTGGGATGGTAAGGGAAGGGATGCAATATTTCCACAGCATGGAAAATCAGTATTCCATCACTCCAAACATGAAGCATTATGCTTGTGTCGTGGATTTGCTGGGCCGTGCAGGGAAGCTGGAGAATGCATACGAGTTTATTGAAAAAATTCCTATGACCCCGGATCAGGCTATATGGGGAGCCTTGTTGAACGCATGTAGGATTCATAGACGAGTTGATCTTGGTGAGATAGCTGCTAAACAAATCTTTGGGATGGATAACAGGAGCGTGGGATATTACGTTCTGCTATGTGATTTGTATTCTGACAGTGGTAAGTGGGACGAAGTTGCAAAGCTAAGGAAGGCAATGAGAGAGATGGGGCTCACCATTGATCCCGGTTGCAGTTGGGTAGAGGTTAAAGGGAAAGTCCACGCCTTTCTCAGTGGTGACATTACCCACCCCGAGATGAGAGAGATAGAGGGTGTTTTGCAAGGATTTTATGAGAAGATGAAGGCAGCAGGTCATGGTAATCCAGAGGCAAGGTTTGCAAATGAAGTTGAAGCTTCAAAAGCTGACGTCTTCTGTGGCCACAGTGAGAGGTTAGCCGTCGCATACGGACTCATAAACACTTCCCCTGGGATGCCTATTTGGGTCACCAAGAATCTCTACATGTGTGAGAGCTGCCACATCACGATGAAGTTCATCTCCAAGGCTGTTCGAAGAGAGATTTCTGTTCGAGACACTGAAATTTTCCACCATTTCAAGGATGGGAGCTGCTCTTGTGGAGATGAGGGATATAGAGGAAATTGATACATGCATTACAACTTGCATTACTGCTCATTCACATGTGGTGTGAAGGAAAAGAAATTGAAGATCCTAAATTTGGTAAGTGGATTCAAAAGCTTAGCTTGTATATTTTGTATCTGTAAAATTATGAAGATGGATAGATGTCGAATGAAGCTTGTGTGAGAGCAATGTTCTTCTATCTTCCTTGCTGTTCAGTAGTCATCTCTGTAAAATATCTTGTAGTGCCCAGAATCACATGATATATACTGACAGATTTCAGTTTATACATCTTGCATCATGTTCTTGAATACTATTGTTTTTCACTACTCTGAATATACTTCAACAAGTAGTACAAATTTAATAAATGATATCAAACAACAAGCTGTTATTACATGGAGTATATATTTCCTCAAACCAATATGATAAAAATCAAGCCAATCAAAAAAGGCAAAAATAATGAAAAAATATCATTCCAATTATTATGGTAGGAGAGTTTGCCTCTCAACAAATAACACAACCTAAATCCTCACACTGCTTCCTTGATCGTTTTGATGGAGATGATTTCATGAAGCTTTTTCTGGCTCCAAGGCTCTCTCTCATCTCCCCCATCATTATCATCAAGCACTGACGATTTCATGCTTTCGTGAAGCTTTTTCTCCTTACTATGCAGTCCACTCTTTTTTTCATGCCTTCCAATAAAAGTGAGGGAGAAGATGGTACTCGGCGAAATGCCCGGGTACTCTCTGACCTTGCAAGTCCCCTCTCCTTGATTTTCTCTCTCCTAATTTTCTCATCAGGGGAAGCCGATTCCTTTGCTGTTATTTTCTGTGGCACAGCTTTGTAAGGAGGGTCCTCCTTGAAGGGAGTGTTGATATTTGCCATACATTTGCCATTCTCTTTATCCCCTTCTGAGTTCTTGTCACTTATATCCGCGACTGTGCACTGTGTTTTCTGAGGCATTGAATCTTTAATATCGGTGAGGGGATATATCTTGTTGACCTTCTCGATTGGTTCATCTGTCCTTGATGCTTCTTTTCCACCACAAGTTTGCGTCTTTACCTCGGCATTCTCCTGTGTGTTTTCAAGCAGAAACTGCATCCATTTCTCTATATTCCCTTTCCCACGCCGTATTCTGCTTTCTTCGTCCTCCTCCTCCTCCTCCTCCATTTCACAGGGAAATGGGAACTGAATATTGTACACATTCCCTTCATCTCCTGTCTCCAGCTTTTCAAGCCTTTCCTCAACTATGTACTCATTCTCTCCAGCCATATCGTCACTAGTTTTATCTACATAAGGCTTCAAGACTCTAATTTTAGTAGCCTCCTTCTCACCATTGAATGCTTCTACCTCCCGTCCCTCATTTGGCAGTGGACTCACCGTCAAAGGTCTCCTCTCCTCCTCCAATAACTTCCTCAGCTCGTTGTGTGAATGAGCAGAGGATTTGATGTCAGGCAAACAAACAAGAAGAGTGTTCATTACAGTTTCTGCACATAAAGCCTCATTCTCTTCCATTTCTTGCTGAATGTTTAGCTCAATTTCTGGCAAACACAGAGTAATCTTGTCGTCGGCATCCGCTTCAACAAGTGTATCATCCATTCTTGTTCTCTTCCTTGCCTGTTCCCTCTCAGGTCTGATCTGTTTCTCAAGCTCATCTCTCTGTCTATGTTTCACATGAAGCTCTCTCTCAGCAGAATCACATATTGCTTTCTGAGCTTCGAGTCTAGCCATGAGAGCACTTGCTGCTGCTTGATTCAACCTCACTTGCTCCTTATAGACAACGCTTCTGCAAAATGTACAAATAGATCCAGTTAAAGATGTTGGATTAAAGCTTCCTCATGGATACGGATTTTGGTTTTGAACAATCTTACTGGTGCATGGCATCTCTGATCATCTTCTCCAGCATTACCCTGTAGGAAGACTGCGACTCTGCTAGCCTTCGACACTTTTCTGCCCGCCTCCTTTTCTTGACCAGAACCAACTCCAGCTCTAGAATAGAGAGTTTATCCTCCTCGGTCTTCTGCAGCAACTCACATGCTTCATTGTCTACTGTGTGTATTTCTGCTTGCATTTTTGATGCCTCCTCTCGCTGTTTTAGGGAATCTCTAGCCATGACAATGGCTTGATATGTGTTGATTTCCATTAGCGCACTTTCATTCTCTTTTGAAAGCAGTTGGCCTCTCTTCACAGATGCTACAATCAAACAGAAACATTAAGACAACACACAAATGTACTAACAAGGAAGAGGTGGAGCTTATTGCTCATTTGCTACTGACCTAATATGGGAGTGTTGGATCTAGGCCTTCTGTTGTGATCCAGTGATTTCACCGGGTCATCAAGAGACTCTCGTCGTGTCTGAACAACTGCAGCTGGAGCCAGACCTAATCTACCTTCTGATTCCAAGAAATGCTGGGGGAAAATGTGGGAAATAACTGCCTGTGAAGCATTCAGTTCTTCGCTTTCGCCTTCATAAAACAACCAAGAAAACGCCCTGCGCCTGAAACACAGAAACAACAAGAAGAACCTTGTTAATATGTATAATCACTGGATTTTGATAACATCACTACTACTGATAAGATAGTACGAACCTGAAATCTGAGTTAGACGAGGCGAAGATGGACAAGAACTGGTTAATTGATATGCCTACTTGCAAATCCCACCAAGGAATCAGAAATTCTAGCTTGTTATGCTTTGTTCTACACACCTGCCATTGCAAGATTCTGAGGTTGCTTGGAACAGTCAATCCTCCTCCTACATTTCAACAGCATCCAAGTTTAAAACTCCTTACTTGCAAATAATCCTAATTATACAATCAAAAAAGGGCGTAGAGATAAATAGGGGTTACTTGGGCAAGGAAACCAATGATCAATATCCCATGAGAGAGGGGAAGAAGCATCAGCATGGAAGTACAGAACATTGCCATATGGATCCACACGAATCATTTCTGGGTCGAAACCAGCATTGCTGAAGGTTTTAGAGTAGTTATAAGTAACATGAAAACGCTCTAAATTAAGTGCTTTGAGAATATCTATAAAATGGATGCATGATATACAAATGCAATGCATCAGTACCCGAGATGGTTGAGCTGTTTCCATAGGAGATTCAAGAAGATCTTTGGCTTCGTCGTAGGTTTTACTTCGGGGTCAGTCAATGGAAACATCTCATCCAATTCCTTTGCTCTAGCATCCTGAATCCCAAATCAAACAAAAGATTGTTTCAAAATATGCACTTGTAAAAGAGATGTAGTGACAATATTTGGTTTAACAAACAGCACAAATTTCCACTTAAAGTCAGAAGTTCAAGAGTAGTATATTAAAAATCCATAAAGTGGTAGATAATTTCCAAAAAATAAATTACATTTACAGAGTTCAAAGATCCAACTCTTTCTATTTTTCTTGGATTTGAAGAATAGTTACTATTCTAAAAGCCCTAACCAATTTTCACCTCCAAATCCACCATTCACGAAATTTCAATTCCCTAACGAAACCATGTTATCATTCCAAATTACTCATAAATTCTTGTCGTAAATCAAGAATCCAGACTGGCAGAACACAAATTAAACAAAAACTTGATAGAATGTGCACAATTTCTCGCCAAGAATAATGATACTTTTTCAAGTTGAATCAGTCGATGAATTGAATTAAAAAGATTACCTCTTGCTGACTCAAAGCATAAGGAGTGAAGGTGTAGGGCGGGCCATTGCTGAATGGCCCGACACTCCGATCTCGACAGAGCTTGGCGAAGGCTTTCGGGTAGCCGAGGCCTTCGTCGACCCCCATTTCTTCCTCGGTGAACAAGAAATCCTTCGCCATTAAAGAAATCTGTGTAAGGCTAAAAACAGAGTGTTTTTATTGAACATGAAGATGATGAATGAAAACTTAACGGTCGTTTCGAATTTGTTTACAAAAAAAAGGATTTAAGCTCTTCTACTTTTTTCAAATAGTTGGTAGCGTAACGGCTATATGCGAATCCTAATTAACAAACGTATCTGATTAATTTTAAGTAATTAAATGGGCCGGGCCTAATTGGTATGTCCATTTCCCTTAATATATCAGTTTAGAACAAGCTGGCAGGGTAACCATTTAATTTTGGATCATATTTATATGGGCCCGATTGGAACTAATCCGAAACTTTAAATTTTGTGATAATATAAATTCGAATTACTCTGAAATATTAAAAAAAACTCTAAAATTTGAATTCGAACCAAACCAAATAAAAAAAAGCTCCAAAATATGTTTTAATTATTATATATATTAGTTTATTAGTAATATTTAAATAAAAATGGATTAGATATTATCAAAATAAATTCTATATGAAGTATATCTTAAATATAATTTGGACTTCGAGATTTTTCAGTTTGGAAAAACCAACCCGAATTGGCGTTACATCTATGATTGATGGCTGCTTAGTAGAAACAGGCATGGGACTGAATCATGGTTTATGTAGCGTAAATCAAAGGGAATGTTGACTACTCTTGCAGCTAGATCTTGCATCAAAAGCATACATAAGATGCCATAAATATAATTTTAAAGATTGCCCAAATTGGGAAACAAAAAGAGACAAAACTATATGGAGGGTGCAAGATAAATGAGGTGTCGGATGATCGATTATGATGTAAGGGTGTGGAAATAATGTGTTAGTTTGATGTAGTTTACTTGTGTTTAGGTTAAGTGAGATTGGGAATATGTTGATTAAGTATAACGTAATTGGTAAAATGTTTCTACTCTAATCAATAGGTCGGAAGTATAACGCAATTGGTAAAATGTTTCTACTCTAATCAATAGGTCGGTAAAGAGAGACTGTATTCCAGTAGAATGAGACCATTGCTAATCAAGACTCTTAACTTTTGTCTTATTACAGATTAAACTCTTAACTTTTTAGGAGTAATTTTTTTTTTTTTTGCCTTTTTTGTGAATTCAATAGTGTAGAGTTTTGAGCATGCTGAAAAAGTGATGGTGTGAGGCATGAATGCTGCTAGTCAACTAACCTCACCTAAATAAATTTGGTTATTGCTCCTGTTAAATTAGCATGGAGATTAGGTAAATCGTTGTTGTAACGTTTCACTTTTTTCAGTGCTATGTCTACAAATAATAATAATAACAATAATATTTTCTGAAGGCAAATAACAAGATAGTTGCAATTTGAAATTATTAAAAGTCAACTATACTCCTAAGGTAATAAAGAAAAGAGTGATAGTGTGAGTAAATAAGTAAATTGTAATTTTGACTGAATACTTTATTATAGCTTCGAAATGTTATTCTTTCATATAAAAATGTTTTTCAAATTATGAAATTATCTGGTAAATATGGAGCCGAAGTGAATTTAATTATGTGTTAGAATATCTCGATTGGCAATAGATTAGTTTTATTCGTTAGGTGTGATTGCATGATGGTTTATCCAAGCAATAATTGTGTGTTTAATTGTATTTTTGCACAAGATAATTCAACTCTAAATAAGTGTAGCTATACCCACTTTTAAATACTAAAATCATAATTCTACTTACTACTTCTGCAGGCTGGTCAATACTAGTAAATTTTGTGCAATAATTTACACATAAAATGGGTGGTGGGGAGCATAAATTGGAAAAAAACTTGAGATAGAATTTTAAAGAATAAATAAGAGAATTTATTTGACTTGTACTAATTTGATGGATGCAACTTGGCCGACCTCTGAGTGAATGGACTTGGAATTTGGAAACCACATCACACGATAATGAATAATTCTTGCACATAAATTTTAATGATAAATTACACTATAAAACTTTTCCATATCATAAATAAAAGAACCTACATTTGGTCCAAAAGAAACATGAAAAAGTCACACAACTCTATCTTACTTTCTCACAAGAAAAAGCCCTAAAAATCATCCATAGTGATGGTGATGCCACTATCAATGGACTTAAAATAGATTGCCCAATTAATACGATTGGTTGATTATTTTTACATTTCAACATAAATGCTTTTGCACCAAGTGCAAATAGGGCTAATAATTTTTAACGTATAGAATAATTTGAAAATATAGATTTTTAGAAGGTAGACCAAAGGAAATGTGATTGTTTAACTAGAGCCATAGGTGTTAAATGTTATACTAGTTCATAATGCAAGCTAGTTTAGAAAAATGTAGACATAATTTTTCTTAAGGAGGAGTTAAAAAATGTGTTTTAGGCCATAGTATAATTCTTTAATAAAGTATAGTTCACAACTTTCATAGTGTTTTGTTGACTAGGCCAAACTATAATTCTTGAATAAAAGAAGTTAGAATGTGAAAATGGGCCAAAATTGTTATGACTCATTCTTTGGTTTGTCGAGATAAGTCATGCCTCACAACTACTTGTGACACCAAAAATCTCTCCTTGACGACCTCAAGTCATGGTTTGAAAATTATCATGGGACCTTCATGAGCAAATTTATATCTTACGCCCTAAAAGAAAAAAAAAAGAGAGGAAGTTTTGCTACTAGTTGATTTGGGTTCAACTTTAAAAAATGTTTCATTTTGATATTCAAATGTTATAAATGACACAAGAACAATAATAACAATAGTAATAAATCATCAATTAGCAAATTTACTCATTTCTTAATAATAACAAAGTCTTAAACCACTAAATCATCAATTAGTAAATTTACTCATTATTTTTATAATAACAAAGTCTCAAACTGAGGAGGTGGTGAGTAAAAGTCCATAATACATCAATCCCATGAACAAAATCCCAAAAACAGCAAAAAGAAATAAAATAAAACAACTAACTAGTAAACTCAAACCTAACATAAAAGTTGAAATGATTGTTTAATTTCCAGAATATAGTATAAGCATAAAAAAGGCACATAGTTCACACACTTGGTAGGAAGGAAAAGAGAAATGGTATATTCTCCAAATTACTTGTTTGGCTACTTTGCATACACTTTCTTTTCTCTCATATCTCTTTAGAGGAAAAGCGAGCAATCTAAAAGGGTGAAGAACATTTTTTAAACCACTACAAGTGTGACATTTTGTGTATATATTTATGTATTTATATATCTATGCACAAAGATATCCAAAGATTACTATTTACTCACTGATATAAACGATATATACATTTAATTATAAATCAGTATGACATTGACATTAGACGGTGTTTATTCGGATCTTATAAATTTATATACTCCATTTGGTTGCATGTTTGTAACAACGTTCATGGTTTTTTTTTAATATTTGAATTTAAATTTTGACAAATTTGAGATTATTCCCTCATTTTCATTCCAAATCATTATATAATAGGGTGTTGGTATAATAATACTAGTATTTGTTTTTTCTACCATTTCTTCTCTCTCAATTTCTTATGAAAAAAAATGAAATAAAAAATAATTACATTCTTAAGATTTGTTTATAAACCTTACACTTGGTGACTTGGGATATGTATAGTATATGGAGTATTTTGTGTCCGTATAGTAATTAAACAACGTATTTATTCTTGTAAAGGACTTTGTCGACGAAGAGTGATATAACATTTTAATTATATTAGTATGAATTTCACATTTGTAAGATTTTGAGGTAACTGTTTAATGTCCATAATAGTGAAATGAAATCGACACATCTTACAGAAATTATGGAGTAGTAATATTTATTAGCTATTTTGATAGACCTTCTAAAGTGTGCCATATAAAATCCAACTATACCTTTTATTATTAGCCAAATAATACATTAAAAAGTGCTAATATTATAAATCATGTATTGAAACGAAACATAGTCGATAATCGCATCTTTGAAACCAAAAATAGTTCGTAATTCCATCTAAATAATGTATGTCACTACATCTCCTATAGGTGGATGACTATTATTCATCCTTTCAATTTATTTTAAAAGAGCATAATCCACACAATTTTCATTTATTTCCCAAGTTTAATCAAGAATTATTATTGATTGGCTACCCAAAAATCCAAAGTTCAATTGTCATTTGATGCCAAACAAATTTATTTTTCCTAGCATTAATTACTGCAACCAACAGTATTCCATAGACTGAGGCCATGACACAAGAAACCCCAAAACTTTGCTTTTTCTGTCCTCAAATTTCCAGTTTCTATATTCAATCATAAATAATTGATAAATCATTAAATCCCTATTTATCAAAACGCAGAATTCTGTTAGGCATAAACAGTGAAAGTAAACATAACCCCAAATAAATGAGAATCAAAACTTATGTGATTTCTGTATTAATGCAAACAGTCATATTCAAATGCAACTTTACGTTGCAACTTTAATTTCTTTTTACCTCAAAATTCAACCGTCATTGCTTTACGTTGCAAACGAATTCCGCATCAGAAACCGCCGAAATCGCGATTTGGCTTCCTTCATCGTCGTCAGCCGGCGCCGGGAGATTCAGATCTATGCTCAAAACTTGAGAAATTCTCGATGAATTCTTCTCAATCGAGTTGCGATTCGTCGAAATCGCCGCAGCGCCGATGAAGTGCGATCTCTTGTGGCCGCCAAGCGCCTGCCCCGACGAGAAAATCCTGTCGCAGAAGGGGCACTGGTGTATCTTAACCCCACTGCTCTTCTCCGGCAGCGGCGGCGGTGCGGTGGCGGCGGATTTGATTTTTTTGTGGCTGGCTCTGTGGCCGCCGAGCGCCTGATAGGAGCGGAACAGCTTGTTGCACTCCTCGCACCTGTATCTCCCTCTGATTTTACTCTTCATCGCCATTTTCTTCGATTCCTCTTCCTCGTCTCCTTCGTATCCCCTGCCAATCTTCTGCCGCCACGTGTCTCTAGAAAGCATCATCAAGCAGTGCGCGACGTGCTCCTCCGGCGTCGTATCGGAGATCGAGCTCAACGGCGACGACTGCTCAAAATCAGATGCTCTCGATTCCTTCACGCGCTTCGACCTCCTCCAGATTTTCAAGGACTCCGTCTCGCTCTCGCCGTCCTGCACCACGAACTCGCGACGACCCGCCGCGTTTTTACGCTTATCTCTCAGCACGTAGCTCGACATTAGCCCTTCCTCGCTCTCCTCATCGGAGGAAGACGAAGAAGTTTGAAAATCATGCTCGATTTCGATTTCTCCACTTTCCTGCTCCAAATCCTTCCCCTCTGCGTAAAACTTCATCATGTGAGATCTCATGTGGCCGCCTAGAGCTCTCCCGTTCGCGAAGCTTCTGTAACAGAGCTTGCATCTGTGTTTCTTATCCATCACAGAAGAATTCCAACGGGTCACGCAGTGAGCGTGTTTGTGTGTGTTAATGGAGTTGGGATAGTTTGCTTTTGCTCTGTGGAATTTCAAGTACAGAGAGTGTGGAAGCTAAAAAGAGTAGGTGACAAGCATTCTTCCACCCAGGGAAAATATATACACCTCAAATATCTCTGTGACAAAATATAAAGGAAAATTTTAGAAATAAAGACTACTGTATATTTTTATTTGAAACGGCAAGCACAATTAATTAGAAACCCAAATATCTAATAAAAACACGATTTTCACAAACATGTAACCTTTGCAATAAATTCCCCTAAATCGATCTTTATTTATTTCTTTCCTTCCTTAAATGCCCTTGATTTTTCGGAACTTACGAGGGCATTCTCGGAACTGAATGGAGGTTACCATGGTATTTAATTTAATATAATTTGCTTTTATGCAAGTCAAGCAAACTGCCTGAAATTTTTTAGCTTTTTCCATAAATAATGATAGTTGACTCGACGCACGAACATAAAAAGCATCTCGTTCTATTTCCAATAACGGAGTAAGTTTTAATTTTATTTTTCTAGTGAAAAACTTGACTTTATTAGAATTTCATTGTGATTAGCCTAAAATTAGATGCGTCACGATTTGAGTGGGTGTGGGAGGAGCAAAAATTAAGTGCATTTAGTTTTGGCATGCCCACTTGACCAAAAGTGGGATTACGCATTTAATCGAATAATTAATTAATATTAGGGAAATTTGTGGCAATGAATAGTTGCTCTTATTTAGAGGCGATTTGGCTTTATTTTTGGATCGTTGAGGTTGAAATTACTGGTGGGAGAAGGTGGGGAAATAATCCTTTCAGAACGGAGCTTTGTAGGAAAGTAATTGCCTTTTTGTTAGGGAAAATGGTGGACCTAATTAGAGATATATAGATCACATCAGTCCCAGTTTTTTAATATAATTAATTATTATTCAATTACATGATTTATATCTATGAATCTTATATATGTTGAATTTGCACAATATACACCAATTATAGTATGATAGTATATTTTTTTTTCCGAGAGTAAATCTATGGCATTTTTAATTGAATGGTGGGGGCTTGAATTTAGTAGTGTAAAATCTTCAGTCACACCACGTGCTTAGTTAATTAGGTTCTTAATTACGCTTCCGTGCCTAGTTTTTATCGAAATTACTTTTAGTATGCTTAAAACAATGTGATAATTTCGTTGTACATTTAATATTGCATTGAAATATTTTGATGGATTGGAGTAATTGGTAGCCCAATGGAAATAGAAGGTACACACACACCTTAACTAGGATTTGAATTTCAAATAACAAAAAAGTACTCCTAGAGAAAAAAAAAATAGCCCGCAAAGGATTTTTAATTTGTTTTATTTCTGTAATATTGTGAGAAATAGAGAAGAGATTTGTAGGAAAATTTACCATTTTAATTTATGTTACACAAAATTAAAAATAATAAAGTAAAATTTAATGCATGTGAAAGTGTGGATCAGCAGCGTGATAAACTGGATACAAATTCATGAAGGTTCCTTTTGAGAACACATTCCTCAAGATTAAAATGGCAGCATATATATCTGTATTTCAATCTATACAAAGTTGAGCTTTTTTTTAATATCGAATTACAGTTATCTCTCTTCATGACAGGTATCCAAACCTGTGGAAATGTATGTACTTATATAAGTATTTTTTGGAAATTTTTCATAATAATGTATTGATCCCTCCGTTCTATGACAGTAAATGTATGTTGTTACTAGAACTAGTGTTATCACTCGTGCTATGCAAGGGACAAATGATTTTCAAATAATAAAGATATATTAACGGCTAAATATATTAAAATAAAAAGTTAGAGTGGAGAATATGAATATAATAAGACAAAGGATAAATTGGAAATATGCTTCCATTTCAGAAAATGTAATAAGACATTAGAAAAATATGTGTTATAGTTGAATAAAAGAAGCATATGGTATATAACACTTTATTAGATGTATTTATATCCTTACACTATATATTTGGAAAACACAAAAGTAAAAAATTATGTATAAATTTGATCATGATAACATAGTACTCCCTCCGTCCACTATAAGCGATTAACATGTTTTTGGGGCATCCCACTGAAAATCTATTAAAAGAGTAAATGACTCCACTACTATGTAATGTACTAAAATGATAAAATGACTCCACTACTATGAAACGGAGGAAGTAGTTTTAAACGAAATAAAATATGAGTGTTAATAAGTTAGTTGAGTATGAGGTTCACTACAAAAGATGGTAAAAGTAAAATGTGGCAAATTTTTAGGGACGAACAAAATGAGAATAAGTGACAAATTTTCAGGAATATGGACAGTAGTATTTTTTATAGAATTTTAGTAATTCAAGAGATTTGGTGTCTTTAAAGAATTTTCATAAGTTAATATATGAAAATATAAACACAATTTGTAAACAATTGAGTATGTATTAATAACGAAATAATTTTACTTCCAGGTATTAATTACTTTGAAGTTACGTTAGATAATTTATTTATAATTAAGTTTCAATTATATATGTGATGCGATATTTTAGAGTTCTTAATCAATGTATAAAGATTATCAAGTTCAATTATTTAAACTCTAATAATACTACACTACTGCAAGAATACAGTATCGTAGTAGTATTTCAAGTGTCGATCCACAGGGAGGCGAGATTGCTTACACTTAATATGACTACACAAAGCATATAAAGATTTTGTTTTGATTTTGAAATGGTTAACTAACTTAAGCTACTAAAATGAGATTTTTAACACGAGAAAGACAAGTCACTCCAAGTTGCTTTCTAAGCTTGCGTTGTTACACACCATTACAACGAACCATACGACGGGATTAAAATTATCAACCTAATCGCGTGCACTGAACATGTCTACGACGTATAGTTCACAGTCAGCTGAACACTTGTTCCATGAACCAGCTTTCAACGACATTTAATTCCTGCAGACGCGCGGGAACAAACGTCGTCTACTATAATTACTTACCTAATCCACTGTCAATTTATCCCCTGAACAGTTCTAAATCGATAGCAT
Organism: Salvia splendens; assembly: GCF_004379255.2. Lineage (NCBI taxonomy): Eukaryota > Viridiplantae > Streptophyta > Magnoliopsida > Lamiales > Lamiaceae > Salvia > Salvia splendens. Next base: position 4,192,537 of record NC_056033.1, on the reverse strand, counting down.
ACCAACAAACGATCAATCCTAAGCTATGTTAAAGAGACGATAGTTAAGATTTAACAACACTACATCATTAGCCAAAAACGTAGCATTTTAATTATCAAACACATTGTTGGTATCGAACATACGATTCAAGGTGTTAAAACAAATGCACAAGCCTAGATTACAACTCGGAGCAACGAAGAGAGCCTAGCCTACACACATAGTAGAATGTAGAAATAAAACCATAGGTGTAATGCTCTCGTCGAGTGGAGTCGGGATTCGGGAATGGATGGTCGGAATAATGGCCGGAATGCCTTCCTTCTCTTCTTCCTCTCCTCCTTTCTCTCCCTCTGTCTTTTTCTATGTATCTCCCCCTCCTCTGATTCCTTTTTCGCTTATTTTTTTATACTCAACCGTCGACTAAACTGCCAAATCGCAGTTGCGCGACTGAAACGCCCGACCGGGCGAATTCAAAGGGTAGAAACGCCCGACCGGGCGAAGTGCTACTGGAGGTATCGTGGGGAAACGCCCGACCGGGCGTTTTGTGTCGTCAATAATCGCCCGACCGGGCGAACTTTCTGGAATCCTCATGCGTAACGCCCGACCGGGCGTTTTTGAAGCTCAGAAACGCCCGACCGGGCGAATTCCTTATCTCTGCATGCTTTGCCCATTTCACCTGCGAACTTCCAGCTTCCAACTCTCCTAAACTTCCCTACAAATACACTTTGATGAGTTACAAGTACATGGAAAGTGTGTAGTTTAGGGGGGAAAAGTATAAGAAATATGCTTCGCATCAAATACCCCCAAACTTAAGCTCTTGCTCGCCCCGAGCAAGATACATTTTAAGCACAAAAACTCAACCAAGTCTAACCCGCAAAGAGATTTTCATCAACAAGAATCATGCAGGGACGTGAGTGACAAGATCTAAACCCCCGACATTTCCAATCGAGATTTCCCACTCTCAAGAACAATCACTCATCCTCCTAGAACGTCAAGTTAAGGTGCACTTCAAAATAAGTCCAAGCATGCGATCAAACAACTCAAACCATCATCATCGACTCATCAAGCACTACTAATCACATAGACACACGGATTTCAAACCGAACTTCTTTAACTCTACCAAGTTATTTACACAACATCCACAAGCATCAACGATAAGGTCCAAAGTCTTGTTTCAAGGTTGTAATGGGGCTAGGGACGAGGTAGGATCAATATGGATAGTGAGCTCAAAGGCTACACATTTGAGTGCCAAAATCTTCCCTCCTACAACATCCTTCCAACGATCGAACAACCAAAATTTTACAACCCAACTCACACTCCCCCAAACTTGAGATCTATTCTAGACAAGATTACATCAAACAATTGTCGAAGCTCTATCTTTATTTCATCAACTTATTATTTCTTTTTCTTTTTCTGTTTTTGTAAAGACCTCGACTTTTGCGAATTTGGAGGTCGTCTTTTTTTTTTTTCTTCTAAGAACTTCATTCTTTTCACGTTACATCAAGTCTAGAGAAGTCTACTCTTTACAGTCCACCACCCCCACACTCACAACTCAAAACACCCAGCTCAACTTGTATTTAGCACCCAAATAGTAGCAAGGTCTATTGATGAGGCTAAAATTAGGCTTATTTAAGTAGCTAAGTGTTTGGCTAAGTGTTTACACAAAGAATAGGTAATTAAGCTCAAGGTGGCATCTAGGGGATCATTTGATGGACTAGGCATGTGATCATTTGGCCATAGAGTTCATCCTAGTGCCTTATCCTCCCAAATCGTTAACACAAACGAACGCAAGCACTTCACTCGATAAAGCAAATCAATCCAACATAATTTCCACAAGTCATGCGATTTTCATACTCTCCTCAACTTAAGAAATCGGATGTAATCACAACATGCTCTTTCAAATAAATTCATGCACCCATTCCATTCATCCTAAGCTTCAAAGTTCAAGTAAAATTAAGCACGAATTCCTAACCAGAAAGCCGAAGATAAAGCATGCACCCGTCAACTACATAGATTCAAAACATCTTTATCACGCAAAACACCCAAAAACATACATCACAAATCATTCATAACCCCCCCAAACTTGAATGCATCATTGTCCTCAATGCATGCAAAGAAGACAAATAAAGTAAAGGGAAAGGAAACTCCCCCAAACTTGGCATGACGTCCATAATGCATTCGGGTGGGAGGGTGGGTGTATATCTCTTTGTGGGTGTGCTTCCTCTTAAGCTCCAACAAATGTCACATCTCCATGTTGCTCCTACAAAAAGAAACAAAACCTACAAAAAGAAACACTCAATTCAAAAAAAATGTTAGAGGAAAGAATTGAGCAAACAAAACCTCCAACATAAGAAAACAAAAATAAAAGAAAAATAAAAACTTGGGTTGCCTCCCAATCAGCGCCTTTGTTTATAGTCGTTGGCTCGACTTTCTTCATCCTTGATCTACACTTTTGGCTCCACCAGAGAAGCCACTTCTCTTGCCTCCATGCCACTTTCAACTCCAACATAAGCCTTCAAGCGTTGGCCATTCACCTTCCAAATAGAATCACTCTTCTGATCTCGAATGTCCACAGCACCATAGGGGTACACCTTGTGCACCACATAAGGACCCCACCATCTTGACTTGAGCTTGCCCGGAAACAGTTTGAGCCGAGAATTATATAAAAGGACCAGTTGTCCTTCATGGAAATGACGAGGCTTGATGGCTGCATCATGAATCTTCTTCGCACGCTCCTTGTAGAGATCAACGCTCTCATAAGCATGAAGCCTAAACTCGTCCATTTCGTTCATGTCAAACATTCTCTTCTCGGCTGCAGCATCATAATCCAAGTTGAGCTTTTGCAAAGCCCAATAAGCTTTATGCTCCAGTTCTACCGGCAAATGACAAGCTTTTCCAAAGACCAACTTGTATGGCGAAGTTCCAATCGGGGTCTTATAAGCCGTTCGATATGCCCACAAAGCATCATTTAACTTTTGAGCCCAATCCTTCCGAGATGGCCTTACCACTTTCTCTAGCACCCGCTTAATCTCACGATTGGAGACTTCAACTTGACCACTTGTTTGGGGATGATAAGGGGTAGCAACCTTGTGTTGGACACCATACTTTCCTAGGAGGTTATCAAATAACTTATTGCAAAAATGAGTTCCTCCATCACTGATTATAGCCCGTGGTGTTCCAAAGCGGTTAAAGATGTGATTCTTGGTGAACTTCAACACCACTTTGGCATCATTAGTTGCCGAGGCCACTGCCTCCACCCACTTGGACACATAATCAACAGCTACGAGAATGTACTGTTGCCCATTAGACTTGGGAAACGGTCCCATGAAGTCTATTCCCCAAACATCAAAGAGTTCAACCTCGTGAATGTTATTCATCGGCATTTCATTTCTCCACGAGATATTGCCGGTTCTTTGGCAACTGTCACATCTCTCTACATAGGCTTTTGCATCCTTGAAGATCGATGGCCAAAAGAATCCGGACTGAAGCACTTTAAAAGCCGTTCGTCGTGCTCCAAAGTGGCCGCCATACAACGAATCATGGCATGCAGACAAAATCTGAAGGTGCTCATGCTCTCCAACGCACCTACGAATAACTCCATCACTACAAATGCGGAAGAGAAACGGATCTTCCCAAACATACGTGCGGGTGTCACTCAAAAATTTCTTCTTTTGGTTAGAAGACAACCCTTCTGGTATAATGCCCGTGACAAGGTAGTTCGCCAAATTGGCAAACCACGGCACATATGTTTCCCGAGCCTCCACTTGCAACACTTTCTCGTCGGGAAATTTCTCATTTATCCTTTTCTTTCTTTCATCCTCCGTCTCTTCCAATCCCTCTAGTCTAGAGAGATGATCAGCTACCAAGTTCTCGGTCCCCTTTTTGTCTTTAATCTCCACGTCAAACTCTTGTAGTAAGAGAATCCATCTCACCAACCGAGGCTTTGCATCTTTCTTATTCATCAAATATTTGATAGCTGAATGGTCCGTGAACACTACCACCTTCGTGCCAAGTAAATATGCCCGAAACTTCTCAAAGGCATACACTACTGCTAACATTTCCTTCTCCGTCGTGGTGTAATTCAATTGAGCTTCATTGAGTACTTTGCTAGCATAGTAGACGGCGTGTAGGACCTTGTCTCTCCTTTGGCCTAGAACGGCCCCCACAGCATAGTCTGAAGCATCACACATTAATTCAAATGGCTTCGACCAATCCGGTGTGATAATAATAGGTGCTTCGACTAGCTTTTTCTTCAACAATTCAAATGCCTCAAGGCATTTCTCATCAAAGACGAACTTGACATCCTTCTCAAGTAAGTTGCAAAGTGGCTTTGCAATCTTTGAAAAATCTTTTATAAACCGTCGGTAGAATCCCGCATGACCAAGGAAACTACGGATGCCCTTCACATTCGTTGGGGGAGGTAACTTCGAGATCACATCAATCTTCGCCTTATCCATCTCCAACCCCAACTCCGACACCTTGTGTCCCAACACTATGCCCTCCTTGACCATAAATTGACACTTTTCCCAATTTAGCACGAGATTTGACTCCTCACATCTTTGTAGGACCCGTCTCAAGTTTTCTAAGCAAAAGTCAAATGAGGATCCAAAGACGGAGAAATCATCCATGAAGATCTCCATGATATCTTCATTCATATCGGAAAAAATTGCCATCATGCAACGTTGGAATGTAGCCGGTGCATTACACAAACCAAAAGGCATCCGGCGGAAGGCATAAGTTCCAATAGGACATGTGAATGTCGTCTTTTCCTGATCTTCCGGGGCAATTGCAATTTGATTGTACCCCGAGTATCCGTCTAAGAAGCAATAGTGGGAATAACCCGCAATCCTGTCGAGCAACTGATCTAAGAATGGCAACGGAAAGTGATCTTTTCTCGTCGCTGTGTTCAACTTTCTATAGTCCATGCAAACTCTCCATGAGTTCACCAATCGAGTTGCTAACACTTCATTCTTTTCATTGACAGTCACGGTTATTCCCCCTTTCTTCGGTACACATTGCACCGGGCTAACCCACTCACTATCAGAAATGGGGTAGATCATCCCATATTTCAACAATTTTTTCACCTCTTTTTCAACCACTTCTTGCATGAGTGGGTTCAACCTTCTTTGTCTTTCTCTTACCGGCTTAGCTCCCTCTTCCATCAAGATTTTGTGCATGCATATAGCGGGGCTAATCCCTTTGATGTCGGCAATGGACCATCCTAGAGCTTTCTTGTGTGACTTCAGTAGCTCTATCAACTTCAATTCTTCTTCATCATTCAACATCGCCGATATCACAACCGGTAAAGATTCATCCTCACCAAGGAATGCGTATTTCAGATTTGTCGGGAGTGGCTTCAATTCTAGCTTTGGTGGTACTTCAATTGAAGGCTGCACATCCGCCACGAAAGTATCCACCACACATTCATTCTCGAGACTTGGTTGATCAATTTGAGCATCCTCACTTTCATCAAAATCAAAATCAACTTTAATTGTCGAACCAAAGTCTCTTTCCAAGCTCCCCTTATCATAAACGCTTCCTTCTATACTTGCCGAGCAACGCATCTTGTCAAAGATACACTTGTCGAGGACATCAACTCTAAAACACGCTTTTGCATCACTAGGATGCCTCATCGCTTTCTCCACATTAATGGTCACTTGCTCACCATTAATTCTAAACGTGACTGAGTTGTCCTTTGCTCCTAGCAACACGTCCCCTGTGGCAAGAAACGGTCTGCCAAACAGAATTGGCACCTCTTTGTCCTCAGGCATATCCAATACTATGAAATCAACGGGGATGACGAACTTATCTACCTTGACCAAGACATCCTCTACTATTCCTGTGGGCTTCACAATGGAGTGATCATCCAATTGTAGAGCAATGTCGATGGGCTCCATTCTGTTCTCCAGTCTAATGGCACGTGCTGTTTTCAACGCCATCAGTGAGATCCCCGATCCTTGATCTAATAGGCATTTTATGAAGATTGTATTCCCGATCTCACAAGGAATCACACAACTTCCGGGATCCCTCTTCTTCATTGGCATCATTCCCGAAATCAATTGTGAGCAATTCATGCTCAATGCCACTATCCCCTCATCTTGAAGTTTCTCCTTATTTGCCATCATGTCCTTGAAGAACTTGGAGAACTTGGGGAAATTAGTGAAGAGATCCACTAATGAGACATCCACATTCACTTTCCGGATCACGTTCATCATCCACTCAAAGCTTTTCTCTTTAGGGACCCTCTTCTTCCTCTTGGGTGGATATGGTGGAGGAGGAATATGATCGGGGAAGTTGAACTTGCTTTTCGGATCTAGTGCTGGACTTGTCAATATCTTTTTCTTTGACTCCATTTCCACTATCTTCTTACCCTTCTCTTCTGCTGAACACTTTCCACTTGCATCGGATTCTTCACCATGTTCCTTGCTGCCGGATGCAGCCTGTTCTTGACCATGTTGGGCCCCCTGCACCAACGCGGGACTTCCCTTACATGCCTCGTCCGCCCCTGCGTGCGAGGAATGCAAGCCTAACATCTCATCCGCCCCTGCGTGTGAGATGCCGGAAGTACCTTGGCCGTCCATTGATGGTGTCGAATCCAACTCACGACCACTTCTCAAGACCACTGCCTTGCACTGTTCATTGCCTCTCGGATTAGGAATGGTATTGCTCGGGATGGTGTTAGGAATCCTCGTGTGTGATGCCGTGGCAAGCTGTCTAATCTGAGTCTCGAGATTCCTCATTGTCGCCTCCATCTGTCCAAACTTTTCCACTGTCTTGTCCTTGAAATTTTCGTTCTCCTTTTGACTCTTAGACATAAAAGAGAGAATCTGTCCCAACTGATCTTCGACTGATGGCTTCTTCTCATAACCCGGGGGTTGAGTATTGTTCCTCCATTGATTACCCGAGTTGTTGCTAGGACCAGCTTGATTCCATCCCGTTTGTTGAGGCCTCCAATTTTGCTAATTGTTGTATTGGTTGCCTTGATTGAACCCTTGGCGATTGTTGCCAATATAGTTCACATCCTCCACGGGAGGTCCTTGAAGACTTGGGCACTGATCAGTATGATGCCCGCCTTGGCACAACCCACATCTCATCACCGTCACAGCTTGGGGTTGAGGAGTCAGTTGAAGGGATTTAACTGCCTTTGTCATCGACGACATTTGAGTGCTAATGTCCGCCAGTTGAGCCTCAATTGCGGTCACTCTTTCCGCATCCTTTGTAGCACCAAATGTATCTCCTGCTCTATCAGCCCCTCGCCTTGGATTGTGCCAATTCCGTTGATTGTTGGCCAGCCTTTGAAACAAAGCCCTCACCTCATCGTGAGTTAGATCATCTAGGTTCCCATTCGAACCTGCAGTCACCAATCCCGTGCCTTCACTGTTGAGTCCCTTGTAGAACTTCAAAAGGTCATGCCCCGGAGCTAGTCCGTGACTTGGGCATTTCCTTATCAACTCCGTGAATCTCTTCCATGCCTCCGCGAAGGACTCATCATACTTCTGTCGGAATGAGGTGATCTCCTCTCTCAACTTCTCAATCTTCATTGGAGAGTTGTATTCCACAAGAAACAACGACTTCAACTCTTGGAAAGTTGCTATGTTGTAGCCCGGCAATGAGTCATACCACGCTCTTGCCTTCTCCCTCAATGAGAATGGAAATAAGGCCCTCTTAATCCGATGATGCTCCACATTTGGAGGTCTATGAGAGTTTGTCAGCTCGTAGAAGGCATTCAAATGGCTCACCGGATCTTCATCATCCCGTCCATGAAAAAGATTTCCTCCATTCACCAAACTGATGTAGTGAGGTGGAATGTTGACGTTGTCATTTGCGTAGGCACACTCCCCTGGGTACTCAATTCCCGATCTCAGAGTGTCGCCAAACCTCACCACGGGTGGTGGAATCTCATTGTTATCTGCCATTGATTCACCGTCTGAATCCTGATCCCTTTCTTCACCAAAGAGTCGGTTACTTCTGAATGGACTCGAATAGTCCGGGAAGATCTCAAACTCTGACCCTCTAACCTTACTTCTTCTTTGATAACAGAGTAGTCCAAACGGTGGTGTACCCTGTGATCGCGTGTGCATTCACTTTTTATTTTTTAATTTTTTTTTATTTTACCTACACAACAGAAAATACACCAAGCACAAGCACAATATAATTCCTATAACCGAAAGCGAGACCTCTCGATAACTTCGGGGTAAGTCCTATAAATCGTGTGTGCTAGTGTGCAAACAAAACTACCTAAAACTAAACTAAGAGTTAGCTAAATATTACCTAAAATAATACACTCCTTCGTCTTCAAGTCCGGACGTGGTAGATGACTATCACACCGTAGAACACGAACAATGTACCTAAAAAACTCAAAAAGAAAAATCAAACAAAACGAAATAAAAACTAAAACAATTAAGCATAAACAAGCTATTGCCTCCCCGGCAACGGCGCCAAAACTTGATGCGATATTTTAGAGTTCTTAATCAATGTATAAAGATTATCAAGTTCAATTATTTAAACTCTAATAATACTACACTACTGCAAGAATACAGTATCGTAGTAGTATTTCAAGTGTCGATCCACAGGGAGGCGAGATTGCTTACACTTAATATGACTACACAAAGCATATAAAGATTTTGTTTTGATTTTGAAATGGTTAACTAACTTAAGCTACTAAAATGAGATTTTTAACACGAGAAAGACAAGTCACTCCAAGTTGCTTTCTAAGCTTGCGTTGTTACACACCATTACAACGAACCATACGACGGGATTAAAATTATCAACCTAATCGCGTGCACTGAACATGTCTACGACGTATAGTTCACAGTCAGCTGAACACTTGTTCCATGAACCAGCTTTCAACGACATTTAATTCCTGCAGACGCGCGGGAACAAACGTCGTCTACTATAATTACTTACCTAATCCACTGTCAATTTATCCCCTGAACAGTTCTAAATCGATAGCATACCAACAAACGATCAATCCTAAGCTATGTTAAAGAGACGATAGTTAAGATTTAACAACACTACATCATTAGCCAAAAACGTAGCATTTTAATTATCAAACACATTGTTGGTATCGAACATACGATTCAAGGTGTTAAAACAAATGCACAAGCCTAGATTACAACTCGGAGCAACGAAGAGAGCCTAGCCTACACACATAGTAGAATGTAGAAATAAAACCATAGGTGTAATGCTCTCGTCGAGTGGAGTCGGGATTCGGGAATGGATGGTCGGAATAATGGCCGGAATGCCTTCCTTCTCTTCTTCATCTCCTCCTTTCTCTCCCTCTGTCTTTTTCTATGTATCTCCCCCTCCTCTGATTCCTTTTTCGCTTATTTTTTTATACTCAACCGTCGACTAAACTGCCAAATCGCAGTTGCGCAACTGAAACGCCCGACCGGGCGAATTCAAAGGGTAGAAACGCCCGACCGGGCAAGTGCTACTGGAGGTATCGTGGGGAAACGCCCGACCGGGCGTTTTGTGTCGTCAATAATCGCCCGACCGGGCGAACTTTCTGGAATCCTCATGCGTAACGCCCGACCGGGCGTTTTTTAAGCTCAGAATCGCCCGACCGGGCGAATTCCTTATCTCTGCATGCTTTGCCCATTTCACCTGCGAACTTCCAGCTTCCAACTCTCCTAAACTTCCCTACAAATACACTTTGATGAGTTACAAGTACATGGAAAGTGTGTAGTTTAGGGGGGAAAAGTATAAGAAATATGCTTCGCATCAATATGCATCTTTCAATAAAATTTAGAAGGACCACTTTTCTATAAGACTACTCGAATTCATCAAGTTAAAGATTTATGTTACAATATATAACAATTTCCAATAATTATACCTATATTTTTAAATTAAAAATCTAATAAAAGGCAAAATAATAATATACAAATTTAATTACAAAAGAGAATTTAAATTAAAAGATATTATCATTATATTTAAAACATAAATATAATGATAATATAGCCATAACACCCAAATTGGAACTCTAAATTTTTAATCATAAAATTCATCACAAATAAAGCCCAAATAATACACTTCATAAACTAAAATACCAACACAAATAAAGCCCAAATAATACACTCCTTAAACTAAAATACCAACACAAATAAAGCCCAAATAATACACTCCTTAAACTAAAATACTAATACAAATAAAGCCCAATTAATACATTCCTTAAACTAAAATACCAACACAAATAAAGCCCAAATAATACACTCCTTAAACTAAAATACCAACACAAATAAACTCAAATAATAGTACTCCATAAATTAAACCCTATATGAAAAAGAAGCGCCTCGACTAAACCCAAATAATAGTAGTCTTTAAAACTACTCGACTACAACATCCTCCATTTTTTATTTATTTTTAGATAGTGAACCTACAACTTTATTATCGAATTCATCAAGTTAAAGATTTATTTTACTATATATACCAATTTCCAATAATTATACCTATATTTTAAAATTAAAAGTCTAATAAACGGCAAAATAATAATATAAAAATTTAATTACAAAAGAGAATTTAAATTAAAAGATATTATCATTATATTTAAACATAAATATAATGATAATATAGCCATAACACCCAATTTGAAACTCTAAATTTTTATAAATTTTTAATCATAAAATTCATCATGAACTAAAATACCAACACAAATAAAGCTCAAATAATACACTCCTTTAACTAAAATACCAACACAAATAAAGCCCAAATAATACACTCCTTAAACTAAAATACCAACACAAATAAAGCCCAAATAATACACTCCTTAAACTAAAATACCAACACAAATAAACCCAAATAATAGTACTCCTTAAACTAAAATACCAACACAAATAAACTCAAATAATAGTACTCCATAAATTAAACCCTATATGAAAAAGCGGCGCCTCCCTCTCCCTCTCCCGCAAATCGGCAATGCACTCTCACTCTCATCTCCCTCTTTCTCTCTCAATTGGAGGAATTGACTCGTGCATCGCCACCACGCCGGCAAGCCCATCAACCTACATTGCCGCCACGCCTTCCGCACTGCCTCGCCGCTCCTCCATCGCCCTTCCTCTGCCGGTCTCCTAGTCCGTATTCTTGCAGAAAATGACGTCCGACGATGAGGGAATAGAGAGAGTTATGCCTTAGGGTGTATTGTAGAACGGCAGCTGATTCTCCCAACACCCACTCCGCCGGTTTGCTCGCCCGGAGAAGACAGCCGAGGACGCAGCTGTCTCGGAGTTTGATCCCCGCCGCGGCTGCTACTCGCCATCATCAAACGCCGTCGTCTCCTGCAGCAGGTCGCTGGGGCAGCATTGCGCAGCCGCAGACTCGCAGCCTTGCCGCCGATCAGATCTTTTCACCTTCTTTTTCTTCTTCTCATCTTTCTCTCTAATTGCATTGAAGTATTGTTATTTGTTTCTGTGTTGGGATATATAGAGATTTTGTTTGTGTTGGTTTATATAGAAATTTTTTAAATAATTTAAAGATTGGCTGGTACGCTTTATCTATACTTGCAAGATTACAACTTTTTATTTCTTGAAAATCGTCGCACAGCTGTTATTCACTCAATTTTTCTCTCTTGGAAACTGCTGAAAATATAGGCTGCAGTATAAAAAAAATCAGAAAATAAACTCCAAATTTAGCCAACTGGATTTACCCAAAGTGCCCTCTCACATACTGTAATTTTTTCCCGCCAAAAAGGGTAAATTTGTCTTTTCACAGAACTGACACTTTAGATTGTGATAGATTAATGAATAAGTTAAATGGTATGAAAATAAAATATAAAATAAATTAAAATAATTAAATATTTAAAAAGAGAATAAAGTAACGAGATTAGGTATCTTGAATTTTGTCACGAAATGATTCAATTATGTATAATTAAATAATTTTAAAAAGAATACGACTCAATTGCACATACATATAAAATAAGTCTAACGGGATACAGTTGGGCGGTATCCATAAATTCCAAGAAGAGGAAGTGTATAGTATACGCATTAATCTTGGTTGACAATATTTATCCATCATGACAATTTATTCTCTAGTTCGCCCTTCATAGGAAGCATATATATTCAATACATTGACTTACCACAGCATAACTAAAGGTTGCTAATTTTCTCGATCAATCTTATTAATTTTGAATGATATATACTAATGCCCAACTACTCTGATTTATATGGTTTATAGGTGTTATAAATACAATTGAGATAGCACTGTGGCGTGTTCGCCTTCTTCTTTAGGTTAAGGCCAAAAAGTAATTCTTGATTAGAATTAGACGGTAGGTCCCACCTGTAGAGAATTCAATTCGTGTGTTCACTGAACAAGTTTTGGCCTCGTGTTTTAGAAAAAAACAGCTCTTTATTTGAGTGTGCTGACAAAAAAGCCCTCACTCTTCCATCGCAGGTCTCCCTTGTGTCGGAGTGTTCTTCTCTCTTCAATAAATTGGAGCATAAAAGAGAGGGGGAGGAAGAAAAATAAAGACCTCCGAATCTTATTTTTTTTCTTTTGTTTTCTGGGATTGAATTTTGTGGAAAGTTGTGAAAAGGCAAAGAAAGAGATGAGTGGGAAAAGAGTGATGAGAGCTCTATTTTACTACTGTGTTTTTGAAAATGGAGATGGTGCAGAAAGAAAGAGAAGGGAAAATGCAGGGAAATGGGATGAAGGTGGATCGGCGGTGGAGAGAAAATTGTAATGAACCACCAAGATTGAGGGTAAAATTGTAATCTTGCATCTATTTCTGGATGCACGTTCCAAAGCAAGATATAAAAACCACCAAGATCGCAATATTGTAATTCGGCCATTTCAGCAATGAACAGTGCGGGCCTAGCTATATTCAAGGGCCGTCAAGAAATTAGTCTGCCACACTGAACATATGAAATTGCCCAGATTTAGGGCCATTTCTTGACATAACCGGGAAAGCGAACACGCCCTTAAAAGAATTCTCGTGAAAATCAACCATGATCAGCATCATAAATCATTTACCAGAAAACAATGCATATTATTGGAAACGTGTATTCACAAGTCCAGTAATTACTTTTTTTTTAAATCTTGATGCACTATAAGACCATCCACTACGCGTCCCGCGCCTGGCTCGCTTCTCGTCCCAGAGGGACGGGTCCTCCGCGGGACGCGTTGCAGCGACCATCCCGTCCCTAGCCCGCGCCCGTCTTGTCCCGTAGCCCATCTCGTCGAGACACGGGACGCGCTGTCCCGCCACGCGCCAGCGACACGTGTCTCGTCCCCATGCGTGCGTGACGCCCACTCGCTGGCCCGCGAGTGGGCGTCGTCACTGATGACGCAATAATTCGTTTTTTTTTTAAATTCGACTTTTAATAAAAAAAATCAAACGGTAATATTACCGTTAAATTTTTATTTTCATTTTTTTAATTTTTTATATATTTTACTTTATAAATAATCCTATTTCATACTCATTTCAAACACAAACACACATCTATTCCTCTCAAATCCTCTCTATCACTCCAATTTCCATCTTCAATCAACTCAAACAAATGGATTCTTTTGAGCAAATGCGTCAATTAATGGAACAATCACTCGAAGAAGATCGACGACGAGAGGCGGAGGAAGCCGCGCCACCCCCACGACGCTCCCGGAAGTACATCAATCGGAACCGGGAGGAAGCCGCCGCACGGTTAGTACGCGACTACTTCTGCGATAACCCGATTTGGGGAGATACCTACTTCCGTCGCCGTTTTCGCATGCGGAATCCGCTATTTCTCCACATAGCGAATACTTTGGCGGCCAGGGAAGAGTTCTTCCGAGAAGGGTTCGACGCGGTCGGCCGTCCCAGCCACACGACGCTGCAAAAATGTATTGCAGCCATCCGGCAGCTTGCGACTGGACAAACGGCCGACATATTCGACGAATACCTGCACATCGGAGACACCACTGGGAGCATGTGCTTGCTCAACTTCTGCAGAGGCGTCCGGGCAGCCTTCAGTGACGAATTTCTCCGGAGGCCAACCACGGAGGATTGTCAGTTCCTCCTCAACCTGCACGAACAAGTGCACGGATTCCCCGGGATGCTTGGCAGTGTCGATTGCATGCACTGGCAATGGAAGAATTGCCCGGTGGCTTGGAGGGGGTCCTACACGAGCGGCCACAAAGGCACCCACCCAACCGTTGTACTCGAGGCCGTTGCCGACTACCGGCTTTGGATCTGGCACGCGTACTTCGGGGTTCCTGGCTAGAACAACGACGTAAACGTGCTCCAACAGTCCGACCTCTTTACACAAGTTTTGGATGGTAAAGCGCCGGCCATCAACTTCGTCGCCAACAACCGGCGTTATAAAATGGGGTACTATCTCGCCTACGGCATCTACCCGAAGTGGCCGACCTTCGTGAAGACGTGCGGCAGGCCTGCGAACCCAAAGCATGCTCTTTTTGCGCAGAAGCAGGAGGCTGCGCGCAAGGATGTGTAGAGGGCGTTCGGGGCGCGCTTCAACATCATCAAAGCCCCGGCTCGTTCGTGGTTCATGGAGAGCATGGTCGACATCATGTATACGTGCATAATCTTGCACAACATGATTGTCCGAGACGAAGGACCCGATGCGGGAAATTGGTTCGACCCCGAATCCCCCGGAAGCTCAACCGCAAGTAGTCCGCCGCGAAGTGGAGCGCATCCGTCTATACAAGAACGGTTGGCTATTTGGGCAAGGACACGCGACTCTAGCGCCCACACCCAACTCCAAGAGGATCTAATTGAGCACATTTGGGAAAACTTTGACGGAGCAGATTAAATTATGTCATTTTTATTTTTTTAGAATTTTAATTATGTCTTCGTTTTTTTTACTTTTAAGTTGTAATGTTGTTTTAATTTTAATAAAGTGTGTTTGTTTAAATTGAATTGGGTTGAAAAAAAAAATTATAAATGAAATTGAATGAATAGTAATTAAGGGACGGTTAAGGGACGGAGCGTTGCAGGTTCCGTCCCTTAGTTAAGGGATGGATGAAAAAAGGACAGTGGGGCCCTCAAATAGTGCTCAAATAGTAGTTAAGGGACGGTTTAAGAGACGGTATAGAGACAGCGTAGTGGATGACCTAAGTTCTTCATTAGTTACTTATTGGGCCAATATCAAACTTTGACCCATTACTCTGAGCCCAATTCATTGAGCATGACTGTAAATGGGTCCAGTTTTATGAGTACACATCAGCAAGTAGGGTTTGCTTTAAATCAGTGCATGAGAAAACCTCATTGAAAAATAAATATAGAGACATATACAGACAAAAAGTGCACGGAGTAGTATAATTTATTGGAGCATGTAACTTAATTGGGCCAGGCAAACACATCTAATTTTAATGGGCTAACAATGAAGCTGGAAAAGTCAGAGTTTTGGAATAACATAAAATTCTCATAAGAGTAGACTTGGAAAAAGAGCTAAGGAATCGACTCAAACATCATCAATTTTGGACAATCAAATATCGTCTCTGAGGGGTAAAAATGTCGCCAATCTATCTAGCTAATCCACCCACAACGCATCCATTCAATACCACATTCTGGCTAAACGGCTAGAATGGCATTTGTTGCATACGTTCTTATAAATGTATATTTTATTTTTTTATTTTTAAGTAAAATATTTATACAATTTTGAAGGTAACAAGTAAGGATACTTTATAAATAAAATAAAATAAAATAGAAATATATGGAATATAAAAGAAAAGAGTAGAATATTATAGAAAAATAGAAAATAGATTGGAAGTTATATAACATCTATATATGTGTGTGCTAGAATGCCAACCAAATAAAAATTAAAATTTGGTTGAAATCACCAATATTTTATCTTATAACATATTCCATCAGTCCCTCATATTTTGTCACATTTTTCCATTTTTGTCCGTCCCACAAAATTTGTCACATTTCACTTTTTATCATTTTTGTAGTGGACTTCACATCCCACTAACTTATTTTCACTCACATTTTATCATAAAACTAATACTTTAAAAGTAGGACTCACATTCTACTAATTTTTTCAACACACTTTACACTACATTTCTTAAAATTCCTGTCCGATCAAATTGTGACAAAATTTGGGGGACGGAGGGAGTAACTATATAAAAACTACATTATTTAGTTTATGATATATGGATAATATTTGAACAATTAGGAATAAAACATTTTGCGAGGCGTCAAAGAAAAGATAAATGTAGATAGGTACTGAGACAAATTACTAAAAGGAATCAAGTAAATATTCCCTTAGTGTAGTGTTATTATTGTGCATTCTTATAATTTATAAGTAAAGAGTATTATTTTTATTTTTAAAAATATGCCACATTAAGTGCGAATCTTAGATATTCAAAAAGAAAAAAAAAGTTTTAATCTAAGTGTGGAAAGGTATAATCATCCATGTCACGGAAATCACCTTTAATCACTAGTATTATTTGTCACTACAAAAGGCATGATAATTTGCTTTTTTACGCCGCAATTATTTTACAAACCAATGAGTGTATAGATTCGCCTGAAATCCACATTAGTATTTATTTAGGTGAGCATTTCGAACATTAGAATGTATTTTTACAAGATTAGAATATCGATCTGAATTTACACTTTTAGACGATATATATAAATTCAAACTCTAGATAATCAAAATGCCCCGCTCTCATTTTCTAAAGAATTAACATATTGATTGTGCATCCAATAAAAATAAATGTGATCCTCCAAATATTAATTTACTTAACATGCAATTGAAATAGTTTCAATATTATTTGTAAAATTTCTTCAGCTCATTCTTTTTTTTTCTTTCTTGCATAATTAATGAGGTCACCTTTCAATTAACTAATACCCCAATCAATATATGTCTCATTTTGGTTTAACACTGAATTCAAAAATTGTAAACAAAAAAATGTGAAATGAATGTGAAATCTTACTTGTATGTTGGAAAATTTCACAAAAAATTATGTACGCAAGTAAAAAAAAATGACCAATTATATTACTCCCCAATTCTAAGTAGAACAAGTTTTTTGATACCAGAAATTATGTAGTGTTATAGTAGTATTTAGTAGTGGTACAATTAAATAGAGAGAAAATAAAATAAAATTAATAAATTATAAAAATATTATTTTTATTTTTTAAATGTATCACTTTAATTGAAATATCAAAAATACAATAACTTGAGTATATGAGTGGATTGATTATACTCATTCATGTCACGAAAATCACCTTTTATTATTATTTGTCGGTGTAAAGTGTATAAATAGTATTTGCTTTTTTTTTTCGCTGCAATTATTTTACAAACCAATAGAATTGTATAGACTCGCCTAAAGTCCACGTTATTTTTGTGAATTAAAATTCCACACTCATTTACTTAGGTGTAAGCATTCGAACTTTGGAATATATTTTTGCCAGATCGGAATCGATCCGATAATTCGAACTTGTAGACAATAAATTCTCTGGATAATAAAAAAATTTATAACTAGATTGGAACCGATCCAAAATCCAAAAAATCATAGTACAATGAATTAAATAAAATTCAATTTTCATAGTACAAATCCAAGCCATATTTTATATGCAATTTGGTCAGATATTCAACATATAAGTAATCAGGGCCCAGAAAAAAAATGATTTTCCATTATATATATTATAAATTTCTATACATTTTGGCATCGAGAAAAAAAAATGAAAATCAGAGGAAAAGCCGATGATCATTATCATTATTATTATTATTATTGTTAAATCTCTGCTTAGATTTAATCTCAATCGCACACCTCAAAGTTCTCTCAATCTGATAGCCTCCTCCACTGCTCACCTCTCTCTCTAGATGGCTGCAATAGCTCTTATAAACACTCACATTCACGTGCAGTTTGAACTTCACCATAAACAGAAATTCAACCTCCAATTTATTCATTTGCTCCGTTGTTAATCCACCAACCCTAGCAAAGTATGAATTTCTATAATTCCTGCACAAACATTTACTATTAATTAGAAAAAAAAATCATAAAAAAATGTGGTTAATTTTGATTGATTATTGGTTGACTTACTTGTCCTCGACGTATTTGGAGGCGAGCATGATGGTGGTGATGAGGAGGCGGTGCACATTGGCGGGGCCGAGGCGGAAGTCCGGGTGGAGTTGGCAGAATCGGTCGATGTAGATGTAGGCCACCACGTACACGGAGGGGCCTGCCTTGGTGTACCGGAATACTCTCTCGAGATAGGATTGCACTGTCATGTCTGGCGTTTCAATGCAATCGAAAACACTGGTTTTGGTTTTGGTTTTGGTTTTGGCTCTGGCGTTCCTGGCTAGGGTTCTCTCGATTAACGAGGCGAGAACCGAGATGACTGATGGGGTTTTTGAGTCTTGTTGGTAGGAGTATGAGTAGAGATCGTATCTCAATGTTCTTGGTGATATTAGGGCCATGGTTTTAAGTGGTGGAATGAATGTGTGAGGTTTTGGTTAAGAGGGGTTTATTTATACTATATACTATTACATTTGATATGGAAAGGGACAAGTAGTTTCTTGTTTTTGTGAATTAAATACTGATTTAATTGGGAGATGGGGTTATTTTGGAAGGTGGGTGGAAAGGGAGGAGAATATCAAATTGTAAGATATTTTGCCTCCTTATTGTGCAGACACAACAGCTGTGCTTCTTGATTTAAATAAATGCTCCATCGTTTTATAGTAGTGTTATGCTATGATACAAATTATTTAATTGATTTATGTATATCTAGAAGCATCCAGGGACGGTATATATAGTGAATTTGTACTGTGTTGTGGGGATTTGGAAATTGTTGTATTCATTTATGATAGATTTTCTCTTTCGAGCTAGTACAATATTACCACTTTGGATCTTCACATTATTACGTTTGTTATGTTAAATGAAAATAATTGTGAGGATTGCCATTCTTAATAGTGCAATTTTTAAAAATGATAGTAGTATGTGTTAATTAATTATGAAATTTGATGGCATTTCTTTATGGTCAATAAAAGAGTGAGAGAATAGCATGATCCACATTCTCGTGCACGAATTAAAAAAAAAAAAACAATTATCTTATACAGTAATAAAATACAAAAATGTACTCTTCTCACTTTATGAAATTCACAATTCCCTTTATAAGTGAAAAAAATAATAAAGTAAAATAAAACTATGTAGCAACAATTGGTGTAGGTAAGTTGACTCTCACATGGGAGAATATAATTAGTAGGCTTAATTAATTAAGCACTAACATTAATAAGTAAGCACTATAGTTTAGGGCCGCCGACAGTGGGTCGAAGGTAAGAGCAAAAATGAAAATGATAGTTGTACTATTATAATAAGTGAGAGAGTTAGGTAATAGATTGGGTCCACGGAACATTTAAAATAAAGTAGACTTATGTCTTGAGATTTGTGTCAAATTTAATTTCAACAGGTGCAGTACAATATTACACGTGCAATAGCTTACCCAAAGTTTCACTTTCACCCATCAATATTTCATGCATTGTCAATTTAAATGAAAAATTAGCTTCGCAAAAGATATTAGCAATTTAAAGTATATAGTAATTAATAAATCTTAATTGATATTGATGCATTGTGAATTTAGACGTGAACAAAAGTTTGTTTCTAAAAATTAGGGAGCTTAAGACTAATTTTGTATGTTTTTGAATCGTTACTATAGTAATTTTGTGATGCTCTTATCTACATTAAGTGATTACTATGCTAATTATGATAAATGAATGGCGCGCGGTAACAAATAGAAATGATAACATTATAATTAACATTTCAATCAAATCAAATCAAATCAGAGATGGTGATGGTACATGAGAATCGACAACTATATAATAGAAATGAATAATTTAAGATCAGGTATTCCATCAAGTACGATTCTGTACAATATCATGAGCACCAGCACAATGTATTCGTGAAAACTATAGGTCCCATATAAATATAAAATATAATCTTCAATATATATACAGCCTGTGTCTGTGTGTGTTTACTTTTAATTTTGGCCCCTACATTTAATTTCATTTCATTTCATTTCATTTCATTGCCCAGTCAACAAATTTTATTCAATGGGAACCCTATAGACAATTATTGAATTTGAGAGATATTTGAAACAAATAGTTTTACAAATTATATTTTCATCCAACATTCATTGCACTTGCACACGTACGCACACTCTAGAGTGTCGGTTATGGATTATTCTTCCCAAATTGATAATTTTGTGTCCTTTGATATAAATATAATCGTCATGGGTGATATGAGAGTTGTCTAGAAACATTTATCCTCGAGGAATCTACGATTATACAGTACATAATATTCTCTCCGTCCCAAAAAAATATGTACTTTAGGTTCGACACGAGTTTTAATGCAAAATTGGTAAAGTTAAAGAGAGTTAAAGAGAAAAAGTAAATAAAGTATTGTTAGTGTAGAATGGGTCTCACCCCATTGAGAGAAAAGAGGTTCCAAAATTAAAAAGTGCATATTCTTGTGGGACGGACTAAAAAGAAAAGAGTGCATATTCTTATGAAAATAGGGGAGTAATATTTACTATTATGGCAATGCAGCTGTAAATATAAAAATATAGTACTCCTATATATTTGTGATGTTGTTTATTTACACATATCATAAGACCATCTTCAACCATACTCCAAAAATGAGTTTTGATGCAGAAATTTTCTCCAACCATACACTAAACTCAAATCCTTTTTTGGTGTTTTTTGTGAAACAACACCAAATATGGTGTTACTGCAAAAATTTTATGAGACAAAACTCAAAAATGGTGTTATTTTGAATTTGGCGTAAATGGTTGGAGTAAAACTACTTTTTGGTGTAACGTATACTAAAAAATGAGTTTGAGTTTAGTGTAAATTATTGGAGATGGTCTAATAGGTTTATAATAAAAAAAATTTAACTAAATCCTAATGCATAATCAATTATACAGATTATTTTTTTCATAATACAAATGTTGTTTTTAGAGTGTTTTAGTTCATACGAGTGCGAATGTTATTTAAGATCGTTTTAGTTCATAGGATCTCACACCTCTCGTTTGAACTATAACTATCTAAAAATGACTTGTGTGTTAACTAAAAATAGCCTCAGTATGAATGAGTAACGCATACTCCCCCGGTCTCATTTTAGCAGTCACGTTGACTTTCTGCACTCGTTTTATAAAAATTATAATAAATAGTTAAAGTAGAGAAATGGTAAAGCAAGAAAGAAGATAACGTAGAGAAGTAGTAATATTTACATTTTTGGCAACTGTAATTATACATATATCTAGTGAGTACAAAGCATCTTTCGTAAGTGAATAAGTAATTTTGAAGTGTTAACCCAATTTGTTAATATGAGGCTTTTAAAACCAATACTGTGTCATCTATTTGGGCCGTAAAAAATTCGGGTTAGGCCCACTTGACTTTCAATCAAGTGAAGTTTCCCGGTTGTTACGACGGGTCAGAATCAATCAATAAAGTCGGGTCGGATTTGATGGATCGATTTTGAGATCCGATTGGATCCGGCTGGGCTTTCCATAACGGAAAATGGATCCCCTAGATTAGATGGCCAGTTTTCTTTCATTTTTCTTTTTCTTTGTGTTTCGTTTTTTTAAAATATTGTAAAAGGCATAAAAACTCATAATAGCATCCGTTACAGCATTATGACATTAAGTCATTAACAACAAATTTATTTGACAGAATAACAATAATTAATAGGCATTAATATGTTATGTATTCTTTTCAAAATAAGTCAAGATTACATTTTGTATTTCGTAATTTAAATCATAAAACTAAATCTTAGTCTATAATTCAAAATTTACATTAAGTAAAAAGATTTAATTGCATGGAAATAATTATGGGAAAATAGGATATTGACTCTTATATTTTTTATATGAAAAAAAAGAAAAGATCAAGCTGAAGGAACAACGAGTAAAAGAGTCATGATAAAATAATAGCAACATAAAATGTCAACACATGCAGTGTCAACAATTGAGGCTGTGTGTGTTGACATTGTATTTACATTATGTCACCCCAAAATCTTAAAATTTTACTATGTGTTAATATTGTATTAATATTGTGTTGAGGAGTTTGATGTTTGCATTTTATCACTATCCAGAACTGGCTCGTGACATTAATTGTAAAAAATTATTTAATGCTCAGTCGAACTTGAATGTTAACACCGTTAATTATAAAACGCTTCAATATTTTATTAACGTAACATCACCAATTTACTCTCTATTTGCAATTAAAACCTTTTGTAAATTTTCAGCAAAAATTATACATTTATAACTAAAGCGGCGTCATTTTACGAATGAAGAATTGAAATGCTATAATTATAATTATAAGTTATAAAGATTAAAAGATGCTAGGAATGTCTTTATAAATTTAAAAAAACGTGCAAATTTACAAACGAAAAAATATATTCTTTCTTGGTTTGATTTTTTGAGTTGATACCATAATAATTAATATTTGCATATACCCCAAAAAGGATGATACCGATTTGATGGTACAAGTTGCAATAGCAGCCAAATAAATTATTGGAAATTGAAGGAAACGCTTGGTTTTGTATACTACCACATAATTCTATTGGAAATGTGACCTCTATATGTTCATTTTCGGATTTCTTTTTCCATCTTGAATCTTTTTTCTCAGATAGATTTTTCACTTAGAATATTTATTCATGAGTTATTTAAATTTAATTAAAACTGAAATTACATCAAAGTTAATCACTCAGTGGTTGGTTTAAGACGATCGAGCTAAGTAAACAATTGTTGAGCGATTAATTGATTTGGGAACAATTTCGCCTTTTACCTGCCTAAATTCAAGTAATATTTATTTCCCATGATATATTTTGAGAATATAAAAATGGCAAGTTTGAAACACCATCACAATATAATATAGTAATGAGATATTTCGGGAAAAAAAAAAGCTAAAGAAGCAAATAAATATATTAAAAGGCACTATCACATTAAAATATAAGAGTACTATTATTTATTATATCGTGAGATCTTACAATTAATGACATAATTCTAATCACTTGTGTCCCAATTTTTCATTGAAACCTTAATTAGAAATTTAGGATTGGTCGCAAAAATGAAATGGTGACGAAATGATTCTATTTTTACATATTAGTTTTATAATAAAATGTTATTGAGATGAGTTAGTCGATTGTGAGATTCGTTTATTAAAAATAGTAAAACTGAAATGAAACATTTATTGGGGATCGTTTAAATAAGAAAATATGATACATTTAATAGGGACGAATGGAGTATTATACTACTATTATTATATTAGATGGACATTGAAAATGAAAGATGTAATGTCACATTCGCTGAATTCCAGGTCCAGAAAAATAAAATAAAATAAAAGAACAAGTTGGGCACTTCTAAAAATGGAAAAACTATACTACTACTATACACGGTGACACGAAATTCTTACATACATGTAACTCTACTAGGATCTCCAATTAATGGAGAACATAAATCCATGCAGTAATCAGAGGACAAATTAATCCCTCAAACGCATAAATAAAATTATGAAAATTATATATAGTTCTCTTTCATAAAACCCAATTAAGTTTTAATTTTTTGAACCAGGCAACTGTTGTTGCAATTGCTGGTACATAGCTGCCACCCTACTATAAGCATCCATCGTCATTGGCTGCATACATTAAAATCAAACATTACATATACATTACTAATAAGTACTAATATATCGAAGAAATTAATTAAGTGACGTTTCCTATAAAACCCAAACAACACTCACTTGATTTTGGCATGCAAGAAGTGATGCTAAAGGGTCCGGCAAGGCAGCCGCCGAGGGCGGTTGTGGCGGCGCCAAACATTCCCCACCGTTGTCCCATGGCG
Source organism: Salvia splendens (assembly GCF_004379255.2). Lineage (NCBI taxonomy): Eukaryota > Viridiplantae > Streptophyta > Magnoliopsida > Lamiales > Lamiaceae > Salvia > Salvia splendens. The sequence goes on along the minus strand of NC_056033.1, from coordinate 4,168,794 downwards.
CTGAGGGACGGGGGATGGTGCTCATGTCCATGACCCCCATCCCCATGCCCATGCCCATGCACCCCATCATCGACATCTGAAGCTGCTGCTGCAAAGCTAATGGCAACATCATGGATGGCATGTTCATGTTCATGTTCATGTTCATCCTACTCATCATGTGCACTTGAGCTTGCAATTGCTTCAAGTACTCTATCACCTCATCCAACATTGATGCTTTGTCATTCTGAAACAAATCATGAATTCATTTATTTAATTGAAAATTTAATTAAATTGATTGGCATTCACATGAGTGATCGACAGCAGCAGACAAGCATATGAATGTGGGTAGATATGTGTTGGAAGTAATTTTCCAAAGTCCCTACAAGACAGAGTCTGTGTCAAGTTGTCTGAGGATGAAGATTTGTTTGTGGACTATATTCTTCTCATAGTTATTGTAAAATTTACATTCGTGTCAAATTATTGGATCACTTTTATTCATTGATTGATTTCACTATTTAGTAGTATCATCTAATCAATGATTGGTTTCTTCACACACATATTTTTAATTACATTTTGTATGACAGGGATTGAGAAACGAAATATCAAAACACACACACAAATTTAATAAAAATTGTAATTAGCATAAACAAGTAAAATTGCAGGAAGATGGATTATCAAATGTAGTATTACATATATTAGTATAATGTTTGTGCTTTAATTAAGTGGTACAAGCTGATGGGACTACTGGGGCAACTATTTATTGTATGTTGGGCAAAATTAATTCATTAATTGTTTACTTTAGGGTTTTAAATGCGCGTTATTATGACGAATATTCAATCAATGCCCTCATTTCTCATCAAAGGATTTCCTCCATTTATTTTTATTATTATTATTATTATTATTATTATTATTATTATTAAGCAATGTTCACACTCAATAAATACGTACTCAATACGTACTGAAAGCCTTTATTTATAAAGAAATACTACTCAAAATGCACCCCTTCTTAATACCGGTCAAACTACACAAAATCAAAAGATAAATTTAATGTTCAAAATGCACCAATTCTTAATACTCACTCCGGCCTATAATAATAATAAGAGTCTCATTTCACTTGGTGCGACTTCTAAGAAATACTCCATATAAATTAAAATGGATGGAAAATATTAGTAGAAATGAGTATCATACATATAATAAAATGTGGTACCTATTTATTGTTTACAGCAAAAATGAAAAAAGACTAGTATTCATTGTGGGAGGAACAAAAAAAGACCTACTATTATAGAACCGAGGAAGTATGAATTTTCACCAATAATCGCAGGTACTGAAAATTTAATTACGGTTAATGATCGTGCCTTTTTAGTAGTGAAACATAGATGTGATGACGTGAATAGTCATATTCTTTATACCAACAACATTAATTAATGAATTTGAATATCAACATACCTTGCTGGAACGTGGGACCATTTTTTGCAACGTCTTCATTTTTTGATTGATTTTGTCTCTTCGTTTCTGAGGTGCCAAAAAAGATTGATATATAAATCGTATATGAAGAAATAAATCCTATATGTTTTGAATGTCGTGTGCCGATATATAACCTTGTATAACTCAATCAGATTTATACTTGTGTAATTGTGTTGATTCAGTATATTATCTTTTTAAAATTTTGACTGTACGAAATAAAGGGTTGTAGTTTAATACAAAAGCATAAAAAAAATCATAGGAAAATTATATTTTGTGAGAAGAGAAACGTACACGTTCGGATTGGTTATGAATTGCTGCCGCCCTATTCCTTTTTGTGCAAACTGAAGACTTTCCACTGTCTCTTCTCCTGCCCTCCTCCTCATCTGCGTTTCTCTGCAAACAGTATATATATCACTTACTGCCAATTTTTGGTTATTACAAACAACACTATAATAGTGAAGCAACGAGTTTTATTGCAATATTGATAAAATTATAGAGAGACAGACAGAAAACATGGTTGAAGTATAGTTAATGGAGAATGCGATCCACCTATTAAATAGTAGAAAAAATTACTAGAGACTAATTTTATAGACAAATAAAAATGTAAAGATATGAATATTAGTTAGAAACTTATAGTAGTGGAGTAGTACTAGAAATTTCTAACTGTATGGTTGAAAACCTAACGTGAACATCAAGGTTTTTCAGTGTAATGCAAAACACAAGATCATATAGTATCATTATGTCCATTTTCTTTGTTGGGTAAAACTGTAAAAGGAGATGTTTATTGCAAGTGAGTTGTTTTCCTTTTTTCGGATGTTCCAGGAAAGCTCGGTTCCTCTTTTGGCAAAAATCATTTTTAATTAGAAGTAATTTCCAAGAAAAAAGGAAAGGGCAAGAAAATTATTCTGACCTGAGAGCTGCTGTGAAGGGGAACGCAGCCGGATGTCTTCGTGTAGTCTCCGCCGGAGATAGTGTTTCCCGGCGAAATCATCGACGCCGTGGGTGACGTGAACCCGGGCCCACCGAATTCCCTCTCCCATGTGTCAATCGACATCCCGCCGCACGTGGCGCTCACAACGCGGCGGGAGCCAGTGGACGAGCACCCGGCCCTGCTGGCATCCCCACGGACGCCGTTGGGGCACGACACCATTGCGTCCGTGGTTCTGCCTCCATGGTTGGGGCGGTGCTCTGACCACGGCGCCGGGTCCTTGGCGTTGGTGGTGGGATTCAGCGGCGCCGGATAGAAGGCGGCTTGGCTGACGATGGACTCGAGCGTGCCGCCAGCGCGCGGCACGCCGAGGCCATGCATGGCTAGTTGCCCATTTTCCCATGTTAGCTCCGCCACTTCATAATCTAATCTGCAATAATTAATTGAATATTTTTTTATATTATTGTTGTTGTTATTCGTTGATAAAAAAAATATAACGAAGCTTACGAAGGGACGGCTTGAGATGCATTGATCTTGGTACTATCATCAAGATCCCAACCCGGTACACATTGATTCATTGCTAAGATGAGTTTTCTTGAAAAATAAAAACTTGAATAGTGTGGTGATATGAGTTGGAGGAAAATATAAGAAAGGGAGAGAAGGGGAGTGATACTATAGGAGAAAAAAGCTTTTTTTTTTTGGGGGTGCAATATATGTGGGTGAGGGCTATTTGAGAAAGGATCTAAATACTATTCATAAAGATAAGAACAAAGCACAACTTGAGAGGGAGAGTGTGTGAATGGTCCTTTATCAATGGGATGAAAATTATGGTATAAATTGAAATGTGAAAGAAATCTTGGTGGCTACTTCAAAGGCAAGTAGAAATTATTCTGAGGATGAAAGGTGGGAATGGGATGAATATAAAAGCAATCATTTGCAATGTACATGAGCATGGAGATAGATATTTATGGACTAGCTACGTACTCCTAAATGGTTCTAGTGATTTTGGCTGCTGCATAGCTACTGAACATAGAAAGAAAATCAGTTTCATTCTGTTTTTCTCAACTAATTTGTTTGTATCTTAGTATTTTATTTTAATTTTACAAATCTTAACCAATACATATACAACAACACATCTTATGAATGGTTAAGAGCATCCGCAGTGGTGAGTGGACACCCGTCCGTCCGTGCCAGCGGCGCGGCACCGCCTGCTCGCCGCTGCGCTCTTGCCGCTGGCGCGGCGCTGCTCTATGCATCGAGCACGTCCGTGCCAGCGAGCAGCTGACGTGGCGCGTTCTGATTGGCCAACAGCATTTCCGTTAGAAATTTATTTTTTAAAAAAATTCAAAAATAATACCAAAAATTTAAAAATATATATTTTCAGATTCCAAAAAATATGGCCGTTTTTTACCGTTTTTCTGGAATTTTTTTAATATTTTTTATTTTTTTATTCCCAAAATCATCTATAAATACACACATTTATTATCCATTTTTCACATTAAATCATCTCCCATTCATCTCTCATTCATATTTTTTCATACAACTTATCTACATCTTCCTCTCTCACTCAAACCCTCTCAAATGGATTTCACCAATCTCATTGCGGAAGCGGAGCGCGAAAAACAAGAATACTATGAACAATATCGTGCCGCCTATGAAGCCTATGTCACCGCGAATACCCCCGCCCCTCCTCGAGGATGAAGCCGGAAGCTACAAGGATGAAGCCGAAAGCTCAACCGCGAGGTTTCTCCCACGCCGAGGTGTGCATACGACGGTGGGCGAGAGGATCGAAACAAGGAACACAATGCGCAATACCCGAGCCCACATTGAGCTACAAGAAGACCTAATCAAACACATTAGGGCGAAATTCGGCCACGAGTAGTAGGTTTTTTTAATTTTATGAATTTAATTATGTAATTTTTAATTTTTAGGATTTTAATTATGTAATTTTTATTTTTTTTTAATTTGTAATAGTATTCTCGATATTTTTAATGCAATTTAATTTTGTGAAAATGTCTTTATTTAAATTGAATAATAGAATGGTGGGACTCTTGAGCTTGTCCTTGCGGAAGAGCACGGATGTGGGTGTTGTGCTCTTCCCTAATAGCAGGGAGTAAAAGTGGGTCCGGGCCCACATCCGTGCTCGTTGGCAAGAGCACGGATGGAGATGCTCTAACAATATTGTTATATATTCATAACGTGTATTGTATTGATAGGACATTAATTCGATTAAACTCGAAAAGATTATAAGAGAAAAAAATTTAAAACGTAGGAGCACTTCTGTAAATTTATTTTTATTTATAAATTTATAAATCGTTTAATATAGAAAATAAACTATTCTTCTGTCCACTCACATAACTATTCATATCTCTCATAACATGAGAGATGTCATCAATAAAATAACGAGTCATTAATGGTATAGCTGACAAGTCTCACTAACACATCGTTGTTATTTCTCTAAACACGTCCTTGACTCGCACACCGAGACAGGAAAAAAGACTTTAGCTAGCTGAAGAATACAAGATATACTAGTACTACTGTCTGACTTGTAACCTAAAAGAAGTTCAACTTATTATGGATGTCTAAAGTGTGCATAAAGTGTAATTGAAAAAATTCAATTATAATATTCATTATCCAAAAAAATAGTTTTGTTTGTAAGAAATCTGTAAAGTAAAAGAGAATGGTAAAAAGTAGGTAAAGTAAGAGAGATACGAAAAAAAAGTAAGTAAAATATGAAAAAGAAACTTTTCATTTTAAAAAATGTGACTATTTTTTATGGACATTTCAAAATGGTAAAATAGAGGTCGATTGATCTCATCGTTGGCTTACCAGAGCCAAAAATATTCTGTCACATATACAATTTTTAAACTGTTGTCAATTCTACTGTGCGACGGGTCGTCATAACTCTTCAGGAGTTGTGTTCATTTTTGTTCTTCTTTAACTATCATCCATTGTTGGCGCGACTAACATATCATCTTTGTCTTCTTCTCGACTGTACGCTATTTCATGCTTTTTAGATGTAAAGAAGTTAAATGACATTGGCATAATTATGCCGTGCATGACATAATCGTGAGAAACAGACAAAATTGGAAGAATCGTCATTTAACTTATTTTTGGAGTAATAGGGAATCAGGATAAAAAGAAAATAAACCAATGAATAACTGCTCAATCCCACTGAGATACGTGAATTCGAGATTATGGTAGCGCGTGTAACGGTTGAGTCGGACTGCGCGTCGGAAATCCAAACTTTGTACAGGAGCAAATGGTGCAACCACGCTCGAGCCGCTGTAGACACGGAGATGGTGGGAGGTCCGCTGAAGCAGCTTAGTCACGCTCAGGAATTTTTGGACCATTTTATTTTATTTTATTTTATTTTAATCTTCACAAGTGTTTCGTCTTATCTCAATAAAATATTACTCTGATTTAATGATTACGAAATCTTTATCTTATCTCATCTTGGTGACTTGGTTCATGCCAGTAATGTGCTGATTACCATTTAGGCGAAATTTGTAGGGTATGTATGAATAAGAATTCTCCCTCAATATGTTCTACATTAACCTGATACAAATTTTAAAAAATATAAAAAAATGAATTGAAAAAGTTAAGAATATGTAGGTCATACTTTTATAGATTAAAGTTTAATTTTGGTCTCTTACATTTGTCATAAAATTCTTTTTAGTCTCATATATTAAGTTTGTGACTTTTTGGTCTCTAATATATTGTTTTGGTACATTTTAGTCCCAAACAAGGTCACAAACTTAATATATGAGAGCCGAAAAGAATTTTATGGAAAATGTACGGGACCAAAGTTGGACTTTAGTCCTAGACTATAATTAAGTTATTAAATTGATCAAATATTTTGATTGTTAATTTTAATAGAAAATGATTATTTTGGACCAAAACAATATGTTTGGGACCAAAAAGTACCAAAACAATATGTTATGGATGAAAATGTCACAAACTTAATGTATGAGACCAAAAAGAATTTTATGGCAAATATAAAAGACCAAAATTGGACTTTAGTCTACTTTTATATATTCTCTCTGTTTCGTGATAGTAAAGGTATTTTTATGGCACGCAATTTAAGAAAAATTGTGTTAAATGGATTAGTAAGTAAATGAAAAATAAAGTAAGAAATGAAAAATGTAGAGAGATAAAAAGAGAATAAAGTAACAGAAAAAGTAAAGTAAGTGAGAAGAAATGTGTTTACTTTTACTAAAAAAGAAAATGACTCCACTGCTATGGAACCTATTAAAATGACAAAATGATTTTATTACTATAAAACAAAGAGATTATTAATTTAATAATATAATGTGAGAAGAGAATTGAGTCAATAGAATGTATACTATACATGTAAAAATGAAATAGGAAAATTATACCAAAATGAAAAACTGAAATACATAAGGGAAGACGGGGGAGTAAGAAGTATGATGGGGTACGAACTAAACCCTAATGGCAAGCCCAATAACAGTGACGGCCCATCAGCCCAGAGCCCAAGAAAGAGTATCTGTTCGGCACCAAAGAGTTCGGCACGACCAAAGAGTTCGGACTCAGCCTACAGCTCGGTAAAAGCCGACCAGTCAAGCTCTCCTCTCAGATCGGCAAGAGCTGATCGGTAAAGTCCAGCAGTTCGGTCTCAGCATTCGACCGAACTAGGAGTTAGTGGACTCATGAAAGGCCTCCACGACCTCCGCTATACCCACGATCTATTTAGTGGTACGAAGCAGTTATTGAGCAGTTATTGCTCACCCACGATCTTGTTAGTGGGGCTGCAAACCACGACCTTAGTTCAATGTATAAATAGAACTTAGATCAGATAGAAAAGGGTTAAGCTCTCTAGAGATAAAATCACATAGCAAGTCTGTGTTGTAAGCTGCAATCCCAGATCAAGCAATACAATCTTGCCATCCCTTCTTCCCGTGGACGTAGATTTACTTCAGTAAATCGAACCACGTAAATTCTTTGTGTCATAGTCTTTATTCTCTACCAGCATTTACTCACATCAGAAATTCGCGGATCCATCACTGGCGCCGTCTGTGGGAACCAGAGAACAAAATTTGTGATAAAGCGAATTTTTGATCCATTTTTTCCACCCCAAAAATGCATACCAGATCGCAGAGTACCCGTATTCCTGCCCGTGAGAACCAGGAGGGAGCCAATCCATCCCATAGGTCTGGAAAACAGCCTAGGGATAAATCCACCACCAGTTCTCATGGCGAAGGAACAAGCCGCTCCAAAAATCGTCCCACTGAATCTTCCCAGCAGCCCGATTTGAATGAGGCTGTCAAGCAGTTTTTGGCGGCGAAGCAGGAGGAATTCTTAACCTTCCTGCGAAGAAGCCAAAAGCAGCCGGAGACGAAAACGACGGATTCTCCTTCTCCCTCCGCACAAGAAAGTCACTACCGCAGTAGTGTCGCATCTCCCAGGAGAAAGAATCCCCGTCCCCCACATGTTCCAGTTCCTCCTCGGTACCGGAATCACAGGAGAACTCAATCTCCTCCATACCGACGAGATATCGGATTCGCCGTGTACGGAGCACTGAAGACTCCGTTCTCGGACGACATCACCCGAACTCCCCTACCACAGAACTACCGAACTCCGTCGATGACTTACGACGGGCTCGTGGACCCTCACGATTTCTTGGGGCGCTATCAATATAACATGGCGAACCAGGGTCTCAACGAGGTCCACATGTGCAAGCTGTTTCCCGAGCTGCTCATCGGGAACGCGAGAAGGTGGTTCGATAGCCTCCCCCAGGGCAGCATCAGATCTTACCGAGATCTAATGGATGCCTTCCACAGGAGGTTCTTTCAGAAAGCGGAAGCCCGAATCACTTCGGCTCAGCTGCTTTCCATTCGTCAAGGTCGCGACGAAAAAATCAGCGACTTTATGACAAGATTCCACAAGGAATGCCTGCAAGTAGACGATCTCAACGATCTGCTTGTCATCTCGGCATTCCAAAATGGAATCCTGCCCGGAGCTCTCTACAGGAAGCTCGTTGAGTGCGGTCCCCAGACAGCTCAGGAAATGTGGGACATTGCGGACCAGTACTCCCGGGCCGATGAGGCAGACCGTCGCAAACGGTCGTTAGACAGCTCATCGACCCGAGGAGACAGAAGGAAGCCCGATCATAGCGATCAGGGGCATCCTCGCCGGACTCCATTTGAAAGAATTCAAAGGGCTCCGGTGCAAGACAGATTGGGACCTCGTCTCAATCCCGAGAAGTCGCCCGCTCAGTTCGTACCGCTGAACAAGCCGAGAGCGGAAATTTTCGAACTGCACTCTGACCTATTCGAAAAGCCAAAGCGGATGACGAAATCAGCCGCGCGCCGACCACAGGATAGCTACTGCTCCTACCATCAAGACCACGGTCACGATACTGAGGAGTGCAGAAACTTGGCTGCAGGTATCGATGTTCTTGTGAAGGCAGGGACATTGAAAAAATACCGAAGCAAGCAGCCAAAGAAGAATAAAAAGCAGAGTGGTGCGAACTGCGCTCCTCAGGATCCGAAAAGGCAGCCGGATCCCGAAGACGATGACGAGCCGCAATATGATGGAGTAATCCAGACTATTGACGCGCTTCCTGCCGGGAAGACCAAGTCGTCCCTAAAGTCAGAACGCAGAGGCTCCAATCGAGAGGAGCCAACGCATAAAAGGCTGAAGCAGGACGAAGTGATTACGTTCTCGGCTGCTGATCCCGTCCCGGCCATCTCTCCTCACCAAGACGCCATTGTCATCCAAGCCGGAGTGGCAAACAAACTGATCCACAGGGTGTTTGTGGATACAGGAGCGTCGGTTAGCATTCTTTTTAAAGAGTGCTTCGACAAACTAGAAGTGGACCCAGCTCGGCTCAGTCCGGCTCCGCTTCCCCTGAAGAGCTTCACCCAGGAGGACACCCGCCCTGAAGGTATTATCAGCCTTCCGATCACGGTGGGGAAAGCGCCTACTAGCTCCAGTACGATGATTGAGTTTTTCGTGGTGAAAGCTCGGTCCCCGTACAACGTCATCCTGGGAAGAGACTGGCTCAACACAGTTCGGGCCGTTTGCTCCACCTATCACCTCACCATCAAGATCCCTACTAAAGGAGGGATAGCGGTCATCCGAGGTGACCAAAAGAGAGCAAAGGAATGTCTGCAAATTGCGCTTAGAAGTGCCGAGCAGTCAGATCGGCACCACCAAGCATAGCAATCACAGCAGCCGGAGTCAGAGGCGATGACCGAAGTCATACCGGAGCCGAACTCGATGACAGTTCAGCTGTACGAAGACGATCCATCCAGAACGGTTAAGATCGGCTTCGCGGGAACGCCCCTACTTCGGGAAAAAACCATCCAGCTCCTCAAGGAGTATAAAGACGTCTTTGCATGGTCTCCGTTGGACATGACCGGAGTGCCCCCCGAGGTAATCACTCATCGGTTAAATATTGATCCTTCAGTCCGGCCGATAAAACAGAAGCAAAGACTCTTTGCGGCAGAACGAAGTCAAGTCATCCATGACGAAGTCCGTCAATTATTGAAGGCGGATGTGTTATTCGAAGTGAAGTATCCTTCGTGGGTGGCCAATCCTGTCATGATCAAGAAAAAGGAAGGAGGATGGCGGATGTGCATAGATTTCACCGATCTAAATAAGCACTGTCCCAAAGATTGCTATCCCCTTCCGAACATAGATAAAAAAGTAGAAGCTTTGATAGGCTTTGAAATTTTTTGTTTTCTTGATCTGTACAAAGGATACCATCAAGTTTTAATGGATGAGATTGACGCTTCAAAAACGGCCTTCATTACTGATTTCGGCATTTTCGCTTATAAAAAGATGCCATTCGGTTTAAAGAATGCCGGAGCCACTTATCAAAGGATGGTAGACAAGCTTTTTCGGCACCTGATTGGAAAGGAGGTCGAAGTGTATGTTGACGATATAGTCGTCAAAAGCAAAAGCACTTCGGAGTACGAACACAACCTCAAGTCCACTCTCAACGTGCTCAAGAAAGCCAACCTCAAACTTAATCCCCAAAAGTGTACCTTTTTGGTAGATTCGGGAAAGTTTCTGGGTTGTTGGGTTTCAAAGGACGGACTCAAGGCAAACCCCTCAAAAGTTCAAGTCGTTCAGAACATGGCAATGCCGAAGTCCATACATGACGTGCAAAGGCTAACCGGATGTCTAGCCGCACTGAATCGATTCCTTTCCCAAGCAGCCGAAAAGCAACTGCCGTTCTTCAAGGTGTTGAAAAAGGCACCAAAGTTCGAGTGGGGAGCCGAGCAGAAAAAGGCCTTTGACGAGCTCAAAAGTTATCTAGCCGAGCTTCCTCTTCTCTCTGCTCCAACCGAAGCCGAAGTAATATTCTTATACTTAGCGGCATCGGATCAAACCATCAGCGCGGTGCTTGTACGAGAAGAAGGCCTAAAGCAGCTTCCCATCTATTTTACAAGCCGAGCATTAAGAGGTCCAGAAACCAGGTATCAACCTCTGGAAAAGATTGCTCTGGCATTAGTAAATGCAGCAAGGAGACTGCGGCCATACTTCTATGCTCACAAGGTAGGCGTCTTAACTGATCTGCCACTTCGGCAAGTGTTGACCAAACCAGAAGCATCAGGCAGAATCGCCAAGTGGGCTATAGAGTTGGGAGAGCACACAATTGAATATCTACCTCGGAAAGCCATCAAGGGACAAGCCTTGGCAGATTTTCTTGCAGAAGCAAAGTTCGATCAAGCAATTCCTGTTATTGCCGAACAGAAGGATTCTGCCAATGCCGAACTAGCACAGCCCTTGGAATCCGAAGTAGAGCCGCCGGACTGCTGGAGCGGATTCGTAGATGGAGCTTCAAACAAGATGGGAAGTGGAGCTGGTATTTTACTTGTCGCTCCCGACGGACACGAGGTAACCTACTCACTTCGGTTCCTATTCCCCACTACTAATAATGAAGCCGAGTACGAAGCCCTCCTGGCCGGACTCCAGCTAGCGCAAAGTCTGCTCGTCAAATCTCTCAAAGTCCATTGTGATTCACAAGTCATAGTAAATCACATGTTGGGTACAAGTGAAGCTCGTGACGAGAGAATGAAGAAGTATTTGGACAAAGCGCAAAGCATCAGCCGAAGTTTCTCCTATTTTCGGATAATCCGCATTCCCAGAGCGGAAAATAGCCGAGCAGATACCTTAAGTGAGTTGGCCTCAGATCCGAGCTCAAAGGCGGAAGAATTAATGCATCGAAGCATTGATGAAGCCGAGGTACATTCAGTATCCAGCTCGCCGAACTGGATGACGCCGATCTTGCAGTATCTGGATCAAGGACAACTGCCCGAGGATAAGAGAGAAGCTCGGAAGATCACGTGCCGAGCACTTCGGTACGAACTTCATGAAGGAGTCCTCTTTAGAAAGTCTTACCTCCAGCCGTTATTGCGGTGCGTAGGACCAGAAGAGACGGACTACATCCTCAGAGAAGTTCATGAAGGATCGTGCGGTAGCCACATCGGAGCCAGAGCTTTAGCTAAAAAAGTTCTGAGATGGGGATATTATTGGCCAACCATGGTACAAGAGGCAGTGCAGCTCGTCAAGAAGTGTACGAAGTGCCAAATTCATGCAAATGTCCCAAGGATGCCGCAGACCGATCTATACACTATGCAAAGCCCTTGGCCTTTCATGCAATGGGGCATAGACATAGTGGGACCACTTCCTCAAGCTCCTCGGCAAATGAAATTCCTTATCGTTGCCGTGGACTACTTCACGAAGTGGGTGGAGGCTGAACCATTAGCTACGATAACGAGCTCAAAGGCATTGGACTTCGTCTGGAAGAACATAGTGTGCCGATTTGGCATACCTCACATCCTCATCTCGGATAATGGGACTCAGTTCACCGACAAGACGTTCAAGAATTGGTGCCAAGAGCTGAACATTCAACAGCGGTTCACTTCGGTCTCCCATCCCCAAGCAAACGGACAAACGGAAGTAACGAACCGGATTCTGGTGAAAGGGTTAAAAGCTCGGTTAGAACAAGCCAAAGGACAATGGGTAGAAAATCTCCCTCAAGTCCTATGGTCCTATCGAACTACACCCAAAACCTCCAACGGTGAAACTCCGTATAGTCTGGTGTACGGCACTGAAGCCGTAATTCCGGTGGAGATCGGCGTACCCAGTCCCCGAACTCTAAATTTCTCCTCAGAAATGAATGACGATGGACTGAGAGCAGAACTAGATCTCGCCGAAGAAAGAAGAGAATTGGCGTGCATAAAAGCAGCCAAGTATAAGGAGCAAGTAGCCCGGTATTATAACCAAAGGGTGAAAAAGCTTCAATTTCAAGTGGGAGATCTCGTCTTGAGAAACAACGAAGTAAGCCGAGCAGAAAAGCTGGGCAAACTCGAGCCCACATGGGAGGGTCCGTATCGGGTGTCAGAAGTCCTCGGCAAAGGGTCTTATAAATTGACTCACATGTCAGGAGAACAAGTACCCCGAACATGGCACGTCTCCAACCTCAAGAAGTTCCACTTGTAAGAGACAAAGTCCGGTCAGTCTGTCTTGTGTCTAGTTCGGTCATAGGGGTACATGTTTTTATTTGTTTGTTTTTACTTGTACCTTTTACTTGTCGTTTTATAAAAAGTTTAAAGTTTTTTTGCTTTCATCTTTTTCATTTTTTCTCTATGTGTTTTGTCTCTATGTGCTTGTCGTCTCTTACAAATGGTACCAAGGTATATCGTTCTTTAAAGACTGATCCCCTTTTTAGATCGATTATTAAAGACTATTGTGAGTCCAAGCTTCTAAGGAGGATATAAGACCACAATTCAGCTTAACAAGCAGTCCGTCTGAAACGAACTGCAATAAGCCAACGATTGTGAGTCCAAGCTTCCAAGGAGGATACAAGACCGCAATTCAGCTTAACAAGCACTTCGTCTGAAACGAACTGCAATAAGGGAAAGTCCGATCCACGCGATAAACCTCGCCGAATTAGGACGACCAAGTTCGGTCAAAGAAGTTTACCTCATAAGACCGGGGACGACCACGTCTAGTCAAAGAGGTTTACTGCATAAGACCACTTCGGTTAACTGGGAAAGTCCGATCCACGCGATAAAACTCGCCGAATTAGGACAAGGGAAAGTTCGATCCCGGCGACAAATCGCCAAATTAGAACACAAACCAAGTCCGGTCAAAGATGTTTATTTCATCAGACCAAAGACGAGTCCGGTCAAAGATGTTTATTTCATCAGACCAAAGACGAGTCCGGTCAAAGATGTTTATTTCATCAGACCAAAGACGAGTCCGGTCAAAGATGTTTATTTCATCAGACCAAAGACGAGTCCGGTCAAAGATGTTTATTTCATCAGACCAAAGACGAGTCCGGTCAAAGATGTTTATTTCATCAGACCAAAGACGAGTCCGGTCAAAGAAGTTTACTTCATAAGACCAAGGACCAAGTCCGGTCAAAGAAGTTTACTTCATAAGACCGAGGACAAGTACGATGAAATTTTTTCGCTAAGCTGTAAATACAGTGTTAGAAGCGAAAACAAAATTTCATTTTTCAAATCTTGTTCGGCATACAACTCCGCTACCCTACAAAATGGCGTTACGCTATTACAAAGGACTATTCTACTGTCCAGGGTTGCTGAAGTTAAGCCACCTATCTGCAAAATCCTCTGGAAGCCGAGTTCGGTTGTTCCGAGCAGATGAAGAATAAGCAGGTCGACGAGATGCTATCCTCGACCCAACGCCTCTTCCCCGAGCCCGAGAAGTCCTAACACCTCGGCGATGAAGAGTCTCTGCAATAAGCATCTGCTGATCTTGCTCGCTCATAGTCACAACTCCTCGGCGAAGTTCAGTCCGTCCCTGTCTTGACGATTCCGGTTGCTCCTGAGCCCGTTCTCGTCTTGACGTTTCCGGCTGTTCCGGAGTTCGTTGTTGACTGGGAGTAGGATTTTGAACAAGGGAACCAGAGGTTTGATCTGGAGTGCGAGCATCTGTTGGCACGATATGCCGAAGGAATCTTTCTATGGAGGGGCGCCGAGAAAGAACAATGTTGTACCGAGAAGCCCAGCGCCGCAATGATTTCACAACTTGTTGGCAAGCCGAGCTCTCCAGCGCATTGTTCCTCCGGAGTACATGATATTCCTCCCACAGTTCGTCAACTCGACTCTGAACATCTGATATGGTCACTCCCCCGCGCACACGGATGTAATCCTCGTACGCAGTCCTCTCAGCAATGGTCGTATTCAGCTCGGCCTCCAGATCCTTCTTATCGGACTCTAAGTCCTTATTATCGGCCTCCAGCTTCACTAAACGAGCCAGAAGCTCGTCATTCTTCGTCTGATCGGCTATAGCTCTTTTCTCAGCTTCGTCTAAAGCCGAAGAGTACAGCCGTTTCCAGTGAAGTATCTCCATCTCCTTGAGTACAAAGCAGCTATATTAGTTCGGCAGCTGTACCGAGCAGATAGTAAAATACAACAGGAATAAAGGCGAGTACGAAAAGCTATACGAAGACAAGTGTAGAGAATTTTTCATTCACAAGGAAAATTTTTACACTAGGAGGGCTTCAAGGCCATTTTACAAGGAAGAAACTAGACTAAGAGAAGGGAGACGAAATCATACTCCACCAGCTTCGTCTCCGGCTCCTTGGTCTGGTTCAGCTTCTTTCTCCTGAGCTACCTCAGCCTCGGCCTCGCCTCCTGCCGGCCTCGCCCCCGCCTCCTGATCGGCTTCCTTCTCCGGATGCCCGGCCCGCTCGACTTCGGCCTCCAGCTCCAGCGGCTCGGCCTCACCCTCTCCGTTGTAAGTCGAAGCGGGTGAAACGGGTCCCACGGAGGCAAAGATAGCCTCCAGGTTCTCGTCCCGATCAGCTCGACAACTCCGGACTCGGTCTGCAGAAAGCAGGACCGAGGATGAAGCGAGCTCCTCAAGGAGCGGCAGATTCTGAAGCCGAGCTGCTATCTCTCGGCTGTACAGAGGCAGCACGACGTCGGCCCCCTGCTCGCCCTTATCGGTAATTAGCCTTACCAGACTACCGACAAAGGGCGAGAACTGGCTGCTCAAAAAGAGTTTCTCCGTGTAAACACGGAGAGCCTCCCCCTGGGCAGCCACGGCGGCAGCATCCCTCCGTTTCGTCTGCTCTCGCTGGATGACGAGCTGGTTTTTGGCAAACTGAGCTTCATCCTGGGCCGAAATCCTAGCAGCTCTGGCTTTCTCAAAGTTAGCCTCAGCCTGTTCGGCCCGATGACAAGCAGCCGCCAACTTCCTCTGCATCTCAGCATAGTCATTGGACGCTTTGGAGAGTTCGACGGCGACGAGCTTGGAGAGCATATCGTTCCTCTGAAAATGGATAAAGAAAAAAGTCAACAAAGGGGCCACAAAAAATACAGGAAAAAAGCAAGGCCAGAAAATCAAGAAGAGAATTCACCTCGGCGAAGTCCGTGGGCCATAAAAACGGCTCACAGATACGTTCCGAAGGAGGCGCCAAGACCACATCTTTCTCTGGCGCTCTCGGGGGCTTCTGGGCCTTCCCCTTCCCCTTTGCCGAAGTCGACTCCGGCTTCTTCGGATCCGAAGAGGTTTTTTGCCTTTTCGGAGTCCTCTCGGCATCAGACGCCGAGCTGGTGGTTTTCGGCCTCTCCGGCTCCTTGGACTCCGAAGATTTGCGGCTAGCCTTATTCAGCATGTACACTGCCAAAAAGCAAGAAAGCAAAGTCAGATTTTCTTCGTTAAAGCAGTAGAGCATAAAGATAAAGAGAAATCCTCACCCTCGGCCTCTTCGTCCGAAGACGAGATGTCGAACACGACTTCGCCCTTGACGAGCTCAGACTCCGTGTATTGTTTCCTAACTATGGGAATCTTGTTGAGCTCGCCATCGAGCTCGTCCAACGGTTCAGGCCGAGGATGACGGATAACGGACTCCGGCCCTCTCCAGGGAAAACTAGGAGCCGCGGTCCTATCATAGTAGAAGAAGCGATTTTGCCACTTCGGCCACTTCGTTTTACAAAAGGCCCTAAAGGGCTGTAAAGGGATCAAGTAAAACCAAGACCCCTTCCTCTTAAATTGAAAGAATTTAAGGATCGCCTTCAAAGACAAATCCCTTCCTAACCTACGGAGTTCGGCAGCGAAGGCCGACAAGTGCCTCCAAGAGTTCGGAGTCACTTGGCCTAAAGGAAGCTGAAAAAAATCTAGTAAATCTATAAAGGCAGAAGGGAGGGGGAAACGAAGCCCGCATTCTAAGCAGGCCTCGTACACGGTGGCGTACCCCTCCGGCGGGGAGTCAGCCCTATGATCACCGTCAGGTACCACCGCCTTCCCCCCAGGAAAAAAGTATTTTTCGGGTAGGGATATCACAGTATCCTTACTCAAAATACTATGGAAATACTCTACGGTCTTCTCCCCGGACTCTTTCCGGCCAGAAGACCCCTTATCCCCTTTCCTACCGCTACCCGACTCCGAAGAAGAAGAAGACATTTTTCTTACTTTTTGAAGGTGAAGAAAGTCTGAAGAAGCTCTTGAAAGCGGAAGAAAATTTCTCGAGAAAGAGAGAGTATAGAAGACGCAACAGCAAAGGTGTTCAAATGAGGAAGAAAGAGCATATTTATCAGATTCGGGAAAGATTTCGAGATCGTTGCGCCGTTTCGAATCCCACCTTTTCAGGATTCAACGGCCGGATTTTACTGTCGCATTTAATGCAGGCACGCGCAAGGCACGTCCCCTGACGTCAGCCTCCCCCTTACCATTATCCAGAATGCCGAAGTGACTCACCTCGCCGAAGTGATTCACTTCGCTTTTCGGGGGGGGTAGTGATGGGGTACGAACTAAACCCTAATGGCAAGCCCAATAACAGTGACGGCCCATCAGCCCAGAGCCCAAGAAAGAGTATCTGTTCGGCACCAAAGAGTTCGGCACGACCAAAGAGTTCGGACTCAGCCTACAGCTCGGTAAAAGCCGACCAGTCAAGCTCTCCTCTCAGATCGGCAAGAGCTGATCGGTAAAGTCCAGCAGTTCGGTCTCAGCATTCGACCGAACTAGGAGTTAGTGGACTCATGAAAGGCCTCCACGACCTCCGCTATACCCACGATCTATTTAGTGGTACGAAGCAGTTATTGAGCAGTTATTGCTCACCCACGATCTTGTTAGTGGGGCTGCAAACCACGACCTTAGTTCAATGTATAAATAGAACTTAGATCAGATAGAAAAGGGTTAAGCTCTCTAGAGATAAAATCACATAGCAAGTCTGTGTTGTAAGCTGCAATCCCAGATCAAGCAATACAATCTTGCCCTCCCTTCTTCCCGTGGACGTAGATTTACTTCAGTAAATCGAACCACGTAAATTCTTTGTGTCATAGTCTTTATTCTCTACCAGCATTTACTCACATCAGAAATTCGCGGATCCATCAAAGTAAGAAGTACTACATGCAGTAGTAGTAAGACCATCCACATCCATGTCTCAATACCGTCTCAATATCGTCTCATCCCTTAACTATTCATGGGCCTCACTGCACTTTTTACCCCATCTCTTAACTAAGAAACATCACATGCAACCCTCCATCTCTTAACCATCTCATCCCTTAACTATTCATTCAATTTTATTTTTTATTTTTATTTCCAACAAATTTAATTAATATTTCATTGAAATATTAAATTAATACTAATAATTCATAAAATCATTAAAAACCACGAAAACTACAACATCCGAAAATACGAAAAATACATAATTGAAATCCTAATATTAAAATTATTAAAAAATAGAAGAAAATAAAATATTGGAAAAAACGGCTATAAACGACTAGTATTTTTGGGGAAAAAAATATTATTTTCTATTTTCAAATTTTTTGTAATTAAAAAAAAAACTTAACGGATATAAACGACGCTCACTCGCAGGCTGGCGAGTAGCGTCACGGCCACACTAGAAAAAACATGTAGCGACTAGTGACGAATGTTTGAACCATTATTTTTTTTTCTTGTTTTACGTTTCTTTCCCATTTTAGTATTTTGTATTTTTTCCATCTTTGATATTCTATTGGTGGATATTTCATTCATTAATCATCACACGTGGAATCATCTAAGGTTTCACTTGGTTGTCATGACTGATCCATTAAGCATTGAGATGAGATTATTTTAATTGAAAGAAAATAGCTATGACTAATTATCACATTATTATTCATCTAAGATTAAATTGTGATATTCAATCTCATGAACCTAAACACTAACATATATTTAATCCTAATATATAATCTTGCGAACCAAATTGATATAGCATCGGTTGGACTTAAACTGAAAAGGTTTCTATAGTTGGGTTTGTACATTGATTTGTTTCTTAAAGTCCATACAAAATTATGGGCTGTGACCAATAATATCAAGTTCATAAAGCCCACTTTTCTCTTTGCGTAGTAAAATAGTACTACTAACAACTTTCAATTTTGAATATGTTGGTTCAGATTAATTTTTAAAATATTATCTCAACAGATATTATTCTTTTGTCTTATTTCATACTCGTTCATTATATGCTTTGGGATTTGATCTCAATACTGAATGTATTCTCATCCAATATCTAACTAAAAACACACATTGTTTCATCATTTTTTCTTCATTATATGTTTTTTTGAACAATTATACATATATTTTCTATGCCCAGTAATAAAAGTCAATTATATTAGATGCCACAAAGTTTAAGGAAAAATTGATAAAATAAATATAGTATAAAATAATAAATGAAAAAATAATTAAAATATTTTTAATAGAAAATGACCTCATCTCATAAGAGAAAAAAAACCCCTTCATACTCCCTACAAAACCTTCTCGTGCCCATCACTATAACTTTCAAAATTAAATGATAATCCAGAAACTTTGATTTGATGAAAACATAAAAATTGAAATAAAATTGTAAATTTTTTGAAGTAACTATCCCTATATAAATATAGCAGTAGTATCTATTAGACAAATTAAGAGACAAATCAAAATTCGTCCAATTATTAGTATATATATATTAATAAAGTAGAATATCTATGAGATCTATTAGATAATTAGACATCCAATATTTGCAAAGTTTTAAAAAGTCATACACTATTCCACATCGGTCGCCCAAAATCATTATATTTCTGCTTTTAGTCGAAAAAATCTGAGAAGAAACTTCTATTTGTATGCTGGTAGTTAGGCAGTTAGCGGTCTCTTTACTTCGATGTAATTAAGATTGATGGTATATTAAATAAAGCTCCCTTTCAAAAAACAAAATATGCCTGCATTAACCAATAACTAGCTTATACGTCATCAAACCATGCGTTTGCATGCCCATATTAGTAGCGCTATAAACGAGCTATTTATATTGATTTATAGAGTTCACATTTGAATTTTTGTAATTATTTTGATTTAATTAAGAGCATTGGCTAATTACTAAAAAGTAAAGTAACAAGATTGCGTACGTGCTATTTGTCGTACTGGTAATTTCCTTGCCGCTGAAAATAATTATGTCAACATGATTATAAGCATATAAGATCTCAATCTGAACAAGGAAAATATGTAAGAAAATGAAATTACTCAATATCAGGCCCTCCACGATGGGGCGGACGAGGACGAAGCGCGGACGATAGGGCATCGCCCGCGTCATCATCCTCCCACTGTGGGCGACGCGGACGATGCAACGCGTTTTAGTTTTTTTTTTTAAAAAAAATCGAAAATTTTGTTATATATATACCTCAGCTTCACATTTCATTTGTAAGTTTTCGATTAACTTTTAAACTCTCAAATTACGCAATAAAATGGATTCCGGTGGATACTCAAGTCCTAGTAGCCCGATGTTTGGAGATGGCACACAATGGCCGGGTACACAACCTGGCGAATATCGGTCGTTCGATGGCGCGGACGTTGTTGGATACACACAACGCCCTTATGAAGTGTACGGATCCGGCCCAAGCCGAGCGCCTCCAGAGGTTGAGCGATGAGTTGAGCCGGAAGTTGGGGCTTTTGTAGGATAGTCATTTTTTTTCTAACTCGTGTAACTTTTTTTTAACCGTTCTTTTAGTTAATCGTTGTGTTTTTTAATAAGTTTGCATTTATATATTTCAAAACATTTAAATTAAATAACAAAACAATAGTAAAATGCTTAGGACGCCCCACTGCAGGTGGAATGGCAGGAGGATAAAATGCTGATGTGGCGGTGCATGGGGCGGGCTTTAGGGCTACTCATTAAAAACATTTCTTAAATAAAAATACTTTCGGAGCATTAAAATTTAAAAGCAAAAAAAAATCAATTTCCCAAATTCCACAGCGAAACAGTCATCCTTCATCCCCTCCAATTTTTCTCCGCAAAAAAAACTCACGCTTCTCTCTCTCTCTCACACACACACGCAGTATTCAACGTGTTGAGTGGCTATTTTTAATAGTATTCCTCAGTATTGCGTATATTTCAAGGCGGAGACGAAACATCGCCCTCGCATATGCTTAATTCCATCTGATTATCGTGGAGGAAGAGGTCAGCCAGCGATGCGCCTAACCGTTTGGATTCATCCACACGCTAACCCTAACCGTAACCCTAACCGTCGCAAATGTCGTCTCTGCCCGATCACAACGCGGTGTTTGACCCGAACAATCCGGGCAGGAAGCGGCATTTCAGCTGGCCCGAGCAATTATCCGGCGAGAGGTTCGACCAGAACGACGTATTGAAGCACGTGATCCTTAAACTGCACCTCCGCTCTATCTCCCACTCCGGCTCCACCACTCCTCAATCCGAGTCGGAGCCTGACTCCGAATCGCTGAATTCGAGCCCGCTCTCCGCCGCGCCGGATTGCTCCAGAGCCTTGTCTGATGAGCTGTTGCTGAATGTTCTTAGTAGAATTACGGACAGGAAACAGCACTTGTCGAATTCGCTTGTGTGCAAGGCGTGGTGCCTGATTTCTGGAAGGTTGATTCAGTCGATTAAGGTATTGGACTGGGAGTTTTTGGAGTCCGGGAGGTTGAGTTTACGGTTTCCTAATTTGTTCGATGTTAACATTGTGCCTGCTAGTATTAATTTCGAGACGAATTCGGCGATTTTGTTGAGTTGTAAATTGTTGGATGTTTACCTGAATTCGGATGTGTTGGGAAATGATGGTCTTTTTGTTAGGAGAGATGATATTTTGGATAGTGAGAGGATTGATAGATGTGTAAAAATGTTGGCTAAGAGGTGTAGAAACTTGAGAAGAATAGTTTTGATGAATGCTAGTGAGGAGGGGTTAGGCTGCTTGGCCAATGACTGTGAATTACTTCAGGAAATGGAGTTGCATTACTGTGGTGATTTATCACTTAAGGGGGTTTGTAAGTTCAGAAATTTGCAGATATTGAAATTGATTGGGAGAATAGGGGGGATTTATGATTCAGTGGTTTCAGATATTGGAATGACCATATTGGCACAGGGGTGTGGGCGATTGGTGAAGCTCGAATTGGTAGGATGTGAGGGGAGTTATGATGGGATCAAGGCTATAGGGATGTGTTGTCAGATGTTAGAGGAGTTGACACTCTGCAACCATAGGATGGAAGGAGGGTGGATAGCGGCCCTGTCGTATTGTGGGAACTTGAAAACCTTGAGTATCCAGTCGTGTAAGTATATTGATCAAAGTCCAGGACCGGATGAGCATTTAGGGTCGTGCCCAATGCTCGAGGAGTTACATTTGAGGCGATGTCATATGAGGGACAAACATGGTGTTAGGGCGTTGTTTCTGGTTTGTCAGAATATCAGGGTCCTAGAAATAGAAGACTGTTGGGGATTGGATGACAGCATATTTGCTGCTGCAACAATTTTTAGGTATAAACTATAGTTTCTTTTTGCTCCAATCGTAAGGTTGTGCAATGCTGTAGGACCTATAGATTATATTGCTTGATTTGCATGGTGAAGTTTTAATGAGTGTTGAGCTTGTGTTTATTCATATGCCATTTCCACTTCCGTGGGAAGGGTTAAAACCCTATGCATTAGATAAGGAGATAGTTGTGAAATTAACTGTTCACATATGGTCTAAATCTGCCCTGAAGTATACTTCTTAGGCGAATATTGGGTAATCTCTTTTGCACAAATTAAGACTTCAAAATTGATAGAATCGGTGAACCTTTTGTTATGATGATTATACATCAAAGATTGCTTGTCAGTAAGAAATTGGTTTTCAAGACCTTTGAAGTTGCATCAAGGTTTATCTGGTAGGAACAAAATCTCTGTGGTCTCTGTTGTTGATCAAGACTTATTGATTGCTTATTTTGTTTGTAGGTCCATAAGATCTGTCTCACTAGAAGGTTGCTCATTACTGACGACTGAAGGATTAGAATCAGTAGTTCTTTCTTGGATAGAAATTGATAGGCTTAAAGTAATTTCATGTAGCAATGTGAAGGACAGTGAAATAACTCCAGAATTAGCGACCTTATTTTCTGATCTCAAAGAATTGAAATGGAGGCCTGATTCCCGGTCGCTACTATCAGCGAGCCTCACAGGGACAGGTGTTGGAGAAAAAGGTGGTAAATCTTTGATCAGCAAGTGAGGCAGGGATCAGAACTGATAATTGTATGAAGCAGTTCGAGATAGCAGTTGTGCCGGAGAGTAGCAAGGTACTAATCTTGCTCGGAAAGCACACAGGAATAATTTTAGCTTATCAAACCCTTTCATTCTGTATAAATTTGATTATTAATATCCCTTTGGTAGAGTTGGCTTGGCTGCTGTATTTTACTGGTGCAGTAGTTTACCTTCTGTTTAGGATAGATAATGCATGAGAAGTGTATTAGGAGTATTTATTATTTTAGGAATAAAAGTTGATTTATATCTTAATATTTCTATTATTCCAGTCTAAATGACTAGAGAGGTTTCGCAATTTATGAGCTACATATTGATGGATTTTAGTGTGGCAGCTAAGAACATGAAATTATGTCAATATGAAAGTTGAAAGTTGTTCATAATTTTCACAGGCATATAATGTTGATTAGGTGTAAGAGTTGAAAGTTTAAGTAGTTTATTTTTTTAGTGAGTTTTTGATTGTGGGCTTTTGAGACCTGTGTTTGGCAAATGTACAAGAATGAAAATTAGTGTTTCTTCTAAAGGGATAAGTATTTTGGTGTTATAAGTGGCAGAATATGATTGGTTGTGCGCATGTGTTTGACATCATACACTACACATAACATGTCTCTGCTTACGAGCATCAGCAGTAGCGCGGAGCTCCCGGCGGAATTCCCAAAAACACATCCTGCCACGTCATGCGGACTTCCCACTGCACAGTGGCGGAATTCCTCACGGAATTCCCTACGGACTTCCCACAATAATGCAATAAATGAGAATTTTGCAGGAATCAACGCAATGGCGGACGTCCGCACGGAATTCCCCGCGGAATTCCGCGGAACACCGCGGAACTACGAATTACTCGACGGAATTCCGTATCCGTGCATGCCACGCACAATGGCGGACGTCCGCTACTGAATTCCCGCACGCCGGTGAGAATTCCACGATGACGTCCGCCTGATACTCTAAAACAACAAATTCGTATCTAAAACGCCAATTGACTGAGCTGGATAACACAAAATTTACAATCATTTTCGACAAATATCACATTAAATTTAATCACTACTACTATTTTAACTATCTAAATCAGCCTCAAACAAAAAAATTATTTTATATCTATATATTTTATCTAAACATAGTACATTAATCTCATAACACTGAATATTATAACGATATTGTTTTATTATTATATTTGCATAATTAAAGTACTTGCCAATATTATTATTAAAAAACCAATACTAATAAATTCAGAGCAAATACAATACTGTATATAAAATCAATTAACCTCATTCTCTCTTCTCCTCAATTAAGCCCAAGCCCAAAATATTAAGTATAAATCAAATAAACAACATGCAAACACAGTACTAAACCAGTCTTTGAGCTCTGCTGTTCTTCTTCAGGCAATTCTTGTTCTTCTCTTCCGGTATGTTTATTTCTTTCCTTTCCCTTCTCTATTGGCTAATATGCAATGATTTGGAACTTGAATTCAGTAATATAAAGTTAATCTCGATTATAGATCTATATTTCTTAGCTGAATGGGATTTCAATCGGTACTCGGCAAATCGTGATTACTTTTAGTTGTTTCTTTGACCTTTTGGTCTAGAAACGATATTGTTTTGATTGGAAGCGTTATGTCTGACAATTAATCTCTCTGATGATCTATTTTTTCCGTTTGTTATACATAAAATTTACCTGATTATTGGTTATAACGTTTTGTTAGATTCAATTTTTCCATTCTGATCTGTTGGCTATTATTTTTCAATTTTTTTGGTGGACTAAATTAAGATGCATGCACATCTGGGAAAGTCGGTATCCCGAGTTAATTGTGGAACTTGGAACCCTCCTATTTGTTAAGTTGTGCTTAGAGTAGTTTAGGGGATTTTAGGGCAGCAATGCTTGAAATACATTTGATTTACTCTGCATACTATTACTATATTTTAAACTGCAATGCCCTTGAGATGAGTAAATGTATTGATAAGGTTGTAGAACAATCGCTGAATCAATGTTGATGGGAAATATAGAGTGCTGTGCCGATTTGAGCATGGAGTGACGTATATATTGGCCTAAAAGACATGATCTGTGCTCCTCAGCCATCTATGTTTTACTTGCTCAGTCTTGATGCCGTAGAGATTAGTCTGTTACTGCATCAACAACTTGTGATATTGGTTTGCAATTTTGTATGTAGATGTCTCAAGTAGTTTTTGCTGCGCTCACAATTAGTCTTTTAGCATAAAGCTTGACTCTTATCCTAAAAGACATGATTGTGCTGGTTTCCTCAATCATCTATGTTTTACTTGCTCATTTTTTGTGCTGCAGAGATTATAGTCTGTCACTGCATCAGCACCTTAATTGTGATATTGGCTTGTAATTTTATACATAGATATGTCTCAAGTAGTTTTTGACGTAAAGCTCATACTCTTATCCACTCCCCATGAAATTGCTAGTTGTAGATTTAATATTCCGAATAAAATATATTTGGCATAGCTGATCAAGATATAGTGTACCTATTTTGGCTGTGCTCTACTGAAGTTGGTGGTGCAGAAATGGCAACCGGTGGAGCCGCACCCCAGAGGGGAACTGCAGCAGCTGCAGCAGCTAACCTCCGTCGTCGGAGAACAGCTGGTGGAGGGGCCGGTGGTGGAGCAGGTGGAACTATGCTACAATTCTACACGGATGATGCTCCTGGACTTAAGATCTCCCCAAATGTTGTGCTTGTAATGAGCATCGGTTTCATAGCTTTTGTTGCGGTCCTTCATGTTATGGGCAAACTTTACTTTGTTCGCAAGGAGTAGAAACACACTGCCCTCTTGTACTAGTATTCTGGGAAGTTTCGGTGTGTTTTAATTTTATAAGTGAAACTGAAACTAAAATAATCTAACTTTTCATCTCTACATGTTCTGCCTTGATTCATTTCATTAGCTCAACTGGAGTGATGAAGCAGTTAGATTTTAATGATCAATTTTGTTTTAATTCCTCTTGCGAAAGTCGCCACATCCATATGTATACTGCTATAATTCTGCAGGAAAATATGAGCACTAATAATGCTGAGACTCTGGGAGTGGGAGTCGGTTTTTGTGCGAGAAGAAATTTCAAATTAGATTAGCAACAAAAATTAGAAATGAGTAAGGTCTGCTTAATTTCAATTACAAGATTAAAAGCATTCGATTCTCAGTTAAAAGACCGATTTAAAAAACGTTCGGTTTCTTATAATCATTGAACCATTTTATTAAGTTAAATTGTATTGACCATTAAAATTTTAATAGCTCATCGTTTTCTTGATCTAAAATTAGATTAAATTATAATGTCAAGAATCATAAACTACCAAATACAGTACTATAAACGGAGTAGGAGTAATATTTTTGAACCAAAACCATAAAACAATAATAGTATATAAGAGTATTTTTGACAATTACATCCTAGTGCCAATTACTAAACCAGGATTAAAATAGACAAATTTGTCAACTCTCCGATGCATATTACTCCTAAATAAGAACATTTACTTGTACATTTGTACATAGTTACATATAAATAAAGAATCCATACTCTAGAGGTTGGTTTAATGAAGATTGTCGGGTATCCCGGCAGATACAAGACTATCATCAACAGGTTTGGGGCCTCCAAAAGACCTTGATACTGATTCGAACAACTTTTCAATCTCAGAGGCACACCTCGTAAACGACCTACTCCAGAAGCTGTACCTCGGATTCTGCAAAGCACCAACGGGCTTAAGAAACCATCCAAAAACCCTCCATAAGAAAATTTTAATCACGTTTTTACCTTGATCAGCTCAATAAAAGTAATCAGAAGACCCCATGGATGAGGCCTATTGACAATCAAACGTTCTAATAATACTCTAGTGATCTGCTCCTGGATCGTTTCCTGCATCAAACGATAACCATACAGACAACAAATGTTGAGATCTTGATTGAGGGGAATTTCTCCGAAGCTTGAGGGGAAAGCATTGCACACCTGGTTTGATTCATGAAACAGATAAAGAAGAATGAAGGAGAAGTAATGGGTGTGATTGTTTGGATAACGCAATTGATTGGCAACAGCATTAAGGAAGAGGTATCGGCCCTCTGTATCAAGATCCATTATCAACGTCTGAAAAATATCCAGAGCAGCACTCACTAAGAATGCACTCATATTAGCCATGCTTTGAGCATGACCCGCTTGCAGTTGCTGAGCCTGAACAAAATTTCGAAATGATTTTTGACTTGGATCAGAGTAAAAGATGGCAAACATAAGGGAAAGGAGCAAATTTTCAAAAAAGAGTAGATGATTGAGTTAATAGGAATTAAGAAAGGAAACTGGGAAGGACGGACCTGCATCCCAACATAAAGAACAAGGGAATTAATTAGAGGAACATTGTAACGAGTCCCAGCGCGTTCAACATCATTTGGAGAGAGAAGAAGCTTCTGCTTCAACTCAGTGAGAAATGCAGATCCTTGTTGCCTAGTCTGCATAGGTAATTGCTTATAACATGAGACTCACAGAAGAAAGCTTTAAAACTACAGATTAATCATTATATTTACTTTCTTGTCCTTACCTTAAGATACTCATCCACTTCGTTCTTGATCTGCTTTGCTTTAAGTGCGGCATCAACCTCCGAAAGAATTCTCGGTGATTGAGTAATCTCAGGCAGAAGGTCAATCTACAGCATCACATAATGTGGTATTCAGAAACTATCTTACAGTCCACAATATATAATATTAAGTTCAGATATGGACCTTTAAGTTGGGAGTAGAAGGATCTGGAAGCCTCATATTGCGAGGAAATGCACTAAGGATTATATTTCGCATTTGTATGCAGCTGGGGGGTATGACATCACAAAAGCTGAAATGATAATCACAAAGGAACTCTGGAAAATCATGAAGTAGCACCAACAACACTCGGAGCGTCCCTTTGTATAGAAAATGCACCTGGAGAAATACAGGATTAAGTTGCATCAACATCAACACACAATAGCGGTCGAGAACATGGAAATAGTTTTAAGAATTGTATACAAACCGGTTCCCCAAGTTGAACTTTCCTCAGGAATGGCTCCATGAACTGGAACAAGTCCACCAGTAATCTCTGGAAATATGGCCATCCTTTTTGTGCATTTGCAGTGAGCAACTTTGGCATAAAACTTCTATGACTTACCAACTCAAGCCATGCAAAGCTGAAAGCAGCTAGACAAGTTAGCTGTCATATAAAATTGAGCAGCTTCAATGTCAACAACATGAATATCGATATCATCCCTCAAAATTGGTGGGCCAACCATAATTTTCTACTATGATACAGACAAACAAAAAAATTCAGACCATATCATATCAACTATTGGTTTTTCAGGAAATTTCATGGAAAAAGAATAAAGAATTAGACAAGCACACAGACCTGAACCCTGGGACCTTTAGAGGCTGGATTGCATGGAAGGCATTTGCCAGACCAGTCAATACCTGAGAAGGTTTGACGACGATGAATATTTAAAAAGTAGTAGCTGTACAATTCGAAAGGTCTACTAGAAAAGAAACCTGGACCAGAAACTAAATCTTGGAATATAGTCACTATCTTTTATGGGAAAAAGGTAACAATCTTACTACCCCATAGCTGAACTAAATGCAAAAATATGATACCTGAAAATTTGCACCATCAAACACAGGATCCAATGAACACAAATCAAGCAGCCAATTAACAAACAACCTAAAGTAGGGCCTTGGATTAAATGACGCCTTTCTCTCCTCAGCATCTTTTAGAATAAATTTAACCGTAACAGCAAGAACCTAAAGCAACCACAGTAGAGTACATTAGAAAGCCAGCCACGTCACAAAAAACAATCAATCTCTATTCTGAAACTCATACCTTGGGCAGAAGTGAAAGTTTACTGGAACCCTGATCCGCAGGGAAAAACTGGAAGGATTGAAAGAGTTAATGCAGACAGTATGGAGGACTGAGATTATAGAGATTGTAAATACATTGAATTGCCAAAAAGTACTTATGAGATGCCTACCTTCAGAACCGAGAAAACTAACTTCGCATATATATCAATAGCGAGAAATGAAAGAGTCTCCGATGATAAACAATGTGATACAGAGAGTTCCTGGTTTTGGACCATAATTAACATAAAATAACCATTATAACTGAACTATATTGTTAATAATAGTAAGAGTGGAATAGGACCCTCACCATAATCCTGCGGAAAAACCGATCCGTCATCTCATCTCCTTTAAGAAGCCCTCTCTGTTGCAAGAGTGAAACATGGCGAGCACAAGCTGCATCATTTGCTCCGGGCAGTTCGCATATTTGGTACCATTCAGTAAATAATGCGGATACCTGTGTCGGTATCAAATTCAAAGGTCAGAACATATGACTATAAAACATGGAATCCATGCCTACTGAAAGTGTGATCTAATTTCTATTTAAGAAAAAAAGATGCTCTGGCATCCTTTAACAAAGAACTACAAGAGAACTATCTGTGGCAAATA
Source organism: Salvia splendens (assembly GCF_004379255.2). Taxonomy (NCBI): domain Eukaryota; kingdom Viridiplantae; phylum Streptophyta; class Magnoliopsida; order Lamiales; family Lamiaceae; genus Salvia; species Salvia splendens. The sequence continues at coordinate 4,139,507 of NC_056033.1, read as the reverse complement.
AGCACGCATAAAGTAGTAAAAGGCACATGTGAAAATTTTTAATTCCATTTATACTTCCAACTAATATTGATTAAAAATAATTTACTATAACTTCAAAGCTTGTTCTGAATATGTTACAGGTTCCAGGAAGTGAGCTATATGTTGCGCGATGAGTGTGCAAATGCTACACGAACCGCTCTAGTAAGAGCTCACAAATTATTTAAAAGAATAAGGCAAATTGCTGGTACTGCAATGCAAGCTAAGGTAGTGAAAAGTCGCAAATCATTCATTTGGATTCAGACGACAAAATTGAGAAAAAGTACTAACCACATCCTACTTCTATGAATAACAAAAACGTTAGTTATACAGTGCAATTGAAAAAATAATCACAAGAACGTGGGAAAGGAAGAGGGGTTGAAGACTACAATCCAAACCTAGTATTTTATTAAACAAGATGTGAGACCATATGTGTAGCCTTAAGGAGAGCATAAACATGCATAAAACCATCAAACATCTTCCAAAACCATCATTGTACTGCTACATACAGATTTATAAAATCATAAGTAGATCCAATATTTAGTACCTGTTCAGAGAACCCAGCAGGATCAAAATCCACCAAATCTGTCACACTGAATTCTTCCCTGCTTGTTCCAGGAACAGTGGTCTGTTCCAGCAAATAAAAAAAATTCAGATGTTGAGAAAATTATCAAGAGATCAAAGACTAAAAGTGTGTAAAAGAAGAAATATCTGAGGACCTTTTTATCCCCCCTAGGGGTTCGTGCAATTTCTTCTTTACCAACAGCCAAAGGCAACAAATTTCCAGCATTAGCTGGGTTCTTAGCTATTTCAATCAGCTGTTGTAATGATTCCGGGGATCCAGGTCTTGCAGCAAGCTGAAAATTAGGAAAATAGTTAGGAACTCCAGAAATAATATACATAACATCGCAGGCATAATTGAAAGCAAACATGCCTTAGCCAGAGCATCTACAAGGTTGTGAAGCTCCGATATCACTTTAGAATCGTTCATAACCAAAGTTTGTATGAGAGAAATGGCAAATTCAGTTGCAGCCTCTGCACAGTAGACAAGGTAATCTCGATTAATATCTCCAACGCATCATACTAGACATACAATTTTCTATACATACTGTTTCTCCCAGCATCAAGTAGCTTTGCCATGTGAACATTATACTCCCCAAGGTTTAATAACTCGCTGTTAATAAGACCTATAGTGATATCTCTATTGAACTTCCTATCCTCCTCAGAGTATAAAACCTGTCATAATTGAGATTTGACACAATAAACACTTGTATGTTAATAAATGCAATAAACATACTCCCAGCCGGACTTAAAAAGAATAATATCGAATTGGTCATACCCAACTAGTGAGCTCCTTAACCACAAGCTTGCTGACATCACGTATAGCCGCCAGGATTGCCAGGTGAGCATCAACATGAGCACAATTTGATGCATTTTCATACAAGCCCTTGAAAGCCTAAAGGAAAAAAGTAATCCTAAGTAATATTATTTCCAGGACAGCAGTAAATATGAGCCAGAATAATGGCCAACCTTCTGGGCGACAGCCAAGGCTGCCTCATCTCGGCTGATGCACCTAAGGATGACTGCAGGAACTTCGGCAATAACTGCCTGTAAAGACCATACTGACAGTCAGATAAACACGTAACAGAAATCTAAGATATAGATAGCAATGGAGAGCACGTAATGAGATGAATGTGATATCGCATTTTTTTACCTGAATCTCAACCTCTTTCGCTTCATTAGCCAACTGATTTTCTAGCTGAAAGGGGTTTTGATAAGTATGTTAAAAGCCAAACAAAGTAAACCAAACTCAAGATGCTGATTCCAAGGACTAAACTCTCAACAAATTAGTTAAATCAATAAGGTGTATAGTACATATACCTTCTCTGAGATAGTCTGGTACTTTTCCAATGCATCCCCAGTGGTTATCAAAGGCTCTGTGACATTAGTTCCAGGACGCTCGGAAGACAGAGTTGCATTAGTAGGTTGTGCAGCATTTCCAGGTTCCTGCATTAATGAACTCATAAGGTTAAAAAGTGCACACAAAAAAGACAGATATTTACACCGAATGTACTTACTTTTGCAGAGCTAGAAGGTTCCATCACTTGCACATCAGTAGTCGAGACAGGAGGGAATGAAGGAATGGTGTCATTTTCAGGAGTTTGAGGACCATCACCAACTGAAATATGTGCTGAAGGAAGACTGCAATATAATCGCCACAATCTTAAATACTTGGTTCCTTTTTGTTTTGTTTGTGCGAGGGTTTACTCATAGGAAAAAAATTAATAAATGATAATACTACAAATAAATAAAAAAACCCTAAACTAAACAAACCTTGTAGGAACCTGGGATCCAAAAGGTTCTATCTCATCAGAGCCCATATCCAATGTCTGGGGCACAGCACCAATACCAGTGCTAATAAGGCCGGGCGAGTATATACTGCCACTGATTTGGCCAGATGTAGATGCAAATTGCCTGGACAAACCACCACCTCCTGATGAAGCAGAGAGGCCAACTGGAGCAGTATTTGAGCTCTGGGTGGACCGATTCTGTCCTGGAAACCGAGCAAAATCCTGCAAACAAAATGAAACCAGAAACAAAATGATCACATAGATGAATGTGACAGGTGTACTGGTTTAAAACGAAGAGGTTTCCAAGAATTTTTCAAACAATCACCTCATAAACTCGCTGCTGTGAGTGTGACAGCTGGCCTGGTTTAGGACGGAGGGCTTCTGGTAAAATGCTCATTTGACCTTGTGCATAAAGACTAGCATCAAAAAAACTGGCACCAACACTTTCTCTATGCTTTCTCCTGATAGAAAGTTGTTGAGCTATGTCCCCATCAATGCTCTGAACCGCCTGCAATGAAAATGTGGTTAAAATTGGATATAAGGACAAAATACAAAAATATGATTATAAACCCAAAGAAAGTAGATTAAAATAACACAAGACTTTACCAAAAATTTTATTTCAGTTCTTTGCTAATAGTATTGCTCTATTGAGTAAAGCCCCATGATCACAAAAAATAATTACTCCCTCCACCCATGAAATAATGACTCATTTTGCCAATTTGACTCATTTACTTTTTTCAGTTTTTTGTAAGTGGACCTCATACTCCACTAAATTATTACACTCGCATTCCATTAAAAATTAATACTCCTATATAATAGCTGAACCACATTCCACTAACTTTTTCCACCCACTTCCCTTCACGGCATCAAACAATTTCTTAAAACTTGAGGGAGTATCAACATACCCTCAAGTTCACAAATTGTAACTCTCTGCACATCCACAGACATTAGCTCACGGGATACCACTATTACGATTAGGATTCATTTCATATACAGTAAAAGGGGCTTTATCATCGACTTCAGTTAACATCAAGTATGTAATTCAGACATGATATGCTACATGAGATGGAAGCATGCATGACTTATGTATAACATTGCTGTTCAAGGAAACATGACAGTATTTCTTCAATCTTTAAAATGAAACATGAACATTACCAGTGTAATAGAAGTCACAAAACACCTTAATTAAACTTTTCGGCGACAAACAGACCAGAGGGGGTGGCCAATATAAAGAAATACACTTCAGAAAAAAATAAATGTTTAGGTTTTTCAACCTGAATATTGCTAGCACTTGTTCAGAAGAACCGTGTCACTTTCACATGTTATTAAAATATTTTAAAAATAGGCATTTAAAGAAAGGGAATATGAAAAGTGGGGAACCCTCCCTCGACAGCTCAACATGAAATGACAAAAATATTTTAACAATATAGCATTACATCTCATAACACACAAAATATAGCTACATAACATAGGTATTTACAATTTGAATATTACAGATAGTAATTGCTTTCTCAACTGCACTCAATTTTGAATATTTATCAGTACTGGTTTTCAAGACCCAGTTGTCATAATCTGTATGAAGCAACAGATAACTTATAATGATTTCAGTTTACCTTATCAGTTGCAGCTTGCTCAATCAACACACAGCCTAGGTCAAGATTATCATTAGTCACCAGTTGAACTGCTTGTTCTGATAGATCAGTTGATATGTTAAAGCCCTGAAGTGAGTTTCTGAGCTGGGTTGATATTGAACCACGTAAAGGTTCCTAAAAATTATGAAAAAAGCCTCTTTAATCACATGAGGAGTGTTAAAGTCATATTCTGACAATTCAGAAGATCAACATTAACCACTAGCAAGTAATAAAACAAAGGTTCATCTGTACCTTGCAGGTTACATGAGCAAGACTTCCTGCCAACCTTGCCACCATCAAATGTGCCGCATTTCGTGTAAGGGTCTCATCGGGCTCCATGGCATAGTCCTGCCATTAAAAAAACACAAATTCTTTAGGAAACAATTTCTTTGCCTTTGTAACATGCACCACTATAACAAAGACCCTTCAAAATCAACGAATTGGAATTAAATATACCTTCAAGACAAGTTCCTTAGTTGTCTGAGTCGCAATAGAAACACTACGTTGCACAATGCTGGACACTATTTCTTTAACGGCTCTATCCATGGCAATTGGAAGTACACTGAAGCAAATGAAACACTGACATAGCTGAAAACGATTGACGGATATCATTGTCAAATAAAATTGAATAGATACAGTTACTAACTCAGACCTCTGGAAATGCAAGTGTAAGCCATAAGCCTGAAGCTTTTTATTGACAACAACTTGTTGTTCAATATTAGCTGCTGGTACAGGAACCTGCAACATAACAAAAATAAGAGATCATCAGTCGGTATTTAAATAAAACATCATTGGAAGCAAATATAAGCGGAACTCTGGAAAGACCTGATTAACTGCATATTGTGTCTGTCCTTGTAGAAGGCCATGAGCAGAAGGCAGCTGGTCAGAAAACCCCAAGCTAACTAGCTTCTCATCCTCCGTTAAAGATCCAGATGAATGATGGAGAGGAGCAGCATACTGCTATCGTGATCACAAATCAACCTCCAATAATGCTAATAGATCAAAATAGAACAATTAAAGCACCAACCTGAGACATTATACGAGAGTGGCTACCAGGAAGGGGAGAGGCAGCAACATCAAGGGGCATCTCAACATGGTTTAATGTCGAAATTATTCCAGGTTTCACCTCATTCATTATTGGTGGTTGTGAAGACCCGACATCCTTATTTGAGAAATCAGGATTACCTTCAACTTCTCTGACTTTTTCCTTCAGAAGAGAAGTAGGTGTAACATCCTTAAGGTCGACACTTAAATGCTTAAACAGGACCTGAAACCAAAGAGATCTCAATTAAGAAAATCCACTCAAATTTAAGTGATCCCCTCGAGCAAAGAATAGCCAGAATTACCTCTATCTCAAATTTGAGATTCATCTTCAAATTTGGCATTGCATAAATTTCAGCAAGCAATCCAAGAATCGCCATTGTCCAAGGGTTGGGAGGCTGAAATGCAATACTGTTCGAACAGGGTTCCAGAATCTAAAACAAGTACATTAGGTCAATAAATTTGGATTTGCAAGTACATATAAAATAAAACAGAGATCATACCTTTGAGGTAAAGGGAATAACAGCTATCATGAGTCCCTTTTCATATGCCTGCAAAAGCACACAACAAATAATACATTTCCACATGTCAGAAAAATCAAATCAACAAGATGAGATCATCATGGATACATGAAGCTCTCAGACAATCTAACTCCAACTTTATTAAGTCAACTCAACAACAAAATAGAAAAAAAAAAAAGAAACCTCTATAATCAAAGATTTTGGATCTATCTCCCGTGCCCTTAGAACTTGATTTTTGCCGATTGTAATCTTCCCAAGCCAGCTTCCTAAATTTTTCAGCAGTGATCGTTCTTCCACACTAGACTTTATAAGGTCAGATCCGACGAGAACCTGAACATACAAATATCAAGAATAAACACCACCTTTTGAAAGGAAATCAATTAAATAGACGAAATCAGACCTTGCAGTTTTCATAAGTGGCCTGTACAATCTCTCTGAACAAAGGTTTCAAATTTACTTTATCCAGAAACTTCAAGTACAAATCATGAAAATTTGTTTCAATGCTTGCCCTGCCCAAAAAAATGACAGAAGAGTCAAGATGTCATTCTATATTATTTAAAATCAAGACAGGAAGATTAACCCCAAAGAAATACATCCAGAGAACTGTTTCAGATAAGGTATGCATTGGCAAGAAACATTTACCTCTTCATAACCATATACTGTGCGAACCACGGATAGAACTGAGGATTTAAAATTTCACTAAACTCTTTAGCTTTAGCCTCAACATTTGCAGCAGACAAGTTATTTATAATAAAAGATATCTTGTCCTGAGCTTCTGATGCTGGAACCTGTTCCACAGATCAATGAAACAGTCAAATACTGAAAGAGAGGAAAAAAACAAAAAAAAAACAACATATTAGACAAACATCACAGGTGATGGACTAGAATATACACTGCACATAATTCATATACAACCAAGACATAGTCTGATAATCTCTTAGCAAGACATACAGACAACATAAAACTCCACATTATCTGAGAAAATGCTATATAAATCAGCTTTACAGTCCAGCCAGGGTTGAAGACTAATTCTCAAGCATACAAATAGTTTTTACCATTGTAGATATATGAATAATTCTTTAATCACCATATGATACCAGAAAGCACAGAAGCCTGGAGTGCTGTGCTAGATATTTGAAGTACAGGTACACAATAGGGATGGCAGAACAAACATAGCATTAAATATATGAAGTCGAGAAAATTGGTATAACTTGATTTTTTTACTCTGCAGATCATTGTAATATTACATTGGCACAGTCTTCAAATGAGCTCTAACTTCTAAGGAATGTCTCGGTTACACAATAAACCATATTTGGGATCTACAAGTCCGAAATAGCATTTAGGCCTTTCTTTGCAGTTCCAAATAATAAGGTTACATGTACCTGGTGCGTCATCTCTAAGTCATCAAAATTGTACAAGTATCTTGATGAACATGGATAATGATTGATAAGTCAAATAGCAGATTTATTTGACAATATAAACAGTTTTTGTATCTATGCTTGAGAGAATGCTAAGTTAGCAAAGAGGTAACCAAAACGACTGATCAAAACTACAAGTCATTCAAGAAAGGAGTCCATAGACAATGAATAAAAATCCATATATAAAAATCACAGAAAAAAAAACCAAAAGGATAAGGATCACGAATAAACAAAGACCAAAAAAAGAATTTAAAAAACTATAATCAAACACCTCTACGGGAGTTTCTCTTCTCTCAGCTGCAGCAACGAGGGTCTCAATGTTTAAAGCAGAGCCAAATCCTGAAACGACAGTCCCCACTGTTAATGTAATCCACAACCCATAAGCACACAGAGAGGAAGTAGCGAAGAGTATTTTTTGTTGGGGGAAGGGTGCTAGGAAAATATAGAGAGCAGTTATAAAACCACTAAAAATGAGAATTACTTGCTGAGGTTGATCTAGAAGACCGTGGAAAGCCCGGTGATGCAGATTGTACTGACAGAACAGCACCGCTGTGTGACTGTATTGCGGGTTTGAGTAGATTAGCTCTCGAAATATAAAGGCAAAAAATAGAAAAAATATCAAGTGAATTACATCAAAGTTGATAAAGTCTCTATTACTTGCCTTCTGAAGGGTAGGCATTTCGCTTGAAGGAGCAGTAACAGGTTGCGCAGAAGACGATTGTGTTTGCTTCATGTGATTAAAGATAGTCGTAGAGGGTTTCCTTTCATCAAGTGAACTCGGTGGTCTCCGTGGTAGTGGGATTGAAGGTGAAACAGGCAATCCAGACTGTGTGCTGCCTGGTCCAATCAGAGAAAAAGTCGAGCCTGCAGGCTGAAAACAAATCGACACAATTGCAGTGAACACAAATTCACAAAAATCACCTGGTGTAGAAGCATTATCCACAACAACAGACAGGGAAAAATCCAAAAATCATGTGGCACTTTAACATTGTAATTTTTTCTATGAAATCATTCAAGTGTTTTTTTTTATGTAGGTTCAGCTACTTAACAGTTAACAAGAAGATAACATTTCGATGTTTAATACCTCCATAGTTGGAGCAGAAGATTGAACGAGACCATGATGGTGATCATTAGTTGTACTATGGCCAACATCAGGTTCACTATGAGCAGCTGAGATCCTGTTAAGTGCCCGCTCTATAAATTCTACAAGGTCTGAATGAGCAGCCCGCAAATGAGATATTTGCAGGATATGATTGCAGTACTGTGGCCACTCAATGAGACGGTCCACAAACTGCTCCAATGCCTTGGTCCCAAAGGAGAACATCTGATTATTAAAAGGTCAAGGTCAGGCTGAGATTCAAAATAATGACATTAATTGATAACATGGGAAGGAACAAACTTTTGAATCTGCAGGCTTCCTTAAAGCATCTAAAACAGCTCGTAAAGCAATGCCCAGCGTAAGGTGAGTCACTAGTTGATGCTTGATGAGTGATCCTGAAGCAGAAGCATTCACAAAGATTAAACTAGCAAGCTGAGAAAATTAGAAGTAAAATAGGAAGGTTTAAAGTATTTTACAATACTAATTATCTGTGTTCATGTTCACCCAGTGACGAACAAGAATTTGTTGTATCAACATAATCATCAATGGGCTAGTGAATGTAACAAACTCAAATGCAGTAGATTATGCATAATAGTAATACTACTTAAATACATACTACTAAAAGGGATGTCAAGAGTGAAATCAAATTGTTGAGAACTTGACCAAACAGATCAATTCAACAAAATAACTCTTGTCGTCAGGTATGCAGAAATCTGAAAGTGTAGATTCCGGGCATTTTAATTTAGATTATTTACTATAGGAACATGGATTGCAAAATAAAAGGTCATGCATGAAACTTCTCCACACGAGTAACATAAGCCCCAATATGTGTGTCCAATCATTAATTACATATTCCTAAATCGTAAGTGAATCTACATGATTCTTGCAGTCACCCTGATATAGAAGTGGCAAAACACTGCAGTTCAAATGCCAGCTTAGCAAAAATATTAAAATCATTAGAAAGATGAGGAAGTGGAGAACTGGGGGAGGTGGAATATAATGGGACTTCCAAAAAGAATTAACTGTCTTATTTAATAGTTTAGTCATATATGAAACTGTTGTTGAAATAATGTACTCCCTCCATCGCGAATAGGAGTACCATTTCTTTGCAGCGCAGGTTTTAAGAAATGTTAGGAAAGTGAGTGGAAAACAGTTAGTGGTGTATGAGTCCAACTTGTATATATTGGTTTTAAATGAAATGTGAGTGGAATGAATTAGTTGAATGTGAGGCCTATTACTATTTATAGTAAAAGTGAACCAGGACTCTTATTCGCGGACAGACCGAAATGGAAAAACGGGACTCCTATTCATGGACGGAGCAAGTATGCAATAAATATAAAATCAACATTCAACAGTGAGATAATGTTGCAGGCTTCTAAAAGTGCTCAAATATGACACCTATTATATAATACTCCCTTCGTCCCTAAAAATAAGTATATTTTTGCCATTTTGCTCAGTCCCAGAAAATTAGTCCACTTAATTTTTTCCAAAATGGAAAAAATTTCACCACACATTAAACTATTAATGATGTGAGTCCCACTATCCACTAATACTACTTCAATTGCTTTTTCTCTCTCTCCCCTACTGCACTAATTCCGCATTAAAATATGGGCCACCCCCAAAGTCTATATTTTTAGAGGAAAGGGGGAATAGCATAATCCATTAGTTATCATTTTAATACAAGGAAAGTGACTTCAAAATTCAAACCAGCTACTTAGTGCTTAAAATCAATCTAACAACATGAATAAAAAAATAAAAAAATATGACAAACTAAGAGGTAAAAGATGTCACAGTATATAAAATTTTGGCTGAACATCATGACAAATCCAACAACCAAACTAGCCCGTGTGTTCAATAATTCCATGCACAGATCATACTACAAAACACCTCCCACCATTTCAAACAGCAAAAATAGTTTGTGTATATTAGAACAGTCAGTAAATAAGATCTCACCAAAAAGTACTGCCGCAATCCTCAGCTGCCTTTCAGGGTACTTTGAGAAAAAATTGTATTCCTCAAATAGATTAGCAATCATGCACTCATATATCGACTTTTTCCTGTTAAAAATTGTATTCCGCAAATAGATTAGCAATCACGCATTTACTAACGAAATGCTAATATGATAGCAGTACTCTCCATTTCAGCATCAACGAATGAAGCAGCAAATTTTATGTGACCATAAAATTCACCATATAGAGGTCATGCTATTCGATTGAAATTGTGACCACTTAAAAGCAAGAATTTTCAAGGATCTGCTCATAAATAATCTAACAAGATACTATATTTTTAGATATATGAATTTGATCAAAATAAAAACTTGGTGAGGTAGAGTAACAGATCCCATTATCCTAGTAATTTACTTAGAATAATAACTCGAGAGAAACAATATGATTAACAAAGTGAATGCCTGCTTTAGTGGTATCAGCATATGCATAACTAATAAAATCACTTAGGAGTCTATAATCGGAAGTTGCATGAACCTTTTCAAAGAACATACCAAAGGAATCATCTTGTAATTTGAAGGGGAGAAAATACCTTTCTTCTGGAGATTCCTTGAAGCGGGTAAGCATTTGAATCATAGCGTCGATAGATAGATTACCAGAGAACATTTGATGGAAGTATGCATTTGCTTCTGTTTCAATGTCTTCAGCATAACTATCAGCAGCAGCATCGGAACCCCCAGCACTTCTCATTCTTGAATTAGAACGCATATGAGAGACATCCAATTTTTCAATTTCCTCAGACAAGTGATTAGATGAAAGCACACCAGAATGAGACTGAAGTGCCTGTAGAACAATTTTCGGAAAGGTCACGTACTAGTAATCATAAGCTGGCTGAGATAAAATGTATGTCAGAATATTACCTTTAAGACAGTGGGGCAAGCTTCCAAGTACATATTCAAAAGAGAACCAGAAGGGTGCAAGTGATTGGGAGAGATGTCCTGATCTCCAATCTGAACATCCTTCAAAAACTTGATGCATTCCTGGAGGAATACTCATAAATCAGATTTTGGAATTACAATCATTAGAGACCACAAGATGCCAGATACCAGTTCCAAAATTAGTCTTGGCAAATATTGTCTTGGTGAGTGATTTCTTTTCGCAATAAACGATGGCTTTTTTTCTTTTCATCCCCGAAATCTTAATAGAAAGGGATCAAGAAAAGAGAAAACACAAACCTCATAGAAAGCATCTTTACTGGACACTAATCGAGCACTCAACCAGCTATCAAGGTCCATGATTTCTCTATTAGATGCAATTACAGCCAAGCGAATTCCAAGGTAAAAAGGAAACATATCTAGTACTTGGGGAAGTACCTGTAAACACATTTAGCACATATGTTCAGATGCCAAGATTTGCCTCTCAATGGGGTATCTATAAAAAAACTAACATAGCATAGTTATGATTGTTAAGAAGTCAAGACCTTTATTTCCTGGCAAGCATCAAAAATCCTATTGACACTGTCTGGATCAAGATTCACGGAATCTATAAGTCCACGTAGCAACAAGTTACGATTAACATGCCACAGAGTGTATAATAAACCACTTGCAGAAGCCTTTTTGAGAGCCATAGGAAGCACAGCGGATGCAACCTCATTTTGGATAAGATTGTACGCAGTCTGCAAACATAGCTCGGTTAATAAGCAATAAACCATATAAAAAGCAGAACACAAAATCAAGATGATTTCTGATATCACCTACATTAACATGGGCCATTCCAAGAAGCAATACTTCTGGGAAGTTATTAAGAGGAGATTCAAGGACATATCTCACTAAACTTGCATGACCCATCTCCGATAGCTGACACAGAACCACCAGCAGGTCATGACATGACCAAGCACAATTAGGTCCAGACTGCAATGTATGTCCAGGCACAGCATCATCATAGGACTGCAGAAGGCAAAAAGCATTATAAACACATTTCAGATTGCATAGGTTAATTGGAAACAACTTAACAATCAAAGCAAGTATACCAGCTGCCTTTCAGAATGAGCAAACGTAAAGACTTCAGGTGGAGCAGACACTGCATATTTTAGAAAAGATAGCTGACCCTCAACATTCTTCCAAACAGATCCACAAATAGCATGGAGAGGGAATGGTTCCTGAAAAATTAAATGTGCACAAGAGAAAATGAGAATAACGGATTGTGTATCTTGCTTGATTCATTACATTCCAAAACTAATAGATGAAAGACAGATAGATTATATATCAAGTTCTACCTGGCATGCATGCTTGTAGACAGACATGAAAAATGAAAAAGCTGCCTCATTGGGGATATAAAATCCCTCATGATCCAGATTCTCCATGACATTAATCCAGTTAGTTCCCAGAGCCTGAAACCAAACAAAAAATCAAAAATCAAAATTCATTTTTATTATTGGAAAGGTAGATATCATATTACAAATAAATTAATAAACTACCAGCATGGAACTTACAAGTTGCTTGATTGAATCCACAAGGACGTCAACATTCCAAGAATTCAAAGATGGCATATCCAGGACACTGTTACCACCATGGGCAGAGCGGAATGTAGCAAAGACATTTTGGCTGTCATCAAGACCTACATAAGTTCTGGCAACCGTTCCAAGTATCTTTGCAACTGTGGCATCAGTGAGCGGTAAGAAAAGCGACAACATTTCTTTGCACTGAGCCACATTGGCAGTACACCCATATCCTAGCTCACACATCACATCAGCCATGCTAATTTCTTTCTCCATTTCTGCTAGAATGGCATCAAAATCCTCTTCACCACCCTCATTCAACAACTCTGAGTTTCTGCAGCATATACACAAGCATAAAGGTAATAATGGTTTCCAGAATAAATACTCGTCTATTTATGCACTAGAAACTGACAGGGAAAGCACCTGAAGAAGTTATCTTCAAGTAGTTCATCATGAAGAAAAGGTATGATGACAAACTGGGCCCCGTCCTTCGGTTGCACAAGAAATAACATTTGCATGAATGAATCTACATGCTTAGAGAGGCCTTCAGACCGACTGAGAAACACAAGAATATGGTGAATTAACTTAGAAGACTCAAATGCAACAGGATTGGCACACAACTCTGTGATCTGACTCATGCAGAAATTCTTTCCTGCATACAACAAAGAAAAGGGCTACAATTTTAGTGGAACAAGTAGAAGAACTCCACAAAGATAAAACAATAAACTGCCGTATGTATTCAACCTCCTACATTGATAAATATATATACATGTGTGTGTGTGTAATTGTTTGTATAAGGAAGAGAATAACTAACCGCACATCCTGGTATCATGATCTTCAGAATTAGACAAAGCAAGACCTACTCCAATTTTCTCAGGTACCGACAAGTGTAAAGCATCAGAAAGATTCAGAAGTAGTTCTTCATTGATGGCTTTAGACCGCAGTGTCTCACTTAATATTGAACTAAAGTTAGGTTTATCCAATAAATATTTGAATATTGAAGCAAATATCGGTTGCAGCTTCATATCCTTCAAATCCCTGGAATAAATATCGATGTGGTCGAAACAGGCTTGCAGAAGTAATATGCTCGCCTCCATTCCATGCATTGCATACTGTCGGAGAAACATAATAGAAACAAAAACAGCATGTAAAAAATAAAAGAAAATCTATTCCAATGTCAGAAACAGGAATTAACAAACACAAATGCAAAATTTTTCACATATTCAGACTCAGAGTCTCATCAATTAGCAACTTCCAAAGTGCACCGCAGATAAACCGATTGATTGTTCTAGGCATTCCTTTCATTCGTCTTCTAAAAAAATATTGTGTTTAACCCTTTTGTGCAACACTAAAATATCAAAAGAATTGACACATTGTTTTGTAATATTAGTAAACAAGGTGAGGGAGGTAAAAAGTTTTCACAAAATTTAAACACAGAGTATAGTTCAGACAATGGCTACTTTAGGTACAAAATCAAGACAAGGTAGGATGCCGAAGCAGAAAACATCTCATATTTTTCATGGGGAAAGAAACAACCTAGAGTTGTTGCCCCAGTAACATTTCAATAAAAACAAGCAATGTTTTATGAAGTTATTAACACCACTCATCAAATTGCTTTTCAAATTAAACATGGATGTTACAAGATAAGGCTGAGAAAATGCAAATAGATCAACCAGCTAGGATTAAGATTACAGTCAAGACTTCAAGATAATAAACACATTCTTATCAATACTGCAATTTTTATGAGTTCTATAAATTTTTAAAACAAAGGTAAATCAAGTCCATCTCGAAAAGGTAAAACCATGTAGACAAAAATATATGCTCCACCAAAAATAAAAATAAAGGAAAACATGAACAACCACTATTAATTGATGCCAAAGGCAGATAGAATGAAGTGTTTGGCTGTATATTGAAGGATCAAATCATAGAATCCCCTCCCTGGCCACCACCACACCCCTACTAAGAATGTCCCAAACAAAGTAAATCAAGATAATTAGGGTGTGAATACCACAAACAAAATATTACATTCTTGAAATAAACAATAAACACCTGAGAAATAATAATTTGCAATGCATTGCCAATTAAAGATTACATATTTCCCATAAGCTGGATCAATGAGGTGCGTTATGAGCCATTAAAGAAAGGCCATGCTAACTTTTCACCAAAATATACCATATCGTAATTTCTCACATTAGACTTGGCTCCTTTGTAACGCAAACCAAACAATTATAAAACAGCTAGGCGCGCTCACAAAGCCCAGTCATCGTAGTTAGAGGCTAAGGGTTTTACAGTATAAGCACATGATCATCAGTCAAAGCAATAAAAGCAGAGAAACAAAAGAGGTGAAATCCACGCATTTGAATTGAGTTTAATAATGCAGAAAACATCAAAATTCAATGAGCGTAACGTACGTTGCATAGTTCTTGGAAAACCGAATCAGAGTTGGAATCGTTAACGTCCTGCAGCAGAAACCTAATCTGGCCCGAAAGCTTGGAGGAGAACGTGACCATGGTTGGGCAATTGAAGATTGCTATTTCCTTTGTAAAATTTGTGAGATTCCACGAACAGAAATTGCTAGGGTTTGCAGATGCCAAATGATTGCTGAAATTATAGGAGACGAAGATCTAATAGCGATTGAGTCGAGTGAATTAAGCAGTGGATGGGCACTTGATTTTATATGGATGGGTCGGGTGTGTCGGGGCTCCAACCCGGGAATGTTTTGGAGAGTCGGTTTTTCTTTTTCTTTTTCCTTTTTTTGTGAAAATTTATATATTGTGGCCGTAATGCTATTTGATTGGACATCGGATAACAAAGTATAGTTTATTTTTAGATTATTTTAGTTATATTTTCTATAATTAACTAAAACAATCTAGAAATAAATTTATTATAAAATAAATTAAAATGAACTTTGTAGTACAATGTTCTAAAATGAACTAAAAATGAAGTGTTCGACTTCTGCAATAAAAATGAATTCGACATAAATCATGAGTAGTAGTATTTTGTATTATACGGAGTATCAAATTAGGATGTTATCAAGAAAATATGTTGAGTTACCAAAAAATTATATTCAAGTGATATTCTTTTCCTCAGACCCTTTTCAGCTAGATTAAAATATGTGTTGTGCACTCAGAGCATCTCCAATGGCGGCGAGCGGGCCAGCTAGCTGATTTTCGGCGCTCGCCGGTCCGCTCGCCGAACCATTGGAACCGGCGAGCGCCATTTCGGTGAAAAAATCGGCTAGCACTGGCCGATTCGCGAGCGCTCGCCGGTCCGCTCGCCGCCATTACAGGTTCAGGACCGGCGAGCGTTTGGCGAGCGAATTTTATTTTATTTTATTTTTTAAACAATGTAATTTTTTTAATTAATGTATTTTTTTAATGTACATTTTTTTTAATTAATGTATTTTTATTGTACTTTTTAAATTTTAAATAATATTATTGAATTTTCTCGTATCTGTGTCGTACATTTAATTCTGTATTTTGTGTGATTGTCAATTATTTGTTTTATATAATTAGGGGTGATGTGGCTAGGCTATTGCTGGGCTATTTGCTTGTCCTGATGATGTGGCACGAGGATTTTTAGTGTTGATGATGTGGCATGATGAGTTTGTGGCGGGGCTATTGATGGGTGAAAGCCACTGGAAATGCCCTTATTATTTATATGAATGTGAAATAGGGTTGTTTTTTAAGAATTTAAAGAATTGATAGGATATGTAAATCTACATTAAAATATATTATTAGAAAAGTAGTTGCACGGTGGTATGGATAACGGTGGAAGCTTAACAATGAATGAGATCAACCTAACCTTGTTATTTTTTTGCCAGCAAAAGCCTTGGTCTTTGTTGGAGTCTGGGGTTTTTATGGAGTATGCTTAAACTAAGGAGTTTTTTAAAGTGTTTATTTTTATTTGTATTTATCTTGTGGTAATTTATCATAATATTGAACTAAAAATAATGATAAACAAAAATGCCTGCTACGTGTATTTATTTTGTCATTGAGATCGCTATCAATTAACTTTTTTATCCTAATTTGTCCATAATTTGAATAAGTTATTTAATTAAATTCGCATTACCCAAAGACAACACACATGCACATTCAAGTACAAAAAATTCAAATAATCGTGTGAATAATAGTAAGCATCAAGTATAACGCAGATACACGTACCATGTATACAGAAAACTCAAAATCAATTGAAAAAAAGAAGACAACCCCTATAGTTATTTTTCAATCGGTTGTTATGCACAAGTTGAGCTAAAGTACTTTATTTCCGATGTGGCATGGCGATTCTCCGATGGCATATTTTGTTGGAGATTGAAGAAAAATGCTATTATGGCTAAAAGATACTGATTCGATAGGAAAACGTGGATGATATTTGAAATGAAAGATAAGGTGGAGTTTATATTTATTTTTTATTTAAAATTTTAAACAATGTCCTAAAGCACTTTATTTTTCGATGTGACGTGACGATTTTTCAGCAACAATGTCGCTGGAGCGAGGAGAGAGAACGAGGGTTAGGTGGGTCAAAATGTGAGGTGGAGTCTCTACTCCATGCTACATCAAATTTTGTGCGTGGCTATATAGTTTGGACTTGTGATAAATATTTCAATACGCAAAAGGTGTATTTATTTATTCACCGATTTTATTGGTTATGGAGAACCAAACTTACTAATAGTTCATGTCTTTTTACTTAAAAGTGAATTGAGACTTTTATTAGTGAATGAAATAAAATGGGAAACAAAACTCTTAACTGTAGATGGAGAGAACAATTAATAAGAGTTTATTAGATCAACATTCACATCGGCTAGCGTTGAAGCACTATTGTTTTTTCTAACTGTCGTGGTGCATGGTAATGAAGCAAAGCGCCGAAGCTAGGGGTTCAAGCCAGCCAAAAATCGTTTATCCCACTACTAGAAAAATTGCTTCTCACTACACTTTTTTTTTCACACTTTATAAAAAGTGCCAGCATGGATGTACTATCTACACACTAGCTTTTCACTGCACTTTATAATATATTGTTACTGCACTTCAACATAAAAAGTGCCATCATAGATGTACTATCTACACATTACCTCTTACTACAGGTACCCGGTGCTGCACTTGCATCAAGTGTCATTATAGATGAAGTGTCAGCACAGTAATTTTCAAGTGACAATTTTAAGTGCCAATACAAGCCAATTTTCTAGTAGTGTCCTACCAAACCAGTACAATGGACCGAAATGACTGGGTTATGATTTCACGACTGAAACTCGATTTCAAGTGTGTATATATATGTACACATCCCAAATCCAATTAAAAGTGATTCTTATACTAATACTTATATTAGTACTTATTCTCGTCTAAGCTCAAACTACTCGAAACTATTTTGATTTGAAGAAACGTAACTTGATACACTTATTGGTTTTCATCGCAACAGAAACATGAATAATATTCATTCTATCCCACAAAATATTAACTACATTATCTTCTTTATTACATACTCATCGCAACAGAAACACGAATAATATTCACTCTATCCCACGAAAATATTAACTACATTATTTTCTTTATTACATACTCTCCCACCGCTTTAGTTATTAAATATCATTTTCCACTTTAATAATTAAATTTTATTTTCTTAAAATGCGTGCTTGTCTAGCGTATAGGGGAATTGAGTGAATAGGAGTATAAAGTAAACTTTGACAATCATAAATCATAAATACACAATTGGTGTAAATGCAAAATATATATAGTATGGCAACGTAGTATTTATTTAGGTCTTGTAAGAACTATCGGCCCAATTATTTAATGGTAGCCCATTATCCGAATACAACTCAGATGCCCTATAAACTATAGCAAAATACTCCATCCGTCCTGAAAAAATAAACTAATTATAATTTTGCATCATCCTTTAAAATTAGACAAAGTTTAAATACTCCTATGAACCTTTTTTAAAAAGTAATAATCATAAACATCATTCATAATATGAATCCCACAATTCACTAACACTCATACCACTACATTTTCATTTTCTCTTTTTCTACTTGTACTCATCCATGACCGTCTTTTACTTTAGCACTTATACATTAAACTCATGATATTTACAAGTTTACGAGTATTTTTTTTAGGACAGAGGGAGTAAGAAAAAATAGAAGTCTCATTTTATATGAGTCTCCACTTAATGGAATGTCATAAAAATTAACATGTGATTAAATAACATAAATTAATAAAAAAATACTTGGAGAATTACTATAAATAATTAAGAAAAATAGTGATTTCCATATGTTGTAAATATACCATAATTTTATGTTTATCACAATAACACATGGGTAGGATGTGTTATTATGAAAATTACATTTTTTAGAATGTGATGATATTATATTAAATATACTAAATATCTACATTTATAACGAATATAGCTAAAGTGGCAAAAAGTGTATTTTCACCTCTCAGGTCATCCACAACGCTGTTCCTATACCGTTCCTTAAACCACTATTTGAGGGCCCCACTGTACTTTTTTACTCCATTCCTTAACTAAGGAACGTGACCTGCAACCCTTCGTTCCTTAACCGTTCCTTAAATTACTATTCATTCAATTTCATTTTTTTTATTTCCAACCCAATTCAATTTAAATAAACACACTTTAATAAAAAACAAACACACTTTATTAAAAAACACACAACATTAAAAAAAATTCAACTTAAACTTAAAAAAAATAAAAAAAGCACACAATTTAAATACTAAAAACATAAAAACACAAAATAAAAAACACACAATTAAACGTGGGAAAATAAAAAAACTACTCCGCCGGCGAATCATCCTCCGGAGGCGGTCGAGGTTGAGGGGGAGTCGGAAGGCCAAGTTGTGATGCCATATACACAATTCCGTTCCACCAGGCCGTGAATTGGGTGTACGAGAAGCGGGAAGTGTCCGCCATTGTGGCGGTCATGTACGCCACCATAAGTGTGTCCGAGCCTCCCCGCGAGCCCGATCCCGAGGCCGACTGGCTTGATTCGCCTCGGCCCTTCCTCGCTCTAGCCGTCTTCGCCGCCTTCGTCCTTTGCGGCCGACGGCGCCCACGGCTGGATCCCCCGTACCCCCAAACACCTGCGGTGTACCCTCGTTGGCCTCACCGGTGTCACCAGACGAGTAGTGGCCGCTCGCTGTGTGCTTCGTGCGCTTTGAGGTTGAGCCCGAGCTCGAGCGGACACCGCCGACCCACCTTTCCTCGTCCTTGACCAGCTGCCAAATATCAACATATTTGAACTGTAGACCGGTGTCCTGGTAGAAGACGCGCAAAGCCGCCCTCAGAATGTCGGCGCCCGAAGCTCCGCTTTGGTAGTTCGCCGCTTCGGCCGAGTAGATGCCGCAAAATTTTTTGACATGTGCGTCGACTCGGCCAAAGTGAGCACGGAGCATTGTATATTTGCGCTTCCGGGCCCCTTTCGGCTTAGTCTGGTGGTAGACATCACGGACCTTTTCCCAGAAGCACTTGGCGGCTTGTTGGTTCCCGACGATGGGATCGTACGAGACGGTGAGCCAGGCGGTGTACACCACCTTAGTTTCTTTGTTGTTGTACGGATGCCGGCCCAGATCCTCCAGTTCCTCCTCCTCCTCCTCCTCCTCGGGTGCCTCAGACGCAGCCCTAGAGCTTCCACCGCCTCGGCTTCCTCCCTGGGTGGGTTCTACGGGGATATCCTCCCGAATCTGGGACAAACCCTGAGAAAGCCGCGAGCCGGGTGGTCGAGCGTAGGCATCCACATCGAAAGTGGGTGGTTGGTACCCACCCGGCGTCGCCGACCCCTGGGTGCCCGGCGTCGACGACCCGGAACCACCTAGTGTGTTGTACATGGTCTCCCAATCGCCGAACGCGTTGAGATCCCACCCACCGGAGCCGCCACCGCCGTAATTCCCGTCGCCGGACATTTTGTGAATGAGATTGAAATAGAAAATTGGAGAGGAATTGATGTTGGTTTAGGAAGAGTAGATGTGTAGTTGTGTGTGAAATGTAATAAATTAGGTGTATTTATAGAATAAGAAAATAAAAATAAAAAATAAAAAAATTAAAAAATAGTTAAAAAAATGGTAATATGACCGTTTAAAAAAAATTTTAAATATATTTTTTTTAAAAATTAATTATTGCGTCATCGCTGACGTGTCCCACTCGCGGGCAGGCGAGTGGGAAGCACGCACGAAGTGGGGAGCGCCACGTCGCCCGAGCGCGTGGCGGCACAAGCCGTGCCGCGTTCCGTGCCGTCGGTACGCGGAACGGAATGGGAGCGGAACGGTGCGCCGCAACGCGTTCCGCAGCGAAACCGGTCCGGGGGAACGGCACGCGGAACGCCGGCGGCACGCGTTGCGGGTGCCCTCATTCACCAAATGAATATGTAACATATATTTTCATGACTCAAAGGCTGAAAATAATTATTTTATTCTCGCACGTTGTGAGTTATCATTTGAGTTATTTTTCTTCTTTCGATCACGTATATATGTACATATAATAAAAAAATGTCCAAACAAAAATAATTTTCACCAAAAATTTCACGTTCCTGCCGCGTGATGTTAGCGACACATAACAATACAGCATTGGCCCCAAAACCCAAACCTTTTTTCAAATCTGGAATGGAGATAAATGGGCTCAATTTGATTGGGCTTGGACGAGTGGGTTTACATAAACAATTTATTTGCACTGTTTTTTTTTTTTTGCTATATTAAAAGCTGAGAGTCATTGATGTAGTGTACAATATTGTTCACTATATTAAATTAATTATAAAAGTTATTATCAAAATTTATGAGTTGTAGATACTCATATATTGATCAATTCAGACTCTCTCCATAAATGTCCCAGAGCCTCATTACCGTGTAAATCAGAGTGGGAACTCTTTATCTGTATATCTGAACTTGATCCATAATAATTTTCTTCCATATATTCTGACAGAACCAGCTTTGAAGTGTCTCACTTGGCCCTTGTCTGCAAATTTTCACGATTCTACGCTTTGTCCCACTTTATTTTTATGAGCATTTTGCAAACTAAATCACCGCGTTTTCGACCGACCCTAATGAAAAATTAGACTCTCCCGTAAATCGGGGCTTTGCA
This sequence comes from Salvia splendens, assembly GCF_004379255.2. Taxonomy (NCBI): domain Eukaryota; kingdom Viridiplantae; phylum Streptophyta; class Magnoliopsida; order Lamiales; family Lamiaceae; genus Salvia; species Salvia splendens. The sequence continues at coordinate 4,117,919 of NC_056033.1, read as the reverse complement.
CGAGTGGAGGATCCAACATATACAACTCTTTACCCCAAATATTTGGTAGCAAATCAGTTAAATTTTCATTATGGACTTTAAACCTAGCTATGCAAATAGGATACTACTATAAGATAGTATTTGTATTATTTTCAATCCATCGAGACTAGTTGAAGATCTGCATATTTTTATAAGTGTCAGTAATCAAGTAAAGTAACACATTTTATTTATTTTATTTAATATATCATGCATGTTATTGCTGCACACATACTAATACTATATATATGTATAACATAATAAAAAAAAGAGAGAAGAAATTTAATAGAGATGCCAATCTTACTCACATCTCTTCTCATCCTTAGCATTTTTCTGCGAAAATAATTATCCATCCATATCCAAAACCAAAACTAAATGAGTTGATGCAATTAGTAAAAATTGATTGATTGATTTATACTCCTCATAGAATGAAAGGCAAAACTCCAACTCTCTTAAATTCATTCATCATTGAAAATCAACATCAATAAATGAGATCGGCGACGTCAGCATACCCTGAAATGACGTCCATACGCCTCCTGCTGCTGCTGCTGCTGCTGGAGGAGGAGCAGATCCTTCTGCCGCCGCAGCTCCAGAACCTTCCGGTGAGAGTTCGAGTGCTGAGTCAGCACGAACGTAGGGCTCGCCGCCGGCCTGTACTCCGGCACCAGCCTCCCCGACTTGTACCTCACGCCGCAGGCGTTGCACAGCGTCTTCGGCCCCATCGGCCCCGTCCTCCACTGCGGCGTCTTCTCCGACGCGCAGTGCGTGCACCTACGCGCCACCTCCGCACTCTCCCCCGCAACCGCCTGATTCGCCGCCCCCGATCGCTTGCTCCGACCGCGGCCGGGGAAGTCGACGGATGCGGTCTTGATCTCACTCGCCGGAAAATCGGTGAAGGAATCGTCCATGTATGTCGACAGCCACTCCAGCTCCGCCGCCTCCTCCGTCTACACGAAAAGTCAGATTAAATCCTAATTTTAGAAGGTACAACTGTTACAGCATGCAGTACCACGCAATTAAACCCTAGGTGGGTAGAGAACTTACAGGAACGCGGAAAATGTCGGGGAAATCGGTAGAGTAATTAGTAGGAACGGATGAGTCCTCGAATTCGGCGGCGGCGGAGGAGGATGAAGGATGGTGGAGGAGGAAATCGGCCTTGGCGGCGGAGGAGGAGGAGGAAGAGAGAAACTCATCGTTTGGTAAGTCGAGGAGATCGTCTACGGAGAGTCCAGCGTAGGCATCCATGCTCCCTTGAGAGTAGAGAGAGAAAGGATGAGAGATGTGTGAAGAAAGCAGAAAGCAAGGTATAAATGATGGCAAGTAAGGGGGCAACGGAACGTGGGCAGAGTCAATCGTTCCATGCACTCTCTCTCATTTCCTATATCTATAATAATATTATCTCAGATTATTATACTACTATTTGGTATTGCTAGCATGCATATATATATATATATATGGAAACAGAGTAGTGATATGGGGCAGCTACCCTTAAGTATATAACCATAGAACAAATTTCAGCCACAAAATCAAAAAATTAAGGCCTAAGATTACTTTTAGAATTCTAGCATTATATTCAGGTTTTGATTCACAATATGAATAATTTAGTTCACTCGGGGGTATATTGGTCATTTTGCTGAATTAAAATGAGGTGAGTCTTCTATTTCCCTAATCTGGACATTCCACTCCCGTCTGTCTCTTCTCTAAACCTCCTTCTCTCTCCGTCGAATACATAGGGTTCCGCCACCGTGACCTCCATTCTTTGTCATGTTTCCTCCATTCCAGACGCCATTTCCTCCATTTCTCGTCGTCGCATAGTTAGGGCTCATCATCGTACTTTCCTCTGTCAATTTCCGGCCCTGTGTCCTCTATTCCTCACTGCCTCACGATCGTTGCGATTGCGTTTTCTTCTAATCTAGTTTGTAAAATTAAAATCTCTTATAAGTTTCTGATTTTTTTTTTCTTTGAGCAATAGTTGGAGAATCGGAAAAAAGTATCACTGCATGTTTTTTCTTATTGAAATGTGAGGTTTGAAAATTCATTTGGTGTGATCTTGTGCAGTGTATTTCTGTTGACAACGTTTCAAAGAGCTTGACGAGGAGAAAGATCACTATATGCTCAATATACTTCACTAGACGCAAAGCATATACATCACTATACGCTCAATATACTTCGCTGAAATTTTAAAAAGTACACTAAAAGAGGCATGCAGAATATACCTCAATTTATGAACAATATACATCACTATATGCTCAATATACTTCACTGATATAAAAAACAGTACACTATAAGACATGCATAATATACTTCACTATATGCTCAATATACTTTACTAAAATGGAAAAAACAGTACACTATAAGGCATGCTGAACATACTGCACTATATGCACAATAGACTTCACTATATGCACAATATACATCACTATATGCACAATATATTTCACTACATGCACATTATACATCACTATATGCTCAATATACTTCACTGAAATGAAAAAAAGTACACTATAAGACATGGAGAATATACTTCACTGTATGCTAAATATACATTACTATATGCTCAATATATTTCACTGAAATAAAAAATAAAAAAAACAGTACACTATAAGACATGCAGAATATACTTCATTATATGCACAATATACATCACTCTATGCTCAATATACTTCACTAAAATGGAAAACCTGTACACTATAAGGCATGCGGAACATACTTCACTTTATGAACAATATACATCACTATATGCTCAATATACTTCACTGAAATAAAAAAAACAGTACGCTATAAGACATGTAGAATATACTTCACTATATGCACAATATACATCACTATATGCTTAATATACTTCACTAAAATGGAAAAACAGTACACTATAAGGCATGCAGAACATACTTCACTATATGCACAATATACTTAACTAAATGCACAATATACTTCACTATATGCACATTATACATCACTATATGCTCAATATACTTCACTAAAATGGAAAAACAGTACACTATAAGGCATGCAAAATATACTTCACTATATGCACAATATACTTCACTATATGCACATTATACATCACTATATGCTCAATATACTTCACTGAAATGAAAAAGCAGTACACTATAAGGCATGGAGAATATACTTCAATTTATGAACAATATACATCACTTTAGTGCACTGCTTTTTATTTCAGTGAAGTATAATGAGCATATAATGATGTATATTATGTATATAGTGAAGTAAATGTCGTTTATAGTGAAGTAAATATGATATTTCAGTGAAGAATATTATTTATAGTTTATAGTTTATAGTTTTTCATTTCAGTGAAGTATATTTAGCATATAGTGATGCATATTATGCATGCCTTATAATGAGTATATAGTGATGTATGTTGTGTATATAGTGAAGTTAATTCTGCATGTCTTATAGTGTAATATTTTTCATTTCTGTGAAGTATATTGAGCATATAGTGATGCATATAATATTTAGTGAAATGCTGTTTATTGTGAATTAAATATGATGTTTGATATTTTAGTGAAGTAAAGTGAACTAATTTTATCTTAAAGTGCACCATCTTCGATCATCTCATAATTCAATTCATGAGATGGTGAATTCAACTCTTGTGATGAAATATTGAATGAGCAGATCTTGAAATCGACAATTGACGATGGAGGAATCATCTTTTGAGATGATATACAAATATAGTAGATCGCGAAATCCACAAGTGAGAAGGAGAAATCAGCTCTTGCAATGAAGATTTTGCAATTAACAATGGAGATTGCTGAGAGTGAGCGTAAACGATGAAGATTGCAACAAATCAACATGAGTCTTGCTACGTCTTGTTGACGCGATGGAATTTGTCGAGGAAGAGAGGGTTCTACTATTGTTGCGACGCCGCTCCACATCGACGACGTCGGAGACCTCTTAGTGGCTGGCGGTGATGGATGAGAGGGATATGAAGTTGCAGGAGGCGGAAGAGGAGCAGGAGGAGGCGAGGTCACGAGCATGGAGGTCTGCCGGTGCTGCGAGCGGTGGCGGAGCGGAGGACGGTGTCGCTGAGTTTGATTTTATGTGAGCAATTCTGGGTGAGATTGAATGCTTCTACCATAAAATTTGGGTTCCAATAATGCCCTTATTCTATTTTTGTTAATTAAATATGAAAGATTTGTTGCCTTTATTTTTAGCCTTTGGATTGACATATAGTATGGTTGTGATTTATTCTCTAATTATACACTTAAAATTAGTTATACCTTGATCACTCCTCTATATATATATATGCTTAAAATTAGTTAGACCTTGATCACTCATATATATATATGCTAAGTATAGATGTTAGCAGCTAGGTAGTAGATGTGAGAATTCTGCATGCTACATATATTCATCATAATTACCATAATCATAGTAAGTGATATTTCAAAATGAGCGATATTCATATAAGCATATGCTATCACGTGCAAACTCCTAATATGCCTATACATAAAAAAAAAATTCCTGCTTTGAATGCTGTTTGTTTAATTACCAGGCTCATTCCCCATTAATGGGATTGCATATTAAATTTGTAATGGTTGTATTTATTTCATTATACTTTACTAATATTTACTCCTTTATAGTGAAATTATTAGTGGGACACCATGGAACACAAACCCATCCTTAGATAAATGTGAGTATTTGAATGTTGTAAATAATACTTTTTGAAAAGAAATGGAGTAGTACACATAAATTATGTGAATTATTTTTATCAATAAATTAAAGATCACATGTGTGAGATTTTTCACAAAATATTAGTACGATTCAATAAATATTATCGTCGAGATATAGGTCATGAATTGATGATTAATTATAAGAATAATGTATGTCAATCCATCATATATTCTGATTGAAAAGGTCATATATGTGTGCTTTTCACAAAATATAACAGTAATATTTAGTAAATATTATCTTCAAGATATAGGATATGAATTGCTACTTAATTATGTAAGAATATTAATACTATATGTCACTCCAACATCTATATATTATGATTGATGGAAATATGGATAATAGCTTCGAGCATATTGAATTATATTGTCCTTCAAATACTTATTGCAATTTCAGTAACCCAAAACCAATTATGGCTAGTATGGTTTTGGAGTCATACATATATGGAGTAGATATACTACACATTCATTAAAACAGTTACTATTCAATGCATATGCTGAGTCTCATATTGGGTATTTAATTTACAGAAAATCACTTGATCTAATTAACAAGACTTTATTGGATCTAGCATTTCATCAAATGAAGTGTCAACAGTCTCGACATTTGGCTGTGTGTGCAATGTATGAACAGTACAAGATTGAATTTATCAAGTAATGTAAGTATATTTGGAAAAGGGGATCGACAATACAAAAATATGATTTACCACATCCGCATGGGAAAAGTGCTACGTACAAATGCAAGATTGCAATGTGTCGACAAAATTTATGGTTTGAAAATTGGAGGAAAAGATGGATAAAATAGTTGCATAAAATATAGTAGCACAGTAGTAAAAAAAAAGGTAGGAAATTCATAAGGATGCAAGAGGTCACGTGGCGACAGCTGGAAGGGGCTGTAATTCAGTGGAATAAACTGCATATTTAAGAGGGGGGCTAACCGTCCACACCGTACCATCCGCCCGCCCGCGCACACACGCACATGTTATATGGAGAGAAATTAATGATCTCAGTCTCACTATTAAAATTGTAAGGTTTTAGTATTATATTAATTGTATTAAACAAAATTATTAAAGTGTGTATAGAGAGTATAGACCAATGAGAGTGCTGCTCACCGCTCACGTGTTGTGTTCATGGCTAATCCCGGATTCAAAATTGGGTGGGGCGAACATGACTATTTTTATTTTTTGGGTGACATCGGAGACAAATATGGAAATTTTACATTCGGATAAGGGAAAATTAGTCGCATGAGGGGTGTCGCCGCCTCCCGCCCCTGGATCTGCCACTGCACGTATGTAGCACAACATTTTAATACAACAACAAATCTATGAAACGGAACTCATGAGATCGAACATAGTGAAGAAGACCGTCACCGAGGTTGGAAGGCAAAGACAATGCGGCGTCCGTCACTAGCAATGTATGTTGGAATCGTGCTTGGTCAAACGACTTTGACTAATAATAAATATTACAAGACATTTAATTTTGTGAAATTAAACGCAATAGCGCCGATCTACGTTCTGAATAGATGACCGTAGCATATTCATTTTCTCAAATTCGATTCCCGGTGAGTGAGAAATAATATATTAAAGTTAGTCACAATAAAGCTAGAAATGAGCTATGAGAAAAACTAAGAGATTAATTAACTAAGTGTTAATTATCCCACATCGGGGATGATAAACTTCTTTGATGAAGTATTTAATAAGATGAATTATTATGTGTAATAATTATCGTGGAATAAGATAGGTGACAGAGCCCACACAGGCGCACACGCGCGCGCCGCCGCCGCCCGCCCGCGAGCCGCGCACCGTGACCCGTGCACCATGTGCCTTGTGCCTTGGCAATTGGTCTTTGGGCTGTTCTTTGGAGCTGGTCGTTGAGCGTGGTTTAAGCCCCACTTGTTCTTTTTAGACCACCTCAAACTCCACGCTATTCCCGTTGGACCCCGACGCATAACGGGAGACAAAAGGTCCCCGATGGACCCCGACGGTCCATGGTGTATCCCGTCGTGTAGTGTGTCCAGATGCATCGTGTCTCTTAAGCTCCCGACGGCTAGTGCACCAGTCAGTAACCCCCGGCGGTTACAGTCAATGGCCTTGATGACAAACATTATGTCTGTTGACTCCAGCAACCCCTGCGGGTGGACTTGGCCTATAAATAGGCATGCATCCATTGCATTCAAAAAACAATAAATTCAAGCATTCTTGCATATACGCTCTCTCACTCTCTGCATAATCTTCCCGTCGAAGCTCTGCCCCCGCCTTACTCCCGTTCGCCGGAGCTCTGCTGCTAGCGGTGCTGCTACTTCAGAGACGAAGCCGTTTTATCTTTGGGGATGACACGTCAAACAGAGAGCACTACCAGGACGTATCTCATCTTGCGGAAAGAGGACTCCTCGACTCGGCTTACCGCTTTCCACAAGTTTTTCGGTGTAATTTCTTTTCAATTGTTTCAGTGTAATTTTCTCTTTATTTTTACCGTGTAATTTTCGCCCAGCAAGTTTGTATCTCAATATTTTTCTCAACAATGTATAATTTGGGCTGAGGAAAAATATCGAAATACCGACTTTATCGTACTAAAAAAATACCGAAAATACCAAATTTTTGGTATACCGTGATTTTCGGTACAATATGATACCTTACCTAAAGATTTCGGTAAGGTAACAATATGAATTTTCATATATCGCGGTACACCGCTGCATACCGAAATTCGGTATATACAGTAAATTAAGGTATATATCGTAAAATATAAATATAATTATATACTAAAAAATATAATTTATATATGTTTTAATTATAAAATTTATTGTGAAATAAAAATATAATTATGAATAAAATATATTTAATATATATTTTAAATTATAAAATATAAATAATATTCTAAAAACTCAAATTATCTATTTCCATTGATGTTGAAAGTAAGGTATACCGCAAAAGTACGGTATAACGAAAATGCAGTACGGTATCAGTATGAAAATTCGTCATACCGGAAATAAGGTATACCGAAGTTCGGTAAATCGAAAATTTTGATAAGATAAATGTATGTTTTTTTGCATACCGAATTTATAGTAAGGTATACGGCACGGTGGTTTAGGTAAGGTATATCGTACTTACCCACCCCTATGTATAATGAGCATAAGAACACAAATAGGTGCATGCGAAGTGGATGAAAACACAAATTTAATGAAGTTTTTTGGTCCTAATGGGGTGCGACTGAGGGTTGGTCAACCCCACATGGATCAGCCTTATGTAAGTTTACATGCTAAATCAAATATGTGGGTGCGTGTGTATGTGAGGTGCTTGTCTATGCTGGGTCACATGGAAGGAGAGACGTGGCGCCAGTGGTGGGGAGAAGGATTTTTAAGTAGGAATCAGTACGGGCCCGTACAGTTACTTTTGAGTATATTTGTGATTGGATGGCTTCCCATTTTCCATTTAGCTCCACCAACATTTAACCTCAAATGAACCTACATTTTCCAACCCTTTTACTTTTTCATTCAATATTTTAGATAAGACGATAGAGAAATGCACCCCTACAAATTTTTTATGCCCTTGAAGTAGAGTCACAAAAAAAAACAAAACAGAAAAAGATGGGTGTTAAGTGAAGTGGAGTGGAAAAAGAGTACAAGTATTTATTGAAGCATGTGAGGGGATAGTGGGGCATCTGATCCCCAAACACAATACACAGCACGTGCATGTGCGGCTTCACGTGCTCCTCATTAACTACGTACTACTTATTCTCCTCTACCGGTTTCATGGGGATTGTTAATTTAACCTAAAATCACTTCTCTATTTCATTTAAATAATCAGTAATAGAACTATCCATGTAGCTGTAAAAGCAATGTACGATTAGTTTATTTAGCTCATTGCCGATGGGTTGTTCTTCTTAATACCAACGGAAACAACCATCAATTGTAGTATTTCTCACTCTATATTTTCTTGTGTTAGTTATAGCAAGGTCCTTTTTATTGCTAATACATGTCAACTTAATCAAATCACCTCTCATAATTTTACGCATCTGCAACTTCGTATGTACATCGGTTTTATCAACTAAAATTCATCAAGTTTGAAAACAATATAAGTAAAAGTTGTACTCCGTAATTAAAAACATTTAACACCAACCTACCGACAATCCCTGTCAACGATGGCACAAAGTTGACAAAATAATTCGACACTAGTTGAAGTACGAAGGCACAATTGTTCCACAAGCCACAAAATTTCACCCAGACATTAGGCGAGGGGGAGGAGGTTCAAAATCAAACAAATAGCAGACCCATGTAACGGAAAAAAACACAACCTTCCAATGGACTAATGATAGTTGTCGATCAAAACACCACACCATACCGACGTCATCTTGTACCCAACTCAATCCTCGCCATTCTGACTTTCATCTTTGAAAAGCTTGATCATGTCGTCAATCCGAAGGATAGTAATAGCAGCTTCAGTAGCAAACTGACCAAAAGTGGAGTTGTTTCAGTAGAAATTTATGGCGGTAACAATTTAATGACGCCAAATATGGTTTGAGTTAAACATCAACGCGCTAATAGGTTGATTTAAGCTCGTGTTTGACTCTTTACCTGAATTATTTTCACTTTGCTCATAGCAGGTTCGATGACTCCTGCCTCCAAATTGTTGCGGACCACACCCTTCACCAAGTCTAGACCCATGCTGCAGCAATCAGATACAAAACCAATCAGAGATTCACAACTAGTAGCATACACTGATAATAAAGGGAAAAGTTCTTTTTAACCCAGCATGTTCAAATGTTTTAAACAGACATGCCTGTTGGGTACAAGAAGCTTCTACAGCCAACAATTTGAAAACAATAAATAACTATACACTTGCATAAAAGAGCATTAAAAGTTAGAGAACACTAAAAGCTTATAAGATCTCAGATATGAAGATAACTCAGGAGTAGCAAATACACTGGACCCAACTTTGGGAACAGGATCCCAGTCAGGTAATAAGGCTGTTAGATGAATTGCTTAATTTATTAAGGTATTGACTTGTACATCTGATCAGAGCTTACATGATATTAGAATATATTAAAAATAAAATTTGTTGGAGTGTTAGGAGATGGGATGATTAGGGTTCCTACTACGTCTCTCACCCTTACAAAAGGGAGGAATACCACTAAGCTCTAGAGCTTGTGGCTGAAAATTCATGTTTTATGCAGTTTAATTTAAGGACTTTGACATAATTTTAGATACTTAAACAACCTCTAAATTAACTGGTGGTGTGCTATGTTATAATTAGTACATAACTGTTGAAATTGGAAGCTTAAAGGGTGGAGGTTTTCAATAGAAAATGTACACATACAAATTTTCCAACCAGACAGCATAGCCCAAGAACATTTTTGCCCAAACTAGGCCCAGATCAAATAGCTCGATTTACATCCCTAACGATATCTAACATGCAGCTTCACCGGACACAGTATACACATGAAATACTAAAGACTCACTCACACCAGTTACTAACTTTCTGCGTCCAAGACACAGCACTGCAGAAACATTGCTCGGAGGCAGGAAAAGAGAAGAATATCAACAAATCTTTATTGTGTTATCTCAAATATGTCCAAAGGTTTGATATAGTAATGCAGAATAATAAGGTTTTAGTACCTTGATAAATGTTTCTTATCTGACTTAGTTTGCGCAGTGTGGTGGTAAGCTCGTAGTTTAGCAACTAACTCAGTTGCATCTTTAGCAGCATTTACGGCGAGAACCTGAACAGGAAGAAGTAAGCCAATAGTCAGTTCATGAGCAAAATAAAACAAATACTACTGTCTAGTATTGGACAATGCATGTATATTAATGAACCTTTGGTATAACCAGTAAGGATTCAGCAAACTCTGCAATCGCCAACTGCTCCCTCGATCCCAAGGTGGTTGCCAGATTCTCTAAATATACAGATAGGGCGGCCTCAACAGCACCTCCACCAGCAACTACCTACATTTTACAATCACAAGGATACCATCAAACATACATAATAGCAGGAACTTTTCTGTCAGACCATAACTGTTACCATGTCTGGTGAAGATGACAATCTGACAAACTTGTGCAGAAAGAAGTAGAGAAGTACTAATAATACCCTGGGAAAGTTAACGAGATCTCAAGGGAAGAACCACATAAAAGAATTCTTGCACCTACCTCACATCTTCATGGTACCAATCTAAGATGATTTTAAAAAAAAATAGTTCCTTGCATCTATCCAAATGAATTTAGATAAAACTAAGAAATTATTGTACATTGATCTTGTTATAAACAGAGTAAACTTAATATGATGGTAGTCAGATAAAAAAATCAGGCTCAATCTTCTGTCACAAATAAAGTAGGTACTTACTGTGTTAGATTCAAGTGTTCTCTTCACAATGCATATAGCATCATGTAACGCCCTGTCCATCTCATCAAGCATGAAGTCGTTGGCACCTCTAAGTATCAAGGAAACCTGAATAGAGTAAATATAAAAGAAAGTTTCTATGTTAGCTCCTTGGGAATAACAATGGTTGTAATAAGTCTCCATCTTTAAAAAAAACCATTGTTCATTTGAAATAGGAGAAGGGGAAAAAAGAAAGAAAAACAAATGCAGTAGTACTTTAATAAGGAAAAGGAGTGAAACAAGTTGGTAAGGCTTGCATAACAGATCATGGGGACATGCTTAAGCCTCAAGGAAAATAATAAACTGAGCATTAAGCAAATGAAAAAAAAATTAGACATCAAGGAGCTGGCTAATCATACCGCACTTGATGTTTTGGTCCCTTTTATCATAATTACATCATCATCAGCGATACGTTCCTCCACTACTTCATCTGCATAGCCTAGAAGTGAAGAATCAAATGTTTCTTCCCCTTCCATATCAGCGAAAGTTGAGACCTGAATAGAATCAATGGTTAGAACTGGAGTAATCTCCTCCAATGAAGATAGTCATAGTCATCTTTCTGCCACACACTACAGACTGTAGTGACACTCCTCTAAAACAGTTTATTGATCTTTTCACACATCCTGAAAATGATAAAATCTATATACTCCATTATGTAAAGGTTCCAAAGAACAGAGTTTGAATTCACCTCTGCAATGAATATACATCATTTCAGTTTATTTTACAGCTAACAAGGATTACCAGTCTTTTCACACAATTGTCAATTAGCAGATGACTGAAAGCTGAAAAAGGAATAATATATTTCATTATGTAAAGCTTCCCAATGTATTTGGAAACAAATTTCTCAATTTCTGGAAATAGCTTTGGCATATGCAGCAGGAACTACTTTACTAAATACTTTACATAAGAGATCAACAGATAAGACCTAGAGACATTAAGACATGACAAGTATTCACAACTTAAGCACACAAGTATAATTAGATTTAGAAGCAAAGAAGGCTATATTTGGAAAAAAGAGAGCAATATGCGTGAAACTACTTTGATTAAACCAAATTATTCTCTATGTGCCCACAAGTAACCACTTCTTGATTGGTTTATCTTTCTCTAGTCCTTTGAGCAGCTGCACTTATTTAGTATCTATACTGAACATTTCCACCATTATCTGCAAGCCCTAATGCAACTATGCAAGTTGGAAGTCATGAGTCACATTAGCAGAGAAAAGAATGTACCGCAGTAGCCCCAGTTGCCTTAGCAACATGGCGCAGGTCTTCCTTGCGAACACGTCTGACAGCTATGGCACCAGCCTCCACAAAGTACTGAAATAGCAGTGAGATAGTAATGTTTACAGGATCAATAATCAGCATACATTTACAAAAGATCAATTCGAAAGTGTAACACTATTTTCCAGTCTGCTTAACAAATCTCATTGTATTGGATTACCAATAATGAAGTGACATTGACCACCAATTAATATTTACAATACTAGTAGCCAATATGTTGCAGATTCTTGAGAAAGCATGAGTAACAAGGAACACAAAACATTCAAAGAGAGATAAATTAAGCAACTGATCAGTAAGTCCTTCACTTTAGACAGGTTTAAATGAATCCACATCATCTTCCAGGGAAAAACTTGCCTTAAGTGCCATGTCATCGATTCCTTTGGTAGTCAAAATAACATTTGCTCCTGCCTTAAGAAGCTTCTCAATACGTTCTTTTGTCATGTCAGCTTCTCTGCAAGACAAAAGTTGCATTCATAAACTCTGCTGTATGGCAAACAATAAGATTGCTACTTGGATGATTGTACATCAAACTGAGATGCAGCCTCTCAAAGTACAACCTTTTAAGTAAAAACAGGAGCAATCCTGTTCAATTTCTAAAAGCTCTAAGAAACCATCTGTTTAAGCAGCATAACAGATTCTGTTTTACTTAAAGATGTCCACATGCACGTTTAAAAAGAAATCCAATATACGAAACACAATCCACCAGTTTGATTTTTCTAAGAGCTGATAGGTACTGAAAATTTACTCACCTCTGACGAATCTTTTCCAATTCCCGGGGGTCAGTGACCAAAACTTGGACTCCCATTTGCATTTTTGTTTTTTGAAGATTAAGATCAAGGCAAGCAATTTTGGCAGGGGCCACTCTCAGGGGCATCCCCTGTGCAGCACGGCCTGTGTTTAGAGCATATCCTTTCAATAGATAGCTATCTCTGGCACTTTTCCCATGGGCTTTAAGAATATTGATTCCCTGATTAACATAGAGATCATTAGAATTCCCATTTTTTAGATGAAAGGTGAAGTTTACTGGAGATCTTTCTTTTCAGCTTATCTTAGTGAATAAAGTCTACAAGGTGTCTCTGCCCAATTGAAGATAGTACTGAAAAATGAACTATAGCCAACCAATTCCCAGAACAAAAAATGCTCACGTCCAAGATAAAAAATTCTATGGGAACAGGCATAACAAGATAATAAGTAAGCTAACTATAGGAGAGAATGACACGAGCAAAAAACAATGAATGCTCAACTATACACAACCAACCTTGATTGGGTATCTTATTTCTCCTCTTGCATTTGTCATCTTTACTGATTGTACAGCATCCACAACCTACACATCAATAGTGATAAATTAAGATACAGTATGACTCGAGACGAGGGAAAGAAGAAACTCATATAAAAAAGTAAACAAGCATAGACATAGTGTCAAGGCAATCAGGAGAATACAATGAATACCTTCGTGGGACAACAGACTAATCATGTAAATTTTAAGGTGAAATCAACTAACACAAGGAGACATAGAAATATTACGCAAAGAAATGGGAGAAGCCCCAATGGTTACAGTGGGAGAACAACCAAGTTTTTGTAAAAAAACTAGCAAGTAAATATATGCAGCATGCAGGGCGGCAATGGTATGAAGTAACATTTAATTCAGTCATCAGCTTACCAGACTTGCAAAGAAGTCACTATCACCACCAATCAACTTTGAGGACATGCAGGTCTTGGCACTGTTTATAAGAGAATCTTTACCAAGTTTTTCAACCTATACATTTTACAAAAAGTATCAGTTCAAAGCATCAATAAATTACATCCCATTAACAACATGCAATAGGACTACAGCAGCACATCATAATATTACCAAAACTAGATAGATTCCAACATGCTTATAATTCAACTCTCAACCTATATGTCTAAAACCAATGTATCTAAGCACAAAAGCTTTTGACAGTCTTTTCTTCAACATCATAACATTGCAGTTGAAAGTTGAAACAGGTCATAACTTTGCATCTAAGCACAACAGCTTTTGTGCATCTACACACAAAGATACTAGAGGACGATACTAATGAAATGTGTACCATCCCAAGATCAAAGCAGAATCATATCTTAATAAACTCCGATAGGATAGACATTTTCATAGTTATTCATGCACAAAAACAAATAAAATAAAATGACAAGTATTATACCTTCACAGCCAGTTTATCGTCAACATATTTGCATGCTTCCCTCATAGCCAGCTGACAATATATAGTCCATATAAACATAAAAAGGACTTTACAATAAGTTTACAAAAAGAAAATCCTGGGGAAAAATAAGAAAGATAAGATGTTGAATTGAGAAGCGTACCCTGTAACCACTAATTATTGATGTTGGGTGGATCTTATTTCTCACTAAATCATTGGCTTTCTGTGGAAAGAAATTTCGGATAAGTATAATCCCAGAGAAAAAGTAACTCTAAAAAAGCAATAATATCTTCAATACTACCTTAAGCAATTCTGCAGCTATGATGACTACAGAAGTTGTCCCATCTCCAACTTCTCTGTCTTGTAATTCTGCCAACTCAACAAGCACCTACGATTGTGAAGGCATGACATGTATCACCTGATTAGTTAAATAAAAAGTGAAAAAGAAAAGAAACAAAAAGGTTTGGTATTCACCTTGGCAGCAGGATGCTCAACTTCAAGCATCTTTAGGATTGTGGCACCATCATTAGTGATTGTTACGTCACCGATATCATCTACAAGCATCTGGAAACCAAGTAGAGAGGAGGGTAGAAAAAACCATCAGATTCCAAAGATCAACTCAGTAGTAAATTATAATTATGACCTCCATACTAAGAGTAAGAGGTAAACAAAGATATCTAAAATCAAACAAAGGGCTATGAGAAGCATAATATAGTATATCTCAGCATTCCCACAACAGAGTACAGACACGCACAAACAAAATCACAGCATTGGAGCAAGAAGAATAACATTTAATATATAGCGGTTACTTTGCTTATAAGCTACTACTGAGTCTCCACTTTTCCCATTCATGGTCAAAGAAAATAAAACGGGATATATATAAAGGAAAAATTTTTGGCAGAGAAGAGAAGTACATCTTATAAAAACACATCTCACCAGTACTATGAAATCACCTGGATACTAGAGAAAGTTCAAGTTATTTTTTCTGGGTGGTCTGACTATGCTTCAAACTCCATATAAGGTTTAGTATCTTTAGAAGTAAGACATTCATGCATGAGGTACCCACAGTTTTAGCCCATATATGTTATAATATGGAGCTAATTTGTTATTGCTACCAAAAAGCAGTAACCTTACGTTGCTTTAAAATACAAGGAATTTGCTACATAATACTCCATCCATCCCATTTCAATTTTAATTGGCCACTCAGATGAACCAAGGATAGGCACACTTGTTATACAAACATGCTTAGAATGAGAACATGCACCTTCGTTTGGAACAAACGAAAAAAACCTTGTCAAACACTTGAAGTAAGAGATTTGTTGTTACTTGTTAACATCCCACAACAAATAAATTCTCGACAATCGTACTCTGCATGACATTCTGAAATAACAAACTAACTGTGGTAGCCAAATAAAGTTCTAACTGCTAATTCCAAGTTGCAGAGCATTAAATGATTAATATGCTCGGAGAAAGTATCTAGGAACTGAGAATAATATATACAGAGAGTAACAACTCCTGAACCCCAAAATAATGATGATTACTGATACATGTATGATGTACTCTCAAGTTAATGTTAATTTGGAAAAAGCTGAAACACAAATTTTCAGCAGCTTTACATGATTTTAATGAGAATCATTACATGAGCTAAGTAGCTAGTTTTCAAAGATGGATCATGCCTCATGAGACAGCTAGTTGGATAGACAAGGTGATGGAAGTCTGCAAGACCTAAAACTGTCACTCCATAAATTAGATCTTTATTTGTTTGCAGTGGAATATTGCTCACAGTACCCATATAGAGTGAAGGATACAATACACAACACCAAACTAATTGATGAAAATCCCCATGTTTAGAATATACAGAACAATAGTTCCCAAAGCTAGACGACTTGCTGTACGTATTACTACATGCTAACTGAAGTTTGGAATGAAAAAAGGCAATTCCCACATGAAATCATCTGTGTGCCAGTGTGCCTTCTCCCCAATTTAAATGCAATCTACTTATTGGAACATATAGAACACCGCCATTAATAGATAGTGCAGCTTTTAAGCAACAAATCCGTCGTAGCAGTACAGATCCAAGCCTAATCCTAATTAATCTCCATAGTGGAACCGTATATTCTCATGAAACTAATTCACCCCAAAACGAATCCACTTCAAATACGAGAAACACCGCGCACCTTGTCGAGGCCAACGGGACCAAGCGATGACTTGACAATATTCGCAATTGCTTGACACGCCATAACTGCACATATTTCCAACAAAAGAAAAAAGGGACGGAAATGAAGATGTTACCACCCTAACGCTATTTTCAAATGAAAATGTACATGTAAAAAAATTCAAAACTATACTTGAATGAAGCGCTCTTACCATTTTGGGTTCGAACATCCTGGCCAGATTGCCGGTCGCCGGAAATATCAGGAGTCGACGACGAAATAGCCATAATAATTAACACAAACAATGAGAAAAACCCTAGATCGGATCGGGTGAGGAGAGAGAGCTGGAAGAGGCGGAGTAGGGTTGAGCTGCTCGAGCTTCTCTCTGGAGAGTTCGAGTGTGGAGTGACCTCAGTTCGTATGGGAGGGTTTCAGAGAATGTTTCTCAAAGAATACGACGTCGTGTACGACTTGGGCGGCGGTTTAGGTAATTGGTAACTTGGGCTGGGCTTTGATTCTTTTTTAACCCAACCTACACAAGGCCCATATGAGATCTTACGTTTGTATTTACTATTTAGAATGTTCATTAAAGATAATTTTTTAAAACGCTCTAAGCCTCTCTTTTTATTTTACTTTACACTTTTTCTTTCTGTGATGTTTAATTTACGATTATAATCTTATAAAATAAAATAATATTTTGTATTCGAAATTAACAATGATTAAGTTATAAGTTATTTTTTTAATTACTACTTCTATGTGCTAATTTTTAAACTAATTTTTGTATTATTGGGTTTGAGTTAAAGAGACATAGCCACACATAAAATATATAATAATGAACAATATGGTTGTGGCCCAATAGAACACGTGATGTTTACAATGAAAATATAACATATCGAATAGTGAGTAAGTGAAAAATGATTTTAGTAATAGCTAAATGTCTTAGCATGCTTCATTCAAACTCTCATAACTTACTTAGGAAAAACATCCATACGCCAATAATTACTCTCATAACCAACAAGTGGTACCAAATTTTAATAATTTCAAATTTTTTTGGACGATAAATAGGTGTCAAATCGTTTCACTTATATGTGAATAATAATTATATGGCTAATTCACAATAATATCGAGAACTAGTATGGATAAATAGAGATATTTCTAAAGCAACGAAGTCAGTCCACATGGCGGCCACCTGCATTTTCCTTCCCGCCACTCCCAACTTCTCCCACTCAAGCAGGAGGAGGAGCTCCGCCGCAGCGTTGGCGATCCGCTCGTCCCTCACAGGCCAGTCTCAGTCCCCCGCTGCCGCCGCCAAGCGCAACCTCCTCGGCCTCATCACCGGCCAAGAGCGCGGCCTCAAGACCCAATCCAATCCCCAGGCGCTTTCCCAAATAATCGACGCCATCGACGCCCTGACCGCCGCCGGCCGCCGCACCGTCACCACAGACGAATCGTTGTCTGACACGTGGCGCATGCTCTGGACCACCGAGAAGGAGCAGCTATTCATTATAAAAAACGCACAGATTTTCGGCACCGCCGCTGGCGACGTGTTGCAGGTGATCGATGTGGAGAAGAAGACCCTCAACAACGTCATCACGTTTCCTCCCGACGGAGTCTTCTTCGTTCGGTCCGATATTCAGGTTGCTTCCGCTCAAAGAGTCAATTTCCAGTTAAGTAATTCAATTGGACCGTAGCCTGTTTAGATCGCATTGATTTTTCCTTCCATTGATTGATTATGATGTGGTCATGTTTTATGTTTTCTACATCTGCTTAATTGATCATTGCTCTTTGTCAGACTATGGGTTGAGTATCTCAATTGTAAATTAAACTGCTAAGCTAGTGGAGCCGAGGTCTGATTTCATTAGATGTTTTCGATTTCTATTATCACGTAAGATCAATTGTTTGATTTTTTTGTGTCCATGTGTGATATAGTCTATGCGTGATGTATTCCTATTGAACCAGCTGCGTTCTGTGATGTTTCTGTCACACATTAGGTTCATTTGCAATATGATCGTGTAGTGTTTGAGTTTTGCACAGTGATCGGTGAGTGGACTACTAAATGCTTCAAACGTCTCTATTGGAAATAAACAATTGCAACTAACTGTGACTCATTGCTTTCTTGCATTCTTTGAGCAATGAACATATGTTAGATTAAGGAAAACATTTGTGTTTTGCGATGTGATCGTGTGAATGGGCTACTTCAAATGCCTCGATTGGTATTAACCAATTGTATTAACTAACTGTGCCTCATAGCATTTCTTGCATTCTTGAGCAAATATGTTAGATTAAGGAAAACTGCTGAGTTACTAAAGATACCTCACGCCGTTTTTGCTTGAATAATTGAAACAATGAATCCATTATTGTTTTGTGATGCTCTGTAGATTTACAAGTGCAGTTCTGCGGGGTAAGGGTTGGGAGTTTCCTCTCCCTCCGTTTGGTCAGGGTTGGTAAGTGTGTCTATCCTTTTTCTAAATTGTACTAAGAATTTAATTAGTTGAACTTGGTATGGCCATATTAATAGAGATGAAGTGCTCCTGAGAATTGTTTTAAATAATTTTCATTCATATTTTCCACACAACATTTCAATGCATTAACAAATGATAGCACCCTCCAGATTCCAGAATACACTCAATCAGCTCAGTTTTGCATGAAGCTATTAGGGGATTTAAACAATATTAGTAGTTTGGGCCTGAAAGTATATGTTGTTTATTCTTTTAGTTTATAGTATGCTGTGTGTGAGAAAACGTAAGTCCTCTTAGTTAACTATAGTGGAGATATACCTGGCGTAAATAGTCAAATGATTTACATAGAAAACCTCAAAATCATTGACGGTTTCAAGCATCTAAAATATTTCTCTTCTTGTTACTCAGTTTTAGATAATGTGCTCACCATTTTACTCAAGTTTCTCAAAATCGGGAATAATATGCTATTCCTGATATGTTGGTGATATTCCTTTCCTACTCTTTATGTATTTAATAAAAAAATTGAGATGATATATTTTTCACGTGTAGGTTTGAGACAGTATACATTGATGATGAAATCCGGGTGGTGAAAGACATCAGAAAAGATTATTTGGTTGTTGAGCGTGCGCCTTATTCTTGGAAGGAATGATCATGATTCATGAGAGACTGCTACATCTCTGTCCGGTTCCAAAATCAGTGAGTTCTACAATTTCTTTGATTATCGGGACTGAATTTAGCCGAGTGTAATGCTATTTTCTTAGATGTTGAAGTATGCTTCTATCCATGGTGTGATATATTTGTTGTAAGTTGTACTTTCCAGCTTCCATATCTTACACATATCTCTTTCTGCTCTCTCCTGAACTTATTCTACTTGAGATTCTTCCGATCCAATTGACACTGCATGTTGGTTTATCAGGATTTCTTGAAAAGTATAAACCTGTCATGCAGTAGCTCTATAATTCTGGGTGTTAGAAACATAAGACAGTCAAAACATGTTTTATTGTCGTTTCATGCATGCATTGTCAACTTTCAAAAACTGAAAGCTAGCCTTTGAGAACCAGGGAGCTGCTTCATTAACTTTACTGACTCCCATAGCATGCCTTTCCTGCGCCAAGTGGGACAGGAATGGATAAGTAGTCCATGAATTGCTGCTAATATATAACAAACACCAATTACTTTCAGCATTTTGGATGGTTATTTAGGCTAATGAACTCCTGGGTTTCATATAACTGTGGGAACTAGGAGTTATGCTTTTTTTTTCTTTTTTTTGATTGTTTTATGCATGGTGAGGTCAATGTGTTGACCCATCAAGTGGGAAATATGATCTCAAACTTGGAGAAATTTTGCTCACAATGTCCATTTTTCAGCAGGATTTGTCTTGGCTTGGAGCCTTTATGTTTGCAACAGCTGTTAGGGATTGTTGAAGATTGGATTTTATATTCTCAAGGAGCTTTGTGGTAGAGAATTACAAATATTTATATCCTCTTGATTCTCATGGTTCCATTATCCTTGGATGTGGAACTAAGCTTTAGAATCTAGCCATGCCTTGTAAATCTTTATATTCCTTTGCTTTCTACTTGCCTATGATTCTCTCATCTTTTTCTTATACTGTTTGTGTAAAAGATAGGACAGGTTTACTGATAATACAGTTTTATAAAGGTGAAATTGCAGTGAAGATGCACAAATTATCTTAAGATGGAAAAGAAGGAAGGTCTCCTGGAATTTCGCTTTATCGCTGGACCTACATCTCTGTTTCACAGGCTCAAACATGGTTTGAATTTTGAAACTTGCCTTTCTAAAATCTTACATGCGATATATGGTCTATGATTGCATGTCTAGTCTGGTACAGAAGCTCCCACTAAATATAACATTTAAACTCTTGGTGAAGCTCACATGGTTTAGTTAAGTGAACACACATTGATACATTTCTAGATCAAAAGTAGCGCAGCACTATGTGAACATGCAGATCTATTCCCAATTTTAACTCTTTGACAACAGTAAAAAAAGTTGGAAAGAAACAACTACTACTAACATA
The DNA here is from genome assembly GCF_004379255.2 of Salvia splendens. Taxonomy (NCBI): domain Eukaryota; kingdom Viridiplantae; phylum Streptophyta; class Magnoliopsida; order Lamiales; family Lamiaceae; genus Salvia; species Salvia splendens. Next base: position 4,096,753 of record NC_056033.1, on the reverse strand, counting down.
GAAGATGAAAGCATTACTTAGCAATAGTACTATAAGTTGCATTCATGAACCTTATCAATCACATGCATTACTGTCTCTGGTTTAGTCATCGACCTATATAAGGCGGTGGAGGATGTGAGCCGAAGCGATCCATTTACGAGCATCTGTTAACGCTGTAGCAGATTTCTGAGTTTCTACTCAGCTGCAGTGTCTCTCTAGTGCAATCCTGCTGTCTGCTTATTCAAGTGATGTTGGCTGTCACTTGTGAGAGATTGGAGTTGCTTCTTGTTTTAATTGTTGTTTCTTCTTATCTTCCAGAATGCATTCATTTTTCCCAGGCCCCAATATTGCAAGTTGCATTGAATTTAAAGCTGTTTGAGTCAATTGTTTGAACAGATTAAAGAAGCTGTCGGACTTTAAGCCCCTTTTAGCATCGAGCCATTCAATAATTCAGTTGTATTTCATGGTAAATATTTGATTTTATCTCATCATCCATTTTATAAAAATGTTATAGTCTTAGGATAATTGCAAAAAGAACCTACACATTTTAATTCTTGCTAAAAAAATTTCTGCCAAATGGAGTGTGTAAAAACTTCCCAATTTTTGGTACCAAATTGCCCCTATTGAAACCTTTGTGGTAATTTTTGCAGTTACTCCGGGTATGAGATATTTTTGCATAGAATACTAAAATGATGGAACAAAATAGAATATTTACCTTTTTATTTATCATTAGTTTAAGGCTCCAGAATATCAAAGATATCATTCAAACGATTATATCCTGGATTTATCCAAACATTCTTTTTTAATACTAAAGGAGATCAACGTCGAGAGAGAAGCTAAGTTCATCGTACGTGTCAAAATCTTTGAACTAAATAGCGAAAATGAATGCAATATATTGTATTAGAATAAAAAGCAATGCACAAGTTGCAAGCCATGTATGGTTTTGGTAGCACAAATACCAATCTAGCAATTAGTGAGCCCCCCAGTCACATGCATTGTAGGGAACCCTCTTGATTGTGAAGATTCACATTATGGAAGTTTGGTGGGTACATGCCTATATCAACAATTACTACTTTTTGCTTGTTGAAGATTTATTTTGTTTATTTTCACAAATCAATTTGGTCCACTATTTTCTTCATAATGTGATGTTTCATTTCCTGAAACCCATTTGACACAAAATGCGTATAAAGCATGACTGAACTGAGAGGTTATTAAAGAAACTCTATTTCCTTAAAACGAAAATAATAGGAGTATCAGGGCATTAGCAATGGGGCACCCTATGCACCGCTACATCAACATTTTATCCTCCTACCCTTCCACATGCAGTGAGGCACCCTATAAGCCGCCCTATAAGTTTCATTATTGTTTTGTTAATTAATTTAAATGTTTTCAAATATGTCAATGCAAAATAATTAAAAAAACACAACGATTAATTAAAAACTGCAAATCCTACATTGATTAAAAAAAAGTTACACGAGTTATAAATAAAAAAAAGTTGACTACTCTACAAAAGTCTCAACTTGCAGCGCAGCTCATCGATCATCCCCTGGAGGTATTCGGCTTTGGCCGGGTCCTGACACTGCATGAGGGCGTTGTGCGTGTCCAACAACGTCCTCCGGTTGGCGGACGGTGCCAACTCCGCGTAGGCAAGTGACGCCGGGGTCGGGGTCGGGTCGGGATCGGCGATGAGGGGCGGTCGCTGCTTGTGAGGAGGATGTCGCCTTCGCCTTCCCCTTGTTCTTGGCAGCCTTGACGCCAACGGGACGCCGGGAGGACACCGGTGTGCCGAAACTCTCTTCCCCCTCGTACATTGTTCGGTTGAGGTCCACCGGATATGCGCCGCTTTCGCTGCTCGTGTAAGCACCGGCTTCGTTGGTCTTCGTCCTCTTTGGCGCAGTCGATGGCAGAATCCCGCCTTGGAACTTCTGCTTGTCCTTCAAGAGTACCCAGATGTTGAAATGCTTGAAGTCGCCGTACAATGATTGGTACGACAAAAGCGCTCTATCGCGCACATCGCTCAAACTCTCGCCGCTTCCCTGCTCCCTCAAGCACTTCTCATACTCCGCCGAGAACAGGTTGACTTGCCTCTTCACCTGATCCCAGTGCTTGCGGAGCTGCTCTCTATGGCGCTTGTACGCGCTCGGCGGCTTGGGTATTCACCGGAATCTATTTTATAGTGTAATTTGGGAGTGGAAATATGAATGGAAATGTTAAAAATGAATGTTGGGTAGGGGGTATTTATATAAAAAAATCGAATTTAAAAAAACAAAAAAACAAAAACGCGTTGCATCGTTCGCGTCACCCACAGTGGGCGGACGATGGCACGAACGATGCCCTATCGTCCGCGTATCGTCTGCGGACGATCTATAAGGCGCGGACGATGCATTGGGCATTGTCCGCACACCCACAGTGGCGGACGATGGCGCGCCCGAGGCATCGGGTTGACTATCGTCCGCCCCATTGCGGATGCCCTCATAAAATCTAAATCACAGTCAAAACAAATACATCATCTATTGATAAGCTTTAGAAAACCCTAGAAGCTCAATCGGAAGTAAAACAAAAGGTATGATTTTTAAACTCGATTCGTAAATACTGTGCAAATTTCAAGCAATTCTGACACATAACTTATTTGGCACGTTTTTGGCGTCGCCGACATCTATTGTTGAAACTGCATCACCATTTATCCTGTAATTCAATAATCACCCCTTGTTGCCCAATTTCTTCTGGGTGTACGATCATGTTATATTTTCTTATGAGTTCGTTAGCCTTGGCAAAATGTCATTATGCATCCTGAAAAAGAGAAGAAATAGCAAGAAAGTGAAATCCTGACTATATATCCATTTGTTGTAGTTCATTGAATATAATATGAAATGCATGTAGACATGTATGAGATTATAGCAACTATACTTAATAAGTCGGGTTTGATATGACCAGATATAAGCAAGCTTTTCGAGTGATCAATTATTAAGGAATCAGGGGCATAAAATTGGTAACTAAGTTTCACTATTAATAATTCTCGTCGGCAATGGAGTATTTCAAAAGAAATGTAAATAAATGAAATGATTGTGTTTTGTATCCTATTTGTAGGTACAAGTATACAAATATCTTGAATAGTAAATGAAATGATTGTGTTTTGTATTCTATTTGTCTGTACAAGTATACAAATATCTTGAAGAGATTACTCCCTCCGTCTCATTTAAGATGACACACTTTCCTTTTTAGCTTGTCTCAAATAAGATGACACATTTTTATTTTCGGTAAATTTCTCTTTTTAATTAATATACTCAACCACTTTTTTCTCTTCCCAATTAAATATTTTACTCTCTTTGTCTCTCAATTTAATACTTACACCTACTTTTTCTCTCTTCAATTAAATACATTAACTAACAATTTCTAAAATCTAGTACTGATTTTTAAATGTGTCCTCTTAGCCGGGGACGGAAGGAGTAGGACAATTTTGGTACACAAGTTGGCGAGCAAAAAAGTAATTTGCAGACTTAGGGAAAAAAGAAATCAATAATTGTACTATAGAGTCAGTGGGGCTTGAGATCTAAAGTGGTCCCTACGAATTAAAATGGCACATGTGGAAAGGATAATAAACATATTATGGATTTAAAGAATAACTATAAAGTAGAATTGAGTGCACTTCTTTAAGGAAACAGCCCTCCAACCTAAACATAAAGTTGATTTGTACTCTTCTCTTTTCTTATGTTATGGACACAGTACTTGTGCTAGGCAGCTAGCTAATCATTTATTTTTTCATAAAACGAAAAGTTAAATGTTAATATTTTCAGATGACGTTCGGTTGCCATGACTAATATTATGAGATTATCCATCTAGGATTAAGTTATGAGATTATTTTAGTTGAAGGAGAGACTATGACTAATTATCATGAGACTATCCATCTAGGATTAAGTTAAAGGGTTCAATCTTATGAATCAAACATGATACATATTTAATCATGAGATTTAATATTGCCAACCGAACACCCCTCAATCGTGAAATTGCACCTATTTCAATCTTGCCATCATCAAGTTCAGGAGGAAATGGTGCTCAATAGTCGAATGTAGTATCTCAACTCTCAAGCTTTAGATAAGATTATTCTTACAAATTCAACGTGCAAAATTCAAATGTGATACATCGAGCTCTTAATGTTGACATGATTTTATAAGGCCGAGAAGAGATTATACTCAATTACTAGTATAGTACTATATGCAGTCTTAGACATTTCTTACAACCAGTTTCAATAAATAATACTCCAGCCAACACTTACTTTTTATGATATTTATAATTAAAAGCTATACTTCGTCTATCCCATAAAAATGAAACATTTTTCTTTTGAGTTGTTGTACTAAAAGTAAAATGAAAAATGAAACATTTTTTTAATTTACAAAACAATATTACATAAAATCATGTGGGCAAAATAAATGTTTCATAATTAATTGGATGAAGGGAGTATAAAAAGTGTTTCAATTCTCCAAACCAAAAAGTGAAGCGATATTAAGTTAGAAGAGTGATTAAAATTAATATCACCCGAACTATATTATCAATTTAATTTAACCAAATTAACTAAAAATTGATTTATATACAAACTTCATATGCTACGAGGATAAAAAAATTAATAAAAAATGATTAATGTATTAATATAATAATTTATCATCGAATTTCGACAGGCCACACACTAGTTAAAAATAAATAGTAATGTATATATGCTTAAAAAGTTTAAAGTGCCCTTTGGTGGTGCTTTTTCCCGAAATTATATAGGCAGGTATAATAAAGAATAGATGCAATGTTGATTTATGGAGTAATTAAAGAATCAAATTTCATTGGAAGTTCATCAGCCATTCTTTACAATTTAAGAATAATTATCTATCACAAATACTTTTCCAGTAATTAACAGAATATACTTATGTGAATAAAATCTGTTTCTATGTATAAAAGGTGGTTAACATTATGCCCAATTATTACATATCCTGATTGAATGATAATATCATTGAAATAGTACAAATATACTCCCGTTGAAAAGCTTTTAGTTGAAAATGGTGTTTTATTTTTCCTGTTGAAAATCATCCCATTATTGTCCCACATCAATTTGATAATAGTTATGTTTTACTTATAGTAAATTATTGGATAGTCATTTTACGAGGCATTTTAAGGAAGTGATCCCATTTTTACATGATATCATAGCATAGCATGCTCAATTGATATCAATCTCTATATCTGCACCTATCAAAGAAAACGTAATTTTATCTTATTACTTACTTCTTGTCAATAAATAAACATGAACATAGATTACAATCTTACAACACTTAATTTTAGTTAAAAACAGAAAATAATCATGTAGGTTCATTGAAAAAGAGGTGATATTCGTATCTTCTAATAGAAGCATCTAATCTCACAAGTTGAGGTGATTTCGTTAATATTTTCTAATCTCACAAGTTGAGGTGATTTCGTTAATATTTTCTAATCTCACAAGTTGAGGTGATTTCGTTAATATTTTCTAACAAATTGAGGTGACTTGGTTAAATATGGATTTGCCAATAAAGTTGACATAATGATTTAGAAAGTCGGAAATGAAATTGTAGGTTACTCGCACGTTGCAAAATAAAAAATGTACTAGAGTACTGTGTGTGTACTGAAACAGGAAAATTGACTAGAAAAACTAAAATTTTGACAAAAATTTAATATTTTTTATAACTTTTAAAATTTGTTTTTTTATTTGAGCCTTTTATTTATAAAAAAAACTTACAGACGGCCTAACAAGTATGGAACTTAAATATATTATTCAACCTTTTTTTTTTGCCAAAATTGAACTAAACCGAAATGAGTAAAAGCGAATTTGAAAAATAAAAAAAATAACCAAAAAAACAAAATTTTATAACAATATCTCAAATATTAAAAACCCAAAAATTCACAAATCTAATAATACGTATGTTAGAGCATCCGCAGCGGCGGACGATTCGGCGGATGTCGGACCGGCGTGCCGGATGTCCGCGCGAGACGTTCGCCATTAGGCGTGGGAGGGACGGATGCGGACGTCCGCTGCGGGCACTGCAGATCCGCGGCTTTCCGACGACGTCCGTCGGGACATCCCGATTTTTAATTAAAAAAAACACTCTATATATACGGCTCGTTGAGCTTCATTTCATTCGCACCACTTGTTTTAACGAGTTTCTCTCTCTCCCTACGTTTCTTTTATATATCCAAAATGGCTAGTGGTAGTGGTGCGGGTGCTGATGACGTACGCCGACGAATTAAAGAACAGTTGCGGGTCGTTACGTCCAGAGAGATAAATCGTGCGATACAAGCGGCCTTGCAGCAGCAACAACAGCCGGTGGTACCTCGACCCATCCATCGTGTTCTTCCGGCGACGTTTTATGATGCATGGTCCGCTATTTCTGCGTATCGTGGGAGCTTTAGAACGTCGATACGAGTATTTCAGGATGAGGGAGGATGCGGTTGGTAAACCCGGCCACACGCCCATACAGAAGTGCACTGCCACAATCAGGCAGCTGACATATGGAGGTGCGGCCGACATATTCGATGAGTACCTCCACATCGGCTAGACGACTGCCCGCGAATGTCTGAAGTATTTTTGTAAGGGTGTTAGGGAGATATTCAGGGATAGGTATCTTCGGAAGCCTACCCCCGAAGATTGCCAGGCTCTGATGGATATGCACGGGAGTCAGCACGGGTTTCCGAGAATGTTGGGCAGCATAGATTGTACGCATTGGGAGTGGAAGAACTCTCCCTCCGTCTGACAGGGGTGTTCGCTATCGGTTTCAAGGGCAAGAATCCCACGATGATTCTTGAAGCGGTAGCTAACTACCGGCTGTGGATTTGACATGCGTATTTTGGAGTAGCCGGGTTGAACAAAGACATCAACGTCCTCCAGTCGTCATACCTTTTCAACGACCAGTGCATGGGCATTGGTCGGGCCGTCAGTTTCGTCGCCAATGGCAACCAGCACAATACGAGCTATTATTTAGCGGATGGGATATACCCTATGTGGCCCGTCTTTGTGAAGACGATCAGATGCGCAACAGACGAAAAGAAGATCTATTTTGTGGGTCGTCAGGAGGCAGCGCGCAAGGATGTGGAGCGGACATTTGGTGTGCTACAGGCTCGATGGGCGGCAGTGAAGGGTCCATCACAACTGTGGTATATTGACAGCATCGCTGATATCATGTACGCATGTATTATCATGCACAACATGATTGTCGAAGATGAAGGTCCAGCACTGACTGATTGGGCCAATGATGATGTTGATGTTGCCGGTTCATGCCACGGCGTGGCCACCGCCAATGTACGTATGGGGATACCCCATGAAGAGGCCGATCGAGTCCGTGCACTTGCCGACATGCGCCAACGACAAGCCCATATTCGACTCCAGAACGATATAATTGAAGAGTTATGGACGCGGAGGGGTCGTCGTTGATATTTATAATGTAATTTGTTTATACTTTTTTTTGGTTGAAATGTACTTTTTTATTTTTTTTATTTAATGAAATTATCATTGCACTTTCTACGTCCGTATTCGTGTCAAAATTTTAATTCCGTAAATTGTTTAATTTGGTGAATTTTTATTATTGTGGATGTCTGTCGGGGTGTCCTTATGACGTGGCAGTGCAGTGGGATGTCCTTATGACGTGGCAGGAGGTGTATTTGGGAAGTCCGTCGGGATGTCCGCCGGAACATCCGTCCCACTGCGGATTCTCTTACATATACTCCCTCCGTCCCACAAGAGTATACACTTTCTAAATTTTGAAATTCTTTTTTTCTAATGAGGTGAAAACCATTTTTCACTAACAATATTTTAATTACTTTTTCTGTGTATTAAAACTCGTGTTCAACCAACAGTGCACATTCTTGTGGGACGGAAGATGTATATTTCAACAGTGAAAAATGACGCAATTAAATTATTTTATACTTTGTTAAATTAAACTTTTAGCTTGTACGTATGTATAAATTAGTTAAATACATTTGTATATTAATATAATTAAATTTCAAGTATTCGCTATTTTAGATAAAAATAATAATAATTAAATGAAATATACGAAGGGACCCGTACATTTAAAATTTGAATAGGTCAATAAGTGTACTAATAGTTTCAATTAGGCCTGCTTAACCGGTTCTTCGATTCTCGGGTACCCGAAATCGGAACCGGAACCGGAACCGGAATCGACCAAGTAATTGAGGAACCGAGAGCCGGTTCCGATTCCGGTACTGGTTCTAATATTTTTAAAAATTTCAGTTCCGGTACCGGAACCGAATAATATATCAATTTTAGATTTTATAAAATTGAAATTTTATACTAAAATTTAAGTATAGTAATTAACGGTATATTATTTATTAATATTTGTCAAGGTTGGTTTTAATTCTTTAGTTATACTGAATGTATTCTTTTCCTACTTGGATGTTGCTTAAAATAAATGCTAGCTTGGGTTGACCATATGATTTTCCAATTTATGTGTTTGTATATTATAGTATTACTAGTATTACTTAGTGGAGATGGTGTGATTTTTGTTGAATCTAAGGGCACCCACAATGGGGCGCCCGATGGCATGCTTGATGGCGGCCATCGTCCTCGGGCGAGGACGATGCCTCCATTGTGGGTGCCCGCCATCGTCCGCGCCCTGCGCCCACGCCCGATGCATCTTCCGCGCCATCGAGCGCCCAATTGTGGGCTCGGCGGACGATGGGCGTGGACATAACACGCATTTTACTTAAAAAAATGCGTTTGCCAAGGGTCGAAACCCTGGTCTATTGCTTGGAAGGCAATAATCCTAACCATTGGACTACAAACACTAGTTGAGATATCTTGAAAACTAAATTGTTTTACATTTATTAAGATGATAATGTTATAAAAAATGATAATTTATGATTAAAAAGTAGAATTCGGTGAAACGAGAATTTGCTTCTTCGAGTTATTAAGATGATATGTTGTGTGATTGAAATGAAGGTTTTTAATAAATGTATTAATTTTTATAAATGTATTAATTTTTAATTCGTATTGTAATGTATTAATTTTTATAAATGAAATGAAGTTTTTTCCCAATTTTTGTAGTTATTTAAATATTCAAATAAAAGAAAATGCATATGGCGCGCCTTAGGGCGCCCCACTGCAGGTGGGGGGTAGGAGGATAAAACTGATGACGTGGCGCGCCAAAGGGCGCCCCATTGTGGATGACCTTAGCTAAATCTTGTGGTGTTAGATTAAAATTAGGGTAAATAATAAATAACTTACCATTATTTATTATACGTAAATTAAAATTAAAACTATAAATAGGTTCCGGTTCGGAACCGACCGGTTCTTACCCGGCCGGTTCCGGGTCCAAAATTCAATAAAATTAGCATCCGGGTACCCGGTCAACCGGACCAGATAGAACCGGAATCGGCCGAATAAGGAGGCCTAGTTTCAATAGGTAAATTTTCAACCATGTTAATAGTTGAAAAACATATGCTGATATAATATATGCAAAAATGTGATTACGATCTTCGCGTGGTAGCGTTTGGTTTGACGTATTAAATAAAATTAAGTTTTCGTTTGTTCAATTTAATCGATAGAATTTGATATTTAATCTCATAATAATAATTAGTCTTGGACTTATTTTTGTAACAAAAGTAACCTCAAACAATCCTGAATCAATTCAATATCAGAACATCTAAATTAATTGCGAGCAATAAAATCCATAGATAAGAGTGATTTTAACGTAGCACAACCACCATGTCTCAATCTCCCAAAGCCAAGCCCGTTATATAGCAACAAATTTTCTTTAACCCATTGGACCAATTCAGTTACCACTAATTTTCATGTCTAGAGATCATGCTTATTTTTATATTTTATCCAGTTGTCGTAACTTAAAAAGACTTGCCCTGTAACAATACATTTCTACCTGTCTCTATAGTGCTAAGATTGTACTGTGCCTCACGACTAATCATCTCATTCAAACTCTTAAACTCTTGTAACTACTTTAATCCAAGATGAAGTCTATTAGTATATTTTAGTTTAAAATTTATTGCATATCAGTATTGTTATCTAATATACAGTAAACGTCATTTATATGTATACAATCTTCTAGGTCTGACAGTTCCATTCATAAATAAAATAAAATGTGAATAAGGGTGGGTTGTACAAAGACCGAACAAAAAGTTCCATATGATATACCATATAAAATATCATATCGTTATCTTACCAAAATTTCAGATATAGCGTAATTCAGTATGTTCAAATTTATTACCGATATATTACTACCTTTTGGCATACCGGAATTTTACGACATACCGAATTGATAATGTATACCGCAATACCATATAAGTATTATTTTACAAATATATTTAATATATAAATATATTTGGTATTCACGGTATGTACCATTTTTACGGTATATATTGAAGTCAGTATATACACGGTATACCGCAAAATACCATATGTTTGATATATACACATACCGTAATTTGCGGTATATAGAAATTCATACCGTTACCACACCAAAATCTCTCATTATGATATACAATCATACCGAAAATCACAATTTATAAAAAATTGGCATTTTCAATATGATAAGTTCAATATATCGATATTTTGGTATGATTAGAACCTCTAAATGTAAGTTTTATGCACCACTTGTTAAACAACAAAATTTGATGCTAGCAAACACAACACATGGAGGCCCACAAAATTCTGTGCCCCACTGGTTTCCATGCTATTAATTCTCACAAGTAGACAAACAGAACATATCCCATAAACTCCTAAATTATAGTTCACTCCTCAGCAATTAGTAATATCAAACCTTAATTAATTGTTGCAGAAAGTGGCTGTATCATTGCAACTTGCATCCCTTTGAGTGAATTCCAAGGCTAAGGGAAAGTGGTTCATCAATTAAACATTAATGTGGAAGTGAAGTGCAAAGTCAATCCTACATATGAGATGTCTCACAACCATGTTATTTTTTCCCCATTGTCTCTTCATTCTTCACCACGTTTTTATCTAATCCTTGCATGTTGCATGTATAAAGATTTTTTAGTATCATAACATTCACAATTGAGACTAAGTCTCTTCCTTTTCCTTGAATTATTGGTGGTAGGAACCATGGTTATAAAAGTGGAAATTCTCCTCTTTTGTTACTAGATCATTGCATCTTTTAGGTATTAAAACAATACAAAAACTTATACTATAAAAATGCAAAAGAATCTTGTAAAAATGAAAATGAATTTGTGTCCATCATCATACTAAGGTCAGTAAAAGTATTTATGGTGTGTAACAGCTCGGAATTATAAGTTAACTTGTAACAATCAATAATTTTAGCTAGCTAGATAGGAATGAAATTTGATAAATTAAGAAAAATAGTTCATTCATTTATTTGAAATTATAGTGAAAATGAACAAATCGAGTTTTAATTATTTTTTATAATTGTAAAACTAAAGTATTAATAAGAATATTTAATAGTATATCAAAATAAAAATAAATGTATAAAATAACATAGTGCGTTGACTCGTACTCATGTAAAGTAGCATAGTGCTTATTAAGATTTCCAACTAAGCATGGATTGATTTGAGGAAGAAATAATAGGCTTGCCCACGAATTTTTATATTAGATCTTCAATTAAAAAAAAAAGAAGAAGATCTCAAAGTTGGAAAACAATTAGTAATTTAGTACTACTTATTTTCTAAAGGTTTATAAGGAGCTCTTCCACATACGTTACTAAGATGCGTATCTACATATGTCGTATCAAATCTTTCATGATTTTCATTACCATAAGTATAGTGTGAAATTATTCTTAATTTCAAATCATGCCGCATAATCATGTCATTATCAAAATCTCTCATTAAGATGGCAACATCAATAAATATTGGTTCACAATTAATTAAACCGAAAAGGAGAGGAAAAATAAATAAATTTCTTCTCTATTCCCTAGTGGTATTACTCGAAAATGCCTAATTTCTTGTCATAATGATGGTGTTGTCGACCACCATACTTAAAAAAATAATAATAAATTATACCCCAGTGAAGAGAGTATTTTCATCAAATTATGATTATAAAATTATGCTATCTCCCTTTCTTACCGATAATCATGTTTTTCTATTTTTAATTTTTAAAAATTTCACTCTGTCATAAAATGAAATACGGAGTACTAGTATAATATTTTTGTTACAAGTAATCTTACCAATTTTTATCTTATAAAAATGATTAAATGACACACATATTCCAACTACCTGATGGGACTGAAGTCGACGGGGTTTTTCCATTTGAGGATAAATCACAATTTACCTTTTAATCTCCATAGCTTTATTGAAAAACCTATCAAAACGTACTTTCACGTTCAGCGCGTTTAGCACACCGTATTCACAAAAACCACGACTTTTTAATATTGAATAGTAGTATTAATTAACAATAAATGCTCTTAGCATTCCAATTTAGAGTTTCAATATTATCTACTCCATTTCATAATGTCCGAAGGGTCTGGGTCCGTTTTTTATTGTAATTATGTGAATAATAAAATACATTAATGTAAGGGAAAAAGTTAGGCAGATTTTGTGTGCATTTATATTCATTACATCTTGACTTATCACTCAAATATTATTTGCATGCTAAATATATTTATTTGAATATTAACGTTTTATATATTGTGATAGTTATTGAGAGTGTGTGTGGACCATTGAATATTTGGAAGTGATAAATCATGAATTTATCATTAATTAACATTTGTCGTAAACTCATACGCAAATTACATCACATGCATGTATATTGATAATCATAATCACAATCATATATTGCGTCGCTTGTTGTATTAATCTGATTTGACTCAGTTGATGTAACTATAACATCTATATCAACTAAAATTTTTAAAATAACTCAATTTTATTAATATGGATTACAGTGTTATATTACGGATGGTCGTAAAAAGATATTTTTAATTGAAGATTATTATGTTTATAAAATTAACCAGGTATGCTCTTGGATTAATGATGCTATTAATAATAATATTATTAATATATCTAAAAAGTTAAGGAATTGTGATTGACGCGCCGGCGAGGAGTTTGGGGGGAAAAGGCAACAATAAATAAAGATGGCCGTAGAGATTGAAATGGAGGTATCGGAGTAGGGATAAAGCTGTCATTTTCCACATTCATACAAATTTCTCTCAAACTGAAAACGACTGCAAGCAACCTGTGGTGGTCTACCTGTATCTCTCTATGTATGTACGTATATATCTCTGTCACACACACACATATATATATATATATATATATATATATATATATATATTTGTGTGCGTGTGCTGCACATATATATGAGAGGAGAGGAGTTGAAGACACAAACACACACACCACTTCTTCTTCTTCTTCTCTCTGCATTTTTAATTTCATCTGTGGCGCCCAGACTTTCTCGATTCTCGTTCCAATCCCATCGAAACGACAAAAAATGATGGATCTCCACACTGTGTGTTGTATGTGTGGCGATGTGGGGTTCCCGGACAAGCTCTTCCGCTGCTCCAAGTGCCGCAACCGCTCCCAGCACTCGTATACTATCACTCTTCTCTTTCTAAACATTTCTTCATACAATTGGCATGCACAATTCGCGATCATCATCAATTCATCTTAAATCATAACCATACCGAGATTTTTCTCGCGAAATTTCGTTATTGAATCGAATCAATCCACAGGTACTGCAGCAACTACTACAGCGAATTGGCGGAGGCGATCGAGATCTGCGATTGGTGCCAACACGAGCAACGGAATCCGTCGTCGTCGTCATCATCGAGGCACGGGAACTCGACGCCTAGGAATACCAAGCATGCAAGTGAAGCGAGGTCGGCCTACTCCGGCGACAAAATCAAGCACCAAAGGACCGAGGAAACGGCGGAGAAAGCTGCCGGAAAAGCCCCCTCGCCGCGCCCCTCCGCCCGCAGGTACAAGCTTCTCAAGGATGTAATGTGCTGAAAAAAGTGGACCCCAAATTAGGAAAAAAATATCCTTGTTGTCTCTATATATCTCGATATATAATAATAATAATAATAATAATAATAATAATAATAATAATAATAATAATAATAATAAACTGGTATTAGTATGTTATTATGGTTGTAAGTTGTTTTCTAAGTGTCATTTTATGGCTATATATTTTCTTATATTTCAAGAATTTCAGTAGTAATTAGTACTCCATGTTATTATATCTTGTGTTAGAATGCTCTTCTTATTTCTTTCAAGTTTCAACCTCAAATATATATGCCTCCTTGTAGTGGATATATAGCCTTTATATTTCATGCACCATTTTGGGCACACCATTTAAATTCCATATGTTTTCAATGCATATCTTATTCTTTCTTATTATAATTGGAGCAATCAATGCACAATTCCAATAACAAAGAACAGTGTAACTAAATTAGAAATGGAAAGAAGTAGCTAGCCATAATATGATCAACTAGTATAACTTTTTTTGATAAAATAAGTGCTCAAACTACAAATAAGTGAGCAAGTCAAGATACAAACCAGTCAACGATGAAAAAACCCTAATAAAGTAAAAACCAACAAAAAAGCATAAAAAACCAAGACACGAGCAACACCGAAAACTCCAACTTTGGGTACTTTGAGCAACTCAATTATTATATATTCATAATTTAAGAGTGATTATATAATGAATAGAATAATAGATTTGAATTTATGTAAACAATCTTATGTACATTCTCATAAATTTAGAAAAATACTATGTGACTAATTATAATATGAATAAATAGCACTAGTTTCACAAATAAGGATCGGGGGAATTGAATGCGATTAGGATTTGAGTTCTTTTTCCCCCAAAACGAAATTCATAGTACCCTAAAGCTGCTGCCTTTATTAGAATTAGTTAAAGCATGTTATGACTCTATCCCTTATGGTTCTACCTTTTTGAGAAATTATTAAAAACATATATCCTCCTTTTCACGTTAATTGATTTTTTAACTATCAAACTACTATAAACTTATGAAGGAAGATAGTTTCGTTGCGTAGATGATCTGCCTTTTTTTTAGTATGAATTCAATTATTTTATGACAAGTGTGATGGTGATGTTATATAGAAAATGTGCATAACATTGTGAAGGGACAAAGTAAGTAAAATTTGTTTGTTTTCTTATGATTTTAGAATTGTTTCGATTTTTTTACAAAAAAAATATTCTAACATTGGTTATACTAATTGAGAATCTGATTGACTCCTGATCATGACAATAATTTCCTTGATTTTTAACTATCATAACTGGCCTATCTCGTTTTGTTTAGTCGATTTTCCCCCATAACCCTAAAATACCAAAAAAAAGGGAAATTCAAAGATTTAATTCTAGTAGTAAATTATAGTTAAGCACCAATCCACCTTCCAATTTTGATAAGTTTGTATAACTCATTTTACACTGATTCTACTTTAACTAGTATTCTTTTCACTAGTATTCTAACTAGTATTCTAAGGAGGGAAATACTCCTATAGTTTATATATTTTTCCAAGTCTTATTTTGGATAAAAATACATATTGAAATATCACTGTCTTCAATTATGTAAACCATTCAAAGTCTCTTTAGGTATATTCAAATTCTAGCTAAATAATGGGATGTTATTAAAAATAATGATGAATGAATCGAGACAACATTAATACTTTGTACTCACAAATATTACAAAAGGAAAAAACATGAGACAGAGCAGTTGTGGGAACTGTTTAAAGAAGACAGTCAGACTTAGTTGTAAAAGTTCGAATTCATTAATTTTAACTGTAATTCGTTCAATTTTGCTACCAAACAAAAATCCTAGAGATATGACTTCTGAGGCCACATGCAAAACTGCTTCTTCTCTTTTTTCGCCTTTTTCCAAGTTTGAAAGCAACAAGACATTTTAGCTTTTAATTAACACGATTTTAACTAATGTATACTTTTAGTCACATTATTTAATTAGTCTTATAGATGTGTAGTCGATGCATGAAGTTGACATGTATCTGAATTAAGTACTAAGTTTAAGGAGATGTTTAGTACTCCATCTTTAACGTATGTTTAAAACACGTATATTATATACCCAATATGCCAATTGAACGGAAATTTGATTAAAATTTTGCCAATTTCTTAACTTTACAAATCAGTTGAAAATAAAACAAAGAAAAATTGATTTATTTGCAATTATCAAATGACCAAAAGAATTGGTTTGCATACATATAATATTTGTTGATATTTTTCAACCAGATAACTTATACAAATTACAAACAATGTCATTTGATCACCAACGATGTCGTCCATATATGATATCATGAATGTCATATTTACAATTTTTAAAAAAAAGTTCACCATAGGATATAATTGTAAACAAAACTTTATAATTTTTTTCTAGCTGATATTTGAAGTTACCGAGGTATATCGAAATTTGACTATGAATAACATTAGCAGTTTTGAAAAATAAAACAAAAAACATTGACAGGGATTTTCTTTCAAGGTTAATGCAAACTAATGTAGATTCGGCGAAAGTTAAATTCAAAACAACATTATTGCAATTTTGGAAAATATATATATATAGACCCATAAATGGACATAATCTAAATAGCATTATCAAAATTTGAAAATACATAAATATAGACGCACTAACGCCACATATAAATGTGAAAATTAGGTCATTCACAATTGGGCGCCCTAAGGCGCGCCCTAAAGCCCGCCATATGCACCTCCACGTCAGCATTTTATCCTCCTGCCCTTCCACCTGCAGTGGGGCGCCCTAAGGCGCGCCCTAAGCATTTTACTATTGTTTTGTTGTTTAATTTAAATGTTTTCAAATATATAAATGCAAACCTATTAAAAAACACAACGATTAACTAAAAGAACGACAAAAAATTCATTGATTTAAAATTCATCAATTAACTAAAACCCGCTGGATTCCAAACACAAGGATTAACTAAAAGAACTTATATAAAGTCCGGATCGTACTGTGTGTTGGCGTCGAACGGTGGATATTCGCCAGGCTGTGTACCCTGCCATCGTGCGCCATCTCCAAACATCGGGCTACTAGGACTTGAGTATCCACCGGAATCCATTTTATAGCGTAATTTGAGAGTTTAAAAGTTAATGGAAAAGTTACAAATGAAAAGTGAAGCTGGGTATATATATAACAAACTTTTCGAATTAAAAAAAAAAACTAAAACGCGTTGCATCATCTGCGTCGCCCACAGTGGGCGGACGATGACGTTGACGATGCCCTATCGTCCGCGGTTCGTCCGTGGACTAAGCGTCGGGCGCGGACGACGCATCGTCCTTCGTCCACGGTGCCACAGATCGGGCGCGCTATTGTCGGCCTCATTGTGGATGGCCTTATATACCAGTACTGTACCCCCATTTACTATTTTCGATAGCGTGGGGACATTTTCGTATTATCACTCAATGCGCTGCGCTTCTGGATAAAGACGCATGATACGTGGCGCCAATGTCTGATAAACATGTGTTGGATAAGTTATTTTGGAGGAACTATGAAAGGGACATGTTTGGCATTTTAATTTTCTGATGAGATAGTAGTACTAGTACCAATAGTCAAGTAAATCAGAGTTTTTTTTATCCTGGTTAATCGTAATATTTTTCAAATTGTAATATTAAATCATAAAGTTTTAATTTTTCTTAATTGTTTCATTTATGCACAAATCAACATTTTTAGTGATGTTAAAAGCTGTAATTATTTCAATATAATAAAAAAATAAATAAAATATAAAGGAATGCAATAGAAAAAAATAATTTCGCACTATTGTGAACATCATTAAAAGATGAGATTTTGTGCATAAATGAGATAATTGGGAAAAATAAAAATTTCATGAATCTAACTGTGTGATTTAATGGCTATCATCCCCTTTTTTATTTGATTCAAATGCTTTTCATAATTAAGGTTTATGAAAGTTTGCAAGATTATATTTCCTGATTATATATATTTGTGTCTAGTTCATAGATTGAATCTCATAGTTTAATTATAAATGAATAATTATATAATAATTAGTTATAGTCATCCCTCAAACTTAAAAAACGTCACAACTTAATCGTGAATTATCATATGATAATTATTTGAACGCCACCTTATTATATCCTTGTCATGGTTTTGATTTAAATGAAAACTGATTTTTTTCCTAGTGGTTTATTAAACATTGAATCGCCTATAAATCTAATACTATTATGATTATATACCTCATTTTAAAGTCAAACCATCTTTTTTCCTTGAATAAATAGAAACTGTAATAATTTTACTAGTCTAATACTAGTCTAAAACCGACTGTATTTAATTAATTCTGGAATTATGTCAACTGTGTTATTAATTGAGAAGAAATATAAAATATCTATAGACTTGAGTGAGAGAGAGTTGTAAAAAATAGGAGTACTTGGTAAATATACTTAAACTCATTTATTCTAATTAATAATTAAATATATACCAAAAATACATGTTATAATTATTGATAAAATAAAATAATCGGATATTTAATTTTATTGCTAGTTATTATTAACTTTTGTTTAAGTACTACTACATGTTTATTATTTTAAAAATCGAAAAATACTACTCCTACTATGCTGAACTTGGTTACTTGGGCTCGGCTAATACATGGCGTTGGGTCAACCAAATTCCCAAATACAAATAATAAGCAGCTGCGAAGGCCCATTGCCACAGCTTCATACATATTGGATTCCTTGTTGCGAAACGTAATAAAAATAATTTTAAGATTTTTTTCATTACAATTTATAAATAGTTTTCAAATATGATTTCGATTTACAAAAAATATGGTTGAGAAGTAAATGAGATTTGTTTATTGAAATTAAACAAGTTGTTTCTCTATTTGTAAATACATGTAGTAATTTATTTTGTATATTTGAATTTGTTGCTATGAAAATAAGATTTTTCTTAAACGAAAATAACACTCTTTAGTACGAATATTTTTTCTTTAATTCATTAATTAATTTACTAAATATAAATAATACGTTCATAAAATCAAATCGTATTTGTTAATCGCAAATAGTAGCACTTTAAGATTTTTGATTCGACATTGAGACGTGTAGTTGTAGTAAAAATACAATATGTGACAAAGTAAGAATTTTCTTTTGAACCAATAGCTAGTCGCAGAACAAATTAATTCCTTTTTAGGTTCTTGTTTTTGTTTCATATATGCACTTTTTCTTTCATATGTTGTTCTAATAAACCAATTATATTTGTGTTCTTAATCATTCGTGTATTGAGATATGTACTTTTTTCCAAAGAGTTTTCTGCGAATTTTGATCTCCGAAGGATTACTGTAAAATATGGGTTTCACAAAATTTCGATTTTATTTCAGTAAAGGTATTTTTTTTTCATATTTGTTCCAATAAATCTTCTTGATTCTTGTGTAATAGATCCTTATTTTTTCGATCCCGGAGCTTTAAAAATTAGTCGGAATGATAACATATACACATGATTTCTCGATTTTCATACTCCCTCCGTCCTACAATAGGAGTCACATTTGGTGTGGGTATGAATTTTTAAGAAATATAAAAAATAGTGGATTTTTGTAAAAGTTAGTGGAATATGTGGTATATTTTTTATATTAATTTTATAATAGAATGTGAGTGAAATGAATTAAGTGGAACGTGAGAATGACCGAGATGACAAAATGTGACTATTATTATGGGACGAAGGGAGTAGAATGTATGATTTCAGCAATAAAATTTGCAATGAGAAATATGAGAACAAATTCAAATTGTATTCATTTCAAAACTAGTTTTTCAAATTACAAAATAGACTAAGGTTAATCAAATATCATGTATAGATTTTTCTCGAATTTATTCAATCAAAAAGTAAAGTAAACAACACCTTAAAAAATGGCAGCTGCGTCGAGGTAGTGCAAAAGAAACAGTATTATAATGCTTCAGAATGGTCCCTTTACAATATGATTCTCTCTCTCTCTTAATAGTAATATACAGCATAGTTTTGTGTTTCATTAAAAGAAACAGTGTGGTTTACGATGAACAAGATCCTCTAGGTGTGGGCTAATTACACGTGTCCTAACCCCAACGATTTCTTCCTTGGTTGTAGAGCTACTATACATAATAGTGAAAAGTATATTCGTTCCATCCTATGATAACAGTCACTCTTATTACGGACACAAATTTAAAAAAAGTCTAAAGACTCTTATTACGGACACGAATTTAAAAAAGGTCTAAAGAATAAAATGTAGTGGAATGAGATTCACTTTTTATATTGATTTTATAATAAAATGGGAGTGAAATGAATTAATGAAATATGAGATATACTTAGCATTTATAGGAAAAATGTGTGTGTCCCTTATTATATGACGGACTAAAATGACAAAGTGTGACTCTTATTTTGGGAGGGGGGAGTACTTCTCATAGTCATTTGCATGTTGCATGTGTTTTGTTACCAAGTTGGATGAAATGTATGGAGATTTAATTAGTTTTGATTGTGCATTTAAAACAATTAAATCAATATTGTAGCTAGAGGGAGTACTTACTAGTTACATGTAATGACGGACGGGATGGTCATATCTATTTATTGAAGCTTGACCGATATTAAGTTGAATGATATTGGTACGGTATCATTTTGTTTTTATTTAATTTCAATTCTTGCTCTTTTCTAATAATATGTTTGTTTTTGAATTTATGTTGGAATTTCTTTTTTACTGTATTATTTTTTCTATATGCCTCCACTCGTTTTTTCACTTTTTTACACTGCAACTTTCCTCCACCCCTCTCTATTTCACTATATTCTTTTGTAGATTCCAAAGGAAGTTGTTATTCTACTTCGTCTGAGGATGAGCTGATGATCATTGAGGCCACACTAAATTTCAGTTAAAATATAAAATTAGAGAATTATTATAATATTGATTAAATGAAAAATTTTAGTTATTGAAAAAAATGAATTTGATCCCATTTTGCAGGAGTCATGGTTGATATGAGATTAGCTGATAAAATCACTATGAACTAGAATTGTGGCTGAATTGAGGAACCCAAAAAATGGAGTATTAGTTTGCCACTTATATGACTTGGAGAGACAGAGAGAGTGGAAATTAAAGGTACGGTTTTTAAATAATTTTTTTTTCCTACCAATAAATATATAGTCATACTTAAAAGTTTTATACAAATAACAACCGAGATACAAAATTACTCAAAGTAAGGAGTAATTTAAAAAGCTTTAGTAAAAAACATAAATGTTGTCTATTGTTTGGGGGTATTTGATTGTCCCCCAACTTCCATCAAAAAGAGGAAGTTGGCTCAAAATCCGAGCTACACTTTTTTCCAATGTTTTAAAAACCGGACCGATGAGTGAATCGGTAGAGCTACTGGTTTACGGTTCAACTGGTTCAACCGGTTGAACCATTGGTCGAACCGGAATCCATATAAATTAATTAATAAATATATATATTTTTATTTATATACTCCCTCCGTCCCGCACTACTCGCACTTATTTCCTTTTTGGGCGTCCCAAGTTACTTGCACTCTTTCCATTTTTAGTAAAAAATTTCACCTACAGCCGTCATTTTTTTAACTTTCCTATACACTCATTTCTTAATCTCCGAGCCGAAAAGGAAATGAGCGAGTAGCCCGGGACGGAGGGAGTATATTATAGGGTATATTTAAGCATAATTATTAAGTGGCATGATGAGTAAGTCACGTGACTGACTTTTGTGGTAGTTGGATAGTTTTTTTTTAATCTTATTTTCTTCTTCTCAAACCCTATTTCTCCTCACAAACTCTATTTCTTACTGTTGCACCGCCTTCACTTCTTCTCCTCAATTTATCTCTTAGATATCAGGTCTGCTCATACACTATGTTCCTCACACTCAAAATCTTTCGTCCTTATTTCCCAATTATAAATCCATACATCATTCTAATTTTTAAAGACATCTCCAGCCGTTGCCGACGATGGAAGTGGAAGAAGGTGTTAACAGCTTGATTATATGAAAATGTGTTCTAAACTTTGTGTTAGATTGTTGTGTGCAAGAGAGCAGTGAGTTCAACGGGTACGACTGTGGAAGACTGCTTCTGCTTGTAGGAAGAAAAATGGACTTTTTTTTTAAAAAAATCACTTCAATCGGTCCAACCAGCAGGCGATTTCCGGCCGTACCGGCCGGTTTACACGGTCCAAAACAGCTTGACTAGCAAACGGTTTTTATCATCGAATCGGACCGGACATGCCACCGGTTCGCGGCCGAACCAGCCGGTCCGATTTTTAAAACATTGCTTTTTCATGTGAAAGGCCAATTCACTTTTCTACTTTATATCACTATGTTTTTTTAATACTACTATATAAATAATCATTCAATTTACGATACATAATCATCAAGAAACAGTGCATAATTTCTTGCCAAAATATTTTTCAATGTTCAAACACAAATTAAGTTCAAATTGTAGAAGTTTAACGAATCTTCAAAAGTCCTAGTATTTCAGTTATAATAATCCTGATGCTAATTGTAAAATAAATAGGAAGTAAGGAAATACTTAGATGATAAGAATTTAAAACGAGTAGGAATTGCATTAACTATATTGATTAATAAAATAAAACGATAAATCTACAAGAAAAGAAAAGGCGGAAAGAAAAAGAAGGTTAGGCCATCCACAACGCTGTTCCTATACCGTTCCTAAACCGTTCCTTAAACTACTATTTGCGGGCCCCACTGTACTTTTTTACTCCATTCCTTAACTAAGGAACGGAACCTGCAACCCTCAGTTCCTTAACCGTTCCTTAACCATTCCTTAAATTACTATTCATTCAATTTCATTTTTTATTTTTATTTCCAACTCAATTCAATTAAAACAAACACACTTTAATAAAATTAAAATAACATTACAACTTAAAATTCAAAAAAATAGAAAAAGACATAATTAAAATCCTAAAAAAAATAAAAATTGACATAATTTAAAATACAATTTTATAGAGACAACCAAGAATAAGTTTGTCCCACATCGAAAGTGGAACATAAAACATTCAAGGATGTCTCTATAAAATAGAGACAACCAAGAATGAGTTTGTCCCACATCGAAAGTGGAACATAAAACATTCAAGGTTGTCTCTATAAAATAGAGATAACCAAGAATGAGTTTGTCCCACATCGAAAGTGGAACATGAAACATTCAAGGATGTCTCTATAAAAGAGAGACAACCAAGAAAGAGTTTTTCCCACATCGAAAGTGGAACATAAAACATTCAAGGATGTCTCTATAAAATAGAGATAATCAAGAATGAGTTTGTCCCACATCGAAAGTGGAACATAAAATATTCAAGGATGTCTCTATAAAATAGAGACAACCAAGATGAGTTTGTCCCACATCGAAAGTGAAACAAAAAACATTCAAGGATGTCTCTATAAAATAGAGATAACCAAGAATGAGTTTGTCCCACATCGAAAGTGGAACATGAAACATTCAAGGATGTCTCTATAAAAGAGAGACAACAAAGAATGAGTTTTTCCCACATCGAAAGTGGAACATAAAACATTCATGGATGTCTCTATAAAATAGAGATAATCAAGAATGAGTTTGTCCCACATCGAAAGTGGAACATAAAATATTCAAGGATGTCTCTATAAAATAGAGACAACCAAGATGAGTTTGTCCCACATCGAAAGTGGAACAAAAAACATTCAAGGATGTCTCTATAAAAGAGAGACAACCAAGAATGAGTTTCATAAATTCGCAAGCCCATCAAATACATATGGGCTAATACGAATTTCTAGTATTCATTTATTTGTAAAAATTGTTTTTAAATTTCTAGTATTCACGCGTTGAATGGGAGGCCGCCACGTCGCCTCGGCGCGTGGCGGAACGTGTCGTGCCGCGTCTCGCGGGAACGGCACCCGGCACGGCACCGGCACGGAATGGCGACGACACGGGCGGCTGCAACGCGTGCCGCCGCGGTTCCGTTCCTCCGGAACGAAATAAGGCACCGCAACGGCACGCGTTGCGGATGCTCTTAAAGAGTGGTCGTAATCAAGCAATATCGGTTGGTCCATGTGTGTTGAATTCATAAATTCATACTCCCTTTCACCATATGAATAAAGTCATAAATTCATACCCCCCTTTTACCAAATCATTATTCGCGTGCATAAATTGATACCCCCATCTAAATCATTTTCTATAAAATTTTAAAAAAATATAATCACTATATTAATTCATTAACTAGCTAGGAGTTATTTCACCCAATTATATTTCATTGAATATCAATTTCATCTGTTAATAACATCTAATCAGGGGCGATAAATTAAAGGTTTGGGTATCTGGGTATATAACCTTTTAACTTAAAATTTTTAAAAATCAAAGAAGCTGTTTTTTTAAAGTGTAATTTCAAATTGATTCACTAAAGATAGATTAAAACTTGTGACTGAAGTAAGGGTCTCATCAATAAAAAAAACATTTATAAGACATACGAACAAAAAAGAAATTATACAATAAAATGCAACAACACAAATCTATTTTTGCTACTAATATCTTACGTTAGTGTACTTGCTAATAACTTAGGTAAAAAAATTATACAACAACACAAATCGATTTTTGCTACTAATATCTTACGTTAGTGTACTTGCTAATAACTTAGGTCTAACACTTGTTTTATTTTCTTGCATCTATTTTGCTGCTGCAACTTATACTAGTATCTAGGTACTTTTGTACTCCTGCATACTCCTAAGAGCACCCGCAACGCGTCGCACGGGTGTCTCGTATTTCGTCCCTCCGAGACGAGACGGCAGCGAGACGCGTTGCAGCGTCCCGTCTCGTCCCGGTCTCGCCGAGACGCCCGTCCCACCGAGACGGCTAGCGCGCCCGCCCGACGTGGCGTGCGCTGGCGCTAGGCGTGACATCCACTCGTCGGCCCGCGAGTGGGCTTCGTCACGCTGACGCAATAAATCATTTTTTTAAAAAAAAATTAAATTTAATAAAAAAAATTAAAATTCAAACGGTAATGTTATCGTTTTCGACCGCTTTATTTATTTATTTTTTCTTTTTTTACTCTATAAATACACCTATTTCATCCTCATTATACACACAAACACACATCTATTCTTCTCAAATCATCTCCATTTCCTCTCCAATTTTCATCACAAAATGTCCGGCGACGGAAACTCTGGCGGCTCCGGCGGGTTTGACATCAACGCGTTTGGCGACTGGGGGAGGATGTACGATGTATTGGGTGGTTCGGGTTCCAGTTCGTCGACGCCGGGCATCCAAGGCTCGTCGACGCCGGCGGGATACCAACCACCCCATTTTGATGTGGATGCATACGCTCGTCCCTTCGCCCCGAGGTATTCGCAGGGATTATCCCAAATTAGGGAGAATTATCCGGATGGCCCCCAATCCGAAAGGAGGACGAGGCGGTGGAAGCTCCAGGGCATTCGACGCCGTGGAGGAAGAGGAGGAGGCGGCCGAGGAGGAGGAGGATGTAGGCCGTCATCTGTACAGCCGCAAGGACACAATGGCTCTGTACAACGCCTGGATCAACATCTCGTACGATCCCATCGTCGGGAATCAACAATCCCGGAAGTGCTTTTGGGAAAAGGTCACCGAGGCCTACAACGAGATTAAGCCGAAGGGGTCCTGCCGCCGCACATTGAAGATGCTCCGAAGTCATTTTTGACTGAGTCCACAGAGAAGTCATTGAAGGCTCATTACCAAAGAAAGGCCACTGGAGCCAACATTCTGAGATCGGCTTTGAGAGTCTATTTCGACGACGACGGCAAAGAATTCAAACATGTCGAAAGGTGGGCCGGCGGTGTCCAGTCTAGCACGGGCTCGACCTCGAAACGCACGAAGCACACGGCGCGTGGCCAATACTCGTCTAGTGGGGGTGGTTCAGGGGAGCACCACACAAGAGGTTGCCTCACAGGAGGTTGAGGGCACGATAGACGATGCAGGGGAGTCCTCCCGTGGGCGCCGTCGGCCGCAAGGGACTAAGGCGGCTAGAGGGAGGAGGGGCCGAAACGAATCAAGCCCATCATGCCGGCATTGTGTATCTGGCGGGACAACTTGGTATTCAGCCTCCATTCGGTGCACCACCACCGCCTTCGGGGGATGATTCGTCGGCGGAGTAGTTTTTATAATTCCTATAAATTTGTATTTTAAATTATGTCTTTTTTTAATTTATTTTTCCACGAATTTAATTATGTATTTTTTTAGGATTTTAAGTTGTAATTTTATTTTATTTTATTTAATGAAGTGTGTTTTTATTAATTGAATTTGTTGGAAATAAAAATAAAAAATGAAATTGAATGAATAGTTAAGAGATGAGATGGTTAAGAGACGAATAAGAGATGCAGGGTTGCAGGTGCCGTCTCTTAGTTAAGAGATGGAGTGAAAAGTACAGTGGGGCCCATGAATAGTTAAAAGCACCCGCAATGCATCTCGCGGGTGTCTCTTATCTCGTCCCTCCGAGACGAGACGGACGTTGGACGCGTTGCAGCGTCCCGTCTTGTCACCATCCCACCGAGACCCCCGTCCCACCAAGACGGATGGCGAGTCGTCTCGCCATGCGCCCACGCGACGTGGCGCGTGCTGGCGCCACGCGTGACGCCCACTCGCCGTCCCGCGAGTGGGCTTCGTCACGCTGATGCAATAAATCATTTAAAAAAATCAAATTTAATAATAATAATAATAATAATAATAATAATAATAATAATAATAATAATAATAATAATAATAATAATAATAATAATAATAATAATAATAATAAACCAAACTGTAATATTACCGTTTTCGATCGTTATTTCTTTTATATATATATATATATATATATATATTTTTACTTTATAAATACTCCTATTTCATTCTCATTACACACAAAAACACACATCTATTCTTCCAAAATCATCTCCATTTCCTCTCCAATTTTCATCTAACCTCTCCAATTTTCATCACAAAATATCCGGCGACGGAAACTCTGGCGGTGGTGGCTCCAACGGGTTTGACATCAACGCGTTTGGCGACTTGGGGGTATGTACAATGTATTGGGTGGTTAGGGTTCCGGTTCGTCGACGCCGGCGGGGTACCAACCACCCCATTTTGATATGGATGCATACGCTCGCCCATCCGCCCTAAGGTATTCACAGGGATTATCCCAAATTATGGAGGATTACCCAGATGAACCCACTCCGGAAGGAGGACTAGGCGGTGGAAGCTCCAGGGCATTGGACGCCGTGGAGGAAGAGGCGACCGAGGAGGATGATGATGTAGGCCGACATCCGTACAGCCGCAAGGACACGATGGCTGTGTACAACGCCTAGATCAGCGTCTCGTACGATCCCATCGTCGGGAATCAACAAACCTGGGAAAAGGTCACCGAGGCCTACAACGAGATTAAGCCGAAGGGGTCCCGTCGCCGCACATTGAAGATGCTTACCAAAGCGGAGCCACGGGAGCCGACATTCTGAGATCGATTTTGCGAGTCTATTTCGACGACACCGGCAAAGAATCCAAACATGTCGATATTTGGGAGGTCGTTAAAGACGAGCCAAGGTGGGCCGGCGGTGTCCAGTCCAGCACGGGCTCGACCTCGAAGCGCACGAAGCACACGGCGGGTGGCCAATACTCGTCTAGTGGGGGCGGTTCAGGCAGCGCTGCACAAGAGGTTGCCTTGCATGAGGTTGAGGGCATGGCGGACGATGCAAGGGGGTCCTCCCGTAGGCGCCGTCGGCCGCAAGGGACCAAGGCGGCGAAGGCGGCTAGAGGGAGGAGGGGCTGAGGCGAATCAAGCCACGCAGGCTCCCAAGGGCCGCCCTTCTCCTTAATGTCCATGTACTTCACCGCCACGATGGCGGACACTTCCCGCATGACGCTTGCCCAATTTCAAGCCCATCATGCCGGCATTGTGTATCTGGCGGGACAACTTGGTATTCCGCCTCCACCGCCTCCGGGGATGATTCGCAGGCGGAGTAGTTTTTATAATTTCTATAAAATTATATTTTAAATTATGTCTTTTTTTTATTTATTTTGCCACGAATTTAATTATGTATTTTTTTTAGGATTTTAAGTTGTAATTTTTATTTTATTTAATGAAGTGTGTTTTTATTAATTGAATTTGTTGGAAATAAAATTAAAAAATGAAATTGAATGAATAATTAAGGGATGAGCTGGTTAGGAGACATATAAGAGATGGAGAGTTGCAGGTTTTGTCTCTTAGTTAAGAGATGGAGTGAAAAGTACAGTGGGACCCATGAATAGTTAAGAGATGCGACGGTTAAGAGACGGATAAGAGACAACGTTGCGGATGGCCTAAGAGATGAGACGGTTAAGAGACGGATAAGAGACAGCGTTGCGGATGGCCTAAGAGATGAGACGGTTAAGAGACGGATAAGAGAAAGCGTTGAATTATGTCTTTTTTTATTTATTTTGCCACGAATTTAATTATGTATTTTTTTAGGATTTTAAGTTGTAATTTTTATTTTATTTAATGAAGTGTGTTTTTATCAATTGAATTTGTTGGAAATAAAAATAAAAAATTAAATTGAATGAATAATTAAGGGATGAGATGATTAAGAGACGGATAATAGATGGATGGTTGCAGGTTCTGTCTCTTAGTTAAGAGATTGACTGAAAAGTACAGTGGGGCTCATGAATAGTTAACAGATGAGACGGTTAAGAGACGGATAAGAGACAACGTTATGGATGACCTAAGAGATGAGATGGTTAAAAGACGGATAAGAGATAGCGTTGTGGATGTCCTAATATGTTACCTTTTGGAATTGTGAACCCTTTTTAATTATGTATTGAAATTTGTATATTCCTAACCAAAATTTTGAGATGCCATTCTTAGAGTAGCACAGTCCAAGAAAATACTTTCCCACACACACACTCACATGTACACACACTGCACTGCACCATATAGTGTATGTGTTGGGTCATGTTTGTACAAACTATTTTCTCAAGTACCATCATCATTCTTTTTATGGGGTACTAGTATTTATTTCCCTATGTTTATGTGTCCAGCCCTTCTGACCTCTATACCAGTCCATTTTATCACAAATAATTTCAGTTACAACTGCTTCCCTTATTTTCTTTCAATAATTGCATAATATATTATGCGGTCAAACTCAATGACCACTCCCATTATTACTTTGTGTAATCCCTCATTTTGTAAATTTTATTTTTACATATAAGAAAAATACTTTATCAAGTTGTGTTGATTAATGGAAGTATTATAGTTTATACTTCTCCATCAAGTGATCAGTGATCTATGCGGTTAAGAGACAAATACTCCTTTCAATCCCACAATAAAAGTCACACTTTATTATTTTGGTCCGCCCACTATAAGAGTCACACTTCATTTTTACTATAAATGGTAAGTAGATCTTACATTCCATTAACTCACCTTACTCACATTTTATTATAAAATCAATATGAAAAAGTGAGTTTCATATTCAACTAACTTTTCTAATCCACTATTATTTACATTTCTTAAATTTCGTGCCTACAATAAGAGTGACTCCTTTTTGCGGTGCCACGACAGACGTCCCGATTTTTAATTTTTAAAACAAACTCTATATATACGGCTCGTTGAACTACATTTCATTCGTACCACTTGTTTAATTCCGTAAATTGTTTAATTTGGTGAATTTGTGAATTTTAATATTGTGGATGGCTGTCGGGATGTCCTTGGGGATGTCTATCATTGTGCAGTGGGATGTCCTTATAACGTGGCAGTGCAGTGGGAGGTCCTTATGACTGGCGAGGGCGTAACGGTAATTTCAACCCCAACCATGTATGGGAGGACTACTTGAAGCTTGGAAAGAGACATTATTTGGGGGACGTGTCTCCTCCGCGGGCGACGAAGAGAGGTAAGGCCGGCGGAGGAGGAGGGGCGGCGCAGTGCCAGGTGGAGGGGTGCGAGGCGGCTTTGGCGAACGCCAAGGACTACCACAAGAGGCACAAGGTGTGCGAGATGCACGCCAAGGCCCCAAAGTCGTGCTTCTTGGAATCGACCAACGCTTCTGCCAACAACACAATATGTAATTAAAAGTTAGTGGAATATAAGTCTCTATTTTATTATAATAGAAATAAAAATTGGTGGGAAATAGCATGTGCCCGGAAATTTGTCAATCTTAGTATTTTTTATAGTGTTTGTTAATTGAATATAAAAATTAGTAAAATGAAATGGGTTCGGTAGAAATAGCAAATTTGTCAGTCCTAATATTTTGGTCATGTTATTTAGAGCATCAGCAATGGAGGCGTCAAAACCGCGACGCCGATTTTTCACTGACGCCGAACCATTGCGACCGGCGTCGGCGAAATCGGCGTCAATTTCGGCGTACCCATGCCGATTCGTGTGATGACGCCGGTTCTAACGCCGATCCTCACGGCGCCATTGTAGGCCCCGGATCGGCGTCAGAAATTTTTTTTTCGAAAGCACTATATATACGCGCTTTGGACGTCATTTTCATTCGCACCACTTGTTTTAACGAGTACTCTCTCTATCTTTCTCTCTGTACAAGATCAATTTAAGAAATGAGTAATGCCAGTGGTAGTGGTGGTGGTAGTGATGGGGATGCTGATGAGTACGAGCGTATGCTGAACGAAGAGCTAGATGCCTATACGAGTCGCGAGGTTGATCGATGGATGCAGAGTTATATGCAGCCGCCGGTACCTCGCCCACGACTAGTTGTCCGCCGTCGACAAGTGGTTGATCGTGATCATGTAGCTGCACATCAGCGCCTGTTCACAGATTACTTCGCAGAGGAGCCGCGTTTTAACGCCAACCATTTCAGGCATCGTTTTAGGATGATGCGGGACTTGTTTATGCGTATTGTTAACGGTTTGGAGCAGCGATATCTGTATTTCCGCTTCAGGCACGATGCGGCTGGTAAACCCGGCCACACCCCTATTCAAAAGTGCACTGCGGCAATCAGGCAGTTGGCCTACGGCACTTCTGCACACATGTGGGACGAATACATCCACATCGGTGAGACGACTGCCCTCGAATGTATGAAGTATTTATGTCAGGGCGTGATTGAAGTATTCGGTGATCAGTATATCCGAAAGCCTACCCCCGAAGATTGCCAGGATCTGCTGCGGATGCACGGGGAGCAGCATGGGTTCCCGGGAATGTTAGGCAACATGGATTGTAAGCATTGGGAGTGGAAGAACTGTCCCGCTGCCTGAAAGGGGTTCTACACGACCGGCTACAAGGGAAAGAATCCCACGATGATCCTCGAGGCCGTAGCTGATTACCGGCTGTGGATTTGGCATGCGTATTTTGGGATAGCCGGTTCGAACAACGACCTAAACGTCCTCAACTCATCGCCCCTTTTCAACGAGCAGTGCCAGGGCGTCGGTCCGGCCATAAGATTTGTCGCCGACGGCAACCAGCATGATATGGGCTACTACAAGCCACGGCGTCGCCGCCGCCAACGTACGAGGTGGGGTATCTCACGATGAAGAAGCCCTCATCCAAGCACATGCCGACATGCGTCAGACGGAGGCTCATATTCGACTCCAAAAGGATTTAATTGAAGAGTTGTGGGCGCGGAGGATTGGAAGACATTAGTTTTTATTTAAATTTATGTAATTTTTTTAAATATATTTTTTTAAAATTATTGTACTTTTTGAAATTTTAGTAGTATTATTCAATTTTCCTTTATTTATCTCGTAAATTAAATTTCGTATGTTGCTACAATTGTAAATTAAATTTATATAATTGTTATTAGCGATGTGGATAGGCTATATGAGGGCTATTTGATGTCCAGTTGCATGTCCAGATGATGTGGCAGGAGGATTTTAGTGCTGGATGATGTGGCAGTGGGAAGGCTATGTGAGGGCTATGGGAGGTCCTAGACCATTGTGGATGCTCTTATGGGCACCGACAATGCTCGGAATGTTTGCGAATCCGAGCTTAGAAATTTTGCGACGAGCCATGAAAAGAGCATTTATTAATTGTGGTCGGAAAGTGATCGGTATTTTGTTTTTAGTGAGCATTTTTGCGTATGTACCGATTACTTTAGTGCTCGGTTTCATAGGTTTCATGCGATGGCGGAGTTCGATGAGGCGAAGAGGAGTTGCAGAAGGAGGCTGGCTGGCCACAATGAGAGAAGAAGAAAGAGCTCGCAAGAGCATACTACCTCTTTTGCTAGGAGACAATATCAAGGTACCTTAAGGCCACCAGCAACGCGTCACGCGGGTGGCCCGTATTCCGTCACTAAGGGACGGGACGGCGGCGTGACGCGTTGCAGCGCCTCGTCTCGTCCCCAGCCTGTTCCGCGTTCCGTCCCGCCGTGACGAATGGCGAGACGTCTCGCCACGCGCAGAGACGACGTGGCGCGCTCCGACGCCATGCGTAACGCCCACTCGCTGGCCCGCGAGTGGGCATCGTCACGCTGACCCAATAAATTATTTTTAAAAAAAAATCGAAGTAAATAAAAAAATCTAAAAATAAAAAACAGTAATATTACCTTTATATTACCCTTTTTCCTTTTTTTTATTATTTATTATTTCTTTTACTCTATAAATACTCCTAATTCATCCTCATTTCACACACAACTACACATCTATTATTCCCAAATCATCTCCATTTCCTCTCCAATTTTCATCTAACATCTCATCACAAAATGTCCGGCGACGCAAACTCTGACTGTGGCGGCTCCGGCGGGTTCGACATTAACGCGTCCGGCGACTGGGGGCATGTACAATGTCCTCGGTGGTGGTTCCGGTTGGTCGACGCCGGGGGGTACCAACCACCCCATTTTGATGTGGATGCATACGCCCGTCCCTCCGCCCCGAGGTATTCGCAGGGATTATACCAGATTCGGGAGGATTATTCCGTTGAACCCACTCCGGAAGAAGGCCGAGGCAGTGGAGGACACTTCCCGCATGACGCCTCCCCAATACCAAGCCTATCTTAACGGAATTGCGTTTATGGCAGCACAACTTGGCATTCCGCCTCCTCACGGCTTCAGTGCACCTCCAACGCCTTCGGGGGATGATTTGCCGGCAGAGTAGTTTTTTTTCTATAAAATTGTATTTTAAATTATGTCATTTTTATTTTTTTAGGATTTTAATAATGTGTTTTTTTTGTGAATTTTAAGTTGTATTTTTATTTTATGTTGTAATTTTATTTTATTTTTAATGAAGTGTGTTTTTTTTTAATTAAATTTGGTTGGAAAAAAAATAAAAAATGAAATTGAATGAATAGTAATTTAAGGGACGGTTAAGGGACGGAGGGTTGCAGGTTCTGTCCCTTAGTTAAGAGAATGAGTAAAAAACTACAGTGGGGCCCATGAATAGTAATTTAATGGACGGTTAAGGGACGGTTAAGTGACAACGTTGCGGATGACCTAGTCTTACACTTAAATTCTCTCTTATATCACTTCAAATTACAACACACCTAATTTTAGCCTTTTACTATCATAATCTACCCATTCTCAGCCTTATATTTGGACCATACTTGCATTCAATTTTCTCAAACCAAATTTTTGTTTGAATCTTTCATCTTCTAAGAATTGCAACTTGCTCACATAATTCATTAATGGAAAATGTTTTAGAGACATAATGGCAATGCCATAATGAAGACTATATAGTAATTGTGCATTATATTATTATTTTTATTTGAAATAATATTATGTTTAAATACTTTATTACCCTTTACATTAAATTGTTCATTAATACACTTATTTAAGGACATGCTCTGATTATGCATATTCAATTCTTTTGTTAACATGCAAACCATATATTACGATTGATGACAATTCTTTTTTTTTCATCTCATCTTTCAATTCATTTATTTAAACACAAATATTTAACGTTTTAAAATATTATAATTCCATTGAGTCTATATATTTAGTGTTCATTTATGTATTAATAAAGGAATGATATACTTTATTAGCAAATAAATTATAATGGATTTCTTATCAAATTAGTTTTTATAATTTTAATTTTTTAAAAAATAAATAGCTACATAAAGTATAAAAAATTTGTTATCTGACTTTAATTAAATGTAAATAATCATATTTATAACATATGGCCAGAAACAATTACATTATAATTAAATTGTAGCAAATTTTAATATTGATAAATTTATTTTTTGTCACTTTTTATTCACAAGAATCTCTATAACATATGAGAGTTTTTTGCACAATTCACCATAACATGCTATACATTTAAATTTGATATATGATGTAATAATACCAACTGAATTTAAGAATTTGATTTTAAAAATATAATAATTTTTTATTTTTATTTTCTTTAAAGTTCTTAAAATTTGGAACGTTAAAATCGAAGCTCAATCAAAAAATAATCATACGTTCTTAACTCGTCTCTTTAATAATTTGAATATATGTGGATAATATTTTCTGTTTTTCTTAATAAATTCACAACATGCAACAAATTAAAATTTAATATGTGGTGTTTTAATACTAATTGAGTATGCGGTTTTGAAATAATTTCATAATTTCAATTTTAATCGTTTACTTTCCAAAATTATAATTTTTAAAATTTATGGTTTTTGGAACGTTATGTTGAACCCCCGATCACAAAATAATCACACGTTTTTAATACATATATTTAATATTATAAATATATATAATTTATTTTTTTCTTTTCTTTGTAATATATTAGAGTACTTAGCTCAAATTCATTGTAACATGCAACAAATTAAAATTTGAGTATATGAGTGTAAGAGTATTAACTAAGTTTACGGTTTTGATTTTAAAATTTTCATAATCTAAATTTTAATTCTCTACTTTCCAAATTATAAATTTATTTAAACTCTCAACTCGTCTACTTTTTTATAAAATAGTACGATTAGACTTCTTGGATCCACTAACTATGCAATAAATTAAAATTTGATATATAATATTACTAATTAAGTTTAGTGCTTTTATTTTAAGAATTTTATAGTTTTAATTCTTTACTTTCAAAAATTTTAATTTTTTTTAAAATCTTAATTTTTAAAATATTACATCAAACCTCAATAAAAAAAATAATCACACATTCTTAACTCATCTATTTAATATTCTAAAGACATATACTTAAAGGTTTCTCCTTTCCTTTACAAAATATTAGAGTTATTGGCTCATTCACTATATTTTTCAACAAATTAAAATTTGATAATCATACTGATTGAGTTTACGGATTTGATTCTAATTCTTTATGTTCTAAAATTTTAATTTATTTAAATTCTTAATGTTTGGAATGCTACAATCGGACATCGATAAAAAATATAATAGCATGTTCTTAAAAGTTTATTTAATATTTTTAAGTTATGTAGTTAATATTTTCTCTTATTTTAGTATAAATATTACTATAATTCTTAACTCAGTTCGATATATCATGCAACAATTAACATTGATATATGACGCGGAGTATTAATACTTGTTGAGTTTGTATTTTAAAATTTTCATGATTTTAATTTTAATTTTTTTACATTCAAAAAAATTAATTTCTTTAAAGTCTTAATTTTTTTAATATTACAACTAAGATCATATAATCATATGTTGTTAAAATTTTAAAGCTATTTTAATATTTTCTTCCTAACTCTTTATATTAGATAATATTAATAAAATGAGTTTATGATTATTTATGTTCTTAATTTTAAATCTCAATTAGTTGATATATGATACAATAAATAATTTAAAACGTGAGTAGTTGTCTATCCAATTATTTTTATAGTATATATGGATATATTGATGATGAGAACAAAATAGTGCATATTTCATGGTATTGTTAATGTTAGGGTAAAATAGTCTCAATCTAAAAAATAGTTATGACAAAAAAACATAGGGCTATTATGGCATGGAGATATTATGTCTCTAAATCAGTATCCTTCATTAATTTGGGTGCATTTAAGTCATCTAACATTCTCACCAGCCGACACACTTTTTCCATGTGCATTTACTTCGTTAATTAACTAAGTATTTCAAAAGGTTGAAGTTGAAGTTTAAAAAGTTATGTATTTACATTTTACCATAGTTTTGGATTATCAATCCTAATAATGTATTTATTACTAATAAAATTTTAAAATTAAATGAAAAAAATTAATACTCCTACTTGTTTACAGCGCTCCAAATTAAGTTTTACTAAATTCTTATTATAATTAGTTATGAAATATGACTATAAGTTATTATCTCGATCTCATAACATATCATTCACTTTCCTTTTTAATCTGTACCAATAATTAAAGATGATATATTTCTATTTATAATTGCAGACATAAAAATGGTGGGTGTGGGCAGATACCCACCGCAACACTTACACAGCAACAGTGGGTGTGTTCTCTCATCTGTCACCGGCGAGGTACGCCTCGCAGAGTGCCTTGCCGGCACCAGATCTCCCGGCGATGTGCAGCGCCGCACTGTGCAACCTCATTGCCGAGAATCGGGCCCTGCAGGCAGCTCGATGCCACCCAAGTTGGCAACGGCTGCAAGATAGGGCCGGGCCGGGTCGCACCAAAAGACCGGGCCCATGTCACGTTTGAATCTCATGCGCGGCCCGTAGTCCGCTTTCGGGATCATTTCGGGTCATGGTCACTCGGCCTCGGAAGATGACGGAGGTGGAGATTGCTCTGACTTGTGGAAGCTGCCTTTGGAGTACTAAGACGTGCAATGTTTGTTTTTTTGAAATATCTCTTTTTTTTGTTATGATTTTGTCTATTAATGAATTTTTGTTGTATGATTGGATTTATTATCACACCTTTATGAATATAGGATTAATGAACTTGGATTCTTGGTTCTGGGCCTACTTTAAAATTTAAATTGACTTGGATCTAGTTATTTCTATAACTTAGGGGTTAAATTTATATCAGACTGAAAAGTAACTTTGATTAAAGAATGTAGCCCAAAACAAATCCTATAACATCAAAATTCGTCAATTTAATGGATGATTTTATCAAAATTGGGTAAGTGTGCTATCTATGTAAGGAGGACAATTTTGTTAATTTGGTTTGTCGTGAGATTAGTTGAATTTTGTATGTCTTGGTCAATGGAGCTGTGTAATTATAAGAAGTTAATTTATTTTATTTAAAAAAATAACCTAATTAAAATGAAACGTTTATCATTTCAATTATTATTAAATATCTATATATTTTTAAATTATAAATAAAATGTAAGCACCATTAATTTTTTCCCCATAATCGCGTTTAAAAAAATCATAAGCAAATTGAGATCAATGCAGTATTTGTGTCCAAAACTTCTGAATATTTTCCCGAAGAGTCATATATAGATCTTATCTATGATCTAATTTTATATATGTGTGGTGCGGCTCTTGTATAATATGCATTACACATAATTATAAGTTAACTGCACAAAGTGAATTAATAAAAGAAAGTTGATAGACCTAGTAAAACACCCACTCAAAATTTATACTCAAAATTAGAGAAACAAACCAAAATGTATTCAATTTTAGTCCAATTATAAAAAAAATCCATCAACAAGAATGTGCGTTGTTTAGGGCACGGGGCATGATGGTGTTCGAAGAGGGTACAAAGCTCTATGGCTAATTAGAGTACTAGGAGACATGGTTTACTAATTACACTATAATAACGATTGCATTATGCAGAGAAATTATTTTATTTTTTAAAATATCTATACGTTATTTCTAAATGACTTGAACTTAGACTCTTATCTCAATCCGTCAATGGCACTTGCGGTGCATAAATTTCATTCAAAAACGCCTTTAATTTCGATATGTTTTGTCGAATAGTATTGAATTTTAGAGAGAGAGAGAGAGAGGGGTCCCTACTAAAAAAAGACTTTGGAAAATCAGTTCAATCACAAGCGTGGCCACGTGGCAGCCTCTGCACTGATCCTGTCCCTTCAAAGGTTGTTGTTGTGGGGTGGGGGCACGCTCACGTGAGTAGCACGTGATGGAGAAAAGTGGGGATGTATGTATGGCCATGAATTGATAGCCTGAACTAGGAGATTTTGTTGGATTTTTCTCATACTATGATAACTCATTAAAAAAAAGAGAGAGTAAATATTTGATTTTGTCTACTACTACTGCTACTATTTAATTATGTCGGATTTTCTCATCCAATTTGAGTTTGTTGGATTTTTTTACATTATTTTTTTTCTTAAACTAGTTATTTTATACATCTT
The DNA here is from genome assembly GCF_004379255.2 of Salvia splendens. Classification (NCBI taxonomy): domain Eukaryota; kingdom Viridiplantae; phylum Streptophyta; class Magnoliopsida; order Lamiales; family Lamiaceae; genus Salvia; species Salvia splendens. Next base: position 4,058,749 of record NC_056033.1, on the reverse strand, counting down.
CACCTATATCTACAAAAGAGTAAAAGCTCAACTTTTTCTATTAATTTAACAAAAAAATTTCCAATCAATTTTTTCCCTACAAGCATAAGCGGATATATGACACTACTATAATAAAGGAGTTACTTTTTTTTTGTCATAGTAGTATATTACAAGAAGCTCCACCAAACAAAAAATATTATACTGTACTTATTTGGCGCATGTATGTAGTTGTGCATATGTTGCAGGACATTTAAAAGCGGAAATTGAACCTTGGGTTCCTTTTGTAATAACTGTAAGGTGGATAATTTTTGTCAAAAACACTGAAAATGATAGGATAAGATCAAATATTTAATAATCTAATTATATAAAACAAATAGGAGTATTCCGTTTCTTTAGTTTCTGCTTTTGTTCATAGTTCGTGGGCTGGGCCCCAAAACAAGCACTGGGCCAACACAAATCTGATTTTCAAGATTCCCGAATCTCCTCATAAAGAAGCCATCTTCCCCCTTCTTGGAAACAGCGGAAACATGAAAAAGCAGATTTTTTTTTAATTTTTTTTTAATTTTGTAGTGTGTTTTGTTGCATGATATCATCATTTGGGAAGCCAATTCTTACATTGTTGGCTCATTTCAATTTATTTCTAATTCATTTTTCTATATATATATTACTGTAAAACACTAGTACTCCACATTATAAGAAAGAATTGGGACTCTTAATTTTTAAAAAAATATATTTTTAGGAGTATAATGAATGCCATTTTGAAGGTTTTCTACTTAATTAGTCAGGGGTCCCAATGTCCCATCATAGAAAAACCAAATAAATATGCAGTTATACTTATATCACGCAATAGTCAGAATTAATTATGATTGCTGGTTGATATTATAGCAAGCATATATAAATATGATACGATGATATACCAAATTGCAAAAGGCAGTCCCCCACCATCCTTAGCAACAAGAGTTGTTGCAGACAAGATTTTTTAACGTGGTGGAAACAAGATTCATTAATGTATTATTCAGCCACTCATAAATATTTTTTTGTACCACCCGAGTCAAATCAAGTTTCAATTTTAATGGTAGGCCGTAGGTGTGTGTGTGTGTGTGTCTAAACATATAGATACATCTATACATTTTAATTGAATAATGAATGCTGCGCCAAACAAAAGGATGATATCGAGTTTGAAGGTGCTCAAATAGTTGAGTTTGTACACTAGAGATAGATATCCAATAATGAATTGTCTTCTACTTTATTCATTTGTTGGCAACAACAATGGGTCAGAGAATTCGTAGACATTAATTAATAATTTCTTTTTTGGGAATGTCTTGATTTCAGAGAAGTTTAAAGTAGTATGAATGCACTTAATTTTTTGAGCTAACATATTTGATAAATCCAATTAAGTGTACAAGTCTGCCATCCTCCTCCTATAATACATGCTTCTATTAGGGTTAGGGTTTTTCAAAATTTGTCTTCTCTCCCTCCTAATACTTAATTATGATTGCATAAATACTTATTCATTAATTACTGATAAGTTTATAGTGTTACATAGTCAAAGAAAATAAGTTTGTATTCATTAATTCAACATATTTATTTAGGTTTTATTTACAGGTATCATAATTTTGACAATAAATATATGATAATATGAATAGTAGAATTGAGCTGGAGCTACAGTATACCTTAACATTTATATAGAAACAATATCAACCAAAAATTATGTAGATGCAAACAATAAAGGAAGTAAAGTTGTAGCCGAGCTTAAAAAGATTACACTGAATTAAATATATACCCTCAATATATATATTCTGTAAGCTACTATTTGAGAACATAAAATTTGTGTTGAAGATTATAAGTCAGGTTATCAAATATACGATTCCAATTTTATGTGTACAAATCTATTTATATAATCGTACGCTAGGTAATTTCTTGATGTTTTCTACTAATTGATACCCTTTTGGTGAATCTTCATAGTACTATGTTACAAGTATACATGAAGTATTTATGTTTAATTGTTGCAAGTGTACCAATAAATATATCCCATTAATTAGGTGTATTACTACATATCAATAAACTTAGTTCTAACAAAAAATATCAATTAGACCAAGACTTATAATCTCATTATTTATCGTTTACTAAATACGGATATTGAATTGTTACATAAAAGATATAAACATTAATTAGGTGCAGTTCAATAATTATTGAATTGAACTAATAATACAAAATTAGAATTAAAGTATATATAATTAATAATGGAAAATTATTATTTAAAACATTTTTTCTTTATCTTCTAATATTATGAAGATCAATTATAGTTTTTCATCAACCTTCATAATTTTAATGACTCAAACTTTAACCTATTAATTGAAGGAGAAGAGGAATTTTTTATATGACTTATGATCAATTCCATAATTTTCAGACACTACAAATTATATCATACTCTACTATATACAATCCGCAATTTCTCAAGAAATAGTGATGTGAATCACGTTTGCATGGTCTTTTACCTTTGGTTCCATGCATTTTAAAGTGTTATATATTAAGTTTGATAATATAAGTTGATAATATTATTGTGGTAATAGAAATGATTGAACAAAAATACCCTCATGGTGATATTGTATTCGTAGTTAGTTGATGATTTCCAATAAAGTTAAATCAGGTACATAATTTTCTAATCTAATACTCCCCTGTCCCTAAAAATTTGTTACACTACTTATATCTATTTTCATCTGTCCAAAAAAATTTCTGACCGACTAGTGCGACTCTGTCTCTATATGTGTAGATTGGCTTTAATAAAAATAACATTTAGAATATAAACTACTACTACTAGAAATCATATTTAGCCTTTAGCAAAAAATTTGTCCTTTTGCTTTCCTAACAATTAAAATGCAGTACATTAAAAATCCAAAATAATTCCACCTGATGCCAACTTCTTTCTCTCTCTCCTACCTCTCTATCTTTTCTCTGTTTACAAAATATTGATATTATATTGCTATCTTTTCTCTGTTTACAAAATATTGATATTATATTGCTACAGAGAATATACCGACCTAACCTTAATTAAATTAGCTCATAACTTGGGTAGGGCAAAATATCCTGTGTGTTTCTGTGGCATTTTTATTCTCATTTATTTTGACATAAATATCTATTCAGCTTTTCACCGACAACGCTTTCATGATTATACAAAATTAAATTATATATAGACCTAGCAATTAATACAATCAAGTATACCCTCTTTATTTTAAAGTTCGAATTTAATGTATTTTATCGAACTCACGTGAATGTTTACTTGTCTTTGCGCACGACATCAATTGTGGAATTAAATTATTTTTACTAAGTCCATTTTTTGTAGAGGTGTAATGTAGAGTATTTTTGAAGTGGTTTTTTCATCTCTTCAAACAAATATTTTTTCTGAAAAGTTTATTCAAGGAATATCAGAAAAAATAAAATTAAATACTACCGCCGTCCTCGAAAAATAAAAACTTTTAAAACGACACTAGTTTTAATACAAAATTGGTAAAGTAACAGAAAATAATTGGTAAAGTAAAAGAGAGGGAGAAATGGGTAAAGTAAAATAGAGGAAGAGATCAAAGGTAGAAAATATAGTGTTATTGGATTGTGGGGTCCACGCCCTAATATATTAAAGATTCAAAATTTTCTATTTTTTAGGGCCGACCCAAAATAGAAATAGTTTGTATTTTTAAGGGGCAGTGGTAATATATGATTGAGTTTTGAGATTATTTTAATTAGAAGATGGTGACTATTACTAATTAATCACATGATTATCCATTTAGGATTGAATTGTTAGATACAATATCATGAACTAAACACAATACATATTCAATTCCAAAGTAGTAGTAATATAATTTTGCAAACCATACAGCCCCTTAGCATACTAATCATCTACGTTTATGCATTTTAATTTCAGGTGTAGAGACGAATTATTAAAGAAAGAGTAAACAATTTTGCACCTCAAAACAAAATTATATATACAAAGTCTCCAATTGCTTTCATCAAAATATTGCTACGAATGTTTTCACAACACCTTTTCTAGATTAGAATAATCCAAGCCTAAGAAATACGGATTACTACTAGAATTTATGATTATTTTTACTAGGTTTTACACGTTTCAACATTTGATACACAAATATTATCTATAATTTTTTTTAAACATTTCAATGACTTTAGTCAATGATCCAAAAAATAATTTATATGTAGTACTCTATAAAAACAAAATAAGTTATAGTACTACCATCTATCGAGTTACTCTCTCATGTCACATTCACAATAATTTTGACCACTAGATGAATTTCCCATAGAAAAATTTACATAAAAAAGAGAATATTTTATTTCCCAAAGATATATGTATTGAACATCTCAATCAAGAGCCTCATTCACATGACACTTAAACAGTAGATGGTGAGTGATATAAAAAGAAAGGCCCCACAAATTTAGCTTCCCTCAAACCATAGCCTCCATGCAGGAGACAGCTTGACTTACTGGCATCTTCTTCACCAAGCAATTTTCACCATCCATTTTCAATTTTTCACCACTCATCCTTAATTTTACTGTATTGAAAATATTATTGAGCAACAGACAAAAAGAAAATAATGCAGTAACTTTAAATAGAAAGAGCCTGCATGAGTGCCTCTCTGCCAAACCCAACCCTTTTACCCAAATAGCAATTAATCTTCAATGCAGAAGGAATTTTATTTTATTTTCCCTTTTTTTATATTACGGTTAGAGCTGGAGTTAGGCATGCAAAGTGGGAATTCAATCCCATTGGAAGATGAAGGTACATTGCTCATATATGGTTACAAGCACGGAAACATAATAATTCATCATAATACTAATAAAAAAAATTTTTGAAAAGGGAAATTAAGTTGGATGGGAATTTAGATAAGGGTTAACAAGAAGGATGAGGAAAAGGAAATCATCATAACTCTCAACTATGTTATTGCTAATAGCCTCTTCATTTTCTTGAGCTTGCTTTCTTTCTTTAAATTACCCGTTGGAGTAGAAGAGGGAGTTCGACGACGTAGCTGTGCCGCTGCGGTGGCGGAAGCAATCAAGTGAGATTCTCGGCGGGGAGATCGCCACCGTCACCGATGAAGAGTGTTGGCCGGATTCCGGCGGTGACCCTGCAAAATTGATTATGTGATTGTGAAAAAGATTGGATTTTTTGAGGAGGGTTAGTTGTGGAAAGATGTTTAATTACTTGCTAGGTTTTCAGAGGCGGAGGAGATTTCGGGGTGGGATTTTTCGTGGTTGTTTTGCTGGGATTTGCGGCGGCGGCGGTTGTGGTCGGCGAGCCTCTTGCGGCAGCTTCTCTTGCCGTTGTCGAATTCCGACAGCAGGTGGAATCTGAAATTGGAAAGTTTTAAAAATACTAAAAATTAGTACAATGGGAGATTCGGTTTGGTACGTTATCCGAAAATCAAGAACTCGGTGTTGGAGTTGAAGAGAAACAACGTTAACTGCTCATCATTTAAAGCCGCAAAAGAGATTCAACAAATTCGCAACAAATCCGTGCATATACGAAACTGGAAAGTGGGGGGGAAAATGTAGTAATAAAATAAACCACAATTAATATATTTACGGACGGGAATGCCCTCGGGATCTCCCCACGTACGGCGCTCAATGATTAAGCGTCCCGGGAGGGCAGTTTCGTCCATTTGGTAAGGAAGAAGAAAATGCACCCAACCTGCTGCATTGCTGGCAGAAGCGCTGGGTGAGGCCGGCAGCGATGACGGTGGCGGCCTTGGAATGGAACTCGCAGACCTTGTGGCGGCGGTGGTAGTGCTTGGCGTGGGTGAGGTCGGCGTTGCAGCCTTCCGCCTGGCAGCGCGGCGAGTTGGCCGAACCGGGCTCCAAAATCCTGGACCGGTGGTAGAGGCGGTTCACGAAGTCGTCTTCCGAGGAGGCGAAGTAGGTCCGGCCGCCGAGGTTGAGGCCGATTCTGCTATTGTACTCGGCGTTGAAGTCGAAGGCGCCTCCCACAGGCTCGCTCTTGGGCACCACCGAGTAAGCCGGTTCGAGCGTCAGCATTGATGGATGCGGCGGCGCGTATGAGGCCGCGGCGCCGCTGTAGAAGGCGGTGAAGTGGGTGTTTGGGGAAGGGGTATGGAAAGGGAGGTGGTGGTTGACGGCGGCGGAGAAGTGGGGTTCCGGGTTAGCGAAATTGGCGGGCGGGTCGGAGAAGGAGTGGGAAGGGTAAGGGTCGAAAACCGGGCGGTTCGGTTCGGGATCCGGACCGGGTTCTTCGGCATTGAGCATGATCGATGATGTGTTCCCCCAGCCATAGTCCAACATTGCTTGATTTCTGTCAGCCCCACCTTCACTGTTGAGTTTCAAAAACTAGCTGTGAGGAAAAGAGAGAGCAGTCAATACATATAGGAGGAATAGGAGAGATGAGATGAAACTGAACATTATCTGAAATCAAGAGAGAGAGAGAGAGAGGGATAAATCTGTCTGCTTTAAAGGGGGAGATTGTGGACAGTACTGCTAAAGCTGTAAAAGAGACTAGCTTTTTATTTTGCCTTGCAAATATGTGTGTGGGTTTTATCTAAGTTGAAAAAGTTATGCTTTATGGTTTAAATTTGTAGTACTAGTTTTGAGTGGGGATTAAGGAAGATGTGGATTGTCGGGTATTGTTGACAGGACTCTTTGAAGCAAATGAAATTGAGCTTCACCTTGCAGAGCTATACAGACTACAATGTGATAAATCAAAAACCTAAATTGGTGTAGTAGTTAATATAGAGGCTAGTGTTTCTTCATTAATCTGGGCAAGGACTAACTCTCCCTCTCTCTCTCTACAAATGGCATCTATTTCAACCAATAGAGTGGAGTAATACTTTCTCTCTCTAGGTGTGTCTGTGAGACTTGAGAGACTCGGACCCTGTTGACTTAGAGTGAGGCGGCTTTGCTCAGATATCAGTTACTTCTACTTAAATGCACTTACTTTTTTACCCACTCCCCATTTCCTTATTTCCACTTTAGCCCCTTCCCCGTATTTGTGAAATTATACACTTTACTATTTTAAATCCATGTAATTTCAATTAAGTATTTTAAACTTCATCTATGTCTTGGTATACCGTCCCATAAAAATATAGACTTTTAGATAATACAAATTCAAATGCACAATTAGTAAAATATAAAAAAGATAATAAAAAATAATTATAGTACTCCCTCCGTCCCCCAACATATATCTCACTTTGACCCGTCACGTGTTTTAAAAAAATTATAGAAAAGTGAATTAAAAAAGTTAGTGGTACATGAGTCTATTTTTTTATATTAGTTTTATCATATAATGTGAATATGAGTACATTACCAAAAGTAGTAAAAGTGAAGTGAGACAATAATAATGGACGGACCAAAATAAAAAAACTGAGACACATAATGGAGTACGGAGAAAGTAATTTTAGTGAAGAACAGACTCACCTTAATAGAGAGAAAAAAAATTATAAAAAATTGAAGGGGTTACTATTTAATTTGGGTCGGTTTAAAATGAAAAGTTCATACTCCACTATTTTTATGGGACGGATGAAGTAAGTAATTCAGAATATATATTTTATTTTAACTTTGTGAAGGAGTAATTCGTTTTTTTTTTCTTTTCTTGGTCGTGGAGAATCTCAAACAAAGCAGCCATTATAGGGTTTAGTGATATGGCCACAACGAGAAAAATAGAGATGAATTAGGAATGGGAGAATTGATCAGAATCGTTTAAAAGGATGAAAAATTGAAACATTATTAAAATATTATTCAAAATTTGGATTTGTGGTGTGTGCGTGTAGGCATATTATTACAAATGATGTGAGAAGCTATAATTATTGATAAATAATTACTTTTCTAAGTTTAGATTGGTCGAATCTAATAATTTGCTAAACCTTCGATTGGTTACTTTCATTTAATATGAATTATAGAAAGTGTATGATAATTCGTGGCGACAATTATAGGTTTCCGCTACAAAGACCATTTTGGTTCCGCGGATTCCAAAGTTAATTAATTTTTTTTCTGTAACGGATAAATTGCATAGTAATAAATTTCGATTTATTCCATTTCTTACAAATATGTTTATTGAATGTTACTATTATTGTCATTATTATTATAGAGCTCGAACTTAAACAAACTACAGTTATGAAGTTTAAATTAGGTGCAATCCACCAGGCTTTTTTAGCTGAATTGCATATCGATACATAATAAAAATGGATAGGAATTAGGTTATAAAATAGGACATATAATAAGTATTACTTAAAAACATCTACGTTGAAAATCACAAAGGTTTGGGTTATGTATTAATCTGTTACAGATCCAAATTATGATAAGGTTAATCCAATGTTTAGTTTAACAAAAATGTTTCACCTAGTATTCAAATTAGGTGTGATTTGATTGAGTATGATATTAAGATATTTTAGCTTTGCAACATATATAGGAGTATGAAAAATAATTTTATGATGCACATTTTATAAGAACGTTATTAAACTGATTTTACGAAACTAGACAACATCTCTCATGTTGTAGAGCTTTCATTCATGTTTTTCGTTGGCTTTGTCGCGATCAACAAGAAACAAGAAGGAAAACAAGATGCGACGCAAGAGTTTACGTGGTTCGGGAAGCAAGATATTCACACACCAAGGCACGAGATGAAGAACAAGTTTACAATGGGAACAAGAATGGATAGTGGCAATGAACACTCTTAATCTAATCTCAAGACTAAGTCACAAGTGTTTCACTCTTCCTAACCTTCTTCTCTTTCTCCCTTTTATCAACTGAAGAAGCTCTCTCCACACACTGAATAAGCCTATATTTTTAGCATCCATCGTCACAACGAAAAATTCAGTATAATTAAAATAAACCTAAATTATTATTATTATTATTATTGTTATTATTATACCATGTGTAGAACTTTAAAGGACAATTAATTAATGTACTTCCTGAATATTATAATTAAGTAAATAAAACCTTGATCAATTAACTTTTTTTCCACCAACTACCTATAACGGATAACCAAATGAAGTTGAACATTTACATATATTTATTATTATTATTATTTTTATTATTACTATTACGATATTAGAATATATTGAATTTGATACAACATGCTCTCTCCAAAATTAAAATGGAACTTAGATACGAATAGGTGCCGAATTTAGTCATTTACGTATAAAATAGTCGTAAGCTCTGTTACATATTACAATGAATCTGTTTAATAAACCAAAATTGTGAATATCTATCTTAGTACATTGAATTAATGGATAATAATTTTACTAAGTACCCAAATTACATAAACTCTTGTCGGTTGGCTGGTAAGGGCATCATTAACCCCGTCCCCATTTCCGGCCCCAAGTCCCCTCCACGTCATCATTCCTCTACAGTTGCGGCCCAGGCCCCAACTGCTGTAACCCTGCAGGTTGCGGCCCGGGCCGCAACTAATAAATGACACTATTCACAACTTCAACCTATTTTATTCGTAAATGCAATACGTTGAACAATTCAAACCGGGAAAATACATTGTTCAGTCGAAAAAAGAAAATTACAAATCCTAGAAAAAAAATACAAATCCTAGAGAAAAAAAATTACAAATCCTAAAAAAAAATATTAAATCCTAAAAAATAAAAATTACACGTCCTAGAAAAAATATTGAAATAATTTAGAGGATAGAAATGGAGAAATTGGTGGAAGAATATTGAAGAAATGGGTATAAATGGACAAAAAAATAAAAAAAAATACATTTTGGGGGTTTGCGGCCCGTCCCGCACCGTGTAACCCTAGGCCGGGCCGGGCCGCGGGATGCTCACCAGGCCGGGAACGCGGCCCCGGGAGCGGCCTGGGCCGTGACTCGCCTCCGTGTAACGCATGGGACGGGCCGGGACTCGCGATTTGCGGCCCGGCCCCTAGCGTTACCGATGCTCTGCCTCTCCCATACAAATATTTTAATATTAAATTCAAATTATTAAAAAAAAAAAAAAATTAAAATATTTTTGTGAGGAGCAGCAGCCCCTGCTGTGCTCCCACCACAGCAGGGGATCCCATCCCCTCTAATAGACACAAAAATACATTTAAAGCTGACAGCAATGGAGTATCGATCCTCACTCGCTATTTGGCGCGTGGCAAGTTGTGGGCGTAGAACTGTTGCTGTTCAGGCTCGCACTCTCACACGTTCAATTTCAATATTCGACTACCTCTTTTTTGTCTTGAGTTGTATGTACTGCATTTTAAAACTATTATCGAATTTAATAAACATATTTTTAATAATGGTACGAACCAAGTCTAGATCAAAATTGCCAACTTATCAAATTCTTCTCCACAAAAGTTTCATCAAAGAACTATTTGTAAAAAGTTAAAAAAAATTATACTTATATTTTTTTGGTTTGATCACATGTATACCGAATCTGTCTTGGGAGGAATCCGACTAATTCTACTTGACCGAATTTGTGGATTAAGTACAAAAGTCTCCCAGCAGCAACTCCGCGCGGCGCGCGCCGTCAACTGCACTATGACATGTTGGTTAAAAAATATTAGTATCCTCGTATTCAGCTTATTTTTGGGAACAAAATAATAAGATATCATCTTATATATCGTGTCATTACTCAACGTCCATTATGAAATTTAATTTGATGATAAAATTTAAGCTTCTATAAGTTAGAAAAGATTGGGACATAATTGATAAAGTGAGATGATTCTAATAGAATGATCGAATTCAATGACTAAAATATTGTGATATCGAGTATTTGATTAATTTTAAAGATTGTGGTAGAATTGATAAAACTATTACGAAATTTGATAAATTCGATTTAACTAAAAATCAATTTTGAATTATTGTAATAAAGTTCTAATGTATTTATGACTCATACAGTCCAATATTTGAATCGAATCGTTAACAATGTTAAGTAGAACGGGTATATCGTAGATTTTGTAAATAAAAAAAACAATTTATTTTAGAAATAGTTATTGATAAAATTTTGTCATAAAACCAACTAGTATAAACATAAAAAGAACCAAAATTTGAACCTCTCTGAACAGGAAATGGAAATCGTTTTTCTCTTCTTGTTGAAAAAATAATTAAAAAGAATCAAACACAAATAAAATTAGCGAAATTGAATTTCATATAAACTGGCTAAAGTCAAGAATTTGTGAAGTCTGTTTGACCGGTCAACATACAAGTACTTTACATGAGGACCATACCAGATCAGACATAACCGTCACTGTCTTTTAAATGCCTTTTGGCAAAGTGTTCAATTCAAAATTGTCCCAAATTTTTATAATTAATTATCAAGAGACCAATTAAATAATTTTCTTAAGAGGGAACATTTTTTTTTGTCCATGAACATTTTTTTTGTCCATAATCTTTGTCAAAGTATCATTTTAGGTCCGTGAACTTTGAAAATATCATTTTAGGTCCGTTAACTATGAGTTAATAACATTCTAAGTACATTTTTACTATTTTCAAGTTTTTCTGTATGAAAATACCCTCAATACCTTGAATGGTATATATTTTTAATAAACTTATCAAATACTCATATTTTTTTATGAATATCTTTACTATATATTTTTTTATGAATTTTTAAATATAATTTAACCTTCAATATTATCACTTAATTTTGTGACATGCAAGAAATGTTCCTTATTCAACTTTTTATAATTAAAGAATTTCAAAATATTTTTAAGAGATGTATACTCGTAAAATGAATGTCCCAGTCAATAGACGACACTTGAATACTGATATATTGATATTATTTTTAAATAATATATTAATATTCAAGTATCGTCTATTGACTGTGACATTAGTTTTACGAGTATACATATCTTAAAAATATTTTGAAATTCTTTAATTATAAAAAGTTGAATAAGGAACATTTCTTGCATGTCACAAAATCAAGTGATAATATTGAAGGTCGAATTATATTTAGAAAATTGGTTAAAAAATATGAGTATGTGATAAATTAATTAAAAATATATCTCCTTCAGGTATTGAGGGTATTTTCGTCCATAAAAACTTTGAAATAGTAAAAAAGTACTTCGAATGATATTAACTCATAGTTGACGGACCTCAAATGATATTTTCAAAGTTCACGGATATAAAATGATACTTTGATAAAGTTAGTGGAAAAAAAAGATGTAATTCAAAACTTCGTTTGGATTACATAATGATGCTCTTTGCATATACTATAAGCAATCAGATTTACATTAAACCCTATGAAGTAATCTTAAAACATTTGATTGTTTTTTTTCATATTTTAACCGAGTAGCCAATACAATATGATTGTATAAAAATAGTTGAATTGAAAAATAACAAAGCATTTGCAACAAAAAAAAAATGAAAATACATCCAAATAAGTCCAAGAATATAATATAACTTGATTCCCCTACTTTTCAGCACATATCAGGTATAGTACCACGAAAGATCATTTAATTCAGGACATTTAGTACATATAATGTAAACAAACAAATAACTTAAATAAAATAATACTAGAATGAATATACTCAACTTTTTGTGAGGGCATATATCTCCAAAATCAGCAATAAAATATTAGAGGTACAATATCAAATTTATATCTTAGCTTTCAAATTTTGAACAATGTTTTTATTTAATTATATGATTAAACATTTCATCCGAATGTCTTATCAGTGATAAATAATTTGGTTATGCTTTTTATGTTATAACCGCATATTCATACAAATAAATGATCTTAATTACTTCTTAGCTCGTATATTAGAAAAAGGTTTTATATACCACTACAGTAAATTATTTCTTTATAATGTTTGTACTAGTTGGTTGCTAATTACTCATTTAATTGAGCAAATAAGTTTTTTGTTGATTTGAGTGTGGATCAAAGTGAATAGTAGAGTATATATTGTGAAACTTGAGGAATAAATAAAAAGGGCCGGGCCATAAATTAGAAGCGGGCCAGAAAATGGCTGTCTGTTGGTAAGCTGTTAAATGGGAAAAGAAGAGGATGCATATGATTTGATTTTGTTATTTATCTATTTATCTTTTTGTATTGTCATAAACAGAAAAAATTGACCCCCACAACCACATAGACAAACAATTTTTCCCAAACACTAGTGACATCATTAGTATTTTCTAAATGACTTTTAAATAATCATAGAGAAAAGGGACCCCACTTCATTAATTTGCATATACTCAATTCAACAGATTTTGTGAGCCACAAAATCCAATCTAGATATATGTGGAATATTTGGAACGAATAGTATAATTGTAGTTGTATTTAAATATGAACCAAATCATATGACCGTACTAAAACAGAATATGAATTACACGATTTCAAATAAAATTAAGCCTCGTGGCTAGGCCTGCAAATTTAATCCGCGGGTTTCGGGTATATCCGACCCCAACCCAATTCCCGACGGGTTTTGGGTACCCAAAACCCGAAATTATGGATTTGGGTACGGGTTTGGGTAGTTAATGTTAGAATTTTTCGGGTTTAAGGTACTCAAAACCCGTATTAGGGTACCCGACTAATACCCGATTAAACCCGATCAATTATGTATTTGTGATAAATATTTTTATTTAGTATAGGGCCTATAGGGTAAATCTAGGGTAAATTTATTTAATCACTTTTATGTTTCAATTTATGCTAAAAATTTCTTTATTTTAAAATTAAGTAGTGTCTATTTGACTATTTGTCTAATGTCTATTTTATATATATTTTAAAATTAAGTAGAAATTTAGAGAAAGCTAAAACATTAGAAATTTAGAATTGAAGTTTCAACTTTTAATAGTAGTCAATAAATAGTACTAGTATTGTGTTATTTTTAATAACTTATATTCTCATCTCAATATAATTTATATAAAAGAATAAATTTAAAATATAATAATTTCGGGTTTATGGGTACCCGATTAGTTGCGTTTGGGTACCCGCATTAGGTATTAGGGCACCTGAATTCACATGTGGGTCGGGTATTGGGTATGATATTTTTGAGATTTCGGGTTTGGGTACCCGAATTTACAAGCCTACTCGTGGCAAATAATTCCACTAATTTGTTTCAGGTATGGGTATTTTCGTCAATCTAAAAAAGTTCAGTTATGGTGCGTGATTCAATCGTAATTTACATGTTTTAAGATTCCATCAGAATTTCGTAAAATTACCTTTGAGTTTTATGAAAAAATAATTTAAAGTGGGGGACGATGAAGAAAAGGAAGATAATGGATTGGATTTAATTAATAATGTTTGAAGAGAGCTATCCATATGGGTTGAGGAGAGAATGTGATTCTGGGTTTGATGGATAAGGAAATGAATTTCATTAGATTAGTTAATGTTGTTTTTCATGGATTTGAATTAAGTAAATACCTAATTAGGATGTTAGTTAATTGTATTAGATTAATTAACTCATTTAACATATGATATGATGCATATTTGATCGATTCTATCATTCCATTTTTTTAGATTAAAATAGACACCTTAAACTACAAATCATAGTATTATTTATAATTTGATACTACATCACTTTTTTATTCTCTATCAAGATTCAAGAATACCAACAACCACCAAATCACACAACATATCAATTTATACTACGTTCACCCCACTCATTTTAAAGTCATTCTTATTAATGAGGTTGTCCCAGCCTGTCTTACAAAATGTGCGATTAATGTGGTTGTCAATTTTTAATTTGTTATTTGTTTTTATAATTAATTCTTCATCAATTTATATTTCTGAAGAATAATAAAATGATATTATGACGATTTAGATAACAACAACCACAGTGGAGTACTACATCATATAAACATAAAATAAAATAAATTGATTATTTTAAGGAAAAACACAAGAATTTCTAGAATACTACCTTCCTCTTTTCTTTTTACTTGACTAAGTTGTGTTCTTGTTGCTACGGTGTTGTCGCACTCTTGATCATTGTTCTTTGGTTTGAGGCCATTCACAATAGTGAATGATAGCCCGGACGATTGCATCGTCCAGGTTATCCCAACCTCCCACCCTAGACCACCCGCCCTCCACCAAGGTCGCTCCCAAAGGCCGGCCGATCGGTCATTCTGGCTATCGTCCGCTATTGCGGGCGCCCAGACAATGAATTTTTTTTTCATTTGTCACTTTATATATACACCTCGTTTTCACCTTTATTTCTTACAGCTTTTTTAAAAAGATAAAAATAGTGGCGAAGTGAAAAACGAGAATAGGGTTGGTGTATAGTGTGGGCTATTGCAGATGTATGAGTTCGAAAATAAAATGTTAATGTAATAGAAGAAAAATGGAGATAGGACAGGTGTATAGTCAGGCTACTGTGAATGCCACTTTAATTTATCAAAAAAAGCTTTCTTACACGGATACCACATTTTTATATTGGATTAATTGTCTTTGAATATGTGAACTATATTTAAATTTTGGTTTTTACTTTATTCTATTTCCTGGAAAAGAATAGATGAATTGCATTTTATTTTAAATTTCATTGACTAGTAACATAAAATTTTGAATTCGATGAGCAATCCTACCGTGGAAAATTTTCGATTATTGCTTTGTAGCCATAAAGATCAAGTTCATGAATTATTTCGGAAATAGTACATACAATTACTAATTTAACTTAATAAATTACTGGACTATCTGACTAATAATAAGAACTAGAGCCTTAATGGTGTAACATTCAATATTTATCTATTCAAACATTTTACATTATTATATTTTTCGTCCAATTACAACCACCATTTTTAACATATTAAATTATTCAATACTAAGTAAAATTTGAAAGAGTTAGTTAATTGTAACTAAATGCATGAATCTAAATTTTGTTCTCTTAGTGAAACGGTACATAAACTTTTATTCATTTTTAATTTGACATAAACTTTTAGCAATAATATTGATATACAGATTTAGGGACACAAATATCTATACATATAATTAAATTATAAATTACAAATAAATTAGTTACTAAATTGCATATTACCATATTTGGAAATAGTTTTGGGGGATACTACTATTTAGGTAAAGATTTTGGTTTTTTATATACATAGATGTCAATCATTTATAAATTATAAGAGATACTACCGAACTCAATGGATATCGTGACTAATGTAAGTACTTCATAGGTATAAAATAAAATAAAAATAAATCTCAACCACTATCGTAAACTACCGATTGATTTTAGGTAAGGACCTTGCAGAAAGAAATCATTTATAGGACTAGAATTTTGATAAGTCAATTTTTCAACACCGATATAGCGAGGAGGATTTATACACAAAACACCAACAATTTCATCACTGTATAAAACTAAAATTAACCTTGAAATGATTAACGGAGGCTCGAGCACCTCCAATGGAGAAGATAAATTGAAAGATAAAGAGAAATAACTACAATATTTATATCTTCTTCATAAAAAACTGCTTATCAGAAGGGTATTTGAGAATGTAAACCTTCTTCAATACCTATTTTTCACACCAATGGTAAATCTGTAAATATGGTAGTTATGTTTGTATATTCTTATTTTTTACTTTACCTCGTTCCCTTGTAATTAACTATTATCTTTTTTTTAAGAAAATATATTTGTAATGTTAAAGAAGTACTTACTAAATAATAACTACACCTTCTCAATTTACCTCTTTTTTTTGAAGATGCTCTAAAGGTGAAAGGTAAAAGAAGTGATTTAATATTAAAGCAAAAAAAAGAAATTGCAAAAGGTTAGATGGGTGCAGGCATTACTATTTGTTGAAAATGAACATTCACAGATGAAAACAAAAGATACAACAAACCATAAGAGTTGTGATGAATTTGTCAGTTGAAAGCAACATGTTGCACATGTTGATAGTCCTACTTATTAGTTTTTGGCACAATCATGTTGAGGGGGGCTTCCCCAATAATTACCCTATTAGTTTTTCTTCTCTTCACACAACATCAAAATATTTATTACGATTAAACTATGCCCACATGCAATTCCTATGAGAAGTCAATTTCAATTCACTGCCAAATTTTCATTTTCTGGGAAGAAAGTATTAATACCCAACAAAAAAAGTTATATTGGTCCATCAAAAATTATTATCATACACACCCTTTGATTTATGTTGTTAGATTGAAGTCGTTGTCCTAATCCTGGCTTGAGTTATTGCAATTGAATCATAGCACATAAAATGTGCAATAAAAAGTTGAGCTTTTAGGTGACACAATTTACTGCCGAAGATCATGTAGGGCAATGTTGTAAAAAAATTTAAAAATATAATTTGTTTTGTATTGAAATTGTGTCTAACCAAGACCATTCCACTATTCAAGAACTTGATTGACCATTTGATTTGTTGTACAAATACAAACTAGCCTATTTAAACACTTTGTTGATGAAATTCAAGATTGTCTATTTTTGAATTTAGAGGATAGCTAACTAGTAAAAGCCACAAAAGTATTTTGTTCATATTTCCATCTTAGATGATTTATAAAATTGACCATCTATGGCATCCACTATATATTCATTCTTTTCTTATTTTCCTACATTTCATTATTATTTTTAAATAACTTTTCTCTCAGGATGTCTAATGTGAGAACCTTACCCAATACAAAGAATAGTGTATTGACCAAGACTATTAAGATGCACTATTTTATTTTATTTTATTTTCACAACTCTATGATAGACTTGGCTAAATTATAGGTTTATTATGTGTATAAATTTATATACATAAGATATTTTATAATTTTCTTGATTTATAGTATTATAAAATCAATTTTTATAACCTTGTTAGAGTCAATAAATACTCAAACTTTCCAAAACTCAGATAAATAAATAAAAATAAAATTCAACTCCTGCCAGATAAAAGGACATTTAGATTACTTGTTACCCAATAAATCATAGTACTAGTAGTATTAATGTAGACTCGTGGTTAGCAACAACTATTTTTTTTATCTCTGCCCTGTCAACATCTCTCAACTCTAATCATCAAAGTAATGACAGCGATAACACTGATTCTGGATAATAAAATCAAAACAACCAAAAATTTAAAAAAATAAAAAAACTTTTCGTCAGACAAAATTATAGACTTCCACTCAAAACCGGTTCACAAACTTTCCTATCTATGAAGCTAGAAATCCAAAGGCATTCATTGAATGGACATAATAGAGCCAAGGAGCGGCTTGACGATGAAATTCTAACGTTGTTATCAGCACTAGGCGATGTTTATGTTTCAAAAACATAATACAAATGTAACTGCACAAACCAAACTTTCTTGGGTCTCAGAAGCATGCCTGCTCCTCCTTTTCTTCGAAATCATGTGCTTACTTTTTCCCTATGAAACCTTTATCGTAACATGTCCATTCAAAGAGGTGCGTCGGTGTAACCGCTCCAGCAGTAGTAAGGTATATGACACAACACTTCACAGTTATCCATCATATAGTTTGGCCACGAATGACCTTCTAACATAATTAATAGTAGAACACTAGCACCTCTCCTTTAAGCGACAATTTTGGGCTTGATTCAAGAAAAGTGACTTGTTAGTTGTTAGTAGCCTCTCATACTCAACGGGAAGCTTCTCTAGTCACTGTCTTTCGCGCTCTAGCATGTGTTTGGCCATCTTCGTGCAATATTTTACACCTGTAATTGAAAGAAACAATTCAGTAGCGTTTATTTTCCGAATCAAAGGCTTCATCACACATGCAGAAAAGCAATTACTATAACAGAGATAAAAAGGAGGATATTGGTTTCTAAAGTAAAGATTGGTGGAAGAGTGGTTAAAATGATAAGGAGACCACAGACATCACCACAAGGAGTAGTGAAAAGCTTCTAAGAAAATAATTAGTGACACTGACAGAAACAAAAATCAGGGCATGTTTCATAATTTGATGGAACATTAAGCTACGTTTCCATAAAGCCAACATCCATTGTACTGTAGAAACTTCTCCTGCGATGCGACAGTCAATAATGGAGAATATAAGAAAAGATATTATTGAGCACTAGGGAAGCTTATTGTAATAGACAAGATTGGAAATGGGCCGTAAATGTATCTTTCAATTGATTAGATGGAAGTATTTTCAATTCTCTTCTCATTTCCTTGGTACAGGGACATAAGAGTCAGGACAAGAAAGGTATGAACACATAAAATTCATTCCATCCTAATAACACTATAGGATTCCCAATAGCACAATATGAAAGATGACTACAATATGGAGTGCATATTTTGTTCTTTTTATTTATATGCTGATACATAAAAAAGAACGAGATGAGGAGTGGTTTATGAAGGAGTGGAGTACCAACAATGACCAAGCAAACATTCTCTAAAATTACAGAGTGCCCAATGGAAAATAAAAACTTTAATACAGTTTTAAACTAATTCTAAACAAGGAGACATGGAATTTATTTACAGAAAAGGTTACAAAGATCAATATGTGTGCTATGTTTGACATTTTTTTATTAGCTTAGCTAAATCACAAAAGTTGACTGCTTTTAGCATCTCCCATTTTCCAAGGTGGCCTTAGCGATAAAAAGCAGAAATGAAAGAAAACATATAGATTATTATTGTGTTAACATACCATATGAAAAATAACTCACTTCCCATCCATAACAACTGCATCAGGTTGTCAATCATCCTCCTCAATCCTGAATTGAAGCAATATATGAATGTAATTTCTTTGACATAAAAGGAAGACCTAAGATATTTAGATTCTTCAAGAAGGTAAATATTACTTTGGTTTGTCAGTTAAGGCCACCAGAGATTTTAGCACTCCAGGACCGATCTTGTCAGAAAGGGCACCTTTTTCTGAAAGAATTAGAGATTGTTCTTTCACGAAGCTCTGGAGCTTTTTGGAATCAAAATCAAGGCGTGCTTGATCTACAATAAGCATATATAGGAACCCCATCAGTAAAAAGAGACTGCATTATTATTTGACACAAGAGGAGAAGAACCTTTAAAGTGCATCCAACCCCATCAAATTAGGACAGAGTAATATTGATATTCAGAATAGAATATCCATCCCATTACCTTTTGGCCTTCTTGACATTAGGGGATATGCTGATATGGCTAGTTATAATATCCACAACCATATGCATCCAGTAATCTATTGCTCATACAGAAGAGATTAATGATTCCTATTGATTACTTACCCTATACTATATGAAATGATACATGCCTGTAGTAATGACACCATTAAATCATATTACAACTTATATACCAATATGAAACAATTGCAATAAACCATCAGTCCTATATCACGAACTAACGTAGATATATCCTAAATACCAACTTAAACCACCCATCATCAAAAAGAAAACTTTAATTTCCAGGGCAGGTATTCATGTAGAATCCTCCAACCAGCAATTTGATGGATAAGTAATGCAGATAACTTTTTATTCTTTCCAAAGAAAGAAACAGCTACCTTCTTCCAAAATGGTATGAGCAGCATGAAACGGTATAGTTGCAAAGGTGTCAGTTCCAGGGAACATAAGCAATGTGCTCTCCCTAGCATTATGATGACCACATGTTGCACAAACCTCATTCACCAATGGCCTTGGTTCAATATCCTTCATTAGAGCTTCGAAAGGTGAAGGAACACTGGTTTTTGTAGTTTTAGCTCTCTTCCTTAGTGCTGTTAAAGCCTCCCTGTTCCCATTCCTCATTCTATCAATATCGACCAACTGCAATCACAAACACTAGAACGTCAAATCTGAAAAATAATGATTTCAGATTGCACAACAGCATCAATTCAATTTACCTCATGGCGTCCCAATAAGAGTTTTTCAGCTTCAATCTCAACCTCAATGAATTGATTCAGGGATTTAGTGTCGTCCATTATGTCCCAGTTCAAGTAATTGCTTGAGGGCTAATTTCCTAGATATGATGAAATTTGAAAAGGTTAATCAGAAAATCAAATTTGCATTGCACATCAAAAATACACAATTATTGATTCGCCAGTATCACAAATTGAAGGAAGATCATTGGCAAATCAACATGACATGCAAAAACATAAGATACTGATCGGGCCAGGCCAAGTGGTCAATCCTTGAAGGTTTAAATTCGAAATATGAAAAACAAAAGCAGTTTAATTTTTTATTCAAAATTATCCAAACCGAGCTGTGTATTTCCATGCCCAATAAGCAAACTTAAGCGATGTAAACTGTTTCCGATTACAAAGTCATCAACGAAATCCAAAAGTTGAACAATCTAGCCTCTTCAGGTAACTATACGATCGAACCAATAAATTCATGAATAATTAAGTGAATTCAAATTGAAAATTTTCTCAATGAAATATGTTGAACAGGCAGTTAAAGTTTAGGAAGGCTGAAATTGTTCATTTCTGGATGGAATAAACCGCACCTGTAATTGATTTGAACGGCTGCTTTGGCCTTTTTATGCGGCGGAAGACGAGCTGCCTGAGGGTTGGTATCGGCGGCGGTGACTTCTCTAGAGGCAAGTGCTTATTTACAATTTCTTCCTGCTTTTCTATTTGGGCTTTATTATTTCGGCTTATAGGCCCACGTATTTTGTCTTGGCCCGAGCCCACAGCCGAATTATCAGTATTTTGTTTTATGTGATGGAAAATAAAGAAAGAAATTAACACGATTTCTTCGCTTAAATCGTTTGTACTTTTATTTAAATTTTCATTTGAAAACGTGCATTAAAAGACTGGTTCTGAGATGTGTAACCCATTAAAAATCACTTTACTGGTTTCTAAGTATATCAACGTGTAATCGATAAAAATCATTTTACGTTGTAATTTATAACTACTTTTTTATCATGGTTATAAAATGTGAAATAATGTTTTTATTCATATAATTTGGTCAATGTAAATTACGGGTATAATTCAAATTATATAAGTATTCAATTGATGATGTGTTATAAAATTTGATTTTGTATTGAAGATTCTAGAAAATTAAGTAGAAAAATTATTCAAGTTTATCCATTTAGTTGTCGAAGAAATCATCTTTCTTTGTCATCGACACTATCCATTTATTGAGTTCTTCATTTTAATTTTTTAGATGCAATCGAATTATGCCATTAATCGAGCTGTAATTATAGCGCCGCGCTAGCTGCAAACAAAAAATAGATCCAAAATTAATTAAAACTATTTTTATTAAGTTTTAAATCTAGAAAATAGCCTTCGTTCATTTTTATTCCGTAGATCACACATTAAATATTGTCATAATTTGCAATGCGGTATATATTTATTTTCTTGTTTCTTAATATAGGTTCCATTTCAAAATTGAGACTATAACATGTTTAGCATCTTATCTATATTTACCACCTTTTTGTAATTTAATGTACTTAATTTAATTGCAATTATAAACTATCTATTCTCTTAAAACACCTAATTCGACTGTTGGGAATACTTGTTCAAAATGCAGAGAATAGCTACACAACACATTTGTTTTATTTAGAGTATTTTTAAAAAAAATGGAGGAAGTATTTTATGGTATTCATGAATTCTACTAATATTTTACAATTTGTTACACTATAATTAAATGCTTGATCAAGTAATGTCATCTACTTCTAACGTGTATAGATTCAAGGCCTATAAAATATGAAGAACGTTTTTGGTGTAATTAGTTTAATTTGATTAAAAAACTAATAAAGGCAATATGGTTTTTTAAATGCATTTTAGTACAAATATTTGATCAAGTAATGTCATCTTTATAGATTCAGGCCCATAAATTATTAGGAACGTTTTTGGTGTAATTAGTTTAATTCGATTAAAAAACTTCTCCTAATAAAGACAACATGTTTTTTTTAATGCATTTTAGTACAAATATTTCATCTATTTCTAATGTTTATAGAGTCAGGCCTACAAAATATTAGGAACGTTTTAGGTGTAACTAGTTTAATTCCATTAAAAAACTAATAAAGTCAATATAGTTTATTGTAAATGCATTTAAAGAAGTACTACCATATCCGAGAAATTGTAAAATTTGATTTGTCTTGCAATTTTAAAATTCAGTTAGAAAAAATCACGATTTTATAAATAAATCAGCATATAATTAATTTCACGCGTGACATTATTAAATAGGAATATGATTTTTATAAAATTACAGAATAAACTAAACTTGAACAAGTTAGGCTTTAGGCCTTTATAAAAATGGTGGCATTATGAATAAGTAGGAAATGCGAGGAGTGAAATTGAAATTGAAATTGAAATTGAAATTGGAAGAGGAAGTGAGGAAGGAAACTCGAAATCGAAGGCAGTGAAATTCGACTGGAAATCATGCGATTCTGTACATATGCATTGATTCGGCGGTGGATGTTACCAGGCGAGAAGCTCAGTTATGGCTCCAGACGCTTTGCTTCTCTCTCCACCAATCCTCTCATTCATGATTCTGATAATTTAGTCAGTGCTTTCTTCTCTCTCTCTGGCCATGCGTGTGTGTGTTTTGTAAAAAACAAACCGGTTTGATTGGTGGATTGATGATCAGGTACTTGTTGAGAGCAAAGCGAGTTCTAGAACAGCAATTCTCAACAGACCCGCAGCTCTCAATGCTCTAAACATGCCTATAGTGAGTCTGATTTCACTCTTACTTTTCGATTAATTTAATCTTATCATTTATTTAGTAATACTCCACTAGTATTTGTTAATCACTAAATTCTGGCAGTCTAAATTCATTTTCATATATATTAGTACTATAACTCAACACAATTTCCTCCTGAAATTGGATATAGTAGGATGTTTGATTAGATATTGCTTTATTCTATCGAGAAATAGCTCACCTGAAATGATGTTTTAGATATAGTAGTACTTGGAATGCTTCCATCTCAAGTAGGATCAAGTAAACTTAGTTTTCTGATTTACTCCTACTAGTTATTTTTTTTGTTAATTCTGGCCCCAAAAGTATGTAGCTTTGATATGTTATAGTTATACAATGCAGGTTGGCAGGCTTCAGGAGTTGTATAAAAATTGGGAAGAAGACCCTGCGGTGTGTTTTGTTGCTGTAAAGGTATTCTTCAAAAGAAATACCTGAGAAATAGAAAAACATTAGGAACCAAATTGTATCTGTTGCCCAGTCATATATTTCTACAAATACAATAGTTGTGGTTTTATGTTTCTTTCCATACAAGGGCTCATATATGGTTTGAATTTTAAAGGGTGGAGGGAGGGCTTTTTCTGCCGGTGGAGATATTGTTGCTCTTTATAATCTTTTAGAAAAAGGTACTGCATTTGTATTTCTTTTGCCTTCGTTCCCTCCTCTCCTTCGCTATCTAATGATTTTTCTGTAGACACACCACCAGCCAAAAAAAGACTTCGATGTGTATATGCATGCATAAATATGATTATGGGCTTCTGTAGGATTAGTAGATCAAAGCATATAGTTGTGTTAATGTAGGAACTTATGCTGTTCTGCTGACAGAGAGAAAAATTTAAGGGACCGGAACTATATAATCTGGAGAGCGTTGTGCCTTCACTGTTGAAATTAATTAGCAGCATTATTATGTGGTTTAAGGAATTTATCCAGTATATATCTCTTATGTAAATAGAGTAGTCTCTTATATAACGTATTAGTAAGATTTTGAAGAGTTCCACAACTTTTATTTGAATTGAATGATTTATAGTTTTTAATGTAGTAGACGATTCATAAGATTGAAAATATTCAATTTAAAATGCTCATGAGCTAAGTTGACTTAGCATCCAGTGATAAATGCAGAAGTATACTATGCCATTTACTCATAAAACGTGGTTCTTACTCTATGTATACTCATTTTATCTATCTCTTATGTGACTATGATCAATAATAAAATAAGCAACAATCATAATAGCTGTCATGTCAAATTTTTTGTTGATACAAGGATTGCACCATTCATATCGTTCGTTTCTCAATCGAAGCTATAATGAAGAATGAGTGGCTAACTACGCACAAGGTGTTGCTAGTATATGTTCCTTATGCGTGCATCCTGGGAGTACATGATTTTTTTTTCTTTTTCTGATAAGTTTCAATTTTATGTATATGCTCTGCATTGCAGAACATACACACCTAAATATCTTCATGATGTCCATGATTAACTTTTGGCTGATGCCATACCTTTTTTTAAATTACTATTTCACAGTAGCATGACCTTGATCAATTACTTCTACCTAAAAGACTAGCAACACTGCATATCTTCACTGCCATATTGTTTTTTCTTAATCCTTTCTCTTTTTTGAAAATAATTGTATGTTCTGTTTGTTTTTTCATGCAGGAAACTTAGAAGAATGCAAACAATTCTTTTGGTCTATATATAGGTTTATATACTTTCTTGGTACCTATATGAAGCCACATGTGAGTCTCGAGCGACAAGCTTCTATTTCTTTTAACCGGTCATTTTATTTCAACATAGTTGCTGCCAAATCATTCTGGATCCTTTTATTAACGATGGTCATTTAGTTTGTTTAGAGTTATGCACTTGTTCTCAAATGGATTTGATTTCTTATCTTGTAGTAGTATTGAAAACTCTATCCCTTGATGCAGCATGCTCTTAGATTTCCTGTACTTCCTTCCTTTAGGTACCATTTGAAAGAATTTGCAGCATGGTTTGGTGTCCTTCTTTCTTCTTTTGGATTGGTTAC
Source organism: Salvia splendens (assembly GCF_004379255.2). Taxonomy (NCBI): domain Eukaryota; kingdom Viridiplantae; phylum Streptophyta; class Magnoliopsida; order Lamiales; family Lamiaceae; genus Salvia; species Salvia splendens. The sequence continues at coordinate 4,033,310 of NC_056033.1, read as the reverse complement.
AAATTTTAGACTGGACAATAGCTTCTCAGATGATGCAATTATTATGACTTAATATAAATTTCTTCAAATAACTTGAAAGACTTTGTACTTCTTTCAGGTGGCTCTCTTGAATGGGATCACAATGGGTGGAGGCGCCGGAGTTTCCATCCCTGGCACATTTCGGCTTGCAACTGATAAAACTGTATGATATAGATATGCATATTGAATTGTGTCTTTAATTTATTTTATCATTCTTTCAATAAATTTTGCAGATCTGTTATAGGTCCTCTCGTTTGATTGTGTTTATTCAGTTATTAAGTTGAAGTATATTGCATATTTGGTGTCCTACTAATGTTTTTTGAAGAAGACAAGATATGCTATAAAATCAACATGTAAAGCACCTTCTTGGAATAAATAAAATGAAATAAACATGCAAATCATGATTTTGAAGAAGACAAGCGAGAAACGGTAGCATTTTTGTTACTGCTTGCACCAATGTCTTTATAATGTCCATGTTGTACTGGGGAAATGCATCTTCTAATTAATTTTTTTTTGGATGCTAAAATTTCTGATTATTAATGCTAGTAACTTTTCTTTATCCTTTTGTGATCATGAAACTTGAGCTAGACTTATTCGGATTCCTCCAGATATTTGCCACACCGGAGACATTAATTGGCTTCCATCCAGACGCAGGGGCTTCCTTTTACCTCTCTCATCTTCCTGGCTACATGGGTAATTATGTTTTAATTATTCACATATCCCACTTCATATGGATGGTTTAACCTGTGATCCTGTATAGATTCTTATATATTAATAGTCTTACTAAAGCACCTTAAAGTTAGCTCGATTATAACCCATACTTGCACTATTACCAGTCAAACCTAACGTATTTGTTGTATGGCTCTTTAATAACTGTATGCTTCCAATGAACTTTTTATCTACAGTGCATGCATATAACCAAATCACAACAATTTTTTGACTTTTGTGCTTGAAGTGGTATATGTACTTGCAATAGACTTGTTTCTGCTGCAATACATAATGAGCAATCATTTAAATATAGGTTCACTTTTCTTCTCAAGTTAGTTTTTTACAGTTCATTGTTTATAATTTTCTTTATCCTATCCTTTATTCATCAAGAATTGTCATTTGTGTAACCCATCCTTTATTATTTGTTCTCAGATATCGGCATACTTTGATCCTCTGGGTTCATCTGTTCTTCTTGTAATGCGATTTTGTCTAGACTCTAGATACAACTTAATCATGGAAATTGTTATGCTTATCCCTGGAACCATCAGCTTTCGCCCTCTATAACTGGTGTAGCAGCTAATTAAGCCTCAATGTCTATTATCTGTTCCAGGTGAGTACCTTGCATTGACAGGGGAGAAGCTGAAAGGAGCAGAAATGCTGTCATGCGGGCTTGCTACTCACTTTTCACCAATTGAGGTCCTTCATACTAACAATTAATTTACTTAGAATACATGTTTGGTTTTCTTACCTGATGCACTTCTTCATTTTGCAATTTCATCATATAATTTCTCATCCATAATCTCTGCAGAAACTTCCTTTGGTTGAAAATTATCTAGGAAAGTTGGTCACTGATGATCCCTCTGTCATTGAAAGTTCTTTAGCAAAACACGGAGTTACAGTCCATCCAGATCAGAATAGTGTAGTTCACAGGTAACTTTTCATGTCTTGTCGATAAATTTTATAAACCAATGCAGAATGAGTTTCAAAATCTTTGAATATCCTTGCTGTTGTATGCGAGTATCCTTGTTTGGTATAATTCTGCTCCAATTTAGAATCCTTCCATTTTTAATTTCTCACCGGTGGTAACTAATATTATCCGGTTGGTCAGGATTGATTTACTAGACAAATGTTTCAGCCACGACACAGTTGAGGAAATTATTGAAAGTTTGGTAAGATTTGTAGTAATCACTTTGCATTTCTATGAACCCCGGAGAGACCTGTATAACAAAAGATTTTAGCGATGTAGTCTCTCATGGGATCAATGAAGTCAATACCAAAGCTTCATTTTCTCCCTGATACAGTCTCTTATGGGGAAAGAGGAAATCTTTAGAAGCATTTGAAAGGTCTTTTCCAGTTTGATCATTTTAGAATGCACTCTATGATAGTCTGAGCTATAAAGTTCCCTAGGAAATGGAGGCTGCTAAGACAAATGACACATGGTGTGTCTCAACTTTGAAGAAGCTGAAAGAAGCTGCGCCATTGAGCTTGAAGGTTTCATTAAAATCAGTAAGCCCATTTCTGATCTACAACTTGGTTGTTTCAGAGATATATTTACACTTCCCCGCTAATTTGCCTTGATTCCTGTTCCAGATACGAGAAGGTAGATTTCAGACTTTCGATCAGTGCCTTACTCGTGAGTACAGAATGTCCCTACAAGGAATATCCGGTCAGATAAGTGGTGATTTTCGCGAGGTATGATGCATGACACTCTTACGAATTCCAGTGACCAAATCTACTTGTTTCACCATGAGATATTGAGATCGCCATTGATTTTCCTTTTAGGGTGTTCGGGCAAAGGTGATTGAAAAAGATTTCAGCCCCAAGGTAACTGAATTCTACTGAGAAATCCCATTGTCCGATATCCCCCTTCGTCTGCATTCTATTAATCATTAATATTTGCAATATGAACAAATGCAGTGGGATCCTCCAAGCTTGGAACATGTATCTCAAGACATGGTTGATCAATACTTCACTCCTCTCTCTGCATTTGAGCCTGAACTGGACCTTCCCATAATGCAGCGTGAAGCATTTATTTAGTGAAGGAATTGTTGTCTGCTACCGGCAATCCTTGTACACCATAAAATAGTCCATATATCATCAGAAAAATAGCGACATGGATAATAGTGGCATTTAAATATGCTGATTGTATTCTCACTTCTCTTGCAAACAGCAAATGTGTTAATTAATATTATTGTTTTGAGGCTTATAATACAACACTAGTCATTATTTGTGAGCGAACATTTCTATATCACACTCAAATTCCTGAATAAATGAACGAACACTAATTTTGTCCTCAGTAAAGGTTTAGTATCATCCTAACTACACGAAAAATGGCACAAATCACTTGCATCGTGTCCTCGGATAACTGTCGAATGCTGCTTCGAGGCCTATTCACCGGATTTTGTGGCCTTGTGAGTATTAACCAGTTGCGCTTGAACATCCTGAGAAACTTGTGAATGTTCCAAGTATTCCATGGTGAATTCACCTTTTCCCTGCAAGATAACCAAACTAATTGTGTCATAACAAAATCAAAACACTAGTTTGAAATTCTTGGAGAAAACAATCGACTGCTTCACCTGAGTCATTGAACGAAGGGATGTCGAATAACCAAACATATTGTTGAGAGGTACCTGAAGTCAAAATAATACACAATTTAAAACCAAACTCTCAAGCAATGCATAAGTGTCTAGCTTGGATATCCCGTCTAACAAGAGGAATATATGTTCAGACAGATGAGTAGACGAAACGAACAGCAAAGAACTAGTAGCATGTGGTACGTACATGTGCAGTTAGTACACAATCATCTCCTTCCTGGTCGTTCCCTACAATCAAGCCTTTTCTCCTGTGTATCATAAATAGTTTTTTCTAAGCTGAAGTTTTGCTTTCCTAGAATAGCCTTTCAACTTAACCAAAACCAATAAGTGTAAAGAACACTAACTTGTTGATATCACCGGTGACAGTGCCCTGGAACTCTGACGGGAATTTTAACTCTACTAACATCACAGGCTCCATTATAACAGGTTTTGCAGTTGTATAGCACTATATCATAAAATAAAAAAGAAAACAGAGATCATCAATTGAACACGAGAATCATCGGAAACAGGAAAGGCCTGGGACCCTGATAAAAGAGGCTTTGGCGACGAACAAACATGAGAAGAAACAAATAAATTGCTGCTTCGGCTTCGTAGAGATAAACCTGTCTGAAGGCGTATATCGATGCCATCTTAAATGCAAGTTCACTTGAATCCACGGTATGGGCAGCCCCATCAGTCAAAACTATGCGGATATTTTCAACAGGATGGCCGATAAGGGAACCTCTGCACATGCAAGCATAATCAGATATTAAGGATTCAGAGAATAAGATAAGTTTATGTTCATGGATAGACTGTAGTGTAGGTGGTGTCAACAGTCAATCCAAAACAACTAATCAGCAAAGCTATCAGACCCATGTTTATTTAACAGTCTTCTACTTCTGACATATGTTCATTTGCTAGCCTATTGTGCCCTGCAGCTATCTCCATACATAATAATGATGGCAACTCACAACTTTGGAAAATTGAGTAATGTAGAGAGAGAAATTCGATACATACGAGTTCACAGCTTCCTTGAAACCTTTTTCAATTGCTGGGACAAAATTTGGAGGTATTGCTTGTCCAACAAGATTGTTCTCAAACTCAAACTTAGTTCCCGAGCCTGGTGGTAGTGGTTCCATATAACTGTCAATGAAAAGAAAAAGATGTGAGGTGGAGAATAAGAAACAAAACAAGGTAACACCAGTTCCTAGTCCATACAACTTTGTAAAAAAAATTGTAACTGGCGGAGACTGGGACCTTGTAATATTGCAAAATACAGTGCCGAGGACATAAATAAATCTCAGTAACAGAGGGCCAGGTTGGGACTTACCCAATAACTCTTCCATATTGACCTTGTCCTCCACTCTGCTTCTTATGCAAATAATCAAACTCAGCACGCTGAGTAATTGTCTCTCTGAAATTGACACGAGGCTTCCCGACAGTCGCTTCAACCTTGACATTGCCAGGGTCAGATACATTCGGTAATGCACTAAACTTTACACAACCAACCAAAAAAACAATACCTTATACTCCCTCCGCATGCGCTCAACATAGATGTCCAAATGGAGTTCACCCATTCCAGAGATAATTGTCTGCTCAGAAAACCATAGTAATCAAAACACAGAATCTATTTCTTTCATATACAATAAAACATCAACAATACGAAGGGGAAAAAATAGGGTCGGCTAATGAAAGAAAGCTGTACCTGACCACTCTCAGCATCTAAACCAACACGAAAAGTTGGATCCTCTCTCTGGAAACGATTCAAAGCTTTTGAAAACTGCACATCAAAGATGCTTTAGTCAACAATGAGAAGTGATAAACTCTAGGCACACAATCATCTAAATAAAGCTGAAAACAAGATAAAATCTGTGTATTAACTCACATTCCCTCCCGAATCTTTAGAAACTGCTGATATTGCTAAAGACATAACTGGCTCAGGCACACTCATAGAGGTCATGGTATATCTGACTGAACCATCAGTAAATGTATCCCCTACCAAGAGCACATTCCAGAAGTTAATTAGCAATAGATTTAGGGTAAAGTGGTATACTATACGAATTATTTACTAGACCATTTAAACCAAAAACAAAGAGGAAAAGGGTCTCTTTGGATAAGTAATCAAGTATTAGTACCTGAAGCACAATCTACACCAAATACAGCAACAATTTGTCCTGCATGAGCTTGTTGAATATCCTGTAAATGAAAAGGTAATGAATAAGAGAATTAGAAAAAACTTCAAGAGGAGAAATCAATATCATTAATATCTTTTGAAAGTACAACATGTAAGCAGTAGTAATATGCCATCACATAGGAATAAAATTATGAAAGGATTATCAAGTATATTTTTAAAACATAGAGTGCAAAGGCACCACCATCCCTAACATTTACAAAACATATTCTCCTAGTCCAAAGATACAGTTCCAGTATCTAGCAAAATCTGAAACGCAATGACTGTCAATCAACTGAACTCTTATTGGAAGTACTTATTTTGTAGATGAGAGACAAGTTCATTGTTCCAAGAAATGCAGAAATCTCATTCACCGCAAAGAAACACCCAAGCTGCACTATAGAATCACTAACTAACCTCCATTTCATTTGAATGCATCCGCACCAAGCGAGGAACCTATTGCAATGTCCAATGCAGGATCAGATTATAGCATCCAAAAATAAATATTTACTTCATAATCATAGAGATACAGGTTAATGGTTAGGTTGGTAACCCCCCAACCATCCTATTTTTTGGGGGAGGGAGGGAGGGGGGGGATTTCACAAAGCATACCATTTTAAATAAGCCTACCTTGACTTTCTTCCCTGTGTTTACATTAACTATAAAATCACCCTTCTTTATGACACCTTCATAGATTCTGCATCAAGAAAAAAATCCGGAGGCATATTAGTAATTGGGTTGACAGAAGAATGTTCCTCTAAAATGAAGAACCCAAAAACATATGGAATTGGAAAGTAATACCTTAAATACGTCAACTGGCCAAATCGCCCTTCTTCCAACTTGAAAGCTAAGGCAACAAGAGGACCAGAAGGGCTTCCTGTTAAGGTAACCTACAACAATGGAAAGTGGAGGCTCAGTTGTTGAATTCATAGCCTGTAGTTTACAATATAAAGATTGAACAAGAAATAAGACACACCTTTTCTTCATTCTTAGATTGATCGAGAGCCTGGTTAGTAACTTCAATTGGACAAGGCAAATAGCTAAGTACACCATCAAGAAGTGGTTGAACACCCTGAAATGTGATGTTACAAAAGAATAATGGAATTGCATATTAAGAAAAAAGATGGGTAAATAAAGGTCTGCATAGAGAGTTAACAAATTTTCCATCAAGGAATAGCCCTTCTCAGTCATGTAAAAGGAGGTTATTGCATACAAGATAAAATAAGGCTGAGAATAGTTTCAAATAAGGCTGAGAATAGTTTCAAATCAGGCTAAGTACAAGAAACGCTACTATATACTTAGTTTGTTATACTAGAGCAACTCTTTTTTGCCTAGGCCCTAGCCTTAAACTAGCTCTAATGGAGTTGAGTACACAAACTATACTTCCGTTTACAAGAGTAAACTTCACTTCACAAATTTTCTTGCCTGATTAGAAGTATCCACTTTCGGGTTGAATGAAGGAAGCAGTTACCTTTTGATAGCGTCTAGGTAGTAAGCATACGTGACCTACTTCTTAATTTGTCACTAATCAGTAACCATTTTTTGACTTAACAGTACATATTAGTCAAATACTATGATGCATTGGACGAATATGGCAGTAACTGCAATTTATATATAATCATATTTTTTGCATCAAATTAGGATAATTATATAGATATAGTTCACATTATTTCTCCTTGAATCCACCTTACAGGCCAAGAGGATCGTCGTAGCATTTTCAGAGCACAGGTGAAGAGGTTAAAGCTAATCTTCTACTTGTAATGACATCTTGTTCAGAGGGAATATGCACACGCAACACAGCAACCGAAAACACTACTCATCCCCTAGAGTAACAGAAGAAAAGCTTGACAGCAAGGACACGGACACTTGTAATTCAATAATGCTCATAATTAATGGACTCACCTTGTTCTTGAAAGCACTACCCATGAACACTGGCACAAATTTTCGTGCTATCGTAGCTCTTCGGATTGCTCCCTACGTAAAAAAAACATTTATTAAAACATAGTAACACTTTGTCTCCAGCTTGCTCAAGTTTTAATACATTAAAATTTCGAATACAGAAGCACAATAACTCAAACACCAGAAAATGGTTTTAGAGATCAGAAATGTTCCCAGAACTGAAAAAATGAAGTAAAATTAAGATCTTTTACAAATTTGAAGAAATAAACCTCAAGTTCAGCAGCTGATACAGGTTCATCACTAAGAAATGCCTCAGCAAGCTGGTCATCAACCTCCGAGACTAATTCAACCAATTCATGTCGTTTTTCTAGAGCAAGCTCATTGAGATTAGCAGGAATATCTTCAGTCACAATTTTCTCACTGCAAGAGAATAAAAAATTATTCAATAATGTCGACGGAAGCACACTATATGCATCAACCACTAGCTAGCAAACATACCCACTGGAACCATGAAAGTAGTTAGCTTTCATATTGACCAAGTCAATTAGACCCTTGAAGTCATCCTCCAGACCAATTGGCATCTGCACAGCAGCGCTGTGGTGTCGAAGTTTGGCCCGTGCCTATATATAGAAAGAACGAACGAATCAGCTCATGACTGACATAATGTTTTCTATCACAAAATTCTCTTCTGGTTATTTACTTGGTGCTTCTCAATAAGCAAAGTTAATCAACCAAAGTTTAAGATGGTCTTGAATTCCCAGATATGAGATTTAGAAATTGCCAAACCTGATTAAGCACTTTCCATGGATCAGCCCCCATCCGGTCAAGCTTGTTGATAAAAGCAACTCTAGGAACCTCATATCTTCTCATTTGCCTATCAACTGTAATCGACTGACTCTGGACACCACCAACGCTACACAAGACGAGAACAGCGCCATCGAGTACACGTAAAGCTCTCTCAACTTCAATAGTGAAATCAACGTGACCTGGTGTGTCAATTATGTTAACCTGAAAAGCAAACAAATTGGTCATCAAAATTTCTCGAGATCCAATCATAAGGGAATGTAATCCACATTTAAATCATTCAGAAGAAACCTGATAATCCTTCCAGGTACAATAGGTAGCAGCGGATTGAATAGTAATCCCTTTCTCTCTCTCCAAATCCATGGAATCCATTTTCGCCCCAACTCCATCCTTCCCCCGCACCTCGTGAATCTCGTGGATCCGACCCGTATAATACAGCACTCGCTCGGTGAGCGTAGTTTTACCTGAATCGATGTGAGCAGAAATACCGATGTTGCGGAGCTTCTGCAGAGACTCTTTCCACCATACTTCCTTCTCCTCCCTCAAGCGTGCGGCGGCGGCGCTGCCGGCGGAGAAGTAGCGCAGATGGAGATTCCCAGCCAAGGCAGCTCTAGAGGTATGCGGCGACGCGCCGATGGAAGGCGCGTAGAGGGAGTATAGTAGGCGCGTCGTAGAGAATCGGGCCGACCGAGCTGCCATTTTCGTTTGAGGGTTTAGGGGAAAAACCCTGCGCACTCTCACAACGATGACTAGTTAATCTTTGTCAGGGACCTTTTCGTCATTTCAAACTGTAATATATCTCCAAGGGCGGACGTCCGGTCGGACGTCGCGACGGGCGACCCGGACGTCCGCCACTGTGGCGTTTAGGGTCGGATACGGACGTCCCGTGAGGACGTCGGGTGTCCTCGGACGTCCCTGCGACGGGCGGGCGGACGTCCGCCACTGTGGCAAGGGTCGGACGTCCCGCTCGGACGTCCGAATTTTTTTTATTTTTTTTAAACCCTATATATACGGCTCGTTGAACTTCATTTCATTTGCACCACTTGTTGTTAACAAGTTTCTCTCTTCTTTTACTACAAATTTCATTTCTACTTTTAATGGAGAACGATAGGAACTCCCCGGCCACGAGCGAGTCGCAGACTCCGGCGTTTCCCATCGACCTGGAGGGAAACGTAAGCGGAAATGCGACAACGGTACCGGGAATGGGACAGATGGGGGCCATGGGTGGGATGATGTCCCCTTATATGTACAATTGGATGGGACAGATGGGTGGTATGGGTGGTATGATGCCCAGGGCAGCCGGGATGGGGGGCATGACCCCAAATATGATGATGCCGGGGATGGGGATGGGGGGCATGACCCCAAATATGATGGGGGGCATGACCCCAAATATGATGATGGCGGGGATGATGCCGGGGATGATGCCGGGGATGATGCATGTGGGAGGGGGTGGCAGGGGTCCTGAACCACTAGCGGACGATGTCTATCGACCGGTTGTGGATATGCAGTCTACTGATACCCCTTCCACTTATGTTCCGGATACTCAGTTCACCGGCATAGACACTTTCTCTTTTGAGGAGTTGGGGATATCTCCAGTCAGGCAGACGCCCGATGATATGAGCGGGGGCAGGGGGAAGGGACGTGGCAAGGGCAAGGGGAAAGCCCCAGGGTCTTCCTCACGAACGGTGGCAGAGGAGGAGGATGAGGAGACGGGAAAGAGGACGATCTGGAGCCAGTGGGAAAACGTCGCGCTTGCGAAGGCTTGGATTGCAATTGTCGAGGATCCCTATGTCGGTGCCAACCAGCATATTGACAGACTGTGGCATCGGATCGCTGAAGCCTACCACACACACAAACCGGCTGGGGCGAAGCGTCGCCTTCCTGAACAGTGCCGGAAACAGTGGGAGCGGTTGAGGCCTAAGCTTAGTCGATTTGCTGGCCTCTACCAAAACAACCTCCGCCAGGCAAGCAGCGGTATGTCCGAGGAGGATGTCCGGAACCGTGCCTTTGCTCAGTACCCTGACAAAGCCTTGAAATTCAAACAATTCGACCAGTGGGAGGCCATTCTCGTGGTGAAGGATTCCCCAAAGTTTTGTGGAGGAGTCGAACCGAGCTGGGCGAAGCGGACGAAGATCAACGCTTCCGGTGAATACAGCAGCAGTGCTAGTTCGCACGAGCTCCCGGAAGCCGACGAAGTGTCCCCGCTACCGCAATCAGACTCTCGCCGTCGTCGTCGCCCGGTTGGGCAAAAGGCTGCGCAGCGGAGGGCTAGGGGAACCAGCGGCGGTAGCGGGTCGTTCGAGGTCGAATCGGAGGCCCCTGCTCCCCAAGAAGATATCGACCGTCTCGCCCGCGCGCAGTTAACGACAAGCTTGGTCCGAACCATGCATAGGTGGCATAGCACGACCGATCCGCTGTACAAGAGGATGCTGAAGGATGTCATCGATGGATGTCGGCGCGATTTGGGGATGCCCCCCATTGGAGATGATGGCGCCGAGATTAGCGGAGGGGACGATGGGGGCGGCACGGGCGACGGTGACGGCACGGGCGACGGGGGCGGCACGGGCGACGAGGACAGCGCGGAGTGAGCAGGGGATGTTGGATTATGTATTTTTCTTTTTTTTGAATGACTATGTATTTTGCTTTTTTCTAACTATGTGTTTTTTATGTTTTATGAATATGTATTTTTGCCCGTATTTTGATTTCCCGTATTCCGTGTCAAAATTATATTTCCGTTTTTACGTAATTAAATTATTGTGATTTTTTTATTGCGGGATGTCCTAGTGGGAAGGGCGGACATAGGAGGGGATGTCCTAGTGACGTGGCAGTGGGATGGGAAGTCCTAGTGACGTGGCAGAAGGTGTTTTTGGGATGTCCTAGTGGGATGTCCGCCCACTGGAGATGCTCTTGCCAGCGGCACGGTTGTGGGCCCGGACGGTACTATTCATGCCTGCTCTCTGGCAAGAGCACAACACCCACAACTGTGCTCTTCCTCAAGGACGAGCACAATTAATTTAATATTCCATTAAACATAAACATTTCCATAATACTAAAATTCATTAAAAAAATCACAATAAATATTACAAAATACAAATAAAATAAAAAAGACATAATTAAAATCCTAAAAATTAAAAATTACATAATTAAAATACTAAAAATTAAAAATTACATAATTATTGGCTAATATTACCCGAGGAAGACTACTCATCCGGCGGCAACAACCCCAATTATTTTTGGAGACCCACTATCATGCCCTCGTGCGTTTGAAGTTGCGTGGGGGTCATAGTTGACCTATCGGCCATATTGAGTTGGGCCAAAAGGGCCCACAACGAGTTGTTCGGGGTGGAGGTGAAACATAGGGTGCGGGTTCGGGGGCGGGGGCCGATGGAGTCGCGGAGCACCGGCGCTCGGCCGCCGCCTTCTTCCTTCCTTGCGGTCGGCGTTGGGAACCGCTTGGTCCGGCGTCGGGGCTACCCAAGTTAGCTCCGGCGAGTTGGCTAGCCACTTCTTCGGAGCCGTAGTCGGATAGGGATACCGACCTTGACCGTTTGGAGGAGCCGCTAGAGGAGGATGTTACGCCTCCCAGATACCTCGGGTGGAACCGCGTTTCCTGCCAAACGTTGAGGTACTTGAACGACTTACCGTTCATGGATTGGTATGTGCTCAGCGCCGCAGTGATGATGTCGACCTCGCTCCAGCCGCTCCCGGCATTCCGCGACTCCTGGAGGAAATAGCCATTGAACTTGCCAATTTCGTCGTTGGCTCGGCCGATGCAGTTGCGCACCATACTCTTGTTGCGCTCGATCGTTCCCGGAGGCCGGTTTGCATTGTACCGGCGAGATACGCGCCACCAAAAGTGATCCCCCGATTGGTTCGTGCCAACCGCCGCATCTTCGGAGATTTCGAAGTACGCCTTGAACAATTTATCCATCTCCGCTGGCGTGTACGGTGTGCGGACACCGCTGCCGCGAGTAGGAGCTTGCGGAGGTTGGGAGAGGGCGGTCGGCCTAGGCTCCGGTGTCCACCCGTATCGTCCTTCGGAGGCACCTTGGTCGTCGATTGGGTATGGACGGTAGCCACCCGGAACGGCCGAATCTTGGGTTTGAGGAGGGGCCGAATATTCCGTTTCCGGACTAGGAAACGGTTGTGAACCGAACCATTCGGGGTTCCAACCGTGGGAGCCCGTAGGGTTATCGCCTTGGCCGGACATAGTGATGTTGTAGGGTATGAAAGAATGAAGATGAAAATGGATATGAGAGATTGAAGATGAGAATGGAGATGAGAGAATGATGATGAGAATTCTGTAGTTTGATGTGAATTTTTTGGAGTGAAATTGAGGGTATTTATAGATGAAAGTGTGTATTTTTGGGGTAAAAAAAATTTAAAAAATTAAAAAGTGGGAAAAAACGGTTATAAACGGATATAATTTTTTTGGGAAGTGAATTTTTTTTTTATTTTTTATCGGTTTTTTTAATTAAAAACCGATTTTTTTTAAAAAAAAAATTTTATTTAAATCCAACGGCTATGCCGTTGACGAATGAGAGCGCCACGTCAGCTGCTCGCTGGCACGGCGCAGACGGCGGTGACGAGCAACGCCACCGTTGCGGATGCTCTTACTCCCTAATCCAGTTATGGAGTATATTTTGTCTGAAGATAAATCATACTCCAGCTAAAAAATCTCATATTGAATTATTTAATATCACACGACTAAAAATTAATTTAGTGGGACATTAAATACCATATACTATAGTTTATAGTTTAAATATCTAGAATTCCTCTTTATCTACATGCTAAATAGTGATAAGTGGGACATACCAAGTCATCATGCCACACTAAATTTTTATTCATATTCTTGGGGACTACTAAATTTATGGATTTATACAACTAAAATTTGCATAACATAATTTTTTTTCACAATAAAATATTATAGTACTATTATTACCAACTAGTATAATTTTATTTTTAACGATAAAGTGCAATTCATTTAGTAAATACTATCCCCTTACAACTAATAGGTTGAGATTTAGAAAAATAGGCGTGTAAAAATTCAGTATTCATCATTTTTCAGATATGTAAGTTTCAACCATTGCAAAAGAATAAAACTCTGATATACTCTATCTCGAACTATGAAAAGTATCGTAAGACCAATATGCTTCGTGTCTCTCGCTTTATTATGCCCAAAGAAACTATACTTTTTTCCCCTCAAAAAATGAAAACTTTTAGCATAGTTTTTGTTAAGGAATTTCACATAGGTTGTAACTGCAGATTATTATGTTCCCCACTCTGGTGTGAAGTTGAGCCTTGATCCTCATGTTTCTCAGCAGCGTTCATCTCCTGCCGTGGCGGCGGGTTTACCACCGTCGCCTCGGATGCAGTGCCCTCCGCCAGATGATTCTTCATCTCTCTGTGCTCCTGGCATATCGCACACCAGTGGAGGCAGCAGTGCACCATACAAGGATCACAAGGTGAATCCTGCAGATTTTTGTGTGTTAGTTCTTGATGAGTACTAGGTATGTACTTCTTTCTTACTGCCTACCTTTAGGTGATATTTTCTCTGCAACAGTTGTCGGCCCATGCCGGTGTAGATGCCACAGACCCACCATGCAAATAGCAAGCCTTCGGTTAGGAGGCAGGCCGTGTCTGGATCTATACCGTTGCAGGCTGCGGTGGCGATAGCAAGAGCAATGCCACCTTCAATGCATACAGCGTGACTGATGCACGCACTTCGCTCAGGGATGTCGTCGTTCAAGGTTGCAACATTGCGCCCGAACAGTACACAGGGGCAAAACATTCCTGTTAGGCCTGTATTTGGAGAAAATATGATTATTGTGTCTTGAAACCATTTTCCTCAAACAAGATCAAGTTTAGAGTGGGATACAATACCAGATTCAGTGACTAAAATCACATTGTTATCAATATTTGGCAGTTTAAGCATGGAATCAGATCACACAGAATGAAGAAAACAAGCAACATGTCAAACAAGATCAGCCTCATATAAACTACACATATAAGAAAATTACCAACACGCAATCAGATCTTTCAGAGTCATGCCGTGCCCTGTAGTTCCTAAGATAATACTACTGTACATAGATTGATATTCCATGGATCTTAGCAAAGTTAAATTTCACGAATACTTACAACTGTCACGATCCTCAGTGCAACCGAAAATCCCAGTTACCCAATCTTCATCAGCTGGAGGACAATAGCTCGGTGGCAGAGTTTGTCCACATTGTTCACATCTAGGAGCATTTATCTGATAGTAGAATACATCAGCAACAGTCAGAAACAAAATATCCAGAATATATAAACTTCAATAATTTGAGATTGAGATATGGAGTAATAAACTTTCACCAGAAGATCAAAAAACCAATCATGATTTTGAAGATCAGGACGAGACTAGGCAGATTCTACATAAATCATTTAACCAAGCAGCAGATCACTAAGCATACAAAATGAATCCCTAACACGTTCCAGATCAATATTGCAGAACCGAATACATTTCCATTAATTCAAGCTGCTATGATTTGCAGGTGGTTAATTTGTTTTAAGTTTATTCAGTATACGGTACATCATCTACCATCGGTGATTAGTAAAATTTTCGCATGTTATGCAATCCAGGAAAAATAACTGATCACAATTAGAGTGCAAATGCAGCCGGTTAGGAAATTCCATAACCACGACAAATAAATTCACAGATGAGCCGAACAACACCGATCCCCCAATAAAAATCGTGAAAATTAGGAAGAAAAAAGGAAAATGAGGTACCGCTGCAATATCAATGGGCTGATTGAGTTCGCCTGGGGTGATCTCTTGCAGAGATACCTGGTCTTTGGTCAGCTTCACGTATGTCCCCTCCGCCATCTCCAACCGATCAACACTCACATGTACCTTCAAATATTCACGTTAAATAACATAGTATCTCATTATGTTGAAAAAGGTTACCAAAATGCAGATCATGATTCAGGTGTGCGTTGATACATACACACAGAATCGCGCCGTTTGAATGCGAAATCCCCTTTATTTTATTGTTTGCTGCTTCGTTGAAAATGCGAATTGATGCCAATCTTTTACACGCCGATGTCGCATTAAACCACGTCGTGCGACTTCGCCATTGAATCAACTCTCTCTCTCTCTCTCTCTCTATTTGATTATTTACTTTCAAATATTATGAGATTGCATTAGATTGTCAAATTATTATTTGATTATATTTACTTTCAAATATGAGATCGCAATAGATTAATAACAAACACAAATTTATACTAATATCAAAGCAAAGAAAACATAAATAAATTGCAGTAGTAGGATATTTATGCAATCGTGTACTTTATTTATATCCCAATTATTTAAATGTGACGAGTTAATTATCAAGTGGGGATATTCTATTCACCTATAAAGCCAACATTTTTAACTAGTTACGAGACATTGACTTTAAAGACCTTTACTGAAATTACTCTTATTTTATTACACTAGAAATATTATTGCTATCATCTTAAAATTGGCTTCGACAATTTATCTCGAATATGAATTACTCCATAATTAATGAAATCTGTAGATTGATCAAGTCATGGTGAGCAGCGGTTTGATCAAGTCACTCAAGCAGCTTGATCAAGTCAACCCAAGCAAAACTGATCAAGTCACTCCTGCAGCTTGATCAAGTCATTTCATGCAGATTCCGTACTTGAAGAAATTTGTGAGGAAGAAGAAGATTTAACGGCTAGTTAAATCCAGGCCGTTGTTTTGTAGTCCGTTAGATTAGGTTGAATGTAAGCCTTTAGATCAAAGTAAGTTGATCAAGTTAGTTGGGCACTTTTTGTTTTCTTCGTTCTTTTAAATAGTGGTAGTCGAGTAGCAGTTTGTAATTCAATTCCATTCAGCTCAATTCAAGATTTCTTTCTCTCAATTCTCACTCAATATTCCAAATTCAGATTCCAAAGAGTTAACAAAATCTTTTTCAAAATATAGTAGTACTACTTATATTCCAAACAAAGGATGGAATATTATTGGGTTATTAACAAATATCTGACGAAATATTTGTTATAAACTCCACTGATCTTCAATGTAATGTAACAAACACGAAATTCAAAAAAAATAGCAATATACACAGGTAAAACTGAAACCATGTGTTACAAGAAAAGATTATAGGAATCTCCACATGTAAATTCGAACACCCGTTCAGCGACTCAGTTCAACCACAGCTTAGGGCCAGTCAGTTCACGATCAGCAGTAGAGCCATGGCTAGCAAGCTTCTGAATACGTGAAGAGAACTCCTCGGCCTAGTAACAGACACAAATTAACATACAGTCTAATAATACAGTATAAAACAAACAACCTAAAACATGTTAAGCCAAGTGAGAAGAAGAGCTGACCTTCTCATCAATCCACATCAATGAACTCAGTTGATTGTTTAATATGCGGACAACAACATCTAGGGGATTCATTCCGTCTGATGCCTCAAGCTCTCCACCCTAATGCAGAATCATTGTTTAAATATTCAAAAGATATAAATGTAAATATAATTAATTAAGGCACCTACTTGACTGGCATTAAGACTGTTTATAACTGTTTTGATCTGTTCTGTCATCTGCTCCAATCCCCGCTCTATGAGTTCAGCCTGCTCATACCTGACATCATGAATAGAGAAAATGTGAAAGCACGAAAAAAATAACATGAAAGAGCCATGCTAGTTGCTAGCTCTAAAACCAGACCAATTGCCACCACTGATCAACCAAACTAAACCGAGCCTTCCATTGGAAGTCCTCAACAGATATAGGAACACCACAAGGGATTATAAAGCAGAGTCAGCATATGAAAATCAGAGCTTACATTGCATCTCGTGTAGATGCAGCATCATCATCAAGAAGCATTCCACGTTCCTCTTTATACAGTCGCTCAGCTTCCTCCTCCATGCTTTGCAGGGCTTTGTCAACCTAACAACACACATGAGAAAAATAAAATTTTATCGATGAAGCTCGGTGAAGATCAACCTTAGGCTATGTGCAGCACGTTAGACTTGACTAGAACTGAAACTCCCCCAATGAATCATTCTGAAGCACATACACTTTTCCAGATCATTCTTATGAATTAAAATCTCCAGCTCTAAGTGTATTATTAAAATATAAGAAAATGACATTACAATGAAGATCCAATTACTGATAGAAGCTTCTCCTATTTGTTCAACTGAATGCAATAGTGCAATACCATATTCTTTCCTTCAAAAAATTTCCATTTAACCCTATAAACGTATCATGATGGAATACAACATAAAGTACACTACGCAGTTTCCAGAACTACAAACAAAGATTTGATACCTCATCTTGGTGAGTTTCAATTAGTTCCAGCTGCCGCTCCAGGCTACCTTGTGTTTCAACTACTTTCGCAACTTCACTCTGAGTGAATTTGAAGAACAATAGTTAGCAAGAGAACCACAAAACTAAATAAAGCACTGATAAGTAAGTAATTACCGATGCAATGCAGTGCAATACTAATAGGATGAAGCATTGAATTTAGAGCATCAAAACAAGGAAATTATGTTCAAAGTGGAATACACTCATTCAAGAGAACCCATTCAACTTTTATACACTTCCATTGCAGACATAAAACTATTCATGGTCTTAAACTCCATGTTTTATGCACAGCTTATATCACACACCTCCCAAGATTAGTAAGGTTTGAGTCTTAAAAACAAAAGAGAACATGAGACAAGTCTTCCAAGGAGCTGAAGAATTAGCAAGGTTACAACAAATTCCCATAGTTTTTGAACCACTGTGCATAAATTGAAGCCAACTAAAAGAATCATCCAGGACAAGAAACTGTAAACCATATTATGATTGACCTGAAAAGGCAATACACGCACAAGATATGCATCCACCAAAGCAACATAAAGACAGCACGTTTCTTTTACCATCACAAGTATAAGAATACCTCAAGGCCAAGAAGAATGTCACGATTCTGTAGAATCCTGCGATCCCACTCAGCTATAGCATTAGCTTGTTTCCTAAACTTCCCAGTACGCTCCTGCAGTTCCCCATTCCACTCTTTAATGATCTGCACCAGCTCAGCATGAGAGAAGAAGTACAGGATTAGAAACACAAGATAAGGACGTGGAAACAGTATAGGATAGGTCAAACAGAGCGGAGGTAAAGATTACTACCTCCTCGACTGTTTTCCCAGTAATTTCGGATGGTAACTTTGGCGTAGATGCCGGTGCTGTACTAGTGGCTGGAGCAGCCCTACAGGACAAGAATTAGAATTCAGCAATCGGTATCACAAGCTTTACATGTTAATGATGCACAGAGCTCAAACGGGTTTAATATGCCAGTGCAAGGCACATTTAATGGTACAATAAGCCAGTTTCACTCTAGTGCTGAAATACAACACTGAATCCATGAAAAACTAGCAAAATACTTTCAAGATTATAAGAAATGACATAATTAACAACATTTCCCCAAAGAACCCACCAACTCAGGAATTTGAGCTAATCTTTTTGTAATGAAAGAACAACCAAAATAAACTTGAACAGGAGGGAGAGATGTACAGACCCGCTACTGGAAGCTGCAACTAGAACAGATGATGTTTGAGCAGCATAACTGGTACTTGAGCCTGTTGCCGTTGTTGAGCTCGCAGCTGTAACACCTACATGCATTTTTAAATTTCCATAACATCAGCCAACCGAATGATGTAGTTATTGGTAAAGTGCACCAAAAGTGCATAAGCTATACTGAAGGTGCAGAAGCTATCTAGCGAATCAGCCAATGTCTACTATATAACATGCGAGACAAGCAACAGAGAGAAATTCCAGGACCCAATACACTGGAAGAATCTTTTCCGTTTTTCAGTTTCAACTCTTTGTGGATTCCTATAAGAAACTTTTGTAGATGGATATACTTTGATATCCTATCAAACAAAAAGAATTTCTCTACTGATCATCTACCTTGGCCATCCAACAAGAAGGGTTTCTTTTCAGGTAGTATCATGATCATCCAATAACAAGGATTTCGAATTTAGTACTATACATATGGGAGAACTCAAGTTATTCACCTGACAATATATTAACAAAAATCTATACATTCTTCAACTCAATCAGACTGGCACAGTATGTGTGTGTACATAGATACTGATGCTATTACATAATTAATTGATATTATTCTCTTATCATAAAAATAGAAAGATTTTTATGCAAAAAACTGTACTGTGTCCATATGACACACCTACATTTAGCAGCTATGCAGTCATTCAAACAGCCAGAATCCTATTTGATTCATGGACATCATCACATTGAAGAGTACCATATCCCGTCAGTTATTGCTTCATTTGAAGTTTGAAATACTCTTAGAGATTATTGCGAGTCACCTTTGCAATCAACAAGCTTGTTCCGTAACATCTGATCTGAGCTCCACAGCACTTGGTCTTATCAGAATGATTAGACATCACCATAGTGCATATTAACTTAAATTTTAAATAGTACAACACCCGCATGTCATGGCCTTTAAATTCAGTTAGTCAAATAATGGAACAATTAAATAAAGTTCAATTTCATATCCACATAAAGACATTTCACATGCCACCTTAACAAATTAGTCAAACAGCTACAGGTAGACAAATAAGTAAGCAAAACTGAAAGTCGTAATAGGAAAGAAAACCCACCAAAAGAAGGCAGTGCAACGCTTGATTGTGCTTGTGATGCAAGTGAGCCTGCAGTTGCTGGTGTTTTCAAAGATAGTGAAAAAGAACTTGCGCTTCCAGAGGATGATGCAGGCGTACTAGTTGTGCCGAAACCTGTAAACCCTGAAGTTGGAGCAGATGCACTGGTCCCTGATGCAGGCGTACTAGTTGTGCCGAAACCTGTAAACCCTGAAGTTGGAGCAGATGCACTGGTCCCCAATGCAGGTACCGTCAATGCTGGAAACGTCAAACCAGAACTGGCAGAAGACACACTTGGAGCTGCTGAACTGGTTGCGGTAGTTGTTGTGACAGTTGAAAAGAGAGATGTCGAGGCCGAAGAACTCAGAAATGTCAAGGCCGAAGAACTCGAAAGAGATGGTGCAGAAGCAAATGAAAAACCAGGTGAAGAAGATACAGACGTTGTGGCCGATGCTGAGGAGGCAGTGCTAGTGGTACTCTTCAAAAACGAAAAGCCAGAGGAAGTGGTGCTAGAAGCCGTATTAAATGAAAATGCAGGAGCAGGCGTGGCTGGTGATGAGGGAATCGAAAGTCCAGGCGCGGCAGAGACTGAAGCCGAAGCACTGGGGAATGAGAACCCGGGTGCTGACGCAGCTGAACTTGAAATGGAGAATGCTGAAGTCGAAGCAACCGAACTGAGGAATGAAAATCCAGAAACAGGGGAAGCTGAACTTGAAGAAGTGGTCGACGGCGCCACACCCAATGGCGAAGCCGAAGATGATCCAAATGAGGTGGAAGAACCAAAAAGACTTGAAGTTGATCCAGAATTTGCCCCAAACAAAGACGGAGGATTGCCACCGGTAGAAGCTGGAGTTGAGGATCCAAATAAGCCTGTAGGCGCAGAACTTACCCCAAATTGTGGGGCGGCAGTGGCAGTGGCAGTGGCAGTGGAAGTGGATGGAGCCGATGTCGACGAGCCAAATAGCCCTGAGTTCAGTGCCAGGCCCGACCCAAATGCCGGGGCACTGGAGGCCGTAGTTGATCCAAAAGGATTAGGCGTTGCACTAGCCCCTGACCCAAAAAGAGAGCCGGTATTGCCCGCGGAAGAAGAAGTATTACCAAATAGACTGGGAGTTGGAGCACCCGACCCGAAAAGGTTGGATCCGGGGGCAGGGGATCCAAACGGAGATGTGGAAGGCGTGGGGGTTGATGGAGCGGGAGTTGGAGTCGAAGTCGGAGTCGACGAACCAAATGCATTAGCTGTTTGGCCTGTGCCTGCAGACGAGAATCCGAAAACGCCAGAACTCGGAGCTGATCCAAAAATGTTGGAGCCAGTGGCCACGGAGGAAGAGGATGAGCCGAAGAGCGAGGAACCGCCGAACAGAGATGAGCCAGACGACGCAGCTCCCGATCCAAAACCAAACGAAGGTGCGGAGGAGGCGGAGCTAGGGTTGGAGGCAAAGCCAAAAGAAGGTGTGGAGGAGGAGGTCGTTGCAGTGCCAAAGCCAAATGAGGCTCCGGAGGCGGCGCCAAAAGCAGGCGATGTGGTTCCGAAGGCAGGTGCGGAGGAGGAGGAGAATGAGAATCCTGTGCCGGCCATTGCGGTGGACGTGAAACCAACGCAGATATGGCGGAGAAGGGTTTTGGCAAAGGGGGAAATCAGGGTTTTGAAATTTGGGGAAAATTGAAGTTTTGTTTAGGAAGACAGACCTTGTTTTCTTCAATAAAATTTCCTTTTTAGGCCGACGGTTTATCTCTGAAGGCCCATGAGACAGGCCCATCTTGTGATTCAAATACGATATTTTAAAATATGAACTGTCAAATAAGCCCAATGTAAACATTCAAATTAAACCGAATTAATTTGATCATATTTAAGAAAATATTATCATTGTTAATTGTCTTGTAGCTAAAACAAATGGAAACTGAATAAATTGAATATTAAAAAGTAGTGGTACTACATTCTAATAAAAAAATATTTACTTTATTTTGTCTCGTCTAAGATGACTCATTTCTTAGTGGACACGAAATTTTAGGACTTGTTGATTAATGTGGTTAACTTGGGGAGCGAAACAGTGAATATAAGTATTAAATGAAGAGAAAAAAAAAGAGTTGAATATTTGAAAGAGAAAAGTGCTAGTGTTTATTAATTGGAGAAAAAATATTACCCAAAATAAAAATGTATTATCTTGATTATAACAAATTAAAAAGGAAATTATGTCATCTTAGTTGAGATTGAGATGGGGTAGTATATTGTTTAGTTTTACAAATTAACTAACCAAAACAAAAGCATCATTACAGTTTCGAGACTTGTGATTATGGATAAAAGAAATGCAAAGAATATTAGTAGCAATTTACATCTTCCTTCATTGCACATGAGGCCCTTTAACAATTGATGAGCTAAAAACTATTTTGTTAAAAGATCATGTTTGACAGTCTGGTAAAAATTAGTATTTTGTTAAAAGATCATGTTAGATAGCCTGGTTATGATCATGTTATATAACATAGACTACAGAGAAGACGAACATAACATTCACTACAACCATGGTTCAGAAACAAAGTTCAAAATATGACCATTTTACTCTCCTTTTGCATCTCCGTCGTCATTGCACCTATTTTTTATTTACCATACTACAATCAGGTCGCCCCAATACATTCATGAGAAAGTTCTAGATTCCTTGTAGGGGATGATGCCACGTGGCGCTCGGAAGAGGACGTTTGAGCCCAGAATCCGTGAAATCCAAGAGGAAAATTCAAATGCCTTGGGACTTCAAACCTTGCCACTAGAGCATTCCTTTTGCCAATCAGTTTAGGGTCCAAAATCACAAGATAACATCTTTGTGTAGATACCGCGTACTGCAAAGACGATGAAACGCAATTTAGTTGTTAAAAAGTTTGTAAAATATTTGAGTCGTTTCAAATACATGTACGATAAATAAATAAATAAATAACTCACCTCGACTACGAGAAGAAAGCCTTCGTCTTCACCACCACCACCGGCTTTCGGTATGAAGACCGGCTCGCCGATGAATCTACGGCGGCCGGTAGACCAAGTGTGGGTGGCTTTGGTGGCCGTGTTCATCTTCACCACCGTGTCGAACGGGAAATGCGGCAAGGCTTGCCGCGAGCCGGAGGAGGAAGCTGCATAGACGTAAGTGTTACGGCCACCGGAAAATTCTTGATTTATCACCGGAAAATCCGTCGGTTTGCTCCACTCCGCCAGGTTATCTACACTGCAGTCTTGGCAATTCCCATCCACGTCCAATTTAATACTAACCTGCATCAATTGATATAATTTTTGAATTTTCACATTCGTCATTTGACAATATTAATCCATTTCAAGAGTCTAATTAAATAGTACATTCACTAAGTGAGGTAGCAATGTTTCTTGGCCTCGTTTCAAGTTCATCATGGAAGGGTCCAATTTACCAGTCTGCCAATCATATCCTGTGAGACAAATAAAACAAAATTAATTTTCAAAACACAAAAAAATGCAATTAATCATAGTAAATAGAAAAATTACCAAACATTTTCTGGAAATTGAACCATTGGTAGGAACAAGTACTAGCTTGGATTTGAATGTGAAGATCTCCATTTTCATATTTCTCTTCAAAAGCATTTCCAGTGTGAAGCACCCACATTTGTGAAGGTGCTTCAATTGGGACTCTCCAATCCCTTGATTTAGTGTCTTCAAATCTTGGTAGTAAATAAATTGGACAAGTTGTCTTGCTTGGATTTACCGATAATGCCGATATCATTGGAGAAAATCCACATAATGCTGTCATTGAACCTGCATTTATAATAATAATTAGTACTATTATATAGTAAGCATTTAGAAGTAGCCAAGTTGATGTCATTAGTTTATTAGTTTGGAGTGTATTTTTATAGAATGATTACTTTGTCTTTATAGAACGATTCTTTTAGTATGATACCATGTAAGTACCATGTTTGTTATTTGTCATTTTATGTGCAACTTAGGACGATTGTGACATTTTTTGGAATAAAATATGTAGCATATACGTTTGGTTCTTCTATAGATCTTTATTTAATCTTCACATTCACATATGTAATATAACATAAATTATTCACATGAACATCTATATCTATTAGTTTAATTTCTAGTTCTCATTTCCCAATAACAATCCAATTGTATGTGTTTATACTGTATATGTCAATTTAGAATGTAGTTCAACCTAATTAATCTTAAAATAAGGGAATAAAGGCATATATACCTGCAATGTCTAACTTGATCCTGTTTCCAAACAATATGTAATGAGAATCTGTAAAGGCCCAGTCATGGATCATCAAGTGATCAGGGATGTTGAATTCTTGGCTTTGCAGCAGCTTAAAATTGGAGTCATATTCTGAAAAATTAAACCATAAAATAAAATTTAAGTATTACTACAATATTATTTTTCCTTATCCTCTAAAAAATGACACTAGATCAGGCTATATATTTATGCGTAGAAAACAAAAAAGGATATGACACAATTTCGGAATAAGCATTTATCTTAAGTTACATACTAATTGGATTTGTTGTTTTGTCCTAAATCACCTGGCTAACATCTAAAATCTCGTTTTCTCCGACAAAACCCCAATATTGTCAGTCTTGAAAATAACAAGCAGCTAAAACAACCAATCTTATCATTCTTGAAAATTACCAACAAGTAAAACGGCCTCTAGTTAGTAAGCAGCATAGTCCTCGTTTGTATCAATTAGTCAAGTAATAAATACATACTCCATCTGTCCCATTAGAAATGAAACGTTTTCCTTTTCGGTCTGTTCCATTAAAAATGAAACGTTTCTAAAAATGGAAACATTACTCTCTCTACTTTTTATTCTCTCTTACTTTACTCTATCTTCATTAACTTAGAAAACAACACTACATAAAATCTCGTGCCGAAAAGCAAATGTTGCATATTTAATGGGACGGAGGGAGTATATTTCTATTCAAAATTTGCAGATGAAACAATATATACACATATATATAGATTTTAATAAAAGAAAAGTAAAAAATAACTAGAAACCATTTTTAACTGTAAATTGTAAAGGTCCATCTATTGATTAATTTAATGAATAAATTCGTGTTTATGCCCCTTCATCCCAAATTAATTGGTTGTAATTTTTTCAGAATAATTATTCATTTTTTTAAAATAAATTTAGCTTACTAAATAGTTTTCTTAATTCTCATACTTTTTAATTCAAATATTTCTCATCGTTGACAATAGTACGTAGTTTGTAACTTTATAGTATTATAAGGAGAAATCAAAACTTACCGAAAATAGTGAAATTGCTACGTGGAAGTAGCATATCTTCGGCATTGCATGACATTATTAATAATCTATTTCTCTTGACATCAATTTTGTAATGAGACAACCATCTCTTGGGAGGCATCTTGAACACCCCTGCACCATTGATTCCCACACTTAATTTTCACCTTACATGCATAATAAATGAAATAAAAAAAATAAAAAATTGAATTAGTGCTTTAAACAGTATAATCGGATTCTCACCGTAAAGTAAAGGCTTCAATACACGAGCAGCAACGTCCAACAACTTCGCCCTGACCGTACCATCGTCGTCGCCCGCCTTAATTCTCTTCCCGGCGGCAAGATCAAACCTCCCAACAGTCTCCAAACTCCGCGGCTCGATCTCATAGGGATCGCCGCCCTCCCAGAGGCAGAAGAGGCGGCCTCCCCACCGCAAAACGCTGGTGTTGGCGACGTTCTTCATGACCTTGGTGTTCCCCACCATGTTCCCCCCCTTGAGGACCGAGAACGGGCCGCGGTGCGTGAACCGCCACTCCCCTGTGTCGCGGTCCCGCTCCTCGGCCTGCGCCTCCGTCTCGACGTACCTGGCGGCGAAGTCCACCCTCCCGGCGGCGGCGTCGATGCGGAAGGAGCGGAGGTAGCCGTGGCCGTCGAGGGGGTGGACAGTGGAGCCGTGGTCGTCGGAGAAGAGGCCGGGGCCGGTGAGGTAGTAGGTGCCGGAGGGGAAGCCGTGCGGCAGCGCGCCGTCGACAAGGCGGAGGGGGACGGGGTCTGCGGTCTCGGCGCGCTGCGACACGAAGAGGAACTGGTAGTCCCAGAAGGCGGAGACGGCGTCGTCGGAGGCATTAGTGTCCAGGGCCGGGATGGATGGGGCGCTGATGGAGATGGCGCGGGAGGTGATGGAGGTGGCCTTGCTGGGATGTGAGGGGCTGTGGGTTGGCGGTGGCAGCAGCCGCGGAAGGGGAGCTGCGGTAGGGGGTTTGATGGGGAGGAGGTGGCAGGATATTGCTTTCATTTTATTCGAAGTGGCTTATGGTTTGAGTGAAATTGGGAAGGAATCTGTGGCTATTTATAGTACAAAATTTACGATCCCATGATCCGCAAATAAAAAGGTTTTGAAAAAATACTTGTACTAGTATTAATAAAATGTTGATGAAAAACATATGATGTGTTTAACTTTTGGGAAATGCATTTAAGTAAATATAAATATTGTGAATAGAAATCATTTAATTACCTTATTTAATGCTCAAAAAATGTTTACACTATTACCCTTTTACTTAATTGCATTAGTAAATTTCAATTCCACGTTGTTTATATTTCTTTTGTTTTTAAGCTCTTCCAGTTTTTATTTTTTGTATTTTTACCAATAATTTTTATATATGATATATTATTTATTTAAATATAACGTGTATAACAGTTACTATTAAATATACGATTGAGAAAATGAAAATTTGATTGAATCTATTTATAACAATAAATATTTGTTATTAATCATTGAAATATATAGTAATATAGCTTCATAATGAATCTATTTATTCGTATACTAGTGATATGTACTCCGTATACTAATTACTACATACACATATATTAGTACAAGTATTTAATATTTTGTGAAATGTTTAAACTCTCCATTATTTTAATAAATATGTGATTAATTAAAATTCTTCATAAATATAAGATCAACTAAAATTTCTTATGACATAATTCAATGTATTATTATTATTAACTATGTTGCTATTACCACAAGGTACATGATAATTTGTGTATTAGATTTAATAATAGTAGTATTATTACTATGATTAAATTATTTGAATAAAACTATCATTGATTTAAAGTACTCCCTCCGTCCTCCAAAAATAAAAATAAAAAATATTCCTTTTTAATCTCGTTCCTTAAAAATAAAAACTTTCTATTTGAGGAAAAATTGTTATGAGACCCATTTTTCATTAACACACTTTTCTTTCTATCTCTTACTTTCAATTTTGCATTAAAACATGTTCCGTTTAAAAAATTCCTATTTTAGCAGACGTAGAAGGTATATATTATTGAGAGCTCTTGTTTTCTTCATAATTAACATATTCTTTTCTCTCCACAAACCATTCATTTCCGTTGATCCTAGTAAAAATTTTTATGCAATCAAATTAATAGTACTATTCAAATGACTAAGATAAGAATTGAGAGTGGTATTAAAGAAGTTGTGATATCATATATAAATATTCAATATTTATGAATTAATTTGTGAGATAATACAATAATTGGCTGTGACATCATAGTTAACGTGTGATGGGGGGATAGGGGTGCTACGTAATGATATTTTGTCTATATAAGTTTTAATTTAAAATTAATACTCCTAACTTGTTATGTTTTTTTATAGAGTAGATTTTTATTTACTAGTAAGAACTGAGGAATAAAATTGAGCTTAATGGATGAGTTTTGGTAGTTGGTGCCCTATGATAGACTACTCTGAGTTTTATTTGAGTTTTATAGTAGTAATATTTTATTTTTACATAATACAGTAGTATTAATTTCAAATAATAATGTATACTACTCATTTTCGACTAATTGAATTTTTAATATATTAAACTGATTGTAAACTATATGAGTCTCTGTCATAATTTAGCTTTATAAATTATCTATGATTTTAATTTATTTAATGGATTTCAATTAAGTAATTTCCAATTGTCTAATTTATGTTTCTAGAATAAGATATTTTCTATGTATACTTTTAATATTGAAACATTGTCCCTCTAAAAATTTGAATTACTTTTTTTATAAATGCATTATATACTAGTATAATATTTACATATATTTTGTTATAATTATGTAGATACTAATTGTTAATAATTGACTTATTTTATATAAAGGAGAACAAAAATTATTAGTAACAATTGAATTATAATATCATTAGATATTTATATTCTAACTTTAAAATTAATTTCACACAAAATTTAAATAATAATACAAAAATAATAAATAAAAGTATAAAAAGTGATACGAAATCAACATAAAAGAATTGAAAAGAGGGTTACATTTCTCTTTGTTTTTTACTAGCGTTAGTGTTCAAGGATAATATAGTCAAAAATAAATTAAAGTGAATCAGTAATAAATGTACAACTTTTTATTAATATTTTAAGTTTATGGCTGACCATAATATGACCATTTAGCACTACTTTTAACTTTTACTCCCTTTGTTCAATATTTAATTAAATTTATTTTGTCATTTTGAGATGTCTATGATTGAAAGAATTATTTATTTTATTCTATTTTTAATATGCAAATCTCATATATATTCAGTAATTCTTTTTACTCACAATCCATTATAAACCTAATCTATCTATCTTAATCTAACGTGCCAGTTGGGTGAAAAGTATGTTTTACCCTTTTTGGCAGGAATTGTGTAAATGCTTGTGTATTTTTTATTTTTCTGTTTTTATTTTTTAAATCCTGTTAAAAATATACATATATATGGATAATGCAATTTCTCTTAAATGCAGTAATCACATGTGTGCATTTGATAGTTTGAAGACACGGTAAACAAGAATTATTGCTGTGTGCAATTGATAGTGTGAAAAGTGAAAAAACGGTAAACAAGAATTATTGCTTGATTCCATTGCTGCTCATGCACCGATTAATGTGGCTTCTCTCTTCTTTTATTTTAAAAATCTCTTCCATATTTCCAATGCTTGCATTTATGTAGTTAATTCTTTTATAAACATTTTGTACCTGCAAATCTATATAGTACATATCTAATGAAGTAGTTGTGAAATTGGGAGAATCTGTGGCTATTTATACAAAATTTACGATCCCATGATTTGAAATATCCGCAAATTAAAAAGTTTTTAAAAAATACTAAACATATGATGTGTTTAATTTTTACTCCCTTTGTTC
This sequence comes from Salvia splendens, assembly GCF_004379255.2. Classification (NCBI taxonomy): domain Eukaryota; kingdom Viridiplantae; phylum Streptophyta; class Magnoliopsida; order Lamiales; family Lamiaceae; genus Salvia; species Salvia splendens. The sequence goes on along the minus strand of NC_056033.1, from coordinate 4,004,364 downwards.
AATATTTAAAAAATTATTTTGTCATTCCGAGAGGTCTATAATTTAAAGAATTATTTATTTTATTCTATTTTTAGTATGCAAACATTCCACTATTTCTTTTCCCCTCACATTAATCCATTATAAATGAGGCACACTTTCCATTCACTTTATTATTTCATTCTTTTTCACAAAGTTAAATAATTTCTTGAGATTCATGTCAAATTAAATGACTCTTTAAATAATGGACACAATGAGTATATATAAATAATAAATTGTAAGTGTGATAGATAATGGAATATGAAGTCGTATACAAAAAAAGTAGTATGCTACTTAAAATATAATTAAATAGAACAATTATTTATTGATGGATAGAAAATGGCAAATTGATACTACTAATACTCCTATTAAAAAAGAAAAAAAGAAAAAGGGGGTCAAACCATTATTTTAAAATAGATGTGAGGGATCTTACATGTCATGTTGGATACCAGATAGAGTTAAAAACTGAAAAAACGATAGTATGCTAGGTCGATATTTAAAGCATCTTAATTGAAGGCACCTGGAGTGCACGTGTAACGGTGTGAGAAATTCATCCTATTTTAATTTTTAGATGCTAGCCATTGAATTAATTTACCAATTATCGTGCCCAAGTTTTAAGTAATTAAGTATCCATGGTTAGTTGATACAGTGAAAAGCTCACACCTCACTACCTCAGAGCAGTGATATGATAATTAAATTTAATAATGTGAAGCAATATAGCCAGTTGAGTCAACTGGCAATTTTTGACACGACACGATAACACGACACGAACCGGCACAAAAATAATGGGTTTGGGTCAGAGCTTATTGGGTTCGTGTCCTTATCGGGTCGACCCGTTAAGGACACGAAAATTTCGTGTCGTGTTCGTGTCGTGTTCGTGTCGGGTTCGTGTTATCCGTTAACAATACGTGTTCGTGTCGTGTTCGTGTCGTATTCGTGTTATCCGTTAACAAATAATATTTTAATATTATTAATTCTTATTATTTTCATTTTTAATAGGTTTAACCGTTATCAGGTCGTGTTGTTATCGAGTCGTTATCGTGTCATCTCGTGTACGTGTTGTTATCGTGTCGTGTTGACCCGAATTGGTTCGTGTCGTTAATGGGTTCGTGTCGTGTTCGTGTCGTGTTCGTGTCTGAGGGTTTCGTGTCGTGTTCGTGTTCGTGTTTGAGGTTTTCTTAACGGGTCGTGTTCGTGTTTGTTGTTATCGTGTTCGTGTCGTTATCGTGTTTGAGGTTTTCTTAACGGGTCGTGTTCGTGTTTGTTGTTATCGTGTTCGTGTCGTTATCGTGTCGACACGATAACGACACGAACACGATAACAACAAACACGAACACGACCCGACGTGTCGACACGATAACGACCCGACACGCACGATTTGCCACCCCTACAGTTGACATCATATATATATATATATATGGAGCGTTATTCCCCTATTCATCCCTTAGATCCTTTATTCTTCTTAATATGGGCCGTTAGATCTCATTCATCAACGGTCCAGATGATCTACATTATTACACTATAATGATGCATTATTAGTCGATGTGCATTATTCAACTGAAAATCTGCATTATTACACTATAATGGTGCATTATTAGTCGGTGTGCATTATTCAACTGAAAATTTAAATGACACGTGGCACCAATCTAACCGTCGGATGACAAAATCGTGAGGCTGAGATTAAAAAGAACAAAGAACAAAAGATACAATAAGGAAATGAATACGTCCCTATATATATATATATATATATATATATATATATATATATATATATAAAAGGATGTGATCATATGATAATCCATATTTATGGTAATAACCTAATAACCTATCATTCTATGGACGAAATATATCATTTTATAAAATAGAATATCATTTTATGGATTAAAAATATCATTTTGTAGTGTATAAATATCATTTTTAGTAAAAATGATATTTTTTACCCATAAAATGATAGGTTATTAGGTTATAAACATAAATATGACTATCATTTTAACGCACCCATATATATATATATATATATATATATAGGGGAGCATTATTCTCCTTTTCAATTCTAACATCCTTTGTTCTTCTCATTGCTAGGCGTTAGATCAACTGCATCAACGGTCCAGATTGACAATTTAAATATGACTCCGTGTTGCATTATGGAACCTGTGTGTCTGCATTATAAGGCTAAAATAGTCATTTTACATAAATAAAACTGCCAGAATTTGGAAAGGGCGAAATTGTTGGGATTTGAAACGTCCGAATCTTCATTCTCGCTCATTAAACGTTGTACACCCAATCTACACTCTCTAAACCCTATCTCCGTTCGCAGCGCTCAATTCTTTGAAGTAATCGACAGCAATTGTCCAATATTTCAGCACACATCCTCCGCCGTTGCTAACACCGAAACGCTACCGGCGACATGGTACGTGACTGTACTTCAAATATTGTGTAGGCACGAAAACTATAAATTGTAACAGCGACAATTCTCGCGGAACAATAAATTCACACCGATTTTTGTTGTTTTGTGTATAAAAGCATGCATTTTGATGGCCGACTGGGTTTTATTGTGTGTTCTGATATTTCTCTGTATTCGACGGGGTTTTATGTATTCTGGTTCTCAGAGCATTGTTTGATTTGGTTATTTACAGACAGATATAATATGCCTAAGCGAGGACGTCCACGCTCACAACCATCCCAAGTTGCAGGTAAATTTGCGGCGCTGTTGGTGGAATTCAATATCATATCTGTCGATTTTGTGGAAGGATAATTGCATGTTTGATTAATGCATTATGTATATATGTAAGTGACATTATGTGCAGTATATGATGGGGTAATGTAGGGTGCTGTGATTTTAACTTACTAGACTCAGCAAAATTATGTTTATGCATTATTTATGTTGTACTATGCATTATGTGAAATAATATTTGCATTATGCTGGCTACATTATGCATTAATACGGGTACTGACTCCGGGTGTTAAGCAACTCTGTCAAAGTTTAAATATGGTTATTGTTTGGTGTGGAAAGTGCATTATGAATCTGTAATTATGCATTTGTTGGAGTGTATGGGCTCCGCATGAGTTGTCTTCTTGATATTGTATACTAGTCTTTGTGTGTAATACATGTGCATTTTTTGGGTGTAGACAATGCATTATGTATATATGTAAATGTCATTATGTGCAATAAATGATGCATTATGTAGGGTGTTGTTTTTTGTTAAACACTACACTCAGACACAATTATTTTTATGCATTATTTATTTTGGACTATGCAGTATGTAACATGATATGTGCATTATGTTGGCTATATTATGCAACTCCGTCAAAGTTTAAATGTGGTTATTGTTTGGTGTGGGAAGTGCATTATGAATATGTAATTATGCATATGTTGGAGTGCATGGTTGAGCCTGAGTTGCATTCTTGATATTGTATACTAGTCTTTAGGAGTAATACATGTGCATTTTTTTGTTTGAGACAATGCAATATGTTCTATTTTTTCTGAATAAACTCAGGCAATATTGTATACTTGCATTATTTATTTTGGACTGTGCATTATGTAACATGATTTATGCATTATTCTGTCTATATTAGGCATTAATACTGGAATTGTCTGTGATGGTTAAGCAACTCAGTCAAGATTCATATGGTTATTATCTGGTGTGGAAGTGCAATATAAATCTGTAATTATGCATTTGTTGTAGTTTTTGGTTCAGACTGAGTTGTATTCTTGATATTGGTTACTAGTCTTTGTGTGTAATACATGTGCATTTTTGGGTTTAGACAATGCATTATGTCCTATGTTTTTACTAAATAAAATCAGGCAAAATTGTAAACGTGGATTGTTTATTTTGGATTGTGCATTATGAACCATGATTTTTGCATTATGTTGTCTATATTAGGCATTAATACGGGTATTGTCTATGATGTTTAAGCAACTCAGTCAAGATTCAATATAGTTATTATTTGGTGTGGGAAGTGCATTATGAATCTGTAAGTATGCATATGTTGGATTTTATGGTTCATTATGAGTTGTATTCTTGATATTTGTTACTAGTATTTGGGTGTAATACATGTGCATTTTTTTTAAGACAATGCATTATGTCCTATGAAATTTACATTATGTGAAGTGTATTATGCATTATCAAACGGTATTATAAGTATCTGTCATACAATTGTGCAGCCGGTTTAGGTAAATATTAGGAGTATAGTAAGCATATCATAGGTATTGATTGTATTTGTTAATGGCCTCAGATTAGAAACTAAGTTTCAACTTGTTGATTAAATTGACAAATACTTTATGTGATGGTAATAAGTGCATTATTTACTTTGTCCAATGCATTATGGGTAGAGTTTTATGCATTATTTGTTCTGACTGAAGCATTATTTATTGTGATAATTTTCTGATGTGTTGTGTTGTTTGGTCCATATCAGAGAAACAGCTTAGAGACGATATAGACGACAGCGGACGACAGTATACCAGTTGCGTTGGATAAAAAATTCAGAGCCATGTTGGTTGATGTAGGCCTGAGTACTTCTAAAAGTGAGGGTGAGCCGAAGCAACCTACTAGTCGAAAATGTGAACGACTCTATTGTCGGCGAACTGCTTAGGTATTGGAGGGAGAGACCTGCCAAGTTCAACTTTGAACTGTGGGTCGAGAATTATGGTCTGTAGCGAGTGATGGTTTCGACTATAGGTTGATGGAGGTTAATGAATTCCTTGATTGCTTGGTTGACTTTTCGCTTTGAAACTAAAAGTTTTCACAACTCTTTAGTAGATTGTTGATATTGGACAATATTTTTGGGAATATGAATTATGAATGGAGTACATTCCAATATTCAGCCATATACTTTGTGTCTTACGTTTATGATGTTGTGCATTTATTTAAAAAGATGTTGACATTATTATGCTATAATGCTTATCATATTCCACATAATGTAAATGACACATTAAATAATGCAATGTGTAAACCAAATAATGCACTTATTCAGAAACGTGTTATGTGCATTACGTTTATTTACTGCAGCTCGTGTATTTGAACAACGTTTGTTAGACTTAGAACATACTACACCCTAGCCCCTAGGCTTGTTAAACCCTTAGGGAAAACAAGAAACGTGCGCCAAACATCGAAACACGGCACGACTTAAATTAAACGGGGCAGGATAAATGTTCATTACATATCACAAAAAATGCATTACACAAACTAAAGTACGCAGTATACTATACAAAAATGTACATTGTGTATATCTATTTTAAAAAATACCTACGCGCTATGCATCTGCAACCCGAGATGAATTGCTGCAGCTCGTGTATTTGACAACGTTTTTTAGACTTAGAACATACTACACCCTAGCCCCTGGGCTTGACGTGCGCCAAACATCGAAACACGACACAACATAAATTAAACGGGTCAGGATAAATGTTCATTACATAACACAAATAATGCTTTACAGAAACTAAAACTACGCATTATATTACACAATATGTACATTATGTATATCTGTTTCTAAAAATGCCTACGCACCATGCATGTGCAACCCCAGACGAATTACTGCAGCTCGTGTATTTGGACAACGTCTGTTAGACTTAGAACATACTACACCCTAGCCACTAGGCTTGTTAAACCCTTCGGGACAACAAGAAACGTGAACCAAACATCGAAACCCGGCACAGCTTAAATTAAACGGGTCAGGATAAATGTTCATTACATATCACAAATAATGCATTACATAAACTAAACTGCGCATTATACTATATAATATGTACATTATGTATATCAGTAAAAAAAAACATACGCGCTATGAATGTGCAACCCAGATGAATTACTACAGCTCGTGTATTTGGACAACATTATTTAGACTTAGCACATACTACACCCTTACCCCTAGGCTTGTTAAACCCTTATGGAAAATAAGAACCGTGCGCCAAACATCGAAACACGGCATAAATTAAACGGGTCAAGAGTAATGTTCATTACATATCACATATAATGCATTACAGAAACTAAACTACGCATTATACTATACAATATGCAGATTATGTATATCAGTTAAAAAACTCCAACGCAATTAAACTCCAACGCGATTGACGATCTCCACTAAGTCGTTCATAATTACTCCTCGTCGATTGGCCACTACAATCCGGCTAATGCGCCGAATCTGGTCGCTCGAGGACTCCGATTTCATATTCCTAAACAATGAATGAACTAGATTCAGAATAAAGAATACTTCTTCACATTCTAATTCTCACTAAGTTCGAAACAAAGCATCACCAAACTAGTATTAAATCACCACAGCAAACTCAAAAGCAGTATAATAAGCTACGATTAAGCAATAAACTCGGTAAGTGAATGCTGAATATATCAGCACTGACAATAACTAGTAATTGCAAATCTAAAACTGCTCTGATTTGAAAAGTAGTACCTGATTAGGTTTTTGGAGTTAATGCGGGAAGATTTGATGGCAGCACCAATCAAACTACTTCCAGTTATATATATTCCCCTAAATCCGCAGTTAAGCAAAATCAGACGAAAAATTCACAAGCAAGAGACGCAGAGGGGTATATCACAATGTGCGAGAAATACCAGGCGGCGCCGAGAACCGAAACGCCGATGGATATGGCGATTCCGATGTTATATATATTTCCCTAAATCCGCAGTTAAGCAAAATCAGACGAAAAATTCACAAGCAAGAGACGCAGAGGGGGTATATCACAATGTGCGAGAAATACCAGGCGGCGCCGAGAACCGAAACGCCGATGGATATGGCGATTCCGATTGCAGAGAATGTGTACGGAGAGATCTGAAGCAAAGCTCGCACCCATGAACTTGATGAAGTCACCATCTCTCCTTCCGAGAACTGGAAAAATCAGTTATGTGTTTAATAAAAATCAATCATGGGAATATCTTCATAAGCGTAAATTAAGAATTTTCCATAACCAACCAACATATTGCTTTCCAAATTAGCCCTTTTCGGGTTTTTTAAACATTAAATTTAATGATTATACAAACAAATTTCAGCCTTAAGATTTCGAAAATCAACGGCTAAGATCAAGAAGGAAATATGAGGAAATATGAGAAAAGGAAATGAATACATCCCTATATATATATATATATATATATATAAATTTATAAGTAATTTAATGTGCAATTGATAAAATAGAAATAAAATAAATAAATAAAATATGAGAGATAGGGAAAAAAGAATAATATTTAAAAAATTGTAAATAAAAATGAGATTAATTTTAGTGTGTGAAATGAATGAAAAAAGTAAGACCGTTTGTTTATATGGCATAAGTATTATAGTTGTGCGTATCGCTGTCACCAAATTATGATACTACTATTATTGTCATTAATAAAATAGAAAAAATGGGTGGGCCAATTATGCTTCGCACTTTCTTCCTTGTTGGAGGACAGAGCTCTCGCAATTTCACCTCTTCAATTAAGGATAATGAGGGAAATTAGTTTTGAGGTTTTGATATTTTAGTCGTATTGGGTTTTACATGCAATAATGAAATAATTAAGGGCTTATAAAAGCTCATAAATTGATTTAGAGTCCAAATAATTAAGAATTTATTATTATTTTTTAAAAACGAGTGCTTAAAATGAAATGTCTATATTATTGTGGAACGGAGGGAGTAGTATTCAAATTTAAATAAATATCTAAGTTGAACCAGACATGCTAAAGTCGAGCTAACTTATCATACTTGAACGCAAGCATCATACCAACTGAATCAATTTTCATACTTTACACACTTTTTTTTAAAAATATCTTGTCAATAGATTTTCACCTTATAAATTTTAAGGATGGTGACCATACACCTTGGTATATATTAAGATCTCCACGTGTAAATTATTGGCCATTGAACTTATTATATTTTTATTCTATTATTCCATTATTAATAGAGTACTTTTTTTCAATCCCCATAGCTTGTAAGAACTCTCGTCCTTCCCCAACTAATTTCTTCATTTTGACTTGATTTCTCCCAAAAATTACAAATTTGCATGTTGAAGTTCAACCCAACAACAACCTAGGCCATCATATACTATATTGATTTATAATTAGCCATTCACATGCATATCTAGACACGAGTATTAGAGAGTAAGATTTTGTAATTTACTTGGCTTCCAAGAAGAAGAAAAAATAGTACTATGCCTTAGAGAAGTTTATGATGATGTGGATTCAATACATGACAAGTTGAAAATTTTTAATTACTCGTTGGTAACTAAATCCCCACATTTACTATACTCGAACTGTATCTATGCCCCCACTTTACATTACTTTCTTGGTTTGTCATAATTATGATGGAAAATAATAATAACCAAAGTATTTTAAAAAATATTTTTGTAAACCTTATTACTCCATGATTGACCGGAGCAAGCACTAGGCAATCGATTTGAATTACAATAGGCTTAGTACGTGGGTCATCAAAATCGAGTAGACCTTATACTAGCTACTACAATCATCACCTACTTGAATGCCTCATCATGAATATGTAATTATATCAAAATTGAATTTACTATTTTAAAGAAAATTACAAAATTTATATTTTCTCGAATTCGAATCGAGTTGACCACGAATTTTTTAGATGATCACCAGCATTGAGTTAAAAGAATACAAATTCTCCTATAAATGAAAATATATAATGATTTCACTTTTTATCATCTCTTCTTCTTTATTTCTTATATGTTTCATAGTATACTAAACAAAGATGCTTAAATTCTAGAGTTGACTTCAAATTTAATAGGATGCATAAATTTGCGGTATTTTGTAGAATTAAATTGCATTAGAGGTCTCTAGACTTATAATTTAATTCATTTAAAATAGTTTTTCACTTTTGAGACTATTTCTTTTCCATTTTATTTCTTCCAAGCTCAAGGCTAAATTTGGCCAAATTTATTTATAATCATTTCTCTCCCTCTTCTGTCATTCGTCTCTCTTAACAAGTGTTTAAAAAAACCTAATAGACCTCTTTTAGAGAAGAGAGTGATGGAAAAAAATAGAGAGGGTAATATTTGCCCTTGCGACTTAAAGAGTAAAATAGAAAATAAATAATTTCAACAGATTTAAAAAAAGTACCTTAAATAAATTAAAACTTTAGTTCAAAAACATTAATGTAATTTATTTTTATGAAGTATCACAATTATACATCCTATATTCAACTGATGCCAAATTTGCAGTTCACTCAAAATTCTGCGATGATTTGAACGATTCAATAACTCTACCAAATTGAAAATTCTTTATGGTATCCGAAAAATAATAAATCGTCGTAACTATATATTAGAGACCCTTTAATCTAAAATAAAGTCCTTGACATGTATTCGTTTATGGCAAGTTAATGGGATGATGTAATTCAACAAATAAAATATGTTGAACAATCAAACTAGTGCAAGGAATAATGATGAATATCGATACCTATTAGCATAAATGGCGTTGATTCTGTCTCACAAAGGGACAATGCAAATGAATGGGTCACAAAATTAATCAATTGCCGTCTAATGAGGGAATTTGATTATTTCATCTTCAACTATGATGTGTCGCCAAAATATTATTTGAAAGTGGACATATATATATAAAACTATGGGAGTTTCCAATTTTGGCTCTTGGCTAAAGCTTATAATCGAATGGCCTAAATGGGGGAGGATCTTTGAAAGTGGCATTGTTGGTGGGGTGTAATTTAGTGTGTGTTGTGTGTGCAATTTAACTAGGGTTTAAACCCCCATCACGGGGACATTACCTAGTGTCAAAGTTGAATTTGTACCATTACTAGTATATTGCTTGTTATAATGGTATAATTAGTTGACAATTAGAGGTACATACGATTCAATTCTAATTGGTATTTTAAAAAAAAGTTAATTGAGAAAATAAGTTTAACGTTAAAATCTGAATTTATAAAAAAAACTACATTTATAATTTGTAACATCGAGGGATTAAATGAATGCTCCGTTATTTTCGACAATGAAGCCTTTATATAGCTATTCTGCTATAGATGCTTTATTGGTTGGCGTACTCTTACTTGTGTTTTGTGATTGTTTATTTAGGCCATCCACAATAGGAATAGCCCAGCCATAGCCCAGCCACTGCCACATCATCAGCACTAAAAATCCTCCTGCCACATCATCAAAACAAGCAAATAGCCCAGCAATAGCCCAGCCATAGCCCAGCCACATACTATCCACATCATTATTAACAAATATATACAAAATGAAATAATTAAAAATCACACAATATACGGAATTAAATTTACGACACAAAAACGACAAAATTCACTAATATTAATAAAATATAAAAAGTACATTAATTAAAAAAAATTACATAATTAAAAAAAACTAATGGCGGTCAATCCTCCGTGCCCATAACTCTTCAATTAAATCCTTTTGGAGTCGAATATGAGCCGCCGTTTGGCGCATGTCGGCGTGTGCTTGTAAGAGGCCGGCTTCATCGTGAGGTACCCCACTCCGTACGTTGGGGGCGGCCACGCCGTGGCTTGGACCGGCTTCATTATCGTCGTTGACCCAATTGGTCAGTTCGCCACCTTCATCTTCGACAATCATGTTGTGCATGATAATACATGCGTACATGATATCAGCAATGCATTGGACCCTTAATTGCCGCCCATCGAGACTGGAGCACACCAAATGCGCGAATGAAAATGACGAACAAAGCGCGTATATATAGGTGTTTCAAAAAAAAAAATTTATTTTTTCGCGCTAGACGGTGCGCTGGGCGATCCGGGCGCTGCAATAGCGCCGAACGGACCGCCCAGCCGACCGCCCAGCGCCACATAACCGCCCAGCGCTGCGCGGTTTCTCTCTCCACTCAGCCGCTGGGAGGCTGCAATAGACCGCCCAGCACCAGCGCTCGACTGGGCGGTCGCTGGGCGCCTATTGTGGATGGTCTTAGAGGTTCTCATTCGATTTGGATATCGTTATGAGACTATTTATCTCTAGTGGATGAGGTTGGTAGTCAATATACCAAGGTGCTTGTTATTTCGTTGCTTATGTTTTCTTATTTTTTGGTTTTGGGTTACAATATACTTTCAATGCTACACAGATTTGTTGCTCTTATTGTTATGTATGTTATGAATTTAACTATTTGGCTTGAAATTTGAATGTTTCGTAACCTATCTAACAAAATTTTGATGTGTGTTACTGTATGATTGTTACAAAGCCATTTCGATTAGTGTCTGTTGCCTATTGGGGTGCAGACCGCACCTCGTATCAGGAAATAAGTGTTAATCCAATTCTATTAATATGAGGTCTTTTGGAAAATGTTCCAAAAATAAAATTATAAAGACTTGATTCAAAACGGACAATATATCATACTTCCTCCGTCCCCAAATAGTATGGACTATTTCCTTTTTCGTCCGTCCCTAAAGAGTATGAACTTTCTAATTTTAAAAATTCAAACAAACATACTCCGTACCATTAACACTTATATCATTATAATAATGTGGATCTCACTCTCCACTAACATTATTTCCACTACCCTTTTTCTCTCTATCTCTTACTCTTTGGGGACGGATGGAGTATTAAAGTGTGTGAGCAGTGAGCATTGATGGACTCTCGTAGTGGAATCAGAGTTTTGGTTTAGGTCGGGCATGCATGACTCAGGGTTCAATCGATTGAGCATCGTTGGATCCTTATATATAGTGGTATTAGAGTTCTAGTTTAGTTCGGGTATAAGAGCATCCACAATAGCGTCTAGCGCACCGCGGCACCGCCTAGCCGAGCGCCGGCGCTAGGCAGTGCGCTAGGCGATCTATTGCAGCCGCCTAGCGGATTTCGCGAAAAAAAACCGCCTAGCGCTCGGCGGTTCCCCGGCGCTAGGCGATCCGCTAGGCGCTATTGCAGCGTCCGGATCGCCTAGCGCGAATTTTTAAAATTTTTTTGTTTCCGAAACACTATATATACGCGACTTGCCTGTCATTTTCATTTGCACCACTTGTATTAACGAGTACTCTCTCTATCTAAATTTCTGTACAAGATCAACAACGGTAAATGGATCTCAACAACGAGCCTACTTCAGGGAGTAGAGGCGGCGGCGACGGAGGCGGAGGCGATGGTGGCGACAGCGACGGAGGAGACGACGGCGGCGACGAGGAGTGAATTATTGTACTTTTTTAAAAATTATTGTAATTTTTTTTAATTATTGTACTTTTTTTAAATTATTGTACTTTTTAGAATTTTAATAGTATTATTAATGTTTCCCGTATATGTCTCGTAAATTAAATTTCGTATATTGTGTGATTGTTAATTATTTCATTTTGTATATATTTGTTAATAGTGATGTGGATATTATGTGGTTAGGCTATGGCTGGGCTATTGCTGGGCTATTTGCTTGTTTTGATGATGTGGCAGGAGGATTTTTAGTGCTGATGATGTGGCAATGGCTAGGCTATGGCTGGGCTATTGCTGGGCTATTCCTATTGTGGATGGCCTAAGTGGCTCAAGGTGCGATTGATTGTTTTACATATTTCCATGGGTTCGAACCCTCAAAGTGTTTAAAGAAGTTAGAAAAAATAAATTGTACTTGGAAATTGAAAATAAATTGTTTTTTGAACGTTCCCATATGTTGGAACCCTCACATGTTCGAACCCTCACATTGTTTAATGGGTTATAAATAATAAGTCAAAATTTGCCACGGGTGGTAGCTTGGAAATTGAAATTAAATTGTGTTATAGTGATTTGTACCTAAACTCTTTATTTATTGTGAAATGCCTGCAAAAGATGCTTTAGACTTTAATCCGGCATCTAATCGCATACTAATCGACACGTTTAGTGTTTTTTTTCCCGCAAGAGGGGAATTAAGACAGGGCATTTCAATAGGAAGCTTAATACTCCACTACTTGATACTATAAGTACTCTATTTTTATTAATTACACGATATTTGATTTAAATAATAACCAAGTGATTGGTATTTTCTTCATTAGTCAGGTCATGTCAGATGTCTCAAATAGATACAGGGAAATAGCAATAAATTGGATTCTTCTTGGCTATACTTTATTGTGTAATTGGTTGGTGAAATAATAATAACAATGTTATTATTATTTGTTGCTAAATAGACCAATCTTGATCCCTTTTTTGTATTGCATATTAATTTGACATTTGAATAACAATATATGAACTTTCAATCTTGTTTTTATTGTATTTTATTTTTAAATTTTCCCATGAGTTCTAGTTTTAGTGAAATAAACAATGAGCTGAAGTGCTGAACTACTGAATTCCTAATTAATATGGACAAAATGTTGGATAGTTTCTTATTAAATGTAACATCAATTTGTCATTTTAAATTAATCTTCTTCTATTCAATTTCTTTTTACATAAGACATATTAAAATTTTATTTCTTGAATTTCACATTTCAGTTCATTTGTGTCAAGCCAGAAATTTACAAAGAATCTCCAGCTCAACCTTAATTTTAACTGAAATTAAAACTCGTGCGTAAATTGTAAAATGATACTATTATATTCCTTAAATCATTTTTTATTGGCATATTGCATGAATAATTCTTTTCGCACAGTGCAAATTCAAATTATGTAATCGAAGACTTAAAGATCATCTTTTGGGTTGTTAATTGTAAAATGTAGTATAAGCTTTAGGGTCCGAAAATTAAGAAATTTGTCATTAAAATAAAAAAAATTTAAAAACTGTAGTAACTATATATTCGGTTTTGATATTAGTTAGATATAGATAAAATGGCGTGCTCAGTAAATCAACTTATAAAATATTTATATATACCACTGACCAGCATGCTCGTTGTTGAGAGTGTAGGATTATAAAATATTTATATATACCACTGACCAGCATGCTCGTTGTTGACAGTGTAGGAAAACATGTGAAACATGTGGAATTTCTAAAAGTCTAGGCTTTTGGCCTTTCACTTACTTTTGATTTATGGTGTCCCTTAATGCAAGACCTTTGAGGTGGCCTCCCCTATCCTATAAATAGGTGGAGCTTAGGAGAGTAGAAGACACCAACAACAACAAGCATTCTCTATCTCTAGCTCTCTACATTCTAGTTCACATATAGGAGCATTGCTTAGCTCGATTCTCGGAACTCCATCAAGTTCGCCGGTGCCTAGCGGGTTTGAGGTGCTTCTACACGCTAGGAGGAAGTCGTTTTATCTTTGGGGGCAATACGCCATTCCGTGAGCACTAGCCGGGGCGTAATTTGTCTTGCGGAAAGAGGACTTTCCTCGACTCGACTTATAAATTTGGTTTGCTTTATTTCCGTTGTAATTTCCATTCCTCTTTTGTTGCAAGTTTCCTTTCGATTGTAATAGTTAGAGTACCGCCTGTACACGGCTTGGGAATTTCTTCCCACTATTTCTAACAATCGCAGGACAAATTAGTGTACTCTTCTAAGACAGGATTATACCAATTGAAGTTGGAGGAAACATGAGCACCAAAGCTGGAATGAAGAAACGAACAGTACCAATGTTCATGAGCTACGAAATGGTTAATTCCTTGAGATCTATTCCCTTGAGAATTGTGTTTATCGTTTGTCAGTTGACAAGCAAGACCAATTTTGACTTGGTAGTAATAATTGGGATGCAGGGGTTGTTGAATATACCAATGCACATATGGTTCAATATAATTGTGTACTTATTGTTGGAGACAATATTGTGCAAATTATTTGAACGTGTTGTTATAAACAACAAAGATCACGAGGTGATCGCAATGGTCTCCGATGTGAACCATGGTAACAATCCAAATGAATGGTTTGTTGATACAGGTGCCACATGTCATGTGTGCTCCGAAAGAAGCGTTTTTTCTACCTACAAATCTGTTGGAGGTAGAAAAGTACGTATGGGAAACCAAGCCTCTTCTAAGGTGGTTGGTGTGGGTAATGTGTTCCTAAAATTAGGATCTGGAAAAGTTCTTACCCTTAGGGATGTACTGCATGTCCCAGACATCCGAAATAATTTGGTGTCAGGCTCACTTCTAGTAAATCATGGATTTTCACTAGAATTTGAGTGTGAAAAGGTTATATTGACCAAGTATGAAAAGTTCATAGGTGAAGGTCACCTAGTGAATGGGCTTTTTGAGCTGAATGTTACGGTCATTCACCGTGAAAAAGGAATAAGCAATAAGGAAAATGACACATCCTCTTATTTGCTTGAAAGCTCTGACTTATGGCACAATAGATTGGGACATGTAAATCTAAATGCTATAAAAAGATTAGTAAATCTTAATTTACTAAAAGTAGATAAGTTTAACTCACAAGAAAGATGTGAAGTGTGTGTTGAAGCCAAAATGGCTAAACTGCCGTTCCATTCGGTAGAGCGAAGCACAAAACCTCTAGAGTTAATCCATACAGACGTATGTGATTTAAAATTTGTGCAAACTAGAGGTGGTAAAAAGTACTTCATCACATTTATAGATGATTGCACAAGGTATTGTTACCTTTACTTATTTAAGAAGTAAAGATGAGGCAATTGAAGCGTTTAAAGACTTCAAAAATGAAGCCGAAAATCAACTTAATTGTCGAATTAAGTGTGTTCGAAGTGATAGAGGTGGTGAGTATGTAGCGCCGTTTGCAGAATTATGCCATGCAAGTGGTATAATTCACCAAACCACAGCTCCATATTCTCCTCAATCAAATGGTGTTGCTGAACGCAAAAATCGAACACTAAAAGAGATGATGAATGCTTTGTTGATTAATTTAGGATTACCCCAGAACATGTGGGGGGAGGCTGTGTTAACAGCGAATCATATCCTGAACAAAATTCCACTAAAAAATAGGGATGTAACTCCTTATGAGTTGTGGAAAGGGAAGAAACCTTCATATTCATACCTCAAAGTGTGGGGGTGTTTAGCAAAGGTAGAAGTGCCACCTCCGAAACAAGTTGCAATAGGCCCTAAAACAGTCGATTGCATCTTTATTGGTCATGCACTTAATAGTAGTGCCTATCGTTTCCTAGTCCATAGGTCAGCTGTGCCTGGCGTGGCTGAAGGAACAACGATTGAGTCAAGGAATGCTATATTCTTTGAGAATGTTTACCCTTGTAAGAGGCAAGAGGATCGTTCTAGTGAAAGAATGATGGATGAATCCACTAGTTCTAATCCTCCAAAAAGGACGAGGTCAAGTCTTGAGGATGTTGAACCAAGACGTGGTAAAAGAGTTAATGTTGCTAAGACATTTGGTCCCGACTTCATAACTTTTATGTTGGATGACGAACCAAAGTCAGTGGCGGAAGCTTTGTCTGGCCCAGACGCAGCGTGGTGGCAAGAAGCTATCAACAGTGAGATTGAATCCATCATGAGAAATAACACTTGGGTGTTAGTAGACTTACCTGAAGGCTGTAAGACTTTAGGGTGCAAGTGGATTCTGAAAAGGAAATATAAGCCCGATGGTACTATAGATAAGTACAAAGCTCGCCTAGTTGTCCAAGGCTTTAAGCAGAAAGAAGGGCATGACTTTTTTGATACCTATTCACCTGTTACGAGAATCACTTCCATTCGGGTGCTTCTTGCGATTGCTGCTTTGCACAATCTTGAGATTCACCAAATGGATGTGAAAACTGCGTTTCTGAATGGTGATCTGGAAGAAGAAATATATATGGAACAACCCGAAGGGTTTGTTGTGCCTGGGCAAGAGCGTAAAGTATGCAAACTGGTAAAGTCATTATATGGGTTGAAGCAAGCACCATTACAATGGCATTTAAAATTTGACAACGTGATGTTGGCAAATGGTTTCACTATCAATGAGTGCGATAAGTGTGTTTACATTAAGAACACAGATAACGGTTTTGTTATTGTGTGTCTTTATGTAGATGATATGTTGATTACGGGCAGCAATAGTGCCATTATCAACGAAACCAAAAACATGTTGAAGAGAAATTTCGACATGAAAGATATGGGTTTAGCTGATGTGATTCTCGGAATCAAAATTAAAAGGAATCATGAGGGAATTGCTCTGACACAATCTCATTATATTGAGAAAGTGCTAAAGAAATTTCACTCATTCGATTGTGAGCCAGCTAAGACTCCATTGGAACCCAACGTGCATTTGAGTAAGCACACGGGTGAGCCTGTAGCTCAAGAAGAATATGCAAGGATCATAGGGAGTTTGATGTTTATCACAAACTGCACCCGACCAGATCTTGCGTGTACGGTGAATAAGCTGAGCCAATTTACGAGCAACCCAAGCAAGGAACATTGGAAAGCTCTGCGTAGGGTTTTGAGATACTTGAAGTATACTCTTAACTTTGAGCTGCAGTACACAAGATATCCCCAAGTACTTGAAGGGTATTGTGATGCAAATTGGATCTCTGATTCAAAAGACTCGTTCTCGACGAGTGGTTATGTGTTCATTGTGGGGGGTGGTGTTGTTTCGTGGAAATCAACGAAACAGACGTGTATTGCTCGTTCCACCATGGAATCTGAGTTTATTGCATTGGATAAAGCAGGGGAAGAAGCCGAGTGGCTCAGAAATTTCCTAGAATGTATTCCATGTTGGAAGAAGCCAATGCCGACAGTAGTGATATACTGTGATAGCCAAGCAGCTATAGGGAGAGCACATAGTGGCATATACAACGGTAAGTCTCGACATATTTGTCGGCGACATAATACCCGTCAGGCAATTGATCACAAGTGGTGTTATCACAGTTGACTATGTAAGGTCAGTTGATAACTTAGCGGATCCGTTAACAAAAGGTTTAAACCGTGATCAAATGCATAAATTGCTAAAAGGAATGGGACTGAAAACCACATCTTAAAAGATGATTATAGTGGTAACCCAACCATACGATTGGAGATCCCATGGGCTTGGTTCAATGGGAAAACGAAGCTATATGAATCTAGTTGTAACACTCGGAAGATTTTTAATCTTCGCCCATTCTTTAGAAAGCATTGAGTGTTGTTACCTGCATGTGGTAAGAGGCTAAGTTTTGACTTTTAATGATTCTGAGAAACCTCGAGGAGGTGGGTATTGCAGGATACCTGGAAAAGAATCACCTATGTAAGTGAAGAAGTGTGGGCCGCTTCAACATGTGAATCACTTATGAATCCAAAGTGGTGTTCCATGGCCAGTAAAGGACACAAACGTGAGAACTGATGAGTTTGTAAATAATATTGTGTCAATATTATTGTCTCGGTATACACTAAGGAGGAATGGTTCAAGGCATCACGTCCACCAGGCCGCCGGTATGCCCGATAGTGTTGACTATGGAAAGTTCAAAGCCCCAAGCTACTATTCCAAATGCAATATTGTTTCTCGAGAATTGAGCAAAGGGCCTGCATACATGCATTCATGTCTTGTGTTGGTTTGAGCTGGCAGAGTTCTAACCAATGTGGGGGATTGTAGGAAAACATGTGAAACATGTGGAATTTCCAAAAGTCTAGGCTTTTGGCCTTTCACTTACTTTTGGTTTATGGTGTCCCTTAATGCAAGACCTTTGAGGTGGCCTCCCCTATCCTATAAATAGGTGGAGATTAGGAGAGTATAAGACACCAACAACAACAAGCATTCTCTATCTCTAGCTCTCTACATCCTAGTTCACATATAGGAGCATTGCTTAGCTCGATTCTCGGAACTCCATCAAGTTCGCCGGTGCCTAGCGGGTTTGAGGTGCTTCTACACGCTAGGAGGAAGTCGTTTTATCTTTGGGGGCAATACGCCATTCCGTGAGCACTAGCCGGGGCGTAATTTGTCTTGCGGAAAGAGGGCTTTCCTCGACTCGACTTATAAATTTGGTTTGCTTTATTTCCGTTGTAATTTCCATTCCTCTTTTGTTGCAAGTTTCCTTTCGATTGTAATAGTTAGAATACCGCCTGTACACGGCTTGGGAATTTCTTCCCACTATTTCTAACAGAGAGAATAAGCTAAACTAACCTAAAGGCGAATTATTTATATTAAATGACTCATTGTGTTATTTTGCCCCATTTAGAAAATACTACTACTATGGTTTACATTCCCTAAATTCATTCCATTAAAAAATATAATACAGTTAATAAATAAAAACTTATATTGCACCACTTTTTACATTCTACTTTTCTTATAACTAGTGTCATCTATTTCAAACGGGTGGATTAACCACATAAAATTGTGTGTCAACCAATACATTTTAAGCTCTTTTTTATTATTTTTTAAAATAATTAATAATGGTTGAAGGCTTTCTATTTATCCATGTGATTTAACCCTAACCTATTGTTCACATAAAAAGCATCTTACCAACTCAATTGCGCTCTTTATTGTGTATTATCTATTGTTCGATTTTAAGTGTAAATTAATATTTATGCTTTTATAAAAATATAAATATAATTATCTCAAAATAAGTAGTACTAATTAATTAATCTACATAAATACATAATTAATGATAAGTTAAGTTAAATAAATTACTTAATGATAAATTAATCAGATTACAATGAAAACCAAAATCGAAACTTAACTCTACCTTTATTTTATATTAAAACTTAGCTTTGTCCACATTTTTTTGGGATAAAAGTACACACTCTTCGTCCATAAAAATAGATAACTTTTGTCATTTCTGAATATCATGTAAAAATAGAGTACCACTTATATTTTAGATTTTTTTATCTTTAATGAGGTAGCCCTCTTTTATTTCCACTAACATTATTTCAATAACGCTTTTTTATTGATTACGAGAGATGTCAAAGCCCGTATAATACTATAGTCTATTCGACTCGAACATATCCAGTTCCTAAGTGATCAATCAGTAACAAGTTTGGTACTCCAATTAGTTGCCCCTAATGCAAATATAGTCTTGTAGACTAGGGCATAATAGTAACTTCAATTCCAAATTTGAAACCACCGTGCACCGCCATACCTCCTTCCACGGAAGCTAATTTTGGCGGCGAAATGCATCTACGATGCGCCACCGATAAGCGCATCTCGATTATTCGGATTATGGAATTCAGGCGGCACTCAAACTGTACCAAGTCGAAGGTGTGTCGTCCCTTACCTTTCCGCATTGTAGAATTCAAAATTATTTTGTGTTGGAATTACGGATAGGTTTACTTCGACTTCTTCGCAATGTCTTACTAATACATTCACATTTCGTTCTTGTCGAATTATGTCTTGAATGAAATAAGGCATTTTTTATGAAATCATAAATGCAGGCAGAGCTCGTAGTTGCTGAAATTTTGACTCTCTTCTGCTCAAGACCTATTTTAGAATTACAGTTGTGAGTTTTCTAACTCATGAGTGATTAGGAAATTTAACGAGCATTGCTTGAAAAAATTACAATCGTGATGGATAATGCAATCTGTTTGGGTTTAGAAATTTACTCCTTAGTCGAGTCTGCAACGTTCGGATTTGTTCTTATGCTGGAAGAGAGGGGGTGCATTGTAACGGTTATGACAGATAATGATTCGAAAGCTGGTTTTCTAAGTTTGTTTATAATTCTTACTCTATAGTAGTATTCTGTTGTGTACAAGTAAATCTCATTTCATACTTTACCTTCTAAAAAAAGTTTAATAGTTTATGCTTCAGAATACCATATATTTGGGAAAGAATTATTTTATGTTGGATTCAGTGATTCAGATTTCATGAACTATATGCAGTAGAATACATGATAAGAGTATTCCTTTTTCACAACATGTTTGGACTTATGCAGATTGATCCCTAAGGATGTACATCTTCTATGGCAAGTTAAAAGCTGTGGAGATGAAACCAGGGGATATGTATGGCACCTCATACCTTGATTTTTCAGAATACTGTAATTTTCCTTATTTTAATATGTATAGCTGCTTAATCATAGTTTGAGAAGTTCCTCTGGATAATCTTTAATTAAAAGTTGAGCAAACAATAATGATTTTGTTGGATTAGAGAATGAGTTAAGAAGGGGCCACTGAATTGATGTTAGTGTTCGAGTACTGATCCAAGTCTCTCAGCATTAAAGAACTGGTTCCTGATTTTCTTGGATTAGAGAATGAGTAAAGGTATCAGGGGAGTGATGTTCCCAAGTTCTTAACTTTTGGTAAGTTATTAATGTGCTACAGTTGCATTTATGAGCTATACAATTTTCTTCCTGAATGTAGGTATGCACACTATCAATTTGACAGGTAGATCCCTAAATTTGCTCACTAGGAGAGATGTACAGAAGCTAAAATAAAAGGAAATGCATAAAAGAAAAATATGGATGAATGTCTAGAGAGTATAAATTGATATTTCTTATCGCAATGTTGCTTACCAATTGCCATCTGAATAATTCTGTGCTGCTGTGTACTCATTCTCATATATCTATTGATTTCCAGCATGTCAAGCAAATATTTTAAAAAGCTCATGAAGACCAGTGGTTTTTTAAGTAAACTTTATCGTTATAGATGCTCCAGTGTTTTGGTTTCATTCTTCTAATCTAATCTGCAGTATGCCAATATCTACAACATGCGTGTTCATTAGTCATCCTTCTTTCCTTTCAGAGAAACTTGGCAGCTTCGATCCACACACACTGAATTAATTATCAGCATGGTATGTATCGCTCAGAATAGGATACTGTTGAACGCTAGCTAAAAATATTTGCAGCAAGGTATGGCATACATATTTATGTGTAAGTTTCTCTTTCTGCAGTTCTGGTGTTCCTTGTTATTTTTCAAAATAAATATATTCTATATATATATATATATATAAATAAACTATTATTCGGAATTAAAATAAGAAAGGATAAATTTGGCATGTCAAAATTTGTTAGTATACACCCTTTAATAATAGTGATAGATTATCAGACTGAATAGACATATTGGCATTTGGCATAAACAGATAAATAAATTTGTTTCTCATTTACAGAATTTAATGATCATACTGGTATATTCTTAACCCATTTGGTAGTTGCACTCTCATCGATTTGAAGAAATCTATCTGTTTGTGCACATATTATTATCAGTTTGCTGTGAATGAAGCATCCTGTCAAATATTAGACTTGAGCTGATGCTTTCGCTGCTGTGTAATTTACTCTGACTGATTAGGATGCTACAAAAATTAACTTGTCCTGTAAAACTCGTAATATTCATAACATAATATCCATAAAACATATTCCAAAGTATGCACTCCAACACACACACACACACACACACACACACACACACAAGCACTCAGACACACACTCAACACGCAGGCACTCAAATCACTTTTCTTTTGACGGTCAAACTTTCATGCACTAACACCACAGTATGCCTTAGCAGAGCTCTCGGTCATCGAGGTTGCACCACTGAGGTAGAAGTGGGCGAACTCAAAATGATCAAAAGGCTTAAACTGCAAAGGATGTTCGGCATCCACCAGCTCCTCAGGTATGTTAATTATCCCATGGTTGAATGAAAACATTGCCAGGCAGTATCTAGGCTTGTCAGCTTTCATTATGACTTGATGCTTGGCTGCATATATCCTTCCGTTGCTCCATACCTGCGCTCAAATAATTTTCAAATTGACAAAATAAAACAAGAATTAAATCTGTCATGTAGTAGAACTAGTGGTGCTTCTAAGGTACTTAAGATTTAGAGTAATACTTCATAAGCGTCGCCAGCCATTACGACAAATAATCCAGGTGGGACATCAATATCCAACCATTCCCCGTTCCTCAATTGTATCTGCAGTCCATTGACCTGATTCTGGTGAAGTATCGACAAGAAGCTCTTGTCTGTGTGGATATTTGTTCCCATTTTACTACTGTTGTCTGCATCAAGATCTGGAACAGAGTATTTTATGGTTCTTAGCAGATAAGTTGTCGATCCAACATGGGAATCGTGATGTTTTTCTGCACCATAACTTTCAAACACCATTCTGTCTACTAGTTGTTCCATCTCTGAAACTAGCCTTGCATAGCATAGGATGTTTTCACTGCAAGAGTGTACACACACAGACACATTCTCAAGGACACGGATATATATGTATACATACAAGGAACGACTAGAAGTGAAGTAGGGTTTAGTTTAAAGTTACATATTCATATGCATATGTGACATACCAGAATTCTTTGTTTCCTGATGGCCACATTAGATTTGTGAAGCATTGAACAGCATCTAGAGTTGTTGCTTCTGGAATTCCCATGCTTTCATGGAGGGGAGCATGGGGCAGTTTTCCCACATAACCATAGAAACTTAAGTCAGAAGTATTTCTAGATTTGGTTTCAAATGGCAGATTAAACACTTGTTCCAACACATGGAATACTTGCTTGTCTAGTTGAGATGAAACATTTTCGTATTTTGCCAAGAAAAATCCAAACTCTTCAAGAGCCTCTCGCAAGCTCTTGCAAGTCGGAAGCCATGAGCTGGAACTAGGACTCAAGTTTTTAGTTGAGAGATCAAAGATTGGAATTTTGGGAAGTTCTTGAGTAGTGGCCATGAAAGTTATACAGTAAGATAATGTTTAGGTAGGAAGGTTTGTAGGAGTGAATGGGTGATTTTCATTTAGACGATATGCACTTGGATATATTACTGAAATTATGGAGTATATAAGATATTACTAATAAAAATCTCTGATAATGAAGTTAGGGTGTCAATGACATCGACATGAATATTAAACTCAATCTTGATTGACCCATTGTCTATTAGTTTAATGAATCATCTAGATAATTGGACAATGTGGACAATATAGATATGGTCCTTAAAGTAAACAATTCTGATTAAATGGGGTAAATTGTCATGTTATGGAAGCCTAGGATGTTATGTATCGGATAATTAAAAGGTTTAAGTCTAAGATTTTATCAATCGTATCTATTTGTTTTATGATATGGTGGTACATGTAGTTAGCTGACATCACATAATCTATTAATTTGTGATGGATCTTGTTGTTTACTGGACGCTCCACTTAATTATGGTCCTTCAAAATAAATAAATGATGGCAAAATTGACATGATGTGGCATAATAAGATGTATATATGAAATACTACTCCAATTACAATGTCAAATCTAAGATTTGTCACAACATCGGTTTGTTTTAAGGGGGCCTACCATTTTGGTAGAAGATTCGAAAAGATTTGATTGATTGATACTTACTAACAAATTCTTGCCTAATATGTGAAACTATAGAGGTATAATTGTGATTTATCGTATTCCAGGTACAATCAAGAGTTTAAAATTTGAATATTGAAAGGATCAAACAAATTGTGGTCCACAAAATTATGTGGAATTTAGGTTTTTTTTTTGTCACAATCTTGGCTGACTATTTGTTTTAAAATATGATTGATCGATGTGGTTTGTAATATATTCTTGTAAGTACGTGTTGGTGTCTGTGTATGTGGTCCACGAATTGGTGACATTCATGAAACAACAATGTGATTTTTTTATGACACATTCCTGACTGACCAAGTTCTAATTGTTCACAATGAAATAGTATGATTGATGTGGTTTGTAACTTATGTTTATGTTGATGTCTGTGAATGTGGTCCACGTATTGGAGATTGTCATGAACAACGATATGATATTTGTTACTATCTTCTTTCCACTTAAAGAGGAGTATTTCTTGTTTGTAATGAAATTTTATGCGACATTGTTTTAAGATTTAAGTGAAGAGAATAAAGTAGAGGGAATTATGTTTCAATTTTAGAAAATGTATCACTTAAACTGGAAGTCCAAAAAGAAATATAAGTGTCAGCTTTAAATTTGATCTCTCATTCTTGGATTCTTTGTGATAAAAATACAAATCGAATATGTTAGCTGCATATTGGGTTTACTGTATGTATTGGGTATGCTTTGTATGTACTATGTACACAATACATTGCATATGTTATTGTTACATACTACTATATACTTACATCAATCTCTCACTCATTGAAGAAATACAGTTTATGAGAGCAAGCAACATTGTGTGCATTATTGTTTATACATAAAAACACACACACAAATAGTTGTAGCGGATGTTATGTGAATTTTTAGGTAAGAGAGAGATTATTGCAATCTATTAAGGGAATCACACATTCAACAGTGCACTTAATTTCCATTGAAAGATTGTTTAATCTGTCATGCTGCTGTTCTTGGACACCAACCACTCTCCAACAACATGCTCAACTTCCCATTTATATTCCCCCTACTTCTGCTATCTCCCACCAATTTCTTCTCCACCCTCTAGCCTCCAACCATGTCCCTTAATGGCGAAGAAAACCACCTCCACCGCAGCACCCCCACCCCGGGCAAGGCCACCCTCCTCGCCATCGGCAAGGCCTTCCCTCGCCAGCTCGTGCTTCAAGATCTCCTAGTCGAGGGCTACATCCGCGACACCAACTGCGATGACCTTGCCATCAAGGAGAAACTCCAACGCCTTTGTAAGTCCGAACGGGCTCCACTTTTCGACTATCTAAGTTGTATTTTCATCTTACTTACTCCTTTCGTTCTATTAAAATAGTTCATTTTCAATTTTTACATTGGAGTAAGAAAATACATTTAGTAGTATTTGAAAAATATACGAGCATTAATTTTATGGGACGGAGGGAGTATTATTTATTATATACCGAGAGTCTTTTCATAACAACTAATTTCACTGACAGGCAAAACCACCACGGTGAAAACCCGATACACGGTGTTGTCGAAGGAGATACTGGACGAGTACCCTGAGCTGGCGACGGAAGGGTCCCCGACGATCAAGCAGCGCCTCAAGATCGCGCACCCGGCCGTCCTAGAGATGGCGAAGGAGGCGAGCCTGGCATGCCTGAAGGAGTGGAAGCGCCCCGCGCAAGACATCACCCACATCGTCTACGTCTCCTCGAGCGAGATCCGCCTCCCAGGCGGCGACCTCTACCTCGCCACCGAGCTCGGCCTCCGCAACGACGTGGGGCGCGTGATGCTCTACTTCCTCGGGTGCTACGGCGGGGCGACAGGGCTGCGCGTGGCCAAGGACATCGCGGAGAACAACCCGGGCAGCCGCGTCCTCCTCTCCACCTCCGAGACCACCATCCTCGGCTTCCGGCCCCCGAACAAGGCCCGCCCCTACGACCTCGTCGGGGCGGCCCTCTTCGGTGACGGCGCCGCTGCTGTGGTGGTCGGCGCCGACCCGATCCCCTGCGTGGAAACGCCCTTCATGGAGCTGAACACGGCGGTGCAGCAGTTCATCCCGGGGACGAGCAGCGTGATCGACGGGCGGCTGTCGGAGGAAGGGATATACTTCAAGCTAGGGCGGGACCTGCCGCAGAAGATAGAGGAGAACATCGAGGAGTTCTGCAAGAAGCTGATGGCCGGGGC
Organism: Salvia splendens; assembly: GCF_004379255.2. Classification (NCBI taxonomy): domain Eukaryota; kingdom Viridiplantae; phylum Streptophyta; class Magnoliopsida; order Lamiales; family Lamiaceae; genus Salvia; species Salvia splendens. The sequence continues at coordinate 3,978,238 of NC_056033.1, read as the reverse complement.
CGGGCTGAGCGACTACAACTCGGTGTTCTGGGCGGTTCACCCGGGCGGACCGGCAATACTGAACCGGCTGGAGAGTACGCTGGGTTTGGAGAATGGGAAGCTGGAATGCAGCAGGAGGGCATTGATGGATTATGGGAATGTGAGTAGTAATACTATATTTTATGTGATGGAGTATATGAGAGAGGAGTTGGGGAAGAAGGGAGAGAAAGGGGAGGAGTGGGGGCTGGCGTTGGCGTTTGGACCGGGGATTACCTTTGAAGGAATGCTTCTGCGAAGCCTGCTTTTTAAGTGAAGAAGAAGAAGAGTTCAGTTGTAATGGATGATGTCGTGATTAATTATAAACTGGGCTATTTGGCATCAGTATTCATTAATCTTACTTATTAATTTCATCCATATGATCATTATGGAATCGGTGGTCCCAATTTATTAATTAGCTGAAATAATTGAGTAAAATATTACAAATAATCAAATTTAAACTGGAAAATGACTAGATTGACTTAAATGAGAAAGTTAACTCTAGAGTGTTTTCATGAATGATAGATTCAGGTGGAATTGGAAGGTGGACGATTCCAAGACGATTCCAAGATTTGACAACTCTGCAATCTTTGTATCGTCTCTACCTTTAAACAAGAACCACAACACTTTTTCACGGTTTCTGACCCGCAAGAATTTCTTATTCTGAATTTGTCATATTCGACTTCTTATGTTCCAGATTTCATGGATGGTCAAACTATGCATATGGAGCAAAATTAATAAATAAATATGCCAAACTATGAATTTAAGAGAGCTAGATGTACGTGTAGTAGCTCAATTGTTTTTTATTTTTTAATATATATTAATTTATGATATTATTCGAGCTTATCAAAGTTGAACTTTTTTTTGAAGAGATACTAGTAATTTTGTAATAAGTAGTAATTTATGATATTAAAGTTAACCTTTTTTTGATTAGATACTAGTAATTTTGTAATAGTAATTTATGATATTTTCGAGCTTATCAAAGTTGAATGTTTTTTTTATGAGATAGTACTAGTGATTTTGTAATAGTAGGAGTAACATTATTCATTTCTAAAAGAAAACGGAAGGTCTTACGATTCCCAGATAGTATTTGGTTTGGCCACCTACGTAATTTTATCCATGGAGACGTTTCTCAAATCCCTCCAGTCTTTAAATTCCTCCAGGTAACATTAACATCGTTAATATTGCTTGGCAAGTTACCGATTTTTGACATTCTCTATCCGCCCCAAATTAATTTCTTTGAATTTTTGCGCCATTTCATCTTTATTAGGAAAAAGGGGGCTTTGCTTCGTAATCTAATCTTGTTCAATTTTAGGATAAACCCTTTTGGGTATGGAAGTAACAGGTTCCGATAGCGGTGAGGGCGCACCGCTTATGGTAGTTATCTCCTTTTGTCGTTTTTTTATATATATAAAAAATGATTTTATTAATATACATTCAAATGTAATTTTAATTGTTTCTGGATTGCAATGAAAAAGGGGAACACGGCGGCGGCTGGGGGAGACGATCGTCCCGGGATTCCACAATTATTTAGCTCTGTGCCATCTCTGAATGAGGCGGCGTCGTATCTCGCCGAAACCACCGCGATTTTCACACGTTGTTTCCCTGTTATTTCAAGTAATTTTTTAATTGCCATTGACTTAGAATTTCGATTCAATTTTATTTTCTTGTTGTTGGATGTTAGCTCATCTTTTGTTTGTTGCTGATACAAAGCTACATCAGGAGGAAAATCTTGAAACTAGTTGTTATGTCGGCTAAAAACACTATGGTTTGATTGTTGAATTTCAGTGACAGGAAGCACTGTTGCATGATTTTGTGATGTTCACTAGCCACGATTCTCGTGTTAGGATGTTGTCTGTTGATTCAGAGTATGTTTGTGATAGGATGCAACCTAATTGAGAATTGATGTTAGCTAAGGAGGCATGGTATTCGAATAAGATATCGTGCTAGCAGCATGAGCTAGACAAAAGATGAAATTTGTGTAAAGTTTGAGTCAAGGGATGAAGGATGGTTGTCTAATGCGTCGTCTGTTTAAGCTTTTAAGATGGATAATGATCGGAATTAATCTTTTGTTAGTTCCCTTGTGCTGTGATTTTGCTATCCCTTACCTTGTTCAACTCAATTAGTTCTTGTGTAAGTTTTTCGTGCAAGATTTAACTTCAATGGCAGCTCCTCCATCTTTACATGTTTCTTGGTGTACAGAAAAACACTAAAAAATAATGTTCATTATAGTACATATCTTAGTCAAACTCTCTCTGATGCCACATTTGCTTCCACACTCTTTGCAGTAAGCCCTGCATCTGATTCTGAAGAACCTCATGGAAATGAAATGGTTCAATTTGCTTCGGAAGATGCTTCAGGAGAGACCAGATCTTTAATAACTAACAGAAATGTTTCTTCAAGTGGACATGATTTATCTGCTTCTGACTTTGATGCTCCGTTAGTCCATGGTGCAATCACTAGGGGCTCGGCTCGAGCGTCTTCTCAAAATTCTAATGCGATTGTGCCAGCAAATACCAACCTAAACGGCAATTCCATTTTTCAGGGGTACATATAGTTTAAACCCACTTGTGGATTTATCTTTTATTTATCGACACGACGCTTAGGAGTTAGGAGAAGATATATTGGCATTACATGCTAAAAACCAATATCTGCAGTTGTCCTGTAAAATTGTTTCTAAATAGCTATCTTGGATACTTTACATTTATATTCTGTTGCCATATTACTTCTTGTTCCTTGGATTAATTTCTCTCATTATTCTCTGCTACTAGCCTCATTGAAAAGGTTAGGAGGACAGTTCAGGGCTCTGCCAATGATATTGGCTGGCTACAAAAAGATCCAGACATGCCACCTGTTGAAGATGGAACTGGAAGATTTACTGAAATACTTGATGAAATACGGTATTTAGTCTTAAATCTGACAAGTTAGTCCCATAGTCCAACGTTATAACAGTGTGTTGGCCTTGTGAATCAGCCATGGTGTGCACCGGTTGCCAAACACAATGATTTACTTGTTAGTCCCAGGTACTGATGTTTCTCTGCTCCTTGTATTCACTTTCTCTTGATTTCAATGCAATTGATCAGTTCAGTGCCAATATCGCTTATATACGAAAGAAAATAATGAATCTTTAGTTTCTGTTATATGGTTGGAAAATTGGTCGAGAACGAAATCTGTGAGGACATTGTCAACATTCATAATGTATAAAAGGCTAAAGATAGCTTCTCTCTTGTTGTTATATCATAAATTCTATGAGGGCATTGTCAATATTGACTGTAGTTTTGCGCTGTTCCTTAGGTCTCTTCAGCAATCATGGTCCTCTTTATTTCGTGAGCACAAAAACAAGTTTTTCGAAGATGGGGCTCACTTGTCATATAGCCAAAATTCACAGTGAGGTATGTCTAATTAATTGTTCTGTCCATTGTGTGTGCTTCTTAGCCTTCTGTTCCTTGACGAAGTAGAGTTGTAGGCTTCAGTGGAAAAGAATGCCAAAGAGATAAAGGACTATATAGAAGAAATATATTGGGGTTCCAAGAAACGTGTGTTGCTGCTCGGTCATAGTAAAGGTGGAATAGATGCTGCGGCCGCTCTGTCCATGTACTGGGATGAACTGAAAGACAAGGTTGCTGGGTTAGCGTTAGCGCAGAGTCCATACGGTGGTAGTCCAATCGCTTCTGATATACTCCGTGAAGGTCAACTTGGCGATTATGTAAACTTGCGTAAGCTGATGGAGATCCTGATATGTAAAGTAATCAAGGTATGGAAATTATACGCATGATTTTATGACTTTGGAAGGCTACATCATGCTTGCTCGTATGGTTTAACGTTGTGCTACCTACTCGAAATGCATTTTTCATAGGTCATATTCACTCCGTACCCGAATAAGTGTCCCATTTCAGAATACTTACTACGGTAAAATCATGCTTAATTTTCCCCTTCTAAAAATCACAACTCTTTTCAGATTTCCATGCAATATTTTGGGGTAACAAGATTAAAACTAGCCACTTCCTAGGTATATATGTTTTGACAGCAGGGGACAATTATTCAAGTACGGAGGGAGTAGATGGATAGATCATTGGTTTATTGTAAATGTGTGCTAATGTTGCATGTGTTATATAGGGTGATATGCAGGCTTTAGAAGACTTAACTTATGAGAAAAGGAAAGAGTTCTTGAGGAAATACCAATTACCAAGGGAGCTGCCTGTCGTTTCCTTCCACACTGAGGCGAGGATCTCCCCTGCGGTTTTGGCCACATTATCTCGTGTTGCTCATGCAGAGCTCCCCATGTTCTCTGGGCAACCTACAACACTGCCTGTGATCATACCTCTGGGTGCTGCAATGGCTGCCTGTGCACAGCTGCTTCAGATTAGGTATGGGGAGAAGAGTGATGGGCTCGTCACTTGCCGTGATGCAGAGGTTCCTGGCTCGATCGTGGTCAAGCCAGAGCGCAAGCTAGACCACGCCTGGATGGTTTACTCATCACTGAATGATGATCCATCAGAAGCAGACGCTTCTCAAGTGTGTGAAGCACTTCTACGCATGCTTGTGGAGGATGTAAAGAAAGAGAAAGACGAAGTTGCCAAGAAGCAAGAATGAGATGGTTCTGGACTTCTGGTTGCGTCAGTTTTACTAATTTTTGCTTCCTTTTGTACTATTAGGTGATTACAGTCAGATTAATTATTTGTTTCTCTTTCTTTTCACGTTTTGAATTGGCTGTGTTCAAGTAATTATGAATTCAAGCATGGCTCAAATTTAGTAAAAGTGCATATACTAACAAAATTTATAGATATTGCACTTGACCAAAACTTGAGCAATTGATTAATTCGTCCCAACTCAAATGCCAAACTGGCTACTTGCAAAATTCATTTCAACAATCATCATGTTGAAGGCATACATCTCTATCACAAAGTCACAGTAAGATATGGATGGATGCTGTCAGCCTAACATCGATGAAGAAGGCCTGGGGAGTATAGCTTCTTCATCTTGAGGGGGGTCAGCTGGTTTTCCCACTAGAAATTGAGGAGAATAAAGGGATGTAGAAATCTCCTGTAGCTGCTGTCTTGTTCTGGTTTTCAGTCTTTGGCTTCTCGTTGCTCGAGAATCTTTGTATGATATCCTTGATGACGTCTTTGGAGCTGCCACACTTCTCCAGCAGCATCAACATTTCTTGCATTCCATTTGCATCTCTTTTCTCTTGCAGATATTCTAAGCATGCTGAGACTACAATGAGATTAGGTTTCCAGCTGGGAACACTGGCCAGAAACGCCTTCTTTGTAAACTCCACGGCCTTCTCCATCTGCCCATCTTTTAGGTATCCGAGCGCCATATGACTAAATGTCAATGCATTAAGCTCCTTCCCTGAATCCATGAGTCGCTTCAGAATTATCTCAGCATCTCCTACATCACCTTTCTTGCAGTAAGCACGGATGACAAGGTTCGGAATCTCAATGTCAAAGGCTGTGTTTGTTCCCTCCCATTCCTCCAAGATATTTCTGGCACCATCAAGGTCTTCCAACTTCTCCAGTGAACTTATCATAGTAACATAGTACTTATTCGATAACTCAGCAAAGTCTGGAACCAGATTCCATATACGATACACATCTGCTGTTCTCTGCATTGCTGCATAGTAAGTTATCAAACTTAGATACGTGCTACTTCCTCCATGAACACCAGTCAGGCTCTCGGCCTTCCTCAAGAGCGCATAAGCTTTCTCAGAATCACCAGCTTTGAGATACCCTTTCGCCGCTGTAGCATAAGTATGAAAATTGATATAGTCCCAATCATCTGACTCCATCTTTGCCAAAAGCCTCTCCATCAGCTCTAGATCAAAACGAGCGTATGCTTTTAACAGTATTTCGTAAGTGAGCCTGTTGTAAACAATGCCCTCATCTTGCATGTCTCGTGCCAATGCCTCGAGCTTCACGTGCTCCCTGTTCGTACAGTAAAGACTCAGCATTACATTGTAAGGCATAGTACTGCGGGAGTTGAACTTCCGAATGCGTTCCATGACTTGATCTGCTTTCTCCACGTATTTCACCATGGCGTAACAGTTCAAAAGAGCTACATAAACTGGATAATCCAGTAAAACATCGTCGAGTTCGTTGAAATACTTCTCTACTTCATCTATGCCGTGAACCTTGAACAATAGATCTAGCTGAACCGCAGCGAGTTTCTGGGTAATTACATACTGATTCCTGCTACGGCTCATCCATTCAACTATCTGTCATGAAACCATAAGCAAATTTGGATTCAGCACAATAAAACAAAATCAGCAAATACAATACAAATGCTTAGTTCCATTATACACAAAATTGCATAACAACGGAATCAAGTGATATGAAGAAGAGGATGCGTACATGAAGGGCGGGCGTGAAACGGCGGCGTTTGGTGAAGTTTTTGATGAATAGTTGGAGTGTTTGTTGGCGTATATCTCCAACTTGAGCGACCCATTCGTCCAGAACTGGAATCACCGAAACCCTCTCTCGGTAACATTTCACAAGTCTGTCGTACAGATTGGGCGATCTCTCGCTCGAATACATTGAAATTGAGGAGCTCAAAACTGCCCTTTTCATTATCGAATCAGAAAATTTCTGGAGGAATTTCATCATCCCAAGCCCTCAGTTTTCACTCCATATAATATAACCACCTCTGTTTCTGATAGGAGCGAAATGCGGCTGGTCAATGAAACGCAGACAACCTGTTTGATAAAATTACACTATCCAGACAAGCTGTTCAGTGAATTGAATGAATGAAACTGAAAGAAAAAATAAGTATTCCAAAGTTAAGATTTCAGATTTCTACATCGGCAGTGCGGTCCAGTTGCTTCGCCGGACGCATCGATCTACTTCTCCAATTCCAAAGTTAAGATTTTTACTCCTGCACAGATAAATCTCGAAGAATAATTGCAAAAACTTACCATAATTCAAAAATAGAGTCACCGGAAAAAAGATGCATAAATTGATGAGTAAACTTTGCTAAAATTAACTAGGCATATTTAGAGGTGGGTAGGTACGGTATACCTTATCGAAACCACCATACCGTATACTTTACCGTAAATTCGGTATGCGAACAAATCATACCTTTACCTTATCAAAATTTTCGGTATACCGAACTTCAGTATGACCAATTTTCATACCGATGCAATACCTCATTTTTGGTATACCGTACCAAAGTTTGATATACCGTACTTTTGCGGTATACCTTACTTTCAACATCAATGAAAATAGATAATTTGAGTTTTTAGAATATTATTTATATTTTATTTTAAAAAGTATATATATTACATATATTTTATTCATGATTATATTTATATTTCACAATAAATTTTATAATTTTAAAATATATAAAATATATTTTATACTATTAAATTTATATTTTACGGTATATACCTTAATTTACGGTACATACCGAACTTCGGTATGAAGCGGTATACCGCGGTATATGAAAATTCATACCGTTACCTTACCGAAAGATTTCGGAAAGGTATTATACCGTACCGAAAATCACGGTATACCAAAAGTTCGGTATTTTTAATATTTTTTTCGGTACGATTAGGCCGGTATTTCGGTATTTTTCCCCAGCCCTAGGTATATTAGATATGTAACATGACAAAATAGGTAGTTACAAATATGATTGAGACATAGGTTTTTTAGTGGGCTTTATGCAGACCGAATACTAAACATGAGTTACGCAGATTGGTAACATTGCTACCAAACACACAAAGAAACCCGGATTACTTCCTTGATCTAGCCGTAACATAGCTACCAAACGGCCCATTAGAGTTGTCAATTAGGCCGGGCCAGCTTGGCCCGACTTGGCTCAAGCCCAGGGTCAGCCAGTGAAACAAAATGGGCTTAGACTAGGCTCATTGGTTGAAATGGGCTTCAATTGGATGCCCATAACCATCTGAGCCTGACGCAGCCCAGAACCGGCCCTGGCCAGCAGAGGCAAACCTTATACAATTAGGTTTTTCAATGTACTTAGGTAATTAACGACTAATAATTGGTAATTTCTCTATTTATGCACGAGACACGTTAATTTTCTATATCATTTCAATTTATTGGATGTCTTCGAACATACTCAAAAGGTAAGAGTCTAATATTTACACAATTTCTCAACCAAATCATGAATGTAACATTCAATTTTGACTACATCTAAATTTTTTTCTTATATTATATACTCAAGATGTAAAAAAGATGGTTCTAAAGTTATATTTAAAAATATTACATGATCAAACCTCAATATTTGATGAATAATTATAGAACTTTTTAAATTTTGTTTGTTAGTTCATATACTTTTAGTTTTAAAAATGCATCAAACTCATATGACATTATTTACTTTTTATTATTTACTTTTAAGTAGAATAATGAACATGAAAAAGTAGTGTTAATAATAATAATATTGGTTCTTCTTCAGTTGTGTACTTATTTATAAATAGAATAAATAACATGAAAAATAATGTTAATAAAAAGCCATAACTGAACTTAAATACGGAGTATTATTTATTGGTGTAAATGAGATATAAATAAAAGATAGTATATGTTATATTATTGCATATAATATTTTTAACATCTATTTGAAATAAATGAATACATTTTTTAAACAAAATTCAACCCGGCCCCGCCTGGCCCACTTCCCAAATGGGCCTAGACTGGGTTGGGCCTATCAAAATTAATAAAAGCCCAGGCCTGATATATGGGCCTGGGCCTCAATATAGGCAGGCCTAAAATGAGTCGGACTTGTTACTATAATATTCAAGATGATGGGTCGAGTTTTTTTATTTTGCAATCGAATTTGTTTTTCTTTTTAGTTCATGATTTATGTTCAGTTGTTTTGTTTCCTTTCCATCCTAACCTGCAACTGCCCTATCAAAATTTTCATTTTTTTACTATGATCGTTCTCCGCTAATGATTTTGTAGTCACTTTCCAGGGTCAATGAAACATTATTATGGCTCGATTGAAACCAATCAAAGTACTTTTGACATGTTTTTTGAAACTTGTTGTGGAAAAAATGTGAGTTTGGATCCCCTGCTGTGGCTGATATCAATGTTGTTCCACCCATAATATTATTTTATTTTTAAATTATAATATTAAAATATTAATATCTTTTATTATAAAAAAATTGGATGTGTGTGCGCATAATAGCACATCCTCTGCTGTGCACAGTAGGAGATCCTTGCTCGAAAAATGTGTACTCTTCATATGTGTTGCAAATAGCACGTCAGTTTAAGCTTAGGAGGCATGCACACAACACGAAGGAGAAAGTAAGATTGCTAAATCAAAGTTCATCACGTTTATTTTTGCTTCTAATAATATTTTGGGCTTTTCTGAAATACATACACTAGATTTGTGGTTTCCCATAGTAGTAGTTTGCCATATTAGTAGTTATATGTTCAATTTCTTAGCATCTTTCTAATTTCATATGTACTAGTACGGAGAGTTAATAATTATTTAAATCATGAAGTTTGCTCAAATTCTAATTGTTGTATGAACTTTAAAATTGGAATATTAAATCACGAAGTTTCAGTTTTGCCCAATTGTCTCATCCATGCATAAAATTCAACTTTTGATATTCAAAACGACGTGTTTCATTAAAATAGTCATTTTTCTTTTATATTCCATTATTTTCTCATTTTTCTTCTTATTTTTTATTGAAATATTGTTGTTTTTAACATCATAAAAAGATATCGATCTATTATAGATGGAATAATTGAGAAAACTGAAACTTCGTGATTTAATATTCTAATTTTCAAGTTAATGGGATAGATCAAAATTTGACTAAACTTGGTGATATAAATAACTTTTATCCCTTACATAATTACAAACTTCTAGGAAAACAAAACAAACCAACAAAAATAAGCTTATTTCAAACGACTAAGCTCATCTCTTAGAAAAAAATGATTTAGAAAATAATTTTCTGAAATAACATTTTAAACAGGTACTAGGCAATCCAAACATCATGGATAAGACATGTTTGTTATTATAAAATTCTATTTTAGAAATTTTTTGAAGCCCAAGATCTATGTAATCTTGCTTGAGATTTTGACCACCTTTAACCTAATCCATTCTTGATTTTTATTTTTACCATCATGCTTTCTTAGACCATTCACGTTATTCATTACTCTCCCAGTCACACAATTGACCTTTGTACAATATTCACATAATGAATTACTCCCTCTTCCCCCTAAAGTTTGTCTTAGTTTGATCCGAGATGAGTTTTAAAAAATTATTTGACTTTATATTAAATGGAGGTGTGTAATCGAATAAGCGTCACATATTAAAAAGATTGAAAGGTGTATTTAATGTCTATATTTCATAAAATTTCGAGTGGAACCAACTTTATAGGACAGACAAAAATGATAAAACAGGACAAACTTGGTGGGACGAATGGCCTACTATACATTAACAACTAGAGCAATTAATAGATATATAAATTAACGTTATCCCATCAAAACAATGTCAAATGGCAGTTTCGATATTTTCCCAAAAATTATCCTTATATATAACTGCACAAAATGACCTTAAGTTTTACGATTGTTGCATCAGTGACCCCTAGCAAAAAAATGGCATAAGAGTGGCTTAACAAAATATATAATCACAAATGAGGTAGGTTTAGCCATTTTTTGGATGAAATGTCCAAACGACTTGAGGACAATTTTTGTCTGATTATCTTGAAGCATGCACCTACTCTGCAGCTTGTACTCTTCTAGATTACATAAATGATTGCGAGGCTGTTGGGCACGCTTTCCTATAATAATTAATGGGTAGTCTCTCTTTCTCTCTCGTCAATCATAGACACAGTAATATATAACACATTCTCCATCACCAATTCTCCACACTTTCCTCAGGCTTTCACCACCAAAATCTCATCTCCCTTCTCCAATCATGCCATCAAATCCGCCAAACTGCTCGAATTCCCACTAAGCAAGCTTCTCGCTCAAGTCTCTACGCAGGATATCAATTACGCAAATTCCATCTTCAACCAGATAAAAAACCCCAATCATTACATGTTCAACACCATGCTCCGTTGCCATTCTATCAGCCCCGATCCCGGAAATTTCCTCCTTTTGTTCAATCGCATGAGGGCTGAGAATAACAACTTCGTTTTCAATCAATTTACATTCATTTTGGTTCTGAAATCTTGCTCCAGTTTAGTAGAGATTCGGGCTAGGATTGGAGTTCATACCGACGTCTTGAAATCTGGATTCGGTTCGGTTTTGAATGTGATGAATGCTCTTCTGCATTTTTATTGTGTTTGTGGCATGATTAAAGATGAGCGCCAAGTGCTCGATGAATTGCGTCTGAGAAAAGATTTGATTTCATGGAATACTTTAATGGGTAGATATCTTTGCGTGAAGGAATATTCTTTGGTTTTGGATTTGTTTAAAACTATTGTGTATAGATAGTTTTGGTGTAGGTGTGAGTGTGACTACTATGCTTAGTTTTGTTTCAGTTGTGGGGAATTTGTTGAATGAATCATTGAGCTCAACAGGAAAATTAGATTATAGCATCCACAGTGGTGCGGAATTCCCAAAAACACCTTCTGCCACGTCATAAGGAATTCCCACTGCACAGTGGCGGAATTCCCTGTTAAATTCCCACAATTAAAAAAACCACAAATTCACAAATTAGACAATTTCCGGAAGTAAACAATTTACGGAATTAAAATTTCGACGCGAATATGGAGAAAATGCAACCACTTTATTTTTAAAAACATACTTCATTAAAAAAACTACATAATTACTAAAAAGAGTACATAAAAATAAAAACCGACTTCTCACTACTCGGATTCCTCGTCGCCGGTCCTCTCGCCTTCCCCGCCGCCACCCCCTTGCCGTCATCGTCCGACATCCCATCAAGCCCCAAATCGCGACGCATACTATCGAGGAGGGGCTTAAACTTCCGCTTGTAATGGAGGTCGGTCGCTTGGCGCCATTCAACCATCGCACGTAACAAGGTTTCATGTTCGGCGATGCAGGCGAATGAGGGATTCTCGGGATCGTTTTGGGGGGTGCTGCCGATTGGGCCTCGGCGGATCCGCTGGTGCTTACCCTAGACATTCGTGCTGCGGATTTTTGCCCAACCGGGCGACGGCGACGCGCCTCCGATGTGGGTGTGGGGAACTCTGACTCAGGAGGGGGAAGTTCCGCAGAACCAGCACTGCTTCTATACTCTCCGGAGGCGTTGATCTTCGTCCGCTTAGGCCAGCCGGATTCAACACCAGCAATGAACTTGGGCGAAGACTACACCACAAGAAACACTAGCCAATACTTGAATTCCCCGAAGCCTTTCTCAGCTTCGGGGAACTGCTGATGAGCCAGCAGCTTCACATCCTCGGTAGACATGCCGTTGGTTGCTGAGTGGAGGTTGTTTGTGTAAATGCCGGCAAATCGGCTGAGCTACCTCTTCAACCGCTCCCACTGTTCCCGACATTGCTCCAAATTGTGCGCCTCCCCCCCTTGCGGCTTGAACTGAAGGTAACTTTGGCTAATGCGCCACCACATTAGGTCGATGTGCTGGTTCGCCCCGACGTATGGATCTTCCATTACACTGATCCACGCCTTCGGCAGCGCGACGCACTCGTCCATGCTCCAGACGGTCCTCTTGCTCCCGCTGGATCCCTCCCTCACCTCACATCTGTACACCGGGACGCCCCGTCCCCGCCCGATCCTCCATGCCCTCCCCGTCGCCGGTGGTGCGCTGGCGGGAGTATCCTGGACCGGAGAAAGCCCCAACTCCTCGAACGAAAACGTGCCGACGCCAGCGAACTGAGTCTCGAGAGGAGAACTCGGCGGGTTGTCCGTCGCTAATAAATCCATAAAGGGCCGATAGATGTTGTCGACCGGCGATTGCGGGACCCCCTGCCTACCCCCCGCAACGACAGGCGACCCCTGCATCTGGGGCATCATCCCTGGCATCTGGGCTAATCATCTCCATACTCGCCCCGGGCATCTGGGGCATCATCCCGTACCACAGCGGGTACATGTTGTAGTACCCGAGCATCATTCCCGGTGGCATTTGAGACTGAGGCATCATCCCCGGCATTTGAGGCATCGCAGCGGACATCGGCGTACTCCCACCGATGGGAAAATGGGGCGCCGGTGACTCGCTCGAGGAGGGTGAATCGCTGTCGTGGTGCTCCACTGTTGGTTCACAAGAAATGTATTTTTAGAGAGAGAGAAACTTGTTAATACAAGTGGTGCGAATGAAATGAAGTTCAACGAGATGTATATATAGGAACTGAAAAAAAATAATTAATGCATTAAACGGGAATTCCGCGTGGAATTTCGCGAGCGTAAACGCAATGGCGGACGTCCGCACGAAATTCCATGGAACGCCACAGAACTGCAAATTCCTTCGCAGAATTCCGTATCCGTGCCTGGGACGCGCAATGGCGGATGTCCGACACGGAATTCCCGCACGCCGGTGGGAATTCCGCATGGACGTCCGCCATTGCGGATGCTCTTAAGAAAGAAGATGAACCACATCAAAACTAATATGATGAAAGAAACGTGCAGCAATGGAAGGGGAGGAAAGAGGAAAAGTGGAAAACTTAAAAAAATAAGTAAAAATCAATAGATAAGTAAACATATCATAAGAAAATGATGGCCCATTCAACTTTAAGTCAAATGATATGTTGTTGTGTCAGGTTGAATGTAGGGAGGCGTCATCATTGTGAGTAATTTGACAAAAATTCCCTTTTAGGGCATGAGGGTGTTATCATCCGAAAAAATCTTATCCGTGATTATATATTTTATTAGGTCCTTCTTACGCTATTTTTTTTGTTAGAGGTCACTGATGCAACACATGGAAAAGTTAAGGTTATTTGGTGTAGTTCACTTGATATTTTAATATATTTTCTTTAGATTTTTTTATTATTAATTTACATTAAAATTTGAATTGTTAGCTATTAAAATTATATTTAATGGAATGGATATAGTACATGTATGTAAATATATGTTGGGCCTCCAACGTAGCAGGCTGAGATAGAGATGGCCCACGTAGTTTGTTGAGAGGCCCATACCCGTTTTATGTCGACAGCCTATCAGATCTCCAAAATCCCGCTGCCCTATTCCCCTTGTAAGGGTCTTTTGGTCATTTTAAGTCAATAAGCCCCGATTTTGTATTAGCAGTCCAATCTAAATGACGTATCTACCCCTAGAAATTTCTGAAAAGCCCCATTCCGCCCCTCTAATCATATTAAGCAAAGCAGTTTCACTTTCTCTCTCTTCCCCCACCCCCACATTGTTGATGTTCAGAGGTTCTGTGTGTGTGTAAAATTTTCACACTTTCTCCCCAGTTAATTCATTCACATATCGAAAGAGGCCAAAAATTGAATTCAGGATAAAGGATAACAAGGTAACAGAAAGTCGCTGTTAATTGGTAATTGAAGCTTAGCAATCGCGGGTTTCTCTCCGACCTAGGGTTTGGCTGGAAATTGGAGTCAAATCTATACTTTTGGTTGATTTTGATAAGTATCTGTGGTTTTTAGAATTTGGATATTTCCAATTTGTGCCAAGACTGCATTTTTGTGCATGCATGTTTGCTTATGTGTTGAACTATCCGGGGGTTTTGTGAAATAGTTATTGGAAGTTTTATTCTGTGGGGTTTAAAGGGAAAAGTTATGATTCTGGGGTTTTGAGGGGTGGGTCTGTAATGGGTAGTACAGGCGAAGCTGACAAGAAACGGCGTCATGTTAGCTCCTTATCGCCCACTCCCGCCATGGCCAAGAAGCATCGTCTGGCGGCGCTATCTGAGGAGAAAAAGGTGAGGCTGCTACTTTTTCTTTTTCCCTTTTTTTTGTTTTGTTTAATATTTCTAAATAAGAACTTTCTGTGACTAAGACTCAAAGTAGAATTATGTTTACAAGCAATTTTATGCATGAAAAGTGTTTGATTCCCACGTGATAATTAGTGGTTGGAGAGACACACGAAATGCACTAATGATCTTGGGATGTGGGTGTGTCTAAGTTTATGTAAATTCACAAGTTTTGTGCTTTATTTGTGCTAATCTGATAGTAAATTTCCAATCTATGTTATTCATGGTGCAGTTTTAGTTACCATGTTTCTATCAGGGACCTTGAGTTTCTTTATCTAATGTCCATATACATTGTTTTTGTATTTTCCATACAAAACATGTTCTTGCTTGTGAAAATTAACAATTACTAGATGATAGCAGCAGCATTTAGTGAATCAAAAGCACTAGTGTTGCAGGCATCTATGGTATTTGATGACCAGTGTATTTAGTAAATACTGTGCTAACCAATTCTGTTTGATAAAAGGAGTTTTTTTCTTCATTTTCACACGATTGTAAGCTGCAGAATTACTGTCTGTGTACACTTATCGGACGGGGTACTGAACTTGATTGCGTTCCTTCCATTGGATCATTGATTATATTGCTGATAAATTGTGACTGCACACTTTCTGGTGAGAATAGTCTTGGACGTGGCGACAACTAATAGTCAAATTTTTTAATTGCTGTAGCTCGACGCGGCAGTGCTTCAATTTCAAAATAAAAAACTCGTACAGAAGTTGGAAACTCAGAAGGTTGAGATTAATGCCCTCGAGGACAGATTGTGTCAGTTGAGGGATAAACAACATTCATATCATAAAACTTTAGCCGAGGTCGACAATTCATGGAAAGAGGTACATGAGTATGATGTATGAGTGGGTTTTCTTATTTTTCTTACTAATGATAAAAAATGTATGTTGATTATATTTTGAGGTTTTGTCTAGATTTAGTGTTTGTTTGTAGCATCTATTCAAGCAGGTTAATCAACTTGAAAATTGTCGGAGAGCCTGATAAAATCGTAATGGAGATTACGTAATGGTATCTCCAGTTTTGCTGACTCTTTATTCCATTTCAAGCTGCATTGGCCCCTTGGAGAATCATAACACAAAATATTTTGACCTCTACACCTACTCACAATCATTAAAGGAACAACGTAGAGAAATGGAACTATATCCGGCTAAGGATTTAGTTTAAAATGTAACTGATACTATTTCCAGGATACTGCTATTACCAAATTAAAGTGGGTTAAACCTCAGAAGTTGTGAGTGCAACCTGACTGCTTAATCTACTGTGCTTGCATAACAACAGAAATTAAAGAGAATCAAAGTATCTCAAAAGGGATTTTTTTTGGTGGCGTAAGATCTAAGCAAAGTCAAAAGTTGGATAAAGCTGTTTCATCTGTTACTTGCTTTTATTCAACAGCGTACTGCTGCTTCTAACGTGCAAATACAAAAGAACATTAATTTTTTTGTCTACTTCTAGCAACACCATTGTAGTACTACTACTAGTGGTGTATATGTAATTTGTGGTAATCATAATCAGATATATTTCTAACTGGTGACTGGCTAAATGCTATAAAAGGGCTGTAGGATTGACTTGTCGTAAGGAAGTGAGCATTTATGCTAGAAGGGACTTACCCGTCATTTTCCTTGAGTGTAGTCAACCAGCTCCATTAGTTTGCTGTATATCTAGGGATATATAATAATCTGATGCACCCTTTAAGCAAGTGAAAATTGATGCTGATAGCTGTAAACATAAATTATACATAGATCTATCTGGCATTTACAAAATATTTGCCTACTCATTTTAAAATGGCTCCAATATTTCACCAGCTGGTTGATCACTTGGCGTCACATTCTAACTGCACAGTAGAAAATACAAAAGATGTTCGAGGTTTTGGACGCCACCTAGCAAAAGAAGGTAAGCGATGCTAGTTGTAGATGTGTTTATGTAAATGCATTTCTTTCCTATTTTTTGGAGTTTAAACTATATGTTCAAACATTGTTTTGTTGTAATAACTTAATTTTTAGGATGATACCTTCCAATTTTTATGAGCATATGCCGATGAATAACATCTTATGTGCATATTTTTTCTGTGCTGTTAGTTTGCGACTCAAAGGGCTATTATTACATGCCTATCTGATTGGCTGTTAGATGATGCATATCTTTTTTGCTTGATTAGTCAAAATTATACACATGCACAAACATATTCTTGTGTGCAGGCACTCCATCATTCTGGGGGAGGGGGGTACAACCTATTTTAATGACTCTGCGTGCTCTCGCTGAACAAATTTTATGATGAGTCTCAGAGTTTGTGGCGATCTTGTCTCTCTTCAAGCCTGATATTTTAGAATAGGCCTTCTCTTTTCTGTACTGGGTGGACATCTTGTTCAATATTAGTACGCTGTTAATATTATATCAAAAAGAGTTGGTTTCTAAAACTTCACCTCAGTAAAAAAGGACAGAGGATTTGTAGCTATAAATTCCTTTCTGGACAATCTCCTGTGTGGCACCTAATCGATCTCCATATTATATTATCATGAAACATTTCCAGACATTTCTTCTATTTATGAAGAGTGATGTTCTTATCTTGGAAGCATGTAAGATGAGTTATGTTTGATCTTTGTACTGTCTCAATTCTATAGGAAATCTTCTTTTAGATGTATTATTTTGCATAGAATTGCATTGCCATATCTACAAAGTACAAACAGTATTTACATGTAATACTTTTGTCTGTATGTATAGTAATTACTCGGTTTAGCTCTTAGTTGCTGATGAATTTTGCTGTTTCACACAATTTGCAGTCTAAATTCTGTTCACTTCTGTGTTTTTTTGGAGCTTTTGCTAACAAAGTCATACAAATTGCCTTAATAGATTGTGATTCGCCACCAGAGGATACTTTACTGAGCCGGCTCCTAGAAACTGGTGCAACCGAAAATAGCTCAGCCAGTACATTAATGAATCCATCTGAAGAAGAGGGAAAAATAAATGGTGAAATGACAGAGAAATTAGAGATTATACTCAAGAATATAATAGCTTCTTTTGATGATTTGAACAATTTGAAGAGTATATTGTACGCGGCATCCCTGAAGACACTCTCTTCTAATGGTAAGACCCTATTGTTATTTTGCATGATGCTTCAGTTTGTGAATGAAGTTCATCAAGTTCTTTTACAATTTCTTTTTTATGGATTCCTTCTTTCCCGGTGTTGCTATGCTTATGCATATGTCTCTGTGTTTAGTCACTTATTTACCTTTTGGCACTCCACTGTAGGACAGAGCCAGAAGGTGGTTTTTTCTGATTTGCTAACCGAGGTTAGAAATATGAGGATGGCAACCTTGAAGCTCCACTTGAAGCATAAATTGTTGGCTGGTGAGCTGCAAAGACATAGAGACACCAACGCAAAGAATAAAGCTGATCTGAAGCGTCTGAAAGGTATTAGTTTTTTTTTTTATTTCTTCTCTATAGTCCACGCACAACATAGCCGCTTCTCTGTGTATTCCCCTTTCTGGTCTGGCTTAATTGCCTTAAGTGGTAAGTTTCCCCAACACTTGATATTGTAGTCACTGTGTATGCCATCTGTAACTATCCTATAGAACATAATATTATTTGTTGGCTTCTGTCTTATTATTGTAGAGTGCTCAGGTACTGGTATTTTGTTGAGAAACTGGGTATAGAATTCCATGCCCTGTTCAAATTTATAAGTTTTGTTTAAGCTCAAGACGCACCTGATAGAATTTGAAAAGGAGTCACCTGATAGACAGGTTATGTATGGTATTCCGCACCCACATGTACAAAAGAAGTTATCTATAGCTCATTTCCGGACCCAGAATGAAAAAATGAAGGAATAACTACCTCTGTTCAGTTTCTCAGCTTGCCTCTTTTAGTTGAGTTACTGGTAATATGGATGCTGGAACATAAACTGTCTATTATGTTACGGGGACGTGTGTTTATAGGATGCTGCAGTGTTTAATCTGATAATTCACATGTTCAGCATTAAGTCTCTTTAATTGTTTTCCAAATGCATGGTTTTCAACGAAGTTCATACATGTCACTGCGTTCTTTTGCTTTTCTATTTATAGGAGAATTAGAAACTACAATTTGTGAACTGGAAGAAAGCAACCATAAGTTGGCGGTTATAAAAGCAGAGAGAGATGTGGCGAAGGGAGCATCTTTCCCTGTTCTAAATCAAGGGAATAGGCAGGCAACGAATGATAAAGTAAGGGACAAAGAAAGAGACTTGGAAGATACGGAGTCAACCCTGAAGGAACTATTGGTATAAACTGCTTTTTTATTATTCCTCTAGCTTAGACAATATAGTTGCTCTATATAGAAATGGCTCATAGAAAGTATGTCTCTGCATAGGAGCAATCGTCATCTCGACTAGAAGAGCTCAAGCGTTTTCATGAAGATAGGCTGAACACATTAAGAAACTTATCAAATTTGCAGGTTAATATGTTTCCTCGTATCTTCTGTGTATTCTCATTTCTTTCCACTTCTTGTTATTGCACATTGGCTCTTGCTTTTCTTATTAGCCTGTGCTACTTTTATTGGCAGAGCAACTTAAAGAATGTTCACTGCATTTGCTCATCCCAAGCATATATTTTACTGAAAGATCAATTGACAAAGGCTAAAGCAGACGTAGTTGAATATCAAGCCCTTTATGAGAAATTGCAGGTTACATTTGTTTTATTTTCACATTTTCAGTTCACTTGTTGTAGCCATTTTTTTAATAAAAAAGCAGAGAAAAAGGGAACATATTCAGTTTTTCACCTTTTCCAATTCAGGTTGAGAAAGAGAGTCTTTATTGGCGGGAAAAAGAAAGTTTCATGAAAAATGAGTTAGTTGATGTGCTTCAGCAATCTTCAGCTGTTGCTAACTCCAGAATAAGTGACTTGGAAGCGGAGATAGACAGATACTACAAAGAAAAGGATTTAATTGAGGTCAAGCTGGACGAAGCATCTAAAGAACCTGGTATGGATAGTATATTTTATTGTTATTCAGTAGATTTGTGGTCGCTAGTTTAATTTGTTAAATACAGGCAGGAAAGAAATTATTGCGGAGTTTAAAGTTTTGGTTTCATCATTTCCTGAGAAAATGGGTCGCATGCAAAATCAGTTAGCTAAACACAAGGAGACTGCTGCAGACATTCACAGTTTGCGAGCTGATGTAGAATCATTGACTAATATTCTCAACTGCAAGGTGAAATTTGATACCTTGTCCGTTCTATTTTGTTTTAGCTCGGTGTTCAAAGTTACTAAAATTCCACATATGTACATGTGCATCTGCGTGTCATAAACAGGATAAGGAGTTGGAGACTTTGACTTCCAGATCAGCGCAGCAAAATGCCGAAATTCAAAAACTACAAGCAGTGGTATGGAATTTTCTTATGTTATATGCATTTGGTCACATAACTTTACTGACTCAGGCTAACTCTGTATGCAGTATTTTGTTTTTGTTTGTAACAGTAGATTGTAGCCTATTTCTTAACATAACAGACTTCAGATAAGGACATGAAAATCCCTATCTACTGTAGTTGGGCTTTTAGAAAAAAATGACTAGTGAGATTTGCAAGAACTATTTCGAAATAGAGGGATCTGATAAGAATTTTAAAATTTGGTTTGTGGGCACAGATCAGTGATTTAAAGGCGACAGTTACAGACTTGAAGCTCTTCCTAGAAATGTATGGGCACCAATCGGTTGACTCAAGGTTGGCATTCTTCGTTTTTTTAATATGTTCATAAAAAATCGAATAATGTAAGTAACCTACGTTGAGTACGGCTTCAAATGATTTTCCGGTATAATTACTGGTTAATCTTTCTCTAAAAACCCTACAAATTCATTAAGTTTTCAAAACAGATTATGAAAAGGACAAATAAGCACTCGAATGGTTGGATGCATATATTTTGCAGCATGTCTGTCATTAAAATTTGAGGTCATCTTTGTGGCAATTTGTATGCAGGGATGTTTGTGCAGCTAGAAGTGCCGAGATAAAGGCATGGGCTCAAGTTCAAGGCCTTAAATCCTCCCTTGATGAGCGTAATCTGGAGTTGCGAGTTAAAGTTGCAATTGAAGCAGAAGCAAAAGCCCAGCAGAAATTAGCTGCTTCAGAGGCTGAGATTGCTGAGCTGAGACAGAAGTTAGAGTCTTCTAATAGGTCCAATTCTTGGTGAATCCTATAAATGTTGCTCTCATCTTTTTTGCATTTAGAAATTAGGCGAGCTATTGCCTTTTGCTGAATAGGTTCTTCATCTGGTTATCCCTGAATATGTTGCGTCTTCCTTACTTATGGATCTACTATACTTGTGTAATTTTGTGCTCGTGATATTTTATGTGATATATTAGCTTATAAACAGTAAAAACAAATGTTGTATAAATGCTTCTTACCATTGAAAGGTGAACCTTAACTAGTTAGTAAAAAAATTATTTGAAAACCAGTATATGAGTATGGATTCCCTATCTTTCATCTAAATTATGCTGTATTTCTTTTCTAAATGTATAGTAATAGTAGCTAGACATATTGGTTTTGATTGTCATTTTCTGATTACAGTGCCAAGAAAACAATGACCTGGCCACTTTTCTAGTGATTTAAATAATTGAAAGCCAGTACTTCTGTAACTACCAAACATAGGAAACATAATTTTGAATCTACTTACATTTTTATCTTACATGTGAATATGCTATCTGGTAAGCTGAAATTTTCAAATGGGAAGAGTAGAGATGTCATGACAATGTGCAGAAACCGTACAGACATATATATATATATATATTTGTGTGTCTAGGTAGATGATAATTAGAGTTGGTTGCGGATTGGTCAAGTGAAACCATATACCCTTTCAGAAATTAATCAATGGCCGCGACTCAGATTGTATATCTGTGTGTATTCTTATAGTTTCTTCCACTGCCGTAGCAGAGAAAAATCAAGCCTTTCTGCTGGCTTAACCCTTTCAGAAATTAGTCAATGGCTGCGACTTATATTTTATATCCGTGTATTCTTATAGTTTCTTCTACTGCTATAGCAGGGAAAAATCAAGCCTTTCTGACGGCTTAAAATCCAAGCATGAAGAGACTGAGTCCTACCTGGTTGAGATAGAGGTTTGTATTCAACCTTAACTTCTATGAGTCATAGCTCTCAAATATGAATTTGATCATTATTTTGTACACACATTCTGAGTTCTTCCATATTTTCTAAAGTTGGATAATTCTCTATCATGCATCCTAAATTAGACTAAGAGTTGCCTGTATTGCTACAGACTATTGGGCAGGCGTATGATGACATGCAGAGCCAAAACCAGCAGCTTTTGCAGCAAATCACTGAGAGAGATGACTATAATGTTAAGGTTGTAACTCCATTGATTCCGTAATTTCAGCTGGATTTCTAAAGAATCAGTTTTCTGATTATTTGCTCCAAAATCATTATGGCGAGACATTTAAATTCATACGAGTATTGTTTTGGACTTAAAGGAATGCATCTTACGCTACTCGCTCAAGATACAGTACATACAGTGTGTAGGAGGAAGTAACTTATCAACATTTATGTTTCTTCAATATCTACTCCCTCCGTCCACCGTTTAAAGAACCTTTTTGCCATTTTGGTTTGTCCACGATTTATAGAACCATTTACTTCATTCCACTTTTAGTATGCATACCCACATTCTATCTACTTTTTACACTCACAATCCAATATAAAACTAATACTTTAAATGGGTCCCACATTCAACTCAATTTCTCCTTTTACTTTCTTCACAAAGTCAAACAATTTCTTAAAACTCTTGCTGAGTCAAAGGGGCTCTTTAGATGGTGGACGGAGGGAGTAATTGGTTTTGGGGACCTAAATAGTAAATTCACAGAAATCCATTTTTCGATTGGGCACTATTTGCATATCCACCACCCTGAATATTATTAAAAAATTCTAATGCAAAATAGAAGATTATACTTGATCCATCATTTTGGAGTCTGTGCCTGCTGTTATCAGGATAGCTGTTATTCTTATTTCTTAATGTGAAATTGTGAATGCTATTCCCTAAACCCTAGTTGCTATTAATTACTTGTGTTTGTATCATATGTTTTTCATGCTCGTGTTTCATGTTGTTGGACATAGCCTGGATATTAAGAATCGTAGGATATATTGGAGAAAAAATTGGAGATGATATAATCATATATTACATGATATCGGCTGCATGATTGCACAGGCTTCCTTGTGGAGCTTTGTCATGGTTAACTAAGTTTTATGCTTTATAATGTTCAAGCTCTGAGGAATACTTTGTCCCTCTTCTGGGGCTGAGCATTCTAACTTTCGCACATCCACCAGGCCTGCAAGTCTATTCTCACCTTCCTTGAACTCTAGGGTTTGTCTTTAAGGATCTTCTGTCATGTCATGTGGATACTGTTGTAGGGTTAGCAAAGGTAGTTTCTATTCTGTACCATTGTGCTTTTCACTTTTCAGTTATGCTCATTGATATAATTGTCCAGAATGAAGTTTAGGCTTTAATAATCTCTGTTCAGCAGAATTTCTCATGAACCATTTATATGAGAGTGGAGTAGTCCTTGTTCGAGTTTAACTAAGCCTGGCTCTTTTTTAGTATCATCTCTCTTACATGTATCTGTACTTTAATGTTGGTTTGGAAATTGGTAACACAAGGGAGAGATTAGTACCGTCCTAAGGCCTAAACTTGATCTTTTGTCTTTTCTAGAATATCCTAAAATCTACAATATTCCAATATAATGTTTTTGTAACTAATTGCATTTTACCGAAATAATGATGCAATATTGTAACAGTCGAGACTCAGAACTCATTTTTCAACTATCTTGAAAATTTTATACAGTATTGGAACAGGGTGATTACGCACAGATAGAGTTGTCGAATGTCTTTTGTTGCTCCAAGGAAAAAAGTGGGAAAACCACTCCTTAAAAAAACTATTGTTATTATTTTCCCAAAAATGATAATTATGTCAACCCTTTGGTTTGTTTTCTCTAATCAATATATATTCTTTCAAATTGGTTATAAACTCTGGGAAAAGAAACTTTTGTTTCCAACCTCTGATGCATATATCTGGTGGATGCCTTTGCTGATGAATCACTTCCATTTTGGTTTGTGTTTCAGCTTGTTTTAGAAGGTGTGCATTCAAGACAGATGGGAGATGCTCTGCTTATGGAGAAGAGAATGTTGGATAAGTCTGTACAACAGACCAAGAAAACTGTAGATTTTTATAACTTTAAGGCTAGCCGAATTGAAGACCAGGTAGTATGAGTGGCACGCATAGGGTCATTTGTGGAAGTTGATTGTATTAATAATCTTTTTGGCTGCAGTTGAAGGGCTACTTAGATCAGAGACAGAGGCTTGCAGAAGATAGAGCTCACAATGCTGCTGCTTTGGAAAGCACTCAAAGAAGACTGTTAGATGTTAGGAAAACTTCTCAACTACTGATGGGAACAGTTGAAGAAGCACAGACGCAGGTTGATAGGAGTAGGGTGTCTCTTACTGGAATGCAGATAGAACTAGAGAAAGAAAGGTGTTCAGGGTTAATATAATTCTTATTTCTGCTACATCGGAAAACCATTTTCTCACTTCTTGCGGCTCTTTCTTTTAATTAGGTTTAAGAGGAAAAGGGTTGAGGAAGATCTAGATAATCTAAGGAAGAAGGGTCAACAACTAAAATCCCAAGTTGAGGGCTCCTCTGTAATTGAAAAGCTCAAAGAGGAACTCAGGGAATACAAGGAAATTCTGAAGTGCAGTGTCTGCCTTGACAGAAGGAAAGAGGTAATTCCCATTTTGAGATGCATGAGAAAATGAATATGCTACCAATATCTATTAAGAGGTTGCTGTGTTGTACAAGGTTTTATTTCCTTTTCAAGATTTTTGAAACATATGAGACTACAGGATTTATTTGGATGATAAGAAAATGGCTTTCTCACTTCAGGTGTATGTTACCTAACAATACCAGATCCCCATGCACATAACATGGTTGACGACTTATGGGATGATTAGATTTAGAGGGCCCTATATTCATTCATGCTGTGGGTTTATTTCAGTTAGAGGAGCTAACAATTACCTTTTTCCAGGTGGTCATCACAAAATGTTATCATCTGTTTTGCAATGCTTGCCTTCAGAGAATAATTGAAACACGTCGCCGTAAGTGCCCAGTTTGTGCGGCAAGTTTTGGCGTCAATGATGTCAAACCTGTATACATCTGATCATTATGGTTCCTGGCATCAATGGGTATGCCTACCGGTCCATGTGCACCTAGAAGTTCACTCCGACGATGATATTTCACATGTACTATATGATACTTTTTGCTCTGCTGAATCCAAGAAAAAACCACATCGCAACTGATAGAGGTTCCTTTCCAGAAATTGCTAGTAGTGTAGGTTTGCGCTTTCTGGATTAGACGCTGGAAGTGTTTTTTGATTTTTTTTGAAATAGTGTTCATGAGTTGCCCTCTTCATTTGACTGCTCCAAGAAACTGGGTGCTTTTTTGACTTGCTGCTTGCAGATTGAATTCAATCCAGTTCTATATATGATGGTTTTACAAGTAAACGAAGCAATGATGCAAAGCCCCGTTGTTTCCAAGTGTGTATGGATTAGCATGGAGCTTCATATGACTTTGGTCTTAGACTCTTAGGTTCTTCTATGCTGCTGTGTACAGATTTTATATCTCAATTTTGTTGGTAGTGTCTAGTTTGAGTTGTTTTAGGAGAAACAAGCAAAATATCAATGTTCAATCAGTAATTTTTCATTGTCAATTTGCACGCCTATACCCATTTGAATGTTCTGATTGAATAATACATCCTTATGAGTAAGCTTGTTTAGGGCATTCGGTTTTAAAGATCTGCATGTGTGTGTTGTGTGCTCGACTGCTCGTGTGTGAGACGGAGACGGACTTGCATCTTCTTCATCAACATCCTTATAATCATGGTTAGTTTCACCCCTGTGCTAAGGTTTGTAGAATATATGTATATAATTTACAGCCAATGGCGTTATCATCTATGACAAATATTTACTTTGGCTACTTGTTTAGGTAAAGTGGGTTCCCTTAAGGCACGGAATGTTCTAGATTGAACTCATGAAGCAACTTCAGCTGAAGAAGGTATGCTGTTGAAGTATAATTGTTGTCATGTTAATGCTGGTTTTTATCTTCTTTTTCTTGTTGAACTTGTTATCTTGGAGAAAATTATTATGTTTATGTATAGCTGAATGGATTATATTTTTATTCAAGTGTATGATCGTGCAGATACAATCTTCATGTGTTCCTATAGGAAGCATGCTGTGTACCTTCTAGCATGATAATTTTTTTCAAGATGATTTCCTCTAATAATAGTCTCATTTCGAATGTTTAGGTTGGTTGGAGTTGATCAATTCTTGTGTGATTAAGCTTTACTGTTTGTTAGTACTTATTTGCTGGATGAAAGTTTATTAAACTATCAATTCAGTCCGTTGTACGCTTGTAACGTAGTGCACATTGTTATTTTCCTTTTATGCATTGCATACGGCTCTATAATGAAATTAACCCCAACTTCCCGTCCAAGAAAGATAAAAATAAGATCTATCAACCGTAGACGGGAAATGATCAAAATGCCACCCTTCTTTTTTTTTCGAAGAAGTTCAAAAATACTATGATGGCTCCTCTGCTTTCTATTTTAAAATGGATTCTTTTTTGTCTTTGACTCAGCAATCCCAAAGTTTCGTTTTGAGCTAACCAAAAAAGGAAATTTGTTTTTTTCGCAGTCTTCTTTTATCCTAAAGAGGACTGGGAGGATGCTAGGTCTTTGTTCTAGTTTAATTTGAAACTACAGTAATTAGTTACCATAAAGATATAATCTTTGTTTGTATGCTTGACATGAAGGTAAGTGGAGGCAAAGGCCAAGTATTCACTTGCTTAATGATTGTGCTCTATTGCCTTCTTCCATTGCGATTGTTACAGGAATGAAATTTAGGTGAACATTTTTAACATAGCACAGGGGGCTCTTTGTAACCACGGTCAATTAATATAAGGGCAGATCTTATCCCTTATTAAAGATTAATTGTCATGTCTTTTGTCCTTGTAACAGTACATTCTTCGTAGTTTTGTGGTAACTGTAATTGGTCACAATGATTGGCACTCAGAAAGCACAATGTAAAAAAAAAGGACTCTGTTGAAGTGAATGTGGGTAATATAATGTCATATATGTAATGCTTAAACATGCTTGCCATTCTTGAACTGTAAAATATAAAATGCCAGTAACAAAATGTGCGATGGCTTGTCATGTTTGAATATTCTGCTGCAACAACCGTACTCACGACTTTTTGTATTTTAGCAGTATATGAGCTTGGTGGCTATTGTCCGTCCAACTCCTCTGGGCCAATGTGTATTATTGGAGTGAGATTGAGCTCTCACAGTTTGGGACCAGATGATAAGTTGGAGGTACATCATGTCTTTTTCATTCCAAGACTAAATGGTAAGGATCCAACCACGAATTTCTGATGTGTGTGTTGCTTTCCCAGACCGTACACGTTCAATAAATGAGTAGATATTGTTATTAGGTTTAGTTTGGAGAAGCTAATGTTATTCTTGGTGGCTCCAAATGGTGAAGGGGTGTTGAGAGAGGAGAGCCCCCCTCTCCGAAACACGAGCTTATATATAGTCAAACTGACAAAATTGTCTTCATATATTTGGAGAACAAAAGGTGGTGATTCATGATTGGTCGGGGTCTGTGGAAGGATCTCATCTCATATATCCTTCCCTGCCTTGAAATTTTGGTGATCAACACCTTCATTTTGAATCACATTCGATTAAATGCATGTATGTAGTTGGAATTATGAGTTGGGGGTAATGTTAATGCATCTAATATTGTCTGAATATAATCACTTGAGATATTTTTTTATGAACACATGAAACTAACAAGTAATTTGGTGAATTTCTAGTAACATGATGTTGTGTGCCCACACGGATATTGATTGGTTGAAATTCACTGATACCAATATTGCTCTCGGTTGCTGCAAAATCGACGCTGATATTTGAAGCTGAAATTCAATTTTGCTAATGCAAACTGAAACTTATATAATTGAGATGATTTGTTGGTGAAATTGTGGATCATGTGTAAAGTAGAGCTTGAAATAAAGAAAGAAAACATAGGATTCTTGAATGTTGAGACGTCTTCCCATGTGGGTTTCGTCCAACTATCTATGTGATTGTTAGAAACATTTGTTGTCTTTGTCTGGAATATTAGCATGTAGGTTAGGCAATCTATCATATTTTGCCTAATCTTTTCTACTCTCCTTGGTGGACGACTTCGTATTTTGAGGCCATTGAGTTCGAACATCAACGTTGTCTTTTAGATCAAGTCGGTCACAAACAATATAGTGATCTTGACTGGTGTTGTAGCTATTTGCGTTCGATTCTCATTCTCCGTAAGTATGGCATTTACGGATCCTATCATAGAATCGATGGTTTCCTTTTAGCGGTATAAACCTCAAATAGTGAAACCATAGACAATAGCATTTTGAAAATCATTTGTCAAAAGTTATAATTTAATGACCATCATTTCAAATCTCTATGATATTTGAAGAATTTTCAACTTTTTATAGGGAGCAAAAATATTTCATTTTCTTTCTGTGATGTTGTTACAAAGAAGAAAAATATCTGCTTTAAAGTTGCTAAATACAAATGGTCCGTACGGTTAACTCAATGTTAAATCACAAAAGTAGCTTTAAAAATTATGAATATAGTTCACTGTTATTGTCTTTAGCTAAGTGTAAGAAAACATTTGGCAATGCCTAAAAATCCTATCTTCTTCAATCACCATCTTTACATATAATCACCATCTTAAAAATCCTATCCAGATAAGAAAAAATTATCAATTATAGCCCACTTGCATATAATTTAGTGCCTTTTTTCTTTCAAACCAGTCCTACAAAAAGTTTATTAGACAAATGGACCAATAGTGTGACTATTTATTTAATTTAATAAAATGTGTGAATAAAGCTACTAACAGAGTTTGTGGGAAAGCAATTGATTGGGAATTCTACACCACTTTTAATGAGAAGAGTTGGTGTACTTGTTTTCTTTTTACCTTTCTTTTTCTATCCATCTTTTGTTTTCTATTTTTAATGCTTGTTATTCAATATAGATCAACAAATATAAATATAATAACAATAGTGATCGTAGAAATAAATGCAAATTAGAGTTGATTTCAAAATGTATGTAAACAAATAGAAATAACAATTTTTCATATTCTACCAAAGGAAAAGTTCTAATTAATTTTTTATGTCATAACTGATTTTATTAGATTTGGACTTCGAGTTACAGTATTTGAACATACGTGATGAGTTGCGTTAGTTTGCTAACTATCTTAATGTGCTACTTGCTAACTAATTAACACATTATATTAAAAATGTCAACACATTAACATGAATACGTCAACATAAATTTATTTTGACATTTTGCTTAATTTGCTACTTGTTCACTAATCAACATATTATATTAAAAATGTCAACACAATAACATGAGTATACCAACACAAATTTATCTTGACATTTATAAAATGTCAACACAAATTTGCATTGACATATTCATGTCACTGCATTGACATTTTTAATATAATGTGTTAATTTAGTTAACAAGTAACACATTAAGATGATGATTAGTATCACATCCCTTATTATAAATAACAAAGACTTCTACAACGAATGATAAAATATACTTATTAGGAGTATAATGGAGTAGTATTTATCTACTTTCAATTCTTTTACTAGTCATTAAGATGATCTCTCTAATGTATTATTATCATTATTTTCTAGAGAGAAAAAAAAGGCCCACCTCCAACGATCGTTGCTGTAAAATGTACTTTTTCATAATCATGAATTAATATTGGAATAAAAACAAAAGCTTATTAAGACAAAAAATGTACCAAGTCGATCGTGATGGTCTGATCGTACATCGTGTAAGTATGCTCATATATGATCAGTGTTCAATTAAGCATAAATTTATGCTTAACGTTGTATATATCGAGCTAAATGAATAGTTTCAACATTGTTAACAACTTAAAGTACTACTATCATGTATCAACATGATTAATTAAAAATTAAAAACTGAAAAACTCATTTAGAAGATTAACGTGCTTCAAAGAGAGAAACAACAAATATACATAATTTAGAAATATAAATGCACATGGAATTTGAAAGACAGCTAGAGTGTGACCAACCAATCACCTTCGACAATGTGGTCAATTAACTAAAATAATTTATACTATTACTATACATTTAATTAGAAGCATATGCTAACTTCTTGCCATTGGCTCTCGTTGAATTAGTCATTTCCGAATATTTTCATACTACTAGATTTTAATCAGCTCAAGTCTTAAGCGGTACTTCAAAATTTTCAACAAAGAACAAATATCTAGGTGATGGAATATTCTATTAATTAAATACACCGTTAAATAATTAAGATCTTGAATGCTGTTTGGCAACGTAATTAATGGCCACTAATCTCACACATGATGCTAGTCGTAGATGCCGCCGACCAATCATGTAGATTATGTCTCCCATTTGTTAATTTTAATTGTTATAAATAGTATTAACTATTAATTAAAGTATTTGTAGTTTTCTATTCACGAGCGAATTGAACTAAAATATGGATTCTAATTGGTAGAACTAAAATTTTTGTGTTTAAATTATTGCGATAATACTTGTTTCTACATTATGACAAGTGTACGTAATTGAAGAAGATTTCTCTTTGAATTTAATGGAAGTGCGATACTTTGATCTGTTATCTTAATCAAGTCGTTGCTTAATTAATCTATTTTTAGTTTATCAAAGACTTGGAACTTGGTATGAAGGTTGCAGAACTAAGTATTAATCTGCTGTTATACTCCTGTACAATTACCTATTTTGGAATATTTTTATTTTTGGTCAACTTCTGCCTGAACATATGACTTTCTTAAAACAAAATTACTGCACAATTACCAAGAACCCTAGGAGAAAATATTGTAGGTTTTCAACTAAAAATTAGCCTGAAAACATGAAGATTCACATGCAATTATCATTATATTTGTGTTGTAGTGTGAACCATTTGAGAAGTTCACACTTGTATGGATCAATTAATTTTTTTACTTTCACATATTTTAAACCAAATTCAGACTCAATATGGAGAATTACCCTCTTGGGCACTTTCATAAGGAACCTAGTTATTTGAAAATTAAGTTAAGATTTTGTATGTAATTGTTTGCACTTTGTAATCTATATCATTGTAATTATTACCTCATCGAATCCAAGAATAGTGACCCCCTAAGAAATTTATACTGCAATGGGTCCTAATTATATAATAAGTACTCTCTATTATGGTAATTACATATATAAAAAAATTTGGATGCAAGATATGTGTGGGCCCCAAAGAGATCGAGGAGGCTAAATGATTGGAGTGCATACTAGTAGAAAATAGAAATGAAGGAGGGAGATAGTGATGGTGAGATCACTTACCACTAGACCAAATAGTGAATAAAAAACAATAAAACTAAATGTGAATACATACCATACCTACCTATTGCCTATAATATCTTATCAATTCATCACAAGAGAGCAAAAAGTGTATTTTCTTGTAGCACATATATTATGAATTACTATAAATTTGATAGTACTAATA
Source organism: Salvia splendens (assembly GCF_004379255.2). NCBI lineage: Eukaryota > Viridiplantae > Streptophyta > Magnoliopsida > Lamiales > Lamiaceae > Salvia > Salvia splendens. The sequence continues at coordinate 3,946,820 of NC_056033.1, read as the reverse complement.
TAAAGGAATAGGATCGATGATGGTTTTTTGACCTACAAGCATACTTTCTTGAATATGGAAAAGTAAACTAAATTAATTGAAATTACATGTGTTATGTTCGTTTGAATCAAGAAGTAACTTTTTATGGGAAAACTCAATGAAAGATATAAGTGAAAATCTAAACCTATGACTTTAAATTACAAACTAGTTATCTACGCTGTTAGGTTTTTAAAAATTGCCAAGAACCCTGGATCATTAACAACAGTAGTGCTTATGTCAAATTATCATTAATTAAAATATTTCTAGAATAAATGCTTAAATATGTAATTACAAATAGTCACATTAACAAAGTTGAAAAATGGGTAAAGATGAATATATCTTTATTCCAGAGGAATAAAGCAGTTTGCTAAGTATTTAAGTAAAAAGTTAATTTATAATTATAAAATATACGTCGAAGGGTTCAATCTTATGAACCAAGAATAAAAAAAAATATAAAATATACGTCACAAACAAATGATTAAAAACACATGGTTAGTGTACTTAATTAATTAATCGCACATAAAATTATTCAAGAGTATTATACTACTCCATATGTATATGCACAATCATTATGCAATTTGTTGATTTAGATCACTACATTTGCAGGCTGCAGCATATGTTGTTTTTTCGTTGAGATTGCCAGATTGGGAAGGAGATCATAATCAACCACAAAAATTATTAAAAAAAAACAAAACTCAAACGGTCACATCATAAATAATTTTAACTCGTGATTAAAAGCAACTTATCATGGTGATAATGACACTGCGCGTAGTAATAATCCTCTTCATCTTTTTTCATAAAATAATATTATTTGCCCAAAATTAGAAAATGGTAGTTTGATACAGGACCGCAATAGAACCATGGAAAGAACATCCATAAATTGTATATTTTGGACTTATTATGTTAGCTACATGTTTCTACTAATCTTCCATTTTTTTTAATACATGCATCATATTTTGGGTAATTGAGTTGTATGATTTTTAAATTTTATAATTCTCTCTTAATTGGAGCAAAATCATGCAGTTTAAATTAATTTACACAATTATAGAATCAATGTGATATACTACTATAACACATAGTTTTCACTTAGTGCACATGCAATACATAATCATATTCAAATAAACACTTTGAAGCTATGAACACTTGTGCTGTTGTGAATAATGGGTAGAATGTCATTTATATTTGGTGTAACTGTATATATAAGTCAGTAAAAATCATGAAACTCGGTGTTGCAAATGGTGATTTATTCTCGAGAGTAAAAAAAAAAATAAAAAAATGGTGATTTATTCCATCACTAGGAGCGTAGTCGTCTTTTGACACAAAATATTTAATTTAGGTATGACTTTAAATTGAAATCCTATATTACTATATCAACTCGCCAAAATGCAGTGTATAGTATAGTGATATAGAATAATTGTTGGTTATTTTAGTGTAATTGGATTAACTTGATTGATCAATATTATCTTAATGAGACATCATATAAGTTTGGAAGTGCGGAGTGCACGTTTGTTTGAATTCATTATGATTAGACAGGGATTCGGGGGCAGCGCCCCCGAGTAGCGAGGTCCAAGGGGCAGAGCCATTGTCAGCTTGGAAATTTTTTATTTCCATTAAAGTTGTTGTATAGAAAATTCATCCGGAAATATAAATTTCGATAATTGAGGAACTAATTTGCAATTTTCGAAACCCGCCAAAAACTGTTAAAACAGTTATGAAAACGAAGAGACGCGTCGTTTCATTTTCAGCCTCTTCTTATTGATCATTTTCTGGTTCAAAGCATTATCGAAAAAATTAACATACGAATCTTCTACAAACCTGAATTGTATCTGATCAAATATTGGTAGAACCACCAAATTGATTTGATTTGAAAATATTTCACGCCTTTCAGGATATCCAATTGTTCACATTTAGTAAATCTCTCTAACAATAATTCCACAACAATAATTGGCTGACAACCCCTCAAACTATTATTCGATTCCTCCAAACCATATCTAGATCATACACATTTATTTCACTTTCAAGAACAAGATCAAAATGTCTGTTAGCTATCCCAAAAAATTCAAAAAATTGTAGAAAGAAAATAAATAAACTATATAAAAATAAACAATAATACTCGTAGAGCTAGCTGCACTCCCACAAGATCGGATCTTCTCCGGCCATCGGCCACGACGAAACATAGTAGCAATACCCGCCTCCGCGATCGGAGGCGGTGCTCAGGGACAGATCCGGTAAGTCGAAAAACGTGTCGTCGTCATGAGCCGTCGAAGCCGACTCTTGCAAGCTCTCCGTCGACGAGTACGAGCTCACGAGCCGAGGCTCGGCTTCGGCTGGGAATGTAGCAGCCGCCGCCTTCGCCGCCGCCGCCTGGATGTCCTTCGGCGAGGTGGAGGCCGGCCGGGGAAGGAACTGCGCCAGATGAGGGAAATTGAGATACGCCGCCTGCCCCTTGATGGCCAGCGCCGCCACGTCGTGGGCCCGCGCCGCCATCTCCCCCGTCGGGTATGTCCCCAGCCATATCCTCGACTTCTTCCTCGGCTCCCGGATTTCGCACACCCATTTCCCCCAATTCCGCTTCCGCACGCCCCGGTAAGCCGGGTGCTTCTCGGCGGCGCCGCCCCTCCGCCGCTTGCTGACCTCGTTGCCGCTCTTTTCGCCTTGAGACGACTTTGTTGTTTCGTTGCTACTACTACCCTTGTCGCGCTCGCTCAGGCTCTCGTTCGAGCAGGACGAGGACGTGGAGGCGGACGCGGACGCGGCCGAGGTGGTGGTGGAGAAAAGTTGGTGTTCAACTATATTCTCAAAGAAATTTTTGTGTTCCATACCTTGTGGGCTAAGACCTAAGTGAGAGAATATGTAATGTTGCTACATAAAGTAGGAGACTTTGGGAATATATAAGATTCTCTCACAAATTCGATTAATTTATACTCCTATAAAAGGACACAAAATACACACACTATACCACCCACATTACACACACTACACGCGATATTTTAATAATGATATGATAATTAAATCTAGATTAATTTATGTTAGGCCCATGATATCGTCCTAAAAATCCATGAAACTAATAATGTGAATTTGGACTATTAATAATGTGATTAGAAATATAGTGCCGAGACCCTATGTGTCGATACATATGGTGTTGGTATTAATTTTGGAAATTAATTAATAAAGGGGACCATGTAAATTTTGTGTATATTTATTTATAAACCATGAATTTGGAATTGGGTTGGTAGGGGCCGTCCCTTCAGGTAGGGTTATATTTACAAGGATTTCCATTAATTTTGTAGAAATCATTTATATCTATAACTTGAATGATCGAAGACTATTTTGCTACCCTTGGGCTTCAACATTTATTGTGACGTCCTTCTTCTGTCATTTCATTCAAATATTTAAATAAAGATATGCCGGCTACAGTAATCAAGAAATCATATTGAATAAATATACATAAAACTATAAAGTAGTACTAACATTTTATCAATCAAACAGTTTGTACCCAGGATAATTTACTTTAGTGCCCCTCAAAGTGAAATCTTATACAATTCATTCATTATAATTTTTGCAAAATTAACTCATGAAACAAGTGGTTAATTATACTTTATGATTAGAGATTGACCTCAAAGGTTACTTGCAAAATTAAAAAATAAGCATAATTACAATGTCCGACACCGACTCGTGTTTAAATTGGAGTGATATAAAATCAGAATCAGAATCAGCTGACAAATTCAATTTTTGAACCGAAACTTCTTCTGACTAGTTCAATTTGTGTAGCATATATATCACCGAATCGAATACACTGAATCTTTATGTTGAATATAATAGCGGCGCCATGAAAATCAAATTTGACTAAATTAAGATATAAGTTGGTATAATTTATAAATATTAAATCAAAATCAAAGTATATAATTGAGGGACAATATATTTTCCCATGTTTGCATACAAATATACATCTGGATTTTGTTGCTAGCGATGAAGACAGTGCCGCTAACATCAAGACACATGACCAAACTTATTTCACAGTGTGACAATTTATATGGCTGTAGATTTTGATAATAATTTCTCAACCATGCTATTCTGTGAATTTTATGTTTTCTATCAAATTAATGAAGCACAGATGGATCTGGAAAAATCGATTCCATAAATTTTTAAATTAATTATTTAAGTATGCCACTTAGTCACACATGGGTCACATGCTTGTGGGTCCACAATGCTCGACTAAGTGGGCCCTATCCAACATTTGATGAAAATTAGGCTTTAGAGCATTTCCAATAGAGATAGCCCAGTCATAGGCCAGCCATAGCCTAGCCACAAACTCCACCTGCCACATCATCAGCACTAAAAACTCCTCCTACCACATCATCATGACAAGCAACTGAACAAGTAATAGGCCAGCCATAGCCTATCCACAATAAACAAAATTATAAAAAACAAATAATTAACAATCACACAAAATACGGAATTAAATTTACGACACAGATACGGAAAAATTCAATAATAATATTAAAAATTAAAAAAGTACATTAATTAAAAAAAATTACATTAATTTTAAAAAAACTCCTCCTCCACAATAAACTCAATACGAACTGTCAAAGAAGGTAAACAACAATCTCATTACTGAAAATAGAAGTCAGCTTGCTGAGAAAACATGAATAAGGCACTAAACAACAGTCAGTTTATGATTAAAAGTATAGTGGAATAATTTAGATAAAAAAGAACTACCTAAATTGTGAGAGGATTAGTTACAGTTGAGGATACTGCTGAGATATCTGAAGTAGTAAAGGACTAAAGGCAGATGAATGATGGTAGAAGTGTTTAGGAAGGGTATTTATAGGGTAAAAAAGAGTCTGTATGCCATTTTAAAATATATCAAAGAAACCATTGCAGGTTCCCTAGAAAACACAATCATTAATTTGACCTTCTATATAGCAAAATAAAAATATATTACTAAAAACAATTTAGTTTCCAGAATATAATAAAACAATATGTACCACATAAATAAGCTAATTTTTTTAGTATATACAGTTCTATTATTAAAATTGGTCAAAGCAGACCCATTTAATTACTTAAGTTTATAACTATTAATCTTCATTTAAGGCCCACAGAACTTGTCATATTATTAACATGTGCAGATATACTATGTAAATGTGGCTTATTTACTGAAAATAAAACAAAACCAAATCATAGACAAATATAAGTACTATATCAGTCGCCTATATATGCAGAAAAGGAGAGAAGCAACATAGGAAGATGAAAGAGCAGAATCTACAAAATGATTACATATGAACATAGGTTACATAGCACGCATGAGAGCTTGAAGCCTACACTATGATTATAACAGAAATGAGTAGGATTAAAGAGAGAGAAGAAGATTAAAAAAAAGGTATGACATCTTTCCTTTATAAGTGCATCTAATTCTATCATCCATATCCTTCATATTCATTATTCAATAAATTCCAACTTATAATTACTCAGAAATTTCCTCATAATCATGAATAATGTACTATGTTCAATATTACAAATGCAGTAAGCTGACAAATGGTTCAAAAACTGATCACTTAAATTGAGTAAGATTTTGAATACTACTCATCCTAATTACTTAACAAATTAATACTTTTACAGTTTCTGATTTTTATTTAAAAAATGAATTTCTGACATGTCTTTTGATTCATAAGAATGAAAGGTTTTGAATGTGTATTTAACATATCAAAATTTTCTTTTTCACAGACAAAAGTCATGGGAAACTAACAGTAAATTAGTCAGAGCATTGGAAGAAGAAAAAATAGATATATTGTAATAAAATAATGGTATTTTATATCAAGCATATGGAAGGCTAACAAAAATAGGTGGTATTTTATATCAAGCCTATGGAAGGCTAACAAAAATATGTAGGCTGCAACCCTACATGGAATGATCAGTCCATACATAATTAATCACACATAAGATTCACATTAAACAAAGTGACTTTTACAATAAGATAATAAAAAAAGCTAAAATGGTGACAATATTTCATGACGTTTCCCGCCTAAATGTGGGCCCAGTAACACTTCTGTAAATTTTCCAAACAAGTTTCCTTTATATTAGTATAGATTTGTTTAGGACTAATATATTAGTAATATTACGTGGATGTCACTAATTATTTAGTCGACAATCTATGACTGGGCTGGACAACCTTTAAGTAGGGGTCCTGTGAATTCGATTTTTTTGGTTGGGTTCAATTAAAACTAAGTGTAATAACATTTTTTTATTCTAATGGTTGGACTTTAGTAGAGGAATGATATCCTACATACATGATGTAAGCATTATCCGTAAGTACCACATTCACTTAAGGCACATCTAACGTCGTTTATTTTATTTTATATATCTAGTTTGATTCTAATACATTAAAAAATATTATTGACAATATTTACAAAAATCAAAGCTCGATTTATTCGTTTCTCTATAATTTCAAATAAATGAATAAAATGATAAATAATATATTCAAGTGTCTATTCAGTTCGTCTCAAGTATGACAATGTTTCTTGATCTTAGGCACCACTCCAATTAATTATCTAAATCTTCTTCTTTTAAAAATTTTCCAGTAGCCACCGATTTATCCAACGTATATAAGACTGATTTAAATTCTTGAAAATTGTCAAATGACACAAATTAGTCATTGGTTGTCTATATAAATTTTTTTTGTGTGTGTTTTTTTTACGATGTATTCTTCTTTTCGTGTGTTTTATATAAAGATTTTGTTTTTATCAGTCACCAATTTTTAGTACTTCAGATTTTGTTGTATAAACAAAATGAGAATATCTTAGCCTGAGGTAGGCTCCCACTAATTTTTATGTTTATTAATTTCAAATTTTATAATATTGGACTCGAGCGTATATTTTCTGCTTAGTCCGACGAGGGACGAGCATGTTTACCACTGATGGGGTACGAACTAAACCCTAATGGCAAGCCCAATAACAGTGACGGCCCATCAGCCCAGAGCCCAAGAAAGAGTATCTGTTCGGCACCAAAGAGTTCGGCACGACCAAAGAGTTCGGACTCAGCCTACAGCTCGGTAAAAGCCGACCAGTCAAGCTCTCCTCTCAGATCGGCAAGAGCTGATCGGTAAAGTCCAGCAGTTCGGTCTCAGCATTCGACCGAACTAGGAGTTAGTGGACTCATGAAAGGCCTCCACGACCTCCGCTATACCCACGATCTATTTAGTGGTACGAAGCAGTTATTGAGCAGTTATTGCTCACCCACGATCTTGTTAGTGGGGCTGCAAACCACGATCCTAGTTCAATGTATAAATAGAACTTAGATCAGATAGAAAAGGGTTAAGCTCTCTAGAGATAAAAAATCATATAGCAAGTCTGTGTTGTAAGCTGTAATCCCAGATCAAGCAATACAATCTTGCCCTCCCTTCTTCCCGTGGACGTAGATTTACTTCAGTAAATCGAACCACGTAAATTCTTTGTGTCGTAGTCTTTATTCTCTATCAGCATTTACTAACATCAGAAATTCGCGGATCCATCACTGGCGCCGTCTGTGGGAAACAGAGAACAAAATTTGTGATAAAGCGAATTTTTGATCCATTTTTTCCACCCAAAAAATGCATACCAGATCGCAGAGTACCCGTATTCCTGCCCGTGAGAACCAGGAGGAAGCCAATCCATCCCATAGGTCTGGAAAACAGCCTAGGGATAAATCCACCACCAGTTCTCATGGCGAAGGAACAAGCCGCTCCAAAAATCGTCCCACTGAGTCTTCCCAGCAGCCCGATTTGAATGAGGCTGTCAAGCAGTTTTTGGCGGCGAAGCAGGAGGAATTCTTAACCTTCCTGCAAAAAAGCCAAAAGCAGCCGGAGACGAAAACGACGGATTCTCCTTCTCCCTCCGCACAAGAAAGTCACTACCGCAGTAGTGTCGCATCTCCCAGGAGAAAGAATCCCCGTCCCCAACATGTTCCAGTTCCTCCTCGGTACCGGAATCACAGGAGAACTCAATCTCCTCCATACCGACGAGATATCGGATTCGCCGTGTACGGAGCACTGAAGACTCCGTTCTCGGACGACATCACCCGAACTCCCCTACCACAGAACTACCGAACTCCGTCGATGACTTACGACGGGCTCGTGGACCCTCACGATTTCTTGGGGCGCTATCAATATAACATGGCGAACCAGGGTCTCAACGAGGTCCACATGTGCAAGCTGTTTCCCGAGCTGCTCATCGGGAACGCGAGAAGGTGGTTCGATAGCCTCCCCCAGGGCAGCATCAGATCTTACCGAGATCTAATGGATGCCTTCCACAGGAGGTTCTTTCAGAAAGCGGAAGCCCGAATCACTTCGGCTCAGCTGCTTTCCATTCGTCAAGGTCGCGATGAAAAAATCAGCGACTTTATGACAAGATTCCACAAGGAATGCCTGCAAGTAGACGATCTCAACGATCTGCTTGTCATCTCGGCATTCCAAAATGGAATCCTGCCCGGAGCTCTCTACAGGAAGCTCGTTGAGTGCGGTCCGCAGACAGCTCAGGAAATGTGGGACATTGCGGACCAATACTCCCGGGCCGATGAGGCAGACCGTCGCAAACGGTCGTTAGACAGCTCATCGACCCGAGGAGACAGAAGGAAGCCCGATCATAGCGATCAGGGGCATCCTCGCCGGACTCCATTTGAAAGAATTCAAAGGGCTCCGGTGCAAGACAGATTGGGACCCCGTCTCAACCCCGAGAAGCCGCCCGCTCAGTTCGTACCGCTAAACAAGCCGAGAGCGGAAATTTTCGAACTGCACTCTGACCTATTCGAAAAGCCAAAGCGGATGACGAAATCAGCCGCGCGCCGACCACAGGATAGCTACTGCTCCTACCATCAAGACCACGGTCACGATACTGAGGAGTGCAGAAACTTGGCTGCAGGTATCGATGTTCTTGTGAAGGCAGGGACATTGAAAAAATACCAAAGCAAGCAGCCAAAGAAGAATAAAAAGCAGAGTGGTGCGAACTGCGCTCCTCAGGATCCGAAAAGGCAGCCGGATCCCGAAGACGATGACGAGCCGCAATATGATGGAGTAATCCAGACTATTGACGCGCTCCCTGCCGGGAAGACCAAGTCGTCCCTAAAGTCAGAGCGCAGAGGCTCCAATCGAGAGGAGCCAACGCATAAAAGGCTGAAGCAGGACGAAGTGATTACGTTCTCGGCTGCTGACCCCGTCCCGGCCATCTCTCCTCACCAAGACGCCATTGTCATCCAAGCCGGAGTGGCAAACAAACTGATCCACAAGGTGTTTGTGGATACAGGAGCGTCGGTTAGCATTCTTTTTAAAGAGTGCTTTGACAAACTAGAAGTGGACCCAGCTCGGCTCAGTCCGGCTCCGCTTCCCCTAAAGAGCTTCGCCCAGGAGGACACCCGCCCTGAAGGTATTATCAGCCTTCCGATCACGGTGGGGAAAGCGCCTACTAGCTCCAGTACGATGATTGAGTTTTTCGTGGTGAAAGCTCGGTCCCCGTACAACATCATCCTGGGAAGAGACTGGCTCAACACAGTTCGGGCCGTTTGCTCCACTTATCACCTCACCATCAAGATCCCTACTAAAGGAGGGATAGCGGTCATCCGAGGTGACCAAAAGAGAGCAAAGGAATGTCTGCAAATTGCGCTTAGAAGTGCCGAGCAGTCAGATCGGCACCACCAAGCATAGCAATCACAGCAGCCGGAGTCAGAGGCGATGACCGAAGTCATACCGGAGCCGAACTCGATGACAGTTCAGCTGTACGAAGACGATCCATCCAGAACGGTTAAGATCGGCTTCGCGGGAACGCCTCTACTTCGGGAAAAAACCATCCAGCTCCTCAAGGAGTATAAAGACGTCTTTGCATGGTCTCCGTTGGACATGACCGGAGTGCCCCCCGAGGTAATCACTCATCGGTTAAATATTGATCCTTCGGTCCGGCCGATAAAACAGAAGCAAAGACTCTTTGCGGCAGAACGAAGTCAAGTCATCCATGACGAAGTCCGTCAATTATTGAAGGCGGATGTGTTATTCGAAGTAAAGTATCCTTCGTGGGTGGCCAATCCTGTCATGATCAAGAAAAAGGAAGGAGGATGGCGGATGTGCATAGATTTCACCGATCTAAATAAGCACTGTCCCAAAGATTGCTATCCCCTTCCGAACATAGATAAAAAAGTAGAAGCTTTGATAGGCTTTGAAATTTTTTGTTTTCTTGATCTGTACAAAGGATACCATCAAGTTTTAATGGATGAGATTGACGCTTCAAAAACGGCCTTCATTACTGATTTCGGCATTTTCGCTTATAAAAAGATGCCATTCGGTTTAAAGAATGCCGGAGCCACTTATCAAAGGATGGTAGACAAGCTTTTTCGGCACCTGATTGGAAAGGAGGTCGAAGTGTATGTTGACGATATAGTCGTCAAAAGCAAAAGCACTTCGGAGTACGAGCACAACCTCAAGTCCACTCTCAACGTGCTCAAGAAAGCCAACCTCAAACTTAATCCCCAAAAGTGTACCTTTTTGGTAGATTCGGGAAAGTTTCTGGGTTGTTGGGTTTCAAAGGACGGACTCAAGGCAAACCCCTCAAAAGTTCAAGTCGTTCAGAACATGGCAATGCCGAAGTCCATACATGACGTGCAAAGGCTAACCGGATGTCTAGCCGCACTGAATCGATTCCTTTCCCAAGCAGCCGAAAAGCAACTGCCGTTCTTCAAGGTGTTGAAAAAGGCACCAAAGTTCGAGTGGGGAGCCGAGCAGAAAAAGGCCTTTGACGAGCTCAAAAGTTATCTAGCCGAGCTTCCTATTCTCTCTGCTCCAACCGAAGCCGAAGTAATATTCTTATACTTAGCGGCATCGGATCAAACCATCAGCGCGGTGCTTGTACGAGAAGAAGGCCTAAAGCAGCTTCCCATCTATTTTACAAGCCGAGCATTAAGAGGTCCAGAAACCAGGTATCAACCTCTGGAAAAGATTGCTCTGGCATTAGTAAATGCAGCAAGGAGACTGCGGCCATACTTCTATGCTCACAAGGTATGCGTCTTAACTGATCTGCCACTTCGGCAAGTGTTGACCAAACCAGAAGCATCAGGCAGAATCGCCAAGTGGGCTATAGAGTTGGGAGAGCACACAATTGAATATTTACCTCGGAAAGCCATCAAGGGACAAGCCTTGGCAGATTTTCTTGCAGAAGCAAAGTTCGATCAAGCAATTCCTGTTATTGCCGAACAGAAGAATTCTGCCAAGGCCGAACTAGCACAGCCCTTGGAATCCGAAGTAGAGCCGCCGGACTGCTGGAGCGGATTCGTAGATGGAGCTTCGAACAAGATGGGAAGTGGAGCTGGTATTTTACTTGTCGCTCCCGACGGACACGAGGTAGCCTACTCACTTCGGTTCCTATTCCCCACTACTAATAATGAAGCCGAGTACGAAGCCCTCCTGGCCGGACTCCAGTTAGCGCAAAGTCTGCTCGTCAAATCTCTCAAAGTCCATTGTGATTCACAAGTCATAGTAAATCACATGTTGGGTACAAGTGAAGCCCGTGACGAGAGAATGAAGAAGTATTTGGACAAAGCGCAAAGCATCAGCCGAAGTTTCTCCTATTTTCGGATAATCCGCATTCCCAGAGCGGAAAATAGCCGAGCAGATACCTTAAGTAAGTTGGCCTCAGATCCGAGCTCAAAGGCGGAAGAATTAATGCACCGAAGCATTGATGAAGCCGAGGTACACTCAGTATCCAGCTCGCCGAACTGGATGACGCCGATCTTGCAGTATCTGGATCAAGGACAATTGCCCGAGGATAAGAGAGAAGCTCGGAAGATCACGTGCCGAGCACTTCGGTACGAACTTCATGAAGGAGTCCTCTTTAGAAAGTCTTACCTTCAGCCGTTATTGCGGTGCGTAGGACCAGAAGAGACGGACTACATCCTCAGAGAAGTTCATGAAGGATCGTGCGGTAGCCACATCGGAGCCAGAGCTTTAGCTAAAAAAGTACTGAGATGGGGATATTATTGGCCAACCATGGTACAAGAGGCAGTGCAGCTCGTCAAGAAGTGTACGAAGTGCCAAATTCATGCAAATGTCCCAAGGATGCCGCAGACCGATCTATACACTATGCAAAGCCCTTGGCCTTTCATGCAATGGGGAATAGACATAGTGGGACCACTTCCTCAAGCTCCTCGGCAAATGAAATTCCTTATCGTTGCCGTGGACTACTTCACGAAGTGGGTGGAGGCTGAGCCATTAGCTACGATAACGAGCTCAAAGGCATTGGACTTCGTCTGGAAGAATATAGTGTGCCGATTTGGCATACCCCACATCCTCATCTCGGATAATGGGACTCAGTTCACCGACAAGACGTTCAAGAATTGGTGCCAAGAGCTGAACATTCAACAGCGGTTCACTTCGGTCTCCCACCCCCAAGCAAACGGACAAACGGAAGTAACGAACCGGATTCTGGTGAAAGGGTTAAAAGCTCGGTTAGAACAAGCCAAAGGACAATGGGTAGAAAATCTCCCTCAAGTCCTATGGTCCTACCGAACTACACCCAAAACCTCCAACGGTGAAACTCCGTATAGTCTGGTGTACGGCACTGAAGCCGTAATTCCGGTGGAGATCGGCGTACCCAGTCCCCGAACTCTAAATTTCTCCTCAGAAATGAATGACGATGGACTGAGAGCAGAACTAGATCTCGCCGAAGAAAGAAGAGAATTGGCGTGCATAAAAGCAGCCAAGTATAAGGAGCAAGTAGCCCGGTATTATAACCAAAGGGTGAAAAAGCTTCAATTTCAAGTGGGAGATCTCGTCTTGAGAAACAACGAAGTAAGCCGAGCAGAAAAGCTGGGCAAACTCGAACCCACATGGGAGGGTCCATATCGGGTGTCAGAAGTCCTCGGCAAAGGGTCTTATAAATTGACTCACATGTCAGGAGAACAAGTACCCCGAACATGGCACGTCTCCAACCTCAAGAAGTTCCACTTGTAAGAGACAAAAGTCCGGTCAGTCCGTCTCGTGTCTAGTTCGGTCATAGGGGTATATGTTTTTATTTGTTTGTTTCTTACTTGTACCTTTTACTTGTCGTTTTTTAAAAAAAATGTTTAAAGTTTTTTTCCTTCATCTTTTTCATTTTTTCTCTATGTGTTTTGTCTCTATGTGCTTGTCGTCTCTTACAAATGGTACCAAGGTATATCGTTCTTTAAAGACTGATCCCCTTTTTAGATCGATTATTAAAGACTATTGTGAGTCCAAGCTTCTAAGGAGGATATAAGACCACAATTCAGCTTAACAAGCAGTCCGTCTGAAACGAACTGCAATAAGCCAACGATTGTGAGTCCAAGCTTCCAAGGAGGATACAAGACCGCAATTCAGCTTAACAAGCACTTCGTCTGAAACGAACTGCAATAAGCCAACGATTGTGAGTCCAAGCTTCTCAGGAAGATACAAGACCACAATTCGGCTTAAGAAATAAGCACTTCGTCTGAAACGAACTGCAATAAGGGAAAGTCCGATCCACGCGATAAACCTCGCCGAATTAGGACGACCAAGTTCGGTCAAAGAAGTTTACCTCATAAGACCGGGGACGACCATGTCTAGTCAAAGAGGTTTTACTGCATAAGACCACTTCGGTTAACTGGGAAAGTCCGATCCACGCGATAAAACTCGCCGAATTAGGACAAGGGAAAGTTCGATCCCGGCGACAAAAATCGCCAAATTAGAACACAAACCAAGTCCGGTCAAAGATGTTTATTTCATCAGACCAAAGACGAGTCCGGTCAAAGATGTTTATTTCATCAGACCAAAGACGAGTCCGGTCAAAGATGTTTATTTCATCAGACCAAAGACGAGTCCGGTCAAAGATGTTTATTTCATCAGACCAAAGACGAGTCCGGTCAAAGATGTTTATTTCATCAGACCAAAGACGAGTCCGGTCATAGATGTTTATTTCATCAGACCAAAGACGAGTCCGGTCAAAGATGTTTATTTCATCAGACCAAAGACGAGTCCGGTCAAAGATGTTTATTTCATCAGACCAAAGACGAGTCCGATCAAAGATGTTTATTTCATCAGACCAAGGACCAAGTCCGGTCAAAGAAGTTTACTTCATAAGACTAAGGACCAAGTCCGGTCAAAGAAGTTTACTTCATAAGACCGAGGACAAGTACGATGAAATTTTTTCGCTAAGCTGTAAATACAGTGTTAGAAGCGAAAACAAAATTTCATTTTTCAAATCTTGTTCGGCATACAACTCCGCTACCCTACAAAATGGCGTTACGCTATTACAAAGGACTATTCTACTGTCCAGGGTTGCTGAAGTTAAGCCACCTATCTGCAAAATCCTCTGGAAGCCGAGTTCGGTTGTTCCGAGCAGATGAAGAATAAGCAGGTCGACGAGATGCTATCCTCGACCCAACACCTCTTCCGCGAGCCCCAGAAGCTCTAACCCCTCGGCGATGAAGAGTCTCTGCAATAAGCATCTGCTGATCTTGCTCGCTCATAGTCACAACTCCTCGGCGAATTTCAGTCCGTCCCTGTCTTGACGATTCCGGTTGCTCCTGAGCCCGTTCTCGTCTTGACGTTTCCGGCTGTTCCGGAGTTCGTTGTTGACTGGGAGTAGGATTTTGAACAAGGGAACCAGAGGCTTGATCTGGAGTGCGAGCATCTGTTGGCGGGAAATCCCTAAGGAATCTCCCGATTGAGGGACGCCGGGAAAGAATGATGTCGTACCGAGAAGCCCAGCGCCGCAATGATTTCACAACTTGTTGGCAAGCCGAGCTCTCCAGCGCATTGTTCCTCCGGAGTACATGATATTCCTCCCACAGTTCGTCAACTCGACTCTGAACATCTGATATGGTCACTCCCCCGCGCACACGGATGTAATCCTCGTACGCAGTCCTCTCAGCAATGGTCGTATTCAGCTCGGCCTCCAGATCCTTCTTATCGGACTCTAAGTCCTTATTATCGGCCTCCACCTTCACTAAACGAGCCAGAAGCTCGTCATTCTTCGTCTGATCGGCTATAGCTCTTTTCTCAGCTTCGTCTAAAGCCGAAGAGTACAGCCGTTTCCAGTGAAGTATCTCCATCTCCTTTGAGTACAAAGCAGCTGTATTAGTTCGGCAGCTGTACCGAGCAGATAGTAAAATACAACAGGAATAAAGGCGAGTACGAAAAGCTATACGAAGACAAGTGTAGAGAATTTTTCATTCACAAGGAAAATTTTTACACTAGGAGGGCTTCAAGGCCATTTTACAAGGAAGAAACTAGACTAAGAGAAGGGAGACGAAATCATACTCCGCCAGCCTCGTCTCCGGCTCCTTGGTCTGGTTCAGCTTCTTTCTCCTGAGCTACCTCAGCCTCGGCCTCGCATCCTGCCGGCCTCGCCTCCGCCTCCTGATCGGCTTCCTTCTCCGGATGCCCGGCCCGCTCGACTTCGGCCTCCAGCTCCAGCGACTCGGCCTCACCCTCTCCGTTGTAAGTCGAAGCGGGTGAAACGGGTCCCACGGAGGCAAAGATAGCCTCCAGGTTCTCGTCCCGATCAGCTCGACAACTCCGGACTCGGTCTGCAGAAAGCAGGACCGAGGATGAAGCGAGCTCCTCAAGGAGCGGCAGATTCTGAAGCCGAGCTGCTATCTCTCGGCTGTACAGAGGCAGCACGACGTCGGCCCCCTGCTCGCCCTTATCGGTAATTAGCCTTACCAGACTACCGACAAAGGCCGAGAACTGGCTGCTCAAAAAGAGTTTCTCCGTGTAAACACGGAGAGCCTCCCCCTGGGCAGCCACGGCGGCAGCCTCCTTCTGAGCCTCCCGGTGCTTCGTCTGCTCTTGCAGGATGATGAGCTGGTTTTTGGCTGACCGGGCTTCATCCTGAGCCGAGATCCTAGCAGCTCGGGCCCTCTCAAATTTGGCCTCAGCCTGTTCGGCCAGACTACGAGCAAGATGCAACTTCTTCTGCATCTCCTCGTAGTCGTGGGATGCTTTGGAGAGCTCCACGGAGACGAGCTTGGCTCTCTGAAGATGAACAAGGAAAAAACTCAACAGAATGGCCATCAAAAAATGTGGAAAAGAAGCCAAGTCAGAAAGCTTACCTCCACAAAATTCGTCGGCCATTGAAAAGGCTCAGGGACGTGTTCCGGGATGTCTGCAACCACCTCGGAGATGACCAGGTCTTTCCCCGGCACTCTTGGGGACTCATGAAATTTCCCCTTCCCTTTAGCCGAACACGACTCCGGCACTTTCGGATCCGAAGAAGAGGTTTTTTGCCTCTTCGGATTCTTCTCGGCTTCAGACGCCGAGCGAGGGGCTCTCTGCCTCTCCGGCTCCACAAGCTCGGAGGACTTTCGGATAGCCTTATTCAGCATGTACACTGCCAAAAAGCAAGAAAGCAAAGTCAGATTTTCTTCGTTAAAGCAGTAGAGCATAAAGATAAAGAGAAATCCTCACCCTCGGCCTCTTCGTCCGAAGACGAGATGTCGAACACGACGTCGCCCTTGACGAGCTCAGACTCCGTGTATTGTTTCCTAACTATGGGAATCTTGTTGAGCTCGCCATCGAGCTCGTCCAACGGTTCAGGCCGAGGATGACGGATAACGGATTTCGGCCCTCTCCAGGGAAAACTAGGAGCCGCGGTCCTATCATAATAGAAGAAGCGGTTTTGCCACTTCGGCCACTTCGTTTTACAAAAGGCCCTAAAGGGCTGTACAGGGATCAAGTAAAACCAAGACCCCTTCCTCTTAAATTGAAAGAATTTAAGGATCGCCTTCAAAGACAAATCCCTTCCTAACTTACGGAGTTCGGCAGCGAAGGCCGACAAGTGCCTCCAAGAGTTCGGAGTCACCTGGCCTAAAGGAAGCTGAAAAAAATCTAGTAAATCTATAAAGGCAGAAGGGAGGGGGAAACGAACCCGCATTCTAAGCTGGCCTCGTACACGGTGGCGTAACCCTCCGGCGGGGAGTCAGCCCTATGATCACCGTCAGGTACCACCGCCTTCCCCCCAGGAAAAAAGTATTTTTCGGGTAGGGATATCACAGTATCCTTACTCAAAATACTATGGAAATACTCTACGGTCTTCTCCCCGGACTCTTTCCGGCCAGAAGACCCCTTACCGCCTTTCCTACCGCTACCCGACTCCGAAGAAGAAGAAGAAGACATTTTTCTTACTTTTTGAACGTGAAGAAAGTCTGAAGAAGCTCTTGAAAGCGGAAGAAAATTTCTCGAGAAAGAGAGAGTATAGAAGACGCAACAGCAAAAGTGTTCAAATGAGGAAGAAAGAGCATATTTATCAGATTCGGGAAAGATTTCGAAATCGTTGCGCTGTTTCGAATCCCACCTTTTCAGGATTCAACGGCCGGATTTTACTGTCGCATTTAATGCAGGCACGCGCAAGGCACGTCCCCTGACGTCAGCCTCCCCCTTACCGTTATCCAGAATGCCGAAGTGACTCACCTCGCCGAAGTGATTCACTTCGCTTTTCGGGGGGGGTAGTGATGGGGTACGAACTAAACCCTAATGGCAAGCCCAATAACAGTGACGGCCCATCAGCCCAGAGCCCAAGAAAGAGTATCTGTTCGGCACCAAAGAGTTCGGCACGACCAAAGAGTTCGGACTCAGCCTACAGCTCGGTAAAAGCCGACCAGTCAAGCTCTCCTCTCAGATCGGCAAGAGCTGATCGGTAAAGTCCAGCAGTTCGGTCTCAGCATTCGACCGAACTAGGAGTTAGTGGACTCATGAAAGGCCTCCACGACCTCCGCTATACCCACGATCTATTTAGTGGTACGAAGCAGTTATTGAGCAGTTATTGCTCACCCACGATCTTGTTAGTGGGGCTGCAAACCACGATCCTAGTTCAATGTATAAATAGAACTTAGATCAGATAGAAAAGGGTTAAGCTCTCTAGAGATAAAAAATCATATAGCAAGTCTGTGTTGTAAGCTGTAATCCCAGATCAAGCAATACAATCTTGCCCTCCCTTCTTCCCGTGGACGTAGATTTACTTCAGTAAATCGAACCACGTAAATTCTTTGTGTCGTAGTCTTTATTCTCTACCAGCATTTACTAACATCAGAAATTCGCGGATCCATCAACCACCTATATAACGTAATTAACATTGATTAGATATGTGATCAACATGTTAATAAAATGTAATTTGTCTAGATATTACTATGTGATTTGACGGTTTTATTATGTATTAAGAGTCAAATTGGACTTCTAATTTGGCCGGGCAATTTTGAAAAGACATCAATTGCATGAATCTCTAATTAGTTACATAAAAAATTATTTATTATTTGACTCTGGACACACATACATATAGATATATTATGTATATAATCCTAATTGGGGCACTATTAAAGTGGAATGAACATGCATATCCTTGATCATGCACTATTTCATGAGTTTGTAAATTTGTCATCTCTTGCCTACTTGCCTAACAATCTTCCAAAAACCCCATTTCATCTTCATATGATCATATCCCAAAAGATACTACAAGAAAAATAGAAAAAGAGGCACACTTCACGTGGGCCCTAATTAATTTTTAATTTTGACTGGCAATCCTAATTAGAAATAGTGATATGAACTGAATGGGTGTACAATACATTTAATTATTTAAAAGTTTTGCCTTAAAAAAATGAGAGATGTTGGTCGTTAATATCATGAAACTTTCAAAAAGTTGAGTCTTTCCCATGAATTTTTAATTTGGTAATAATATTACGAACTTTATCTGAGTTTGAGTATTTCTCACAAACGAAAAAATTCCAGCTATATTAATGGATTGAAGAATAATTTTGGAGGGTATCCTTAAAGAAAAACTATCCTCAAAGATTGAAGAACATGGAGCTCTCGAAGTTGTTGTCGAGAAATTATGAAAAAAAAAATCTATATCATGATATTATTTGCCGTAATTTTTCACCGGTGGGAAATAACAAACTCAGGTAAAGTTTGTGATATTATTTGTCAAGATTAAAGTTCATGGGAAATGCACAACTTTTTAAAAGTTCCATAATAGTATGGGCCAATATCCCAAAAAAATATAAGACTCCTTTGAAGAGAGAAAATCATAAGTTGGGATAACTTGAGGTTATATAATACGTTAGAGAGAAATCATAAGTTAGAAGAGAAAATTAAGAAAATACTATTCTATGAAAGTAGAAGCGTGATATAGTAAATTAACCATTTAGTTTAGTCAATGAATTGTTACTTATTAAGATCATTAAGAAGGTAAAATGTGGCTGAGAAACTCTTTGTAGTCGATTTTTGCAGCTTATTAATGTTTAGGAGATTATTTTGCTAAAGCTCATGTAATGTAATGACATTACATAGGGAACTTAAATTTGATGGATATATATATGAAAAGTATTGATCATAATATAGTACATGCATTATTTAAAAAAAGCAAAGACAAAGACCATCTATAATCTATATATGTATTAATACTATTAATTGGTATGGGACCGAAGCTGCTGGAATTGTGGAGTTGATCCCCTGCATTGCGGGAGTAGGAATAAGTCGCTCTAACACTTATTTTTCATTCACTTATAAATCATTAGATCATCGTGGTTGTGAATTTTCGTATAATACAATGCAATATTTATTGTCAAACATGCAGAAACACGTTGAATCATATTTCTATTTTCAATATGGTATTAGAGTGAGTTACTGATTATGGATCAAAATTAATTAATCCAATTCAAAAATAAATTGTCCAGCTGTATATCTGGGCTTTAAATTTGGGTCAGTGATTAGACAAAACAGAAGAAAAGTCTAATCCTCCAAGGTTCATCTTGAAGGATCTGAGGGAGGATATTGGCAAGTGAAAGCAAAAAGTAACTAAATACAATATCCTACATCAGTGCAAAAATAAAAACTGAAACCACTATATAAGTCTAATGGATCGTTCCATCTATTACTAATTAATTTTAGGATGTAATCTGCATTAATTATACAAGCACTCAACTAAATGATTTTTCTCAATGTGGCAACGAAGAAATCCAAAAGTTCCAGGGGATTACCTCCAGGAAGAGCGGTCGGCGGGGAGCGGCAGGAGCGAGCTCGACATCATCAGTGCCGCCTTGTCGACCTACCAATCCCTAAATTACAAACCGTTCAAGTACCTCAGCGTTTGGCAGGAGGTGCGTGTGCATCCGAGGTATAGGAGAGGCGTATCATCCTCCTCCAGCTCCTCCAGCAAACGGTCGAGGTCGGTATCCCTATCCGACGCCGGCGAGGATGAGGTGGCTAGCCAGCTTGCCGGAGCTAACTTGGATAGCCCCGACGCCGGCCCGAGTTGTAACATCCCTAACCCAAAACATGCATCATTTTATATTTTACTTTCAATGCATATTATATATATTTTATGGGTATCATAAGAATGATTTTTATCTTTCATGACTAATGAATAGAATTGTTTATATGTGTATATAAGTTAAACGGAATTATAAAGTTAGATGATTAACTTAATTGAGTTATATGCATATAATATATATTTTCTTTAATTATCATATACTAATAGTATAAGTGATATGCATATAATATATATTTTCTTTAATTATCATATACTAATAGTGTGTGCATATGTGTCTTTTTGTAGATGGAAGTAGATGTGCATGGGTATTATATTATGTAAACCCAAATATATACTAAGTACTTACCATGAAGATGAGATTTGGGATAAGGACTCATTTTAGAGAACCACGTGTAGACTTATAAATGTAGGATTGCAATTATTTAGTCATTTGAAGTACACGTATTAACACAAAAAAGGGAGTCATTTAATTAATATATGTGAGTCGGTTTATTTGACTATATTACTAAAAAAAATGGAAAGAATTACGATGGAAATATGAGTTTAGCTAGCAGAGAGTGGGAGATTTAAAACAAGGGAACTTTTAAGTTAAAAAAAAATTAAACGAGAAGTTGGAGTCGGAAGGCAGAAAAATAGCCCGAAGGTAGAAAGGATCAAGGAATGTAGATCGGGAATCAAGAGCTAGTGTTCGACCAGATTACCTATCATGATAAGGTGTGTATAAATCACACTTTTAGTTTTACATTTGTTATGTGGTTGATTGTTATATGTTGAATTGGAGTGAATTATTGGATTATATGGTGTGAAATTGATATGATTATGTGTTATTTGATATAGATGGTGGAATATGATATGGATATGTGATTGGTGCAAATGATATGTTTATGATACTGATTATGTGAATCATGTGATTAAAGAGGATCTGTGACAGCCTTGTACTGGATCTGAAATTACAGAGGGACCTATGAGTCCAAATACAGAGGGACCTATGAGTCCAAATCATAATGGGACCTACGGGTCAATCATAGAGGAATCTCGGGCAGATACCAGGCTTGACTGTTACAGAATAATAAACTGAATAGAGTGGCATATGCATATGAATATGAAATGGTTTGTTTTTAAATTATGTTATATATATTGTTTCTGATTATATGTATTGATTGCTTTTATGATAAGAGATTTATTTATTATAAGAGTATACGTCAGAGGGGTTGAGGTGTGACACGAGTAGTTCCCAACGCCGACCGCAAGGAAGGAAGAAGGCAACGGCCAACCGCCGTCGCGCCGCGACTCCATCCGCCCCCGCTCCCACTCCCTTTGTGCCACCTCAACCCCTCACCAACTCGTTGTGGACCCTTTTGGCCCAACTCAATTTGGTCGATAGGTCAAATATGACCCCCGAGCAACTTGATTCACATTTGGCAATGATACGGGCTCTCCGAAGAACATTGGGGATAGAGCCAGAGGAATAGTCTTCCACGAGGATATTTTTCAGCCTTTAATTATGTATTTTTTATTTTTAGGATTTTAATTATGTATTTTTATTTTTTAGGATTTTAATTATGTAATTTTTAATTTTTAGGATTTTAATTATATAATTTTTAATTTTTTTTAATTTGTAATAGTATTCCGGGTATTTTTAATGTATTTTAATATTGTGGAAATGTCTTTATTTAAATTGAATAATAGAATGGTGGGACCATTGAGCATGTCCTTGCGGAAGAACATGGATGTGGGTGTTGTGCTCTTGCCTAAGAGCAAGGAGTAAAAAAGTAATAAATGTGGATCCGGGTCCACATCCGTGCTCTTTGGCAAGAGCACGAATGGGGATGTGGTCTTCAGAGTTCTCTGATTGAAAAAAAAACATTAGTTACGTTATTCATATGTTATTTTCATTTTATAATTACATTTAAAAAATTCATTATAAATTTTTGTATTTGCGTATTATATAAAACATATCATATACAATTAATTCAAATACAATAACAATAATACCGCAATATTTATCTACATATATTAATAAAAATGTGTATTTTTTTTTAAGAAAATGCATGCGTTGGACATAATTCTCAAAAGGAACTATAAAACGAATTTTTTTTTATTCTGAAGTTTATTTGCATAAAATATCCCTTTAAGTAAAATATTTAATAAATTTAGTTTTCATTTCCTGTTTATAATTAAACTTTGAGTAAAAATACATAATCAATTCAGTTTTCATATTTAATTGGAAATTTGCAAGTTTTAATTGGTGACGGCTATTAAACTTTTTTCTTCTGAATTCTGATAAGGAGTTGATAAAATTTCATTTGTATTTATAATTTTTAATATTAAATTCTAATTAAGTGTCTATCAACATATATCGGCTACAATGCTAGCCTAGGATATAAGTAAGAAGATGATTAAACCAAAGGACATACAAGTAATTTTGTCAAAGTTGTGTATGAACAGTTTTAACTTGTTCTTTTAATAGTACAATGTTATCTTCTTTCATTATCATCATCAAATTAATTTAGTTCAGGATATATGGAATCATTAATTTGGATGTATTAAACGAAGTACAAGTACTTAACTAGATATATAAGAGAAAGTATGCATTTAGTATAATTAAAGTGGAGTTGTTGAACTAATTTTAAGTAGGTGAACGATTAGAGCCTTCTATAATATTGTTGAGAATGTAATGACGAATGGCTCTCTCTTATAAATTTATACTAATATGTTAGTATAAGAATCATTGTTTGCTTATTAATATGCATGATTTTTCAATTATTCTTTTCAAAATTCCAAATGATACAATTACGCGAGGCGCCCGTTTGAACAATTGCGATTTTATTTTGAAAATTAAACTTTAATCTCGTATTCGTTATGATAGACCCTTGATCTATCGGACTAGAGCACCAACGATTTATAGTGAAACGAAGAACAAGATAACCCTAGTTGAAGTGCTAGGGGGCGATTTCTGCCAGAACCGAAATGAGAATAAGTTTATACTTTATTTCTCAATGAATCAAAATATTAGAGAATTCTATAATTTATAGAATTCTAACTCTAAACCTATCTTGCTAATCAAGCAAGATAATTAAAATAAAAGATTACAAAAGATATGGAAAATAACTAAAGATAACTAACAAAAATAAAATAAAAGATATGCTGGATCAAGAAATATATTGGAGAGATCTTCTGCGATATTTGCTAAATCGAGGACCCTATCAACTCTCCCGCCGTTGAAAACCACCTTGTCCTCAAGGTGGGTCATGAATTAAGAACACGAGTGTCTCGTCCAAGGTGGAAATACTCTCAAAATCTCCAGGGTAAAAAATACGAACTCCTTTCATCGCACCAAAGCAAAGAGTTTCATGCCCCCGTCTCGTATGAGTCGTAGCGAATGTTGAAGCATGAAAGAAAGGTGACGATACCCGCTCCTCCAGAAACATCAAACTCTCCATGAAGAACTCCATTGCCAGCGACACCAAGTTCTTCTCAAGGAAAGCATCTGTCAAGCACATGGGCTTAACATCCGTGCCCGGTGATTCAACAGCATGATCCTCAAAGAATGCATTCACAACCTTAGATGAGTGTTCGGCAGCACTAGTAGGGACCTTTCCCTCACGTCCCTCAGAATTTGCAACAACAATGGTAGAGGCTTTCTCATCCCACTGTAACTCAGACAAAGTACAACTAGTAGCCGGCTCTTTAAACTCTTTATAATAAAGATCCAACACACCATCATCTATCTTGGAGAGCCAATGCAGAAATATCTCCACCCGAGAAGAATTTGTAATGGCAAGATCCTCGTTCACAACGTTGGGTGAGTGAACAAAAATTCGGAGACTATTAGGTACGGCTTGGTTTGGGAGCCCTTCTTGCCGCGGGATGCTACGGCCATTGTAGCATGGAAAGGAGACCCGCTGCATCACCGGAAAACCCTCGAATAGGTCGTGCCACACCCTTTAATCCACCGCCATTGTCGGAATCAACGTCCTTTATTTCCTCCATAGCAATGATAGCAGCTGGCTGTCCAGAATCAAACTGGCCATTGAAAATAACATCAGCCTTCGCAACAATATTTTCCGACTCCACTACAATATTGGGAACAAAATCTCTTGCTTGAGGTGAGTCCCAGCTATTTGCCGCAAAACTCTCTTGATCCATGAGCGGCGGTGATGGCCCTGCGTAGATAATATCATGCACCTGCACTAGCGACGTTGTGTTGTGGATGTCCTGGCGGTCATCACGGGATGTCCCGACTGGTCGATGGGAGGCTCCTTGCACGACGGCCACGGTCTGGCAGGTTCGGTGTAGGGCTGGTTGACGCCTTACGTACTCATCATGTGAATCGGGCTCATATCATTGTCTGACATCAATTAAAAATTCGTCCCAACCTTTTCCTTTATTGGTTTCCTCCCAGTACTCTCTCCACTCCGATGCCGGATGATCAAACAAGTATTGGGCTAGGTATAAACGATCATGGAGCGGCATGTACTGATCATTGTAGTAGTGTTGGATTTTATGAATCCAATCCAGAGCATTGTCACCGTCAAAGCGAGGGGGATCGAAGCGAAGGCGCGGTAAGGGCTCGGCCTTGACGCCCAGTGGCGACTGTGTGATGGACGGCGGAAGTGTCCAACACTGCGGAGGCATTGCGACTGGCTGTTGGTCGAGCTCCTGATTCGCAACTAGGCACGCCGTTTTACGGTTGGGCTTCCGCTGGTCCCGGCCAGTCGCCACGTCTGGTTTGTAAAATTCGGGATCGAACCGCGTCTCTACGGCCAACAAGAAATCATCCCAATTCGTATCTTTGTTAGTTACCACCCAATATTCCCTCCAATCTGATGCTGGGTGATCGAATAAATATTGTGT
This sequence comes from Salvia splendens, assembly GCF_004379255.2. Taxonomy (NCBI): domain Eukaryota; kingdom Viridiplantae; phylum Streptophyta; class Magnoliopsida; order Lamiales; family Lamiaceae; genus Salvia; species Salvia splendens. The sequence goes on along the minus strand of NC_056033.1, from coordinate 3,921,675 downwards.
AAGATAAAGACGATCATCTAGCGGTGTGTAGTGGTGGTTATAGTACGTCTGGATCTTACGAATCCAATATGGGGCATTCTCTCCGTCGAAACGTGGTGGCTCGAGGCGGAGGCGTGGTAGGGTCTCGGGTTTGATACCCAGCGGTGCTTTCGTGACCGAAGGCGGCAACGACCAACCTTTCGTAGGCGTCGCGACTGGGTCGGGTGGCTCTTTCGCTCGCGCCCCGGTGACAGCGGCTATGAGCTTGGCGAGGCTTTCTTCAATTCTTTTGTGAACAGAATCTTGTCGTCGTGCGAAAGATTCGTGCTCGAATTCCGGCGCAATTGGACGTGTGGGTGATTAAGATATGAGAGAAAGTGGCGTGAAATCTTTGCGAAAATTTGAGAGGACTTTGGAGGTAATGGTTTGTGGTGGGAGAAGAGTAAATCAATGGAAGCACCAATTGATAGACCCTTGATCTATCGGACTAGAGCACCAACGATTTATAGTGAAACGAAGAACAAGATAACCCTAGTTGAAGTGCTAGGGGGCGATTTCTGTTAATTATGGAGCCTAAAATATCTCCTACCATGTTTAGGATTTGTTTCCTTGAAGTATATTTCCTTCTGATAGATTTATTCCTTAAAAGATATTTCCTTATGGAATATGTTTCCTAGTTTGACTAGAATTAGGGCTCTCTAGTTGCTTATAAATAGAGATGCTCCCTCATTGTTAAATCATCCTGAAATTATATAGTGAAATCCCTGGCTTGGCATCGCCTCCAGACGTAGATACACATTGTATCGAACTGGGTAAACAACTTCTTGTGTTCATTCTCTTTCATATTCGTGATTGCCTGTGTTTATTTCCCAACAACTGGTATCAAGAGCCTAGGGTTTAAGAGGCAGAAATCACGATGGGGATCGACGAGAAAATTGCTGTAGAGAAGTTCGATGGATCTGATTTCGGATTTTGGAAGATGCAGATTGAGGATTACCTGTACGGTAAAGATCTCTGGAAGCCTTTAAAAACCAAACCCGAAAAGATGGAACATGAGGAGTGGGAGCTGCTGGACAGAAAAGCGATGAGCGTGATTAGGCTATCGTTGTCCAAGGATGTGGCTTATCACACGACTGCAGCAAAGTCGACAAAGGAGATGATAAAGATCTTGGAGGACATGCATCAGAAACCATCAACGGCAAACAAGGTACATCTGATTAGACGATTGTTTAATTTTAGAATGCAAGAGGGAAAGCTGGTGCAACAACATCTCAACGAGTTCAACATGATTACTTCGCAACTGAACTCGGTTAATATAAAATTCGATGATGAAATTCGTGCCCTGATTTTGCTATCGTCTCTGCCTGAGAGTTGGGCTGGCACAGTGACAGCAGTTACTGCTGCAGAGACAAAACTAACAGTTGACAGAGTAAGAGATCTGATGATTGGTGAGGAAGTTCGCCGGAGAGAATCAGGATCTTCTACTTCGGGATCAGCACTGAATACAGAACAGAGAGGCAGATCGAAGGGAAAGCAAAATCGTGGAAGATCAAATTCCAGAGGAAGGAGTCAATCCAAGAAGGATTTGGATAAAGTTAAATGCTGGAATTGTGATGAGTTTGGGCATTTTAGAAATCAATGTGAGGCACCGAAGAAGTATAAGAATAAGGATCAGAAGGACAAGAAGACAGCAAACGCTACCATGTCTGATGACGATGGCGAGGCGTTGGTCTTGAGCGTCAGTAGTCTGATGGAATCGTGGGTATTGGATTCTGGGGCGTCGTTTCACTCCTGCAGCAATGTGGAGATAATGGAAGACTACGTTTCTGGCGATTTTGGGAAGGTACATCTGGCTGATGACGAGCCCTTAGATATCGTGGAAAAGGGAAACGTGAAGGTAGTGACGTCCAATGGATCCGTAATAAAACTGAATGGAGTCAGACACATTCCTGGATTGCAGAGAAGTTTGATTTTGATTGGGAAGCTTGATGCAGAAGGGTACACCGTGACGTTTGGCTGCAACAATTGGAAGATTACCAAGGGAGCTATGATAGTAGCTCGAGGTAAGAAGGAGGGTACGTTGTATACCACAACTAACTCCAAAGATTGCATTGATATTGCAAGTGAAGCAAATAATGCAGATTTGTGGCACTGTCGTCTTGGCCACATGAGCGAGAAAGGGATGAAGATAATGTGCTCAAGAGGTTTACTGCCTGGCTTGAAAACTGTTGAAGTTGGCCTGTGCGAGGATTGCGTGTTTGGGAAACAGAAAAGGGTGAGTTTCTCAAGAGGAGGCAGAAAATTGAAGACACAGAAGTTGGAGATGGTCCACACTGATCTATGGGGACCAGCACCTGTGAAGTCCCTAGGAGGCTCTGAATATTATATGACTTTCATCGACGACTCTACTCGAAAGCTATGGGTTTATTTTCTGAAGAGTAAATCCGATGCGTTTGACGCTTTCATGAAATGGAAAGCCCTTGTTGAAACTGAAACCGGGATGAAGGTGAAGTGTCTAAGATCCGATAATGGAGGAGAATATGAACTTGCAAAGTTCAAGGAATTCTGCGCCGAGAATGGAATCCGCATGGAGAAAACTGTGAAAGGAACTCCACAGCAGAATGGAATCGCAGAGCACATGAACAGAACGTTGAATGAGCGAGCAAGATGCATGAGGTTGAAAAGTGGATTGCCAAAGAGTTTTTGGGCAGATGCAGTCAACACAGCTGCATTCCTAATTAATAGAGGTCCATCAGTTTCCTTGGAGTTTCGGATACCCGAGGAGGTTTGGACAGGAAAAGAGGTAAATCTATCTTTCCTACGCATCTTTGGTTGTGTTGCTTATGCTCATGTTAGTTCCGTTGAGAGAAGTAAGTTGGATGCTAAATCTATTAAGTGTACGTTCATTGGTTATGGAGGCGATGAGTTCGGTTATAGACTCTGGGATGAGCAGAACCGTAAGGTTATTCGCAGTAGAGATGTCATCTTCAATGAACAGGTATTGTACAAGGATAGATTGGAGGCGTCAAGTCCCAGCAGTTCTGAGCCACAAGTGGTCGAGCTAGACATCTCAAACTGGAGTGGGAGCAAGGAGAGTCAGAATGCTGAAGAGGTGCTTGAAGAAGAACCAAGCACTCCACCACCGACTATTCCGCTGCCTAAATCGACTAGAGAGCGACGTGCACCTGATAGGTACTCGCCCTCTAATTTCTATTTGTTACTTACTGATGGTGGTGAGCCCGAGTGTTATGCAGAGGCAGGAGAAGGCCCTGATAAACGAAGGTGGAAAATTTCCATGGATGACGAGTTTGCCTCTCTTCTCCTAAATGGCACATGGGAGCTTGTGGAACTTCCTAAAGGGAAAAAGGCATTGCATTGCAAGTGGGTCTATCGAACCAAAGGTGAAGCTGATGGTAGCAAGCGCTACAAGGCTAGGCTGGTTGTCAAGGGATTTGAGCAACGATACGGTATTGATTATACAGATGTGTTCACTCCTGTTGTGAAACTAACTACTATTCGTTTAGTGTTGAGTATGGTAGTTGCAGAAAATCTATTGTTACATCAGATGGATGTAAAGACGGCATTCCTTCATGGTGATTTGGAGGATGAGTTGTACATGACACAGCCTGAAGGATTCATAGTAAAAGGAATGGAAAACCTTGTATGCAAGTTGAAGAAGAGCTTGTATGGTTTAAAGCAAGCTCCAAAGCAGTGGTACAAGAAGTTTGATGGATTCATGATGGAGATTGGCTATAAAAGATGCTACGCTGACCATTGTTGTTACTACAAGAGGTTTGACAAGAGCTATCTTATTCTGTTATTATATGTTGATGATATGTTGATCGCAGGAGGTGATCAAAAGGAGATGGATAAGTTGAAAAGGCAATTGTCTAAACGATTCTCCATGAAAGATCTTGGAGAGGCTAATCAAATTTTGGGCATGAGAATCGAGCGTGACAAGGCGGCAGGAAAATTGTATCTTTCGCAAGCTGCTTACATTGGTAAGGTTTTGGAAAGATTCAACATGGATAATTCAAAGCCAGTAAGTGTGCCTTTGGGCAGTCACTTTAAGCTGTCGAAGAAGGAGTCGCCGAGTACAAAAGAAGAACGTGCTGAAATGAAGAAAATTCCTTATGCTTCAGCAATTGGCAGTATTATGTATGCAATGGTGTGTACGAGGCCTGATATTGTACAAGCAGTGGGAGTAGTGAGCCGGTTCATGGGTGATCCGGGCAAGCAACATTGGGAAGCAGTTAAATGGATCCTTCGATACTTGAGAGGTACTACAGAAAGCGTCTTATGTTTCAATGGCAAGAATGTCGAGCTGGCAGGTTATGTGGATACAGACTTGGCGTCCAATGATCTTGATGGGAGAAGAAGCACAACCGGGTATGTATTTACTTATGGTGGTACTGCTATTTCATGGACTTCTAAGTTGCAGAAGACTGTTGCTTTGTCTACTACGGAGGCTGAATATGTAGCTGCGACAGAGGCAAGCAAGGAGATGGTGTGGTTGCAGAGTTTCTTAGATGAACTTGGGAAGGAGAACAAGAGTAGCATACTCTACAGTGATAGTCAGAGTGCTATTTTCTTGGCGAAGAATCCAGCGTTTCATTCTAGGGCAAAGCATGTGGAGTTGAAATATCATTACATCCGACACCTAGTGGAGATGAAAATCCTGCAACTTGTGAAGATACTTGGAAGTGAGAATCCTGCAGACATGTTTACTAAGGTGGTGACCTTAGAGAAATTGAAGCTATGCATAGCTTCAATTGGCCTTGGAACTTGAAGAGAAGGTTAGGCGATGCTAAGCGGATGAAGGGATGAGATCACGAGGAAATGGTTGTTTAGGAGTTGTTAGTCTCCAAGTGGGAGATTGTTAATTATGGAGCCTAAAATATCTCCTACCATGTTTAGGATTTGTTTCCTTGAAGTATATTTCCTTGTGATAGATTTATTCCTTAAAAGATATTTTCTTATGGAATATGTTTCCTAGTTTGACTAGAATTAGGGCTCTCTAGTTGCTTATAAATAGAGGTGCTCCCTCATTGTTAAATCATCCTGAAATTATATAGTGAAATCCCTGGCTTGGCATCGCCCCCAGACGTAGATACACATTGTATCGAACTGGGTAAACAACTTCTTGTGTTCATTCTCTTTCATATTCGTGATTGCCTGTGTTTATTTCCCAACAATTTCTGCCAGAACCGGAATGAGAATAAGTTTATACTTTATTTCTCAATGAATCAAAATACTAGAGAATTCTATAATTTATTGAATTCTAACCCTAAACCTATCTTGCTAATCAAGCAAGATAATTAAAATAAAAGATTACAAAAGATATGGAAAATAATTAAAGACAACTAACAAAAATAAAATAAAAGATATGCTGGATCAAGAAATATATTGAAGAGATCTTCTGCGATATTTGCTAAATCGAGGACCCTATCACGTTATCTACTAAAAATAGTTCAGATTAATAAGAACCACTGCTAATTGCTCCAAGAACATAGCACCATTTTGATCGCTAGATGTAGCTCTTTATTCAACGAATGCGATAATGTTGCTTCAAATCCTATAAAAGAGGATTTTCAATACAATTAATTTCACTGCTGATTCAATGTAAGTATTATACGTCCAGTGCATTATTCGCATATTCTTGAGGAATTGATCATTTCCCACATAACATGTTCACATTGATGAAACTTTATAAGTACATCTCCTCTTCTTGTAATTCTATATAAGTCCTAGCTCAAATTGTTCTGAAGTTCATTATTTTGTAGATGAAATGATAGGTGCAAAATTTATCTTACTTAAAAATGATGAAATGAAATGAAATGTTTCACTTGATTATTGATACTTTTTTCTTGCAAAAAAAGGACATGAAATGAAATTGCATGGAATGTGGTAAAACTAAAACTCGGCGCCTACCATGTGTTGCAAGTTGCAAGAAATGGAATTGCAAAATAGCAACATAACAAGAGACTAATAATGATTTTATGATTAAATGAACCAAGTTGGTTTAAGCAAATTTAAAGAACGTGGCATGAAAAATACACATACGTTTGTCTAGAGAAACATGAAAAACGATATTGATAAATGCGTGGGTGTATATATTGGTCAGAGAAGTGACATGAACTAGTCGAGCATACAAATGAAGAATATGATGTGATTGAAGTATTTAGGTATTGAATGCAACCAACACCATTTTGTGGGGGGAGGTTGAGATTTTTAAATACAAGAGTTATTGAGATGTTTTCTTAAAACTAAGGCACACATGGCACAACGTGTCGCAAAGTACGTGTCTTATTTTTAATGGTCAAATTTAGGGATATCAGTGTAGCCCGCAACCCGTGGGCTGGCCCGAATAGCCCGTTAAATTTGTAGGGTCAGGGCCGGAAATTTCTAGCCTAATAAAATCAAACCCGATTAGCGCGCACCCGATTAAACCGCAACCCGTTACGGCCAGACCCGAAAATCCGATAAAATTTCTATTATTCTATTTTTACTCCTAATTCGACACTTCATTGATTAATTTTATAATATAGATAACTAAAAAAATAAGTTTTAGTTTTATACCCCCTCCGTCCCCTAAGAATATGCACTTTGAGGACGGCACGGGTTTTAATGTAAAATGAGAGAGGTGTATAGAGAAAAAATAATTAAAATATTGTTAGTTGAGAATGAGTCTCACCTTATTAAAGAGAAAATACTTTCCAAAATTAGAAAGTGCATATTCATGTGGATGAATTAAAAAGGAAAGAGTGCATATTCTTGTGGGACGGAGGGAGTATTAAATATACAAATTATATATTGAAATTTTATTAATATATTAATTGATAATTAAATTAAAAACATCAATTTCACCAAAAAAATATATACATTTCTAAAACATGCATTAAAATTTCACGAAATATCTCAAATATTAGTATTTGATCATGTTTATGATTGAGTTTAAATATATATCTAAAATTTATCATAATTAAATATTTTATATTTTGTGAATATAACTAATTTTCATCATTATTTATTGGATAAATCGCATGTTAATCTTATCGGTTGCAACCCGATTAACCCGTTGGGCTAGCCCAAAACCCGTGCTTTTAGGGTTAGGGTTGAACGTTCACAACACGAAAGAAATCACAATCCGATTGACCCGCAACCCGAGCAGGGTTGGCCCGAAATCCGATAGGACAGACCGATTGACATCCATAGTCAAATTATAACGGGCTTGATAGTAAATTTTTTAAAATAATCCATTAAAATTAAGGATTCTTGTTCAATTAATAGGTTGAGTTTTGAATCACATCCGTTTTAGAGGATACATAGTGTGTGCGGAGTCAATTTTATTTCTTTTAATAAGAACATTCATCATACGTAATTTTTTGAATTTAGTGTATTGGTTACGTTCTGAAATTTGTACATTCACAATGGCGGACCCACATGTAAAGAGGGGAGGGCTTTAGCCCCTAATTAATCCAATTTTTAAATTTTTTTCTATTATAAAATTTAAAATTTTATTCATATTTTTAACATATTGGTATATAAAAGCCCCTAATAATATTTTAAATTACATGAAAATTTATTTTTTATAAAATTTTGAAAATTTAGCCCCTATTCATGTTTATTTCTGCGTCCGCCCTGATTGGTCGGCTGAAATTGGCATCTTCACGACTTATATGAACCAAGTAAAATATACGGAGTACATATATTAATTTTGTCCCATTTATAAAATGACAAAAATAGCTAAAACTGTTGCTGAAATGACCGATTTTTTTATTATATCATAACCTTTCTTTCATTATATTCTTTTCATTTGATATATATAAATATCTAACTTTTAATTGAAGTGAAAAAACATGTTGATTTGTACGTTTTTTTGAGGAATTTCATTAGAATATAGTACCTTTTTAATGAACATGAAGGAGTTAAGGACTGAACATGGTCGATCAGAAATAATGTTACTCCAAGCAACCTTTAAAAAACACTAATCAAAACTAAAGAAAAATAAATTAATGGATTTTAGTTGTTGGACGCACAATACAGTTTAGTTTTGTTTGTTGATTTTAACTATAATCAATAAATTCTTGTGTTCGATAATAACGATACCACTATTTACGAATTTGTATCCATAGATTTAATCTTATGATTAAATTGTAGTACAAAGTTATGCTTCTATAAAAAGCCAATAGTTTCGCCTTTTTCTGTCATCTCATGATTAAAATGCCGACTTAGGGAAAAAAAATATTATATTTGTTACCATTATATACCATGGCCCAAACAAAAAGCAGCTCAATTGCTATTTTTATAACATCTAGAGTTGCATATTGGCAAACAAAAGCTTTTGCACTGATCTGTCCATTTATATAAATATATTATAATTTTTTATAACCAAATTCACAACAAATATTTCATAAATACACCAAGTTGACTACTCTTAGTGGGTGGCATGTGAAAACTTATCTCATATAATAATTTCAACCTCAACATAGCGGAAATCTCATGGTGGTTTTTATTTATTTATTTTTCTTTGTTTTTATTACTGAAAATGTTAATTCGCCATAATACTAAGAGTTGACAAATTTGGTGAATTTTGTCTTTGAGATTGCATTCATAAAAATATGATGGCATATTGAATGACATATTCAATGGATCATTTATAAATGAGTTCGTGAGGTCAAATATAATAAAGAAGATTATAAACGACATCGTAACACAAAAGCAGTGAATTCAGTGAATTTTTGCCTTAGAAAGTACTCCCTCCGTCCCGGGCTACTCGCACATTTGCTTTTCGGCACGGAGATTAAGGAATGAGTGTATAGCAAAGTCAACAATTGCGGCTGTAGGTGATAATTTTTACTAAAAATAGAAAAAATGCAAATAACTTGGGACGCCCAGAAAGGAAAATAGTGCAAGTAACACGGGACATAGGGAGTACAATTTATAAAAATACATGATGACATATTCAATGATTCATTTAGAAAAATAGACTCATGATGTCAGATACAATTGACCATGTACGAAGATAAAAGTGGTGCAATGACCGTCACTAAAAATGGATGGACCCAACCCAAAAAGGTTTGGTAGAATTGTCGCACTATAGAATTGGTTTTTCAAAGGTCAAATTTAATGAAGTTTTTGAACGTGGACCGTTGATGAAATCGGACGACCCCGGTCAATAAGAATCTGAATAATGTAAATCTATTGCTCCATATATCAATATGGAAAAGAGTGTTTAATCGTCTAATTTTCTATCAACTGAAAATAGACAATAGCATTAGTTACTGGTGACTATGGCAAAGAGAAATTATTAGTGCTGACAAATAAACAACACGATCCAAGAGCATCATAATTCTCATCCCTCATTTTTATGTCAAAATATCTTCTCTAGTAATGTTTATTTTAATAGTATAAAAATAATTATTACTCCACTTTAATCCTAATTTTTTGATTCTCCATTTAGTGATTCAAAATGGTAAACTGCTCAGATGCACATAAAGCCCATTACTAAAGTCTAAAACAGACATTTCTTTTCTTCAAAGATTTATGTCGTTGAGTTGCATGGTTGGGGGCTTTGTAAAGTTTGGAATTTAATTAGCTATGAAAAAGTCATTCTTAATTTGAGGGTTATGAGCTATAAGAAAAAAATAATAAATTAATAATTTTGTTTATTAATACTAATGTAAAATGCTAATTTCAAAGTCCATGAGTGAAGCTACTTTAGATTTTCATAAAGCCCAATGGGCTTATAGTCCAAGCATACACATCCGGCTTTTGTATTAAGCTATATTCAAGTTCTTCCGAAACTTTTGATATTTTTTTCACTTTTAAAAATGAATTTTGACGTAATTTAAATTTCCCCAAAATTACCGGAAGTATACTTCTATGGACTGTTCTTTAAACTTGTGATTTAATGAATGGAAATAATTATATTTCGAAACACAATTGTCACTATAAGCTTAAGCTTGAGCTCAAGCGTTATATTTTCGTGTGCAAAATAAATTTTGACCATTTAAACATTTTTACAATTAAATTTCAATGTCTCACGTAAGATTTTTTATGTAGCGCGACTATATAACTTAAGATATACTCCTTCGTCCATGAATATGAGTATTATTTCCTTCAACACGCATTTTAAGAAATATTAAAAAAAGTGGGTGGAAAAATGTCAGTGAAACGTAGGTCTCACTTGTATATACTATTAGGTTTTAAATGAAATGTGAGTGGTATAAGTTAGTGGAATGTGGAACCTCTTTACCATGATAGTAATAATGAACAAGGACTCATGTACGCGGACGGACCAAAATAAAAAAATGGAACTCCTAGTCGCAGACAGAGGGAGTACTAACTTGGCAACCTTAAAGACCAAAGCCGGCAACAATAGCACTAAACAACCCCGATGAAACATAACTTTCACTCTAAGCTCAAGCTAACATTTCCCAGTGCAAAATAAATTTTGACCTTTTAATGATTTTCACAATTAGATTTCGATTTGCAACGTAAGACTTTTTTATGTCGCGTGACAAAATAACCTAGAATGTAACGGTGAAAACATTAAATACCAAAGCCGACAATAGCAGCACAACACAACCCCAACAAAACACAATATTCATTCTAAGCTCAGGTTGAGCTCGAGCTAACAATTCCCTATGCAAACTAAGTTTTGACCTTTTAAACATTTTCACAATTAGATTCCGATGTGCCAGGTAAGTTTTATTATGCCGCGCGACTCTATAACCTAAGATGTAATAATGAAAACATTAAAGACCAAAGCCGACAGCAGTAGCACAACACAACCCTAATGAAACATAATTTTCACTATAAGCTCAAGCTAACATTTTCATGTATTAAATAAATTTTGACCTTTTAAACATTTTCACATTTAGATTCTTATGTGACACGTAATATTTTTTCATGTCGCGAGACTATATAACATAAGATGTAACGATAAAATAAAGACCAAAGCTGACAACAACATCACAACACAATCCCAACGAAACCAGCCATAAATGACTATAAAACAAAGCTACCAGGACAACCGGCGCGTCAACACCACCAACAAAACAACATTTTTCATGTCGCGGGACTATATAACCTAAGATGTCATGATGAAAGCATAAAAACCAAACTCAACAATAACAGTACAACACGACAACGAAATCATAAACGAAAATAAGATAAAGCTACTAGGACCACCGCGGCATAACACCACCAATAAAACAACACAATATAAGCAATAATCCACAACAAAGAGGGAAAAACACACAACACAATATAAGCAATGAAAACTGGGCAGTTAACTCCAGAAAATAGCACAATCTCATGTGATAATATTTAAGATCGAGTAAATATCACTTTAATAATTAAAGTGTATTCACTATATAAAAGTTGTTCCTGACTCCAATTTTTTCCCCTGAATTTGAATTATGTAATTGTTACGATCCCCCTATATCTTAGAATTCCCCAAATATTTAGTTATCTTTTTATTATTCCCCATATCTTTTGATTCATAGTATATTTTCATATCTTGTTTTCTTGTTCCCTAAGCTAGTATTCTAGTATTATAAATAGGGCTAGGTTGTTATCTTTTTATTCATTGAATGAAGAATTATTTTGCCCACATTACTTGTGCAATACTCCTTATCAAACCTTGAAGACTGCCGACGGAGGAAGTTCTCCGCGCCAGCCACGAATTGAGCCGCCGACCCCAACGTTCGGGGCGCCGGATTGGTGTGTTGCGAGTGTAATCGCAGGATTTCTTCGTTAAGAGAATTGTGCTCTTAACAACTGGTGTCTTTCATTGGAACTCTCCATGGACGGCAACGCTCAAGTGTTGATTGGTGACACATCGCGGCGTTTCAAGGCCGGCGGCCGACGCAGCGAGAGCAACCCACGGCTGCCCCATCGCGATACATCGGAGGGCAGCAATGCACAGCGTGCCGCTGCAGGGGCGGGCGATCTTTCGCCCCAAGACGTGGAATTAATCCTAGCACGTTTCGATCTGTTGGAGTTTAGATTGGATTCGATGGAGAGGCGGGTCGATAAGTTAGAGGCAATCGATCGACGTGTGACAAAATTGCAGGCATCAAAAGCAGCGTATCGACATTACTCGTCCAACTACGATATTGCTCCCTATCAGCAACCTACTCGTTTTCGCCCCCGCCATGAACAGCCTCCCGGCTGGCCGCCACCGCAACGCTCACCCCCAAGTTGTTGGCCCGCACAGCGGCGTCGGCACGCCTCCGAGAGGCAGCAGCAGACACACGCTTATAGGCAGCAACACGAACCTGTTGTTGCACATATGGAGCCCCTCAATCGGTTTAGCAATTCCCCGGCAGCCACCACCCAAAGCCGATCCTGCCACGAGCAGCCCACTGTTGTGCTACAGCCGCTGCTCAGTCCGACAAGTCTCCAACGCTCACCAATACCACCGATGGCATCTGCTGTTGTCCCACCTCCCTCCTCGCATCTACCAAGTACCCGCCTGACTACGCAGCTTGTTTCTTGTGAAGAGATGCACTTGGGAGTTGAAGGTGATTCACAAGTGTTAAATCAAGGGGACTTGCAGCTCAACGGGATGAAATTAGTAGATGAAGAATTGTGTTATGAAACCGAATTGATTATTCCCATCCACCATTCTTCAAGTCTTGATCAAGAACTCGATGCTCATCACAAAACGGAAGAAAATAGTTCCTTGAACTGGATGTGTAGTTTTCTTGATGAGGTTGATGAATCAAAATCATCCCTATTAAATGATAATCATGATAAGGCCACTTGTGATAATGATGAGTTCACAGAGATGGAATGTCATTCTGTGAAGATAAGTGACGAGTCAGATTTGCAGGGGGATAGTTCACAGCAGATGTATTTGGACTCTGATGATGATTATGAAGATGATAGAGTAGATGGTGAAGGGAGGCGTTCCCACAACATCACTACTGCAGAGCTCCCGTGGTTAAAAGTCCTTGTGCAGCGTTTCATGGAGGACAAGCAGTTTGGGGGACGTAGGACTGATGCTGACGTCGGGAGTCGGTGCATGATCCGGAGCCTCCTCCAAGTCCCAGCCATCAAGGATGATTTTGTGAAGACGAAGGCGAGAGAGGATAGAGACGGCGTAGAAATGATGGTGATCTTGTTCCAAGTCGCATTCGATCCAGGAGGTGACGTTTCAATGCTTGTGTTATCGTCGACTTTGCTCGTGGGTCCGTGGTTCCCACCTTGAGGACAAGGTGGATTTTAACCGTGGGGGAGTTGTTACGATCCCCCTATATCTTAGAATTCCCCAAATATTTAGTTATCTTTTTATTATTCCCCATATCTTTTGATTCATAGTATATTTTCATATCTTGTTTTCTTGTTCCCTAAGCTAGTATTCTAGTATTATAAATAGGGCTAGGTTGTTATCTTTTTATTCATTGAATGAAGAATTATTTTGCCCACATTACTTGTGCAATACTCCTTATCAAACCTTGAAGACTGCCGACGGAGGAAGTTCTCCGCGCCAGCCACGAATTGAGCCGCCGACCCCAACGTTCGGGGCGCCGGATTGGTGTGTTGCGAGTGTAATCGCAGGATTTCTTCGTTAAGAGAATTGTGCTCTTAACAGTAATCTTCAGTTATAACTGAATAAAAATGCATTCACATTATACGAACGTTACCTCAAAAATAAATAAAATAAAAAGCTATAATCTCAACGTTACAATTTTTATATTTTTGTTTTCTTTTTATTTATAATTAAAAAAACCCTTTCAATTCACCATTCGCTATATATATTTTCAGCCAACAAGGATTTGTAATGTAAAGTTACAAAATCAGGAGCAATTGAAGAGTAGGATTTAATAAATCCAACAAAGCAACATTTCACATATTAGTATTTGTTTAATCAAACACCAAAAATGCAAAATTGCAAGCATAGGAAGCATCGAATTTAATACATAATCTCCCTATCATAATTACCCCAACAAGATTTAATACACAAAAATGGTTCCAACCATCTATAAATTAGCCCCCCACACCACCATTCCTTCCATAGGAGTAGAAAACTTTTCTCCCATTCACCAAAACAAAGCAAATATCCAGCCATGAAAGATCTCAACCCCAACGCCAAACCATTTCTGCCATGTTCTCTAAGAACTGATGATAGGTCTTTGTTTATGACTTTCTCTAATGGCGCACCTATCACCAACCGAGAAATAGCCAACTTTTTTACAAGGTAGATTTTAATTAATTATTATTATTATTTTTTGTATGAACTTTTTATGTATCTTATCGTTTATTTTTTATTTGAATTTGTGACAGTTTGTTCGGGCAATGTGTTGAGTACGTTTTTGTGAACGCGTACAGTAGCCAACACTACCAAAGGTTTGGAAAAATAATTTTCTCAACTGAAATACTACCAAGAATGGTATTGGGAAATCGAGACACTGCGAAGATGTTGGTGAATAACAAGACTGTTTATTTGAAGAAATATATTCCCCGTTGCGAACGACATCGTAGCTTCTATTCTAATAAGATTGAGAAGTGAAACACTTTAATTTGTATTGCATCGGGATAACTAGCTAGCTCTTACTTTGTGTTTGAGTTTCTCTATTATGAAATTTTAGTTATGCATTTGGTTCCAAAAATAAAATTAGATGTGTGCTGTTTTGGTTGCTTTGGAGATGAAGATTCGATGACTTTGTAATGGTGACGCCATTGTTATTGCAATGAAGTATTTTTATTGAGCTTTTCAATTGAATTTTTTGTTTATTGGAATGGATCCGAAAATGTAACACAATTGTCTTGCTAAGTTTTAAAAAAAGAAAAAAAAGAAAATAAGAGTTGTTGATAATTAAGTTTCATCCCAAACTTCGATCTAATGTGAATCTATATATAAAAAATTATTACAAATGTAGTATGCTTTGTTAACTTTCATAGTTGAAGTTCGAATTTCCGGCAAACTTAAACTGATGTGACTGTGAGAAACAAACATTAAATCCAATGTTATGCTTTCAAATAACCAATGATGCTTTTATAAATGTAGAAAAACTCATGAAATTTTAGGGCAACTTAAAGTGGCGTGTCTTTACTCTTCAAGAAGCTTTGGATTATATTCAATGATATGCCGATGAATAATTAGAAATGTTTTTGACAAACGTCATTGAAAAACTAGTGAATTTTTGGGCAACTTGAACTGACGTGTCTTCGAGAAACATATAGTTCAAATTCACTGATATGCGACAAATGATATGAAATATTTTTGATAAATACCATTGAAAAACTAGTGAATTTTTAGGCAAATTAAAATGATGTGTCTTCGAGAAACATGGATTATATTCGATGATATGCCGACAAATAATCTGAAATGTTATTGTTAAGTGCCACTGAAAAACTAGCTAATGGTCCGGACAACTTAAACTGATATAACTTCGAGAAACATATATAGGTTAAAGTTAATGAATGATATGCCGACAAATAATCTGAAATGTTTTAGATAAATGTCATTGAAAAACTAGTGAATTTTTAGGGCAACGTAAAGTGACGTATCTTCGAGAAATATGGATCATATTCAACAATATGGCGACAAATAATATAAAGTATATTGTTAAATGCAACTGAAAAACCGGTGAAGTTAACTTAAACTAACATATCTTCGAGAAACAAGGATCGAATTCAATGATATACCGCTATACAATCTAGAATCTTTTTGTTAAATGTCACTGAAACTAGTGAAATTTTCGGGTAAGTTAAACTGACGTGTCTTTGAGAAACATAATGCGAATTCAATGATATGCCGACTAATAATAATATTGTATAAATTAGTCTATATCATATTTATATTATTTATATGTAGATTACAAATCCACCATAAAGTTAAATTTGGGACTACTATGAGTTAACGAAACCTCTTTATGCAACACAAATATATGATTATACCTTCATAACTGATTGTACATAAAACTTAAATGAAAGAACCCAACAAACTAAATTTTAAAACTTTACAGATAAGGAAAAGCTGTACGACTTAATTGAACAGGTAAGTGCTCGTCCATTATAAATTTGTATTGCACTAATGATAAAATAAATTAAGCCATTATACTAAATTTTCATATTAAAAAAAATGAAGGATTAATTGGGATTCATACCTTGGTCATTTAGAAAAAAAATAATATTACCAAGCATAATGTTTGATTGCTCTAGACATTACTCTGAGTTTGGACATGCTCTCTCTCCTTATATATTAAAACTGATATGCTACATACCTCCTTAGGTGAGCTCCTTATGTGAGTACCACTTTCGTTTTACATACGTTTAACGTTGTTCGTTTCGATTTATATATTTAGTTTGTTTCTAATACATTAAAAAATGTTATTGGAGTTTTTAATTACACAAAATTCATAAAAATCAAAGCTAGATTTGTTCGTTTTCTCTATAATTTCAAATAAATTAATAAACAAGCAAATCGAGCTTTGATTTTTATGAATTTTGTGAAATTAAAAACTTCAATAACATTTTTTAATGTATTAGAATCAAACTAAATATATAAATCGAAACAAACAACGTTAAACATACGTCAAACGAGAGTGGTGCTCACATAAGGAGCCCACCTAAGGTATGTAGCATGTCATTCCTATGTAATGTATATTCATTAATAATAGTCTGTTTTTATTTACCATTGATATTTATTATCAGTATTATAGTACTATTACATTGAATAAGAAATATATATACTAGCAAATACGGATATATTTGCACACTATTAAATGCGAAAATCAGCAATGAAATATTTGGTTCCTGTCATTTAATTTTCAAATAGAGCAAATTGGGCAAAAAATCTAAACGTTTTAATGTGTCGATTTAAATCATCCATAAATTCTAATTTTAATTAAACCTTTTTAAATGAGCAATGCAATATATATGTTGAGTCGCTACTCCAGATCCACACTGGTTGAAGCAAATTGCCCTAAAATCCGACATCAAATCATTGTTTCATTATTTATAGAGAATGTCTTTATTTTCTTTTTCTTCCAAATTTCAGCACAGCATTTCTTTCAAAATGACTAATTTTAATTATTTCTAAAATTAATGGGGTGATTTTTGGATGATTATTAGTATTATCTTCTTCAATGGAATCTGTAGCATGTACTTGTCTAAATGAGAACAATTTTAGATTAGAACCTTTTTGTAGGGGTGAAAAGCAATTCAATTTCAACGTTCTGAATATTAGTTAGATTATTTGCTAAAAACATCAAATAATATGCAATATAAATTAATAAATGTCATTTTATACACACAATATTTTTATATTCACCGCAACTTTTGATATGGGAGTCAAAGTCATCACCAAGAGATATAGTCGAATCTCTACAAAAAAAATTGATATATGTATATGTATGAATACTAAATACACAAAAAGACAGAGAATAGGGAAAAAGTAGTGAATATAATACAAAAATAAAAAGTGAGAAAATCAATTAAAGGTGCTTCGTGCAGCTAATATTCAATTTAATGAGTCTGGATCAACAGATTAATATGAAAGAGTCATGCTGACCCTGGATCCATGGGCCCACTGCTACATAACAATTTTGAAATTTTTAAGGAAAGTTCAATAACTTTTAATATCAGTATTTTTTTTATCTTCTTCAATGGAATTTGTAGTAATACTGGTTTAAATGAGAACGATTCTTATAAATTTAGAACCCTTTTGCATTTGTGAAGACCAATTCAATTTCAACGCAAAGAAATCTCAATCAAAAAGATGCTATGATTTATATACATGGACAAAGCAATGATATTAGTTAGATTCTTCTATTTGCAAAAACCTTCAAATAAATATATGCAATATAAATTAATGAATGCATTTTATACACTTAAAATTTTTATATTCAATGCAATTTTCGATATGAGGATCAAAGTCATCAACAAGAGGTATAGTCGAATCTCTACCCAATAAAAAAAATTATACTACTATATTCATATGCATAGGTAGTGAATACACAAAAAGATAAAGAAAGAAGAAAAAGTAGTGAATGTAAACCAAAATGAAAGGTGAGAAATCAGTTTAAAGTGGTTCGGTGTAGCTAGGATTCAATTTAATGAAAAGACAAAAAGAGTAATGGCCAGAAGCAGCAGATTAATATGACAGAGTCGTGCTGACCCAGGATCTACGGGCCCACTACTCCCTAGCAATTTTGAAATTTTTAAGAAAATTTCAATAACTTGTAATATTATACAGTAATTTTTTAATAAATATTACTCTTCAATCACCTATATTTGAGAATTTAAAGATTTATCTCTTATTATGATTAAAAAATAAATTTAAATAATTTTGTATTATATTATTTTTAAGTAAGTATTGATGAGTAACTGATGTTATTGTTTTGATAAAAAAAATACTGTGAAGTAAATGAATTTTTATTTAATTTTTTATAAAATTTTCATAAACCAATTTTTCATTTGCCAATAATTCATGTGCATTCGATCCATATAATATCATAATTTGAATTTTACTTCAAATTTTGAAGATATTGGACAATGAAATTTTATATATGCACCTAATATTTTTATATTCTACTCAACTCTGAATATGAGGTTCAAAGTCGTCACCGATAGATATAGTCGAATCTCTACCAAGAAAAAAAACTAATACTCCACTACTATATTCATACGCATAAGTAATGAATATACAAAAAGACTTAGAAAGAAGAAAAATAGTGAAAATAAGACCAAAATGAAAGGTAAGAAATCGGTTGAAGGTGGTTCGGTATAGCTAGGATTCAATTTAATGAAAAGATAAAAAGATTAATGGTACAGATCAACAAATTAATATAACAGAGTAGTGATGACCTAGGATCCACGGGCCCACTACTCTCTACCAATTTCAAAAATTTTAAAGAAATTTCAAAAATTTTAAAGAAATTTCAAAAATTTTAAAGAAATTTCAATAACTTGTAATTAGGAGTATTATATTAGTTTTTTTTATATAAATATTACTCTTCAATCACCTATATTTGCTTATTTGAAAATTTGTCCCTTGCTATGATTAAAAATATATATTTAAATAATTTTATATAGTATATTATTTTAAATAA
Source organism: Salvia splendens (assembly GCF_004379255.2). Lineage (NCBI taxonomy): Eukaryota > Viridiplantae > Streptophyta > Magnoliopsida > Lamiales > Lamiaceae > Salvia > Salvia splendens. The sequence goes on along the minus strand of NC_056033.1, from coordinate 3,902,626 downwards.
GTATGGAGGTTTAACTGATGTTATTTTTTTCATAAAAAATGTGGAGCAAATGGTTTTTACTTATTTTTTCGAAATTTGCATAAGCAAATTTATCATTTGCCTAACAGTTCATCTGCATTCGATTCATATAATATCATAATTCGAAATTCACATCAAATTTTTAAAATCAATATTGGACAATGAAATTGTATATATATACACCTAATAATTTTATATTCAAGTCAACTTTCGATATGAGATTCAAAGTAGTCAACAAGAGATATAGTCCAATCTCTACCAAGAAAAAAAATAATATTCCACTACTATATTCATACTCATGAGTATTGAATACACAAAAATACTGATAAGGAAGAAAAAGTATCGAATATAAGACCAAAATGAAAGGTGAGAAATTGGTTGAAAGCGGTTCGGTGCAGCTAGGATTCAATTTAATGAAAAGACAAAATGAGTAATGGACCAGATTAGCGACAGAGTCGTGCTAACCTAGGATCCATGGGCCCACTACTCCCTAGCAATTTTAAAAATTTTAAGAAAATATCAATAACTTGTAGTATTATAGTACATTAATTTTTTATGAACAATACTCTTCAATCACCTATATTTGGGAGTTTTAAAATTTGTCCATTGCTTTGATAACCAAAAATAAATTTAAATAATTTTATATGCATTATTTTTAACTAAGTATTAATGTTAAAAAATAGAGTGAATGATTTTTTGTTTAATTTTTTAAAATTTGCATGAACCAATTTTTGTTTGCCAATAGTTCATGTGCTTTCAATTCATATAATATCATAATTCCAATTTTACATCAAATTTTGAAAATTGATATTTGACAATGAAATTTTATACATGCCCCTAATATTATTAGATTCAAACCAACTTTCGATATTAGGTTCAAAGTCGTCACCGAGAGGTATAGTCGAATCTCTACCAAGAAAAAAAATAATACTACTACTATATTCATACGCATGAGTATTGAATACACAAAATGACCGAAAAGGAAGAAAATGTAGGGAATATAAAACCAAAATAAAAGGTCAGAAATCTATTGAAGGTGGTTCAGTGCAGCTATGATTCAATTTAATGAAAAGATAAAAAGAGTAATGGTCCGGATCAGCAGATTAATATGAGAGACTCATGTAGACCTAGTGGTGGAATGAGAGAGCGATACACGCAGATTGGATCAAGTTATATGGAAGATAACCATCCGGGTGGATCAGTTAGCAAATGTCGTTGCCACTTGATCAAGGCGTTCTTTCTCGCTTCACCGAAATATATTTATAACTCCCAGACGTGCACTACTTTAACAATAAAGCGGCAAGTATGAGGTCGATCCCACAGAGAAGTCGGTGGGTTGAGTGTGTGAATAGTGAATAGGGGTCGGCTGCTGTCACGCTTTAAATTGGGAGTTTTAACTATTGGATTAAGCTAGGCGGGATGTAAACTAACTACTGGATCAAGTAACTCATCATGTTGGAAAACAACTGACGGATCAAGTAAGCGATAATCTCAAATAAAGACCTAACTACCTAAACATGCTTCGGAACTACAAATCACTTTGTCATTCAACATAGTTAAACACAGGATCGAAAATTTTAAACTTGAAGCTAAACTGGAACAGTAGACAAGATGCCGAAAACAAAATAACTACGGTTTTTATACTCAGAACTCAGAACAGTACCGTGAACATGCGGAATACAAAAAAGATCGATTCTTTAACTACGGAACAACACGGAATTAAACTTAAACAACCAAAACTGGAAAGTAGGAAAACAAATAAAGCTGAGAAGCTCTCGGTCGGAACTCGAGACAACGCCGAACAGATATTGATTTCTCTGTTGCGCTCCCTTCGGTCGCTCTCTTCTAACTAACCATTGCTATTATCTAACTAAGCTATCTTTGGAACTGGGGAAAACATGGAACTGGAAACTAAACTAAAAAGAAAAGCTAAACCTGAAGTCGGAGGGGGGGAGATCTTTTTAATGGCGTTGCATCCTCTATTTATAAGCTCCTCGCAGCAATCTCCAGCTAGGATAACAACTTTGGCAGCATATATCCGTCCTTGCTGGGATTGAGCGCCTCATCGATTGATACGTGCCCTTCTTCTAGAATGCAGCGGTTCTTCAATAACGGAATGGGGATTCGGCTTCGTCCTTGCGTCTTACGCATCAACACGTGCCCCCTTCTAGAATGCAGTGGTCCCCCGTCTAACTGCTTGATCACTGCCTAGATCAACCCACCCAATTTTTGGCCTTTTCACTTTCTGCGACAGTCTGATCAGTTTGGCCTTGTTGCCCTTGGTCAGGTGGCATGCCCGCACAATTAACACTCGCTTTACACGATAAACTAATCAAGTAGTCTACATTTTACCCATAAACCAATGCATGAAATATGTCTTATCACCTAAGATCCACGGGCCCACTATTCCCTAGCGATTTTGAAATTTTAAGGAAATTCGAATAACTTGACATTATTTTTTAAAAAAATATTACTCTTAGTAATATCTTTTACTATGATAAAAATATAAATTTAAATATTTTTTTATATATTAAGTATTGATGTTTAACTGATGTTACTGTCTTGATAAAAATAATACGGAGTAAATCATTTTTTGTTTAATTTTTAAATATTGATGTGCAACTGATGTTATTGTTTTGATAAAATAAATAAATATATTTTTATAATTATTTGAACTTTGCATAATTCGTTTGCCAATAACTCACAGTGCATTTTGATTCATATAACATCATAATTATAATTTCACATCAAATTTTGAAAAATGATTATCGGACAATGAAATTTGATATACTCTGTGTATTTACTTACATACAATTGATTTATACTACATGTATTCACATAATTACATACTACAACTAATTATAAATATTTTTTTTATAATTCTTAAATTTCTTGAAATTATAAGTTGAACTCATATTTTAATTTCAACAAAAAAAACTCCTCCCAAAATAACTGAGTGGCCATACAAACAAGCTATGGAACTAGAACCCAAAATTTTTATTGAATCAGAAGAATATTTTTTTTAGAAAAAAGATATGAACCCATGGTATGAAGCAGCGCTATCAAGGTTAAATGCACAAATCCCGACTTACATAATCCTCAACTCATAAATAATAAACTAAAGAAAAGAAAAACAACAACACTAAATTATTCCCCCTTCCGCCATTGCCATCTTTCTTCATCGCTCACCATGAACCTTCCCGATACTCAATACGAATCCGGAGTGATGGATCGCAAATGCAATCCAGGAAACATCAACTGCAATTAACAAATTAAGTAAGTTAATGAACACAAGTAAATGAGTTGTATAATCAAAATATGGTTAATTACATCGAGTTGTTTCTGCACGTTCTTAGGCCGTTTCTGTGGGCGGCGCGACGGCTTTGCTCCAGTCATAGCGAAAATGTCCTCCTCAATCTCCTCTTTTGTTAACGAAATGTTTACGCTCAACTTTTTATTCTTCTTTTCACCTTTCTCCCCCTTCCCTTCCTTTCCGCCTCTCCTCAAACTCAACTGCGCCTCCGCTTTGCTCTTCTCTCCACCATACACTTCCTTGTCGATTTTGCTTTTGCCGTTTCGCGGCCTCAGATTCCACGGCTTAGCTTCCTCATCCGCCTTCTGCTTTGCTTTTCCCTCTTTCCCCACATTATCGATTTCACCGTCATCCGCCTTCTGGTTTGCTTCTTCCTCCTCTTTGCTGCTCTTGCTCCCAATTTTGATCTGCAAGTTGCATTTCCTGATTGCGGATGCATTCGATTTTTTCCCCAATTCTGAAATCAACCAACAGAAATACAGATTTTGGAAATTGATTTTATTAGATTTCAATAACATTAAGAGAAATTGAATTCTCAATTACAGTACCTTTGCCCTTCCGAGAAGCTTCGGGCTCCGTCGACCAATCGCCGCCGCGGGAAGACCTCCGTGCTTCCTCTCGCAACTTCTCCGAATCGCCGCCGATCTCTAGGTGTTGTATCCCATCACAAACGGATGTATGCTTCATCGAATCACCTCCGGCAACCACCGGATACTCAGGCGATGCCGCCGCAGCATAATCGCGGTGGATTGGGGAGCCGGAAGCTGCACTCGAAGGCGACATCAGTGAGCGGCGCCGTTTCTGGCTCCCGCTCGATTTCCCGTCCTTGCTCCATTTCAGCAGCGGCGGCAATTCAAAATTGTGCAGCGGTTGAGACTTGGATGGAGCAGAAGACGCCATGGATTGATAGGCAGATAATCTTCTCACAAAATGATCTTCAAAATTCTACACAGAAACTCGAAAATTCGATTACTAATTTGCACTCATTCACATAGAGAAGCAATCAAAATGTTAAAAACCCTAAGTCAACCTGCGTGATCAGTTTCACCTCCGGAATGAACTGAGACGGTGCAATGTGATGAATTGCGCAGCTGCTTAACGAGAGAAATTCAGTAGAGAATTGATTGAAGAAAGGGGATTTGTGGTGTTAGAGAGAGAAGTGAGAATGGAGTTTGCGAAGGAAGTGAGGTGGATGAGAGACGGTTACAGCACACACACACACACACATATATATATATATATATATATATATATATATACACACATAGATTTTGGGAGGTTCTCACTCTACTGAAACTAATGTTGATCCTATTAAAATAATTTAAATATACTATATTTTATAATGCAGCATATATTTAAATTAAAATTGCAATCTGATAAGCAGGGTGGACCCAAGTGACCCTACCCGATGCCAATGGTGAGAGGCATTGCAATAATTTTGAATATACACTTGAGAAAGAAAGATTTGGTAGTTGTTTAAATTTCATGTAATTCATTGATAATATAATTGGAAATATTGCAAAAAGATATAGCAAGGTCCAATTAATTCGTTTTGCAGTATTATTTTTATTTTGGGCAGTCATAAATTAACGTAATAGTGTGCATATATTTTTGATATTTTGATATATGATTTAAGGATTTAACATGTTTTAATTAAATTTGCATTTTACATAGTTATACTTGATGTGTGTTAAAAGTTTAAAACATAAATTTATAATATTTACTATTGAACAAATATGCACAATCTCTTAAGATCCCTTCCGTGAGTGTAACAAGAAAATGTTCATTTTCACTTTTTTTATATTTCTTTCTTTTTTCTCTATTTGAAAAAAGACGAAGTAGTGATCAAATGTTGAATACATATATCAAAATAAAAACCACGACAAAGGGTTTAATTTGATTTATGAAAATTAGATTTAAGATAAAACGTTATTCTTATTTAAAATATACTACTAGTTGGTTTTGAAATAAACATTTAAATTAGTTTTTTACAAATTTAATCCCAATTAATTTATATTTTGTCAGGCCAATTTATGTTTTTCAATTTTCTTCTTTCTTTCTTTCCTCCCCTTTGTTTTTTTTATTTGAAAGTTTTTCTTTCTTTCTTTCTGTTTTATCATTTTAAATTTTAGTTTTCATTTGATGATTATATATGAAAGCATTGAATATGATTTTTAAGTTTTAAATATTCATAGTTTTTCGTACGTTTATTAGAATGTTTGATGCGTCTCTGAGAATACAATATATATTATCCATAATTTTCTTATATTTTGGAATTATAGACAAACTTATTCAAATGTATTAGGGACAAAATCATGAAATTTGATCAAATTTTGGTATATTCCACAAACTTTAAAATTCATTTAAAATATCATAAATTTTACAGAAAAACGTATTCAATGTGGGGAATCAAAAAATATTTATGATATTCTACACTACATTTTAAGTACGTGCAAATAGGATAAAAATTCATATATAGAAAATCACGTTGATTTAATAATACCAAGTAGGATAAAAAAAAGTTACGTAAGTTAGTCGGATATGATGATTGATCTGCCATATAAAATAACAAATAGAAATAGAATGTAAAGTTTGTGATATTTTACATCAATTTTAAAGAAACCATATCAGCTGAATTATTATTTTACTTATTTTTTTTTCGTTTTATTACTATGGCAAATTACTTTAATGGATCTTTGCATCGGTGGCAACTGGCAATTGTATTTCTAAACAACGTTTTTGTCACTAAAGCCTCTTTAACTAGCATGTAATTAATTAATATTTGACTACACATAGTATTGCCACATTAACAGTGTGACTAATGTATATACAAGTGAAAGTGAGTTTACCAATAGTACTTTTTATTGTTTATTTATCCTAAAATTATAGGTATGAAATCCTGCCTCATCCTGCCTCTTACTATTGGTATACAATCATAGTCGGTGAGAGGCATTTTAAATTGATTAATGAAGTTTAATAAATTATACTATAACTTTGAATTTCTCAACTAATAATCATTTTATACCATAATTTAGTCCAATAAAATCTTGAAAATAACTACAAAATTCAACAAAAGCATAATAAGATTAAAATCAAGGAAAAAATAAAAATAGAATATATAAAAAAAAACTTGGAACATGCACTGAATCTCGTACAAAAATCATTAGGAGTGCTATTCTTCTTTTTTCTACAATTTTTATCGACCTTATCATATATCGGAACAACTATTTTTTTTACTCGATTGGGCTTAAAAGACACTGATTTGCTATACATTATTATGCTTTTGAATTAACAGGCAAGATATAATGTTAAACTATATAGATAAATAACTGACTGAAGTTTAATTAGTTGATCATGTGATTTTTAATTTAAATTCTTCTATTTGGTAGGCGGATCCACCAAGAAATTGATTTATATAGAATTGGTAATACTCAAATTTGGGACTTTATTTTATCAAAAACAATCGTACTCGACCCCAACCGGTTTAGAGCTAGTTTCTATAAACTACTCTACTCATCCTTAAAAAGATGCAGCATTTTACTTTTTAATTTATCTATCCTACAAAAGATGCCATATATTTCATTTAAAAGAATCATTATTTATATGCAACTGAAACTACAGTTTCTCTCTTTTCTTTATACTCTAAGAATAATAATCAATACTTTCATATTAATAATATATAATCATTAAACAATAACTAAACTTTTAAATTGTACATAAATTTTCACATGATTTTTAGTTTATTTGGATATAATTATACAATATTTAATTAAAATAATATTTTTTTTTCATAAATTTGTTGGTTTCAATTTAAAATTTATAATTTTTAAAATTGTTATGGAATAATTTTCGAAAGTGAAATGTGTGATACTATATCCGTGCACAGCTAATACTTACATTGTTTTGAATTGTTCAAAAAAATTAGTAATCTTCTATTTTTATTAGTTTCTATATTTATTAAGTAAATTCATTGACATAATTTGACTATCTTTCTCACTATCCTTCTGCAAATTTAGTAAGGCGTGAAAGATGGATAGTGAGAAAAGTTTATTGAATTATGCTAATGAATAATGAGATTCAATTAATTAGATTATAGAATTTATCAAAGATAATTATTTTTATGAATGATTTAAAATAGAAAAAAGATGGTGTTAATTGCAGACTAGGAAAGTACTATATGATTTTAGCTTACAAAAAATATATGAAATTACTCATAAATGCCGTTTGTATTTGAGATGTACTCGCGGGAAATGTTGTATTAAGATGACAGAAAAGATGAAGGAAAAATACGAAGAGAAATGCCATTCGGTGTGCTGTAGATAAGTTTTGGGTATTTGGCATAACCAACTACATTTATGATTTTTTGCCAAAATAACAACTAGTATTATTAAGATTAGAGAAAGTTTATGTTGTGATAATTAACAATTTCATATTCTATATATATCGGTCTCTTCATTATATAAATATTGTAATTATTAATTGTACAATTATCTTTGTTATAGATGTACACGTAAATCCTATAGCTGGTCATGAATTACAATACTATACATATTTGCTAATTACAAAAGATTTTTCGATATGTAGGCTATATTGATTAAATTAATTTTTCTTGATAATTTGAAATGTAGAAAATGGCTTTTTAAAAATTCAACCAAAGAAAAAGCACCTTTTTACAGATATATAGATGATAATAGTAATAAATAAAAGCAGTCTACCTTTTTCTTATTGTGTCAACAAGTTTGTCCATTCCGTAGACTTTCAGTTTTGAGGGTTTGAATATTGTGACATTAAATAAAAACTTTTGAGAGTTTTGTCCTACGTAATAAAAATTTCAAATTTAGAGTTTTGAATACCATAGTTAACAGCTGTAAACGAATAAAAATGTTGGTATGAATTAAATATTTCTATTGTTTTTTAGATATTGATAAAGGCTATTTTTCATAATTTATAGTATAAAATTAAAAATTAAAAAAATTAGAAGAGACTTAGGTCCTTCTGCCTCCATACTAGTTCAAAATAATAGTAAATTCGGACTATAAATTGAAAAAATGGATATATACAGTGTATACAAATATACTACAATGTACACAATTCTTACAGAAATCATGTACATGACGTAGTTTTAGGTGCAAAAGTGAACGTCGTGAGTAATTTATGACTTCAACTACATACACAGCAAATAATCTATCGTATACTCAAAAGCATTAAAACAAATAGTTCTGAAATTATGTCATTTTCGAGCAAGCGTCATTATTTTATAAGTATATTAATTATTTTATCTTTCGAATTAAAATCACAACGTCATTAATTATTTTTATTGTAGTTTTTATATTTTCTTTACTGAATAGAATTCGAAGTTGTTTAGGTGTTAAAGAATTCTTAACAATTGGATTATGGTTTGCTAAAATCGCGATTTTTGGCGAAGTCTATTACCACCGAGGCACCGGTCATTAATTGCATGAACTAAAATCGAGAATTTTTGGATTACTATTTAGGATTGTCCTCAAATTGAAAATAATGTGACAAATTAAAGTTGAAATGACAATTAAATGTATCGAATTTATATATGTCATATTAAATTATTAAAATATACCCAAATACGGGTATACTGCACTTATCAAATCAAAATAACATTGAAAATATCAAAATTTTGGTTTAACATCATTTTGGTGTGTCATACTAAAATTTGATAAACTAAATGCCGGTATATTGTAAAAGTACGGTATACCCAATTTTGTATGGCATACTAAAAAAATTGTACTCCTAACAAAAAAATCAATAAGATAAAGCTATTGAAAATCTGGTATGTTGTATGATAATGTATTATTGAAAATTGGCATACCGAAAATTCAATATAACGAAAAAAATCTATAAGATAAAGCTATGATAGTTACTTATATTGGCATCTTCGATAAAGTATACGGCATGGCAAGTTTGAAGGTATACTGTATTGACCCACCCCTAACTCCATTTGTGCTCCATAATGTTGCACATGTACACACAGACACTCACTGGCAGTGGCGGAGCCAGAGATTTCATAATGGGGGGTCCAAAATTAAACTTCAAAAAAAATTACATAAATTAAATTATAAGGTTCAAAATGTAAAAGTCAAATGCAATCACATCATAACATTTGTCTTCTATTCTTCATCTTCTGAAACCATTGCATAATAGTTTCATTGGTAACTTTAACAAACACATCCTTTTCGATGTAAGGAACTAAGCAATCATTCAATAGTTGGTCTCTCATGCTATTACGTAGAGAAGTCTTGATGATCTTCATTGCTGAAAAGGCTCTTTCTACTGATGCAGTGGCAACTGGTAAGATCAATGACAACTTAACTAATGAATAAACCATTGGGAAAACTTCATGTTTCCTTGTAGAAACCATCTTTTGAGCAAGACCACTGATTCCTGATATTTGTGAAAACTTTTCATCTATGCGCACATCGAAAATAAAGTTCTCAAGTTGACTTTTAAGCTCGGACAAAGCAACTTCGGAAAATTCAGAAGGATAATACCGTGCAAGACGAAGCAGCTTCTCCAAATCAAATGCATTATAAGATAACGAAGAGAAATAATTGTTGCATTTAATCGCAGGCGGTAGTCAAGCTTAGACTATGTTGACTGTTTTGCCAAAGAGACCTCAATGTGTTGGGCTTGATTCATCAAATCCTCACATGCTAATCTGCACCTGTTATGAGCACTTTTATGGTTTCCAACATGATCTCTTAATCTTTCTTTCTTGCGCCAGACCGTAAATCCCCCTGATACAAAAGCATCTTGTCCATTTCCGTGGAGTCTTGAAAAAAGATAGCAATATAAACAAAAAGCTGCTTCCTTTGTAACACTATATTCCAACCAATCCTTAAATTCATCAAACCAATGTGAGACAAATTTACGTTTTCGATTTCCATCTACTGTAGGACGAAAATCATGATTACGTGGTTGACACGGACCTTTAAGTAAGTAAGCTCTGCGAACTTGTTCTATTAAATTTGGTGGATAACTCATTATATCAGGTCGTTCTCCTGGATCACTTGGAAGATTCTCTAAATCAACCTTACTTTTATCTTCATTCGATAATTCTTGAGGTTGAAGAAGTGAAGGTTCAACTGATGAAGAATCAACGGAAGAAAGTTTCTTGAAATAACGATCCATATACCTACAAAAATAGTCAACACTGATTAAGTTCAAAATATTTGATATTTTCTGTATGCAAAACTATTAACACACACATCAAATAAAGAATTGGAGTTATAAAATTTCAACTACAGAACCACCGTAGTCCGTAGCCATTGAATTACATAAGCTATCTTCTTTCTCCCCCTTTGAATTATTATTGCAGCCAAACAAAAAAACAACCTATGTAGAAAAATTAATTGAATTATATTTGAGTTTTGAATATACCTAGTTCTAGTTTACCAGATTTCAGACTTGGAACGGCAGAATGAATACGCTAAATTCAGACTTGGATTGGAATGGCAGAATGAATACGCTAAATTAAGAGGCACGATTCATATATATTTTGTTGAAACCTATCTCTAATATTATATTTATTATAAATTATAATTATTGTGAAATTACTAAAATACCCCTAAGTTTTTTAAGAATTAGTGGGGGGACCATGGGCCCCCCTGGCCCCACCCTCCCTCCGCCCCTGCTCATTGGTATAAGCGGAGGTGATGCATAACTAATAATAATAATTTTCATGTTGATTGGCCTAGTGCATGTATTTCCGCGATCGGGTGAAACTATTGCGGCATTCCACGTGGCCAAACAAATTTCGGTATATTGTAAAAGTTATAGTATATCGGATGTCGGTACGACAAACTAAATACCAGTATATTGTAAAAGTACCGTATGCAAAATTTTGGTATGGCATATTGAAAAATCGTTACGATAATGGTAATATTATTGAAAATTGGTATATCGAAAATTCAACATAACAAAAAAATCGGTAAGATAAAGCTATGATATGTTACTCATATCGGTATCTTCGGTAAGATTTACACTTTGACAGATTTGTAAGGTATATCGTATCGACCTGCCCCTGAATCAATTTGTTCTCCATAATGTTGCACATGCACACACAAACCCTCTCGCAAGTGGAAGTGGCGCATAACTGCTAATAATAATTTTCATGTTGATTGGCACAGTGCATGTATTTCCACGATCGGGTGAAATTGTTCGACGTCATCTAGCTACATGAAATGATGTCATTCCACGTAGCTGGATAGCGTCGAACATTTGTCGCAGAAAATAGGAGAAAAATGGCAGCTATTCCTCATTCTCGAGTACACAAATTACAAACATCAAGATCATTACTACATGTTCAATGTTCTTGGATTGAATGTAGAAGTAAATTATAGAATATACTCCGACAGGATTCAACTACCAGAACAATATTAGCAAACTATGCTTGATTTTCTATTATTGTCCAACTCTTCACGTACTTAATTTTAAAAATGATATCGTTTGATAGATTTAGTGTTAATTACTTCAGTTTAATTTTACCACATCACTTTTTTTTTGAGAGAATATCTAATCGTGGGAATTGACAACATCAAAATTCATGAGTTTTTAATCATATTTTATGTTCATTCAAGTTAGAAAATTTCAGCAAATTAAAATGACTTAGATATGAAATGTAATTAATTAAAATGAAAATTATATTAAAGACGAAGATCCGTAACTATTACATCAGATCAGCCATGGAGCTGAGATTTGATTCATTTAAAAGAAAAACACAAAGACACTACTAAAATTAAACAGCAACTCGGATCTAATTGGTGAAATCCGAGATTAATTGAACTTGAAAATACAGAAATTAATTAGCTACGGATTAATTCTTCATCTCCCATCATGCAGATTAATTACACCATCAAAATCCTTCAAAAATTAAATCAAGCACCAGTTTTGAATGGCATAATCATCTCCTTCCTCGCACCATCTACTTCTGTAATTCAATTCAACACAGCCATTAATTAGTATGTAATCAATTAATTGAAACTAATTTAATCACATACCTTTTCAGACACCTTGTACGTGTCTTTAGAGATAGACATCAGCCATAATCCAGGAAACACAATCTGCAATTAATTTAAACATAGGTTAATAAAAAAATTAAATACTATAATTAGGTTAAAAAATTAAAGTAAAAATTCCTCACATCCAATTGCTTCTGCACATTCCTGGGCCGCTTCTTGGGGCGGCGCGCCGGCTTTGCTCCGGTGAGAGCGAAGATGTCCTCCTCGATCTCCTCCTTGGTCAGCGAAATCGAAATGCTCAGCTTCGCCATCTTCTCAACTCCAGATTTAGATGCGCCGCCGCTCTTCGTCTGCGTCTGAGTGACGGCCTTGCCCTTGCCCTTGGGGATTCGCGGCCGCAGATTCCACACCCTGGTTGCTTCTCCATCATTGCCGGTCAGATCGGCATCCTTCTTAGGGTTTTGCACTTCTTCCTTGACCTCTTTCGGTTCGATTTTGATCTTCGCTGCATCAGATTCAGCCGGATTGGATTTCTTCTCTGCTGCATCAGGCTGTTCGAGCTTGGGTTTGAGCAAAGGGATTTTAGGGTTGATTGGAGAAGCAAATGCAAATGAGGGTTTCTTCTTTGGGGGTAAATGAGAATCTTCTACCACCTTGGATTTCATCTTATCATTTGAATTGGCCTGCGAAGGAAGTTCAGATTTCTTCAAATGGTGGAGGGTAGGGTTTGGTGCATCAGCAGCAGCAGCAGCCTCTGCAACTACCATGGAGAGTTTCTCAATTTTGGAGTTATCATAAGCAGATTTGTTGGAGTGGTGCTGTTTAGGGTTTGATGCATCATCAGCTACCTCGATTTTGACATTAAACTCTGAATCGGAAGGAAAATAGTCCTGTTTTGATTTGGAAACGAATTCAAATTTCTTGTAGAAAGGGCTTTTCTGAAATGTGTCTGTATCTTCAGATGGAGATGATTTGTTGAACCAATCATACTTCTTCCAAGCAGAAGAAGAAGCGAATTCGGATTTCTGTAAGGAATATGTATCAGATCTCTCCTCTTGAGAAATGGATTTCCCAAAGGAATATGCACCGGCTTCTACAGCAGCTGCATTTGTTGATCTTCCCCTATTTTCTGAATCGAAGTAGTTTAGCAGCCTAACCGTAGGCGCCGGAGGAGCCGCAAATGCAGGTTGCTTAAGCGGAGAAGGAGAGATTGATGTTTTATTGGAGGAGTGGCGGTTCTTCGAGGAAGAAGAAGAAGAAGCGGATTTCTTCTGATGATTTCTACGATACGGGATCACAGGTGATTGATGGTAGTTTCTCAGCGACATCCGCTCGAACTCATCGTCCAGCGCCACAACGGGCTCACGGGGCGGCGGCGGGGGCATCAGATCAGCCTCAAACAGAGCAGCCGCCGCCACCAAATGGAGCAGCGGAGTCTCGGGCTGAGGTGGCGGCGGAGCGGCGGCGGCATGGTGGTGCTGCGACGGACTTTTCATGGTGCGGTAGCGTTTCGGTGTCCCGGCGGATTTGCCGTCCTTGCTGTGCCATTTGAGAAGCGGCGGCAGCTCGAAATTGTGCAGCGGCTGAGAGGACTTGGAGGAAGAGGAATGAGGGGAAGAGGATGAAGACGCCATGGATGAGTGAAATGGAAGGAGGAGTTTGATTGATTGACGGTGAAGATGCAATGTATGAGTTGCAGGGTTTTATAGAGAGAAAAAGTAGTTGAAATTTAACACAAACGACACTCATTTTTGAATTTGTAGAGTGTTGTTGCAAGAAATCGGTGAGAAAGAAGAGGGTCATAATTTGGGAGTGAGACACAGCGGTTACAACTTACATTAATACTAGGAGTATTATTTTATTGGTGTCGATGAAAAAAAAAAATTAGGTTGGAGGATTAAATTATGTGTGATTGTGTTTAGTTATATGCAATACTCCTATCTTTTACTACTCCTACTACATTTCTCATTCTTGTACTTTGACTTCTTCGTTGTTTATATCTTTTCTTGACTAGAACAAATGTCCATGTACTATATGTCTATATGTCTCAATGTCTTCAAAATTAGGGTTTCTTGTGTGCATTATTGCAAGAAAACAATGTAATTAATTGGAGTATTTGTCGTGGCGTGTATACAATAATCTTCATTGTTGTCGTTTACGTGTCTATATACTGGTCGAAGCACCGTAATCTTGAATTTTGTCATTTACGTGTCTATATATTGGTTGAAGCAAAAGAATCTTGATTTTTTGTCGTTTACGTGTCGATATACTGATCGAAGTTTTCACCCGACGATCTAGCTAAGAATTGGTCACGTTACTGAAGTGTTTACTTTCCTAAAATCCGACAAAATAATAAGTTACTGAAGCACGGACATGTTAATGACAAAATTCGAGATTATTTAATAGACGTCGTGACAAATATCACCTTTTACAACCTTAATTTGTGTGATCGGCATTTTTATATATACGTCGCGACATATATCACCTTGTACGACCCTATAATTGGTGTAAATAAGCCTAGTAATTGAACAAGTAATTTTACTAGTACTATTGTGTCACATATCTTCGAATATTACTAATGTCCTAATGATTAAATTTGTCGGACCACTTCATCAAATAGTAAAATTAAATGAGTTATTACATGATAGATATATAGTCGCATTACTGAAATTGATTATCCACGTTCAACATATATGCCATACAGATTTACCAAGTTGAATTTTTGTTTCAATATTTTTCCAATATCTACAAGATTGTCGTCCCGTATATTTAAAATATCATTTCATTTTTAGTATTCATTTTTATAGGAAGACTATTGATTTTTTTTATATAATTAAAGGTAAACGTGAAAAAGATTGTCTATATAAACCCTTTGCTTATGTACAATAGTCAAAAAAATCACAAGGGATATATACATTATCGTATTGATAAAATTATGTGTGACATTGGAATCCTTAATTAATAACTCCTTTTTTCAGCCAAATTTTACATTTTTTTTCCTGAAAAATTGTTAGGGGTGCGTGTGAACATAAGTATTGCAAGTGAACGATATAGAGCAACTCAGTTGTTAAAATAGTTGGAGGTTCGAGTTATCAAAGGGGTGGCTGAGAAACTATCATCTTTACAAAAAACTATTGCAAGTGAGAAAATTAAATTGAGGTCTTATTAATACTTTTTATATAAAACTTGGAATAATTAGTAATTTTTTTAGAATTACAGATAACAATTTTATAAAAATATTAATATTAGAGCTTTGTCTATGAGACTTTCCGTTAGACTATAGCATCAAGTAGCTAGGGATAAAACGTGGTGGAAAAATTCAAATTAAAAGATAGAGGAACGAAGAAAGAAAGAACCAAAATGAAATAATACCAATTAGTTTCTGTGATATGTGAGTATTTTTGGATTTTCTTACCTGCTAGCCAAATGCTACGTTGTCCTAATAAACTATTTTTCTATTTATCTTTATTTTATATACTCTTATTTTCAGCATTTGGTTAAAATTCTACATGCCAAAATCAAATCGTTTGGTAGGTTACTCTAATTTAATGCCAGGTTTTCTTGATTAGATTTTTAATATTAAACTCGATTCAGTATATTTAATAGTACTACTCCTATTACTTTTCTTTTGTAAGAAATCACTTTTATATCGTCATAGACTATAGCATCATTATTATATCGTCATAGACTATAGCATCAGGCTTTATATTATAGTATAGTTTTTATGTAAAAAGTTATTTTGTTTTTCAAATTAAAGTTATTATTGATGTATTCCATTTGACAAATTACTATGATTTGTTATTTTTTCTGTAACTCCGAATAAATGAATAAACGAATACTAAAAATATTGTTTTATATGTTAAAAATATAATCCATAACACTTAGTAGTATTTATCACTATATGAGTTATAGTACATTTTAGCAATTGAATTTCTTTATCTATATCATATAGTACTCCACTCTTTTGGCGATTAATTATCACATTTGGGATCCACATATAGGTTTTAACTTTTAAGAAATTGAATGAATATGAGTGTATAAAGTTAATCAATTGTGAGTCTTTTTTAGTACTCTAGTATATAGTTTTATATGAATTTTTAGTGAATTAGACTAACTGAATAATATAGAAAAAAAGTCAAATGATGCTTGTAATGATGGACAATTCAAAATAACAGAATATAACATCTAATGACGTGGGGAGATAATACAATACTGGACTATCATTTATTGAAATTAAGTGCATATGCACATTTGCAACTATTCTTATAGGTAGTTGAAAGATGGTTTCATTTATTGAATTTAAGTGCATATGTTAATTTGAAAGTTGACAATCTAATTTGATTCTTCTATTAATGTTAGATTAAATTTTGTTGGGCTGGGCTGAAAAACTTGACCCAAATCCAAACAAATTTTCAGCCCATTATATTACTATTATGAGACCGGGTTAGAGCCTATTGTTAGTTTCGTACACGTGTGTAAAAATTGCAATCATTTGATGCTAAATTATTTACTCTGTAATTTTATACCAAATTTACTTTATAATAAAAAAAATGGAATATAACTTTATAGCTCATTTTATTATCCTATTACTTTGGGAGAATGCATGAAGTGACTCCAGTTTTTGTTTTATGTTTGATGCAGTTCTAGCAGTAGAAAGTCGTGGACTCAAAACTTTTTGTACTAGAATGACTTAAAATTTGCACAGTATTTGCGAATCGAATTGAGAAATTAAATTCATAGCGACACTGTTTGATGTTCGTACGGCAGTGTCCACAACCCCTTTATGCGAAGGGCTTCGCGTAAATTGCTTTGAATGGGTAAATCAATCTAAGATAGATTTTGGCCATATATAGTGGAACTTGAACACTTATCGAGTAATATTCCCAATATAAAGAGTAATGTAACTCTGCTTATAGGTGGTTGAATGTTGATTTCATTTATTGAAATTAAGTGCATATGTATATTTGAAACTCTTCTTTTAGGTGGTTGAATAGTTTATTTGATTCTTCTATTAATGTCAAGTCAAACTTCATATTGTTTTGGGCTGGGCTGAAACTTGACCCTAATCCAAACAAATTTTCAGCCCATTATATATTATTATACGCCAGGGTTACAGCCCATTTATTTTTTTGTACTTAAAATTGTCCAGTCCAATATAAAATACAAAAGATCCT
Organism: Salvia splendens; assembly: GCF_004379255.2. Lineage (NCBI taxonomy): Eukaryota > Viridiplantae > Streptophyta > Magnoliopsida > Lamiales > Lamiaceae > Salvia > Salvia splendens. Next base: position 3,885,131 of record NC_056033.1, on the reverse strand, counting down.
ATCCAAAAAAATTATTAGGGTCGTGTTAGGATAATATTAATAACTTTCAATTATGTATATTAAAATTATCAACATAAAGACATAATTATATCAATACAACATGTAAATTTAAATATCAACACAAAAACATAAGTTTATCAACACAAGAAAATTGATAAATTTATGTCTTTGTGTTGATATTTTAAACATACAAAATTGAAATTAGTGATTAGTTAGTATTTGATCACACATCATTAAATCATAATACCATTAGTTGAACAGTTTTGGCCAATAAGAATTCAGTGACAGTGAATCCAAATTTTCAATAATCCACCCCACCCTTAATCTATATGAGCAAGCAAAGTGTTCGTAATCAAATAACTAATCGAATTAGATACATAAATAAAATAAAAAAATATTAATATGAAATAAATGAAAAATGTTGCTAAATAATAGTAATGCTTAAATAAGATATAGCATAGTAATTCTAGTTTTATCCTATACTGAGTCTCCATAGAAATATAGCTAAATTGTTTTGCAATACTATGTTTGTATAATATGAAGAATGTAATCCGTAACGGTTATGAGCATTAGCAATGGGGCGCTCTAAGGGAAGCCCTAAAGTCTGCCCTATGCACCGCCACGTCAGCATTTTATCCTCCTACCCTTCCACCTGCAGTGGGCGCCCTATAAGTCGTCCTAAAGGCCGCCCTATAGGTTTCACTATTGTTTTGTTAATCAATTTAAATGTTTTCAAATATGTCAATGCAAAATAATTTAAAAATACCACGATTAATTAAAAACGGCAAATCCTACATTGATTAAAAAAAGTTTTACACGAGTTAGAAATGAAAAAAAAAGTTGACTACTCTACAAAAGTCCCAACTTGCGGCGCAGCTCGATCATCCCCTGGAGGTATTCGGCTTTGGCCGGGTCCTGACATTGCATGAGGGCATTGTGCGTGTCCAACAACGTCCTCCGGTTGGCCGGCCGCTGCCAACTCCGCGTAGGCAAGTGCCGCCGGGGTCGGGATCGGCGATGGGGGAGCGGCTGCAGTTTGCGAGGAGGATGTCGCCTTCGCCTTTCCCTTGTTCTTCGCAGCCTTGACGCCAATGGGACGTCGGGAAGACACCGGTGTGCCGAAACTCTCATCATCCCCGTACATCGTCCGGTTGAGGTTCATCGGATATGCGTCGCTTTCGCTGCTTGTGTAAGCACCGGCTTCGGTGGTCCTCGTCCTCTTTGGCGCAGACGATGGCAGAATCCCGCTCTGGAACTTCTGTTTGTCCTTCAAGAGCGCCCAGATGTTGAAATGCTTGAAGTCGTCGTACATTGACTGGTACGACAACAACACTCTATCGCGCACATCGCTCAAGCTCTCGCCGCTTCCCTGCTCCCTCGAGCACTTCTCGTACTCCGCCGAGAACAGGTTGACTTGCTTCTTCACCTGATCCCAGTGCTTGCGGAGCTGCTCTTATGGCGCTTGTACGCTCTCGGCAGCTTCGCCTCATTGTAGCGCTAGGCGATGCGCTCCCAGTACGCAACCTGCTTTTGATTGTTCACTAATACCGGGTCCTCCGAAATATCCACCCAACACCTCGCCAAGACGAGGGTTTCATCCGGTTGGTAGTTCGTCCTCCCGGGGGCATACTCTTCATTCGTTTCCAGAGGTGGCACCATGTACGCCCGGTGCCGGTTCCGCTTCTTTCTGGCGGGGGCGGGGCGGAGGGGCGAGTTGGAGACGGCTCCATGTCAGACAGACCGTACGAATCCGTACTGAATTTGGGATCGTACTGCGTATTGGAGTCGAACGGCCGATATTCGTCAAAGTCTGTACTCGGCCAACATGCACCACCCCCAAACATCGGATTATTCGGACTTGGGTATTCACCGGAATCCATTTTATAGTGTAATTTGAGTGTGGAAAAGTGAATGGAAAGGTTACAAATGAAGATGGGGTAGGGGTATTTATATAGATAAAATTTTTAGAATTAAAAAATAAAATAAAAACAAAACAAAAACGCATTGGATCGTTCGCGCCATCGTCCGCGTATCGTCCGCGGACGATGCATCGGGCATCGTCCGCGCCCCACAGTGGGCGGACGATGGCGCGCCCGAGGCATCGTGCGGCCTATCGTCCGCCCCATTGCGGATGCTCTAATAAGAAACAATTAGGAATGTCAATGTAGCCCGCAACCCGTGGGCTGACCCGAATAGCCCGCCAAATTTATAGGGTTAAGGCTGGAAATTTCTAGCCCGATAAAATTAAAACCCGATTAGCCTGCACCTGACTAACCCGCGACCCGTTAGGGCTAGACCCGAAAACCCGATGGGCTGGCCCGAAAACCCGATTTTATTAATATAATAATTGATAAATAAATTAAAAACTTCAAATTCACTTAAAAAATATTTAGATTTCTAAAACATACATTAAAATTTCACAAAATATTTCAAAATTTAGTATTTGATCATGTTTATGATTGAGTTTGACAATATATCTCAAATTTATCATAATTAAATATTTTACATTTTGTGAATATAACTAATTTTCATCATTATTTATTGGATTGATCGCATGTTAATCTTATCGGTAGCAACCCGATTAACCCGCTGGGCTAGCCCGAAACCCGAGCTTTTAGGGTTAGGGTTGAACTTTTACAACCCAAAAGAATTCACAACCCGATTAGCCCGCACCCGATTGACCCGCAACCCGAGTAGGGCCGGCCCGAAACCCGATGGGCCAGCCCGATTGACATCCCTAGAAACAATAATATATATATTTAGCATTAATAATTTTATTATATGCATCAAATAAAATTCTGAAAATACAATATATTTATAATTTTACAAAGAGAGACAATAGTAGATTAACATTTATTCAAATTATGTGTATATGCACAGTTCTTGGCGTTTTCTAATTTTGTTTCGGTTGGGCTAAAACACTGGATCCAAAATATGATCCCATTTGTTTATAGGCCAGAATAGAGCCTATTGTGTGTGGTCCATTAACAGTTTTTGGATACTAAGAATTCTGTGACTGTGACTCCGTAAATATCCATAATTTAAATGATCGAATTGAACAGAAATCGAAATAGTGTTCAATTGGATTCGGATTTTTCGAATTTTCAGGATCGATTGTAATTATTCTATTTTTAATAAAAAAATCTAAAATCTGAATTATGTTTAAATAAAATAGTGTTGTATTATATTCGAAAATTATATTATTTGAATATTTCTAACCTCTTTCTTAGTTTGATTTTTTATTATTCCGGATTAGTTATCAAAAATTCGGATTGGTTCAAATTTATTTGGGATTTGAAAGTAGTACTATTCGTATCATTGTTGTTCTTTTTTTTTTACTATTACTCGATTGGCATTTATCATGTAATTCATGGGCCAATCCCAAGAATGGGAAGTCATGCTTTACTGTTTAGCCCGCGTGCAATTTTAAACCTTCATTTTTATTGGATATATTAACTCGGAATTAGTAATATCAAATCTGTGATTATTGCCTTAATTACATTCCCTCGCTTTAAGTGAGAAACTCAAATATAAAGTTAATCAAATCCAACACACTAAAACATAAATTTTTTTATCAAATTCATAACCTTAAGTTTTATATCACTGTACAGAGAAAAATAACTACATAACAATTTAAATTACGTAATTCACTAGTACTAAATAATGCTTTAAATATTTAAATAAAATACTAAGAATCATTAGTTGTGTGAAATTTTAAAAATGGCAAACATGCCCTCACTTTTATAGGCATAATTATTGTAAAACACTGAGTTATTTTATACTGCATCTGGATCTTATTCATTGCATTAGCATCAACAGCAACACATGTCCATGTATATAACTAATGTGCATGGGATAATGTGAGAGTGGCAATCGGCGAAAGCCATGAATTTAAGCATGTTAACACGACAGTGATTAATATTGTTAAATAGAAATCATGATGTGGCAGTAATAATAATGTCTTAATAGTAGTTGTGGAGTAGTTTATATTTAAGCAAGAAACACCACTCGTGCAATTAAATCTTTAATAGTAATACTCCATCTAATTAAGTATTAACCCCATTTCCAAAGCACCCACTAGTTAATTATTTCTTAATTAACTCAAAATATTTCTTGATTACCCAGCCCGCACGTGCACACCTCCATACGCTTTACCACTGTACGGATTATTCATTCTCTTTCTCTTGAGATTAAAAATAGAGTTGTTTGTAAGCAATGATTGAGGTTTTGATATGTATATGTCTGTATTGTTTGACTACTACAGCAAACTTAAACGTGCAGATCCTGCTGTTTTCCAGGTGGGATCCTCTTGTTTAGTTCAACTTATTCTCACTTAATTTATCTTCTAAACTAATCATTCATCTAGCCTCAATATTATTCGTAGGATTATGACTCCTTACTCGTTGTAAGTTGTATCCCAAATTATAATTAAATATTTGGTTTGTCGTTGTAAGTTGTATCCCAAATTATAATTAAATATTTGGTTTGACAAACGTAGATGCATCGTCGCATCGAACTGGATAAACAAATCTTGTATTTGGTCGTTTACATTCGTGATTACTTGGTCGTTTACATTCGTGATTACTTGGTCGTTTTTGTTCTAACATAATTTTACATGTAGTGGTTCTAGATCAATTAATCTGATGAACATGCTTGGTACTACTACAATGAAAACATGAGATGAAAGTGAACTTGTGGAAAATAATGAATGTAGGAAAATAATGTATAAAAATTAGTGTATGATTCATGTCCTTAGTAGTACTCACTTCGTCCCGTTTTAGCAGTCTCAGTCACTTTTGAACATTCGTTTTATAAAAATGATATAAATAGTTAAAGTTGAGAAATGATAAAGTAAGAGACATAATAATGTAGATACCACTCTTCTTTACATTATTTTCTCTCTTACTTTACTATTTCTCAACTTTAATTATTTATTATCATTTTTATGAAACGAGTGCTTAAAAGTAACTGGGTCTGCTAAAGCAGGATGGAGGGAGTAATATGGAAGGAAAGGAAGCAAAATTTGTTTAAAGGTCAAACGGGACAATAGAGTTGGCATTGGGCAGGAGGAAATGCCAAGAAATTATGAGGATTAATTGTAAAATTATAAAGTAGAAGGCTATTTTGGTAAAAGAATGGAATTAATACGACATAAACTGACTAATACCAAAATTCCTAATCTAGGTAGGATATATTTCAAGTTTTCAAGTGGAATGGATACTACGTTGTATAAATTGGACGATCTTTAATTGTAAAATTTGTGCTATATATAATTTCTTCGACACATAAATATAACATGGAGTATATCTTGTGCTATATATATCGTCCAAACACTAATTTAGCTATTTTCACAACTTGCTTTCTTGACAGGAGAAAGTTTACTTCGACATTTTAGCTAATTAACGCTTATTTGCTGCATTTAATTAAAGAATTATCTTGATTTTCATTTTTTATGAAAAAAATAAAATAAAGAAAAGGTAGGAAAATATCGGATGCGAATCTGATCCAAATAATTAACAGCAGTTGTAGGCATGTAGCACTGCACTCCCACCTGCTAAGAGATTCCATGCATCAATCTCTTTCTAACACTTTTTATCCATTTTAAAACCTTTTTCTTATTTTTGTAAGATAATGTTGTCCTAGATCGAGAAAATATGGATGAAAAAAAAATTAATTTAATAGAAACAAATGAAATTTCTGTCAGTTATAGTGGAACTAAATGAATTCCTCAATGTTTTATTTTGCAGTCGATGGATATGAAGATTCAAGTCCAACTAACAACAAAACTATTTTTTTAGTGCTCAATTTTTCAATGCGATATTGTAATTTTAAAATAAATCAAAATTGATGATTTATTTGGTTGTTTAGAATCCCAAGTCGAAACACAAATTTTAAGAAATATAAAAAATGAGCTGAAAAATATTACTCCCTCGGTCCCGCAAAGATTGTCTCATTTTTCTATTTCCGTCCGTCCTATAAAATTTGTCCAATTTCACTTTTTACCATTTTTTGTAGTGAACCTCATATTTAATAGCAGTAATGGGTCAAAATCGGGTTTAAAACGTTGACCGTTTAAAAATTAACGGGACTGTTATTTTAGGACCGATTATGATCCAAGTTGAAATATTTGGGATGCGAAAATTCAAACGATAATGTTTATGACCAAAATCATAAAATGAACATATATTCATGACCAATTTTGGTATTTACTCTTTTAAAAACTACTCCCTCCGTCCCTGAAAATTTATCACGTTTCATTTTCTGCACTCAGTTTTAGAAAAATAATAATAATAGTTAAAGTGTGGAGAAATTAAAGTAAGATAAAATAATATAGAAAAGACTTTTATCTATATTATTTTCTATCTTATTTTACTTTCTCTCTGTTTTAACTATTTATTATTATGTGCAGAAAATAAAATGTGACAAATTTTATTGGACGGATGTAATACAACGAACATGGAATACGGAGTATAACGAACAGGGATTAGTATATAATATTCATATGAAGCTAATAGGCAAATAGTAATATAGTATAGGGGTGTAGTTGTGTAATAATCATGTGTGGAATGAGGAGGGTGGGGGGGGGGGGGGGGGGCAGGATCACGTGAAGACAGCAAAGATTTGGGGTTTTGGTACGATTAAGGTAGGGCGCAGCGATGGGACTGTTTTTTTTGGAAATGCCAAATCCATTTTATTTATTTTTTTATTTGGGTTCTATTCATCACAATTTAAGTTGGATTTGGACCATTGTATATCATGTGTGGGCCCCACGTGCGGGACCCCATAATACATATCCTATGAGTATTTTTCACCATACATTCTACGACTGTTTACACATAAATTAATTTATACTTATATCATTAACAAAAAAATGCCATTCACAGGATATGATTTCCCATTTTCCTACATCCCATGAAAATATAAACTTTAAGATTTAAGAATGATACATGTTTTAATCTACTATTGGTAAGTATGAGAAATATAATAAAAAATGATTGAAATATTGTTAACATAGAATATGACCTATCTTATAATAGAGTAAAAACTTGCAAAAAATGGAAGAGAAATAAATTTTTGAGATGGACCGAAATAGAAAAAGATTACTATTACCTCGATTCACCATTAATTGTTACATTTTTGAATTAGTGTGGGTTTTAAGAATATAACGGACAGTGGATTTAAAAAGTTAGTGTAATGCGAGTCTTACTTTTATTTATTAATTTTATAAAAAAATGTGAGTGATAATGATTTTTTTTCTTTTTTCTTTGACATGAACTGGATGTGGGAATTAGTTAGTGGAATGTATGGTCTATTAGGATGAACCATAAAGAAAACTAGGTACAAGTAATGGCAGACGGAGAAAGTATTGTTTTGAGTGGGAGGGCATATGTATTTGATTTTACAAATGATACTAATACATAATTAAAGGAACAAGATGAAAAATAAAAACCAAATTAATACTTCAATCGTGCCACAAAAATATTCACTCTTTTCTTATTATTTTATCCCATAATAATATGCACCTTCTAATTTTGGAAACTCTTTTCTTTCTAATGAGATAGGACCTATTGTCCTCTAACAATACTTTAATTACTTTTTATCTCTACATCTTTCTTACTTACCAATTTTGCATTAAAATTAATGTTCATTCCAATGTGCATATTTTTCTGAGACAGAGAAAGTACTACTTAATACTTATGATTATAAAATTGAACCAACTTCACCACAATATTTATTTTAATTTATATTTACTGATTATATCCTTTAACATACTATTATTCTTAATATTTGTACCGAAAATAAGTACCTCTATTAATAAGGCCATCCACAACGCTGTTCCTATACCGTTCCTTAAACCACTATTTGAGGGCCCCACTGTACTTTTTTACTCCATTCCTTAACTAAGGAACGGAACCTGCAACCCTTCGTTCCTTAACCGTTCCTTAACCGTTCCTTAAATTACTATTCATTCAATTTCATTTTTTTTATTTCCAACCCAATTCAATTTAAATAAACACACTTTAATAAAAAACAAACACACTTTATTAAAAAACACACAACATTAAAAAAAAATCAACTTAAACTTAAAAAAAATAAAAAAGCACACAATTAAAATCCTAAAAACATAAAAAACACAAAATAAAAAACACACAATTAAACGTGGGAAAATAAAAAAACTACTCCGCCAGCGAATCATCCTCCGGAGGCGGTCGAGGTTGAGGGGGAGTCGGAAGGCCAAGTTGTGCTGCCATATACACAATTCCGTTCCACCAGGCCGTGAATTGGGCGTACGAGAAGCGGGAAGTGTCCGCCATTGTGGCGGTCATGTACGCCACCGTAAGTGTGTCCGAGCCTCCCCGCGAGCCCGATCCCGAGGCCGACTGGCTTGATTCGCCTCGGCCCTTCCTCGCTCTAGCCATCTTCGCCGCCTTCGTCCCTTGCGGCCGACGGCGCCCACGGCTGGATCCCCCGTATTCGTCGGGCGTTGGATCCCCAGTACCCCCAAACACCTGCGGTGTACCCTCGCTGGCCTCACCGGTGTCACCAGACGAGTAGTGGCCGCTCGCCGTGTGCTTCGTGCGCTTTGAGGTTGAGCCCGAGCTCGAGCGGACACCGCCGGCCCACCTTTCCTCGTCCTTGACGAGCTGCCAAATATCAACATATTTGAACTGTAGACCGGTGTCCTGGTAGAAGACGCGCAAAGCCGCCCTCAGAATGTCGGTGCCCGAAGCTCCGCTTTGGTAGTTCGCCGCTTCGGCCGAGTAGATGCCGCAAAATTTTTTGACCTGTGCGTCGACTCGGCCAAAGTGAGCACGGAGCATTGTATATTTGCGCTTCCGGGCCCCTTTCGGCTTAGTCTGGTGGTAGACATCACGGACCTTTTCCCAGAAGCACTTGGCGGCTTGTTGGTTCCCGACGATGGGATCGTACGAGACGGTGAGCCAGGCGGTGTACACCGCCTTAGTTTCTTCGTTGTTGTACGGATGCCGGCCCAGATCCTCCTCCTCCTCGGGTGCCTCAGACGCAGCCCTAGAGCTTCCACCGCCTCGGCTTCCTCCCTGGGTGGGTTCTAAGGGGATATCCTCCCGAATCTGGGACAAACCCTGAGAAAGCCGCGAGCCGGGTGGTCGAGCGTAGGCATCCACATCGAAAGTGGGTGGTTGGTACCCACCCGGCGTCGCCGACCCCTGGGTGCCCGGCGTCGACGACCCGGAACCACATAGTGTGTTGTACATGGTCTCCCAATCGCGGAACGCGTTGAGATCCCACCCACCGGAGCCGCCACCGCCGTAATTCCCGTCGCCGGACATTTTGTGACGGAGATTGAAATAGAAAATTGGAGAGGAATTGATGTTGGTTTAGGAAGAGTAGATGTGTAGTTGTGTGTGAAATGTAATAAATTAGGTGTATTTATAGAATAAGAAAATAAAAATAAAAATAATTAAAAAAAAGTTAAAAAAATGGTAATATGACCGTTTAAAAAAAAAATTATAAAAATATATTTTTTTAAAAAAAATAATTAATTATTGCGTCATCGCTGACGTGTCCCACTCGCGGGCCGGCGAGTGGGAAGCACGCACGAAGCGGGGAGCGCCACGTCGCCCGAGCGCGTGGCGGCACAAGCCGTGCCGCGTTCCGTGCCGTCGGCACGCGGAACGGAATGGGAACGGAATGGGAGCGGAACGGTGCGCCGCAACGCGTTCCGCGGCGAAACCGGTCCGGCGAAACGGCACGCGGAACGCAGGCGGCACGCGTTGCGGGTGCCCTAAGGAAGGAGGGACTATATTACCTTATCAAAATTAATTAAAAAGAATAAAATTCCGGAGAGAATTGCTTCAAATAAGTTAGGTGTAAAAGCATAATAGTGCTGTAGTAAAGCGACAGGTGAATGTAGATAATTCGAAATTGACTATCGAATTCAGATATGGGACCACAAAAAAAAATTGCAATCATTATATATATCAGTTGTATGATTCAGATATTATGATTACACACTTGAGATTCAATAACCCTACTATCATTTCTCAGTGTCCATTATTTCATCTTTATTTATTTCTATTTTGACCCATCTCCTTCTATAAATAAATTTCCACACCTTCACTCGTGATGCCATAACATTGATTTATTCGTACATATATTCAGAATTTATGACAATCTATTTAATCAAGATCTACAGGCGAGATTTGTTTCAAATAATTAAATAATACTAATAGTAGTTCACAAATACACATACATCATCATTGTCATCAACGTAAAATCTGGACCTGTTTAGTTTTTCATGTTATAATCATAATAAAAAGGATTTTAAATTGTTCGTTTGTTCAGCATATAAACTTTTAATTAGGGACCTTTATTCGAAGAGGAAAATATTACTAAGATATTGAATCGACGTGGTATATGTAATTGTAATCTCATTTATTATGGTCCGTGTCATTTCAAATATGGCAAAAAAATGAATTTGCTTTTTACAATATAACAGTTTACAAATTTGTGGCAGCAAAAAAATTAATAAATATTAGCCCACTAAACATAATTTCCCATGTCTCATGCGCAAAACGTGACATCGTTGTCTAAATGAATTATTTTTTAACCCTGACGGTTTGCCGTAAAATTATTTATTAATAATACCATAATAATATAATGAAAGAAGGGATTGAAAAAAAAAATGCTTATTTCGTTAGTTGATATTTGTAGTGAAACTTGTACACTGATCGAGTAATATTCCCAATATAATTAAAAGTAAGACCAAAAGTTTATATTCTGAAATTTTACACCTCGAATTAATAGGAACATGGAAAAACAATGTGGGGAATATAAGGATATAAAATTAGGATAGTGATAAATGTAAATAAATTGTAAGTATACAATTAGACCTTTTCAAATATTTTATATTAAAAATTAACGTATAAATATTTATTGATTTAAAAGAAATTACATACTAAAATTTTGCAACAATTTAGGAAAAAATGAAATTTTAAATTTTTTTTCTTCTAAATATTGTATAGTTAAATGAATGAAGCTCAAATCATGTTAAAATTTGACAAAAAAGTTTTCGATATCATTTCTTTTTTATTGCTACATAATTAACAAATAACAAAACTAATTCATAATTTAATCCAATTAAATCTAAAAATAAAGGGTACTATGTACATGTACATGTACAATTTATATATTTATCTTTATTCACAAAATTATTCGTGTGATTTTCAAATAATTCCCTTCTATTTATGTCAGTGACTATTATTATGCTGCAAAAATGTGTGCACTTATATATACAAATATTCCTCACCAATTTAAGTTTTAGAGGAATATTTAATTTGTTAGACCAGGAATATTATGCAATTGTATTATAGTATTAGCAGTTTACTTTATTGATTATAAATGGCCGAATTGATTTACTAGCATTTAATATATCGATTGAATATTTACAGTTCATTTGTATACGCAAATGTATAATGTTTGTACGATTGTGACTTGCGCATAGATCTTATACGAAATAAAACAATTTAATTAAATCCCAAAAAATAAAAATAGTCAGCTTGATGATATCGTATTATCCAATGATTGCAAACAGATTGGATTTGTGGGTGTGGGGGGAGACAAAACCACTACAAAATAATTGGGACCATATTTTGGTTATTAACAATTATTGGCCGCTGCCAAATAAAAATGTCACGTAATATAGTATATTCTCTTCAGATGATAATAATAGGACGAGAGTAATAAAAAATGAAATAAAATAAAAGTCCCAGCGCACGTGAAGTCTCTACTTTGTTGGCTTTGGTTAGTAAAATAGAGTTGGCCACGTGAACACCACTTCCCTCTAACCCCACTCTCTTCTCTTGTTTGTATCCATCTTCATCAATATATCTCTCATCTAGTATTAATAATGTTTGATAATAATATGGAGTACACTCCATCTGTGTATATGTGGCAAAAACTTCGTATTCATAGGTAGCTTATATATATGATTATTTGACGAGTTAAAAATACCTTTAATTTTTATTCCGAGAGTGTTATCCAACATGCACTATGATTTTGAGTATTTTAAATTGGTTAAGTATACTTTGTAATTGCATATATTTGAAAAGATATATTATAGTTGATCTTATAATTGTAAACCTTGGAATGCTAAGGATATATTTACTCTATAACTTTATAGGTATGTATTCATATTCATATTGTAAATATTGTTTAAAAATAAAATAGTTATAGTCTATTAGATCTGGTGATCAAACGGTCATATTAATGGCATGTCATCTAATAGTGTAGATTGTTAGTATAATAATGTAACTTAGCTAATAATGTACTAGTTTTTTTTAGTAAAATAATGAAGTATTTTAATTCAATAATGGAAATTATTAGTCTAATAATATAGCTTGGCTAATAATGTACTTAACATCTTAGTCTAATAATGTAGTTTATCACAAACATCCAATCCAATGATCCAAAGATTGTGATTTGTGTTGGTGTTTTATGCTAAGGAGGTGTGAGGACTCTAATACACCCCTAACTTTATATAATTCAACAAATAAATTAATTTATTAAATATTCATTTAAGTACGTATAACTTTTTATTTCACTCTATTATCCTAGTATTATTCAGAGGGGTGAAAAGCAAATATACCCACAAAGTAAAATCTACCTCTACCTATTGAGATTAGGTCATGCTGAATTGTTAGTTAAATTAGGCTTATATCTTTTCAAGTAAAGGCCAAATGTGATCCTAAACATCTGCCGTTTTTACGATTTTATTCCTGAACATTACGTTTTGAATTATTCGGTCCTACGCATTTAAAAACGGACAGAATTTAGTCCTTTTTGGACGGTTCCGTTTAAAATTGACGGTCAACGATTGTTTAAGCTATTTTGACTGGATTAGGGTTAGATTAAAATATTTAATTTTTTCTGATTTTTGAAATACGTTGCCAAATGGATGTTGAAAGCCACCACTACATCCTCCGGCGACGGCAATTCTTCATCCCATTTCAAAAATCAATTTGAATCATCTTCCCCCATTCTCTGTCTATCTACAAAATCCCTCCCTTTTTTTGCTAAAAATTCCTTCTCATAAAAGAGGATTCTTGGCTAGAAAAAGAATAGATTTATATATATGGGATTGGGGAAATCTAGGGAGTTCGATTTCTTTCCATCTCTTTGTAAATCAAGGAAACATTAGAGATTAGAGAGATATATAAGGGGAGGGGGCGCTATCGTTGTGGAGGGTAGTGATTATCACCGCCATGCTGGAGTTCTAGGGGGTGCTGCTAAGGGGGATGCACGTGACCACTATGGTACAGAAAGAGATTTCGGGAAGGAGACTCTGCTTTTTGCAGCCCTTATTTCTTCTTTGAGATGGGATTCGAAGTCGGTCTTGTACCAGATGACCCAAATGAAACCGAAGGAGAAGTGCAAGGAGCAGAGGGAGGGGAATCAGGAGGGGCGGCAGAGGAGAAGGGGACGAGGAGGGCGGTGGAGTGGAAGAGGAAGAGGAAGAGGAAGAAGAGGCAGTAGAGGTAGGAGATCTCCTTGCGGGTGGCGTCGATTTGGGTCTCCTTGAAGGAGAGGCGGTTGAGGATGAGCTCCTCCTCGTTGAGCCACTGCTTGAGGAGGAGTTTGTGAGTGGGTTTCCGGCGATCTGGTGGAGGGGATCCACTGCCTTTTGCTTCAATTAGAGAAGATGATTTTGTGTTGAGACAAAATTTTTACTTTAGACATAAGAAAAAATGAAATATTCTAATCTTGCCCTTAATTTAGTCAAAATAGCTTAAATAATCGTTGACCGTCAATTTTAAATGGAACCGTCCAAAAAGGACTAAATTCAGCCAGTTTTTAAATGTGTAGGACCGAATAATTCAAAGGGTGATGCTAAATGGCCATAATATGGCCAGCCATAAACTTAAAATATTAATAAATATTTGTGTGATTAATGCTAATTCAACAAAATCGATACACCTCAAAAAGAGTAAACATGTTGAAACTATTGTGCCCTATACTTGAAATATACAACTCTTAATATCTTTTATGCAAGTATAAGTATAACCCATGTAGTTGAATAATTTTTTTATATTTTTAATATATTATACTCCATAGTTTGTAAATGCATATTAATCACAATAATTAACTAAGGTTGACAACCGTCATTTATACCAATACAAATTCGACAATTCACTTCTTATAACATTTGCGATAGCCAAGCGGCGATTGGAAGGGCAAACAATGACTTCTATAATGGTAAGTCTCGACATATACGTCGACGACATAACACCGTGAGACATTTGATCACAACAGGGGTGATTACAATTGACTATGTAAAGTCAATAGATAATCTAGTGGATCCGCTAACCAAAGGGTTAAACCGGGATAAAATGAATAAGTTGCTAGAGGGAATGGGTTTGAAATCCACAAACTAAAGAATTATCATAGTGGTAACCCAACCATGATGACTGGAGATCCCAAGAACTTGGTTCAAAGGGACAACTAAGCTATGAGAGTTCATGAGAAACACTCAACTATATCTATTCCCTAAAGAGCAATAGAGTGTTAGAGAACTTGCCTAGTGGTAAAGTCTAAGTCTATGACTTTTAATGGTTCTTAAGAATCTCAAAGATATGGAGTTCTCAAAGAGACCAAGTATGGCAAGGTACTTGACTAAGAATCAACTATGTAAGTGTGAAGTGTGGTCGCTTCATAAAACACACTTATGAATCCAAAGTGGTGTCCAAGATCGCAATGGACACAAAACGTGAGAACGGATGAGGTTGAGGTGTTTAAGCGTTCACACCATTGTCTCGGTGCACGCCGTGGGGGATTAGTTCAAAGCATCGCGCTACTAAGCCGCTTGTGTATCCGATGGTGTCGACAATGGAAGGTTCAAGGCCAACAACTACCTATCCTTATGCTTATATACCTCTTGAGGGTTGAGCTTGTGTCTGCATGCATATGCATTTGGCTATTTCCACTCATGTGGGGGATTGTAAAAATCATGGATTAAATATGCCCGGTCAATGGTGACCAAATAATAAATGTGACGAGACATTTAATTTTGTGAAATTAAATGACATAGCGTCGATCTACATTTTACGTAGATAAATGTAGTATATTCACTTTCTCAAATCCGATTTCCGGTGAGTGAGAAATAGTGGATTAAAGTTGGGCATAATTAGCTTTTAATTAAAGCTTGAAGTTGGAGCTTAGGGAATAATTAACTAGTGTTAATTATACCACATTGGAGGATTAACACATCTTTTAATGTGTATAAATCAAGTGACTTTATGTTACTTAATAATTATAGTGGACCAAGATGGGTGAAAGAGCCCACACGCGCGCACACGCGCGCGCCGCCGCCTCCGCCCGCCCGAGCCCGTGCCCGTGCCCGATCTCGATCCCGATCCCGATCTCGATCTCGATCTCGGACTTGGACTTGGACTTGGACTTGGATCTTGGATCTTGGTCTTTGGGTGGTCTTTGGGCTTGGTGCTTGGCCCAAACTATTCTTTTTAGACCACCGCCGAGTCAGCAGTCCAAGTGGCTTGACACGTCGTCAAGCGAGGCACAATCACGGCTGCCACATAAGAAATCCACACGCTCCACACGTGAAAGGCACACTCCTGCCACACGCTTGTAACCGCCGGCGGTTACGAATCTGCCTTGATGAGCCTTCATGGCTTGGTTGACCCTGCATGGTGGCTTGGACTATAAATAGGCTAGCCATTCCACTGCATTAGTATAACACAATTCACAAGCATAAGCTCTCTCCCTCTCTCTGCATAGTTTTTCTGTCGAAGCTCTGCCCTCTCCTCCATCCAGTTCGTCGGAGCTCTGCTGATTGCGGTGCTGCATCAAAAGAGACGTAGCCGTTTTACCTTTGGGGACGACACGCCAAACCGAGAGCACTATCGGGGCGTATCTCGTCTTGTGGGAAGAGGCATCCTCGACTCGGCTATCATACTGGTTTAGTTGTTTCGATTTCTATTGTAATTTCATTAGTTCAGGTTCTCCTTTTCTTTCTTTTGGGTTGTATTACGCCCTACGGTTTTGCTATCTTGTAATCCAGAAACTAACAATACATACTCCTTCACACCGATGGCGGCGACCGACACCTCTGCCGTGGAAGACGGTCAGAGCTACAGGATCTGAAGTTAGCGGCGGTGGAAGAGGATTCATGCTGTTCGGAGTGAGAGTTTTGACGGGCTTTTTCCATTTTTGTTCTAGAATGAAACTTAGATTCCGTGTTTGTATTAAACTTTTTTTTATTCCGTGTTTGGGAAAGACGCATGACCATCATGCGTCTCCTTTTAATGAAACGCATGACGATTATGCGTCTTTGTGAGAGACGCATGAGGGACATGCGTCTCTCAATTTTTTCGAATTGTGAGATTGCAAGTGGCAAAACACCCGACCGGGTGATTTGCACAAAGACGCATAATCGTCATGCGTTTCATTAAAAAGAGACGCATGAGGGTCATGCGTCTCTCCCAAACACGGAATAAAAAAAAGTTCAATACAAACACGGAATCTAAGTTTCATTCTAGAACAAAAAAAAGAAAAAACCCGAGTTTTGAAGTAAGGATCCCCTGCAATTACCAGTCTGCCATTTCATAATTTATTAATCTAGAAATATTTTTCATGTGGCAAATTCTGGACCACTCATTTAATAAAAATGAGTGGCTGATAATGCATCTCAATTAGGCTAAAAAATCTCAATTGATCACAACCCTATAAATGTATATTCGTTTAATTCACAGTTTATTTAAGTATTTCTTAACTTTTGTTTTACTATACGGCATTTGTCCATATCATTTGATGTGTTGTTTAAGTTCTTTGAATGTTGTACTATCACTTTCTGTCTATGTAAATACGTAAAAAATTTGATTCAATTCTTCATTACTGAAAAATGAAAGCGGTAAATTTATAAATGTAGTTACACTTACCCTTCTGTTTCGTAATAATGAAAATAAATGATGTTCGAATTGTGCCTTTCATATCAGTTATGGAAAGAAAAAGTTATAATTATAATTGAGTTTTTTATGGACCGAAAAAGTATTTTTATTTAATTGGATTAAAAAGGAAAAAAATGAAACAGTAATTTAGCAAGTGTAAAGTAGGAGGAGTAAAAAAAGAAAGGTAAAATAGTGGGGGGGCGCGTGGGTGAAAAGGGAAAGGGAAAAAGAAGATAGAGAGAGAATCCAATGATTGTAGGCAAGTGGGTGTCGGATTGAGGAGCGACAAAGGTGTCACGCACGAGCGCTACCCTTGGGCCCCACGTGCTCTCACGTGGGAGCCCACACTCCACGTGAACTCACGCTGCCTTCCCACGTGATCTCCCTTTCAATTTGTTCCATTCGCATCCACTTGCCTTGTATAAAGATCCTGATTTTTTTAGAGTGATGCTAAATGGCCATAATGTGGCCGGCCATAAAGAGTTAATTTAGTCCATTTACATGTATAAAAAAAATTAGAATTACCGATATAAACTTATATGTGTGTGAATGGACTTGTGAGTTGATTCTTATCTTTGAATTCCATTACGTAAAACACATTAATTTCACGAATTACTATATACGTTGAGCAACAATCAAGAAATGACAGTAGTAATAAGTTGAGCAAAAACTACGAAAGAGCAACACTAACATGTTGAGCAACATATAATGAACATGATATAAAAGTAAAATCAAGTAGTATTAAACCAAAAATTTGAAAAAAAATCAATTTTTTTTGTTATTTAATTAATTTATGGCTGGCCATAATGTGGCCGCATAACATTATTCTTTTTTTTTATATACCACTAGTAATTCTAGTTTTTGGTTTTTTAAAAATGTAAATACACAAACTTAGTACTGCTATTCTCTTATTTTTCTCTAAATAAGCAGCTTTTAATAAATTAAAATTTACCACTTTACAAATGATAGAGTATACCTATGTGATTCTAATGTATCAATTCTATACCCTCTCTTCATCTACAAAAAACTGTTCATTATGAGGAGTAATTGATAAAATATAAGTATATGACACACAGTTAAAATGTTTTTTAAAAAATGAATTTGAGATTAATTTTGATGGATGGATCAAAATGATACTAATAATTTAGGCCAAAAGTGATAGCTGGGGTTGAAATAGCAAAAAGTTTGTTATTCAGATTAACTGGAAAAATCAGGAAATGCTAGGAATTTGTTTATTTAAGGACAAACAATCCAAAAAAGAAATTTCAAGTGAATTAATGTTGCATTGAAGGTCATTAATATCGTCCCTGCAACAAAACGCATGTTAGGTAATAGTAATAATATACGGTTATTGTTACTATATATGCTCAAATATGCCTTAAATAATATATGCAAATTGGTGATAAACAGTGTACCAGTGTACATTTAACGAATTTAATTGTTTCGATTTTGTCAAATTAATTCACTGGTTTGCTTATGGGATAAAAGACGGTTGTTAGGTGAGAATATGTTAATAGTGAGTATTAAGTACTCTTCCATCCGCAAGACTGAAAATTATTCAAATTAACTATGGGATATTGTAGTATTAAATGATATCTATGAATAACACCATAACTCATTTTCCCCTTAAAAACACCACTCATATTTTACAACAAATTCCTCCCCTATCACATAGTAATATGAAAAATAATTGAAATAAATGATATAGATTCACGTTCTAATAATCAACATTTTTATCGTAACTTTTGGCGAAGTCGAAAATTAAGGGATAATTACAATTTCAGTTACAATTTTCCTTTGACTTCTAATCAGTCTCATAATTATAAATTTACAATTATTTGCAGTTGTCATATGACAATAAAAATCGAAAATAATGACAATTGCATCTTCGACATTATTTGATTTTGATCCATCTAAAAAAGTCAAATATTTTGATTGACGATTAGGTCACATTGAAACAAGAAGTTTAGTCCACCAATCTGTTAGAATACCTTATAGTACTATTCATGAATATAGTCAAATAATACTAAATTTCGGTCTAACTTTTCCTTATTACATGCACGTTAGTTTTGAATCCCAAACAAAATTAGTTATATTATCTCTCGTCATTTCAAACTTCAAGTCAAAAGAGTTAGCAATCATTCTTCTTAAAACTTTGCCTTGGCTAAAATGGTGCAGGAATCTAAAATTTGCATAAAAGATATATTAACTTATGGAGTATTCTAAATAAACACGTAAGAAACATAGACTCATAATTTTTAAGGACATTAGATGTTAGTGATTCAAAATTTGCAAATTTGTTAAATATGAGGTCGTCAATTCACTTTACATGGTTGGTCTTAACTTATTCTAATAAAAATTTACTTTTGTAAGTCTTTTCCATGTGAAATATAGACATATAGTCTAATTCACTCATGAGTGGTGATATAAAAAAAGTATATTGCACAAAAATG
Organism: Salvia splendens; assembly: GCF_004379255.2. NCBI lineage: Eukaryota > Viridiplantae > Streptophyta > Magnoliopsida > Lamiales > Lamiaceae > Salvia > Salvia splendens. Next base: position 3,865,735 of record NC_056033.1, on the reverse strand, counting down.
AAATTGGCAAGAGTGATTGATGACTTCTACTATGGAATGGAATAAAATGGAAAATTGATTTTACATGTCAATGCTTACTTTTAAAAAAATTTCCAAATTGATTTAATGTTAGAAGTCGGTCACCGCTTTTTTATTCCCTCATAAAGTGGTTATGACTTTCCTAACTTTGTAGACGAGTTTCTTAACTTTTTGACCCCAATTTTCAGCTACTTTAATATTGTTGGAATATCACATTATATGAGCTACCTATTACATTTCCCTCTTTATTAACAATAAAAGAGTATTCAATTAAACGATACAAACAACATGATGTAAAGAGATAATGAACCTAACAAACTAAATGAAACAAATACTAGAGGGGTAAATGGTAATGTTGATTAAATGTCTCACTCGAAACTCCCCTTCTTATTTAAAGTGTTGAGTATTAATTAATCAATGGTCCATTTGAATTGCGTTATTTAAATTACCTCATTCCTAATAAACACAGCAAATTCCGTTTGCCGTCGGCAATCAAGTACGTTTCAATTTGTGACACAGTAAGTAACCTTAATTCACACTAATTAAGGAGTGGAATATAATAATAATAATAAATTAGTGAATAGAAAAGACAAAGACAGCAACGCAAATCCACGTGCACCACACGGTTGTTCCGTGAAGCGTGGGCCCACCCCCAGGGTGTGCCTTCCGCCATTTCACGAGGGTGGCGCGTGCGAGGACTAGGTGCGTGGGTTTCGGGAAAAACCACAGAAACCAAATGGTCAATGGTCAACGCTTTGAAAGTACTCTTTTTATGAGGAGTTACTGTTGAAACTTGCAACAAGAAAAAAGAAGGAAAAAAGTCATGCCTAAAATTTGTTTTCATTGATATTCAAGGCTCCAATATTTATTGTCTTTAGCTGATTTATTTCTTTTGCTATGCCAATTTTATTTCGTGTTTGACCAGATTGTAATCTAAAGAGAGAAAATATTAGAGTCGCTAGAAAAGGATTAGGGTAGCAGAAGGGCTACGGCAGTCAACTGTAAGGAAAGGGTTATGTTTGTTTGCCCAAATCTCCAAAGGAAAAAGTAAACCAATGCAGAGTTAAAAAGAGAGAGGTGGTAAAGTTAACCATGGTTAGTGAAAAGGCGACTCAAAAATCAAAGAGGTCTCCAAAGCCAAATCCCATCATTATGATTGAGGCAGCAGCGACCTCTGACAAATTCATCATTGAACATCTGCAATGTATCTACTATATCATCATCGTCACACACATTATATAAGTATTGTGTATGTATACACACAGAACACACACACACAAGTAGGTCCACAGCTATATTATCTTTTCTTGCAATAGGCCTGATAAAAAAGCTGTAACTCCTCTGCCAAAGATAAAGACCACCCCATTTCTCTTCATTCTGTCCCCCCCTTCTTGTTTTCTTTAATCCCTTCTTTTCTCCCTTTGTCTCTCTGCATATATACTCCAACCCACGTCAACTAAAGCTTGTCACTCTTCATTTTCAGCTAGTAGTGAGTGTGTGTGTGTGTGTGTGTGTGTGTGTGTGGTGAGTGAGAGAGAGAGAGAGAGAGAGAGAGAGAGAGAGAGAGATATGTCAAGCTCTAGAGATGATGGGTTAGGTTTGAGCTTGAGCCTGAGATGCCCGGAGAATCACAGTCATGATTCTCCTCCTCCTCCGCCGCCTCCCGCCGCCGCCCCTTTTCCGTTGAATCTGTTTAGGTCTCCTCTGCCCTTTATGCAGCAGCATAAACCCTCACCACCTGAAGCTTTTTACCATTCTACTGGTAAATTGATAGTAAAGATTTGATTTTTATTTAATTGTATACCCAGATCCATGCATGCTTTGCTAAATTACACACTTTTATCCGATAAAGGTTGAATCTTGATTGTTTAATTTTGAAATTGCAGATGGGAATATGGAGGCGAGGTCAATATTCCGAGGAATCGATGTGAACAGGGCGATAACAGTGATCGACTGCGACGAGGAGGTGATGGTTTCTTCCCCCAACAGCACGGTGTCGAGCCTCAGCGGGAAGAGGAGCGAGAGGGAGGAAAACGACGGAGAGAGGGCAACCAGCTCCCTCGAGATCGACGACGACGGAGGCGACGCCGCCGGCAGAAAGAAGCTCCGCCTCTCCAAGGAGCAGGCCGCCGTCCTTGAAGAGACCTTCATGGAACACAACACTCTCAATCCGGTAAGTTGAAGTTTCATTTCGAAATTCCGCTTTTTCAATTTCTGGTCATTTCAACTGACTTTGTTGTTCCATTCTCTCTAAATTCGTGCAGAAGCAGAAAACGGCTTTGGCGAAGCAGCTGAATCTGAGGCCGAGGCAGGTGGAGGTGTGGTTCCAGAACAGAAGGGCGAGGACAAAGCTCAAACAAACGGAGGTGGACTGTGAGTATCTGCGGCGGTGCTGTGAGAATCTGACGGAGGAGAACAGGCGGCTGCAGAAGGAGGTGAGTGAGCTGAGGGCGTTGAAGCTTTCCCCTCAATTCTACATGAACATGAGCCCTCCCACCACCCTCACCATGTGCCCCCAGTGCGAGCGCGTCGCCGTCTCCTCCTCCTCCTCCGCCGCCCACCACCACCACCAGAAACCGCCGCCGCCGAGATAAATAGGATTCTGATGTTAGAGATTTGACATATAACCTTTGGTGGAGTGGAGTGGAGTGGTGTTAGAAAAAGTTGACTAGTTTACCAACTCAACATGAATCATTGGCTCAATTTTTGTCTAATGATGAATGTGCTTTTGGGATATAACCAATTTTTAGTTTTGAAGAGAACACAACTATATCCATGAATGAATAAACCAAACCAAAGTGTTCTTCAATGTTGTTTCTCTCTTTGAGTAGGGTAAATTATTATAGGGACTGTAATAGTAATATGACAGATTTTGGTAGCTTTCTTACTGCATTTATTATGTGCTTTCATTCTCATCTCTGTTGTCTCTGTTTATTGTGTTCTTATTACTTCTTACCATGGATAAGCACTTGACAAATTCTGTTCACAAATAGTTTCCAGTGTACCATTTAGAGAAAAATAATTGAGAAGATAAATAGTAGTACTACCTTATCACAACAGCATAATCATTTTACTGGATTACTCATTCTGGTATAGGATTATTTTCTTCACTAGATTCGGTACAAGTTGTCATCCCCAGTTAATTTGTCAACTACTACCAAATGTTGTATGATGAGTTATTTATTACTCCTATGATAAAAAAAACAAGAAATAAGCAAGAAAAGGAATGTGAATTCTTGTGATATGAACATAAACCCAAATCTTTTCCTGGTATTTATGTCAGAGCTACTAATTCAGTTTATTCCAGCACACAGAGATGGAGGATTTGGTATTCATATAGTCTATTAGTCTTTACAAAATAGGATTGGTGCTTGTGCTTGCTTATCTTTTAGAGAGATTCACCTCTAATTAACTTTTTCTAACCAAAGAGGGGATATTTTGTCAAACCAAACACGTCTTTGCATTAACATGAAAATGTGATTTCCATTACCTTTCTTCACAATTGATTCCTGTGACAATGCTACACAGCATATCATATTTTCTTCAATTATTCTTAGACTTGATGAAATGTCTTAACTACATAGGGACATATGAATACAAATACTGTATTGTCTATGTTTGAAATTAATTGATGTGTTTTTATTCAGCATGTATCTTTGTAACAGATACTACTATTAGTATTTCATGAATTAAGTAGATATTCGATAAATCAATAATAAAAATATAACCCAAAATACTTCATCCATCCTTTAAAAATAAATCACATTTGTATTTTAGGAGGTCCCTAGGAAAGAAATTAATTTATTTAAGGAAATATTTATTTTCTCTATAATGAGATGCTCTCATTCTCTACTAACAAAACACCAATCAATTTTTTTTTTCTATTTCGAATGTACTTTACCGATTTCAAACCGTGATCTATATTTTTAGTAGTGATCTTGAGAGCATGCACAACGGTGGCGCCGGGCCCCGCGTCCGTCTGCGCCGCTGGCAAGGACGAGGCTCGCCGCCGTTGCGCTCGCGCCGTGCCAGCGAGCAGGACACGTGGCGAACGGCGATTGGGCAACGGCTATGCCGTTGCCTTTGAATATATATATTTTTTATTAAAAATTGGTTTTTAATTAAAAAACAGATTAAAAAAAATTCACTTCCCAAAAAAATATATCCGTTTATTACCGTTTTTTACCACTTTTTATTTATTTATTTTATTCCCCCCCCCCAAAATACACACTTTCATCTATAAATACCTCCACTTTCACACCCAAAAATTCACATCAAACTACACAATTCTCATATTCATTCTCCTATATCCATTCTCATCTTCATTCTCTCATATCCATTCTCAATCTTTCTTCCGCCCTACAACATAACAATGTCCGGCCAAGGCGATGACCACCCGCCCTCTCACGGTTGGAACCCCGAATGGTTCGGTTCACAATCGTTTCCTAGTCCGGAAACGGAATATTCGGTCCCTCCTCAAACCCAAAGTTCGGGCGTTCCGGGTGGCTACCGGCCATACCCAATCGACGATCAAGGTGCCTCCGAAGGGCGATACGGGTGGACACCGGAGCCTAGGCCGACCGCCCCCTCCCAAACTCTGACTCCTCCTACTCGCGGTGTCCGCACACCGTACACTCCGGCGGAGATGGATAAATTGTTCAAGGCGTACTTGAAAATCTCCGAAGATACGGTGGTTGGCACGAACCAATCCGGCGAGCACTTTTGGTGGCGCGTCGCTCGCCGGTACAATGAAAACCGGTCGCCGAGAACGATCGAGCACAACGAGAGTATGGTGCGCAACGCCATCGACCGAGCCAACGATGAAATTGGCAAGTTCAATGGCTATTTCCTCCAGGAACAGTGAAATGTCGGGAGAGGCCGGAGTGAGGTCGACATCATCACTGCCGCGCTGATCACCTACCAATCCATGAACTGCAAGTCGTTCAAGTACCTCAACGTTTGGCAGGATACGCGGACGCACCCGAAGTATATGGGAGGCGTAACATACTCCTCTAGCGGGGCTCCTCCAAACGGTAAAGGTCGGTATCTCTATCCGACGCCGGCTCCGAAGAAGTGGCTAGCCAACTCGCCGGATCTAACTTGGGTAGCCCCGACGCCGGACCGAGCGGTTCCCAATGCCGACCGCAAGGAAGGAAGAAGGCGGCGGCCAACCGCCGTCGCGGCGAACCCGCTCCCTATGCGCCACCTCCACCCCCGAACAACTCGTTGTGGATCCTCTTAGGCCAACTCAATATGCCCGATAGGTCAATTATGACCCCCACGCAACTTCAAACGCACGAGGCCATGATATTGGGTCTCCAAAAATAATTGGAGTTAGTGCCGCCGGATGAGTAGTCTTCCACGGGTAATATTATCCAATAATTATGTAATTTTTAATTTTTAGGAGTTTAATTATGTAATTTTTAATTTTTAGGATTTTAATTATGTTTTTTTATTTTATTTTTAATTTATAATATTTATTGTGGTTTTTTAATGAATTTTAATATTATAGAAATGTTTTTGTTTAATTGAATTTTAAATTGAATTGTGTTCGTCCTTGCGGAAGAGTACAGCTGTGAGTGTTGTACTCTTGTCAGAGAGCAGGTAGGAATAGTGACGCCGGGCTAATAATCGTGCTCATTGGTAAGAGCACGGATGCTCTGATGTGATAGAACACTGTCAACTAAGACAAAACTCCCCCCAAATTCAAATGATTGAAGTGGGGGCAATTCCGCCAAAACAAAACGGTCATAATTATTGTTTCACCTTTTTTCAAATAATTGGTCACCTACTCACTCCACCTTCCCTTTCTCTCCTCTTTCTCACACAACCTTCTGCTTTTCCCTTTACCTTTGCTAGTAAGTCTCCTTTCCTCCCTCTTCACCCAATCCGCATTCCAACAATGGCACCAGCAGCACCGCCCCCGCCCAATTTCTCTCCCTTCACACCTCCACCAAGTAAGTCCGATTCAAACGCCCTCTTCAAATCCCTCATTATCGTCTTTCTCCTTCTCGCCATTCCGCTCTTTCCTTCCCAAGCCCCCGCCTTCATCCCTCCTCCCGTCTTCGCCGGTTTCTGGGAGATCATCCACCTCCTCTTCATCGGAATCACCGTCTCCTACGGCCTCTTCGCCAGACGAGCTTCTCAATTCGTCCCTGATAAATCTGCGGATGCCAGAACCGACGCCTATTTATCCGGGATTTCTCACATTACTTCAATTTTCGACCATGGGTATGAAAATGATATGTTGCCTGATAATTATGCTAATTGTGGTGATTATCAGCTATTAGGAAGTGATGAATGTGTAGTAGTTCCTAGTGGTGCAAAGATTAGATCTTTAGTGCGGGATGGTGAGGATGAGGGGGGTGGGGATCAAGCCTGGCACTCGCGTTATACGAAAGGTGAATCTTTGGTAGTTGTCTCTAATGCTAAGTGTTTTGTTGGTGGAAGCTCTGATTTTAAGCCATTGAATTTGCCTATTAGGAGTTTGAGGTCAAGAGCTATGGATAGTACTGATAGAGATAGTGATAAGCAAGAATTCAAGAAAGGAAATGAGTTTAGTTGTAACAAATATGAGGCTAAGGGAAATGATGATAGTAATGATGATGATGATGCTACGGCTGTTGTTAAGATTAGGGGTGTGGTTCCTGTGAATTTGGACAAGAGGTTTGAGGAGGTTGCTGGGCGATCAACGAGCCCAATCCCTTGGTGCTCGCGATCGGGGAGGGTGGAAGATGAGGATGATGTTTCCAAGCTACCTGTTCATAGTAGGCCTCACTCTGTTGGGGAATTTGAGTTTGAGCATCTCAAGTCTAGGAGGCCACTTCGTGGTTGGAAGTTTTCGAGTACTCTTGAGAAGCTCGAAAGTAGAAAATTTGGAGAGGGAAAGGGTGTTTGCTGCCTCACATTCGAAAGCAGACTCCATAGATTCTGACCCCTTTAGCAATAGTGCTTCTTCAGACATGGACAGTGTTGGGGATTTGGAAAACAGCCTTGAAAGCTCTAGTGTTGAAGAGGAAGTGAGGAAAGGTAAACAAGCTATTGAATCTTTGGAAAGTGATGTGAAGTCATCACCCCTTTCTAAGGTTCCAGCGAGAGCTAAGTCGGTTAGGACAATCAAACCAAAGAGATACGACGTAAATCAGAAGGAGCATTGCCCTAATCGAGGTGAAGGCAGGGTTGGGAGGAGGTTTATCAAATCCGAAGCAGTGAATTCTTTGATTAAAGGAAGAGAAGAACTGGAAATTCCCCCTGACCATCAAAACCAAGAATATGGTCGCATATTCTCTATGCCGAAGCCAAAACCAACTCTTCCTGAGGTCCAGAGTGAAGAGAAACATGATGTTGATGAACTTAGTTCTACTAAGTCTGTAGATGGAGAGATAGGGTTTGACAAGACTTCGGCCAAGGATGAAACTAGACCTAGCATTGACACTGATGGCGAACTTGGGAGTGAAGTTGATAGAAAGGCTGATGAGTTTATAGCCAAGTTCAGAGAGCAAATAAGGCGCCAGAAGGCTTCGACTTCATCTGTGGAAGGTCACAGTGGCTGGTAGCAAGTAGTCTAGGTAATTCGAAGGCTTGTGCTGCTGTGCTTGCAGCTGTAAGTTTGTGTGATTAGTAGCTGGAAGCTAAGATTGTATCAGCCAGCATCGTATTTTTTAATTCGTTTGCTCTGTAAATTATGTATCCGACTGAATTTTTATCGTATATGATCAATCATAGCACCATACCACGGGGATATTAAGTTCAAGTTATAGGTATCATGAATTACTGTTTTGTTTTAAGCATGTTAAATCTGTTTCCAACTGCCTATTGCTGGTTTTACTAATTGTAGATGATGATTCTTTGTCTGAGTAATGGCTGATTACTGCAAGCATATGCTGATAAATTTGATATGATGGATTCAGTTCTGCATCTTGTTCACTGCATTCTTGTATGACCATGTAGCCTATGACACCCCTATTGCGTGCTTATGAGCAAGTGTTCGATGATCAGAATAGCTCGACTCCACTGACAAAACTTCATCTTTGATAAGTCTGATGCCAAGTTGCCAACCATTTGTTTTAGGGCATTTTCTTTTAATGGTTCGACTTTAGCTGTAGGAATGATGTTGAAGAGGATGTAGACGAAGTTGTTACGGACACGATACTCGGGTTGTTAGCTTTGTTAGAATAGCAGCAGGCAATTGATAAAAGGTTGAAGCTTGAGGATCATGGACTTCTACTATGGTTTGTGAATGGTGAAAAGAATTGAGAGTTTATTAAGACTTTCAAAGATTTGGGCATACTTGTTTCTAATAGAGTGATTGTTGTAAGGTATAAAAACCAATAGTATTAATTTGGTTAAAAAGATTTACTTATTTATATTCAAACAATATTTTGTGGTTGTGATAGGGACATGATATTTTATTTTATTCTGGAAGAGAGCTGATATTCTCTCCGTATATTTATTTAGTTTATTTATGCTTTAGTATTATTTAGTTGTTATGATTTTATTTACTTTCCATAGTGGTTAGGATTTGATTTGCTTTCCTAGTTTATAGAAGATCTTTTTGTATCACATATATTATAAATATGTGTGGAGTCTTTTATTATTATCAAGAAGAATGAATTAAAATAATATTTATCATTCTCTCCCTACGGTTCTCCCCCTTGGAGAAACCGATTTCTCTCTAATCTCTCTCAAAATTCACGTCTCTTCCACTCAAATAACTACTTTGATAGGTAAACCCTATCAAATTGGTGCTTTCATTAGGTTCTCATCCTCCTATTGGTTTACTTTCTACCACCATGTCCGTCTTGCTGTCAAACTCTCCTCCAGACTCTCCTCCTTGGTTTTCTGGTGTTAACCCCGTGAGATGGATTTTGGATATTCAGAAATATTTTGACTATCACTTGTTTTCTGATGCTGATCGTCTATTTTTTGTGAGGTTATTTTTTGACCATCCAGCATCTGTATGACTCCATGAGTATCGATGCTCGAATCCTAAGTGCTCATGGCAAGAATTTCTGGATGCTGTTTATCATAATTTTGATGAGGATGTCATTTACTTCGCTAAGACGAATAAACTTCTCAACAAAATTACGGAGGCAGTTGCATATTTAGCTAAAAAGGAGGCCATGGCTAAAAAGGAGGTCACATCTGATTCTATCATCGAGTCTGTCGCAAAAAACGATGGTGAGCCAACAACAAATGTAAAGTTTGATCCCTTCATCGAAGAGAAGGTAAAAAATGATGATGAATCTTCAGAAAAGATAGATGAGCCAATGGATTTGGTGGAAACCAAATTTCCTCCAAAATCTCATAGCCCAAAAATCACTATTGTCATCCTTGGTTATGTCACTGAAGTCGCGGAAGAGATCTCATGTCCAAAGACGGTTTGTCCATCACTCGTTGCGATCCCAAATGATACAATTTTGTCTGCAGACGAAGATCCAAACAAAGACAGCGCCAACGAGATTGAAGATTATTTTTCTGACTTCCACCTTGAGGGCAAGGTGGTTTTCAACGATGGGGAAGTTGATAGGGACATGATATTCTATTTTATTCCGGAAGGGAGCTGATATTCTCTCCGTATATTTATTTAGTTTATTTATGCTTTAGTATTATTTAGTTGCTATGATTTTATTTACTTTCCATCAGGGGCGGACGCAGAAATAAAGTAGGGCTAAATTTTCAAAATTTTATACAAAAATAAATTTCCATGTAATTTAAAATATTATTAGGGGCTTTTATATACCAATATGTTCAAAATATGAATAAATTTTAAAATTTTATAATAGAAAAAAATTAAAAAATTGGATTCATTAGGGGCTAAAGCCCTTTCCTGTTTAAAGGTGGGTCCGCCAATGCTTTCCATAGTGGTTAAGATTTGATTTGTTTTCCTAGTTTATAGAAGATCTTTTTGTACCACATGTATTATAAATATGTATGGAGTCTTTTATTATTATCAAAAAGAATGAATTAAAGTAATATTTATCATTCTCTACCTACGGTTCTCCCTCTTGGAGAAACTGATTTCTCTATAATCTCTCAAAATTCAGGTTGCGTGCTCTCTAATCTCTAAACTGATTTCACTCAAATAACTAGTTTGATATGTAAACCCTATCAGGTTGCGTGCAAGAGATGAACTGAATTGATACCATATACTACTATTAATCGATTTTTTTACTTACATAAATCGAGTTAAATCCAAAATTTGCACGAACGGTTAAAGTGGTTTTCTTTCCTATCAAGCCAAGTAATTATATAGATTGATTATACTAGATCAACTTACGGTCTAACATTCCATCTCTTTTTTAATTTAATAATGAATCTGATTTTATTTATAAAATCTCATGATTGTAAATTGTAATATGCCAACACTGAGTACTTTTTCCATTACATCTATTTTAACATTAAAAACAACTAAACAGATTATTTTGATAGAATTTTCAAACAATACTGCCAATATCATATGACATTCTGTAAAATGAAATTAAGATACTCTCATCCCACGTTGCATGACATAATAGTTTTATTTGTTTTAATTAGAGAATAAATCATTGTTCCCTATTTTTCATCTGAAGTAGATTGATGTGCTCAGATTCTTGCTCATATAATTAAATATGTGAATACTACAATGCTAGTGTAAAGTTTATTTTATTTGTTTTAATTAGGGTAAAAATCACTGTTCCCTATTTTTCATCTGAAGTAGATGGATGTGCTCAGATTCTTGCTCATATATCTAAATATGTGAATACTACAATGCTAGTTTATTTTGTACGGGACAAATAGTTATTTAAATCACTAAGTTTAGTCAAAATCTAGTTTATCCACAAAGTTTAAATTCTGATAATTAAATTACGAAGTTTCAATTTTTCTAATTTATTCCATGTGTTGAATTTTAGATGGAACCTTTGCATCTTTACATTGAAATTCATTTTGAAATCTCAATCCAACTTTAAGATCAAGCTCCTTGAGATTACACTTTGAATTATACACGCATTTTTCCGTGATTTAAATCTCAATCCACGTCAACAAAAATTCCACCTAAAATTCAACTCATAGGATAACTTAAAAAATTGAAACTTCATGACTTAATTAGCGGATTTCAAATTTTGTGAGTTAGAGACCAGATTTTGATCAAACTTTATAATTTAAATGACTATTTAACCTTTTGTATAATAACCTGCAAAATATTTGAAAAGGGACAAAAGAACACACTAAACAAAACCGAAACGACTAACTCATTTAAAAGACATCAATGGGATATGAATATTTAGACATGTTGCTGTTGTCCTATCCAAATGGAAAAGTCACAATTGCAATAAATCATAGTAATACACTACTACTATATTAATGTCTTCAGCTATATAATAAATAAAATTAGACACTAGAATCATGAATTTTGGACACACACCAACCTTTTCTCAAAAACAATAAATTTATCACCAAATTTTTGTGATTAATAGTCCCTCACGCATAACACATGGCATTTATAATCATTCAATATGAGATCTTTAAATATTCCTCGAAGAAAAAAGAGGAAATTGGGATATATGTATATGTATATGTATATGTATATGTATATAGTTATAGTTATTTTAAAAAACATTATACAAAATAAATAAAAAAGAGGCACTGCAATTCCATTTTAGAAATTAAAAAAAATAGTGCTAAATCGATCAAACATAACATTCCACTTTCTCCAAATATGACAGCTGATCTTTCGAATTTGAGGTAATAAGGAAATTTTATGAGAGAAAAAGATTACGAAATATTTTTCATTGACAAATAAAGAAATAAATATATTTTTCTCTAAAAATTTAATTCTCCGAATACATCCGAGATTCAGTTACGGGAATATCCGGTTTAATTGCAGATATCAAACCGGATTTATAAATTAGCTATTTTTAATCACAATTTAATTGTGAAATTAGAATAAGATTGTGAGATGGAGAAAAATTGAAGTAACCTTTTTTCGGTGAATTTGGTTTAGTTTTGGCGCACGCACTTTGTAAGAAAACTACATCCAACAACCATTACCTCTCCTTGCATACTTCCCCAATTTACTTTTCTTCGTCTTCGAGCAATTTATCTAATTCGATCTCTTTCGGGGTTTAGTTTTCGTGTCTTGGTTGTTTGAACATGCCCATTTTTTACCCCGATTTCCATTCTATTTCTCGGGATTATCAGAGTTGGTGTAGGATTAAGGGAAATAGTAGGTTTTGTTGTTGTTGTTGTTGTTGTTGTTGTTGTTGTTGTTGATGTTCGAGGTGAAGGGCTGGTGTGTTTTTTTTCTTTTTTATAAATAATAATGTCTTGTGGTTTTGTTGATTTTCGAATTAGGTTTTGGTGTGGGGCTTATTTGGGGTTTTGATCAATTCGTGAGAAGTCTGATTTTTTATGTGAATTTCTCGACGGTTCTATTGCTGTTGTGTTTAATTGGTGTTGTGCAGAGTGTTTCTTTTCTTGATTTGTCTTTTGGGTTGGGGTTGAATTTGGATTGTTGAGTTTGTAAACTGAGATGTATATTGAGGAATTGAAAGAGGGGGATTTTGAGTGCGGTGAGCAGCAAGTGTGTGGTGATCTTTGTGAAGGTGATTTAGTCGTTTGGGACCCGAAAAGGCTCTTGGTAGGGGCGGGTGCTCGTGCTCTTTTCTATCCAACATTGTTGTATAATGTTGTCTGGAATAAGATTCAGTCCGAGTTCCGGTGGTGGGATAGGGTTGATGAGGTATGTATTAACTCTTGATTTGAATATTTGTTATAGTTTTATGGCTGTATTTCTGGTTCCTTGTTTGTATTGTTGTTTTTCCATGTGTTATTTTGTTGTTGATTTGGAAGTATGAATATTAGTATTACTCTGTTGGAAATGTAATTGTAGTGTGTTGTTCTTTATTCTGTCTTGAAATAAAGCCTCACTTTTAATAGCAAAAATAGAGCCTTGTCTACTGATGGATCTAGAGAATGCACTTGGTTTTGTTTCTTGAGGTTCAGTCCATTTAAAGGAGATAACTTCCTTTTAGGGTATGTGAGTAAATTTAGTGGAGTATTTAGGTAGTTTCTTCAAAGAAATCAGGTTAAGAGTGATATGGAGTAAACAAGGACAAGGGAAATTTCTTATGATTGAAGATTCTTATCTCTATTTTAGATTTTACTGTTTGTGTGTTGGATTGTTGGTTGAGTTATTCCTTTTAGGAGTTACGAGTTCAGAAAAATTTCTGCATATTTTCTGGTTATTTAGATTATTCTATCCATGAGCCAAAACATTTGAACTTTCTACACCATAGTTTCTTTTTTAAAAAAAATAAATTTCTGAAGTATCTGGCATATTTTTCCATTTATGCTCATATTATTCTTTCTGCCCGCCTTTGTGGCAACTTGGTGGCCTAAGTTAGGTTTTCTGTTTTTCCAGTATGTTTTGCTAGGAGCTGTTCCATTTCCAACTGATGTGCCACGCTTGAAAGCTCTTGGCGTAGGCGGGGTTGTTACTTTAAATGAATCATATGAGACTTTAGTTCCCAGTTCACTGTATCATGTAAGATTGTTTTACTCTCACTTAACCAATAATTTACATTTTTGCTCAAATTTTTTAAACTAGACAAGTTCAACCGCATCACAAACATAGTATATTTTCACCTCATGTCCAGCTTGGTAAGGATTTAGCCATTAAAATCCAGTTTGGCTGACATGCTGGAGAAGAAGCTTTAAAATATAAGAGAATATCTATAATTTGATGCAATTGATTTGAACTTGAATGAAAGTGGCAAGTCTCATCTTGTGAAATTGGTTGTTTTCTCATCAGCTGTTGTTTATGTTGAATAATGTGTTTCATCTTCTCTTTGAAGGATCACGGCATTGACCACTTGCTGATTCCCACAAGAGATTACCTTTTTGCTCCCTCGCAAAGGAATATATGCCAAGCTGTAGAATTTATCCATGGTAAGTTGTGTTATTCACATAACACATTTTTCATACCGTAATTTTATGTTCCTACTATCAACTAGATTGTGCCACATTCTCACATATACACGTGTGTCCGTTTCAGGCAATGCACTTTGTGGAAAAACTACATATGTTCACTGTAAGGCTGGCCGAGGACGCAGCACTACAATCGTTCTCTGTTACCTTGTATGTTACCTAATCCAAGAATTTTCGCATGATTACAAAATCCAGTTTTGTTTTATAGATTTTGTGTTTTTTCTAAACTAACCTTCAATAACAGGTTAAACACAAGGAAATGACACCGGGAGCTGCATTTGAGTATGTGAGATCCATCCGGCCAAGGGTCTTGTTGGCCTCCTCCCAGCGGCAGGTATGATTAATTGTACGATGCGCAACAAGTGTTCCGTTACATTTAATACTTATATTAATCAATCGGAAGTGATGTAGCATTTTATCTTTTCCTTGGCAAAACACAGGGTGTTGAAGATTATTACCATGGGTTGAAAAAATCTGGGGGCGAGAGTCTTGTGGTAAATGCTCCAATAACAACTTTGAGCTTACCCGAGACTGAGGGAGACGATGCGGAAGAGTTTGACGAGAACTCATTGGTGTTGATCACTGAATCAGACCTTGATGGATACGAAGAAAACCACGAATCTGGGGAAGCCGGCGAGAAGATGATGAGTGAAATAAACCTTGCTTGTAAGGTGCAGTTTGTGAGCCAAGCAGCTATATCAAGGCTGTCGTCGTACCTGTGGGTTCGTTGCCAGACGGGTCCAGGAGGAGTGTGGGGGTGGACATACATGTTTATTGATGGAGGGTGAGTGATTAGGGAATAAAGATGGGGTTGGTTTTTTGCTGATGGTGGTGAGAGGGATCTATGTATGAGTACAGTTGCCGAAGAAGAGTTACCGGATTTGGTAAGTGTACAGTCTTTTTATTTTGTCATCTAACTTGGAGTTGAGCAAGTACAAAAATACTTATGTATATAATATACGTATATGTATAAGACTTGAGGGTTTTCAAAACAGTATTTATGCTAATTGTGTCTGGACAACAAATAATGACCAAATTCACTTGCTTAACGTAATCAGAGGGTGTAACGTGGGAGGAAATATTAAGTTTTGTAAACAAGTAACATTGCAATACAATGAATATAATATCTTAAGTGTCAAGATACATGTCGTTATTTTAGTGAAATATTGATATCAAACGAACCCAAGCTAATATTTTGATTACAATGAATGAGGCTCGTGTAACATCCCAATGAAACGGACTCTAGTTATAAAAGGGCAAATTATGGGGAAAAAATTCATAAATTTTGATCAAATTATGGTTTGTCCTGCAAATTTTAAAATCGACTATAAAAATCATAAATTTAACCTTTTTCTTAATTTTTTTCCATGGGATCTAGTTCAGGTAAAATAAAAACCCATGAATTCCTTAACTTTTTGACATGGTCTAATTTGGGTGAAATTATATTTAATGTGACATCTAGAAAATCCTGTGGACGACATTGCCGGTGAAGTACTAACATATGAAAAAATTGAGAAAATTGTAAGTAGTGGAGTAGTTTTTACAGCTAATTTTTTAAATTACGGATCAGAATTTTGAAAAAAAAAACATGATTTTTTTCCAGCAACTTGATCCTACAAAAATATACAATCAGGGAAAAATCGTCTGCTATTGAAAGCGATTTTAGTTGAAAAGTAAAAATCGTTGAAGTATATCGATAACAGAATGAGCAAGAGAAGATAAAGATGGAGAGCAGCCATAGCCGGCCATTGTTGCTGGAGAAAAAAGTCAAAAAACCTTGAGATTTTTGGGCGCAACAATTCAAGGCTATGAATTTCCTTTCTTCATCATTGCCCTCCACTCCTAATTATTTTCCTTGTAAGTCTCCCCCTCTCCTCTCTCTCTAGGAATCATTAATTGGACATTAATACTCCATGACACAAATGATTGCCCTGTTCTTGTTCTAGTATTGAAGTGATAATGCTGTGGCAGGTAATACTCTTGTAATCTATCAATCCCATGGATCCTCTTGGCCTCAAACCAGAGCACCATCTTGTGCCTGCCAAATGTATGTATAAATGTCTCTGTTTTCCATTTGGGATTATTACATGTGTTTACTTGTAGCTAGCTTATGTTAGAACCTTTACATGGTAGAGACCAGGGGAAAATGGGTAGGAGGCTCTTCTTCACTTTCCTTGCTGGATCAGGTGCCATGTCGGCAGCATTGCCATCCTCCGGGAAGACAAAGAAGCAGACCCCGTTCGATGAGAGACGCCTGCTTGAGCAGAACAAGCGCATTCAGAGGGAGAATAACGTGCCCGATGACTTCCCGAGTTTTCTCAGAGAAGGTTTCTTTTCTTCTTTTCACACCACATTTCTGCCTATCCATGTATTGAACACATCTTCATGCTTCAGGTTTCCAGGTTAGAGTAGTGGCACCGGACTACTATGTTACGCATGGCTCAGGCCTGGTGTTGTGGGATATTGCATCCGGCCAAGGTGATTGCCCTAAGGATGGCCAGCAGGTTTGGTTTCTCTATACTTTCTTTACCACTTTGGATAAGTTGATTGGTGCATTCTCAAAGTTGTTCTCCATGGCAGGTGACGTTTCACTATGTTGGCTACAATGAGTCGGGGAGACGTATAGACAGCACGTACTTGCAAGGCTCTCCTGCCAAAGTTCGACTTGGTACTAATGGATTAATCCCAGGTAGTTGAGCTGAGCTTCATAATATAAGGTTTTATCGGAGAGAGAGAGAAACTAAAGTTTGGTGACAGGATTCGAGGAAGGAATCAAAGACATGAAGCCGGGAGGGAAACGGAGGATAATCGTCCCTCCAGAGCTAGGTCCACCAGTAAGTCTCACTTTAATTAAGATAAACTGTGTTTTTTTTTGTTGTTTTTTATCATATAGCCAGACTGTGTTCTTGCAGGTTGGACCTTCCACTTTTTTCAGCTCCAAGCAGTATGAAGTTTTTGATATAGAATTGCTAAGCATCCAAGATTGCACGAGGAGGACGATTGGCTTTTATTCCGATGTTGTTTGTTCTTGAGGAGAAAGACTCAGCAATTCATTAGCTAGTAAGTGAAATTCATTCAGTTGTAGAATTAATTCATTTGATATAGAATTGCTAAGCCCCCATTATCAAAATCCTAGCTCCACCACTAGTTTCACCCCCAAGGTGCATGCACAATTCACAATACTACAATTTTTAATCATGTCTAATTCTTAATTTTTCTAATTAATTATATAAATACCATAACAAACTCACATACGGTGCTTACATAAGATATGCAGCATATAGCTTCTCATCATTTATGTACACAAGTATAAATACATGCCGTGCTCAAAAGCAAATTTACAAGATAGTTGGGACTTTGGACGATGAGTATTATTTTGATTCATAAGTGTGTAACTGATGGAGATGGACTCGAGAATACAACAATTACAATAACACATACAACAACAATGAGAAAAGAGTTACCTATAATGGAATCGATACCATGATCGCTGAAAAAGCCCAGTCATTAGTTACGAATCTAAACTTCACCAGCAGAACCCTAGAAGTAAACATGTCGATGTCAAAAAGAAAATAGAGCAGAAGCAGGCCAGCAATGGTGGTTTTACAGTGGAGAAAGTATTTTGGAATATTAATAAAAGCGGGGTAGGTGAGTGTTTTATGCTCTTGTATTCAGTTATATACAGAGTTGGACTTACAGGTTTGGCGTGAAACTGGCCGTAAAATGCATAAACGCCGAGTGAAACAATGTTGAGGACAACAAATCTCACCCAGGCTTCATAATGGAGCTGCAAAACCAATTACAAATTCAAATGTTACTCCAAATTCATTCACTACTGTGTTTTCATGTTTCTGAAATACCTGAGCGAATAGAAAGATATTGACGAAAATACTGATTGACGGAAGTATTGGAACTCCGGGACAAGAAAAACCCGGTGGATTAGTATAAGCCTGCCAGAAGCAACATGTAGTGTAACAAGTGAGCTGGTATTTAATGAAAATCAGGAAGTAGACGGTGTCTTAACTTACTTGTCGTAGATAGAGTGTTGCACCAGCAGACAGTGCGATCAAAGAAGCTATTATGAGGTAAACAAATGAAGCACCAAATCGGAAGAGGATGCCAGTAGCACAGCCGCAACAGGCAATTGCAACGAGGCAAAAGATGCCTTCTGCCCTATTAGAAATACGCTTTGTAGAATCCTCGTTTGATGTCTTATTGTCCTTCCAGCGTAGGGTAACCACACATGCTGAAACAACTGAATATCCTGTCTGTGACAAACAATTTACCCGATTATTGGTCTCCCGATTCGGGATATAATAGCAGTGGAGTTTCTACTACTTACCAAGGATCCAACTGAGAGAACGTGTGAGAGCACACGAACATTAAGAAAACCTGCCAAAATGCTAGCAATAAGACCAACCCAAACTTGTGAATGAACTGGAGTTTGTCGCACCGGGTGGACTTTGGCAAATATAGCTGGTAGTAAA
The DNA here is from genome assembly GCF_004379255.2 of Salvia splendens. Taxonomy (NCBI): domain Eukaryota; kingdom Viridiplantae; phylum Streptophyta; class Magnoliopsida; order Lamiales; family Lamiaceae; genus Salvia; species Salvia splendens. Next base: position 3,847,262 of record NC_056033.1, on the reverse strand, counting down.
CCATCTCTTCCAAGTCCGAGATATAAGCGAGACTGGCAAAACACAAATCACTTATTAGGAACTGCAAGACCAGAAAAATTACTGATTGAAACATAACTTCAGACAAGATTTACCTGAACGTAGAGCCCAACTAAGAGTGTTGTTGTAAGTCCAGCAATCGCACCGCAGCTAATTAGGACTGAGACGTATTTCAAGCCCTTGGAGGTGAAAGCATTAGCCAAAGGTGCTTCTTCTCCTAGATGTTCGTACGGAACCATTCCAGTAATCACTAAGCAAACAGCGATATACAACCCAACACAGATCATGAGGCTGCCTATGATGCCTAATGGTAAATCTCTCTGAAAGATCAAGCTCCGGGACACTACGTATCAGTTTAACATTCACACTTATACAGTGGCGAAATGTGAAGGCGTATGTTCATTCAGCATACCTGCGGTCTCTTGGATTCTTCCGCAGAATTAGCAACTGCATCAAATCCTACATATGCAAAGAAGACCACAGTTGCTCCTGTCAATATTGACTTGGCACCATTTGGTGCAAAGGGAGACCAATTCGCAACGTCAACCTTAAAGGATCCAACAATTATGACAAAGATTACAATGATTACCTGCACAAGATTTCGTGTTCTATCAAACATTGTACCAAATGTATCTATTGTATGAAAGTTTGCCAGAAACATAAGTTGAAGAAGTTTAGGAGAAGAGAGAGAATGCTGGATGGGTAACCTTTGTCACGGTCATGATTGAGTTCAATATGGAAGACTCTCCTACACCCTGACAGAGCACTACCGTGAGGAGGCCTAGAATGATAGGAGCAAAGATGTTAATCGAGAATACATGAAGAAATGTGTCGCCATGCCCAACCCAACTTGGAATGTTATCGTTTAGAAAGGGAATGAGCTCCAAGACAGAAACCCAATAGCCGGCTAAGCTACGTGCTATGCTAGCAGCACCAATATGATAGTCGAGCATCAGCTGAGTAAACACTAAAAAAGCTGTGAGCTCGTTGAAAGCCGAGTAAGTGTACATGTATGCTCCCCCAACAACCGCGGGCAAACGAGAAGCTAGTTCAGCATAACAGAGAGCATTCAGAACACAAGATGCTCCTGCAATGATGAAGCTAAGTGTAACTCCTGCAGCAGCAAACACATGATTTACTTTTCAATTAGGGATTTGGTGCAATAAGCTCAGTTACACAGCATTACTTCAAGTAGAAATCAGGAAATCCTTTCTAAATAATATCGTCGGCTGAATTTCAAGTGTATTACTTTTCCCATTCAAATTCAATCATAGCATAATACCTAGAAATCACCGATTCAAAATGATAAATAGCGTTATTGCGACTAAACGCATTAATCAATCTATCTCTTAGCCATAGATTTCGCCATTAAATTCCTAATCCTCAGCTAATTAGCGAAATTCAAAATTAATGCGTACCAACTTTAAAGCAATAAAAAAATTTATTTAAAAAAAATAATACTACTGTCTACTAGTGAAGTGTAGTAACTGACCAGGACCGGTGTCACGGGCGACGGTGCCGGTGACGACAAATATCCCGGCGCCGATGGAGGCTCCGACGCCGATCAAAATGAGATCGAACAGGCCTAACCGCCGCGCGAGGCTCTCGCGGACGGAGGAGTCCGGCGGCGGAGAGATCGGCTTCGACCTGGTGGCGGAAGACCAGAAGCGAGAGTAGCACGACGGCGAGGGGGATGACGTCACGGGGCGTTGCATACTTCCTTCCCGATTGGTGGAGTGGAGAGAAGTAGTCTGTCTCTCTCCCTCTCGTCTGGGAAATATTTATAGGTGTGGGAAAGGTACAAGCATTAAAGCGTGTCGAGCAAGTGTCAATTCGGAAGGTACTAACCACTGCAGCGAGTGACGTGTGTAGGTTGTGATCAGGAGGAATTTGTTTGCTGGTCAATAAATGTCAACCATTTATCTATTCGTATCAAATGGCATATTAATTTTATTATGGCCAAAAGTATTTATCACTGAAATGGCATATTAATTTTATTAATTTTAAAGGGATGTACCTAGACGTTTCTCATGTATGAATCCGAAGCATCTAAACAAGAAAATCACATAAGAGAATGAGCCGACAAAATTATTGGTCCATGATTCAATCGATCTGACCGAGTCAACTATTGGTTGAACTGATATATTATTATAAATATAAGTGGTGTTCGGTTTGAAAGATAAAATAGTAATGAGATTCAATATATGATAAGGTAAGATGGGCCTTGTTTTGGACTAAATTAGTACTACTAAATTTTATATTGATGTTTGGTTGAAGAGACTATGTCCAAGACACAATATTAGTTAAAAGTTTGATTGATAAAATTAATGCAAAGCTTATCATTAATTAAGTTTATTTATTATAAAATTTACAAAACAATTTTAATTTATCTACTCATTATATGATACAATAAATAAATATTAATTAATTATATATTCCAATAAAATAATAAAAAAACTTATTTAATTATTACTGAAGTAGGAGGACAACATAAATAGTCGTACAATACAACCCAGTAAATCTCATTCATGAAGAATTGATAATATCCATTAATCATTATAACCTCATTGCCATTGACCAAAAAAACAATTGTTAAACTATAAAAAAAAACCTTTGATAAAGGGGATGTATTAGTGTAGAGACAAAATAGAAGGGGGTAAAGTGTGAGATGGATTGTACGGGATTAAAGCCATCATTTTCACTCTTGATATGGGCTTTGTCAGACCATGACTCTGAGTTGCGGGCCGAATTTTGGTGGATATTGACCAACCGAACGACAGATTCTATGCAATCCTAGCATTAGTTCGGCTAACCGAACGGTGCTATATAGTATTAAATACTCTCTCCGTCTCAATAAATATGAAACATTAAAGTGTTGTTTTGTGAATTAATAAAGAGAGGGTAAAGTAAAACAGAGGATAAAGTAAAGATATTGTTGTTTCCATTTTATGAAATGTTTCATTTTTAATAGGACAATCTAAAAAGTAAAATGTTTCATTTAATTTTTAATGGAATTTAATAGGACAGCCTAAAAAGTAAAACTTTTCATTTAATTTTTAATGGAACAGAGGGAGTATATAATATATTACAAAAATATATTCACTTTAGTGAATAATAAAATAAGCTTCATATATATCACAAAATACATTGAACCTTAGTATATTATTATAAATATAAAAAATATTAAAAACTAGTGAATGATAAAATCTAAATATTTTATCAATAGATATATTTAAATATAGTAAATTATAAGTTAATGCATATAATTTTTTTAATATTTACTTATAAAAATAAATAAGTTCATATTAATTTAAACAAGTTTATATGGCGAAATCATATTATTGCGACTTGCGAGTAGGATAGTGATAAAACGCAAACTCTAAATATTATACAAACTTCAAACTATAATCCTTACAAAATGTAAACAGATAGACAAAATAACAGCAACAAAAAATGTCAACACAACATCTACCGTTGACACTATGTTGACATTTTTTGTTGAAATTATTTTATCATCTGTTGACATTTTCTAACGGTCGAGACCATAGTTTGAAGTTCGTACAATATTTAGAGTTTGTATGAGACGGAGAGAGTAAAAATTATAGCGAAAAAATTACCTAAACAATATACTTATTCCATCCACAAAAAATGGTCTCATTGTCGACGGCACGAGTTTCGATGAGAAATTAGTAGAGTAAGAGAGATAGTAAGAAAAAGTAGGTAAAGTACTAGAGATCGGAGAAAAAGTTAAAAAAATGAAAGATAAACTCCATTTTAATAAATGGGACTATTTTTTTCCCAACTCCAAGCCATATTAAAATTAAGCCCAACACTGAGAGCCCAAGTTGATATCCAACTCAAATTATATATATTTATGTCTAGCGCCACCAATGAATGATCTTCTATGATTAGCAATAGTATTTTCTATGATAAGCACGATACTCAAACAGAAATATATTATATCAAACTACAATAAAATTATAATTTAAGAACATGAAAATTAGACGCAATTACTTTCGTTGAAAAGTTTTAAAAAATAATAATAACTTAGGATGTAAAAGAAAAAAGGTCTTTAATTAAGGACAAATTAACTTAATCTTCTGTATTTTAGGACGCTTCCATTTGCGTTCTTTAATTTTAGTTGCCAACGGTAACTCGGTAAGTGCGCTTTTTGAAGAGTTGGTAGTATATTTAGGGGGTGTTTAGTTTGCAATATTATATCCCATGATTAAAATTTGGATTATGTTTAATAATGAGATTGAATATCATGACTTAATCCTAGATGGATAGTCATCTAATAATTAGTTATAGTCAATTCCATCATGTTAAATAATTTCACAATTCAATCATAAATTATATCTTACCTATTTTATCTAGTAAACCAAACGCCACACTATACACATATCAACCTGTATTAAAAAACATACTTGACAAATTTTTTGTGAAAATATGGCACATAGTATTATTTTTGGTGCTCCTTTGAAGTATCTTTTTTTAATACCGGGGATGAAGTGTAACGGAAATTCCACTCCCTCCATTTTCTAATTTTCGATTCACCACTGGTTTTGTAGGTTGTATATTTGCAGTGAATAGTGATAAAGACGAGAGTTGTTGACAACTACACTCAATTGTTTTCGATGGCTTCATAATTAGTTAGTCCCATAGTCAACTATTCATATATTCGTTTCCATTGATATTTTTGGCAAAATGTATTTATGACAATTTGCCTGCCAATTAAAATTATTCTTTTTTTATTTATATTTTTAGCAAATGTAATTATTGACAATTTGTTTGCCAATTACAAATATTTTTTTTTCTATTTATATTTTTGGCAAAATGTGATTATGACAATTTGCCTGCCAATTTAAAAATATCCATATTAAATATATAGTACTCCTAGTAATAAATAATTTTGAACTAATTTTGTTTAATATTTTTGGCAAAATTTAATTATAACAATTTGCTTATCAATTTAAAAGTATATGTGTAAATAATTCTGAACAAATTTTGCAATCAACTAATGTCTCGACTACAATCAATATTGGGTTTACGATTTTGACAAGTATAGCATGGAGATATATGTCACTTGTTTTTGTTTGACCATGTATGGGTCAGTGAGCAAGTCATGTCAATACTAATAATCCCTTGGTCAAATAGAAACTTTTGAAATTAGATTAAATAATGTTAATAAAGTAAAAGAAAATAGTAAAAAAAAGTAATAATTAAAATATTGTTAGTAAAGAGTCTCACTTCATTAGAAAAGATCTTTTTAAAAATATAAAATTTCTTTTTTATGGGAAGATCAAAATAAAATCAATTTATAATTTTAAAGAACGGAGAAAGATTTATTCTTCTCAATTGTAAAATCATAAATTAATGGTTTAGTAATAAACATGCAAATTTTAAAACTAATATATAGAATCAAAATTTGAAGTGAGTTCAAGAATTTATATAAGATAATCCTAAATAGGAATGTGAATTCATCTATATAGTATGTTTTTACAATAAAAGAGCTAATTTTACACTTACACATTAGGGAAATATCAGAAATGACTCAAAATTAAGTCTGAGGAATTAATGACAAAACAAATATAATGATTCATATACTAAAAATTGATAACAATACCGCTGAATAATTTCATGCCAACTTTTTTCAAAAGTTACTATAGTAGTTCGTTAGGTCAAGAATTTCTAGAGTTACTGTATATCGCACCCAAATGAACAAGACAACTCTAAAACCTATCTTTCTTGTTTCGCCGGCACCCCACAACAAGGGTTGAGGTGACAATTGTGATTTTTTGGCGGAATGTGCGAACGCGATCGTCAAAGAAGTCTGTTGTCGCCTTTGCCCCCCTACACATGCGTTACTGGTAGTAGCAATTGTTGTCTTCAAGATGACAATTCCTTATTAGGGCCGATGATATGTCAATCATGAAAAGATTGCCCCATGCAGACGTATATATATAATATTTGAATTAGGATACTGAGAAAGATACCTGGCTCATGGTACGTAAAATTATAGCTTCATCTGCGCGAGAAGCAATTATCCTATGCTAATGCTAATGTGATATAAATTTTCATCGATCATACTATTCTATAAATGGTTGATTATGTTCCATTTTTAATTTGAGAACACTTGAAAGCTAGAAGTATAACCTAAAAAATAAATCCTAAAAATAAGCATAAAATATAATTATGCATTTGAATAATGAAATAAAAAAGATTCATAATGTGCCCCACATTGATAATACTATGTTAATGTGATACCAATGCAAATATATTAGAAAAGCAAAATCATATTTTCAACACTACTTCATCAAATAAACGAACCAACACTGATAAAATATCGAATTTTCTACATTTGTTTCCTATATTTAACTGATTTATATATCATGAATATTTGTAACGCATCATTGCCAATTTGATTCCTATATATGCGTCAGCCGGTGTAGGTGAGATACAGAGAGAGAGGACTGGGCGAGTGGCATGAGCTCTGGCTTTGCCTTTTCTCACATCTTTGGCTTACTCAATTGAATTCTCTCCAGCGCCTTCTTATCTCTCTATCTGGAGGTTACAACTTACAAAGATACCTTTCACATGGAAGAATAAGCATCATCGATCTATACACAGGACAGGACACAGCTTGTGTGTGCCCATCCCCATTTCTGCATTCTCTCTTGAAGGTGGTCAAAACTATTGGATTCAATTTCAAGAGCCAAAGACTGGAGATTTCAGGGCTTACCGTAAGGCCCAGAAGGCTAACAACACTTGGGATTGAGGGTAAACTTAATTCTACTTTCCCCTATTGCATGCATTTGTGTTTGGAATTCATCTGATATATAGCCTGTATTGAACTTGCAGATTAGGGTTTTTGGAGGGTATAGGGCATTCCTATTGGGATAATTGTTGGAAGCTTTACTGGTTTTGAGTTTTGGGTTTTGTGATTGGGATGCTTTTCAAGTCCGGGTATCTGTTTGCTTATTAGTGGTCCTTGAAAGATCGAGTCTTCAATGTGCATGTAGGTACTTGGTTCGTTTGTTCATTGGTGTTGTTTGACCTCATTTAGGTAGGGTTTTGGTTGTTTATGGTTTGGGAAATTGTTAGGGTTCATCACTGCAGTTAGTGAAGAGAAAAGTGTGTTGCTTTCTGCATTGTTTATCTGGTAGATATTAAGGAGCACTAGATAAGTTAGGGCGTGTGTCCTTTTGTACATCATCACTGGCCATCACAAGTAGTGGTTTAGAGTGATTGTGTCTGATAGAATGATGAGTAGGAGAGTGCGGGGGAGGGTTGTAAGGAGGGGGAAAGAGAAACTGGATTGCCCTGACATCGATGGGAATTTGAGTTTGGATGAAGGGATGCTTGATTGGACAAGCCTACCTGATGATACAGCGATCCAGCTTTTCTCATGTCTGAGCCACAGGGACCGAGCTAGCTTGTCATCTACCTGTCGGGCGTGGAGGGCCATAGGTAAATCTCCATGTTTGTGGCAGACACTGGATCTCCGGCATCACAACTGTGATACTGCAGTTGCTTCATCGCTTGCCAGTCGATGTGAAAGTCTTCATAAGGTCCGGTTCCGTGGTCCTGAAGCTGCTGTTGATATCATCCAGCTTAAAGCTAAGAATTTGCGTGAGATTAGTGGTGACTGTTGCAGAAAAATGACCGATGTTGTATTTTCTGTGCTTGTAGCTCGCCATACAGCACTAGAAAGCCTTATTATTGGGCCAGATTTCTGTGAAGGAATCAGCAGCGATGCTATTTATGTACTTGCAGTTTGCTGTCCAAAATTGCGGAAGCTTCGGCTCTCAGGCTTCCATCAAGTGGATGCGAGAGCAATCAATGCTCTGGGACAGCATTGCCCAGATTTGGCAGATGTGGGATTCATTGACTGCCGAAGAGTTGATGAAACGGCCCTCGGAAATGTCACATCTGTTAGCTTCCTCTCAGTCGCAGGGACAACAAATATAAAATGGAATTTGGTCTCACAACAGTGGACTAAGCTTCCACACCTAATAGCTTTAGATGTTTCTAGAACAAATATTGCACCAGTTACTGTTACTAGTCTTTTTGCATCCTCGTGTAGTTTAAAGGCCTTGTGCGCCTTGAACTGCCCATCACTTGAGCAGGATGCCAGCTTTGCCACCAATAAATATCACGAAGGCAAAGTGCTATTTGCTATCTTCACCGACATTCTCCGAGGGGCAGCTAGCCTTTTTGTTGATATGCCAAAGAATGATCAGAAAGTTTTCCTTGATTGGAGAAATACCAAGGATAGAAAAACCAATGAGATTTTGAATTGGTTAGAATGGATAATTTCCAATTCACTTCTACGTGTTTCTGAAATTAACCCAGGCGGCTTGGATAACTTCTGGTTAAATCAAGGCGCATGTTTGTTGATTAATTTCCTTCAGAGTCCACAAGAGGAAGTTCAAGAAAGAGCAGCTATGGCACTTGCCACTTTCGTTGTAATTGACGAAGAAAATGCTAGTATCCACACTGGAAGAGCTGAAGCAGTTATACGATATGGTGGGATACGTCTTCTCCTGAACCTTGCCAGTTCATGGAAGGAAGGACTTCAAGCAGAGGCTGCTAAGGTAAAAATTCTTGCTATTTATGGTCAATTTTTGGCTTTACTATTGGTACAATCTGACTCTTGATCTTAAAAAGGTAAAAATTTCAATTTACACATCACCACATAAGTTTTATAAGGTTTTAAGTTTTTGTGGATCCATAATCTGGCCATAATAATCTATAGTGAAATTATATGCAGGCCATCGCAAACTTATCAGTGAATGCTAATGTAGCGAAAGCCGTGGCTGATGAAGGAGGCATCAACATTCTCGTAAACCTTGCTAGGTCGGCGAACAGATTTGTTGCTGAAGAGGCTGTTGGAGGACTATGGAACCTTTCTGTCGGCGAAGATCACAAGGTTCCCTTTTCGTGATGTTATTTGAAGTTTCTATTTATGAATCACGTCGATCTTAATCTCGAGATTTAAATGAACAAAATTCCTATGATAGGGTTCATTTGCTGAAGCTGGCCGTGTAAAAGCTTTACTCGACCTTATCATTAAATGGTCAAGGTCTAGTGGTGGTGAAGGAGTTACGGTAACATCCTGCAGGCATCAATATGGTGATATTATAATGGAACCGAAAATTAGTGAAAACTCGCAACTTGGATCTTTGATTGATTTCAGGAGCGTGCTGCTGGTGCATTAGCAAATTTGGCTGCAGACGAAAATTGCAGCATGGCAATAGCTTCAGTTGGCGGTCTGCATGCCTTAGTTACACTAGCTCGCACAAGCAAAGTTGATGGTGTGCTAGAGCAGGTTGATTTTCCTTATCAAATTGATCATCTTTCTGATTGCATCATTAATGCTTTCTTAATTACTATATAATACGCATGCATTGGCCAATACCTTGAGATGAGTTGTGTTTTCTGCCACCAGACTAATACTTTTTTAGTCCGAAAATTGTTAAGCTAGCATATAAAAGATTTTATTAAGTTTGTAGGTGCAAATTTTTGTAATTCGGAATGTAAAATGCCTTCTTACAAGAGCTGCCCATGGTTATAAATTCAAGTTTCTTCATCTTCATTGTATCCCCTACAAAATCTATGTGGAGACTCATCTGGCACGTACTTTGTATATGTCCTCACATCTGAATGTGCGGAATTCTCTTCTTCGCATTTTATGCAAAAAAATTTCTTGTCATCTACGGCATATAGTTTCTTCTACTATTGTAAATTAAGATTCTTCAATGGTTTTTGTAATATCTGCTTTTTTACTCGCTGCTTACTGTGAATATCAGAATATGTTTCTGTGCTCAACCAGTTTCTTACTCCTACCACTTGACATTTGCTATCCAGGCTGCTCGGGCACTAGCAAACTTGGCTGCTCATGGAGAGAGCAATAATAGCAGTATTGCAGTAGGAAGTGAGGCTGGAGCTCTTGAAGCCCTTGTGCAACTTACTCGTTCTGCTCATAATGGTGTTAGGTGTGTGTGTGTGTGTGTGTATTTGTATAAATTTTGTTTCGAATTTCTTTTAGTTATTTTTGCACGAAGCTGGATTGATACTCCTTGCCTGTGGTTTGATTACTGGATGCTTGCGAGAATGAAAAGAATCCCACTCTTGGTATTGGTTGATATGCAGGCAAGAAGCTGCTGGTGCGTTGTGGAATTTATCCTTTGATGATAAAAACCGAGAAGGAATTGCAGCAGCCGGTGGAGTGGAGGCATTGGTATGACATTGTTTCTTATCCGTGGAAGTAATTCAGGCTTGCTACTTTTCGTAATTGCTACACTATGGCTTCTTATGATGCCATTGTTTTTTTATTTTCTTTGTGGTATGATAGGAATTTTTTAATATGCTCCAAGTGACAATTTTTTGTGGTGGTGTTAGGTGGCTCTAGCAAGTTTCAGTGCAAATGCCTCCCAAAGCCTTCAGGAGAGAGTTGCTGGTGCCCTTTGGGGACTGTCTGTGTCAGAAACAAATAGGTATGCATGTTAAGTTACTAATATTAACACACATTTCTTTTTTTAAGAAGATAGTCACTGTGTATATGGACTATTCAATGCATAGTGTTACATGCTTTCCAGTCTGCTGCATCCCATTAAACTGAAGACTTAATCATAGTTACTTCATGCAGAGGGACACAGTATCTTATCACGATTATCGTGCTAATATTTTCACCTAGACATTCCATATTATGGTGAAATGTTAATGTTGGCTGGAAGCCATCGGATATTCTTGTTTTATTCATTAGTTAGTTTTAATCTACTATGCTCATTATTGTTGCATGCTCAATCATGGATATAATTTATTATGTCCTTCACCTATAAAAGTATGTATTCTCACATACATTCCTTCTGTAATAGCATTGCTATTGGGCAAGAAGGAGGTGTGGCGCCACTACTTTTATTGGCACAGTCTGCTGCTGAGGTAATTCTATAAATTTATTTATAATGAAAAATGGCTCGGCATTTAATGAATGAGTTGGAAATCAGTGGAAATCGCAACCCCTTAGCCCATTTACTCTTAGGGTCCGTTTGATACACAAAATTGGAATAGGAATTGGAAGGAATTGAATTGTAATCCAATTCCAAATCCTATGTTTGGTAAAATGAAATATGAAATTGAATTTGAAGCATTTGTGCACACACAAAATATAGTGTGTGAATTTTGTGTATAGTGTGTTTATTTTGTATATAGGTTGTGTAGACTGTGCGGTGTGCGTATTGCGCGCAGAGTGTGTGCAGTGCAGGTAGTGAGTGTGCATATTATGTGAAATGAAATACGATAAATGCTGAGTAGGACTTCACAACTGCCACAGACATAGCTGGTGGAAATAGTCTAATGATGTCTTTGTGTTGATCTTGACTTACTCCATGACTTTCAGGATGTACACGAAACTGCTGTAGGAGCTATATGGAATCTTGCTTTCAACCCTGGAAATGCACTCCGCATTGTAGATGAAGGCGGAGTTTCTGTCCTAGTTCGTATTTGTACTACTTCTGCATCAAAAATGGCACGCTTCATGTCGTCATTGGCACTCGCGTACATGTTTGATGGGAGGTACTTGCAATACTTCTAAAATCTGAATCTAGATATGCCATGTAATACCGTGACCATATTATCTGAGTTAATTCATTTCCGGAGGAAAGATTATGTATGATATTTTTCTGGTGTCATACTGCGATCATAGCCGCTTCTTGCTGGTCTATAATCTACATATAGTTTGCAGATACTGGCCTCAGAATTCTGAAATTAGATCTTTATGTGCAGAATGCACAAAATTGCACTGGAAGGAACATCAGCTGGGGGCACTTCCAAGATTGTAAAGCTGGCTAATCTCAGAAAATTGGCTTTGAAATGCATCGACGAATTTGTCATGTCTTTTTCTAATCCTCAAGCATTTGCTGCCGCTGCTGCTTCATCAGCCCCTACAGCACTTGTGCAAGTAACGGAAGCTGTTAGCATTGAAGAAGCCGGTCAACTCAGATGCAGGTTCTCTCTCTCTGTCTCTCTCTCTCTGTGTCATCTATCCCGTTGGCATTCTTTTAGTATTGCAAACACTTTACTGCATTTCTCATTGAGTTAGTATCTTACTTTGACTCAGTGGAGCTGAGATCGGAAGGTTTGTTTCTATGCTAAGAAATCAGTCTCCTACACTAAAAGGATGTGCTGCATTTGCTCTTCTCCAGGTAGATAGCTGCTTCCTCTATTAATTATGCAAAAGCATGTTCAATTGGATGCCATTTCTTCATATTCGAAAAAGATGATAATTTCAAAAAAAATTTAACTATAGTTTACAATCATCGGAGGCCGGCATTCTCCCCTTCATGCGAAACTCCTCCAGGACACTGCATCTCAACGGCTGCTGCGTGCAGCAGCAGCAGCAGCAAGCGCTCCACCTGAAGCCAAAATCTTTGCTCGCATTGTCCTTAGAAACATCGAGCAGCAACAGGTTGGGTCTTCTTCAATCTGAGGAGCATCAATCAGCGTGCAACTATCAACGTGCAACGCGTGGGTCTGTCTACAATGTCCCACCTTCTTGAATGTAGAATAGAGCCTTGAGAACAATGAGAAATATTGCATTTTTTGCTGTTTAAATAAATCTCTTCATAGCTTTCCTATATAATTAAGGCCCTCTAACATAGATTTTGGGTGCCTTTTTTTGTATCATCTCTTTATAATCTTGTTATGCTTTTAGCTATTAATTAGCTATAGCTACTCTGTTGGCCTTCACTTTTTGGTTATTTTGAATATATAAAGATGGGCCATGAATTTTCTGCAGACCAAGTTTTCATGTTTCAGTCTCTTATTTTATTTTTCTATTGCACAAAACATGCACAGTGATGCTAAATTAGGTTATTTGATATATGCCAAAAGTTATTGCAGATTATTACAAAATGAGTAATAAAATTGCTCAACTAGAGAAGCATCATAAATAAATCTTGATTCTGATCATAATCTTGATTAAAAATGGCTTAGATTCACACAGCCTGAACTGGTTGCTCTGTATCTGCACAGAGCATCTGATTTCCTTTCCAAAAGAAGAGCTTTGTCCTGCCAAACACAAACCAAACTTCGTAAACACGATAATCGACCTCTTAGATTCATGAGAGGCGAGGGTAAGAGGCAATGGACTTGCATATCTATCATGAATCTTCCAGCCTTGATAGCAGATGTCTCAATACTTAAAGAAACCTGCAAAAAGAAGATAAGTGCCAAAGAACATATGTATAGGGAGTAGATTTTAAGGTTGTAAGAACTTTTCCTCACAAATTTGGATCCCAAATTTGAGCCACAGTTGATGCAAGAAACTGGCGCTCCGGTTTGACCACTTACTATCTGGTAGTTTGCACCCAACCCCACATTAACCCTGCATAAAGTGAGCGTGCGCGAGAGAGAGTTACATGCTAATTCGTGATATTGAGTTAATTATAGTGACATGTAAGAAGAGGTGGAAACTTACAGATCTTGGAAGAGTGCATGCTTATTAGCTGCATACTGAAATGTATAATCAAAATGAGTTGTAAGACTACAAGTCTATGATGAGAGTCAAAGAAGATGCAGAAGAGAGCACCTTGTGAAGCAATTCTTGATGTAGGGCTAGGTGAGTTTGGCAGTGCCGGCAGAGGTAGAAGCTCGTATTCTGATTCTTCTCGTAATGGACTAGAAACTTAGTCCTCTCCATCTTCTCCAATTCCGAGTTCCTGATTATGAAAGGTGGTATATATAGTGGAAAATGGGAATAACTGTTTATAATTGAAGTCTTTGGACATGGTGTACATTTATGGATCCATTCAATAAGATTAGATGGCTATACTGACATATAACCAATTTAATTTTGCAAACAAAATTCATAAGCCTTGAGGATTTTTTGGATATAGTTATCATCATGAACACTACTCGTCTTTCACGAGTTCCTGTCACACTAATGCCAAATTTCACTTGGAAAATTGGAGACCAAAATTGATACCTAACTCACAAGTCACATTAGCTATTTTCAATGTTGATTACTTCTTTAGTAGAAGAAGACAAGCATTTTTATTGATGAGCTGAACAATTTTGTCTGTGTAAAAAAAAAGCAAGAGGAAATTGCTGGTTAGGCCAAAGACAAATGACATGTTTCTGAACATATTGATCATTATCTTCTTCCTTGACATGCCATCCCAATCAATCCAAGACAAACTCACAGAATCTGAGGTGTGAGAATGAAGATGTCGGCGTTTTATATGACTACATGGCGATGTATAACTGTTGGGTTTTGGTGTGGCTGGACCAACCATCGGCCCAAGTCATTATTGAGGGCCGAACTCGATTAAGCTCGGCTAACACCGAACTCGATTAAGCTCGGCTAACACCGAACTCGATTAACCTTCTCCAACACCGAGCTCGATTAAGCTCGGCTACCAACCGTTGTATTTGAACAGCTCGTTCAGTTACAACGACTAGTTTTTCAGTTTTCAGTTTCACATCTTGTTTTTCTCCATATATTAGTGTGATTCAAGAAACTAGATAGAGAAGTGAATATACTTTGTGATTCTTGAGCTAGCTAGGTGAGTGATCCACAATCGAGTTGTTTTCTCCGATTGAGTAGCGAGCTAAGTGATAGTGTGTTGTAATCGCCTTCGTTTGCTTTGTATTCGTAATAATATCGTCTCACATTTGTTCGTGAATCTCGCGTCGATTCTGTATTTGATTCTTCAAATTGGCGCCGTCTGTGGGAAAGAAATCGGCGCGATGTCTACGGCGAAATTCGAATTGGAGAAGTTTACGGGCAAGAATGACTTCGGTCTATGGAGATTGAAGATGAAGGCCGTGATGATGCAACAAGGGCTTTGGGAAATCGTCAAAAATGGGGAGGCCGACACCGCCAAGGGTGCGGATGAAAAGGTCGATCCAAAGGCTCAAGAACTTCAACAAAAGGCGTATAGCACTCTGATCCTGAGTCTCAGCGATCGAGTCCTGAGGGAGGTTTCGAAGGAGGAGACCGCTGCGGCAGTATGGAGGAAGCTTGAGTCCATCTATATGACGAAGTCTCTTGCAAATCGCCTTCATCTGAAACAGAAGCTTTTCACCTTCCAGATATCAGAGGCGAAGAGCATCTTGGAGCAGCTCGAAGATTTTGGTAAATGCATGGATGATCTGGAGAACATCGATGAGCAGATCAAGGATGAAGATAAAGCACTTATGCTTCTCAATTCATTACCGAAGAGCTTCGAACAATTCAAGGACGCTATACTCCTTGGAAGAGACTCCAAGATCACCTATGAAGAGGTGTATTCGGCCCTGAAATTGAAGGATTTTCAGAGTTCTTCAACAAGACTGCAGAATCAGGCTGGGGAAAGCTTGAACGTGAAAGCCAATATCAAGAAACCTGAAAAATGGAAGAGGCAGGGTTCTGAAAAATGGAAAGGAAAAGGCCAAAGGGAGTGGGATCAGAAGGAGTCCAGGTCTTGCAACTATTGCAAGAAACCTGGGCACATCAAGAAAAATTGCTGGGCCTTAAAGAAGAAGCAGGCTGATGGCAATTCTGATCAGAACACTGCTGACTGTGCAGCAGATTTGGAGCCGGCTCAGGTCATGAATGTGACTGAGAGGCCCATTGCAGACTCTTGGATCGTGGACTCCGGGTGCTCTTTCCATATATGCAGCCACAAGAATTGGTTTGAGAACCTGACTGAAGCACAGGGATCAGTCTTGCTCGGCAACAACCAGGTGTGTGTTGTTAAAGGCATTGGTAATATTCGTTTTAAGGTGCATGATGGTTCTATTAAATTGCTGACTGAAGTAAGGTATATACCTACTATTAAGAGGAACCTTGTATCTGTTGGTGTGCTTGAAATGAAAGGATTTTCTTGTGTATTTTCTGGTGGGAGTATGAGAATTATGAATGGTGGTGCTATTGTTATGTCAGCCTCTAGGATAAATAGATTATATTATCTGGAGGCTGAGGTCATTGTGGGAGATTCCTATGTTGCTGAGGAACAGAATCTGGTGTTGTGGCACAAGAGATTAGGCCATGTGGGTGATAAAGGGCTTAAAGAATTGATCAAGAAGGGCGTTTTTGCATGTGATGATAGGGAGAGTGTAAAAATGTGTGAGTCTTGCTTACTGGGAAAAGGAAAGAAATTGCCTTTTGGCTCAGGAAAGCACAACTCCACAAGACCTCTGGATTATTGTCACAGTGATCTATGGGGTCCTAGCCCGGTTAATTCCATAGGTGGTGGAAGGTACTTCTTGAGTGTAGTAGATGACTATAGCAGGAAGGTTTGGGTATGGATCCTCAAGGAGAAATCAGACACATTCAGCAAGTTCAGTGTATGGTACAAGGCAGTTGAAGTTGAGAAAGGGTATGGCTTGAAGTGTCTGAGGACAGACAACGGGCTTGAGTTCCTATCAAGGGAATTTGATAACTTCTGTGTGCAAAGGGGAGTGAAGAGGCATAGGACAGCTCCGGGGAATCCACAACAAAATGGAACCGCGGAGAGAATGAATAGGACTCTCCTTGAGAGAGTAAGATGCATGATTTTTGAATCTGGAGTGCCTAAGAAATTCTGGGCAGAAGCTGTCTCCACAGCAGCCAAATTGATCAATAAATGTCCATGCTCAGCCATTGGTTTTGATACTCCAGATGGCAGATGGTATGGAAGCCTAGGAGGTTATGAGAAGCTTAGGATTTTTGGTTGTAGAGCCTTTGCTCACACAAGGCAAGGAAAGCTAGAACCTAGAGCACTAAAATGCATTTTCCTTGGCTACCAAGATGGTGCTAAGGCATATAGACTTTGGTGCACAGAAGAAGGGAATCAAAAGGTCATCATCAGTCGAGATGTCATTTTTGATGAGTCAATTATGCCATTCAAGCCTACTCTGCAGACAGTGACAACTCCAGAACCTGCTGGGGTCAGTTTTGATCAACTTGAACCAGAACATAGAGCCTCAGATGCTGCTGATTTCCAAGAGCCAATGATGTCCTCAGATGAGGAGAATGAGCAGCCTACTGATAATACTCCAGATGTCTCTGATCCAGAGCCACAAGTTCAGCAATATGCTCTGGCCAGAGACAGAACCAGAAGGGAAATCAGACCACCAGCAAGGTTCAGAGATGCAGATTTTGTATACTATGCCTTGTGTGTTGCAGAGGAGTTGGAGATCTCAGAACCAAGCACCTATAAGGAAGCTATTGGCAGCAAAGACAAAGAGAAATGGAAAATGGCTATGAAGGATGAGATAGACTCTCTCATCAAAAACAAAACTTGGATCCTAGTTCTCAGATCACAGATTCAACAAAGACCTATCTCTTGCAAATGGATTTACAAGAAAAAGGTGGAGGCCTCTGAGAATGATAGTATCAGATACAAGGCTCGCTTGGTTGCAAGGGGTTTCACACAGGAGGAGGGGATAGATTACACCGAGGTCTTCTCTCCTGTGGTGAAACACAGCTCAATAAGGATACTCTTGGCAATTGTGGCTCGGAGAGATTGGGAATTGCAACAACTTGATGTAAAAACAGCTTTTTTGCATGGTGAGTTGGAGGAGACAATCTATATGGAGCAGCCACAAGGATTCATAAGGCCGGGAGATGAGGATAAGGTCTGTTGTTTGAAGAGAAGCCTCTATGGACTGAAACAAAGCAGCCGGCAGTGGTACCTGACTTTTGACAGACAGATGGAGAGACTTGGCTTCAAGAAATCTGCCTTTGATAGCTGTGTTTACATAAGGTACAAGGGAGGTAAAGCTGTTGCTTACTTGTTACTTTATGTGGATGATATGCTTGTGGCAGGCCCTAGTAAGGCAGATGTGAAGCAAGTGAAGGAGGATTTGGAGGAAGCTTTTGAAATGAAGGACTTGGGAAATGCAAAGAGAATTCTTGGCATGGATATCATAAGAGAGAGAGCTGCTAGGAAGTTATGGTTGATGCAGCATAGCTACATCAAGAAGATGTTAATCAAATTTCAGATGATTGACTCTAGAAAGGTATCAACTCCAACAAGTCCACACTTCAAGCTCTCTGTCAGTCAGAAACCAGCTAATGATCAGGAAAGGAAGTTGATGTCTAAGGTGCCTTATGCAAGTATTGTTGGGAGTATTATGTACATGATGTTGTGTACTCGGCCTGATCTGTCACATGCCATAAGCCTGACCAGCAGATACATGGCAGACCCGGGTAGCACACATTGGCAAGCTTTGAAGTGGATAATGAAGTATTTGGTGGACACACAAGATTTGGGATTGTTGTTCTGCACAGCAGACGGTGAGGATGAGCTCATAGGCTACTGTGATGCAGACTATGCTGCAAATATTGATAGCAGAAAATCCCAATCTGCCTATATCTTCAAGCTCTTTGGTACAGCAATCAGTTGGAAGTCTAATCTCCAATCTGTGGTTGCGCTCTCTACAACGGAGGCAGAGTATATATCCTTAGCAGAAGCGGTTAAAGAAGCTAAATGGCTAAAGGGAATATTGGGGGATTTTGGTGTGGTGCAAGAGGCTGTAACTATCTTGTGTGACAGCAACAGCGCCATTAGCTTGGCCAAGCACCAGACTTTCCATGAGAGAAGTAAGCACATCGACATCAAACTTCATTTTGTAAGAGATGAGATAAGCAAAGGCGTGGTGGCAGTCAAGAAGGTCCACACCTCTGAAAATGCAGCTGACATGATGACTAAACCCCTACCAAGTGCTAAGTTCGAGCATTGTTTAGACTTGGTTAACTTGACTGCAAGAAGATGAGGGAATTTTGGTGAAGGTGGAGTTTTGGCTGGCCGGATGGTGGATGCAGCCAAGGTGGAGATTTGTTGGGTTTTGGTGTGGCTGGACCAACCATCGGCCCAAGTCATTATTGAGGGCCGAACTCGATTAAGCTCGGCTAACACCGAACTCGATTAAGCTCGGCTAACACCGAACTCGATTAAGCTCGGCTAACACCGAACTCGATTAACCTTCTCCAACACCGAGCTCGATTAAGCTCGGCTACCAACCGTTGTATTTGAACAGCTCGTTCAGTTACAACGACTAGTTTTTCAGTTTTCAGTTTCACATCTTGTTTTTCTCCATATATTAGTGTGATTCAAGAAACTAGATAGAGAAGTGAATACACTTTGTGATTCTTGAGCTAGCTAGGTGAGTGATCCACAATCGAGTTGTTTTCTCCGATTGAGTAGCGAGCTAAGTGATAGTGTGTTGTAATCGCCTTCGTTTGCTTTGTATTCGTAATAATATCGTCCCACATTTGTTCGTGAATCTCGCGTCGATTCTGTATTTGATTCTTCAATAACAACTCTGGACAAGAATGTGAGAGTCTGAACTCAGAGCAGATTTTTATTTAGGACAGAGAAATGGATACAATATCTAGTTCATGTTAGATACAACTAAAATCTGGGTATCAATGTGGTACAGAGGCTCCAGACTGATCTGAAATACGTCTACAAATCATGTCTCTTCAATCAGAAGCATACAGCTTGCGAATCTTTCCCTCATGAGCAGACCATGCTGAGGGATGGGATGATTTTAACAGTCTTAGTTGTGCAGTGGTGCTTTCGAGCAAGTATGGGACTATGTAGTCCTTCATTTCTCCATCGGAAACCTCTAGATGGGACCCCGACACGCTCACAAACTTCACTCTCCCAGCTTCATCCAAGGTCTTTAAACCAATCCAATCTTCGGTGTAGAGGGTTGTCTGGACATAATTTTAAATAAGTGTAACAATCAATATGGGATCGATGTAAAAGATGAAATATTTGACATAAAGCATAATACCTCTTGTGCAGGCAAAATGGGGTCCCAGGAGCCATCAGGGAAATACCCAAACCAAGCGGTGTCTTTCGGCACTAAAACCTCGTCGTTCTCAAACTGAAACAAAAGTAAAGAAACAAAGTCTTGAGCCATTCTACAGTAAAAATCTAAGCATCATGTTCTGATTCACCTTGATTAGCACCAAGTTCTCTAAGCTAGAAAACCGCTTCTTGTATGTGGAGTTCTTGTGAAACTCGTTGTTTAGCACAGGAAGGAATTTGCATCCGTTTCCATACGCATCTAAATCCTAATCACGAGAAAGAAGTGAGTCTGATCCAATCAAATAAATCCAACTATGAATGGCACAGGTTCAATTTATACACTAACTGATTGTGAAAGAAAGCATCCAATATGAGAGGGAAATGAGATAGAAAAGCGGAGTGGAGGTGTATAGAGATAAAAGAAGAGTAACAGCGAAACTGTAGTTGCAAAAGAAGATCATATCACTCACTGTTGGAATTTTGATATAGTTAGAAGGCGCAAGATGTTCCTGCAAAACACGTAAAGCTATACATTCATAAGGGGTGAAATGTGTGTGTAATTGATTGAATCCAATAAAATGAAGAGGTAGCATGGTTTGAGATTAATCAAAGGTTTACTGGCTGCCTGAGTTTATATTTGGAAGGAATATACATAGAACTAAGTTGGTTCAGAAAGCAGAACATAGTTTCTCTTTTTTGTGTGAATGTGCCAGCAGAATCTGCTTAGTATTAGAATAAAACAACACATGGACAATTCCGAACCTGGACATAGTTGCTGTAAATTGCCGCCTTGATCAAAGAGTCCACTAGAATGCAAAACCAAGCTGACTGCAAAATCAAGCACAATACATTTTCAGGACACAAAAAACAATTGGTATGTGAAATCGGGAATTAGCCTATCTCTAACCATCTGTAGTTGTTCTAGATCTTCCCAATGAAAACTCACCTTACAAGACATTGAATAGCATGATGTCTATAAAGGAAAACTTACTTTACAGAGGGGAATAGCAGCTATTCCAGCATGTGGACCTCCCAGAGATACAAAATTTCTGACCTGTTGCGAAGGCGACAAATATGATGAATTTCTACAAAAATTGCAGCTTGCAGATTACAGTTAGATCTCACACAAGAACACTTTCGTTGTCTTTGACAACAGAACTGCAAACAAGTATTGAAGTTGAGAATAGAGCATAGAAGCAAACACATCAGCAATAGATACATATACTTGCATGCTCTTTACCAGCCATCAGGTCTCATTTATTTGTATAATTTTAGTATGTATGACAATTTAGTCACATATTACTACTAAAAGGGCGAAAGAAGGATTAAAAATATGTAGACTGCAGGAATGAATCCTATAATATATGTAGATAAAATTTTAAAATCATTTATACAGTGATGCACTTACAGGTGGTCCTCTGTCACAGAGCTCAATGACACCTCTCCCGACCAAATTACCCTGAAAACATAAGATTGAGATGTCATGAGAATGGAAACCGTTCAAAGATGACACTAAACAACAAGAAGGTTTTGCAACTGATGAAGAAGATAAAACTCAGAATTTGCAATGTTGACCTGTGAGAGCCCGACAATGTTGTAGCCTCCACTGAGCTCACTCATGCTCTTCACCTGTAAGTTGAGCGCATTCTCTCAGAGAAAGAATCCCTTGTCAATAGAGTAAAGCCTTGGGTAAAGTTAAGATACCTTCTCACAGGCTAAGGCCGTCTACAACACAAAATCAGAATATATTAATTTTGTGTCTTCTGTTCATAATTCATATAGTGGGGCGATTATCTGGTCATTTCTTGAAGAAATAGTAATACCTGTTCAAAGAAGGGCATGGTCCACGAATCCATAGCACCATTTCCAATTTCACTAGAACAAAGGCAAGAAGAAAAGAACAAGAATCAAGTCATTATTCACTACAAATAAGAAACAAATAATTCCACAACTTGTTCTAAACTCCTCAGTCCTCAACTAGCAACTATGTTCTGGCAATAGTGACAACGAACATTGATTACTAATTCTTCCTTAAAAGAGAGTAAATCGGAGGAAGCTTATGTCAGAAAAGTCTAAACCTCCTAGCTATCATAACAGATTCGAATTTGGTGGAGTCATGTTAACATGTTGACATAAGGCTAGATCTTAAAATGCACAATGCTTCAAGCGTGGAAGAAGTGAGTAACATATGATTATATAATCGAAACAGCAAGAACATCATACATGCAATGTCCTTGTGCACCAGACCAATCGCTCAGAAGAGAGGTGAACTGTGAAATCCCTTTGTTATGGCAATTATCAGATATTCCTGCAATGTTATAGCAAGCAACAAGTCACCTATTGAAAATGTAGAAAGTAAATGATTTGGTTTCACATTACAAGGACCGAAAACATGCCATTTTCAGAAAGAGACAGATACGTCCTCATACAAAAAAACACACTCAAGAAGATAACACTAAGCTTCAAAGGCGAAATTCTCAAAATGGGAGTAATTAGAATTCTTATCGCGTATTAGGGAGAGCTTTTTTTTTATATTACAAAAGAGGGAAACATGCATCTTGCAGACGCTTCTTTAAGAGACACGCGACACACTAGGGAGAATTTTTTCAAAGGCGCGTATGCAAGACGCATGTTTCCCTCTTTCGTAATAAAAAAAACCCCATTTTGAGAATTTCACCGAGCTTCAAACTATCCTAATACTGAGTTTTCTATAAATGCTTCCAAGAAAACGGCCCCATCAACAACCTTATCCTTTTTAGACAGAAGTCAAACTCCTAATCTGAAAACAACTGAAAAGTAGAAACTGAGAAACATGAAATCGGTCTTCAACTCTCCCAAAAGTAGCTAAACTAAAGGGGCAGAAATCATAAACTATGTTAATTTGTAGCTCTCATTGATGAGACCACTACCCACAGCAAAGCAAAAAAGCAACAGATATGAAAAGCAGAAGCAAATCCATCATAACAGTCGAGAAATCACCATGAAAAACGACAAACGGGATGGAAAGAGCACTTCTTGGAAGAAACAACAGTTGAGCTATAGAAAGCACAGTAAACAACACCAATAAATTCTTGTTAGAGGCCATAAGTTGTTGAGATCAAATGGCCTCTAGCTCCACAAATGCTGGGGCGGTTCAGTTAGTTTGTTGCAGTTTGGGGGTTGTTGGCTTGGCTCTCCTTTATATATGGAGCACGATATAAGACTAAGAAACGTGGGAGATCTGGGGATATTGTTTAAGCCCTTCTCTTGTTTATTAAAGATCTGATGAATCCCCTTTTCAAGATTTGATTTTTTAAGTAGTACTGTGTAGAAACTTGAAACAGTGGGAGATCTGGGGATATCTTTATTGATATTGAAAAGAGCACAGAGTGCTCTTGCTGTATTATGAAAAGGGAAATTCAATATCCACTTTTTTTCATTTAAGTGTTATTTTTTTAATAATTACTAATATATTACAATTTTATTAGATAATTAATCATCACCATAAAATATAAATACCAAGGTTTGCAGAACGCAATATTTTTTGGGCATTTTCTTAAAGTTAATTTATAAAAGATAAGTATATATCATTAAAGTTTTTGGTCAACCTAAAGAAGAGGCAAACAATCTGCAGAGGCAGAGCCGTTTATTTAGGAAGTAATCACGAACAGATTTACATTTAATAGTACTCCTATTTTGTTAATAAGTATTTTTAATCATGTGCACAACACCAACTAATACTGCATAAAAAATAGTATGGTCGTACTACACAAAGTCAATGAAATATTATAGCCACGTAACTAAAAACTATTAGCAAATTACTAACATATTGTCATATGAGCAAAAGATAAAGAAAATCACGTTAAAATTCATGATTAATCATTTAATTCTTCCAATTTCCAAGCCATAAATATATTTACACAGGATAAGCAGTAAATTCAAATCAAGAAATTAAAAAAAGAAAAGAAAAGAAAAGAAAAGAGAATCAAACACATGGCATAGGTTGATTTTATTTTGACAACTCAGACATCACCAGAAAAAAAAACAAAATCATTTATCACGTCGCTCATCACCAAAGCTCAGAGATTCTGCTCTCAAAAATCATCACTACCAAAACCTTCACACATTTTTCTTCAACACCCAAACCGTTATAGCATGAACTGTTGATGACAACGCTAGGATTTCGGACAAGGTATTGTTTCTCGATCGCCTCATGTAATTTTCAAGGGCTTTTACTTGCTGTCAGAGACCCAATTTGGTTAACCCTTTCCGTTTCCTGCTGTTTACTCTAATGAGATGCGCTCTATTTGTGATTCGTCTGATTAATTGATATGGAAATTTGTACGAGTTTTTAGTCGAAAATTCAAGATTGATTTTTTTTCCTCTTTCTTTTGGTGGGGGCTTATTTTTCACTGCTTTATTGTGTCTTTTTGTGGGTATTTTTTGTTTTAGAAATTGAATGGCTGATTAGTTTGATCCTGATGTTTTTGTATTTCTGATTTTTCAAGCGTAATTCTATAAGCATAGCTCACGAATAGCCAAGTGATAAATGATTTTTTTAGTCCTTACAGATTATAGGGAAATAGAGCTCAGTTTTCACAAAGCAGATGTTAGCATCTGCAATATTCAATGACAAAGTTTCGTGTATCCAGCTTCAGCACGACTCAGAAAACATTCCTACAAACAAACATATTTTTTTTAAATTTAATGTACTAATATTTTTCATCGTATGGAGTAATTACAATGTTTCACTAATCCAATCCAACTATACAGAATATGAGTCAAAATACACACCCAAACACACATATGTACATGATTTTTTTTATGCAAGCTAATAATTTAATCAACGGGAGCAACTAATTAATGGAGCACCAACATTTGGCACAAACTATAAGAAAGATGTCTAGTTAAGCAACATAATTGTCCATGCTAAATACTCAATTATCAGATCATATAAGTTAATTAAGTGGCAAAGTAAGAGGTCACGTATGGATGTCATTGCATCCTTTTTGCCATAACACAATAGGTTTAGGTGTGCAGACTCATAGGTGAATTTATAACCGTTGGCCGGTAATTTTAACGTAAAATTTTGATACTTTTATAGTGATAATCTAACTAACGAATTTTAGTATTTATACCATATAATTTCGTAATAACTTAACCAATCTTCCTTTTCAAAATTTAATGTAATTTGCGTTAGCTTTGTTCATCCGGATCTGATCGCTCGATTAACCCAAGTGATATGAAAAAACTTAGTTTCATTTCCCTATTATCTGTTAGGACCAAAATAAGTGAAATGCGGCCCAACAGACTTTGTCGCATCCTCTTATGTTTTTGGTATGTGGATTAGAAGATGTCCTGTGCAAATGCGACAAATTCTAGTTACTGCTTATAAATGCTCGAATTTATTACTGATGATAATATCCTTTTGTATGTTGCTATCCTAGTTGTATTAGAGGCGGTAGGTTTGTGAGCTGGAGATTTTTTTCAGGTAATCAGAATAATTATATGATTTATTACCATTAATAAATTACTATAAACCAATTATATTGGACAAGGCATATAACGTTACAAATATTACGTCCTCTTAGTAACTGAGCCTGGTTGAACAATTTGATTTATATTGGTTGAATTTTCCGACGAAACTTCTGTTCTTTGGGGTTACTGTTGGAATGAGCTTTGAATGTTGTCCATGTCTTGATTGGAACATGTTCATTTTTTATCAGGAAAAAAAGGTAACACCTCTTGTGATAGTTGAGTGAGTTTGTAGATCATACCTTATCATTTGTAGATCTGAACTTGGTTTGTCGGTATATGAGGGTTGTCTGCCAGTCTGCATACTAAAACATGTTTAAGGTGGATATCCTGTGGTTAGACTTGTTAGATTTCCTTTTTTCATCTGGATACTTTTTTTCCGAAGGTAATCATTAATTTCTTGAAGAGTTTCTCTGAGATGTCATTCTTGGATTTCTTCAGCTGGACTTTATGTTACTCTTGATGCATATTGGTATATCAAAATATTTTTGTATGTTCTAAAGATGAAGACTATATTGTTTGTTATATTGTGGTCATCTGATGTCTAGGAATCATTTATAAGTCCTTGTTTAGCTTTTGGAAGTATGAGTAACATATCAAGCTTTATTGCTAAAAGTAGTTTCACTGCTTGGTTTGATCAATTTTCTGATATCAGTTGGTTTACTAGTAGATGTATAGCATCATCTTGAACAGTGGAACTTCGCTGCATTGTATATTTCTGCTACTCGTTATTTCCATTAGTTTGGCTGCAGGTCCTGTTCAACCTAATTCGTCATTGAATATTGTTTTCATTTTCCTTCAGATGCCATATGCGTGCTTTTTCAATCCCCCCACTCATTATGACTTCTAGTTGTTGATGCCATGCGAGAGACGCTCAAGAGAGACTAGAAAGCTAAAATGGAGGCCTCAGCCTATAAGTCAGATGGGATGTTGGCTAAAGAAATGGAAGATGAGCTTATGAAGTACACAAAGAAGTATGACCATAAAATGGAGCCAAACTTGGCCGTGAAGATTAATGAAGATCAAACGGATAGTGATGCAGAGGTTAACATCACTGAATGTACAAAATCTTTGGGCAATGAGCTTGTTGCAGCAGATGTCGATGACAAAACAGAGACCTCAAGTTCTTTTGAGGACTGCAATTCTGGTGTAGAAAGTGATGATGCCTTTGGTGATTCTGAAGCTTCGTCAGATTTTCGTGGTGATGCTGGTGCATCAGCGCTGGATTCTGATGGATTCGGTGAAAGGTTTAGACTGAGGTACTTATTCTTTTCAGTGCACTCAGTTTTTCTCGATGTCCTCATATTTTGTCCCTTGATGAAGATTGGAGCATCCACCCTTAAAAGTACTGTCCTATGTTTCATTGAGATATTTAATGTATTATAATGCCATTAATTATTAGCTGTGGACTCGAAAAAGTGGTTGGATGGGGGGCTTGTGGTGGTCGACTGGTCGAGTCATTGTTACCCTTGATTGAAGTATAGTAAAATGAAAATTAGGAAACATCATATTCAAGTCTTCAAACTTTACATTGTACCAACTCTTATAATGTGGTTGTTCATGCTTATCATCTTATGCCGCTTCTGTTATTTAGGCGGAAAAAACTGACAACTCATTGGAGGTCTTTTATT
Organism: Salvia splendens; assembly: GCF_004379255.2. Taxonomy (NCBI): domain Eukaryota; kingdom Viridiplantae; phylum Streptophyta; class Magnoliopsida; order Lamiales; family Lamiaceae; genus Salvia; species Salvia splendens. Next base: position 3,820,312 of record NC_056033.1, on the reverse strand, counting down.
CATCCTCTTATGTGGCGTTGCAAATGGGTTGAATTGCAAATTAAGAAGCTGCAGTCACGGGCACACCTATATGACAGAGAACTAGAAGTATACGATTTGAAAAGACAGTCTGAACTGGATAGCTCCACAATGGTAGATGGCACCAAATCCCTTCCATTTTCACGGGAAAATGCTAAATTAGATGTCCTTAGGAGAAAGAAAAGGAGGAGGACTGAAGCAACAACAGATGTAGCAGCATATATGTCCCAACATAACCTCTTCTCATGTTATGGTAGAAATATTTATCCATTGCTATCAAACTATTTCGTTTGTTGCTTCTTGCCAGTTGAGAACTTGATATTTTTGCAGAAAATAAGAAGTACTTAACCGAGGGTGCCTTCATGAACAATGAGTTGAAGAATCCAGGTTAGAAATGATATTTTTGCTATATATTCAGTTTTTGCATTATATTTGCATCATCACTATGCGCGCGCTGCTCGCTTAATTGCTTATGCTGTTGTAGGTCTCTCTCCCGATGATTCCTTTATATTTGTTGGTGAATCTATCTGTTGTTCCCGCTCTCATTACCTATTGGACTTTGATATTGTTTAGTAGTAAATCTTATTCCAGGCTTCCAGCCTTACGAGTTATTTTTTGTTTTTTCTTTTCATAGGTTATGAATGGATAACGTGACTTTGCCTACCCATTCTTAGGTTATGATTGGATAGTATCATTCATATTCTGACTTGAGATTGATAGAGGTTTTCTTTTCTTTTCTTTCCCCCTTCTGGCTGGAAAAGCTAGCCGGAAAAGCACAACTAATCTCCCGATGTTGGATGATGATGATGAACTACTACCCCTTGATCTTGGAGATGATGATAATTCCATCGGACAAATACTTTTGAAGATTGACTTTCTACACTCTGAGGTGGGCAAGCTGAGGAGCAAATTTGATAGGATAACAACCGAAAATGCTGAAAGAATTTCTTTTGCCGAGAAATTGGACTTGCCGCCTCCAGATAGTGAAAATGGAGTAGAAGAAATGCATATAGCATCTCAGAGTACCGCTGCAGTAGTTTCTCAAACTGGAGCATCAAGTTATGTAGATGTTCCTGTGACTAGTGGAAACGTCGATCCTTCTTGCTTCAAAGCATACAAACCTGTGAGTACAGTACATAGCTTCATTTTCTATGTCACGTCTCTCCTCTCTATTCTTTGCATTCATCTCGTCTGCAGTTGTTAATGGTGTGAAATATGCATTCAGATGGAAGGTGAAGTACTTATAGATAATCAGAGGGTTAAGGAAGAGATGGACAGTTTTGAGGAAGTGAAGATTCAGGAAATGCCAATGGTGCTTAAGGATGAGACTAATAACACCACACCTCCCATTATAGCAGAACCTGGCACTGCAGATGATCAGCCGCCAGCAAAAGTCCGTTCTATTGCAAAACTTACCGGCGCTAGAAGCAAGAGAAAGAGGGGGAGGAAAAGAGCTGCCACCTATCGTCGGGGCAGAAGATCCACGGGTTAGCATCCTTAGGTTTGGCCCACTCGTGTATTGTTGAGGAGGAGGTAAGAAGATGAATATTACAGCTGGGAAAGGTTCCTATTGCCATTAATGAACTCATCGTGCAAATAGGACCACAAATTTTTTTTGGAGAAAAGTGTTGATTACATTACCCCTTCAACTGTAGATTCTGTGTTTATTCTTTTCCTTAGATTTGTATTCATGAGATGTTGATGGCAGTAGAAAACATGGAAATTGCATATTACTTGTGTGTTTGGTTCATCGAAATACAAGTTCAGGTGTTCATCATATATTACAGTATGTAGGAAATTATGGTTGTGGAATTTTATGCAGTGGCGTTGTCACGGAACATCTTTCTGGACAGCTTGACGGAGATGAGGGCCAACACAGTGGCTGAGGGCACAAAAATGACGTCGGGGATGGACTTGATGAGCTTTAGCTGAGGTACACTCTCGCCTGCTCTCTTGGCTGCCATAGCTGCTGGTGGTGTTACTATTCCTGTGATAAGGCTGGACTCGTCCAGCCTGCTTAGATTCACCTTCTCCTTCATAAATTTCACCAATACTTCCTTCTTCGCTGCCTCGTTTGGGGCGACCTTCCATTCACCATAACATTCCTGTGTTGACCTGTTTGAGTTAGCACCCACCCAACCAACCAACTAGGACTAGAGAGAGAGAGAGAGAGAGAGAGAGAGAGAGAGAGAGAGAGAGACCTGGACTTCCTCTGGAGAAGGAACATCATAGTGTTTACCAGGCAATGCAGAGTTGAAAGTGCTGGAAACATAAAACCAGGCTATTAAGATCAAGAGAGGGAAATCCTTAACAGAAGGTGAAAAATATTACCTGAAGATATTAAGCATTGCAATGTGAAAGTCCTCAAAAGTTTTGATCTCTTTATCTATGAATTGTCTTTCAAGTGTTCCCATCACCATATTTACCATTTGTGCTGTAGGCAAACCTTTCCCCATCAAACTCATGGCCAATCCCATATTCACTAGACTCAATTAGGCTATCTCAACCCTATATATGTATATGTATATATATAGAGAGAGAGAGAGCGAGAGAGAGAGGGATTTGGAATTGCTTGTTAGTAGTAGAGGAGATAAGTAGAAGCAAGGAATCCAGAAATGATTCTGAAAACTAGAGATTCCTGGCTTTGCCTCTCTAGTTTGGTCTTGTTCTAACAAAAGCTGCACTTGAAGCTTTGCAGATGCAGATGATCCTCTTTTACTCTTATTATAGTAATAACTAATATTTTTCAAGTATATATTCCACATTCTTGCTTGATTCGAGTTTGTCGATGCACTCATACAATAAAGCAACCTTCTTCATTTGATTGTCAACAATTCTTGAAACAATAATGTTGTCTTCTTCAACTATTGAAACTTCATCTCATCAAAAAGGTAAATATGTTCTTTGATTGTAATTTCAGCAGCTACATAATCGTGTGATACATAGAAAAAAGAAACAAAGAGAGATGGAGAAATGTTTAAACAGTGTAGTGTTGATTCATGGCATCAATGTCCAATCCTTTTAGCTTGGCAAAAGACGCGACCTTTCCTTTGAGGGTATGAATCTCTACCAATCTGCAAAATTAACACCATACAAACATTCTTAGACCCGAAACAGATAACGATTCAAACCAAATTACCAATTAACCGAACTTAAAAGCTAACCTTGCGATCTCTGCACGACGTTTAGCTTCTTCTGCCATGAGATTAAGTTCTGCAAAGCTGCTCTTTTCAAACAGTGAAGTTGGCTGAAGCCCGTGTAGTGTCCGTTGCTCAGCCGCCCATGCAGCCTCACACGCCTCCCTTCCAAAATCCTTCTTCATGGAGAACGCAGTCTGTGGATCGAGCACTTCATTCAGCTCACGTTTCTACTCAAAATTCATCTATTATGACAACAACTTACCCTTTTCTCCAACACAAGGCCCCAGGCTCTTCCACTCAGAGCATATCTAACTGCGAATTTGATGGGATCAAGAAGCATGTACGTCACCTTATTAAACAGCCAGATCACCCCCGTCCACCCCCACCCTATGCTTCTGATCCCAGCAAACTTTATTGTTGCAGTGGCAGCTATTACAGTTGCAGTCTGCCAAACAAGATACAACCAGAACTTAAAAAATGGTGATTTTCTTGGTTTGGGAACTTGTAAAGAGATGAAGCAGATTAGACGGGAACTGAATTCTGACTTATTACCAGCTGTGCAATGAGAAAAGCAGTGACAAGAAGGAGACCAGGGTGTTCGAAGAAAGAAAATCCCCTCGAGCTGGTCACAAAGATCAAGGCCTGGCTGATCGTGCTGACTTGAAGATAAACTGCAGATGACATCATCTCATTGAGTGGATCCGCTTGTGAGTGATCCGAAATGTTGTGGTGGTGGATGTTGAAGCTTCGTACGTTGAAATGATTCTACATACATACATAGAAAATGTAGGAAGAAAGAGCAAAGTTCTTTAGAAATAGGCATCAATGATTAGAGAGGCTGTTTGAGAATGGTATATGGAGAGATGGCTTTACCAGGAAGAAATCCGTTTCGTATGCAGCCCAGAAAAATATTACAGTCATTAGAGCCAAGTAACCTCCAAGGACTACCCCAGTTGCGAATATCTCACGTAGCTTCCAACTGTCCGGAAATGGAGAAGGTTTCACTCTGTCTTTCGATATTGTCATAATAGTACCTGAACATCGATCTTTCTCTCAGACAAAAAGAGGCAAAAAAAGGAGCTGTCTATGCCTCCTAAATCATAAATGACTTACCATCGTTGAGGATGGCAATGACGAGCACCATGAATGGAGGGAAGTCGAATTCCCAGAACACAGTGAGCAGCATAAATCCGAGCTGCAAGTACCATTTCAGAAAGATAAGGCACAATTTACATGCTTAGTAGTATGATAGAGATCCTATGGTTGAGATAAACTGAAGCTTACCACTATACGTATAGTGATGGAGACCGCGTAAATCTAGGAAAAGAGAAGGAAACTATTAATCTCTTACTAAGTCACTGCCAAATTTCTCTTGATAATAACTAAAAGGAAGAATTATGATTGTCGTAAAGGTGCTTTCTTCACCGTGTAGTTTTTCATTCTCTGGAAAATGGCGCGGTTCGTCAGCACAGCGCTGATGATCACGCTCAGTCAGAACTATATCAGAAGCACTACGTGCTGCATCTGTCGAGTCGGCCACAGCAATCCCTATGTCAGCTACTTTGAGGGCGGGGGCATCATTCACGCCGTCACCAGTCATCCCACAGATGTGTTTCCTAGCTTGCAACTTCTTCACAATCTCGTATTTTTGCTCTGCAGGTGACAATGATTTGGAATTAGAGCTGATAAAAAGTCGGAGCCCATTGATTGCGACAAGGATGCATACCTGGGAAGACGCCAGCAAAGCCATCGGCCTTCTCAATGAGCTCGTCCACGTGTAGAGAAGCATTCGCCTCATCCTTGGAACCACCGAGCAGAGATGACGAAGGATACATATTTGTGCCCATCCCAAGCCTTCTGCCAGTCTCCTTAGCAATAGCCAATTGATCACCTGTTATCATCTTGACACTGACACCTAGATCGAGAGCTCTCCTAATCGTCTCAGCACTGTCGTGATGAGGAGGATCAAAGAGCGGGAGAAGGCCAACGAACTCCCAAGGGCCACCGGGGCTGTCTTTGGTGCCAGCAGGCACTTCCTGTCGAGCAACTCCAAGGGAGCGGAGTCCACGCTCTGCAAACTTGTCGATTATGGCATGCACCCTTCGTTCAATCTCTGATCTATTGTGTGCTAGGTTGAGAATCTATAGAGATTCGTGTCAAGAATGTCAGCATCTCGTGTATCCGAAAGGTATAGCAGTTGACGAGAGTGAGACGTACCTGCTCCGGTGCACCTTTGCTAACCCTGTGCATTTTCCCTGCTTTATCTGTGTATGTAAGAGCAGTTCTCTTGTCTGTTGGATTGAATGGCAGGAAATGCACCTCCGTTATCCCAGCTCGTGCCTTCAAACGAAACCGAGTGAGTTTAGCATGAATCTATCTATCTATCCGTCATCAACAAGTATGAAAAGGTCATACCTCCTTTGAATCTCCCAGCATTGAGACGATTGCAGTGTCGATTGCATCTTGATTCTCCAGCCTAGATGCTCTTGCAGCCATCAGTACCACCGCGTCCCTGTCAACTCCGTTGGCAAACAGCTGCCAGTACACGACGTGGCTAAGAAGTTAAACGGAAGGCAACAGAGAGTTATTTTGTGCATTTCTTTTCATGACAAGTACCTCAATCATGTTCTTGTCCACAGTGAGCTTGTTCAGAGTCAAGGTTCCTGTTTTGTCACTGCAGAGGACGTCCATCCCGGCCATCTCCTGGTCTAGAGCAGACTGCACGGTTCAAAAACAGTCGATAAGAGCTAGGATTTCCTTTAGCAAACAGGACAGCAAGAAATGATGAGATTTTGAAAGCACCTGGTCTATTTTCAGAGGATCTCCTTCCAAAAGGCGTGCATCAGCCGGAATGATGTCTCCGAGTTTGATGCTGATTATGTCACCAGGGACCAGAATGGCCGCTTCTTCTTCGCTCCACTTTCCATCTCGTAGAACCTGGACATGATTAATCAGATTGGATGCACAAAATCAAGATGATGGCAGTGATAACTTTGTCATCACCAACAAACCTTGGATTTTGGAGCCAATCTAGCCATGAGGGCAGCAGCAGCGTTCCCAGCATTGTTCTCCTCGATGAAACTGATGGTCAAGTTGATGATGAGCAACACAATGATGCCAATGAAGTCAGGGTAATCAGATGGCTTATTCTGCAGGAACATATTGACTCAAGTGAAAAATGCTTTATGAAAATCGAGAAATGAAATGTTGAAAGAGGAAACAAACAATAGTACCCCTCCATGTGCAAGAGCAATGGCCATTGTAGCTGCTGCTTCCATCACCCAAGATAAAGGATTCCACATAAACCCCAGACTTGAGAATCTTGCTTTCCTATAAACATGAGAAGGGATTAGAAGTAATACTAATTAGATGAGAAACAAGCATGGCAGTGTGAAGAGGTGTTGCGAACATTTTTCTCTTGGAGTTTGTTGTATCCAAATATACCCAATCTTTCCTTAACTTGGCCCGTGTCCAAACCTTGTGGCGTGCATTCGAGGAATTTGAAAACCTCTTCGACGGGTATAGTCTCCTGCATTAATTAATCATTCAAGTTCATATGCCAAAAACCTCATTTTCAAGAATATTACAAGAAATTACCAGATTAACTTCTTCCCGAATGACCGGACCGAGTGCTATGGACTTGTCCATTATCACCAACCACCAAGATGATGTGCTGTAAAAATATCTGCATTCACAATTTCACATCACATTCATAGATCTATAAAGGGAAAATGGTTCCAAATGCATCAAAGAAGAAATGTGGCACCTCAAAGTTGTCAACAATTCATTGGATGTTGGAGATGTTAGCGATGGACAGAGTGTTCCAAGCAATATCAATATGTATGTATATATATTGGAGGTGAAGGAATAAGTATATGCAGTTGTAGACAAACCAACCAATGAAACAAGAAAAATGAAAAAAAAAACTGTGGATTTGCCATGTGGAGCCAAGTTTTGTTGGAACAGCCGGCCTGCCATCAAAGACATTCATTTGCAACAAGTTTTAAGCTTCAAGAAACTATAATATAGTATGATTCTGAATAACATGGGATTAAGCGACTGCCCTTTTTTCGTTTATTTTATTTTATTTGGAAAAAGAAAGTAAATTACTCCGATTTTATCATTAACATGCAAGATTTTCACGAGTTGAATATCCTTGAATGAACACATTTTGATCACAGAATTTAAGAAAATAATATTTAATAAATTAAATGAAGAGGAATAAAATAAGAAAAGAAAGTAGGGATATTGTTTTTACTTACTTTTATGTCATTGATAATAAAATTAAAATTAAATATAGGAGTATTAATATGTATGGTGTGGTTTCTTGATTGAATACTCCAATATAAGAATGTACGGACAAGGACAAGGCCGTACAGGAAGCATCTGCAGATTAACAAATGATTAGGGATAATTATCAAGTACAAACTATAATCGTACTTACCGTCAATCACTACTGACAAAATTATAGGAGTATGCATCAACGTTTGGCCATATGAATTAAACACTCTGCCACTAGAGCAAGTAGATCTTGGAGGAGAAATACACAAAACGAAAAACCGGCTTCATTTTCTATTATCTTCCTCTTGTTTTTAGTTTAGCTTTGTTAGCCCAAATCAAATTTTAAATTCCCTTGCACACATCTGAAGATGAATCTTTGTTTTGAATAAGTGAGTGAATAGGCATTCTTAACACAAATTTTGAATAGTGACACTCATATAATTCATATATATAAAGACGAAATAGTCGTAGCCTGACGGATCACCAGTTTTTTGGGCCGGTCGCCGGAGGTACGGTACATTCGTGGAAGGTGATTAAATGTCGAGGGTGGATTTTAATTGATTAACCATACTTCCTGGAAGGTAATTAATCCTTAATTCGTGGAACTATTTGCAGAAAGCCCCCTTTAGTTAATTCTTTTTAAGTCACGTTGTTGATCCAACTATTTAATACTATTAGCCATATTATAGTTTAATAGTATAATCTTTTTTATTGAGGCCCTACGTAGTACTACTACTATATATTTTTGAATATCAATATGGACAATGACGTAGTCGTATAATGGATGCTTTTTTAGAAAGCCAACCACCACTGTCACCATAATTATCAAAATAAAGAAGCATTTGCAATTTAATATTCACGTATTCACCTCATTGGCAAAATTGATCAAATTTATTTTTTAAAAATTCAAACCTTAAAGCAATATTTAAAGACTCGATTTTCTTTACCAACAAAAAAAGACTCAATTTTAACTTTCTTTGTTATTTACACCTATCATATTATGTGAGAGATTTAAATTGAGAACTGGACGACAAATTCAAAAGTGACATGGGGATCTTTATTTATCTGGATTAGTATTTTTTTATTTTACCAAAAATCTGGATTAGTATTTTATTTATCTGGATTAGAATCATTAATACATGATCAATTATCAACGCATGCCCCATCTAGAATAATAATCCTACTTTCCACCTGTTAGCGACCTGTCGTTTTGGATCAGACAACTTCATTATCGTTAATAAACAAAAGTAAAATATGTCACTCCCTACAATTCCTTTGAATAAAAAACATAAAAATAAAAACGTGGCTAAATTTAAAATAAAATAAATAAGCCTAATACATACATGCAATTTCGTAGAACTCAATAAGTCTCATTTCCAATAGTAGTTAAATAAACACTGTAATTCACTCTATATAAATCACACATCAAACACTGCAATTGCATTCACCAAAATTTGGAGCCAAAATCACAAAGATTAAAATTTTCCCCAAATCTCAATCTTCAACATTTCCATGATGAACACAGAAACAATGGAAGCTGAAATTGCATCCGAATTCGTTTCAGCTTGGCTCCAATCCGTACAGGACTATCTCCTCAGCGACGCCGATTTCCCGATCCGCGACGCAGCAGCGCTCTCCGACGACGACGACGGGGTTTCATCGCAGATGATCAAGGAGCTGATGTGCGGCGGCGACGACGACGGTGCGTCGGCGGCGGCGGATTGGAAGCGGTACAGAGGCGTGAGGCGGCGGCCGTGGGGGAAGTTCGCGGCGGAGATAAGGAATCCGGAGAAGAAGGGGTCGAGGTTGTGGCTAGGGACGTACGAGACGCCGGAGGAGGCCGGCTTGGCTTACGACAGAGCCGCGTTCAAGCTGCATGGGTCTCGGGCTCGGGTCAACTTCCCTCACCTCATCGGCTCGGGTGCTTCCGAACCGAACAGGGTGGGTAAGCGACGTCGTATTTGTATAGATGATCGGCGTCTTCGTTAGATGTAATTATTTCATTTAGTTTTTGATAAATGTAATTTGCGGAATATAAACTGTAATTTTTAGAGCATAAAATATAAAGTGTTGAATGCTTTCAATTAGGAGATCGGAAGATTTGGGCTTTGAGTAATTGAGGTGATATACTAAAAGGTAAATTATAGTACTTGCGTAATTTATAATACATGCGATATCTACCGAATCTATAAAATAATAGCATGTGGAATCAATTATACAAATACACGTTCATACTGCAACAATCCATTGAAGTTGACATAGAATTTATTTATTGTCGGATCGGTAGTCGGAATTGGAATTACTATTATTAATATGAAGTATGTGTGTGCATGCATGCGTGCGTGTAGTGTATATATAGTGTGCGCATGGGCGGAGCTAGAAATTTAGTTCAACAGGGGCAAAAATAAATATATGATTTTTTTTAAAAATTTGAGGTGGGGCATTTATAAAGGAAATTAAAAAAAATTAGAAATTAAAAAAAAACTAGAAATTAAATAAGAAATTAGTATACATAAAAATAAATTGAGGTGGGGCAATTGCCCCTTACATACATTAAGTAGATTCGCCCCTGAGTGTGCCTATGTGCACTCGTGCAGTGTGTAAATGTGTCCAATTTTATAACTATTTGGAATTCAAATTGTGGAATTGAAAATAATTGAAATTGTAATTTAATATCAAATTCAAATATTTTACGGTACCAAACATTGGATTTTGAATTGAAGGCTCAAATTCCAATTCTGCAAGGCCAATTTCATGATACGTAGCCTCAATCTATGTATATAAAGACATGCCCAAGTTTACGGAACCGCCGGTTTCAGTTCCGGAAAATCTCGAACCGGAATCGAACTTTGAGTGTATCTCGCGGTTACAGTTTGGTTCGAAAACTGCCGATTCCGATTTTAGTTCTGAACTGACGGTTTTTTGCGGCTCCGAACCGTAAACTTTAGGTATCTCTATGTTTATATGATCTAGATTCTAGATTACAGACTACGAAAAATGTTCCAATAAGAGTCGATAAATAAAATTGTGACATCTTGCTAGGGATTGATTTCCTAAATGAGATACGCTTTTATAGGTAACAAAACATATAAATGCATGTGGAGATGTAAACTCAAAATGTTAATATTTATACTTTTGATTATTCTATAATTACTTTTAATTATTAATAAGGTGAAGTTTAATACTGCATAGTCAAAATTTATTAATTTACAATGTGAATTAGATTTTTATATATGGATGCGTGAATCCAAAGAAGTGATTCGAGTCTCCTTAATTTCTGAGTCTAGACAAAAGGAAATAAATTCGTTTAATTAGATATTCTTTTAGCAAAAAAAAATCATAAAATATTGGTTCAGTCACTTCAGAATTCAGATGGTGGAGTATACTCGCAAACTTTAAAATTTATATACTCTGCTTCTCTCAAAGTGATACATTTTGAAAAACGACAATAGATTTTATATACTACTAACATGTATTTAGTGTGTTAAATAATACTAGTAATAAAACGTACTCCGTAGTAAATAAAGTAAAATAGAGAGAATAGTATTTTTTTAATGTATCCAAATGTGATAATGTAACTGGGAATATTTTTTTGGTGACCAAAATAAATCTCCGGTCCCACGATATTCATATACTCCCTCCGTCCCACATAATTTGACCCAGTTTTCTATTTTGGGCCGTCCCACATAATTTGACCAATTTCACTTTTACCATTTTTGGTAGTGGACCCCACATTTCACTAACTCATTCCTACTCACATTTAATTATAAAACTAATATATAAAAGTAGGACCCACATTCTACTAACTTTTTCAACTCACTTTTCATTACATTTCTTAAAACCCGTGCCCGGTCAAAGTGTCCCAAATTATGTGGGACGGAGGGAGTACTTTAGACTAAAAAAAGGAATCTAGTGGTTACAAATTTTGTTCTCTCTTTTTAGACACCCACGATATTCATATACTTTAGACTAAAAAAAGGAATCTAGTGGTTACAAATTTTGTTCTCTCTTTTCAGACACTCTGTGGTTTGTTACATCGCAGAGAAAAAGAGTATTTGACTAATTTCCCACTTACCCAAAATTCTAAGATAGTGAAATAGGTCTGAACACTCGTTAATTACATTATTTGACTAATTTCCCACTTACCCAAATTTCTAAGATAGTGGTGTGAACACTCGTTAATTACATTCACACTTTTAGATGCCTTCGGTATAGATTATGTTTTTTAATTGGGATAGGATTATGTTTCCTAATTATGATAGGATCTCATGTGTGTCTATTTATATGGGAGTAGAGCACATAATTCTGCGATCCGAAATATGTAGCCATAATCTGAAAGGCGAAAGCACTTTGAATAAAATATGTTCTCCGTTTCTTGCCCGAGGACGTAGCCAACAACGTTGGTGAACCACGTAAATCTGTGTCTTCTTTACGTTTCTGTTTGTCTCGATTACATAATTGCTCTATTCTGTCACGACAAACTGGTATCTAGAGCCTGATTTTCGGACTAGGGTTTTGATTTCCGCATCTGTTAGGGTTTCTGTGTTAATCAATCAAGATGTCTGCTCTGAACGTGAAGGTCGACAAATTCACTGGGAGAAGTCTGTTCATCTGGCATTGTAATGATGCGTCTGCAAGGTGAATTCGGTTTATGGCAAATCTGAGGCAAGAAAGGAGAAGTCTAGTATCTGGCATTGTAATGATGCATCTGCAAGGGAGAATTCAAGTCAAGGTGGAGATTCGTTAGTATGCCTTGAATCTGTATAGATTATGTTTCCTAATTGGGATATGATTATGTTTCTTAATTATGATAGGATCTCATGTGTGTCTATTTATATGGGAGTAGAGCACATAATTCTGCGATCCGAAATATGTAGCCATAATCTGAAAACACTCTGAATAAAATATGTTCTCCGTTTCTTGCCCGTGGACGTAGCCAACAACGTTGGTGAACCACGTAAATCTGTGTCTTCTTTACGTTTCTGTTTGTCTCGATTACACAATTACTCTATTCTGTCAAAAAACATACTATGGACGCACCAAAGGCCTATTGACAAGTAAATTTGAGTTTCTTTAATTTATTATCATTTCCTGGCAAATCTGAGATATTGGTAATCATTTCCAAGATTAAGATTTTGAGAAGAAAATTAATTTTCTTTGCCTTGGAACTTGGATGTGTGCCCAAAATTTTATTCTCATCTGAACAAGTTATGATAAATTTCAATGATATCGGAATATGGGCGAGGGCTACGAGTCGACACAGGAGATGATCACCTTGTTGGGGGAGTGCTTGCCTTTTCTCTTGCTCGTTGCTTGTTGTATGCCTTAGGTTTGATCATGGCTATTGGTTGATGTTTATAGTGGCTAGTTGTGTTGTGTGGAGTAGCTTTTGCTCGTTAGCTTTTGGTAATTGTTTATCTTTGACTTTGATTTTTTTGTTGCATTTTTTCTCGTGTCAGCTTTGGTGTTGATATGATGTCATTTATCGTTTTTTACTTCTTCTTGTTATATTACTCCTTTATTGTTTTATAGTACTTACTTTTTATATCTCACCACTCCTGGTGATTTGAGATTTTTAAATTATAAAAAAGGACCAAAGATGAATATATAAATTTACTTTAATTGGAGTTATATATTACTATTAATTACTTTAACGTTTGAAATTTATGGTAATAATTTTTTTATAAGTATTATTTTTTGATAAAAGAATATTTTACATAATAATTAATATAAAATATTGACAATATAAATGATACTATATAAATAAGAAAATTTAACTTGGTATGAGCTTAACTTAGAGCATCGTTAACGCGCTGGGCCGGGCCGCAAATTGCGAGTCCCGGCCCGTTCCAAGCGTTGGAGGAGGTGGAGTCACGGCCCAGGCCGGTTGCGGATCGGTGACGGTCCCGCGGCCCGGCCTGGCGGGCGATGGAGCTTCCAGTTTGAACAGGCCGGGCCGCTACTATTCACGGATTTGCAGATTTTTGGAAGAGGAAGAAGAGGGAGGGGGAGAGGAAGAAGAAGGAGAGGGAGAGGGAGAGGGGCGAGATCCTATGTGCATTTTTTTATTTTTTTTTGCACTTTTTTTTAATTTTCTAATTTTTTATATATTTTTTAGTTTATAATTTATTTTTTTTAATTAAAAATGAATTTCTCGTGTTATAATTGCTCAACGTATTCTATTTTACGAGTAAAATAAGTTGGAGTTGTGAATAATATTATTTATTAGTTGCGGCCCGGGTTGGGGCCTGCCGGGTTAGAGCAGTTGTGGGTCGGGACTTAAATTTAAGGGAATGATGACGTGGAGGGGACTTGGGGCCCGAATCCGGGACAGGTTAATGATGCCCTTAAAACCTTTATTGGAGGCATGTGTGTCAGTGTGTCCATCAATCGGTGCACCACCGCCGCACACTGGAATTGCCGCACGAGTGTCATTGGAAATTGCAATGAAGCAAAGGTACTGGCGTAGAAGCGTGAAACCAAATTTTTTAAGATGGATATAAAACATTAACACTAAATGATACCAAAAACTAAAATATTAGATCCGTAAAAGTTTATAACTCATAGACTAATACTCCCTCCGTCCCCGATTAAGAGTCACACTTTGACCGAGCACGGGTTTGTCTACTCCCTCCGTCCCCGATTAAGAGTCACACTTTGACCGGGCACGGGTTTTAACAAATGTAAAGAAAAGTTGGTTGAAAAAGTTAGTGGAATCTGAGACCCACTTTTTTATTGGTTTTGTAATAAAATATGAGTGAAGTAAGTTAGTGGAATGTGAGACCTACTTACCATTTATGGTAAAAATGAAATGTGACTCTTAATTGGGGACGGATCAAAATGGTAAACATGACTCTTAATAGGGGATGGAGGGAGTAATACAAAACTTATTCTTGAGAATCCACTAGTTTTGTGGTCGGAATTGTCAAAATTTTCGTTAATTAAAACTGTTATATCCTACCATATTTGATGATAACGACAACGACAACATCGCCATAGTGGTTTATCGGTGACGATGTTTACACAGAGGTGGCAGAGAATAATATCAGGGGATAAGATGCTATATTTAATTTAGTAATGATTTTATTTTTAAAATGAATAATTTAGCAATACATATACCGATAAACAAAATTTTATAGTACTCTTATTTATGAATGTTTAAATAACTGAGGTTATTTTGGTAAGAAATGCTATTCCTAGTATTTATATATTCTAAAACCTTGCTACTATTTATTTTGACTATCCAAATTAATTTCTAAATTTTTCTTATTTTACCAAAAAATACATGACAAATTTTTTTTGACAGAGTTGGTTTTATTATTTTCTCCTAAATAAAATAGATCACGTAGTATAATTTCCGAGCATGTTTTCTGCAAGAGAAATGCGAAATTTATAATGTCAAATTTCAAAGATGGATAATCATAATTCAACCACAGAACAAGATGAAAAAATATTCATAATTCCAATCTAACTTATTTTATAGCTGCAAATTGTTGAATTTCATGTAAAATAGTACTCCTGTACAAGAAAATAGCAGCGCACAGTATTATACTATTTAGATATCAATGAAAAGTCCGATTTATCCTTTTTATATATAATTTTAAATAATTGAAAAATATATAAATTCAACTTTAGTGTTCATATAGTTCATAATATCAACACTAATAATATTTTTATAATATTAAAATAAAATAAAATAGATAATAATAAATGACTCAACGACGTCGATGATCATATGGTATTTAGGTAATACGTATATATAACAAAATATAAATATATTTCAGATGGCTTTTGGGGTGCACTTATGGTTGCACTTTTTTAACATCACGTTTATAACCTGGAATATTAGTTTTATAATTTTTGTGAGAAGAATCTTGGGATATATTCTCATATCTTATTTACTTACGTAATTATGTGTAAAGCCAATAAGGCCAACACTGAATTATTCATAACTTCTGACCATTTTATTAAAGAAATGTATTTATGCCGACAAACAGCATCTTATATAGAAAGAACGAAAAATAGAGATGGATACATAACTTCTGACCCATTTTATTAAGAATCTGCGTGACTCACTGTTAATGGCAAAATCATAGTACTATGATTTTAATAACAAATTTATCAATTAATAATATTCCCAAATAAATTAATATGGTCACTAGACACTAAATACTAATGGTGGTGTCATATAGCATCGTGATATAATGATATTAATATATCATCGTGAAGAAAATGTAATGTGTCATTTTATAAAGTACTTCCTATTACTTTTAACGTAGGTGATAAATAGGAGCATTCAAGGGCGGAGCTAGGATTTGACGAGAGGAGGGGCAAAAATATATTTATAATCAAATTTTGTTGTAATGAGAAGGGGCATTTAAAAGAGAATTTAAAATAAATTTTTAAATTTGAAGAAAAATATCATGGGTATAAATTTTTGAGGAGGGGCAAATGCCCCACCAATCCTCCAAGTAGATCCGCCCATGGGAGCATTGCCTTTTTAGGAGACAATATATATTGAATCATTGATGATATAATAAGTTACTAATATAAACATTTATGTTGGCTACTCATAGGGTTTAAGAGTGGGTAATTGTATACTTAGTGTAACAAACATGTAAACAAATAACCTCGCGGTTGGCTACTAGACATTAATTGAATTTACGATCAATTTAATTGGACCGGGCATGAAATATTCAATTAATAATTTAATTTATTTTCTGTTAATCAATAATTATTCAAATTTTACGGCAAGAACTTTTCGTCATCAACAAATTATGGTAACGGCTTAGGATTCTTATGAATTTAATATTCTTTGTAATTCGCAATTTTATTAATTTTTAAGAACGATTTATATCCCTATCGTGTGAAAAATAAATATTCTATGCAGGTCAAAGAAATTGAATTTAATTTCTCACAACACGCTTTTCCGAAAGATAGACGATGGTTGCAATAGAGACTGATGTCGAGTATTAATTTTAAAATTTTCAGAAGGCGAAATTAGATTTTCTCATTGACCTTATTATTACAATTAATTTTGTTAATTACCGTAGATTTTTCATATCTATGGATCCTATACTATATTGTAGAACAAATTAACGATATAACTGGAAACACGTGTATAATAAAATATCAGTTATTTTGAATTGACCTGGACTAAGCACACGCGATATGATGTGACATCGTATTCTTATCACAAATTAATTAACAAATCCAAATTAATTAATAATCATGCCATCCATGAGTTGATAAATTATTCTTCAGGTAGGGCTGTTCTAAAAAACCAATAATCACCAATAATTTGTATCATTGCAACCACGATTTTCTTTTAGCTAGTCATTAGTTAATTAAAAATAAAGGGGGTGAAATTTTATTTTTATCAGATAAAATAAATATTTTGAGTTTTAATTTTAAATACTAGTATAAATTTATTCTTATATCTTAAGGGAGAAAAAGTCGAATATACATAGTCGATTCGTCTCAACTCGAATATTTAGAATATCTAATTAACAAAAAGTCGAATATATATATATAGTCTTTAGGGAGAAAAAGATTGTTAGCCTTAATAATCGTACAAAATAAATCAAATACTATGTTACAACTTAACATATACTGTATATGGGAATTGAACTTAATTTAGGGTCATATACCATTTTAAAGACATTCTAATTGAATTATGGCCTCTATTTTAATTTTTCATTACCTCTAATTTTGGATTATTATTGTTGTTGCTCCATTAGTTTTTAGCTATATATTGTCACCATTTTAACGATTTAAAAAACAGTCAAAATGAACCAAAAATTAATGGGCAAATGGCTACTTAAAGAAAATATTAGTATTGTATCAGAAGATTAATGTAAGACATTTATGACCACCAAATTAATTAAGTCAAATTTGCATATTGATCAATTATATACTTTCATATATTATCGTTTATAACTTTTATCATGGTGAATTCACATCCGTGGTGATGAAGTATATCCACATCCATGTGTATTAATTAGGCTATAAAAACTACATACAACTCATAAAACCATGCTTCAGAAATAAGTAAAGTGTAACAAGCTAGCTCAGAAATATTATAAAAACAATTTACATATTCGAATAAATAACTGCATGTTCTACATCATTTTGCTGACAAGCAAAACCTAATCCTGATATATTTTTTTTAACAAAGAAACAGTTCTCCAAAATTTATCTGTCAATCACGTTACAATTCTCCATTTCATTATGTTATATCCAATAGTTTAATTAAATTAATGCATACAATAAAGAGATGAGATCATACAACATAATGCAATTTGGCTGGCAGGGGAATAAGTGAATAAAGGTGATAAATACAAGAGTAAAATCCAAAAAAATAATACACCAGAACATGGAGAAGAAACATATAGCAAACAAATCTAATCTAATCAACACTAATTTGATAATGAGAAGAAGTTAAGTAAAATATTTTAATGATGAAATTGAGACAAATATTTGATTTGTTTTACTAGTGTATTTGTATTTGCACTAGGCCCACAGCTCACCACATGATTAAATTACTAATCAATAATTTCCCACTACATTATGTCTAGCTAGAATCTAGCTACTTTTGCAGATTTTTATTGGTTACATACATATTTTAATACCATCATATGCATTGAGTTATATACACTGGAAGATCTTATAAATCCGAATGTGCTAGGTTTAATATTCTTTGTGTTGCACGCAATGACGGCCTAATTATTAATTTTTAAATAATTGACAACGAACTACTACCAAATAAGGACTGCATATAACTGGCACATAAATTAACTAATGATTTCAACAATATTAGGCGCGATTAATTTTGGGTGGACTATAAAAAAGTCCCTCAATAATGTAATTTGCATATTTCAGGTAAAAAATATATCACTAAACTTTTTGGATCAAGACTTAATTACTCAAAAGTGGTACTTTTACACTATTTAAAATTATTTCCCTTTTTTTTTACTTTAAGGGATATTTTAAGTTTTATGTTCATTCTCATCTCTTATTTCTCCTTTTCACATTTTCTTCATTTTTTTAATTTTTTTTAATTTTTATTCATCTATGGCATCCTCCATTTATTCTCAATTTAATTTAATAATATATATTCAGCATATCAAACTAAAATTAATAACAAAAACTTTAACTATATATATATATTAAAAATAAATTAAAATACAAAATTATAAATATACTGATCAAGAGAGTTTTAAGATGTGTATTGAATATTTATTGTTAAGCTGAATTAAATTGAGAAATGGAGAATGAGAGAATTGAATAAGAAATTGTATAAATAATGAAAAAGAGAACAAAATGGGAAAAAAAGAAAAGAGATAAGAGAAGAGCATTAAACATACAGACTAAATATCCCTTAAAACTAAAAAGGGTAAAAAAAAAGCTAAAAAGTCTAAAAATAGTGTTAAAGTAGCTCAAATATAATTATGTCTTTTTCTAGAGACCTGTAATGATATTTTTCTATCAAATACCGAAAATATGTAAACTATATTGTCCAGAGACTTTTTTGTATTTACTCATTATATTTTAGAACTAATTAATGGTGGTGATCATCTAGAAATTCTGCTAATGATATTTTTCTATCAAATACCGAAAATATGTAAATTATATTTTCCAGAGACTTTTTTCTATTTTACTCATTATTTTTTAGAACTAATTAATGGTGGTGATCATCTAGAAATTCTGCTGTCAAAATCATAATTTTGTTGAGAGCAATTGAGAAGATATATTTACCTTCTTTTTAAAACGCAATGAACTTTTAAGGGTAGAAAATAAATTTTAAAAGCCAGACAAAAATATAACCAACTTTTACCTTTAGTGTAAAGAAGAGGTAATAAAACTTTTTGAAATTGAAATGGTATAATACCTTCTTAAATACCCTATCCATTAGATTATGAATTTTTATAAAGAAGAGATAAACTATAATACGAAGTAATTGTTATTTCTCTTTTCATTTCCATTTACCTCTTTTATTGAAGATGTTTTATAAAGTTCATTTTGCTACTCTAAGGTCCCTATGTATTATGTGAGTCCCTAAAAACATCAAGGTGATACTAGCCTTTCAAATTTCGTTTAAGAGTATATATTAATCTGTTTAGAAATATGGAGTACAATTTGAAATTAGTTTCACAAAATAGTCCTGAAAATTAATTAGTTTTGATTATTTATATTTCTGACACCGTGATTTTCGCATATATTCACGGATCCCTCTTGGTTTCTAAGTTTCTAACCCTTACATAACGTGTATTGAATTCAACAATTTAATTATTATAACAATGATTTTAATTGAAGTTTTAAAATGAAATTAAAAATGATTCTAAGTTGCGTATATTATTATATAGTTGACGCTATTTTGATTTAAATAACCTCGAGTCTCAACTCTCACACAACCTTATTGCTCGGCTTATTAT
This sequence comes from Salvia splendens, assembly GCF_004379255.2. Lineage (NCBI taxonomy): Eukaryota > Viridiplantae > Streptophyta > Magnoliopsida > Lamiales > Lamiaceae > Salvia > Salvia splendens. The sequence goes on along the minus strand of NC_056033.1, from coordinate 3,800,439 downwards.
TATCCTCGGATTTTATCTAATATTTATCCAAGGATTCTGTGCATTCAGTAATTAATACTATTGCCCATATTTCTTGAAAATGCAAACGATTCCAAATAATACACATAACTGATGGTTGTGCGAATTTTTGATGGTAGTAAATGCAGGTAATGAATATAGATCACGACACAAGGAATTACGTGGTTCGATTTACTGAGGTAAATCTACGTCCACGGGAAGAAAGGAGGGCAAGATTGTATTGCTTGATCTGGATTACAGCTTACAATACAGACTTGCTATATGAGATTCGATCTCTAGAGAGCTTCTTCTTTCTCCCTGTCTATCTGATCTAAGTTCTATTTATACATTGAACTAAGATCGTGGCTTGCATCACCACTAACTAGGTCGTGGCTTACATCATCACTAATTAGGTCGTGGCTTACATCATCACTAATTAGGTCGTGGCTTACATCATCACTAAATAGATCGTGTAGTGGAGGTCGTGGAGGTTCTGCATGAGTCCACTATCTCCCAGTTCGGTCGAATACTGAGACCGAACTGCTGAACTATTGCCGAGCAGCTTTTGCCGATCTGAGAGTAGAGCTTGATTGGTCGGCTTTTACCGAGCTGTAGGCTGGGGCCGAACTCTTTGGTAATGCCGAACTGATACTCTTCCTTGGGCTTTGGGCTGATGGGCCGTCACTGCTATTGGGCTTGTTTAGTACGTACCCCATCACTACCCCCCCCCGAAAAGCGAAGTGAATCACTTCGGCGAAAGCGAGTCACTTCGGCATTCTGGATAAAGGTACGGGGGAGGCTGACGTTAGGGGACGTGCCTTGCGCGTGACTGCATTAAATGCGACAGTAAAATCCGGCCGTTGAATCCTGAAAAGGTGGGATTCGAAACGGTGCGATGATTTTGAAATCTTCTCCGAATCTGATAAATACATCCTTTCTTCATCATTTGAACACTTTTGCTATTGCTTCTTCTGCATTCTCTCTCTTTTGCGTAAAAATTTCCTTCCGCTTTCAAGAATTTCTTCAGAATTTCTTCAGACTTTCAAAGAGTAAGAACTATGTCTTCTTCTTCTTCTTCTGAGTCAAGTAGCGGTAGGAAAGGGGATAAGGGGTCTTCTAGCCGGAAAGAATCCGGGGAGAAGACCGTAGAGTATTTTCACAGCATCTTGAGTAAGGATACTGTGATATCCCTACACGAAAAATATTTTTTTCCTGGGGGGAAGGTTGCGATTCCCGACGACCTTCATAGGGCTGACTCGCCGCCGGAGGGTTACGCCACCGTTTATGAAGCCGGCTTGGAATGCGGGCTTCGTTTCCCTCTTCCCCCTGCCTTTGTAGAGCTGCTAGATTTTTTTCAACTCCCTTTAGGTCAGGTGACTCCGAACTCTTGGAGGCACTTATCGGCCTTTGCTGCCGAACTGCGTAGGCTAGATAAGGATCTGTCTCTGAGGGCAATCCTTAATTTTTTCCAGTTTAAGAGAAAAGGATCTTGGTTTTACTTGATCCCTTTACAGCCTTTTAGGGCCTTCTGCAAAACCAAGTGGCCAAAGTGGCAACATCGCTTCTTTTTTTATAATAGGACAGCGGCTCCGGGCTTTCCCTGGAGAGGGCCGAAGTCCGTGATTCCTCATCCTCGGTTAGAACCGTTGAACGAGCTCGAGGGCGAGCTCAATAAGATTCCTATGATTAGGAAGCAGTACCTGGAGTCTGAGCTCGTCAAGGGCGACTTCGTGTTCGACTCCTCGTCTTCGGACGAAGAGACTGAGGGTGAGGACTTCTTTTTTGTGCCTTACTGTTTTTGTGGCGAAAACTAACTTTGCTTTCTTGCTTTTTGGCAGTGAACTTGCTAAATAAGATTAGCCGCAAATCCTCCGAGCTTAAGGAGCCGGAGAAACAGAAGGCTACCAGCTCGGCGCCTGATGCCGAGAAGAATCCGAAGAGGCAGAAGACCTCTTCTTCGGATCCAAAAAAGCCGGAGTCCACTTCGGCAAAGGGGAAGGGGAAGACCCAGAAGCCCCCAAGAGCGCCGGAGAGAGACATCGTCTTGGCGCCCCCTTCGGAGCATGTCTGTGAGCCTTTTGCATGGCCAACGGACTTTGCCGAGGTAACTTCTCTTCTTGATTCTTTGGCTTTGCTTCTTTCCTATGTTTTTTTGGTGGCCCCTCTGTTGACTCTTTCCTTTTTCCATTTTCAGAGGAATAGCATGCTCAGCAAGCTCGTCGCAGTCGAACTCTCTAAAGCGTCCAGCGACTATGCTGAGATGCAGAGGAAGTTGGCGGCTGCTCGTCACCAGGCCGAACAGGCTAAGGCAGACTTTGAGAAGGCCAGAGCTGCTAGGATCTCGGCCCAGGATGAAGCCCAGTTTGCCAAAAACCAGCTCGTCATCCAGCGAGAGCAGACGAAACGGAGGGATGCTGCCGCCGTGGTTGCCCAAGGGGAGGTTCTCCGTGCTTTCGCGGAGAAACTCTTTCTGAGCAATCAATTTTCGGCCTTTGTCGGTGATCTGCTGAAACTGATGACCGATAATGCCGAGCAGGGGCCCGAAGTCGTCCTGCCGCTGTACGGCCGAGAGATAGCAGCTCGTCTCCAGAGTCTGCCGCTCCTTGAGGAGCTTGCTTCGTCCTCGGTCCTGCTTTCTGCTGACCGAGTTCGTAGTTGCCGAGCTGACCGGGACGAGAATATGGAGGCTATCTTTGCCTCCTTAGGGCCAGTTTCACCCGCTCCAATTTTCCACGGAGAGGGTGATACCGAGCAGCTTGATCAGCAGACCGGAGACAGGCAGGCCGAGCAAGAGGTGCTGCTGATCGGTGATGGGGGCACCGAGCAGGCTGGGGGGAGCAAGGAGGCCGAGGCTGAAGCTGAGGCAGACAAGGAGAAGGAAGCTGAACCTCACCGAGGAGCCGGAGACGAAGCTGGCGGAGTATGATTTCGTCTCCCTTCTCTCAGTTTAGTTTCTTCCTTCTTGTAAAATGGCCTTGAAGCCCTCCTTGTGTAAAAAATTTTTTTTCTTATGAATGAAAAAATTCTTCTTTCTACACTTGTGTCTTCGTATAGCTTTTCGTACTCTCTTTTACTCCTGTTGTGGTTTACTACCTGCTCAGTAAAATGAAATGCCGAACTGACATAGCTGCTTTGTATTCTTAACTCTTAAGGAGCTGGAGGTACTTCACTGGAAGCGGCTGTACTCTTCCGCTTTAGACGAAGCTGAGAAAAAAGCCATAGCTGACCAGATGAAGAATGACGGACTCTTGGCTTGTTTAGTGAAGCTGGAGGCCGGCAATAAGGACTTAGAGTCCGAAAAGAAAGATCTGGAGGCCGAGCTGAATACTGCCGTCGCTGAGAGGACTGCGTATGAGGATTTCATCTGCGGACGCGGGGGAATGAGCATATCTGAAGTTCAGAATCAAGTTGATGAACTGTGGGAGGAGCTTCATGTACTCCGGAGGAACAATGCGCTGGAGAGCTCGGCTTGCCAACAAGTTGTGAAATCATTGCGGCGCTGGGCTTCTCGGTACGACATCGTTCTTTCCCGGCGTCCTTCAATCGAGAGATTCCTTAGGCATTTCCCGCCAACAGATGCTCACACTCCAGCTCAAACCTCTGATCCACTTGCTCAAAATCCTACTCCAAATCAGCAACGAACTCAGGAGCAACCGGAAACGTCAAGACGAGAACGGACTCAGGAGCAACCGGAAACGTCAAGACAAGGACGGACTGAAGTTCGTAGAGGAGCTGTGATTATGAGTGAGCAAGATCAACAAATGCTTCGTGAAGAGACTCTTCGCCGCCGAGGTGCCAGAACTTCCCGGACTCAAGGAAGAGGCGGTAGGTCGATCAGAGCATCTCGTCGACCTGCTTATTCTTCAGCTGCCCGGAACGCCCGAACTCGGCTTCACGAGGATTTTTTGAATAGGTGGCTCAACTTTAGCAACCGTGGACAGTAGAATAGTCCTTTGTAATAGCGTAACGCCTTCTCGTAGGGCAGCGGAGTTGTATGCCGAATAAGATTTAATAAATGAAATTTTCATTTCGCTTCTATCACTGCGTATTTACAGCTCAGCGAAAAAATTTCATCGTGCTCGTCCTCGGTCTTATGAAGTAAACTTCTTTGACCGGACTCGTCCTCGGTCTTATGAAGTAAGCTTCTTTGACCGGACTCGTCTTTGGTCTTATGAAGTAAACTTCTTTGACCGGACTTGGTCCTCGGTCTTATGAAATAAACTTCTTTGACCGGACTCGTCTTTGGTCTTATGAAGTAAACTTCTTTGACCGGACTCGTCTTTGGTCTTATGAAGTAAATTTCTTTGACCGGACTAAGCTTGTGTCCTAATTTGGCGAGTTTTATCGCTCGGATCGGACTTTCCCTTGTCCTAATTTGGGGATCGGACTTTCCCTTGTCCTAATTCGGCGAGTTTTATCGCGTGGATCGGATTTTCCCTTGTCCTAATTCGGCGAGTTTTATCGCGTGGATCGGACTTTCCCTTTGTTGCAGTTCGTTTCAGACGAACTGCTTGTTTCTTAAGCTGAATTGTGGTCTTGTATCCTCCTTAGAAGCTTGGACTCACAATCGTTGGCTTATATATGTTCTAAAAAGGGGATCAGCCTTCGAAGAACAAGATACCTCAGTAACATTTGTAAGAGACGACACGCACATAGACAGACAAAACGCACATAGACAAATAAAAAGGACGAACAAGAAGTAAAAAACAAAGAAAGCACATACCCCTAGGACCGAACTAGACACAAGACTGACTGACCGGACTGTCTCTTACAAATGGAACTTCTTGAGGTTGGAAATGTACCATGTTCGGGGTACTTGTTCTCCTGACATGTGGGTCAATTTGTAAGACCCTTTGCCGAGGACTTCTGACACCCGATATGGACCTTCCCATGTGGGTTCGAGTTTGCCCAGCTTTTCTGCTCGGCTTACTTCGTTGTTTCTCAAGACGAGATCTCCCACTTGAAATTGCAGCTTTTTCACCCTTTGGTTATAATACCGGGCTACTTGCTCCTTGTACTTGGCTGCTTTTATGCAGGCCAATTCTCTTCTTTCTTCGGCCAGATCTAGTTCGGCTCTCAGTCCGTCATCATTCATTTCTGAGGAGAAATTTAGAGTTCGGGGACTGGGTACGCCGATCTCAACCGGAATCACAGCTTCAGTGCCGTACACCAGACTGTACGGAGTTTCACCGTTGGAGGTTTTGGGTGTAGTTCGGTAGGACCATAGGACTTGAGGGAGATTTTCTACCCATTGTCCTTTGGCTTGTTCAATGGTACGAACTGAGCGGGCGGCTTCTCAGGATTGAGACGTGGCCCCAATCGGTCTTGCACCGGAGTCCTTTGAATCCTTTCAAAAGGAGTTCGGCGAGGATGTCCCTGATCGCCAAAAGGAGTTCGGCGAGGATGTCCCTGATCGCTGTGATCGGGCTTCCTCCTGTCTCCTCGGGATGAGCTGTCTAAAGACCGTTTGCGACGGTCTGCCTCATCGGCACGGGAGAACTGGTCCGCAATGTCCCACATCTCTTGAGCTGTTTGCGGACTGCATTCCACGAGCTTTCTGTAGAGAGCTCCGGGCAGGATTCCATTTTGGAATGCCGAAATGACAAGTAGATCATTGAGATCATCTACTTGTAGGCATTCCTTGTGGAACCTCGTCATAAAGTCGCTGATTTTTTCGTCGCGACCTTGACGTATAGAAAGCAGCTGAGCCGAAGTGATTCGGGCTTCCGCTTTCTGAAAGAACCTCCTGTGGAAAGCATCCATTAGATCTCGGTAAGATCTAATGCTGCCTTGGGGGAGGCTATCGAACCACCTTCTTGCGTTCCCGATAAGCAGCTCGGGAAACAGCTTGCACATATGGACCTCATTGAGACCCTGGTTCACCATGTTATACTGATAGCGTCCCAGGAAGTCATGAGGATTCACTAACCCGTCATAAGTCATCGACGGAGTTCGGTAGTTCTGTGGCAAGGGAGTTCGGGTGATATCGTCCGAGAACGGAGTCTTCAATGCTCCGTACATGGCGAACCCGACATCTCTTCGGTATGGAGGAGATGGAGTTCTCCTGTGATTCCGGTACCGAGGAGGAACAGGAACATGTCGGGGTTGAGGATTCTTCTTCCTGGAAGACACGGCACTACTGCGGTAGTGACTTTCATGTCTGGATGAGGAGGGAGAATCCACCGTTTTCGTCTCCGGCTTTTGGCCCTTTTGCAGGAAAATTAAGAACTCTTCCTGCTTCTCGGCCAAAAACAACTTGACAGCCTCGTTCAAATCGGGCTGCTGGGAAGACTCGGTGCGATGAGTCTTTGAGCGGCTTGTTCCTTCTCCGTGAGAACTGGAAGTAGATTTCTCCCGGGGCTGTTTTTCTGACCTGCGGGCTGGACTAGCTTCCTCATGGTTATCACGAACGGAAGCACGGGTATTATGTGATTTGGTATGCATTTTTTTGGTGGAAGAGGATCAAAAACTCGCTTTTATCACAGATTTGGTTCTCTGTTTCCCACAGACGGCGCCAGTGATGGTTGTGCGAATTTTTGATGGTAGTAAATGCAGGTAATGAATATAGATCACGACACAAGGAATTACGTGGTTCGATTTACTGAGGTAAATCTACGTCCACGGGAAGAAAGGAGGGCAAGATTGTATTGCTTGATCTGGATTACAGCTTACAATACAGACTTGCTATATGAGATTCGATCTCTAGAGAGCTTCTTCTTTCTCCCTGTCTATCTGATCTAAGTTCTATTTATACATTGAACTAAGATCGTGGCTTGCATCACCACTAACTAGGTCGTGGCTTACATCATCACTAATTAGGTCGTGGCTTACATCATCACTAATTAGGTCGTGGCTTACATCATCACTAAATAGATCGTGTAGTGGAGGTCGTGGAGGTTCTGCATGAGTCCACTATCTCCCAGTTCGGTCGAATACTGAGACCGAACTGCTGAACTATTGCCGAGCAGCTTTTGCCGATCTGAGAGTAGAGCATGATTGGTCGGCTTTTACCGAGCTGTAGGCTGGGGCCGAACTCTTTGGTAATGCCGAACTGATACTCTTCCTTGGGCTTTGGGCTGATGGGCCGTCACTGCTATTGAGCTTGTTTAGTACGTACCCCATCAATAACCATACTAAAATGCTTAAAACCATACTAAAATGCTCAACTTGGTGTGGATCAAGAGCACGACTTCACAAGTACTATAAAAAAAAGTAGACAATTATATTTTAGTCCGTAGACTTTATTATAATATCAATTGTAATCTCTATTTATAAAAAATACTACTCCATTTCTCAAAATTTTGATACCATGGCATAAGATAGTCTTTATAAATTTCTATACCTTTTATACCCTCCACTCTCCTTTATTTTTCAGATTAAATAAATCTTAAACAAAACAATTATGTGTTTTTAGGAAACAGTAACAACCTCTATTTATGTTAAAAACGAATTAACGTGCAAATAAAGAGGAAATTACTAATAAGGAGGTCAATAATTGTACCATAAGGTACACACCAAAAATAATTAGTATGTGATTTAAAGATAATGTATATTGGATGAGTCACCACATAAAATATTTGTCTCCTTCAACAACCATGCATACACTATTTTATTAATCGTTTCATAACGAAAATGTGATTAAAATGAATCTTTATAATAATGTTGACAATCAATCATAATCCGTCTATAAAGAAGAAAAAGAGATGAAACACTAGCATTAAGACTTTCACTTCCTCATATATTTAGTAGAAGAAACAAAAATCCATGGAAGCTGAAAACGCATCTGAATTCGATTTGGCTTGGCTCGACTCCATACAAACCTTTCTTCTCAATGATTTCGATTCCGATTTCGATTTCAATTTCGGTTTGGATTCCTCACCTGCAAATTCTCCGATCAATGCGACGGTTCCTATCAAAGACGAGAGCAAATCTTCGTCGCAGTTGCTGAGCGACGAGAGTGATTCCGCGGGCGTTGCGGCGGCGGCGGAGTGGAAGCGGTACAGAGGCGTGAGGCGGCGTCCGTGGGGGAAGTTCGCGGCGGAGATAAGGAATCCGGATAAGAAAGGGTCGAGGCTGTGGCTGGGGACGTACGAGACGCCGGAGGAGGCGGCCGTGGCTTATGACAGAGCCGCCTTCAAGCTGCGCGGATCCAGGGCTCGGGTCAATTTCCCTCACCTTATCGGGTCGGGCGTTTTGGAGCTGACCCGGGTGACGAAGCGGCGTCGAACTTCGAAAGAGCCGTTGAAACATGCGAAAAATGAAAATGAAATAGTATCGTGTAGAGGCTGATTAGGCCTTTTTTTTTCTCTTTCTAACTTTTTTTGGATCTAAATTTGGACAACAATTATGTACACTTGAAGCCTCACATATCAGTAATTTTGTTGTTCTCTAACTCAGATTAATTTGGACAAAAACGGATGCAGCCGTGCTAAAAAGGAAGCTATGCTCCATTTGGTACACGTAATTGGATTTGGTATTAAATTTCTATGGAATTGAATTGAAAATAATTTTAATTCAATTTTAAATCTTATGTTTTGTAAAATGAATTAATTGATGTATAAAATTGAATTTGAAGAATTTGTGCACACACTTTATACAAAATACACACTCACACTTTACACAAAATACATATACTATACACACTGCACACTCTACACACGCTATGCACAAAATACACACATTACATACACACTATAAAAAAACACACTTCACACTACACACACTATATATGAAATAAACACACTACATACACGAGATATGATATGCTGAGCGCTCAAAATGAGCGCCGAGTGAGCGCCTATTTCCACATACAATTCTTCTACAATTCTCTCTCCATCTGCGCGTCTCTTCACTCTGTTTTTTATTTATGTCGTTTCTTTGTCTGCGACCTCTTCACCAAGCTCCTAAGAGCATCCACTACGCGGCGCACCGGCGTCCCGCGACCCGTCCCGGAGAGACGGGTCCGTCGCGCGCCGCGTTGCAGCATCCGTCCCGTCCCGTCCCGCGACTCATCCCTCGTCCCGTGTCGACCAGACACGCGACGGGCCGTCTCGCCACGCGCCTATGCTACGTGGCGCGACCCGGCGTCGTCACGTGCTGATGCAATAAATATTTTTTTAAAATTTGATTTTTTTAAAAAAAATATTAAATAAAATAAAAAAGATTTCTAACAGTAATAATACCGTTTTTTTGTTTTTTTTTTTAATTTTTTTTTATTTTTAAATTAATTTTTAACTCTATAAATACTCCTACAATCATCCTCATTTCACACACAACTACACATCTATTCTTCTATCATCTCAATTTCCTCTCAAATTTCCTCTCATTACAAGATGTCCGGCGAAGGCAAGCTCCGGTGGGTGGGATCTCAACGCCTTCGGCAATTGGGAGACCATGATCAACACACTGGGGGGTTCCAGTGCGTCGACGCCGGGGGGGTACCAACCACCCAACTTTGACGTTGATGCATATGCCCGTCCCTCCGCCCCGCGGTATTCGCAGGGATTATCCCAGATCCGGGAGGATTTTCCCGTTGATCCAACGCCGGGGTAGGTCGAGGCGGTGGAGGTGGGCAAGGCGGTGTACAACCCCAGTCGGGCGAGGACGAGGAGGAGGAAGAAGAGGAAGAGGATCTAGGCCGGCATCCTTACAGCAACCACGAAACGCTGGCGGTGTACAACCAGAAGCGGGAATCAACAACCTCGGAAGTGTTTCTGGGAAAAGGTCTGCGAGGTCTACCACCAGATAAAGCCGAAAGGCTCCCGCAAGCGCAAATATAAAATACTCCGCTCTCACTTTGTCCGAGTCGACCGACAGGTCAAAAAATTTTGCGGCCTCTACTCGGCCGAAGCGGCGCGCTACCAAAGCGGCGCCACGGCAACCGACATTTTGACGTCCGCTTTGCGCGCCTACTACCAGGACACCCGTCAACAATTCAGATTTGTTGATGTTTGGCAGGCCGTGAAGGACGAGGAACGGTGGGCCGGCGGTTTCCGCTCCAGCTCGGGCTCAAACTCGAAGCGCACGAAGCATATGGCGAGTGGCCAATACTCGTCTGGTGGTGACACCGCTGAGGGCATCAGCCCACATGAAGCTGAATCGCAGGAGTTTGCGGGTACAGTCGGCGATGCTGGAGGATCCAGCCGTGGGCGCCGTCGGCCGCAAGGGATGAAGGCGGCGAAAGCGGCTAGAGCGAGGAAGGGCCGAGGCGAATCAAGCCAGTCAGCCTCGGGATCGGGCTCGCGGGGAGGCTCGGACACACTTTTGGTGGCGTACATGACCGCCACAATGGCGGACACTTCCCGCTTCTCGCACGCCCAATTCGCGGCCTGGTGGAACAGAATTGTGCATATGGCAGCACAACTTGGCCTTCCGACTCCCCCTCAACCTCGACCGCCTCCGGAGGATGATTAGTCGGCGGAGTAGTTTTTTTATTTTCTTTAAATTTGTATTTTAAATTATGTTGTGTGTTTTTTTTGTTGTGTGTGTTTTTAATAAAGTGTGTTTTTTAATAAAGTGTGTTTGTTTTAATTGAATTGGGTTGGAAAAAAAATAAAAAATTAAATTAAATGAATAGTAATTTAAGGGACGGAATAAGAGACGGTTAAGGGACGGAGGGTTGCAGGTTCCGTCCCTTAGTTAAGGGATGGAGGAATAAAGTACAGTGGAACCCTCAAATAGTAGTTTAAGGGACGGTGGGGGGACGATGGAGGGACAGCGTAGTGGATGGCCTTTAATTTCTCTCACCTAATTGATTCAACCCCTCTTCGGTCATGATAAGTCTGCTGCCAGAGTTTTTGCGAAAGAGGGGAACATCAGTTCCTTAATCAACTTCCTCTATTTAAATGCTCATTTTTCGAGTCGGGAGTTTGCCGCGTCTCCCTGATAGTTTTCGCCAACTGCTACGTCGCGATTTTCATCGAATTGTTCAAATCTAGCTCGATTATAGCTCAATTAGATAGATTTCCGGCATTGAAGAAGATATCTGAATCGCTTTAGTAGAAAAAGGAGAACCCCTATTTTTTTGTAATTGAGCAAGGGATAGTTGTTAATTGCATCCATTTGCCGCTTCTAAGTTCTAACAAATTATAAATTTTACAAGGAATTTTGTTAAAGTTATCATGCAAATGCGATTGTTTGGGAAACAAGATATGTTTGGGAATTGGGGAGAAGACGAGTTAGATATATTTTCAGCATTGAAGATATCTAAATTGCTTTAGGAGAAGAAGGATCATCCCTTTTTATTGCAATTGCTCAAGGAGAAAGTTTCTAGTTGGCAGTTGCATTCAATTCTTGCTTCAACTGAAGGGAAATTCCAAAAACTTGTGGAAGGACAAAGGATACAGAGAAAACGCTTGGGAAGAAGACGAAGAGAAAGAAAATTGGAGAATAGAAAAGGAAAAGAAAGAAAATATAAAAATATATTGATGATGTGGAAATAGGCGTTCACATATAACGCTCACTCTACACACGCGCAACATATCAAATCTCCTATATACACTATACACAAAATACATATACTACACACAATACACACACTATATACATATTTTACACAAAATACACACACTATATTCCGCATATACACAAAATACACACATTGTACACACTATTCACAAACTGAAATGTGTGTAGTGTGTGAAAAGCATGTTGTGTGTGCGAAATATGTGTAGTGCAACTATTTAATTTTATGACTATTTGGAATTTCAATTTTGAATCGCTATTCAATTTCAAATTCAAATATTTTTATGGTACCAAACATTAATGGATCAGTAAATAAAGTCTTCATTTCCAATTCTACGCCTCCAATTATATGGTACCTAATATAGCCTTAGTTCAGTTATCTCGTAGATGGTGCATGCAAAACCATAGCTTAGAAGCGAAAGATTAATTGGGGTACATTGTTACCATTGTCACTCATCACTCCGTCACATTATATATTACTGTGTATATACTGTTTTTGAAAAAAAAAAATACTCCTACTATACTATATACTCCACTTAAAGACTGCGTTTATAATAACTCAATCAATATCTTTAAAATTTTGTGATAATTTTCACAATATTTCAATTGATACGTATATATGTTTATAGGTAGGTCTCAGTTATATTCTCCCTTGTCTCATATTTCCTCCGTCCCTGAAAATATATCACATTTCATTTTCTGTACTCGTTTTGAAAAAATGATAATAAATAGTTAAAGCGGAGATAATGTTAAGTAAAAAAAAGAATAATGTAGAGAAGACTCCCATTTATGTCATTCTATCTCTTACTTTACTCTCTTTTCACTTTAGTTATTTATTATCATTTTTCTAAAACGAGTGGAGAACATGAAATGTGACAAATTTTCAGGGACGGGTGGAGTATTATTTATGGTATATGGAGTACTACATGTTTTGATTTAGAAAATAAAACAGAGTACGTAGAAAGTATATGAGAAAGACAGCGCCTATATGTGTTGCACCCCTGAGCATGCCTTTTCCTGGAAAGAGAATATTTCAAATGTTGAGAGACTTAGTTTGAAGTATATGCATTACGATATCACCACGATTTTTCCTTTTCAAAGCCACGTTTAGAGCATGTGGCCATACCGTCTTAGAGTACTATTTTATCATGTGACACAGTACTATAAGTCCAACTGCATAATGATTAAAATACTGGATCTCCTGTATCAGTATATCTTTTCATATATTCGCACATTGAATATAATACTATTATAAAATACTATTTGTTCATGTAAAATATATATCCACGTAGTTGCATTTCTTATTTCTTGATTAACATATTGTTTTATTTCGAATTACATTTGCCTAGTGTACTGGAAAAAGAAAAAAACCTCATCTAGTTAGGTCATTGTATGTCATGATCGCAATATCTTTATACAACAGATTTGTATTTATGGATTTAAAATAAGATAGAGAGCGTGACATGATAATGATCCATGCAATTATTCGATTCGAATAATAAGATACAATATACACAAGTTGCTGCAGTATTGCAATTAAGAATGTTGAGAGGGAGAGAGAATGATACTGTGCCTAATTATATATTGCCAATTTAATCTGGGCCAAGCTTTTATAGGAGTACTACTTAGTTACAAATTATTTTTGTAATTACATTCCTATCGTGTGTTATTGTCAAACAGTAGTAATTTTTATTGGTTCATATTAACCCACATATAAATATATATAGGGGATGGCATGGAAAAAATTATACTTAATAGGAGATGTAATTTTGAAATTTAGAGTTTGAGATTTTCTATAGACACTTTTCCTATGATTCTATTTGGTGATATGATATTTTGCACAAAAATTACAATCAAACACTCACGTTCAAATTCACGATCTCTTTGTCTCTCTCATACTTGACGACTCACTCTATCGGCCTCTTTAATGATGGCACTTGATAGTCCCTCCCTCTTTGAATCTCAATTACTCTTTATTTTCAATAATTAATTTTGTTGAATTTGTGCTAATATTTTAAAAATAATTCTCTTTAACTTTTTCAGTAAGGCTAATTATTTTCTAGTTTCTTGCATTTCATTGGGTACCTTATGTAACTAAAGAAGCATGAATTACTATGTCATTTATTTAGCTAAAAACATGAATTTTAAACTTTCAAAACTCATGATACAATGTGAAAACATATCTGGACCATTAAATTTTTCCTATGCTATGGTCGTTATTATTTGAATGAATCAATGATAAATATAGAGGTCTGTTATTGAAACATTAATATAATTAAGCTATTATATTAAATCATTAGGTATGTGTTACCCAAAAAAACAATTGTATGGTCCCAATATAATTAAAGTGGTCCAGCACCCACTTTAATTAGTAACAGTACGATATGTTATTAATTCATGCATAAGGCAAAATCATAATTGTAAACGTGCTGAAAATAAAACAACTCCACAAATATTTGTAATAATGCAGTTTCATGGAAGACACTCACTAATCTCATCGGTTTCTCTCTCTATATATACACCCATCAACCACTGCAACTTCCTCACTCAAAGCCTCAAAGCATAAACAATATTTCTGCAATAAATTCTCATTCACACTACAAAATTCAAAAAATGGAAGCACAAAACGTATCCGAATTCGATCTCGCTTGGCTCGACGACATACAAAACTTTCTCCTCAGCGATTTCGATTTCAATTTCGATTTCGATTTCAGTTCCAATTCCTCACCTGCAGATTCTCCGCCGATCAACGACGACACCGATCAATCATCGCAAATGATTAAGGAGTTGCTGGTCAGCGACGACAGCGATCAATCGTCGCAAATGATTGAGGAATTGCTGATCAGCGAAGACAGCGATCAATCGTCGCAGATGATTGAGGAATTGCTGGTCAGCGACGATAGCGATTCCGCGGTATCGGAGGCGCCGAGGAGCCTCGGGGCGGCGGCGGAGTGGAAGCGGTACAGAGGCGTGAGGCGGCGGCCGTGGGGGAAGTTCGCGGCGGAGATGAGGAATCCGGATAAGAAAGGGTCGAGGATGTGGCTGGGGACGTACGAGACGCCAGAGGAGGCGGCCATGGCTTATGACAGAGCCGCCTTCAATCTGCGCGGATCCAGGGCTAGGGTCAATTTCCCCCACCTTATCGGGTCGGGCGTTTCGGAGCCGACCCGGATTACGAAGCGGCGTCGTATTTCGACCGATTCGGATACATTGAAGAAGAAAATTGAAACGGAATCCTGATTTGGGCCTTTTTTTAAAATAGTTTTAGAAAATGCTTGTTGTAAGTATTAGCTCAGACAAATGTTTGAAAATCGAAATGATTCCTTTTTGAACCAATCTATAATATCATATGGATTGGTTTTACACTTTTCGTCACCAAAAACATCTGCAAATTAATCTTTTGGAGGTTGCACAAAAGCATTTTTCTTATCTAAAATAGCTAAATGTTGGGAAGAATTTTTTATAATCATCGTACGCTATATAAGCAACGTATGAATAAGTTAATTAATTGTAGTATAAACTTCAGGTAATGGACATGGTCATGATCCTAATGCATAACCAAATAAATTGTAGGTCAAACAGCATAAATGTCATTTTTAAATTATTTTAGTTTATAAGGGGTAATAAAACGAGTAAGGCCATTTTATGATCATTTTAGTTTATAGTATGATCTTAAGCATTTGATAACCAACTCATATAAACCAAACAATCTATAAATAACCTCCCGTATTGTATAAAAATGACATTAATATTTTGATTATTTCGCTATGCGTTACTATTTAGTTATGTAATTAATATATAAACATAAAAAAAATATTTTTCCCTTAAAATCCAACTTAATTATATAAGATTTTTCCTAGTTATTTGCATATTAATGAAAATATTTGGTAAACATAGCATTGAAGCATTTCATCAAAAAAGAAAAAAGAAATATTTGTCCAATAAAATAAATCATAGTACTACTGTATTTATCTTAAACCAAAATCAACTAGCTAGGCACAACTCCCTTGAAATAAAAGATAGGAACCATATATTTGCGAAGATCCTCATAGATTTTTCACCTTTTCAATGTCACGTTTACAGCCTGTAGAGTTATTTGTGTATGCTATACTCTACTTTATAATTGACAAACAAGTACTATACAAATTATAATTCCAATTATTAAGACTAAACTTTTTTTTATTCTGTATTAACATGTATACTAGAAGTTCGTGACCCACATTGCACAAAATAATCGCTATTTTGTCCTGCGTAAGATGGATCCAAACTCAAATTTAATGATCAAGTTTAAATAATTAAACAAATAGGACAAAAAACAAACCAATAAATGAAACCTAACGCGATTAACAATAAATTAGTATTGTTTCAGGAAAACAAAAATAGTTGAATATATAATTTTAAAATTTATGCACCCACTCTTACTAGATCAGAATTCAGAAGACATTTTCTATTACTATAACATAATATAAAAAATCCAATTTTGCATGCCCCATGGTAATTATAAAATTATTGTTGCAAAAGTAGACCGTTAAATAATCGGCGGATTTAGCAATTTCTCGTCTTTTATTTGAGAGTGACACCCAAAGTTCTATATATATCCGTGAAAGATACCTACCCTGGATTAAATATTATGTGACGTCAGTTTTTCTATGTTTCACAATTTGAAATCTAGATTATCTTGAATTCAACAATTTAGATAGTTTTACAATATTAATTTTGAAATTATTATTTTATAATATTTTCCAGTAATGTTTACAATTTTATTTTATTTTGTCAGCAAATTTCATAAATAAGTCTTTGGATCTCATATCTAGCTAGCTTGGTTAGGAAATTAGGGTTAGAAGTAAAAATAAAGCCAGTTATTATGATAAAGATTTATAGTTTTTTATTCATAATTGCATTAAAGAGTAAAAGATGATCATACCCCAGATACGCCTGTACTGCACTATATAAAACATAAAGCATTGTTTAAAGAAATGATAAATAAATGGATCAATTGTATCGTCCCAACAACCATGTAAATATGTAATGTAAGTGCTTCTGGTTAGCAAACACAGTAATGGTATATTTATTTCTCCATCCGTCCAATAAAAATATGAACAATTGAAGTAGACGAGAATTAATGCACAGTTGATAAGTAATGGAGATAGAAAGGAAAAGTAATTAATACTTACTTAGTAATGTTAGGAGAGAATGTTGCCTGAAGTTACTAAACATTGAAGGTGATAGTTTTATGGGACATCTCAAAATAAATAAATGTCCTTATTTTTATGGGACGAAGTGAGTATATAAAAAAAACTTTAAAAAACAAACGTGATAGTATATTAATAGCGAAATACTTGTATATAATGATGGATCTATAATAAGTATGAAACTTGTGGGATCAGACACATTAAAAAGTCATTTGAGATAATGTGGCGATCGTCGTTGACAATAGATGAGTAACGAAGTAAGTAAATTTCAACCCTCCGAGATTGAAGCATGACAATTGCACCATTGAGTCAACAATTCTAAAGGTGGAGTTTAATTGAGTTCTCTCTATAAATAGAACAAGATTAATCGCAACTGCTTTAAATTTATCTCAAAACTTTAAAATTTCTCAATAAACTTTGTAAATACAAAGTCAAACAGCCAGAAATGATAATAATAAATTAATAAGTCCATCCACTGTCATACTTCCATTGTTCACTTTTAGTTTTATCTAAATTTCTCACTTTTAATTATTTATTTTTATATTTATGTTTAATAATATAAGTATAAATTAATATAATGTTTTTGTACTCTCTACACTGAATATGAAATTAGCGAAATGTTCGATCTAAGTTTGATTATTGGCAGAAGTTTAATTTCTTCTACGTTGGAGAGCCAAGAGTCAGTGCTTCCCTCCCTATTTCGAAGAGCTTCACGGAAAAATGAACTATACTCGGTGGCCTAGTCATATATATATCAATCTAGAAATAATGCTTCATAGAGAGTATAATAGGTTCCATGCATCAATATATAGATCATAGATGTTGCTCTTTCTTACATCAATGGCAATAGAAATACATATGCTCTTATCATGATTTGACAGATTTTTAGAAATATAGAAACTAGTGCTTATTTTATACTCCTATATATATCAAAGTTTATAAACAAAAAAAATATGTATTGCATTACCAAACAATGCATAGGAAATAGAATAGGTAAGAATGTAAATAGTGTTTCTATAATTTATAAGAACTTACATTTTTTTTATAATAGTAGTAAATTGGATTATAATTTTAAATTAAATGTAAATGAGGTGTTCTAAATTTGTTATCTTTGTATTCGTATACAACTATTTATAATATCATCGGACTTTTTTGTTAAAGTAACTAAGCATCTTCATGACTTAATAATGTAGGTATGAAAAAGTTCAACCAATATTAATTTATTAGGGTTAACTAACTTAAACCTAAACAACTTAATTAGCCCAAATTTCCTGGAAAGTGAATATTGTGAGCGAAGAGATCAACTTTCAGGTATTTCTGAAATTAAAAGTTTCTAGGATTTTTCCTTTTCAGCTTCACGTTTACAATCTCTCTCTGTGTGTGTGTGTGTGTGTGTGTTTAGGTTAATAAATAAATAAGGTCACTTATTTTATAGTACTATATACTATATTACTATAAACCAGTCTAGAAGTGCGTGCATGACTCATAATGCATATTTAATATTTTTCTGGCAATATCTGTCGATAGATACCCAGATTCAATATTTAATCTTGTCCATTTCAAGCTCCACGTGATCAACATTTAATTAAGTAACATTCTCCAATGAAGCTTCATAGAAATTAGTTGAAATTATTGAATGTACTATATAATTATATAGTTCGAAAAACTCAAATTGAATTAACTAAATAATCATGATGAAACTCAATGCGATTAATTAACATCAAATATATATATCTCAATTTATCTTTAGATTGTAAATATATTTCTGATATTTCTCTAATGTACACCCATGTATAGAGCAAAAGAAATCCTATATATATACCTCAATCAAATTTATAAATTATTCAATTTGCATCAATTTATGAATATATATTTATTACTAGCTTCTTTTATCATTATAAGCTTATTTTAGTTTATGTGAATATATATTTATTTTATATTTGGTTCATCGTCTTGTCTTGTGTTTTATGTTTTCCTAAATTGCGTTAGGTATATAAAATGAATATACCTAATTTTAACATATACTATAAGAAAATGACAGATCTATAAATCAAAATTACAAGAATCCATACATATAAAAGAACTACAAATAAAACTATATATACTATGTTAGTAGATCAATTGTGTCGATGTTTTTTTATGCAAAAGAAGTGTTCAAAGCCAAAAATTGGCAAACTAGAGTAGATTGTTTAGAATAATGGAGTAACAGTTTATAACAAAAATAAAATAATAATAAAAAATAATGAAAAAAATGCATATTAAAAAATAACTGTCCTATCCAAAATCATATAGAAGCATATATCCCAACAAATCATCTGTCAATGCCACAAGAGTTCGGTCTCATAATAACATCAAGAAGTTTCAAACGACACGACTAAGTATGCAAATATCGAGAATTAAAATCATATCTGCCTTGTAAATCTAAAATGATGAGAATTTAGTCAATTTACAAGAACCATGCAACTGTTATAGTCCACATTTAATTATTAAATCATGTCACATGATGGGATACGAACTAAACAACTAAACAATAATTGCGAGCCCAATAGCAGTGACGGCCCATCAGCCCAAAACCCAAGAAAGAGTATCAGTTCGGCACAACCAAAGAGTTCGGTCACAGCCTATAGCTCGGTAAAAGCCGACCAATCGAGCTCAACTCTCAGATCGGCAAAAGCTGATCGGCAAAGTTCAGCAGTTCGGTCTCAGTATTCGACCGAACAAGGAGATAGTGGACCCATGCAGGATCTCCACGACCTCCATTACACCCACGATCTATTTAGTGGTATTAAGCAGTTATCAACCCCCCTACCAGGGCTGCAAACCACGATCTTAGTTCGAATGTATAAATAGAACTTAGATCAGATAGACCAGGGTTAAGTTCTCTAGATCCTGAATCTCATATAGCAAATCAGTATTGTAATCTGTAAGCTAGATCAAGCAATACAAATTTGCCCTCTATTCTTCCCGTGGACGTAGATTTACCTCAGTAAATCGAACCACGTAATTTTCAGTGTTGTGATCTTCATTTATTACTTGCATTTATTCCCATCAAAAATTCGCTAAATCATCACTGGCGCCGTCTGTGGGAACACAGAAAACCAAAACTGTGATAAAAGCGAGTTTTTGATCCTCTTCCACCAAAAAATGCGTACCAGATCACATAATACCCATACTTCCGTCCGTGATGAACGTGAGGAAGCTAGTCCAGCCCGTAGGTCTGGAAAACAGCCTCGGGAGAAATCTGCCTCCAGTTCTCACGGTGAAAGAACAAACCACTCAAAAAGTCATCGCACCGAGCCTCCCCAGCAGCTCGATTTGAATGAGGCTGTCAAGTTGTTCTTGGCTGAGAAGCAGGATGAGTTCTTAACATTCCTGCAAAAGAGCCAGAAGCCGGAGAAGAAAACGGCGGATTCTCCCTCCCCCTCCAGACATGAAAGTCACTACCGCAGTAGTGTCGTATCTTCCAGGAGAAAGAATCCTCACCACCGATATGTTCCTTCTCCTCCTTGTTACCGAAATCACAGGAGAACTCCATCTCCACCATACCGTAGAGATGTCGGATTCGCTATGTATGGAGCGCTGAAGACTCCATTTTCGGATGATATCACCAGAACTCCGTTGCCACAGAATTACCGAACTCCGTCAGTGACTTATGACGGGTTAGTGGATCCTCATGATTTCCTGGGACGCTATCAGTATAATATGGCGAACCAAGGTCTCAATGAGGTTCATATGTGTAAGCTGTTTCCCGAGCTGCTCATCGGGAACGCAAGAAGGTGGTTTGATAGCCTCCCTCAAGGCAGCATTAGATCTTACAGAGATCTAATGGATGCTTTTCATAGGAGGTTCTTCCAGAAAGCTGAAACCCGAATCACTTCGGCTCAGCTGCTTTCTATACGTCAAGGTCGCGATGAAAAGATTAGCGACTTCATGACAAGATTCCACAAGGAATGCCTACAAGTAGATGATCTCAATGATCTACTTGTCATTTCGGCATTCCAAAATGGAATTCTGCCAGGAGCTCTCTACAGAAAGCTCGTTGAATGCAGTCCGCAAACAGCTCAAGAGATGTGGGACATTGCGGACCAGTTTTCTCGTGCTGATGAGGCAGACCGTCGAAAACGGTCTTTAGACAGCTCTTCCAGAGGAGACAAGAGGAAGCCCGATCATAGCGATCAGGGACATCCTCGCCGAACTCCTTTTGAAAGAATTCAAAGGGCACCGGTACAAGACAGATTGGGACCACGTCTCAATCCTGAGAAACCACCCGCTCAGTTCGTACCATTGAACAAGTCGAGAGCGGAAATTTTCGAACTGCATTCTGATATGTTCGAAAAACCAAAGCCGATGACGAAATCGGCCACGCGCCGAAGTCAGGATAAATATTGCTCCTTCCATCAAGACCACGGTCACGATACCGAGGAGTGCCGAAATTTGGCAGCAGATATTGATGTTCTTGTGAAAGCAGGGACGTTAAAAAAATACCAAAGCAAGCCGCCGAAAAAGAATAAGAAACAGAGAAGTGCGAACTGCGCTCCTCAGGATCCTAAAAGGCAACAGGATCCCGAAGACGATGACGAGCCGCAATATGATGGAGTAATCCAGACTATTGACGCTCTCCCAGCCGGGAAGACTAAATCGTCTCTAAAATCAGAGCGCAGAGGCTTCAATCGAGAGGAGCCAACACATAAAAGGCTGAAGAAGGAGGAAGTAATTACATTTTCAGATGCAGATCCCGTCCCGGCCATTTCTCCTCATCAAGACGCTATTGTCATTCAAGCTGGAGTGGCAAACAAACTGATCCACAGAGTGTTTGTGGATACAGGAGCGTCGGTTAGCATTCTTTTTAAAGAATGTTTTGATAAACTGGAAGTGGATCCAGCTCGGCTCAGTCCGGCCCCACTTCCTCTGAAAAGTTTCGCCCAGGAGGACACCCGCCCTGAAGGTATTATCAGCCTTCCGATTACGGTAGGAAGAGCGCCTACTAGCTCCAGTACGGTGATCGAGTTTTTTGTGGTAAAAGCTCGATCCCCGTATAACGTTATACTGGGAAGAGACTGGCTCAACACAGTTCGGGCCATTTGCTCTACTTATCACCTCACAATCAAGATCCCCACTAAAGGAGGGATAGCAGTCATCCGAGGTGATCAAAAGAGAGCAAAAGAATGTTTGCAGATTGCGCTTAAAAGTGCCGAACAATCAGATCGGCACCATCAAGCATAGCAATCACAGCAGCCGGAGTCAGAGGCAGGCGAAATGAACGAAGTCACACCGGAGCCGAACTCGATGAAAGTTCAGTTATACGAAGATGATCCATCCAGAACGGTCAAGATCGGTTTCGCGGGAACACCTCTACTCCGGGAAAAGACCATCCAGCTCCTCAAAGAGTACAAAGATGTCTTTGCGTGGTCTCCGTTGGACATGACTGGAGTGTCTCCCGAGGTAATTACACATCGGTTAAATATTGATCCTTCAGTCCGGCCTATAAAACAGAAGCAAAGACTCTTTGCGGCAGAAAGAAATCAAGTCATCCATGACGAAGTCCGCCAATTACTGAAAGCGGATGTATTATTTGAAGTAAAATATCCTTCTTGGGTGGCCAATCCTGTGATGATCAAGAAAAAAGAAGGAGGATGGCGGATGTGCATAGATTTTACGGATCTAAATAAGCACTGTCCTAAAGATTGCTACCCCCTTCCCAACATAGATAAAAAAGTAGAAGCTCTGATAGGCTTCGAAATTTTCTGTTTTCTTGATTTGTATAAAGGATACCACCAAGTTTTAATGGATGAGAATGATGCTTCAAAACGGCTTTCATTACTGACTTCGGTATTTTTGCTTATAAAAAGATGCCATTTGGTTTAAAGAATGCCGGAGCCACATATCAAAGGATGGTAGATAAGCTATTTCGGCACCTGATCGGAAAAGAGGTTGAAGTATATGTTGACGACATAGTTGTTAAAAGCAGAAGCACTTCGGAGTACGAAAACAATCTCAAATCCACTCTCGACGTGCTCAAAAAAGCCAACCTCAAACTCAATCCCCAAAAATGTACCTTTTTGGTAGATTCGGGAAAATTTCTGGGTTGTTGGGTTTCAAAGGAAGGACTCAAGGCAAATCCCCTAAAGGTTCAAGTTGTTCAGAACATGGCAATGCCGAAGTCCATACATGATGTGCAAAGGCTAACTGGATGTCTAGCCGCACTGAATAGATTCCTTTCCCAAGCAGCCGAAAAGCAAATGCCGTTCTTCAATGTTTTGAAGAAGGCACCAAAGTTTGAGTGGGGAGCCGAACAGAAAAAGGCTTTTGACGAACTCAAAAGTTATTTAACCGAACTTCCTACTCTCTCTGCTCCAACAGATGCCGAAGTGATATTCTTATATTTAGCAGCATCAGATCAAACCATTAGCGCGGTGCTTGTACGAGAAGAAGGCCTAAAACAGCGTCCTATCTACTTTACAAGCCGAGCATTAAGAGGTCCCGAAACAAGGTATCAACCTCTGGAAAAAATTGCTCTGGCATTAGTAAATGCAGCAAGGAGACTGCGGCCATATTTCTATGCTCACAAAGTATGCGTCTTAACCGATCTTCCACTTCGGCAAGTTTTGACTAAGCCAGAAGCATCAGGCAGAATTGCCAAGTGGGCCATAGAGTTGGGAGAACATTCAATAGAATATCTACCTCGGAAAGCCATCAAGGGACAAGCCTTGGCAGATTTTCTTGTAGAGGCAAAGTTCGATCAGGCAATCCCTATTATTGCCGAACAGAAAAATCCTACCAATGATGAACTAACACAGCCCCAGAAACCCGAAGTAGAGCCGCCGGACTGTTGGATTGGATTCGTAGATGGAGCTTCGAATAAGACAGGAAGTGGAGCTGGTATTCTACTTATCGCTCCCGACGGACACGAAGTAACTTATTCACTTCGGTTCTTATTCCCAACCACTAATAACGAAGCCGAATACGAAGCCCTTCTTGCCGGACTTCAGTTAGCGCAACGTCTACTTGTCAAATCTCTCAAAATTCATTGTGATTCACAAGTCATAGTGAATCACATGCTGGGTACAAGTGAAGCCCGTGGTGAAAGGATGAAAAAATACTTGGACAAAGCGCAAAGTATTAGCCGAAATTTCTCTTATTTTCGGATAATCCGCATTCCCAGAGCGGGAAATAGCCGAGCAGATACTTTAAGTAAGTTGGCCTCATATCCGAGCTCAAAGGTGGAGGAATTACCGCATAGAAGCATTGATGAAGCTGAAGTACACTCAGTAACCAGTTCACCAAACTGGATGACGCCAATATTAAAGTATCTAGATCAAGGACAACTGCCCGAGGATAAGAGAGAAGCAAGGAAAATCACATGCCGAGCATGTCGGTATGAACTTCATGAAGGAGTCCTATATAGAAAGTCCTACCTTCAACCGTTATTGCGATGTGTAGGACCAGAAGAGACGGATTACATCCTTAGAGAAGTTCATGAAGGATCTTGCGGTAGCCACATCGGAGCTAGAGCATTAGCTAAAAAAGTTCTGAGATGTGGATATTATTGGCCAACTTTGGTACAAGAAGCAGTACAGCTAGTTAAGAAATGTACGAAATGCCAAATCCATGCAAATATCCCAAGGACGCCGCAGACTGATCTATGTGCTATGCAAAGCCCTTGGCCTTTTATGCAATGGGGCATAGACATAGTAGGACCACTACCACAAGCTCCCCGGCAAATGAAATTCTTGATCGTTGCCGTGGATTACTTCACAAAGTGGGTGGAGGCTGAACCATTAGCTACGATAACAAGCTCAAAGGCATTAGATTTTGTCTGGAAGAACATAGTTTGCCGATTTGGCATACCCCATATCCTCATTTCAGATAATGGGACTCAGTTTACTGACAAAACATTCAAGAATTGGTGCCAAGAGTTGAATATTCAACAGCGGTTCACTTCAGTCTCTCACCCACAAGCAAACGGACAAACGGAAGTAACAAACCGTACTTTGGTGAAAGGATTAAAAACTCGGTTAGAACAAGCCAAAGGACAATGGGTAGAAAATCTTCCTCAAGTCCTATGGTCTTACCGAACTACACCAAAAACCTCCAACGGTGAAACTCCGTACAGTCTAGTGTACGGCACTGAAGCCGTAATTCCGGTTGAGATCGGCATACCCAGCCCCCGAACCCTTAATTTCTCAACAGAACTGAATGACGACGGACTGAGAGCCGAACTAGATCTTGCCGAAGAAAGAAGAGAATTGGCCTTCATAAAAGAAGCCAAGTACAAGGAGCAAGTAACCCGGTATTATAACCAAAGGGTGAAAAAGCTGCAGTTTCAAGTGGGAGATCTCATATTGAGAAACAATGAAGTAAGCCGAGCAGAAAAGCTGGGCAAACTTGAACCCACATGGGAAGGTCCGTATCGGGTGTCAGAAGTCCTGGGAAAAGGGTCTTATAAATTAACTCACATGTCAGGAGAACAAGTACCCCGAACATGGCATATTTCCAACCTCAAGAAGTTCTATTTGTAAGAGACAAGGTCCGGTCAGTCTTGTGTCTAGTTCGGTCCTAGGGTTATGTGCTTTCATATTTTTATTGTTCTTTATACTTGTCGTTTTTTAAAAGATTAAAATCTTTTTCGTCCTTTTTATTTGTCTCTCTATGTGCGTTTTGTCTCTTATAAATGTTACTGAGGTATATTGCTCCTTAAAGGCTGATCCCCTTTTTTTAGATCATGTATTAAAGACAATTGTGAGTCCAAGCTTCTAAGGAAGATACAAGATTCCACAATTCAGCTTAAGAAACAAGCAATTCGTCTGAAACGAACTGCAATAAGCCGAAAACCACTCCGGTTAACTAGGGAAAGTCCAATCCAAGCGATAAAACTCGCCAAATAAGGACACTAACTAAGTCCGGTCAAAGAAGAGTTTACTTCATAAGACCGAGGACGAGTACAATAAATGAAATAAAAAATCGCTGAACTGTAAATACGCAGTGATAGAAGCGAAATGAAAAAATTTCATTTACTAAGTCTTGTTGGGCATACAATTCCGCTGCCCTACGAGAATGCGTTACACCATTACAAAGGACTATTCTACTGTCTACGATTGCTAAAGTTGAGCCACCTATCCGAAAAATCCTCATGATGCTGAGTTCGGGCGTTCCGAGCAGTTGAAGAATAAGTAGGTGGACGAGATGCTCTGATCGACCTACCGCCTCTTCCCTGAGTCCGGGAAGTTCTAGCACCTCGGCGGCGAAGAGTCTCTTCATGAAGCATTCGCTGATCTTGCTCACTCATATTCACAACTCCTCTACGAACTTCAGGGCGTTCTTGTCTTGACGTTTCCGGTTGCTCCTGAGTCCGTTGCTGATTTGGAGTAGAATTTTGAGTAAGTGGATTAGAGGTTTGAGTTGGAGTGTGAGCATCTGTTAGCGGGAAACGGCTAAGGAATCTCTCGATTGAGGGACGCCGAGAAAGAATGATGTCGTACAGAGAAGCCAAGCGCCGCAATGATTTCACAACTTGTTGGCAAGCCGAGCTCTCCAGCACATTGTTCTTCCGGAGTACCTGAAGCTTCTCCCACAGTTCATCAACTTGATTCTGAACTTCAGATATAGTCATTCCCCCGCGCCCGCAGATGAAATCTTCATATGCAGTCCTCTCAGCGATGACAATATTCAGCTCGGCCTCCACATCTTTCTTTATGCACTCTAAGTCCTTATTGTTGGACTCCAGCTCCACTAAACGAGCCAAGAGTTCATCATACTTCATCTGGTCATCTATAGCTTTTTTCTCAGCTTCATTTAAAGCCAAAGAGTATAGCCGCTTCCAGTGAAGTACCTCCAGCTCCTTAGAGTTAAGAATACGAAGCAGCTATGTCAGTTCGGCATTTCAGTTTACCGAGCAGGCAGTAAACCACAATAGGAGTAAAAGAGATTAAGAAGAGCTATAAGGAAGACACGAGTGTAGAAAGAAGAATTTTTTTCATTCACAAGAAAAAATTTACACAAGGAGGGCTTCAAGGCCATTTTACAAATAGAAAGAAAGAAACTAAACTAAGAGAAGGGAGACGAAATCATACTCCGCCAGTTTCGTCTCCGGCTTCCCTGTGGGTTTCAGCTTCTTTCTCCTTGTCGACCTCGGTCTCAGCCTCGGCCTCCCTCCTCCCTCCCTCCTGCTCGGCGCCCCCATCGCCGATCTGCTGCACCTCTTGCTCGGCGTGCCCGTCGCCGGTCTGCTGATCCTTCTGCTCGGTCTCCTTGCCGGCCTCATTTTCCTGCTCACCCTCTTCTTTGAAAATTGAAGCGGGTGAAACAGGCCCCAAGGAGGCAAAGATGGCCTCCATGTTCTCGTCACGGTCAGCACGGCAATTACGGACTCGTTCAGCAGAAAGCAGGACCGATGAAGACGCAAGCTCCTCAAGGAGCGGCAGACTCTGGAGACGCGCTGCAATCTCTCGGCCATACAGCGGCAAGACGACTTCGGGTTCCTGCTCAACATTATCGGTCATCAATTTCAGCAGATCACCGATAAGGGCCGAAAATTGATTGCTCAAAAAGAGTTTCTCCGTGTAAACACGGAGAGCCTCCCCCTGAGCAACCACGGCAGCCGCCTCCCTCTGTTTCGACCGCTCTCTCTGGATGATGAGCTGGTCTTTGGCACGCTGGGCTTCATCCTGAGCCGAGATCATAGCGGCCCTTGCCCTCTCAAAGTCTGCCCGAGCCTGTTCGGCCTGGTGACGAGCAGCATTCAAATTCCTCTGCATCTCATCATAATCGCTGGACGCTTTAGAGAGTTCAACTGTGACGAGTTTGCAGAGCATATTGTTCCTCTGAAAATGGAAAAAGGAAAAAGTCAACAGAGGGGCCACAAAAAAAATATAGGAAAGAAGCAAAGCCAGAAAATCAAGAAGAAAATTCACCTCTACAAAGTCCTTTGGCCATAAAAAGGGCTCAGAGATATGTTCTGAAGTGGCCGTAACCACTCCTGATCCATAACCCCCCAGGACAATGTCTCTCTCTGGCGCTTTTGGGGGTTTCTGAGTCTTCGCCTTCCCCCTTGCCGAGGTCGATCCCGGCTTTTTTGGATCCGAAGACTGACTCGAAGAGGTCTTCTGCCTCTTCGGATTCTTCTCGGCATCAGACGCCGAGCTGGTGGTTTTCTGTTTCTCCGGCTCCTTTGATTCGGAGGATTTGCGACCAAGCTTGCTTAGCATGTTCACTGCCAAAAAGCAAGAAAACAAAGTTAGTTTTCGCCGCTAAAGCAGTAAAGCATAAAAAAGAAATCCTCACCCTCAGTCTCTTCGTCCGAAGACGAGGAGTCGAACACGAAGTCACCCTTGACGAGCTCAGATTCCAAATACTGTTTCCTAATCATGGGAATCTTATTGAGCCCGCCCTCGAGCTCGTCCAACGGTTCTACCCGAGGATGAGGAATTACGGACTTCGGCCCTCTCCAGGAAAAGTCCGGAGCCGCTGTCCTATTGTAAAAAAAGAAGCGATTTTTTCACATCGGCCATTTGGTTTTACAGAAGGCTCTAAAGGGCTGTAAAGGGATCAAGTAAAACCAGGATCCCTTTCTCTTAAACTGAAAGAAATTAAGGATTGCCCTCAGAGACAGATCCTTTTCTAGTCTACGCAGCTCGGCAGCAAAGGCCGATAAGTGCCTCCAAGAATTTGGAGTCACCTGACCTAAAGGAAGTTGGAAAAAATCAAGAAGCTCTACAAAGGCGGGGGGAAGAGGGAAACGAAGCCCGCATTCTAAGCAGGCTTCGTAAACGGTGGCATAACCCTCCGGCGGCGAGTTAGCCCTATGAGTGTCGTCGGGAATCACCACTAACCCCCTAGGAAGAAAATATTTTCTGTGTAAGGATATCACAGTATCCTTACTCAAAATGCTGTGAAAATATTCTACCGTCTTCTCCCCGGACTTTTTCCGGCCAGAAGATCCCTTACCCCCCTTCCTACCACTACCTGATTCAGAAACAGTTTCAGAAGAAGAAGACATGATTCTTACTCTTTGATGGTCGAAAGTCTCTGAAGAAATTCTTGAAGAAGCGGAAGAAAATTTTACGAAAAAGAGAGAGAATGCAGAAGAAATAATCGCAAAAGTGTTCCAATAATCGCAAAAGTGTTCGCAGAGGCGTTTCAAATTCGTCGCACCGTTTCAAATCCCACTTTTTCTGGATTCTCTGGCCGGATTTGCTGTCACATTTAATGCAGACACGTGCAGAGCACGTCCCCTGACGTCAGCCTCCCCCTTACACTTATCCAAAATGCCGAAGTGATTCACTTCGCTTTTCGGGGGGGTGGTGATGGGATACGAACTAAACAACTAGACAATAATTGCGAGCCCAATAGCAGTGACGGCCCATCAGCCCAAAACCCAAGAAAGAGTATCAGTTCGGCACAACCAAAGAGTTCGGTCACAGCCTATAGCTCGGTAAAAGCCGACCAATCGAGCTCAACTCTCAGATCGGCAAAAGCTGATCGGCAAAGTTCAGCAGTTCGGTCTCAGTATTCGACCGAACAAGGAGATAGTGGACCCATGCAGGATCTCCACGACCTCCATTACACCCACGATCTATTTAGTGGTATTAAGCAGTTATCAACCCCCCTACCAGGGCTGCAAACCACGATCTTAGTTCGAATGTATAAATAGAACTTAGATCAGATAGACCAGGGTTAAGTTCTCTAGATCCTGAATCTCATATAGCAAATCAGTATTGTAATCTGTAAGCTAGATCAAGCAATACAAATTTGCCCTCTATTCTTCCCGTGGACGTAGATTTACCTCAGTAAATCGAACCACGTAATTTTCAGTGTTGTGATCTTCATTTATTACTTGCATTTATTCCCATCAAAAATTCGCTAAATCATCATCACACATTTTAACCAATGAAAAATTTGAGAAACGAAATTGTTCGGTTGGACATAATGACAAAATTGTTGTTCACATCGGAAGAAAATGGTAGTGCTGGGCGGAGGGAGGGTGGGACCCATGGTCCCCCACTAATTCTTAAAAAACTTAGGGGTATTTTAGTAATTTCACAATAATTATAATTTATAATAAATATAATATTAGAGATAGGTTTCAGCAAAATATATATGAATCGTGCCTCTTAATTTAGCGTATTCATTCTGCCGTTCCAATCCAAGTCTGAATTTAGCGTATTCATTCTGCCGTTCCAAGTCTGAAATCTGGTAAACTAGAACTAGGTATATTCAAAACTCAAATATAATTCAATTAATTTTTCTACATAGGTTGTTTTTTTGTTTGGCTGCAATAATAATTCAAAGGGGGGAAAGAAGATAGCTTATGTAATTCAATGGCTACGGACTACGGTGGTTCTGTAGTTGGAATTTTATAACTCCAATTCTTTATTTGATGTGTGTGTTAATAGTTTTGCATACAGAAAATATCAAATATTTTGAACTTAATCAGTGTTGACTATTTTTGTAGGTATATGGATCGTTATTTCAAGAAACTTTCTTCCATTGATTCTTCATCAGTTGAACCTTCACTTCTTCAACCTCAAGAATTATCGAATGAAGATAAAAGTAAGGTTGATTTAGAGAATCTTCCAAGTGATCCAGGAGAACGACCTGATATAATGAGTTATCCACCAAATTTAATAGAACAAGTTCGCAGAGCTTACTTACTTAAAGGTCCGTGTCAACCACGTAATCATGATTTTCGTCCTACAGTAGATGGAAATCGAAAACGTAAATTTGTCTCACATTGGTTTGATGAATTTAAGGATTGGTTGGAATATAGTGTTACAAAGGAAGCATCTTTTTGTTTATATTGCTATCTTTTTTCAAGACTCCACGGAAATGGACAAGATGCTTTTGTATCAGAGGGATTTACGGTCTGGCGCAAGAAAGAAAGATTAAGAGATCATGTTGGAAACCATAAAAGTGCTCATAACAGGTGCAGATTAGCATGTGAGGATTTGATAAATCAAGCCCAACACATTGAGGTCTCTTTGGCAAAACAGTCAACACAGTCTAAGCTTGACTACCGCCTGCGATTAAATGCAACGATTTTTTTTGAAGTTTAATTTTGGACCCCCCATTATGAAATCTCTGGCTCTGCCACTACTAGTGCAGCTTGGCAATGATGGTTACTAATTTTGCTTTAATTTTGAAATCGAACTTGCAATATATGGAACTCCCTAAAGATATTTATTATGAAATTTGAATCTCCATCTTTCCGATGGAAACGAAATACATTTACTATTTACATAATTTAAATGAAGTTATTTGTTCAATTCATTCAATGGTCAAACTCAATCACCCATTCAAGCACACATTATTTTAACTTATAGTCAATGTTCCTAAAAATAAAAGTGAACGCGCTGATCATAAAGTGTAGTTTAAGATATTTGTTTCTTCTCTAATAAATGGTTCTAATCAATATAATTACAAAGTTCAAACATAATTTTTGGGCTTGAATCATATAGTTTTGTATTGTTTGATTTATTCTTCTATTACACGTTTCTTAGATACAATTATACTTTGAAATTATATAGTAAAAAAGTAAATCGTTGATTTATCAATTCTAACTTTAATTTACCTTAATTTCATAATAATCCTCAAGTTGAAAAACGGGATCACAAATGCTTAATTTATCAAAAGTTTTTGCAAAAAAAATATGGAATTAAATTATTTTATTGCATTTATCATTATATCGGACAATTTATCTTGAGATCGGAAAAAGACAATTTCCACTATGTCAATTCCATATTGTCTTTGACGTTGAAGCGACATATTTTCCCTAACCAACCAAAGTTCAAATCATCATGAAGATAAATAGATAACAATTTAAATTCTCTTAAACAGAAAAAAAAACTTCCATATTTTCTTCTCGAAATTACAAAAAAAACTTATCTTCCAGTGAGACAAAAATTGAGACGCAATTACTAGCGTTTTGAAATTTTTAAAAATAACCATTATTTACGTCGCAAAACAAAGTGTCCCTAAGTTGAAGGCAGATTATCTTAATCTTTTGCCTTTTAAGGACGTTTCTATTTGTGTCCCCTAATTTTAGTTGAGACACTAAGAATAAGGACACTTTATGAAGCGTTAGTGGTATAATTAAACACACGAACTAGCATTTTTAATTGCAATAAAAAATATCTTTATCCAATTTTTTGTTGTTACAGTGAATGTATGTCTATACTGATTGCATTCTATCACATAAGTAAATGAAAATACCAACTCAGTTACAAGTGGAGTGTTTATAGTTACCAATAACACTTCAGTCCAACCATTCTCAAAATTCTACTTCAACATTTGAGAAAGCAATTAAGTTTATTTTATTTTTTGCTTCTTCAAATAACTAAATTTATACAAGCATTAAATGTTAAACGAACTAATGTACATCTTCTACCAAATTTTCCCCCATTATTGCATAATGAGCTATTGTAAATTCTCTAGTGGTTAAATTGTCAGGTCAATGTTCATGTGTATATCCATATATAATATTCCCTTCGTCACATAAAAATATGGCGATGAGTATGCCACATAAATTAAGATAAAATTGGTAAAGTAAGAGAGGGGAGAAGAATGATAGGGTAAAGTAAGAGAGGGGAGAAGAATGATAGGGTAAAGTAAGAGAGAATAGGAGAATGATGTTAATGGATAATGAGACCTACATTATTTAATTGATATAACTTTTTAAAAATGAAATGCATATATTTTTGTGGGACGGACAAAAATTGAAAGTGCACATATTTTTATGGGACGGAGTATACATTTAATACGATACTCCCTCCGTCCGTGAATAGGAGTCCCGTTTTTCCATTTTAGTCCGTCCGCGAATAGGAGTCCCGGTTCACTTTTACCATAAATGGTAATAGGGTCTCACCTTCTACTAACTTATTCCACTCTTATTTTATTTAAAATTAATATATACAAGTGAGACCTCTATTCCACTAACATTTCCACCCATTTTTCTTAACAATTTTTAAAACCCGTGTGTAATACCCACTTTTTTCATTATCCTTTTTCCGTTGATGTTTAATGTCGAACTAGAGAAATGTCACTCTCTTGATTCGTGTTTTGGAAGGGAATTCATTACCTCTCTGTGGATACTTAATATTGTTAGTTCGCAAAATAAAGGTTAAAGAAAATCGAACGAATTAAAAGCAAACTAATGTATGTTATGGAAATAAAATGAACGTGTACAAGAATATGAAATTTATTCTCCCCAAACGTAAGCATCCGCATACACCTCAATTAATATTTTAAACTATATGATTATCTCACATATCAATTATGAATGGAAAGAAAAGAATGTGGGATATTATTCTATTACAAAAAGAAATATTCATGAATGAGCCAAGAAGGCTTAAGAATTTCTAATTCTAAATAGTTGCACTCGGGCTTTCTCCTCAGGCCCAAAACTCAGGCCTCTTTGTTCAAAATGGGTCAACTTACGAACAAGCCTTCCTTCCCATCACCTGTAATATGAAAACAAGAGCAATTGCCCGCAGCGCGTAGCGCAGTTAGCAACGGAAGGACAGATCTTACTGCAATGAGCCTGGGTTCGAATCCCACTGCTGTCGTGTAGTTGCTTCCATCTCTCAAGCACAAGTGTGAGGCCTTGGGAGATGGGCTTCTGGCAGCCAGTGGGTTAGGGCCTCCCCCTTAACGGGCTACTGCGTACCCTGATTGAACCCCCTCACATAATGTCGGGCCAGAGTGTGGGGGCTGCCAAGGCGACGGAATCGCCCTTTTTGTGCAATGAAAACAAGAGCAATTAAACCTTTGGAAGTACTAAAACAAGCTGCTCCCTAAGTAAAGGAAAGGGACAGCCAAATCTTTACAATTTCTATGGAATGACAACATGCCAAAAGAGGCAAAGGGCAGCCTGCACTCTACTCAGCCTCCCAACAGCTCCTGCACTCCCTCATCTACACCTACAAGGTCAAATAAGCCACATAAATGCAAGAGTACCTATGCACATGCAAAACACCAAGTTCACTTAATTTAAAGGAGTAGTGAGGATCACAAAAAGGAGATTCTGCAACATGAAAACAAAAGGGCTTGGCAGCTCATTGAATGCTCCCAAAGTACACCAAGTTTTGCCTATAAAAATCCCTTCATGTGCATCAATTTCTACCCCTCCTACACACTTCGATAATTCAGCTTTTTTTTAGAATTGAGAGTAAGTAGCAACAAGAGAGTTCATCCTCCCTACTTTACACAGGTAACATTTTCTCTCCACCCCAAGTTTAAATATCATTTCTCTCATGTCATCATGTAGTAATCAAACCTCAAGCATGTTTAGAACACCAACACTTCAAAAATCATAGCATAATTGAAAGGAACAATAGGACACCAACAAGAGAATTAGAATGGATTTTTCCAAGAATCCATATTTTTTTTAAAAAAGAGTGCACAAGAAATTGTGTTAAAAAAAATAGAATTTCTCCGGATTTAATTAAAGTAAATAATTAAATTCTGCAAAGTAGTAAAGCCGAGGTAAGATTAAGAAAAATCCTATAAGACGAGACTAAGATATAAGGTGCTATCCAATAGAATGCATGCATTCTTTTCTCAAACAAAATAGTTCAAGTACTAATTTGCGTACTACTCTATTTATTTTCAAAGGATAAATTGCTCAAGGGCAAGTGAGGCCAAAGTGAGTAATTGAGTTGAGAAATAAGCATATCAGGTGGGCATTCTTTTCAAAATGTGACTTTTAGCATGAATATGCGAAATTTTCTATACATGTTTGTCATGCCATGTTTTGCTTTTACGAATACCTATCTGCTTGGCTATGCCAACTATGTTAAATCGAATTCGGGTCCCAGTAGGGCCGCAAACCCTACTCGAACTAGTGTACACATATGGGGATCGTGAGCTAGCTTTCGAGTTGGTCGGTCCAGTGACCGTCGTGGAATGTGGCCACATTCCCGGTTCACATACGTTTCAGATATGGTATCTATGTTTATGTGATTGCGCAATCAATTTTATGAAATTAAAGGAAATTTTAGTGATTCGGGCCCTTTTAAATAAAACTCCGTGTTCACTCAACTGTGGCTGACAAAATTTTAATGAAACTTATGATTTTTGGCAATATGTCCACTGAGTATATCAAGTACTCAGCCCTGCATGTTTCTTTTCTAAAGTGCAGGTTGAACGTGAACGAGGGGGCGAAGGTGTTGAGAAATGGTATTAATAAGTAATAATAGGTAGCCAAAGGAAGTGTGTCTTCACACATACTTCTTTGTCTTGGTCTCTTCCGCTACAGTTGGAATTTTGTACTAGGAGCTTATAAACCTAGTTGACGTACTCTGATTTTTGTTTTGCCATGTATCACTTTCGCTTTTCGAAACTAATGTTTGAAATTGACTTCCTATTTATGCTTACCTCATTTATCTTCAAGTTTATTTAGTCACGATATAGCCATGCTCACCATTACTAGGGAGATGTGGTCGTGACACCGTGCCGTCAAGAAATGAGACTATTAATGGTGGACTTAGAGATATAAATCTATTCCTCAAGTAAATATTTGATTCATGTTTCGTGGAAAGATACTAAATTTCGAATTTACCTCAGACGTCCCATTTAAACGCCACGTTTATGGCATGCACTGGATGACACCCCACGTGCAGATGAAGACATTGACGAAATATTCTAATAAATTATTTCATACTTTTTCACTAATTCATTGATATATAACAGCACTTGAAAAAACTGTTTTGCATATTTTGGTAGTTGGTAGGGCTTCTCTACATTACCACTAATAACATTGATTAGAACAATTCAAAATTGAGCTTCGAAAACTAAGTAAATGTTTAGATCTCAAAACCCATTAATTAACAGTATTAGACACTAAATAATCAAACGTGAGTTTATTGAACTGACGTGGAATGCTGAAATTTCGAGGAAATTTTTAGTAGTATTTAATTTAAGAATTAAATATACAACGTCATACTTGGTTCACTACTAACATAGGAAATTCAACTTGATATATATTCATAAAAATAGCAAACTAACGTAAAATCACGAATTTAGGTAAAGTTCTCATTTGTTCCATCATAATTGGACTAAAAATCATAACTTTAACGTTTTTCTCAACTTTTTCACGAGCTATAATTTGGGAAAAAAAATGAATTTGATTTGATCTATCAATGACTTAGTTCACAATTCAATCATGTCATCAATTTTAAACACAATGGTTCTATCGCAATAGAAAATGTCAAAACAATGTTAAATTTTTTATTTTTCACGATCGATCGTAATTTGACATGGTTATCCTGACAATTTACTATTGTAAAAACAATTTAAAATTGGAGACACATAAATATTAAATACACCTAGTATGGAGGTATACACTCCATATTATAGAGAATAGTTTAAGCAACGAAACGACAAAATAAATTAACATGTGATGAAAACTGAATAAATATTCAAATTACAAGAACCTTCACCGCAACTACTTTGTAAGTATTTTTATTTGAAATGCGTCAGCTTTCTCTCCGATCAGTATACTGTATATATATACATATACTCAACATATTCTCACTCTCACACACACACTCAACACAAAATCTATACTGCATAATCATCTGCTACAAAATATTAATCATGGAACAAATAATTGAATCACAAAATGCATCAGAATTCGACTGTGATTGGCTCCACGCCATCCAAAACTATCTCCTCGGCGACTCCGATTTCCCCCTCGATTTCGAAGCCAACGCATCCCCGCTCAGCGACGACGACGTTTCGCAAATGGTCGACGAGCTTCTGTGCGACGACGGCGCCGGAGAGGTCGCCGCGCCTCCTCCTCCTCGGCCGGCGGTGGAGTGGAAGCGGTACAAAGGGGTGAGGCGGCGGCCGTGGGGGAAGTTCGCGGCGGAGATAAGGAATCCGGAGAAGAAGGGTTCGAGGCTGTGGCTGGGGACGTACGAGACGCCGGAGGAGGCCGCCGTGGCTTACGATCGAGCCGCGTTCAGGATGCGCGGCTCGCGGGCCCGGGTCAACTTCCCGCACCTTATCGGGTCGGGCATTCCGGAGCCGATCCGGGTCACTAAGAGGAAGAACGAGGATTTTAATAATGCGTCGCGGTCGGGGAAGAAGATCAATTGTGTTGAATAGGATTAGGGTTTTGCTTAATTTTGTGTTAATCCTAAACTACGAATTTGCTTAATTCGGTCTTGAAATTTTTTGCATACCGAAAAATTCACACAATAAACAAACACTTGTTGCGTGAGTATTCTCTGGTTATCGAAGATTAAACGATTTTAATTGGAGATAGCTTCGTGGCCTCTAGTTAATTTTACTCTGCCACCCAATCCATAAAACCTAAAGTTAATTTGGTGTGTGTATGAGTTGACCAAGTGGTAGAAAGGTTAATGCTTGAGGCCAAAGGTCTCAACTCAATTTTGTTTTGGGATACAAACGTAATATAGCATTAAATATCAATAATCATGTTTAATAGTTGAAGAGATGATCTAATTTGAATTTGTATTAGCTGGAGCAGCTAGATCAGATGACTGGCAGTAGTTAACTGCTGTCGGAAAATAAGAATTGATTAATGCATATTATGATGGCATTCGATTAAATAATTTAATTGATGAATGATTGGGAATTTAGGGTAAGCTAAAGATGCGATGATCATAAACTTACAATAATGAAAATATATACTAGCTCGCTATATTTTTAAGTGTCATGTTTAGCTTTTATTTTCTTGTTTCCTAATAAGTGTCCCATTTCAAAAATTAAAAGCCATTCTTCGCATCCCTAATAATGAAGAAGTTGACTTGTTTGAATTGTTGAATATACATCTTATTAAGAGGTGTGACATGATGGATAAGCTGGTAATAATTGAAAAGTTCACAATATATGATAACAATATTTTATTTATAAAATAAAATAACACATGTTTAAATTTACTGTATATATTGTATGAGAATAGTAATTTTATAGACTAGTCTTGGAAGTTGGATTGAAGATTCTCCCTGTCCAAGACTCAAATTTTTTTTAATATCCAAACCACGTTTTGTACATACGTGTATAAAAGAGCATATAATTATTTATTTTTTTATATTATCTATGTAGACAAGCCCACCTCCCATACATTCCAATATTGTTATTAGTTCACAAATAATTGAACGTAACAGTACATAATTAGAACGTGCTGAATCTACAATAAAATATTGATTACAAGAAGCTCAATCAGAACATTCCCCTATTACATATGAATAAATTTCTTCATTAATTATTTCCTGATTAATTTTTTATTATGAAGGATGACTTCTTCAATGCATGGCTGATTCTCTAGAATCGCCTTCTCATCGTCACTTGGTCTAAAAAAGAAAAATGTTCGTGATGTGAAAATAAATTTAGAAAATGGGATAAATAATCGATTATATTCCATCTGTAGCGTTTTAACAAATATACATAAAATTGACCCTGGATTTAGCAGGAGACAATGTGATACTCCAAGGAAAGTTTCCGCTAACAAGGATTTTGCTTGTCGTGGAGAAAAGAGTTGAGTTTGTTTTTTTTAAATAAATGAGAATCAATAATGATTTTTATCTAACCTTGTGATGACTCGAACCCTCAATTTATTGATTAGAAGAGAAATGTTTTACCAACTGAAATTTGCGGATATAGTTTACACACAATGCTTCCATTAGAATTGTTAACTGGGCCGAGTTGACCCAGCCAACAAGGCCCAGTCCTGATCGGCCTGCCCTTTAGTAAAACTAAGTGGACCTAAGCAAGCCTTATAGGATGAAATGGACCCTAATTGGGTCATTTTTCAAACTCAGGCGTAGCTCGGGCCCTAGACTACTAGAAAGGCAAAAACTCAGCCAAGTTCAGACTCAAATAACACCCACAACTACAAATCCTTTTATAATTATTCCCCTTCTAATCTTAACATAATTTTAATTATATTTATTTCAAATAGTATACTTCCTCTGTGTCAAGGTAGTTGATGCATTTGTTTTGAACATGAGATATAAGAAACTGATGTTTAAAAGTTTAAATGAGAAGAGAATAAATCAGGAGAGCGAATAAGTATGAGAGATAAAATGAGGGTAAAGTAGGAGAAAATATAAGGTTATTTGTCAAAAAAGGAAACGACTCAACTACCATGAGACTATTTGAAAAGGAATACTCCCAACGTCCATAAAAAAAATCTCATTTTGCCATTTTTGGATATCCACAAAAAATAGTCTCATTTCTTAAAGTGGAAAGTTTATTTTTCATACTTTATCCACTTTTTCTCCCTCTCTCTTACTTTACATGCTCTTTCTCTTTCTATCTTACTTTACCAATTTCTGTATGAAACCCGTGCCGTCCATAATTAAGACTATTTTTTGTGAACGGAGGGTACAACTCAACTACTTTGGGACGGAGGAAATTTTAAGAGTATATTTTAAAATTGTCTTAGACAATTGCAATATGGTAATTTAAATCTAAATATTTAATCTAAAAATATTGATGTAATATTTCATATAATTCTAAAATCATCCAATTAATATATATGAATTATAAATAAATATATAAAATTTTATATATAGTTTAATCTTCTAAATGTAATTATTTTTATTTATAATATCTAATACTACAAAATTTAAAATTATGTAAAAAAATTAATAAAAATGTAAAAAAATAATTATCTAAACAATCGTCCATGTGCGACGCACTTGGTCAGTGGTCCTTGTCAGGGCCGAGTCTGAATTTATAGAAAGAAACCCAACCCAACTCATTTCGCTGGTGGGTCTTGGCTCGGTCGGCCCAACCCATTTGACAACTATAGCTTCCATTAAGTTGGTTGTTGTGTTAGTTAATGTTACAAGAAAAGGATGAGATGAACACACCAATCCAAAAACATTAAGCGTGTGGTTGATACACTAAATTGAAAATAAATGAAATTTTATGTAATTGAATTGGAAATAATTGAATTAGAATCAAATTCAAAATCCCTTGTTTGGTAGAATGAAATACAGAAATTGAATTTTAAAAATCATACACGCATACAATACACACGTTGGATCTGATTTTAGATATATTAATTTCTTAAATAGAAAAATTGACCCAAGTTATACTTTGGGTCAAGGGAATTCCATTTATTCATATATATGGAGCTTCCTAAACAAATTTATTACTATGAATTAAGTTCTCTATCTTTCCCGATATATTATTCTGTTTCAAATGGAAACGACAATACTTATTATTTACATAGCTCAATATATGGAATTAATTTCCCGATATACTATGAATCTGATTTAAAGTGTATTAATTTCTTGGATAGAAAACTTACCCGAGTTGTACTCTGAGTCAAGGTAATTAAACTAGGTTTTAAGATGCATGTAGCTCAATTTATCGAATTGAATAGGATTTGGCAAAAGAGAACAAAACTTTTTGCCGCTGATTTTTTTAAATACAACCTTACTAATTTAGCTATCATCTTGAAAACGAATTTCCTCAAAAATGTCATAGATATGGAACTCCCTAAACAAATTTATTATGGAAAGAAGAGAGTATTTCTTTTGAGATAAAGGTAGTAAAAATAAAAGAAAAATGTTTTGGAGACATAATGTCTAAGACATAATGAGGTTAAAGCAGTAATTTTGTATTATATTGTGTTTATTATTAAATTAATGCTTTACATGTATACTATTTTACCCTTAATGGTATAAAAGGTATGTATGACTTCAATTAAGGAAGGTGTGTGTCTTAATGAGATTTGTGCCTAGCAATTAATTAAATTTCAAAGATTTTTAATTCATTTTTTTATTAAGTTTTCTCTCCTCTTCTCTAATTATAAGTCTATCAATAAATTCTCTCTTTTTTCTCACATTATAATTCTCCATCAATAAATTCTCATTTTCTTTTTCTCCAAGTATAGTTTTACATCAACAACTTATCTCTTTTCCAATTTGCTCATTTCTAATTTTCTATAACAATAAAAAATTTATTTATATCATTTTATCACATACAAATTAAAATATGCATTTGATTAATTCCCTTTGCTTTGTCTCTTCACAAAATTAATACTACTAACTTTTTATTCATTAGAACAAAATTATTTATTTATGAGAATAGTAACTTTATTTTCAAAATAGTAACTTTTATTTGCAATAACAGTAACTTTTATTCCCAAAACATTAACTTTTATTTACAAGGATAATAAATGTTATTCATAAGAATAATAAATTTTATTTATTGGAACAATAATTTCATTTAACTAGAACTATAACTATTACTCCATCCGTCCCCAAAGAATATGCACTTTGGGGTCGACACGAGTTTTAATGTAAAATTGATAAAGTAAGAGCGATGTAGAGAGAAAAAGTAATTAAAGTATTGTTAGTGGAGAATGAGTTCCACCTCATTAGAGAGAAATGACTTTCCAAAATTAGAAAGTGCATATTGTTGTGGGAAGGACTAAAAAGGAAATAGTGTATATTCTTGTGGGACGGAGGTAGTATTTGTTACAATAATGCTTTTATTGATTTAATATTTTATTAATTAAAATGATTATATTTTAAACAATTACAATCTCTTGTCAAATAGCAAAAATAAATAACTTTTTTCTGCAATAAATAACTTTTATTTGCAACAAACTAAATTAGTAAATTTATATAGTATTAAACACTATTTTTTCATAGTAAATGTAAATTTTATTCCCAATAACAATACTCTTTATTCTATGGTGAAGTATAGTAAATAACAAGCTCTCTATCTATCCAATAGACCAAAGGATTTGAGTCATCACATGTTAAATAGAAACATATTATTGATCCTTTTAAAATAATAAATTTTATTCAAAAACAATAACTTTTCTTGAAAATATCAACACAGTGACATTAAAATATCAACACAGTATATTGAAATGTCAACAAAATTATTTATTGTCATTTTAATGTCACTGTATTGACATTTTTAATTCACTGCATTGATAAGTTATCAGAGTTTGCAACTTAAGAAAGCCTCCCATGTAACAAAAGCTATAGAAAATAACACAAAAAATAAGATAACGCAAAAATTCTTCATCATAATAACTATATTATTTTATTATAAAATTCAAATTTGAAGAAGAAAAATGTTTTAATTTTTATTTTTTTCATATATTAAAATAAATTATTTCATTGTTGTATATTTAGAATATTTTTAAAAAAAGAACAAGATATAAAAGAATAGTAGTACTATATTAAGTTATCATTATTTTATAATTAAATATAACATTTTAGTTATATAGTGTGTTAATTAATACTACTATAATGATAAATTTATAATCTAAATTAATATTTTTTAAATAAGTATTAAATTAGCATGACATAAGTATATATATACATATGATTTTTTTGAAATCCATTTATAACTTTAATGCATGATTCACGTTTATCTCTAATAAATGACCATGCATTTAGATAAATGTATTTAATTTGATACAATTTTCCTTAACTAGATATATATCCATTTAATATGATATTAGGGTAGATTAGTCACAATATAAAATATAGTTATGGCAAAGTGACATAGGGGCATTATGTCTCTAAATCACTACCCAAAATAAAATTGAACGCACCTTAAAATAAAATTAATATTGAACGCGCTTATTATAATAAGTCAAATCGTTTGAAAATGATTAGCCGCACAATATGTATATCAGATTAGATAGAAAATAAAGTCTTAGTTTAAGTAAGATATTTCCTCTCTAATTAATACTCCTTACTAGTTCTTACTAAGTTTGAATAAAAATTTTGGGTTTAATCAAAATTTTGTATCGTTTGATTTATTCTTTTATTACACATCTATTAGATACTACAATATATACACCTGCAATTGTATAAAGAATGTAAATCAGTGATTCATTCTAGCTAGCTTTAACTTGCCGTGATGCCTTTAATTAATCTTCAAGTTGAAAAACGGAACACAAATGCTTAATTTTTTAAAATATCCTAAA
The DNA here is from genome assembly GCF_004379255.2 of Salvia splendens. Lineage (NCBI taxonomy): Eukaryota > Viridiplantae > Streptophyta > Magnoliopsida > Lamiales > Lamiaceae > Salvia > Salvia splendens. The sequence goes on along the minus strand of NC_056033.1, from coordinate 3,757,857 downwards.
TACAGAGATGAACACACTAAATCGATTGACCAGAGCAGCATGGTGAAACTATTTTCATAAGGTTTGTTGAGTACAAAAACCGATATTAAGTTTTCAGCTGCATGACAAAACTAGATCTGCATCTCATTATATAAACAGAAAATTTGCTGAGGCAGGCGATAGGAGCTAACACTGTAAATTTTGGAGTCTATAATTATGAATAGAGCAGAAATGCCATGTATCCAAAAACTGGCAGGGCATGTGACCAATTCAGCCTAGGATTGCCATTAACCATACCTCCTCAACCGATCGGATGTCGTCTCCTGCAAACAATAAATCCAAATAAGGCATATAAACAGAAATCACTTTGAGGAAGATGATGATCAGAAACCGTATAACTCGCCATAATCCCAACTAATCCCATGCTTGCTTATTGCTAGTACTTGATAAACATAACAGGGATTCTGATGATGCAACATGTTTGGTATTATGTGCTTTAAAAGGGAAGGGAGATGTGGAGTTTAATTGAGCTAAGGATTATTTGCACATTATGCCAGTAGGAGAACCCTAAAGCCGAAGTATGGATTCCAACAGGTACCTCTTTTGGCGGCTACGATCTTCCTCAAAGTCCATCACTCCACCATGTTCAGAAAAGATCTCTTCATGCCCTCGGAAGTCAATGTCGGCCTGCTTACAATTGGTAACTTCTGCCACATCGTAAGACACGTCGACCAACAAATACAGAGACTGTATATAAACTAGTTCTTATACAGATAAAAGTAAGATTTAGAAATAGCATCAAACATATAAGTGAGATGGATACCAGACTAACCTAACACATACATGTCACTGTTAATTGTCAGCTTTAGAAAATAAATTAATAAACTAATCTGATAAGCGGCATAAGCCCAATGTATGTATGCACATATCTGGTTAATCAAAGTCTCCAGTTGGAACAGTTGACTGTCTCATATATAGGGAGCTTTTGTGTGTACATGATAACCAAGCATCAGAACGCACACAGCATGCAACAAAAAAAACAATAGTGAGCAGTACAAGTAAAATGATAAAGTTCACTACAGACTGACCTTTAAAGATAGTGTTTTCTTCACTTCCTCAGCACGCTCTTCTACTTCTTTTGCGTGCTTCTTGTCTATCTCACTCATAGCATCTCCCCATTTTATCTTCTCTTGAATTGAAACCAGAAGATTTTCTGACGTAGACAGCCTATGAATGGCAAAAACAAGATATAATAGAATTTTAAGAAGCTAAATAGTCAATAAAAAAATCCATATTCATACACCCCTCTGATGAGTCAAAAATATAAATCAAACAAGAAAATTCGATGCTTTAAAGATAAATCATTCACCAGTTTGATAACGTTTGGATCATCCCACCCAATTGTCCAGGTCTAAGATCCCTGCCTGCTGCAAATTGCACCTATAAATACACCAACAGTCATATTAAAAAATGAATTACTCCAAGTCAGGTAAGAACCTGAGCAACATTAGAGTTTAACCGCACAAGTATGGAAGGAATACCTCAAAGCATCTTCTCAACTGATCCAGCTTTCCTCTGACTATGCCCTGTCCATATACCAGCAACAGGTTAAAGATTATCCACACAAGTATGTTAGGAATACCTTTGTTTAGGGGTGGGTATCTTTGTTTTGTTTTGATTTGTTTTTTTTTTTACTTTTTAAAAATGATATTTTCCAGTTTTTCTTATTACTTTATCACTATGACAAAACAAGTATTTTTAATATTATTTCAGTTTTTTAATTGTTTTATTTTTTTATTAGTATTAAATGTTATTCAGAAATACATAGTTAATGGAGTATTAAGGATTAATATATTTACTATAACTAAATAAATAATTATGTGTGAATAGTTGAAAATTATCAAATTCTATAATATAAAATAATACTCCCTCCGTTCCGTAGTAACGGAGGCGTTTCTTTTCGGCACGGAGATTAAGAAAAATTATGTTGGTGAGTTAAGTAAAGGGAGAATAAAGTGGAAAATGAAAAAGGTAGAGAGATGAAGAGAGAAAAAAGTAAGAGAGAGTAAAGTAGGTGTGGAAAAATGTGTTGACTTTTAATAAAAAGGGAAATGACGCTATTAATATGGAACATACCAAAATGGCAAAATGACTATATTACTATGGAACGGAGGGAGTAGTATAGACTAATAAATATTAATATTCTATTTTAAAAAGTGAATATAACTAAAAAATGTAGATAAACAGAAATGTTGGCAGTGGGGATCGAACTCAGGTCGCCATTATGCCTAAATGGCACGACACCACTAAGTGACGAACTTGAATTGTTCAAATTCGGCCCAGGAAATATATCTTGAAAACCGCCAATGCTATTAGCGTGTTTAATCACGCCGATGTGGCGTGTATTACAGAAAGAAAAAGAAAATATTCCCTTTAAAGGGAACTTTTTTCCATACCCACCCCAAAATCAAATTTTTCCTTATAAGTAACAGGGTATAAAGTATAAACAAAGAAAAAACTTACCACATACATACAGTCGTTAATGAGAAAGTCTTCTAACTGGCGAACATTGGCAACGTCCAACTCCTGCATCAACGTATCATATGGCAATACCTAGACAAAGGTCAAGAAAAATGCTCAAGAACCATATCATTAGGAAAAGGATGAAATAAAAAAATTCATAGCCAAGGATAACACTGACATGATTTACATAAGATAATTTTTTTTGAAAATCATCGAACTGGCTTATTAACAGAATACCTATTATATCTATTTCTATCATACAAATTATCATTCTAATCTATAGAGCTAAAGAATAATACAATAGGCAAGTTGAGGAAATTGCACCCTTACACAACACAATATGAATTAGAAATGCCAGTTTTGATACTAGCAACGAGAGGAGCCAAAGCATAATAGCAGGAAACAGCCAGGTAGATACATATGGCCCCTGAGACTTATCAATAAACACTAGCCCCAGTATGTAAATGAAGCTATGAAGGTTACGAAATTAATCAGCATATTACGAAATCGTGCAAAATCTCATAATTGATAAATCATTCTAATTTCAATCACTAAATTTGTGCAGCCCTTTTTATGCCACACCATCTTGCTCTGTCCAAATTCTACGATTACAAATATCCCTTTCCGATTTAAGAGGAGATGCTCACATTTGCAAACATATCTCTAACATTTTACATTAACAAGCACTTGCAGAATACTGAAAGTATACCTTGTTAGTCTCTGCCAGAGTAAGTACAGTCAGCTGCTTCAATTTGAGGACTTGATCAGGTTTCAATTGTGGAAGACGACTTGCAGTAACTGTCCCACAATAGAGAGCATAATGTTCATTCAGGGAAGATAACAACTCCATAACCCCATGTGAGGCTGAGACTATATACCATATAGTAATAGAAGGGAGGGAAGCCCACACTATCCTTCATGTGCAAGACAACAAAATACTTGAATCATTCGGAGAGCTTTTAACAAGGTTTAAATAGATTGCTAAGTGAAAATATATAATGCTGGCTCTAGTCAGTAGTCCACCCACCATCAACTTTGAATCAAAATAGTCAGCTAGGAGAAGAATGATGATAGCTAATACAATTATACAGAAGGACTGTAAGCTTACTCTTATATTCACTCCATGTACCATATGCAAACATGCGAAGCACGTCAAGGAAGGCACTATTCTCAGTCCCTTCTAGCTGCAGATAACTCCACACATTAGAGAATGGGGCGAAAAAGATACACAAACACAAACATACATGCATACATGCATAAATATCCAAGAAAAGTTAGCAATACTACCATGTTGAAAAAAATCAACAATTTGATGTGAATATTTTCAGATTCGGGATATCAATTAATAAAGCTGAAAGAGAATGATAAACGATAGTTGTTTAAAAATAATCATTCCCATGTTCTTTCTCTCATGAAAACTTCATTCCAACATCTCTTATAACAAAATCAAATATTATGACACCATATCCCTGGTAGAGAAAAACAAACAAGAAACAGTTGATTAAAAGAAAACACTGAAATTGAAATGTAACACATACATATAGTGATAATACAAACTCCGAGGCTCATAAGCATCATGATATCAAGCAGAACTAATGTGAATCTTAAATGCAGCATAAAGATATACTCAGCAACAATAATGTGAAGCATTTGTCCCTTTTTAAAGAGGCTAAGTGTGATAATCATCACTCTACTTAAATATTTTGTAGGAGTATTTATTTGCTATGCATTCTAGTATGGCTCGGAAGCATGATCGCGAAAAGAATTTTCCAAAAATGAGAATTATAAAGAGATTATTAGCGAAAAATGTAAACCAGGATGGTTTGCGCCTCTTCTTATACAGCCTATACTGACAAGACCCATTGGACAAGCTCCATAAAGCACGATTGCATTATCACAAAATAATTAAGGGATAGTGCAAAAACATCCCCTCACAGTGATAGTCTGAGGCCATATCTAAGTGGAAACCCTGAGAACCCAAGAATACAACACCTACTATTTACTGTCAAAATACCAAGAACGTTAATATAACAGTAAGAAGTATGATTTGTACCTCTATGACGTTAGGGGCGGCGAGAATCTCTGAAAAGGCAAAGAGGGAAGGATGGGAAGTTGCCTCTACGATGAGGCTCGATAGCGCCGAGCCCTGCAGAATGGATGCCTTCTTCAAGAAGTAGTCAATGTGCTCCGCTTGCTGTTGCTCAATGTCCATATTCACAGCGCCAAATTTCTACTGATGCGCAGAAACTTGTGAAATCACATAAAACTACTTGTAGTAATCGCCTTTACTTGTATAAATAAAGTTGCCACCGTATATGATAGCTGAATGGAAATTCAGTGTTTAATTGATCGCGATTAGGGTTTAGGAATTTAGAGAAAAATTTCCCCCTTTCTTCATAAAAAAGAAATCATCGGAAGTGGTTTCCATTCCTTCTTTGAGACGGAGGAAGTTTTCCTTCGAATTCTCTCTTTAGGAAATGCCAATTCGGCCCCTTAACTATGACAAATTATCACTTACATCCTTCAAAAATTGTTACGTGAAATAGCCCCATTATTTGGGCTATTTATAAATAATAGCAAGGCCCAAATAATAGAGCAGGCCCGTATAAATAGTGTTTGTTTTCACCTGAAATGTCATTCAATTTTAATGAAACCGCCAAAAGACGTACTCGCCTTTTTTCGCATTCCCTCTCAAAATCCTTTGTTCAAATACGAAGGCGACAACCGTCGAAGACCACTGCTCCATCTGCTGGATCAATGTTGGAAATTGAGATACAAACTTGTCGGGCGAAAATTACACGGAAAATAAAACAATGAAGATTATACAGAAATAACTGAAAATTATACGGAAAAATCTGTGGAAAGCGGTAAGCTGAGTCGAAGAGTCCTCTTTCCGCAAGACGAGATACGCCCCGTTAGTGCTCTCGGTTTGGCGTGTCGTCCCCAAAGATAAAACGGCTTCGTCTTTGAAGTAGCAGCACCGCTAGCAGCAGAGCTCCGACGAACGGGAGTAAGGCGGGGCAGAGCTTCGACGGGAAGATTATGCAGAGAGGGAGAGAGCGTGTATGCAAGAATACTTGTGTATGTTCTATTTATGTGTGCACTAGCCATTGGGAGCTGAAGAAACACGACACACCTGGACATGCTACACGACGGGATACACCATGGACCGTCGGGGAGCTTTTGTCTCCTGATATACGTCCGGGTCCAGCGGGACCTTTTGTCTCCCGTTATGCTTCGGGGGTCCAGCGGGAACATGACTTGGACCAGGACCCGTCGGGGATAGCGTGGAGTTTGGGTGGTCTAAAAAGAACAAGCGAGGCTTGAACCACGCTCAACGCCCGGGTCACGGTGCGCGGCTTGCGGGTCACGGTGCGCCGGGAACATGACTTGAACATGACCTAAACCCAATTGCCAAGGCACCCGGCACCCGGTGCGCGGTTCGCGGCTGGCGGGCGGGCGGCTGCGGCGAGCGCGTGCACGTGTGTGGGCTCCGTCACCTGTCTTATTCCACGATAATCATTACACATAATAATTCATCTTATTAAATACTTTATTAAAGAAGTTTATCATCCCCTGTGGGATAATTAACATTTAGTTATCTAATCCCTTAGTTTTTCCCATAGCTCATTTCTAGCTTATTGTGACTACCTTTAATATATTATTTCTCACTCACCGGGAATCGGATTTGAGAAAATGAATATACTACGGTCATCTACTCGGAACGTAGATCGACGCTATTGCATTTAATTTCACAAAATTAAATGTCTTGTAACATTTATTATTAATCAAAGTCATTTGACCAAGCACGATTCCAACAATCAATGTATGATTTTCTTCTCGATTTACTATCAGCTGTATGTAAATTTTAAGATCAATGCGCATTAGAGTATTTGGGATCTAGCATTGAAAAATATAATTGCATTAGACTGTTTGTAACCATGCCTCAGAAGAGATAACCAGTAGTTATTTTTTGGTGTGATCTACAATTCTAGAGGTTTTATTCAGCTAATTAGATTGCTATGTGTAACATATAGTATTACTCATATTTTGTTGTTGTTTTGCTTTGCATGCCATAGGTGGTGAACAGTATTTTCATTGTTTCGGAGGTATGTGGCGTCTCAGAAGGTTATTGTATCAGTTTCATGAGCTCAGCTCAACATTGAATGATAATGCAAATATTGTGGCAGGACTCAGGAGACAGCTCCAGGTTTGATATTTTTCATGTACCAGGGCAGGGCGTGGCTTATTTTTCTTTTTATTTCATACTTTACTAATTACGCATTAAAACTCATGTCATCTCCAATTAGCATATTTCTATGCGACGGAGGGAGTATTTACAGGCATTTCAACAGTAAGTTTCATTTATCAACTGCAACAGTAAGTTTCTTTTATCAACGATGTAAAATGAAAGAAACTTTTGGGATACTAAGACTTTATAACTTCTTAGGCCACCTGCAACCATCACGTGGGTGGCCCGTAATCCGTCACTAAGGGATGAGACGGCGGCGTGACGCGTTGCAGCGCCCCGTCTCGTTCCCAGCCCGCCACACGTTCCATCCCACCGTGACGGATGGCGAGACGTCTCACCACGCGCCAAGGCGACGTGGCGCGCTCCGGCGCCATGCGTGACGCCCACTCGCCGACCCGCGAGTGGGCATCGTCACGCTGACGCAATAAATCATTTTTTTAAAATTCGAATTAAAAAAAATTTTAAAAAACGAAAAACGGTAATATTCCCGTTTTTTCTTTTTTTTTATTTTTTATTTTTTACTCTATAAATATTACCGTTTTTTCCTATAAAATTGTATTTTAAATTATGTAATTTTTATTTTTTTAGGATTTTAATTATGTGTTTTTTTTTAAATTCTAAGTTGTATTTTTATTTTATGTTGTAATTTTATTTTATTTTTAATTAAGTGTGTTTTTATTAATTGAATTTGTTGGAAATAAAAATAAAAATAAAAATGAAATTGAATGAATAGTAATTTAAGGGACGGTTAAGGGACAGATAAGAGATGGAGGGTTGCAGATTCCGTCCCTTAATTAAGAGATGGAGTAAAAAAGTACGGTGGGGCCCATGAATAGTAATTTAAGGGACGGATAAGTGACAGCGTTGCGGATGGCCTTAGAGGTCTATCCCCGTATCAGTACGGAATGGAGTTGACGAATACTTCCATCTAAAAGAGTTGTAAATTAATGCTGTAAAAACTTCTAGTAGGTTTGGAACTATGCAATACACACTTTTGGAAAGTTTCACTTATATGTGGAGATTCCAATTCCAAGTATCTAGTGGCATAAGGACAGCATCTTGTTTTGGTTCCATGCTACAAGGAAGTATCTTTGCTGAAGTCGTAGTGGTTGTTTTTGCATTCTTATATCCTCCTTTTGTTATTCATCTCTTATTAGGATGCGAATAAGCATTAATGCTAACTAAGTTCAAAGAATGCTACATGATGCAACAAATATATGTTTTTGATCATTTTTGACCTATCTGAGGCAAAACTATGTTTTGAATAGTATACTTTGCTACTGTTTGGCATAGGATGTCAGTGTCTTCAGTAGAAGATTGCTAACCAAAGATCAAGACTTGAAGAGCTTACAATAACGCCAAGGAAAATAGTTGAATCAGCCAGGGATGGTAGTCAGAACCAAGCCCTGCACAACTTTGTTTTTTTGCTAGAAAATTGAGTGAGATATTCTGACTACACATTTTCTATTTCAGCCTTAGATCCGTTTCTCGTTACACACGAGAAATATGTAAGAAGAGAGATCCATGTTGATACTTGAGAATAGAAAGAGATGTATATAGGTACTATAATGCAATGAAGGCCGAAGCACGTGAAGCAACTATGGTGGGACTGCTGTCTTTGAACCGTTTTCGTTAGTCTTTATGTGTGGGATCCATCGATAAGATCATTTCCCTTTTTTTGCTAGCTGGTTTGCAAATACAACGTGGTAGGGACCCTTAATTTGGAGCACAGGAAAGTTTGTGTGGAATCCTCCATTTCCAGTTTAAGAGGTATTTCTCTCTTTTCCCAACAACCCTTTGATTGGTAGATGAGGCTATTTATTGGCATCACTGTACAGATTGCTTTGAGTTCAAGAGAGAAGGATTAATATCAATTCATATCTCAATCTTTTGTCCCTTTTAAAACTTGTGGATCTTTTTAATAATATGTAGGAGTATTAATATGTCATGGAAACAAAAGGTTGAATTTTGAATCTTCAAATTAATAACTGAGGGTTTTTGAAGTTTCTGGCTTGCATTCTAAAATTGTAAAGGAGATTTTCCAAAGCCCTAAATCACTTTTGAATTTCAAAAGACTGTCAATTGTTTTATGATGGAATTGCTACACGTTAAAAAGGTTGAGGTATCCAAAGGTTGGGATATGAACAAAAATGATGGAAGGGGGCTACAGTTGCATACTACATAATCTTTTGAGGTGTGATTGGCAAATTAAATTTGTGGGGCTGGGCCATTTCTTGCAATATATGGCAGCTGTGCCAATTGGCAACAAAATTAATGCTGACAAAAGAATTTATTTTAGAGGTGGGGGCTGAGGCACTTTCATCTTTTTAGGTTGGATAAATAAGATTTAGTTCCATCATTTTTTCTTTGTGTCATCTTCTACACCCTACTATTGTTGTTTCTACTCTTGTAGACTAAAATGCTAATAGCAATTCCACTAAGTTGGGCGAGATAGAATTATAAAATAAATGAAACATAGGAAGATTATTGCAGCTTTTTTTAGGTTTGGGTCAGAAATTATTTGGAGGGTTTCTGGCCTTTCTGTTTTGAATACAGTTTCTCTTCATTGTAGTTTGCAGGTTTGATTATGTGTAGAGTAGTATAGGATAGGTTTGGTGGTTATGTGAAATCTTTTTGTCTTAATTAATGGGTACACTGGGCTGTACTTAGCTGATCAGAGGATCAAAAGCTGAATCTAGATCTCCATAAACAAATTGTTTACTTTGGAATGGCTTTCTATGTTTAAGTAAAAGCTTAGGGTGCTATATTGTTTATTTTGCTGCACTGTAAATAATATTGGATGCAGTGTATTTAGGGCTTAGTACAAAAAATTAGTACTCCTAGTGTTTGAATTGTTTGGATGAGTACCAAGGATGTATAATTTGGATTATAAAAATACTAAAAGCATCCACAACCGTGCTCTTGCCAACGAGCACGGTTGTGGGCTCAGCCCCACTTTTTCTGTCTGCTCTTAGGCAAGAACACAAAACGCACAGTCGTGCTCTTCCGCAAAGACGAGCACAAGGGCCCCACCATTCTATTATTCAATTTGAATAAAAACATTTCAACAAAATTAAAATACATTAAAAATCTCCGGAATAATATTACAAATTACAAAAAAATAAAAATTACATAATTAAAATCCTAAAAAATAAAAATTACATAATTAAAATCCTAAAATTTAAAAAGTATGTAATTAAAATCTTAAAAACTAAAATTTACATAATTAAATTCATAAGTGACTGAATTTCGTCCAAATGGATGCTGAATGTGTGTATTTATAGATGGCTTTGGGATTAAATTTTTTTAAAAAAAAATTAAAAAAACGGTAATAAAACGACTATATTTTTTGGAATCCGATTTTTTTTTTTTAATTTTTGGTATTATTTTTGATTTTTTTAAAAAAAAAATGCCAACGGCCAATAGAAACACGTCACGTTGCCCTGCTCGTTGACACGGACGTGCTCTTAGCTAAGAGCACGTCCGTGCCAGCAGCAAGAGCGCAGCGGCGGACAAGCATGTCCTTGCCGCTACGGACGGAGAGCTTGTGCTCACCGTTGCAAATCCAATATATTCTTTCTATTTCCATTAATTGGCTTGATTTGATTCGATTCGACTTAGGTTTTAAGAAATTTAATAAAGCGTGAATAAAAAAAATTAGTTAAATGTGGATTCTAAATTATAGTAATAAAAAATATGAATTAATGGAATTTGAGATCAATTCTTATAAATAATAGTGAAAAATAAATGAATAATTATTTACGGATAGACGAAAATAACAAATTCAGTCACTTAATGGCTTATAGAGGGAATAACTTATATGGATTCGTGGTATAAGATTCGAGGGTTTATTAATTTAATTATGTTTTACATAATTTTTCTTGCTATGATTAACTAATTAATGTAAAAGTCATTGAGGGTATACTATGTTTATATTGTGTTTTACAGAATTTTCCTTGCTATGATTAACTAATTAATGTAAAAGTCATTGAGGGTATACTATGTTTATATTGTGTTTTACAGAATTTTCCTTGCTATGATTAACTAATTAATGTAAAAGTTTAGGGGTACACTACATCTATACTGTGTTTTGCAGAATTTTCCTTGCTATAATTAACTAATTAAAATGGGTTACAGTTCAGAATCGCGGTTAAACTAATCCAGTATTAGTTTTTTGAGTTGCAATAATGATTTGATTTGATTGGATAATCTGAAATTCAAAATTTTTTTTGTCGTGAGTATAAGAAAAGGATACAGCGATTTTGATTGATGATAATTGATAAGTTACAAATATTGATTGGGATTTAAATAAAGAATAAAATGAAACGCTAATGGAAGAAATGAAATAATACAAAAGATATGGACCATATAGGGTATAGTTGGAAAAACTTTAACTCGCAAATTTCAACCTATGTTCCTATCAATTCCTTTTTCCTACAAAATAAATAAATTTTAAATAAAAGGATTTCACCCAATATCAACATTCAGCAGTGGGCATATCCACTTTTTTGGGCTTTATGTTTCAAAACTGGAGAACTTTTTGAGAATTTTAATACATCCAAAAGAAAAAAATTGAAAGAAAAATGTGATGAAAGGGGGAATATAGCAAAGCCTTTTAGAATCTTAAAAAAAGGAAAATTTAACTCTCGTTTCAATGCGTAAATTTAGGTTTATGTAAAAATCATCTCTTGAGAAAAGAATATATATTTGTATTTTGCATTTCGAAGAAGGACAGATATAAATACGTTTAATTTTCTAGAATAATAGTACTACTTTCACAAATTCATAATAGAAAATCATTTAATGCGAAAAGCACATTATTCATACAAAGCATATATCTGGACTGACATTACTCATAAATATAAAACAAATAAGCTATTATAGAAATCATATTTCACCTGCTAATACACTTATCGACATATTCTGTGGTAAAAAAAAAAAAAGTATACTGTATATTATAAATATATATTCTTTTCCTCTTTTGATTCCTTGGAATTTTACCACTTGAACCTCTTTTTGACCTCTAGCTGTCAACATATTGAAAATAAAAAATACTAAAAAAATCAGTAAGAAAAAGGGGAAAGGAATTTACCATTTAAGGCCACCCACCCCCACCCCATCAAAAATTAATCTTTACTGTGGAACTTTGTCGCCAACTTTCACTTTTTTTTACAGATGCCTTTGCCCTTAAATTCAAGCTTTTATAATTACTTTACTCTTTTTCTATTAACAAAATATACCATCTTAAATAGAATTATCGGAAAGACAAATAGTAGGATTCCTTCGTTTCTTGTTAACCTTATTAACAGAAACGCTTCTTTTTAGCATGAAAATAAAGAAGATTAAGAATAGTATATTAAACAGATAATAATAAAATAATATAAAATAAAATAAAAGATATGAAGAGATAATAAAATAAAAGAGATAGTTATTTTTTATAAAAAATAGAAATAATTCAATTAATTTAAAATTTTCTAAAAAAATTATACAATTAATATAAAACAGAATAGGATAGATGAATAGGTAATAAAATAAGAGAAATGATTACTTTCTATCAAAAATAAAAAAAAAGAACTCAAATATTTTGAAAATTTTTAAAATAAAAAAAATATAATTCTATTAGAATGGAATGGAGAAAGTATAGTTTTTATAGTATCACATCCTAATAATTAATTACTTACAAATCCACAAAACTCATCATAATACAATATCATCACTACGCATACATCATCACTACGCATACATATTTCTCCAGATTTTGATAATAAATTTTTATTTTCCAGACACACTGTAAATGAAGAAAAATAGAAAACAGAGAAATGATTCTCCTCTCCTTTAAGTAGTGGTGTACTAAAGAGTAAAGTAGTGTGTGTAACTGTGTGAAGAAAAAAAGCTCACACGGATGGGAAATCAACTGTCCATCGTCTCAATCTCCCCTCCACCACCGCTAGTCTCTCCATAATCGCCGCCTCTCTCCGCCGTCCCCTCCCGTCGGAGCCAAAAAAATGGGTTGCGCGGCGTCGAAGCTGGACAACGAGGACACGGTGCGGCGGTGCAAGGAGCGGCGCCGCCTGATGAAAGAGGCCGTCCACGCCCGCCACCACCTCGCCGCCGCCCACGCCGACTACTGCCGCTCACTCCGCATCACCGGCTCCGCCCTCGTCACGTTCGCCTCCGGCGAGCCCCTCGCCGTGTCCCAGCACGCCCCCGCAGTCTTCCTCCGCACCCCTTCCTCCACCGCCGCCAAACCCCCTCCTCATCGCAGCCCCTCTCTCCACCCCCCTCCGCCCCCGCCCCCGCCCCCTATGTCCACCGCCTCCTCCCACCGCCAAGAACCACCGCCGCCGCCGCCGATGCGGCGGAAGAAGCCTCTGAAAGTGCCCCACATCCTCTCCGATTCCAGCTTCACTTCTTCCCCACCACACGACTTCAATTACAACGCGAGAGCTCACTCGACCTACTCCACCACACCCTCCCAAACCTCCTCCGTTTGGAATTGGGACAATTTCTACCCCCCTCCCTCTCCCCCGAGCTCCGAGCACTTCGAGCAGCTCCGCAACGCCAAGCACCACGCCGCCAATTCCGACGACGATCGCTACACCGACAACGAAATCGACGACAGAGCTTCCAGCTTCACATCTTACTCAAACGTCAGGGATCACGACGATCGCTACCAGACCCACCCAGATCATTTCGACGACAGGGCCTCCAACTACTCCTCGATTTCGCGCTACTCCAACAACAACAACAGAGGCCCCCCGCCGATGCAGAAGAAAGGGCAGAGCTTGAAACGGTGGGAGAGTGAGGAGGAGGAAGAGGAAACCGAGAGAGAGGAGGTGCAGTGCAGTGAATGGGGAGATCACGATCACGATCATTACAGTAGCACCAGCAGTTCATCTGGTGAAGAAGAAGACGAAGATGATGATGATGAGAGGGTGGATTTGAAGTCAAGATCCGATTTCGGGACTAGGTCCAATCTTGGCTCCGTGAAAAACGAATCCTCCGCAGCCGCCGCCCACAATCATCATAATATAAATTCTAAGTTCTCGAGCAAATCGGAGAAGTTGTACGAGGAAGACGATGGTAAGTCATCGACGAGTTGGGGGGATGGGAATCACAAGGAGGGGAATCTGGACAGGAGGATCGTGGTGAGGCACAAAGACTTGGTGGAGATCGTGGCGGCGATCAGGGAGTATTTCGAGAAGGCCGCAGCTTCCGGAGACCAGGTCTCCGAGATGCTGGAAACCGGCAGGGCTCAGCTAGATCGGAGCTTCAAGCAATTGAAGAGTAAGTATTCAACTTTTTGGATTATTCAATTCAGAATTTCAGTATTGTTTGCTGCTGCTATGTATGGATAGTGTCTTTTCATATTGAATATCTTAGATAAATGGTGATTAGTTAATGCAACATTTGTGATGTGTATAAGATATGATGTGAAGAAAGTTGAGTGTTTGTTTATTTGGGTGTTATTGTAGAGACAGTGTATCATTCTAGTGGAATGCTAAGTAACTTGAGCTCTAGCTGGACATCTAAACCTCCTTTGGCTGTTAAATACCGGTTGGATCCCAGTTCTATTGAGCAGTCGGGTGATTCCAAGAGTCTCTGCTCCACATTGGAACGGCTCTTAGCATGGGAGAAGAAACTGTATCAAGAAGTGAAGGTATGGATCTAGAATTTTTACTTTATAATTTTAGTATTTTGGTATTGAAAATTTCATGTAGGTTCCTTCTCTTACATAACCATAATTGATAAAGATGCCTTTGTCTTGGAGTCATTTCCTGATCGAAACTGTGTTTTGAAGGTTAGAAGACATTGCATATGCTTGTGAGTTGGGTATTGGTTAAACCTTTCTTCTTTGTTTTGTAAGCTTATTATTTTCTTGGATTCCCTGTGTTATTATGGAATGTGTAGAGTTAACTGTTTATGGTGTGGGACAGTTACAGCCTGGAATTTAACTTGTGGTGTCAGCATGTCCCATGCTGATAGGTCTTGTCTTCAAAAAATAACTTGTCTTTTGTTCTAGCTGATGTTTTGCTGTCATCTTGAGAGAAAATGATCAATCTTTATGCTGTAACAAAATTTCTTCAACTATGTTTCAACAGTTTTTTTTTACTCATACTTCCAGTTGTAAGGTTTTTGTACCTTTTTCCATCTTTATGCATGCGAACCTATTCTCGAGGGCCTCGGATATTTGGTGTTACTTCGAGTATGTGAAATTTGGGACAGTAGAGGTGTTGTTGCTGAATGTGGTGCCATTTTATTCTACTGATTAATTTTTTTTTATGGTGTTGTTATGATACTCAGGCAAGAGAAGGGGTAAAAATCGAACATGAAAAGAAATTGTCTACACTTCAGAGCCAGGAATACCGGAGTGAAGACCAATCCAATTTGGACAAGACAAAAACATCAATAAATAGGCTTCAGTCTCTAATTGTGGTGACATCTCAGGCGGTGTCAACAACTTCGTCTGCTATTA
This sequence comes from Salvia splendens, assembly GCF_004379255.2. Lineage (NCBI taxonomy): Eukaryota > Viridiplantae > Streptophyta > Magnoliopsida > Lamiales > Lamiaceae > Salvia > Salvia splendens. The sequence continues at coordinate 3,742,627 of NC_056033.1, read as the reverse complement.
TTGGTCTGAGAGACTCCGACCTTGTCCCACAGCTCGTGGAACTCTGCCATGGGTAAGTCTGATCTCGTCTGCTCTATGCTTCCATGAAATGTCAGTTCTCAATATGTTTGAAGTTGATAGTTATAACTCCCCCCCCCCCCCACCCCCCAAACTCAAACCAATTTTGCTTTTCCAATCTTGTTTTTAGAATAGTAAAAAGATTACTAGAGGTAGATGATTCCACTTTATTCCTATATAGTCTTTTTCGTGTTGATATATACGTGCATTTTCTGCCTTCGAATGAGCATTATCAATCTTTCATGCCGTTTAGAGGTGGTTGAAATTGCTAGGATTATATCACTCTCTCTCAGAGATCATTCATCGTGGAAAAATGAAAATACAAATGTGTGGTTTGCCATGATTTGATTGTGACTGATAATGAAATGCAGGTTTATGTACATGTGGAAATCGATGAATCAGTTCCACGAGGTCCAGAACGACATAGTGCAGCAAGTCCGCGGCCTCGTGAACCATACAAATAAAGGCGAATCAACATCCGATCTGCACAGGCAGGCAACACGCGATCTTGAGTCAGCTGTATCCGCGTGGCACTCCAGCTTCTGTCGTCTGGTGAAGTTTCAGAGGGATTTCGTCTGCTCCCTCCACGGTTGGTTCAAACTCACCCTCATCCCTGTGCATTCCGAGACCAGCAACGGAGCCAGAGACCAATCCCAGGTCTTCGCCTTCTGTGATGAGTGGAAACTCGCGCTCGACCGCGTCCCGGACACTGTCGCGTCCGAGTCCATCAAGAGCTTCATCAACGTCGTCCACTCCATAACCTCCAAGCAGACGGAGGAGCTCAAGATCAAGAAACGTACTGAATCTGCATCCAAGGAGCTCGAGAAGAAGGCCTCCTCCCTCCGGACCATCGAGAAGAAGTACTACCACTCCTACTCCATGGTCGGGATAGGGCTCCCTGACGACAGCGGGCACGCCCTTGACGCGCGGGACCCGCTGTCGGAGAAGAAGTCGGAGCTGGCAGCCTGCCAGCGGCGCGTGGAGGACGAGATGATGAAGCACTCGAAGGCCGTGGAGGTGACGAGGGCGATGACGCTGACCAACATCCAAACCGGGCTGCCCGGAGTCTTCCAAGCCATGACCAGTTTCTCTGCTCTGATGACTGAAGCTCTTGAAGCTGTGTGCACAAGATCTTACTCCATTTAGATATGAAAAAGAACCCTACTTTATTAATCAATTGTTTTTCTTGCTCATCTGTTATGGGTTTTGAGGCAAGTTTTTAGAAATACAAAGGCTGGCAAAGTTATTATTTTTGTTTCACTTTTGATTATTGCTGTTGGTCTGCTGTAATATGTGAATATGTTGAAAATTTTTATCATAAATCATAATGCTGGTGGGATAAGGAAGCCTGTGTATCTATAAATTTTATTGCTCTCTTGTAGGTGAAAATCTTCCATGGATTCAAGAAAACAACCTGAGCAGATTCAATATTTGTACAATCATACACCAAATTTCTGACATAAACACAGTAAACCTAGACTTCCTGGTGCTTGCATGTGATGAATCCCAACCATGCCAGCCTCATTTAACACAAAATAAACAAAGATTCTCTATCTGCTGGTACAGAAAATAATACATGTAATAATATACATAAACATATCTGTATGGATACAAGAAAGATTTGGTGATGCCCATGTACACAAGTGGTAAAGACAATCCCACAAAAGGAGGGTAAAGACAAGCAAAAGAAGGAAGAAGATGATAGAATAGCAAAGTTGCATTGATATATGTGACTGCATGTTGGTTGCCTTTGTCTTCTTGCCCTACAAAATAGGATCGCTATTGATTTCCCTATACTTACGCTTAATATTCAAATTTTTGCCCTCACTAATATCAATTGTTTTCTAACTAATCTTGGATTCTTTTTTTAACTGATCTTGGATCTTGGCCCTTCCTGTCGGTCTCAACACCAAAAATGATGAGATTCTAGTGCTATTTTTCTATCTACTACTAGCATTTAACATAATTTTATTCATTAAATTATAAAGGACTAAATATCTTAAAAACACACAAAATATAACTATCTCAATTCCTTACCACCAATCTTAATTTAAAGGACTAAATAGCTTAAAAACACACTAAATATAACTATCTCAAATCCTTACCACCAATTTTAAATGGGGTGAAAAAAAAATCATACTCCCTTCGTCCCACAAAAATATGTGCACTTTCTATTTCATCCGTCCCACAAAAATATGTGCATTCTTTTTTTTAGAATGTTGTATCAATTTAATAATATAGGTCTCACTATAGGTCTCACTATGGTGAAGAAGGAAGGAAGATGAATTTAATAAGATTAGGTCTCACTAGGGGTGAGCATAAAAACCGGAAACCGAATATCCGAACCGAACCAAACCGAAATTTTGAAATTCGGTTCGGTTATTTCGGTTTTTCGGTTCGGTTCGGTTTTGAAAATACAAAAATTTCGGTTTTTCGGTTCGGTTCGGTTCGGGCGAAGAAAAAAACCGGAAAACCGAATAACCGAATTTTATATATATTCTATTAATTTAATATATTATATTATATATAATATATAGTATATTATTTTAATAAATTCTACTATATTATATATATTATATGTATTATTAAATTTATATTATATATAAATATACTATTAGTATATATAAAATAAAATAAATTACACACATATATATATTAATATTATATTTAGTTTTTTGGGTTTTTCGGTTTTTTCGGTTTTGTTCGGGTTTTTCGGTTTTTTAAGTTCGGTTTTCGGTTTTTCGGTTTTTCGGGTTCGGTTCGGTTTGGATTTTGAACTAAATTCGGTTTTTCGGTTTTGGTTCGGTTTTGACAAAAAACCGAACCGAAACCCGAATGCACACCCCTACCAGTACCTCTACTTTAACTACCATTCCCCTCATCTCTCTTACTTTACCATACTATTCTCCTAGTCTTTTCTACTTTACCAATTTTGTCTTAATTCTCGTGCCACCTCATCTGTCCATATTTTTATGAGACTGACAGAGTAGTCCTTAATTACGTGACATGTTCAATAACAATTTTAAATAACATGGAGATGACATGACAAAATTATTGTTGAAATGGAAAGTCAACGAATCAAAATGATTCTACTAATATGAATTTGTGATGATTAATTTGGTGGACTTTTTTATACGGAATTTGATATCTTTATGTATTTTTTGGCTCTAGTTGGATATTGTGACTTCTACTTCAGACTAAGAAGACATCATTTTATACTATTATGCCGTCTTGGATTCAATTAAGCTGTGTGAAATTCATTTTTGTGAAAATTTGCTACACGCTAAAAATTCATACTAGTACTATATTTTTCATCACATTCAAATTTAATAGTGAAAATATGAATTGACGTATAATTGGTACTATATTTTTTGACTAACAATCCAATTAAAAATATACCAGACTAGCTTTTATGTTTGAGACTTCTGAATAGTGTTATCGACCATTAAAAATCAGTACATCCGGGAAGTAACAATTTTACCTTTGTTATCCCCAATCATTATATGAAATATTGAGAAAATAAATAATTTAGTAGAATCTTGAATTGGGACACTTCTTTAAAAGCACAATTCATTTTCAATATAGATCCTTACACGAAATTTTCTAAATGATTCAAACATAAAGTATGATATGTTCCTATCACCAAAAAAAACGCCTTAAAAACCGCTGCTGCTTTTAATTGATTCAGATTATCAATAAAAGCATAAAACCTATAATAATGGTTACCTTTAAACTATGTACGTATGTTTGAATCATTTTATGACGAGAAAATGATAGATTGTAAAAAGTTTTCATGCTTGCTACCATAAGAATTGCATAAAAGGCCCATGATATCAATGTAACATAGATAGATGCATGCTTGATAAATTATTTTCACATATAAAAGCAAAAGAAGAGATATTGGGTGAAGATGGGGACCATGTTTGCCCACAAAAAAAGGCCAACTAACAAAGCAACTTTCACATTGGTCCTCATCAAAATATTAAGTGAATAAACAATGTTCATGGATAGAGGTCCTTATATATTAAATACTTATCTTTTGAATAGTATAGTAATTTTTTACTAAATGTGATTATGTATATGTAAAAATGACAGTAGGTGGATCCAATTTTTGAAACGTGAACGGAACTGTTAATAACAGTAAAAAGAATCTACCGAGTGGGATGAATTTGGTATGAAAAAGTTGTATATTTTGGTTGGCATTTATTCCAACCATATATAAATTTCACATTTTATCCCTCCAAACTTTGCAATATTTAACAACTGAATATTTCTAAATTTGAAATTGAAAATGGGCTTTACATTTGTACTTTAGAAGAGCCCATTGCTATATAATAAATCAAGGCCCAACTACAAGAGCTACATAAGAATAGAAAAACAAAAACCAGTCAATTTTGAACCAATTTTGCAGCACCTAGTAATGTTTATTCTTTGATGCATCAGCAGATATTACATCAAAAGGTTTAATTTTAAAGTTATAAAAGATGATAATTTACAGGAGTAATTCCCAGTTTAGTAAAGAGAGCTCAAAATTCTAATGGAATTAGGATCAGTGCAAATAAAATACTCATGTGACATGCCATCTAAAAGAACTCGAAATCCAGGTATTTACCCTCAGATTTCATGCCTGTCCCCACTCTTTTGTCACCACCGGGGCCTACACCGACGAACGTATGTTCGAGGGGGGTTCAACCTCGACTGGCCTAGGCACCTCTGGCGGCATACTGCACCGTATCAGAGCCCAATTCACACCTGCAAAGAAAGGGTGCTGCTTGATCTCAGTTGCTCCTCTTTTCACCCCAAGCTGGTTCTGTGGCTCCTTCACGAGCAGGCCACGGGTGAGGTCCCGGCTAGCGCAACTGGTAGGCGGCGCATCTGGGAATTTGAGCTGTTGCCCGACAACGTTAAAGAGTGTTGCGCGATTCCCTGAACCTTTGAATGGGGTTTTTCCATAGAGCAGCTCATGCAAGAATACACCAAATGTCCACCAGTCCACTGCACTGCCATTGCCTTCACCCTTGATCATTTCCGGGGCGAAGTATTCATGGGTCCCTACAAAGGACATGGACCGAGCTGCAGTAGGCTCTGCAACTAGCTCAGGAAAAGCACCGGATGGCGTCGTCCCAGGGTCTACCAGGGACTTACCAGATCTTCTCTTTCTCTTTTGATGGAAGATTCGAGGAAGAAAGCATGACGGTTGGATGCATGCTGATGATGGCTCGATGCAAGCTGGCTGTGCGCAGAATCTGGATCTTTGTTTGGAAGGATCGGAATGTAAAGCAGAGGTGGTTATTAGAGTTGGTGAAACTGCACATCTAAGGGAAAGGTCAAAGTCTGATAGCATGATGTGGCCATCTTCGCGGACCAGAACATTTTCCGGTTTCAGGTCTCTGTATACGACTCCTAGCAAGTGGAGGTATTCAAGCGCCAAAAGAACTTCAGCTGCATATAACCTGCACGCGCCGAACAAATACATCAGTAGGCAGCTTTACACAGATATCGGTTGGTCAGTGACAACATATATTTGATAGTATACCAATTATACTTTCATATATACCTTAAATTAGGAAGAAAAATATGGCAATGTTGAATAGGGTTAGAATGAGTTTTGTGAGGTTCTGATCCATTAAGTAGATAAAACACAGTACATCTCAGAAATCATACATCCAAGCAGGAGAGTCAGTGTTGGCATGAATGTTAGGAAGAGAGAGAGGATTCAATGAAGCCCTTCAAAATAGAATTCAAGATTTAAAGTAGATAAGCTCTGGGAAGATATATTTTACTTCTGGGAAGATAAGCTCTCATATAAGATAAATGCAGAATCAAAAGTAAGTATATTGCATTAGCTGTGGGAGATAAACCACGCACCTAGCAGCATACTCGGAGAAAAAGTTTCCACGATGCAGGTATTACATGTACCAAATAATTCACAAACTTTTTTAACTATCAATGGCCAATATAGATAAGTTGCCAATCACATAAAATCTTCAAAGAAATATACTAATGATTTGGCAATACCAATATATAACTAATCGACCAACAACTACAAGAAATGAAATCATATGACTCCTTGTTGCTTTTGCAAAGTTTTAACTAAGGGGTTGGTGTTTGGAATCAGCACTTGGGGTTATGGCCCACCAATTTAGTGCCTTAGAGCATCCGCAACGGTGGTGGGGAAGAAGGCCGCCGTCCGTGCCAACGGCGAGGACGAGGCTCGATGCATCGAGCAGCGCCGTGCCAGCGAGCAGTCGACGTGGCGGCACACGATTGGGCAACGGCATAGCCGTTGCCTTTGAATAATTTTTTTTAAAAAATTCGTTAATTAATTTTAAATAATGATAAAAAATAAAAAAAAAATTATTTTCCAAATCCCAAAAATATGGCCGTTTTTTTTGCCCGTTTTTCTGAATTTTTTTGATTTTTTCCCCCAAAATCATCTATAAATACACACATTCATCATCCATTTATCACATCAAATCATCTCTCATTCATAATTCTCATACAAACTATCAACGTATTCATCCCTCACTCAAAACCTCAAATGGATTTCACCCATATTATGGCCGAGGTGAGCATACGACGGTTGGCCAGAGGATCGAGACAAGACACACAGTGCGCGATACCCGAACCCACATTCAGTTACAAGAAGACCTAATCAACCACATGTGGATGAAATTCGGCAACGAGTAGTGGTTTTTTTAATTTTTAGTATTTTAATTATGTAATTTTTAATTTTTAGGCTTTTAATTATGTCGTTTTTATTTTATTTGTCATTTGTAATTTTATTTAGGTTTTTTTAATGAATTTTATTATTATGGAAATGTTATTGTTTAATTGAATTTTAAATTAATTGTGCTCGTCCTTGCGGAAGAGCACAGCTGTGGGTGTTGTGCTTTTGCCAGAGAGCAGGCAGAAAAAGTGAGGTCGGGCCCACAATCGTGCTCTAGCCCCGCTGGCAAGAGCACGATTGTGGATGCTCAAGGCTATTATTGAACTTTACATCCACTAATAAATGAGGAGTTGATTTTAATTATGAGGTTGTTGATTTATTTTAGGGATATTGGGTAATGGTTGGGTCATTAATCATTTTTATATAAGATTGTCATTTTGTTTTATTGATGCATCTATATCTATATTAGTCTCTACAGCCCGAACACAGAATAATCAGTCTTTATAGATGGTATTTCTAAATTCTAACCAACCAATCACAGTTACATACTACATATAATTGTGAATCACGAAAATATAAAATACTACTACTCATGACATAAGAGACATAATATATGAGGTAGTATTTTCCATTAAAAATGAAATCATGACCTATCACAATGTGCCTGATTATCTTCACCTACAATAGATATTTATGTTTCATTTATAGAGTATTGCCTCAAGATATCGAGTTTTCGAAGGTAGTTAATTGCGAGCACTATGTGCTACTGAGTCCACAAACACACAATATTTTTGAGGTAATGTCAATAAGTTACAACAACAAACACACGTTGCAAATCTCATAAAGAAATATTCGATGCATGATTAAATCAAAATCATCAATTCTACCAGAAACCTGGCCGAAAGTTGCAGCTTTTCTGCATAAAATCATTTGATTTTTGGTTGAAAATAATAAAAAATAAAAATTATAAACTCGACAGTTTTGAATCGAAACCAAGATGATTTCCGGCTGAAAATACAAAGCGAAAAAAATCAACGGTTTTGAATCGGTGTAAAAGATCCGTTAAATAAGAAAAAAGAAAATGAATTGTTTTAGTGTGAAAAGAGTCAACAACGCAAGTAAGACTTCGCTGTCAAAAAAAACGACTTGGCTAATGAGCAAATTCCAAAACTCTACCAAAAAAAAACCGATCAAAAAGCTTAAGCAACCGACGCTCTCACTAACCGTTTTCGACGCAGCCACCACCAAACGCCCTTAGATTCTCCGTCGTCCACCGCCGCGCACGCTAGCACCCTAGACGGCTATGATGTCGGAGAAGATGGTGGACCCCGCCCCCTCTATCACTCGCAATTCTTCCCAACAGTTTTCCGGCGAGTCTCCATCCGGTTCGCCCTCGCCGGAAGCACCTGATCGCTCATCCTCCTCCACTCCCAGCCCTTCCAGACAGCTCTATCTTCAGGTAATTGTCGAATTTCAATTGTTTTTTTTTTAAGTGAAAATTTCAATTGTAATTGAACTTTTGTTATGTGAAATTGTTTGCGGTGGAAGATAGGGCAAGTGTGCTGATGGTTTGGAGTTGATATTGAGACATTGATTGGTTGTGAGAAAACTCGAGTGTCTCCAATTTGAGTTTATTGGAGCGTAATCGCTTTAGAAAACATTTCCATTTTGCGTGGATAAATTCATTGTGTACAGCTACTTTAGAGACGATTGTATTTGCCGACTATACTTGCATTGGATGGTCTTAACTGGTTGGGATGTGATTAATTGACGATGAGTGGGGATAAAAGAGTTCTACTAGTAAAAACAGGAGGGGTCATATTGAGTTTTCAGACTATTAGCTCATCCTGCCCCCACTATCCTTTTTCTCATCGATGGAGAAAACTGTGACTCGTGTACTGTTCCCAGTTATTATAAACTGAGTTGATTAGCTGATGGGTAACTGTTATGTTTTCTTACAGGGTCAACCGCCTACGAGAGTTGAAGAGTACAGGCAGCTGTTTCGTCTTCCACCTGATGAAGTTAGTAAACTATAGTGTTTTATTATTGGCTCTGATTGACAAATTTTATGGACGGATTGTATATGTTTGGTCATGTTGGGGCTGTGTGAGATGAGTGATGATGGGAAACAACATTCGAGCTGTGTAACTTCATGAAATAGTACACCTCTATGTTTCCATTGCTTATTGGAACAGAAAACTGAAAGCAGCTTGTGGGAGGTTAAAATCATTTAGTTGAGTAGAGTACTAGAGTGCACATTTATGCTGCATTATCGTTTCCAGCACAGCAATATTTCAGCATTTCTTATCTAATAGACTAATTGGTGTTACCTGTAACTGTTCTATTAACTTTTTTGTGGCATGCTGCCTAATTATCTAAATCTTTTTTTTATTAATTTGATGAGTATTTCCTGTTATGAGGAGCGAATGGGTTTATTTTGTTGAATGTAGACACGGATCAGGCACCACCAGTTTGCTTTTCAATTTTCGAATACTAATGTTCTTGGTCATGGTAGATGGTTGAAATTTTATACAGTATGTATTAGACTTTGTACATAATTTACTTCATTTTCCTGAAACCTTTCAGGTTCTCATCCAAGATTTTAACTGTGCCTTGCAAGAGAATTTTCTTCTTCAGGTAACCCTCTATATTCTAAACAGATAATATTCAGTGTCTGTTCTACCATGGATTTGAACCAACCTTATTTTATTTGTTATTTCACAAGGTTTAAAGACAACTGATATTCCACTTCACTAATAGATTTAATATTTCTCCTTGCAGGGTCATATGTACCTTTTCGGTCACTATATCTGCTTCTATTCCAATCTATTTGGATTTGAGACAAGGGTCTGTTCTAGAGTTTGTGGTTTTCTTTCTTCTTTAACTTCTTAATTATAAGTTTGGGTACTATCAATATTGTGGCTAGACTGATTCTTGCTGTTTTTTTTCGATATTCTGCAATAGTATCATATGTTCAATGACCATGATGAATTTGTAATTTCTTTCTTCTTGAAACTTCTAAGTTTGAGTAGTATATATGCTGTGGCTATACTGATTCATGCAGTACTTCAATAAATTAGAAACAGTATCATATATTCCATGTTGTAGTTCTCGATGTATTCTTGATTCCTCTTCTTCCTAGAATAAATATACTCCATAAAGGAACACGAATTTTTGGCTTGTTTAAGTACATTGATATGTTTATGGTCATTGATGATGCAACAAAGAAAAATGTGATACTCAACTGCTCGAGGCTGCTAAATTCACTATGCTATACACAAATGGTACTTATATTTTTTTATTATGAATGTTTAAACTTTAATTGACTTGAAATTTCAGAAAATTATTCCATTTACTGAAATCACATCAATACGAAGAGCAAATGCGGTAGCTGTTTTTCCAACTGCTATAGAAATAATAGCTGGTGGCAAGAAGGTATCGGTCTATTTGCGTACAGCTTTGTTGTTCAATAGAACATTGTTTTCACATATAATTTAGGGTTGCTATATATGTTTTTCTTTTCATGCAGTACTTCTTTACCTCTTTGTTATTCCGTGACGAAGCATATAAGCTTATCAATGAAGGTTGGGTGCACCATGGTGGCAGATCTAAGGAAATTACAGATCAACAGGTTACTAAATGTGTTCATGATTAAACTTGTGCTCTGTTTCCAAACATGGACTACTAGCTTGTTTAAGTTGCATCATATCTTGTCAGTATTTGTCTTCCAAGTTTCTCATGCATTTGCCCTTTTACTTTTTCTTCGATTCGTTTTTATCAACTTGATGTCATTTTCTGGAACTGAATTAGTGGTTTGGCATAGAGCTTAGCATTAGCTTGACTTGATGCTACGTATTTCACAGTCTTAGTAATATCTGTTATTTCTGGAACCATGAGATCTAATCTTGTGAATGAGGGGATATAAGCTTTTGATGTCTTCTTGTCAATGTTCTATTATTATCATCATATTATGAGGTTCTATACACATACGTGAGTGTGTTGATAGATATGATGAAAATTCAAAAAGGTAGATGTTGGCATAAAATCATACTTTATTATCATGAATCGTTTTTAGATTTTTATTGTGCTTGTTAACTTTACAAGTTTGTCATCTCAATGAAGCTTGTGTTGGCATAAAATCTTGTGGGTTATTATTGCTCATAGCTGCACATATTTGGGTGATTATTTCTCATGGCCTCTCTTATTGTACTTTCTTGTTCTTGTCCAACTTAGGAGCCAAAGCTTGATGCATCAAGCCAGGAAAACGGAAGCTATATAATTGAAAAATCTATTAGCACCAGACAATCATTGGATGTGTCAGATATCATTGGAAGGTAACTATAATATGGTTCTGAAATTTAGTGAGGCTAATGAAGTGGTTTTAGAGCCAGTTTTGCTGTAACACTGATTTTCATTGAATTTATGATACCTGGGATATGTTTCTAAATGGGCAACATGTGTAACAAACAAATAACATAAAATACTGCTATTGTGGAAAAAGGTGAAATTAGACCATCCTCTTTAGCAGAGATATGGAAATTTGAAGCAACTGATACTTTGATGTTTGTGATGTTAGGGTTTATGAGTTTCGTAAGTCCATTTACAAAGAGATGAAAGACTGAAAGTATAGACTCCTATTTACATGATATTTTAATTTCACAATATGTTGATAAAGCCTTGGAAATTATGTACTAGTATATGGTTTCTTATAAATTAGGGTAATTAATAGTCGACATGAGCCTTAATTTAAAGGGTTTGCTCATAAGAATGTCCACAGATTCGATCAACGACTCTTCTTGCTTTTTCAGCAGATACAAATATATGTAGGCCTAAGGCGCGTACTTTTGTTTTTTTCTTGTTTAGCTGCATAAGGTTCTCTCCTACTAATGAATCACAAGTACCTCTCGATATAGTTTTTGGTCAGCAGTAAATACATTATCATGTAGCAATACCTATTTTTCATTTGAGTTTCCAACTGGACTGCTAGGGGTTTAGTACCTTTTGAGATAAGAATGATACCCTGAGAATGTAGCGTGTCAAAATATCATTTAAATATGAACGGGTGTTGCTCTGTGCACAGTGATAACAATCACCTCATATTGGAGGAATCCAAACATTTAGCCGATGGTGAGCCTGAAATTATCCCAACATCTTCAGTCATAGAAGTTAAGGAAGAACCAAATGCACTGCCTGCTCCTGTTACCGAGTGTTCATCATCAGAAAAATCTTTTACATGGGAACCTGAGCCTACTGATGCACCTGGAGGTTAGCAAATATAATATCAACTTGGGCTTCCGTATATTGTGAGTTAGTTCTTAAAGGTTGTATGTTGTACCAGGTTTCTAGATTCTTCATGTGTGAACGTATTGATCGGAGAATGTTCTTTCTTCAATTTCCACTGCATCTTCAAACCTTTATCCTGATTTTGGGTTTATGTGATGCAGTTCCTGAAGGCTACACCAGGGTTGCAGAGTCAAAGTTTCCGGTAGTACAACTAATTCATATGTAATGTTGATTTTAGGATGTCATCTTTATCACTGGATTGGTCATGAGCAAGCTTCATCCAATTATTGAGCTTCCTTTTATTTTGATGCAGGTACGAGCAGAGGAGTTCTTTAATATATTCTTCTCTGATGATAGTGTTAATTTCCATGAGTCATTTCATGCGAAGTGTGGTGATAAAGGTGATGTGTGAAGGCATTCGATGGCTTGTTATATCCTTATAGTGTCTTGTCCTTTGTTACTGGTGATCTTTTACGGGGTTTATTACAAACTAATCTTGAGTTATATCTGGTATACAGAAAATCTCCACAATGTTTGTGAAATTCTAACAGTGACTGAGTAAAGACCTGTTTAAAGAAAATTTTAAAATTGCAAATGCCCATTTGTCTTTTTTTTCTACTTATAAAATTGCAACAGTAACGGAATTTGTTGACAAAAGAAAATCTTAAGGTGGCATTTACACTAATGCAAGAGTACATTTTTCATTTAAATGCATAACTTGGTTACTCCGTCCGTCCACGATCAAGTGTCCTAAGTTCACTTGGCACGTGTTTTAAGAAATGTAATGGAAAGTGGGTAGAAAAAGTTAGTGAAGTGTGAGTCATACCTTTGTATATTAGTTTTAAAATAAAATGTGAGTAGAATGAGTTAGTGGAATGTTGAGTCCATTACCAAGTAGTTAAAAGTAAATGGGACACTTAACTGTGGACGGACGAAAAAGGAAACTTGAGACACTTAATCGTGGATGGAGGGAGTATTTTTTATAATGGCAAACATCGGGGGTTAATATATGTAGTTGATCATCTTTATACGTTATTTAACCACTGTGCTTGACGTTATTTTACTGTTTCCCTAACAGATTTCAAGTGTTCATCATGGCAACCTCATGAAAAATTTGGGCATACCCGTGATGTATCATTTCAGCATCCAATTAAAATTTATTTTGGTATGCCTTGTTCAGGTCATGTTCATGTTAGAAATGTTGTTTCCTGCCCCTTAAGTGATGCTTGGGAGCTTATTCTCTAACGTTCATGCATGTCAGGTGCAAGATTTGGTAGCTGTCAAGAGGTTCAGAAATATAGGGTTTATAGGAACTGGCAAGTTTCATTATTATATACTCCAGTATTACTTTGTTGTTCACGATGGTGATTGTTATTACTTGTGAAGATGTGTTATAGATAATAATAATAAATTCATGATTCATTATAGATCTTTATGATTAAATGACTACACATGAATTATAATTTTACAATATTTAGGGATTTTTGTTTCAACTCTCCCCTACATATAGAAAAATATTATGCTGACTCCTTTGGCATTAATCTAGTTAAGCATGAGGTTTTCTTGGACTGTCAACAACAAAATAGGACTTGGTTAGTGTATCCAGAGGCTTGCCTTGCCTTTCAGCTAAGTCTTACCAGAAAGATGTGCAAGTAAATAATGATAATAAAATAGGATATTTTGTGGATATTTCTTGCTAGTTGGTATGTGATAAATTGATTAGAAACGATGTTTTGATCCGGTCATAGCTTAGCAAATGGGGAGTGCTCAGATGACAAGGTTAGCAAATGAACATTTTCATTCTCAGACATTGATTTGTGGAGGATATTGGCTGTCAGAAGAATTATTTTGTAATTTTTTTCATCTTCATTATATCTGATAAAAGAATATAACCTGCACCTCTCTAGAAATTGAGCAGTGCTACTTTATATGCTAAACAAATTATCGGTCTGGTGTGATTTACAGATCATAATATAGGGTAAACTAGCAGGTTGTCCCTATGTATAAAATAGTCCATATGAACCTTTCAAGTTTATTTCTTTGCAAGTTCATGTGTTGTTTTTTGTTGAGGGGTAAATTCATGTTCGTCAATCTGAAATCCGCGAAGGGGTAGTTATAGCATGTTATTATACGTGATATAATAATAGTTCCTTTATTAGTCAGTCAAAGACCTAGGCTACCTATTAACCATAATAATATATTTACTGAAATGTATGAGCTCAAATGACGTTAATTGATACTTTTTGGTCAATGCAAGCAGCGAGATTTTCCATTCTATTCTATAAGATTTGAGTGGTGGTTGCATAATATTTGTCTGCTGGTTGAAAACTATTATCTTCCTTACCATCTCCACTTTATCATGCAGCCATTTGATCATTGATACTTCTCAAAATATTAGTGATGTTCCATACGGTGACTACTTTGCTGTTGAGGTATTGATTTCTTACGTACTGCTGAAACACTTCTAGCTAGATGTGATTGATTCTGTTAGGAGCATACCTGATTTATTTTTCTAGTCATCCTTGTTGCTCTATCTTCCCTCCTCTATGACATCCTGGTCACCTCCATCATTGAATTTTGTCCCGTCTTAATTACTACTAGAGAGAGGGATCTTATTCTGCTTTTTTGATTGTCCTTATAAGGGACGCTGGGATGTCGAGCAAGTGGGAAATGATTCAACACCTTCCTGCACTTTGAGGGTTTACACCAATGTCGCCTTTTCAAAGAAAACGATGTGGAAAGGTGTGTCTTCAAACATATACATTCTATGGCAAAATTCTTGCCCATGAAGAAGAAGAATATTATCTTTACATATATAACTTTACATGTCACATTGGGTCCAGAAAACTGTTCGTGGAATGATATTATATTGCAAATATTAAAGTATGATACAGTATTACTTTATCTGAACTGTTAAGTTGCTGTTGCACCCTAGGCTAGGTAGATGCTATCGTTGGATGCTGTACAAGAGGATATGATTGATACTTTAGATTCCTTAGGCACCCATCAAATACAGTAGGAGTAATACATAAGAAATCTTTCCATATATTTTTTGTTTGTATCTTCCAGAGTCCAAACACAGCTTATAAATAGATAAAACATTCTAGCTGAATTGTTCACAAAAATATTGGTTTGAGTGCTGATTGGGTGCTAATTTGCAGGCAAAATAGTACAGTCTACAGTGGAAGAGTGCCGAGAAGCTTATGCAATTTGGATAGACTTGGTATCCTCCCATTCTTGAACCAACAATTGATTTTTCTATTTTTCCTTTTCCTCGAATACATCTGGCACAGTTGATCTAATAGACTGATAATTCAGGCACATGAGGTGTTGAAGCAGAAGAAATTGGAGAAAGGAGGTATTTCTGTTGTTTATATGTGCCGGATATGGAAATACTATCTTATTTTGATATGGATTTTTTTTTGGTTAACTTCGTCTATTATTCTCATTCTATCACAAAAAAACCTGGTCAGTACTAACTATGTGATTCTACAAATCTCATCTAATTCATAGGGGTTTCTGCTTCCAACATGAATACAAATATAGTTCAACCAGAAAAGCAAGCAAACAGTCTGCAACACCTGGAAGCAAAGTCGAGTGATCCGGGAATACCAACTACCTTACCTGATGTGACGGATATGAACCAACAAGTCACTTATATTCCACAAGGAAATGCCAGCCCGGCTTTGACTGGATCTCTGTTTACAGATACCCTTGCCAAGTTCTATTCATCAATGAAACATATGAGCACTCCATCCCTACTTCTGGTCGTTGCTATTGCTGTAATTCTTGTTTTAATGCAGGTAAACTTGCCAACTGATTACATGGTTGAAATTTTCTACCATTGCATGTCATTTTAATTTTGGCAGCTAGGATAGGAGAACCGTTGAGTAACTAGCATATAGTCGGAAAATTAGAATCTTCTTTATTTATGACCTGAAAGTGATCTCCTGGGATCACTCGAGAGATCGCTGTGCGCCATATTAGGAGTAACAGATTATGCAACTGCACTGAGCCTTTGCTTGTTTGATTTCTACAGCTAAGCATCCTCGTCTTACTAAGTAGACCCCAGCGGATCCATGTGATCCCTCAGGCAGGCTGCGCGAACGGCTTGGGAAATAGAGGAGACGCAGTTGGTAGGCAAATCAAGTATCTGAAGGAGGAGATGCATTTTGTGGAGACTTTGCTGGAGAAGATGCAAGATGAGCATGCTCAACTAAAAGAAAAATTGAGAGAATTAGAGTTGTTCAGGAACTGAGATATAAAGGTATTTTGTATACATCCTGAGGCATTCTTTTATTTTGGTGAAAGCTTGTCCTGTCTAACCGAGTTTAATTGTACATCTGTAAAGAAGGATATCTGTATTTTTGATGACTATATTTGATGGTGCAATTGATGGTTTAGCGTTTTGGGGCTGAAGTCCTAATTTTAGAAATTTGAAAATTATTTTGATTTTTGGAAAAAAATAAAAATATTGTATATGTCTGTTAATTACTACTTAGTGTTTGTCTTTAAATATGGAGTATTTGATACTCCTTTATTAAGGGATTCATATTTATTTTTTTAAGACGTTTATTTTGGGCAAAAATCAAACACTTTATTCCTTTTTAGCACTTTATTATTTCTTTTACTAACTAAATGCCACTTTTTTAAATCCCCAGTCAGTAGTATTTAAGTTGTTAATTGAGCCAAAATCACTCTGACCTTAAATTTTAAAGGTTACATCAATTTTTGGAAAAAAGGACCAATTCATAAAGCAAATAAGTACTCCCTCCGTTCCATAATAATGGTGATATTTCTTTTTGGCGTGAAGATTAAGAAAAAAGTGTGTAATGTATTAAATAAAAAGATAATAAAGTATTATGAGAGAAGAAAAAGTAGCGATAAGAAAGTAAGAGAGAAAAAATAACTGAGAAGAAATGTGTTAACTTTTACTAAAAAGGAAAATGACTCCACTAGTATGGAATATATCAAAATGATAAAACAACTCTACTACTATGGAACGAGGGGAGTATTTTTCTTATTGGAGAAAAAGTAGTATTCGGATGCATATGGATAATCGAATTTGAATCTTGATCTAAAAATTCAAATGCGGAAGAATAAAAACAGATAATGATAGTATTCCACAAATCACATCCCTACACGAGGCTAATCAAAGATGAGTTAGTTGATTAACGGTAAATGTTCAGAGGATAGTTTCATGTGAAGACTAAAATTAACCATGCTTTAGAGAAGTGGATGTGGTCAGAGATCCCATTTGATGTGTAGTACTTAATATATAAACAACTAATAGTACCCTTTCCGTTATAAACTATTTTTGTTAGTCGAAAATTATAAACTTTTTAATTTAGAAAATATTTAACTAACATATTACCTTTAAATATTATTATCCACTAATACTACTTCTAGTTCTACTAAGCATTCCCTATCTCTCTTATTTTAACAATTTTGCATTAAAACTCATGTTCCACTGAAAGTTTATACAATACATATTTAGTAGGGACGGAGTGAGTATTTTTATACTCCCTCTATTCCACTCAAGATGTCCACCTTTTCTGTTTAATATGTCTCACTCAAAATGTTCACTTTCTATATTTGAAAATAAATCTTTCTCTCCTCATTAAAATATTCAACTACTTTTTTTCTCTCTACTTACTTCACCTAGCAACTCCTAAATTTTCGTGTCACACAAGAATGTGGACATATTGAGTGAGATGAATGAAGTATAAGAATGTCAATCACTGACTTTAATTATAAGTATCATATTTTGACACACTATAACTTTTGTTCATAATAAAAATAATCACTTTTGTTCATTATAACAATTTATTTTACAAGTAACTTTTAATTATAAAAAATAATACCAAGTTTTATACTTATAAAAGCTGTAACTCTTTCTCATGATAAGATGCACAAGTTTTTGCCTTCATGAGTTCAAGATGTGACATTTCAACCACTTGGAAACTGATTCAAGTTGATTTAGCCATATATTCGTAAAACTCATGATTCCATAAATCACTTATGGCCGAAAAGCCTCAAATATCTATAAAAGTTTAGATATGAAAAGCACATTATCTTATAGTATATCAAAGTAAATAATATTCTTTCCATACCAAAAAATCCATTATAATTTTCGGTACGATCTATCCATGAGAATTTTGTCACTTTTCATTAGTAGAAATAGGGTTAGCACAACTCATTACATTTACCACACATTTAAGGTGAAATTCTTACCCTACTTAGATACTAGTACCAACCATTCAATTAAAATCTACTCAGCTTCGTTCATGAAAAATAATTTTAATAGTGGGCAACACACATTTTTATGCATAATTGATAAAACAAAGAAAAGAAATAATTAATGTATTTATTCATAAAAAAATAGTACTTATACACACTTCATTTGAGACAAAAACATACTACAAATAATACATAGACATTAATTTTAGTGGATATGAAAAGAGTATCTTAATTATATTAGTCATAAAATTAACTCGAGATAGAAAGGTGAGGATGGATTGGAATGAGAGGATGGGAAGGAAGATTTGAGAAACTGCAATCAAAAGCGATTTTTAAATAAATCACTTATTGAACGTGAAGTGCGTGAGAATCACGTGTTACTAATATTTAATGATGTAAACGTCAATTGAATGTGATAGATATAAAATCATTTCAATGCACGTGTGTTTTAACCGTCAGAACACAATGCACAATACACCCAATATATATACCATCAGTATCTCAAAATTGATTACAATGATTAAATGATAATATGAGAATATTGAAGCACATTAACATCGCCGTTTTTCCACATTTTATTCTACATATTGCATTTTTTTTCATGTATCCTATATAGTAGTTGTACTATTCCTTCCATTCACCAATAATAAGTTCATTTTAACCTGGTTTGGGCTTAAAAATGTAATAAAAAATGGGTGGAATAAGTTAGTAAGGTGGATCCTATTTTTATATATTAATCTTATAATATAAAAAATTAGTATAATGTGAGGTCCATTACTAAAAGTAATAATCATTCACGAACAAAGGGTGTTATAATACAATGCATTTTCCCTGGGAGAATATTTTTTTAAATTATACAAAATCAAAACAACATCGTTTTAAATCCCCTTGTTTTAATTCTTTAATCAAATTTTTATGTGATAAAAAACAAACAAATCGAAAGCCAGCCAGTTTATCTGAAATACAAATATCAAGTGCAAAAACAAAATAAAAAATGCTCAAAATAATTGTATTATACTCTAGTAAGAAAGTAAGTAGTAGTATGTCATAGTACTACTTGTTGACAGATTAAGAAAACAAATTTGTTGAATCCAAAATTTTCTTTTGTTGTATACAATCAATATGTCATACTCTCATTAATAAAATTTGTAGAATCAAAAAATTTCTTTTATGTTATTCAATCAAGATGTCATATTCTCTGTAATGGTTGATGAAACAAATAAACCTAGAGTCAGCATATTAATAAATTCAGATTTGTTGATGAAAGAAACATTGTTCCCTATAAAAACGAGAAGCGTTGTGGCGGAGGCGGAGGCGGAGTTGTGGTGGCGTCGGACAACTGACTCTGCACCTCCATCCGTCACTGTTATTGGCTATGGTTCAATGTATTTGCTTTACTTTATCCCCCATACTATATTCGTGGAATTCATGCAAAACTATACATACATACCTGCATTACTAATTATTTCGATCTACATACCTAATTTCCCACCTCTACTAATTTCGAGATTGTTGTCAGGACATATATTTTCGTTTGGGAAATAAATTTTACACAGATCACAAATTATATCGAGTTATTCTGGTTACCGATGTTAGTAAAAAAATAATTCAATTCTAAAAAAAAAGCCTCCATCTTCAATTAATCAGATAGGGCTGTGGGAGCCAAAATATTTTGTCTCCCATCATAAAGAATGATGAATGTGTAATTACATATCCACACAATTAACTATGAATCATTCAAAAACTGATCCACAAAGAACTTGTTGCTTCTTCTTCTTCTTCTTCTCCTATTGAGCTCTTTCTAGCACCATCTTTGCCGTAGCTCTTAGCGGGCAATTCGAGCTCACAAAATTATCCACCAAATGTAGATACGTCTTCAAATCATGACACGTGGCGACGCTCCCGTTGCTCAGATCCGGGCAGTCCCGGCTGCTCAGCCTCAACTCCTTCCCTATCTCCGCGTACACCCACTGCGTCTCCTCCACGCGCTTCTGCAGCCAATTTAGTACCCCCGCCGCTTTTTGTGCGTCGCTGTTTAGTGACGCACTTGCCTCCTCGTCCTCGTTCAGGACGAAGCCAGGCACTTTTGTGATGGGATCGTCAGAGTTGACAATTCTCAGCACTTTAGTGCCACTCTTTTCTAGGAGGCTCCTGAAGCTCCTGTTCCCAACCCTAGGCCCCCCGAACGACACCACCGTCACGAGGGGCGCGTGCTTGAACGTCTTCGCTATGTCGTGCGCCGTTAATGTCGCCAGGGCCGCGCCGAGGCTGTGCCCCGTCACGGTGATGCTCAGCGGCTCGTCCGCGTATTTTTCGAGGATTTTTTCGATCTCGTCTCGTATCGAGGCCTGCAGGCTTCCTCGGGCGCGGGTGCCCGAGGTGTACAGGCTTAGGAAACCGCTCTGCACCATCGAGTCCTTGTCGCTATCGTGCCCCGCCATGTCATCCGGGAGACTGGTGAGGTTGACGCGTAGATTCTCGAGCCACTCGAGGCACGTGGCAGTGCCTCGGTAGGCGATGACTACGTCGCGGCGGCCGAGCCTGGCGATTTCGTCCTTGTCCTCGCAGACCGCAACGTAGCCAATCCAGCTGGACTGGGCAGATGCCCAGTCAGGGGCCCGCCGCCCGGCCCAGGTGGGGAGCTGGACCCCGCACGTGGCGTGCAGGCTCCTGGTGACTTTATATCCGGAGCCGGCCAGCATGGAGGCCTCCGGGAACAGACACGTGGCGTAGGAGGGGGAGGAGGTGTCGAAGTCGAAGCATTTGTAGGCGGCGTCGACGAACTCGCCGTAGCGGAGAATCTCGCGGCGGAGGTCGTCGTCGAGGGGGTCAAGCAGGCCTTCCCAGTTCTTGATCCCTTGAAACTCCATCCATTTATCCCTCACTTTCTTTGCACGAGAAACCAGAGATTCGTTTGAGTTCAAAGACATGTTTCCTTTGGGATTCCAAGAATTTACGTTTTTGATCTTCAAACTACATTTCTGCGGGAGTGATTGTGATTGTGATTGTGATTGAGAGTGGCTTGAGCTCATCATTGCCACATTCAGATTGGATTGCCTCGAAATCCCAAAGCCAAGTTTCATGGAGAAGTAATTTGTCAGCAGACTTTTATGTGAGAGAGAGAGAGAGAGGAGATTTTTAAGGTGGTTGTTTTTGTCGTAGGTAGTGAGAGTGAATTTATAAGAGGGGAGAAGAAGGGGAGAGGAAAGAGGAGATTTTAAGCTGCGGAAAAGGGGGAAATAGTGTAGTTAGATGAGTTTCCGATAATGGGTATGTGGGGACTGTTGCAAATATAGAGTTGAAAATAAATGGAGAGTTGAAAAACGTTTTATGATAGGGATCTGCTTACGCGTCATTCAAATTAATAAGTTAGCAATTGACGTGAGTTTTATTTTCAAAGCCTACCATCATTAGTCCTATGGTCCACCTAATACTCGTCACGTATTCATATTTCGTATTCTTAACGGAAACAAAATTAACAAATAGATTCATTTTCCTCTACTAGAACATTAGCAGTGGGGCGCCCTAAAGCCCGCCCTATGCACCACCACGTCAGCATTTTATTCTCCTACCTTTCCAACTGCAGTGGGACGCCCTATAGGTTTCACTATTGTTTTGTTAATTAATTTAAATGTTTTCAAATATGTCAATGCAAAATAATTAAAAAATACCACGATTAATTAAAAACGGCAAATCCTACATTGATTAAAAAAAAGTTTACACGAGTTAGAAATGGAAAAAAAGTTGACTAGTCTACAAAAGTCCCTACTTGCGGCGCAACTCATCGATCATCCCCTGGAGGTATTCGGCTTTGACCGGGTCCTGACATTGAATGAGGGCGTTGTGCGTGTCCAACAACGTCCTCCGGATGGCGGCCGCTGCGGGGCGAGTTGGAGACGGCTCCATGCCAGACAGACCGTACGAATCTATACTGAATTCGGGATCGTACTGCGTGTTGGAGTCGAACGGCCGATATTCGTCAGGGTCTGTACCCGGCCAACGTGCACCACCCCCAAACATCGGACTATTCGGACTTAGGTATTCACCGGAATCCATTTTATAGTGTAATTTGAGTGTGGAAAAGTGAATGGAAAGGTTACAAATGAAGGTGGGGTAGAGGGTATTTATATAAATAAATTTTTCAGAATTAAAAAATAAAAAAATAAAATAAAAACGCGTTGCATCGTCAGTGCCATCGTCCGCGTCGCCCACAGTCGGCGGACGATGCCCTATCGTCCGCGGACGATCTATTGGGCGCGGACGATGCATCGGGCATCATCTGCTCACCCACAGTGGGCGGACGATGGCGCGCCCGAGGCATCGGGCGGCCTATCGTCCGCCCCATTGCGGATGCTCTTAATTCTACGGCTTCTTTTCTTTTGGTACACGAAATTGGAATTAAATAAGATTTAGAATTTTAAATTCTATATTTAGTAAAATAAACTAATTGATATGAAATTGAATTTGTGCGCACACCCTGTACAAGCTATACACAACCTGATATCGACCCAACCTGAAATCATTGGGTTCTTATTGTGCCTCTACCTAT
Source organism: Salvia splendens (assembly GCF_004379255.2). NCBI lineage: Eukaryota > Viridiplantae > Streptophyta > Magnoliopsida > Lamiales > Lamiaceae > Salvia > Salvia splendens. The sequence goes on along the minus strand of NC_056033.1, from coordinate 3,719,828 downwards.
TAATTTTGTGCCCGTTTGTGTCGGGTTTTCGTATATGTCGAAAATTGTCAGCGCTATTAGTATGTTGCGTTATAATTTAGCTTGACACGACACGATTTATCAATTAATTTATAGGTCTTGTGCCAATTGAAACTAAAAAAATAACATATAACTGTCTCTTATCGGTGTCAATAGAAAACTAAAAGTAATATATAAATCTCATAGGCCGCTCCTCGTATAACCAATTGGTTTTAAGATGGAAGCCGTAGATTTCTGTCGGTTCTCACAACATCCGTTCATTAAAAACCACGCCTGATTAAGGGATAACAAATTCTAATAAAAAATTGATAAAATTAAAGAGAGATAGGAAGAAAATGATATTAAGCTCTTTTTTGTTTTTGTTTTTGTTTTTTCAAAATGGGTCTCAACATATTAGTTAGAAATTACCTTAACTTGACACCCACCTTTTTCAGCCTTAGTGTTTACACTAAGTATTCGAGCAGACTGTCAAATATATACACTTCACCTGTTCACTGTCAATGGAGCCGAGGAAGGCGGAGAAAATAACTAAAATGGATAATGAATTAAATAGGATGCTAGTAAGAGCACTAGTGACACGACTCAATTGAGTTGATATTTAAAACTATAAAATTAAACTTTCGAATTAATGATGAATTGGGTCCCCCAAAATAGGTAAGTAGGGAGGGTGTGAGAAATGAACAACAGCAATAGCAATAGCATGTCACGATTTTATATGTGAATGAACAAGATTGAATGCATGTAAAAATCCTCCGTCCAAACAAATACTACAATATTTAATCCAATAAATAGTGTCAACATCAAAAGTGAGGGTATTTGACCGGGCCCCACTAAATCAGGAACTTCTCTCTCCGACCATATAAATCCATACATTCCGGCACGTGACCTTCACGGACGCGTCACTCCACTTATCACTCACTCTCTATTCAATATTCATTACTTCCCTCCCTGTTTTCTTATCTATTCTTCTTTTTATTTTATATGTGACTCGTCATTATCAAATTATCAACAGTATTAAAAAATCATTCCGACCACGAATTCCATATTTTTTAAAACTATATTATTTTAAGACACGTAAAATTTAACTTATACTATATGATCTATACTTGTCGTTAATAAAATCATTTCAACATACTAAAAATTTAATTTATATGATCTATAATTATCTATAAAATGTAATTATATCAACTATCAAGATAAATTATTAATGTATGTAGTAAAATATTAAATTTTCTTTACTATGGAAATGATTACTTTTTCTATTGATTTTTCCTTTTTGCTTTTGTTTTTCTTTTTTAGTGTGTTTTTTAAGTCGCGTTAGTTTTATTGATGTTTTGATTTATCATTTTTTGGACTCGAGTTTGTGGTAAATAAATTCTTACCTACAAATCCTATCAAGATTTTATGCATGTTGTGTACACATGATTTACATCCGATTTTGTAAACCGATTTTACTTAAAGCATTAATTTACTATAAACTGTGGATTGACTGGATTCATTTCTGATTAATCACACGTGGATCCATATAAATAGTCCACTTTAAGATTTTTAGTGTGAAATATGACCATTAAATAGTACTCCATGGAGTATAGTTTTAGGACAAATAATAATGAGATAACATTGATGCATCAAATACTTTATTACTGAAGAAGTTTAGTTGTTGGATTATTTTTTGAAGGTTGCTTTTCTATTTTTGTTAAATTTTATTTGCGGCTATCAAAGTCTTCATGTTCTCCATTGTATTGATTATTTCCATGTGTTTTCAAACAAAAACGTACACATCTACAAAATTCAGTGCAAACTAGTGATGGTAGATCTAGTGATTTAGTGAATTTGGACCCTCAATCTATGTCGAATTACTTTACAAAACACTCTTAGGTGGGGTTGAGATCGGCGAGCGTGTCCTTAAGGGTATGTTCTTCTCTTCATGAGAATGTGCGAGACTAGGGTGTTTTCTTTGTTGTTGACTTTTTTGGCTCTGCTGCCGCTTGGGTGTTTTGTTTCTGTTCCTCCTCTCCGTTTGTGCTTTAGGTTTGTCGGGGTGCTCCCGGTCTTAGAAGATTTCGGGAGATTGTGAGGTGTGTTGGCTTTGGCTCGTCTGTGTGTGTTTGTTTTGCTGCGTAGCTTTGTTTGGTGCTCTGCTGAACTTTTTCTCACTACCCTCGTTAATTTGAGCATTTTTCTTCTATATAAAAAAAAGGATAGAATTATAAAGGTGAATCGACAGTGAGGGAATACTACATTAATGGTGGTTTCAGAAGCCTTATTTTGTCTCATTGTATTTTCCGACCCTAAAGATTGTTGTCTTGTTGATATAGTCACCTTAAATCAGTGAGTCAATTAACTTAAGAATGATGATGATTCAATAAAAGTATGCGACAAGACCAGAAACTGACAACAATAGAAACATAAACTCAAACAAGGATTGAACACCTCTAATTCAACGAGCAAAGAAACAACACACAACAAAATTATTTCGCTGAAAACTCCGAAGCATCAAGGTGCGCACATCTAAACAATAAAGTTGAGAAGATAACACTACAAAAGGAGCAATGGACCAGCGAAGAAGTTTTAAGCCGCTTGTCGTCCAGAGCCTTTGTCCTAGTGGCAAGGAGCTTAGACATTATTGTATTAGGTGCCGAATTCGAGCACTCTTGACATCAGTTGTAATTTCCTCCTTTCTATTGAAGTTTTTTTATATATAAAAAAAGAGTTCTTAGCCTCTTGTCATACCCCTAATATTATTCAAATCTTAATATTAATTTGTTATTTATATGTTAGTAAATATACATATATTGTACACTTATTTTACCTTTCTGCATTTAACCTTTTAATCAAGTTTCTAAAATTTAATTATAAAAATCAATTTTTGCATTTTTTCCGCATTAAAATACTAGCGCGAATTTTGGTTCCGTTGGTCAATAACACACCATGGACTATTTTTCTTTATTAAGGTGCGTTACGTAGAAAAGAGCACCCGCAACGCATCTCGCGGGTGTCTCTTATCTCGTCCCTCCGAGACGAGACCCGCGCAGGACGCGTTGCAGCGTCCCGTCTCGTCACCATCCCGTCGAGACGCCCGTCCCACCGATACGGATGGCGAGCCAGCTCGCCATGCGAGCGCGCGACGTGGCGCGCGCTGGCGCCACTCGTGACACCCACTCGCCGGCTCGCGAGTGGGCTTTCGTCACGCTGACGCAATAAATCATTTTAAAAAAAAATAAATTTAATAAAAAAAATCAAACGGTAATATTACCGTTTTCGACCGTTTATTCTTTTTTTTTTTAATTTTTATTTTTATTTTTACTCTATAAATACCCATATTTCATCCTTATTATACACACAAACACACATCTATTCTTCCCAAATCATCTTCATTTTCTCTCCAATTTTCATCTAACCTCTCCAATTTTCATCTAACCTCTCCAATTTTCATCACAAAATGTCCGGCGACTGAAACGAGGGTGGCTCCAGCGGGTTTGACATCAACGCGTTTGGCGACTGGGGGCATGTACTATGTATTGGGTGGTTCGGGTTCCGGTTCGTCGACGCCGGGCACCCAAGGCTCGTCGACACCGGCGGGGTACCAACCACCCCATTTTGATGTGGATGCATACGCTCGTCCCTCCGCCCTAAGGTATTCGTAGAGATTATCCCAAATTAGGGAGGATTTTTCGGATGAACCCACTCCGGAAGGAGGACGAGGCGGTGGAAGCTCTAGGGCATTCGACGCCGTGGAGGAAGAGACGGAGGTGGCCGAGGAGGATGAGGATGTAGGCCGGCATCCGTACAGCCGCAAGGACACAATGGCTGTGTACAACGCCTGGATCAGCGTCTCGTACGATCCCATCGTCGGGAATCAACAAACTCGGAAGTGCTTCTGGGAAAAGGTCACCGAGGCCTACAACGAGATTAAGCCGAAGGGGTCCCACCGCCGCACATTGAAGATGCTCTGCGCTCTCTTTGACCGAGTCGACAGAGAGGTCAAAAAATTATGCGGCATCTACAAGACTGAAGCGGCTCATTACCAAAGCAGAGCCACGGGAGCCGACATTCTGAGATCGGCTTTGCGAGTCTATTTCGACGACACCGACAAAGAATTCAAACATGTCGATGTTTGGGAGGTCGTCAAAGACAAGGTAAGGTGGGTCGGCGGTGTCCAGTCCAACACGGGCTCGACCTTGAAGCGCACGAAGCACACGACGGGTGGCCAATACTCGTCTAGTGGGGGCGGTTCAGGCAGCGCCGCACAAGAGGTTCCCTCGCAGGAGGTTGAGGGCACGGCGGACGATGTAGGGGGGTCCTCCCCTGGGCGCCGTCGGCCTCGAGGGACCAAGGCGGCGAAAGCGGCTAGAGGGAGGAGGGGTTGAGGCGAATCAAGCCAGGCGCGCTCCCAAGGGCCGTCCTCCTCCTTAATGTCCATGTACTTCACCGCCACGATGGCGGACACTTCCCGCATGACGCCTGCCCAATTTCAAGCCCATCATGCCGGCATTGTGTATCTGGCGGGACAACTTGGTATTCCGCCTCCACCGCCTCCGGGGGATGATTCGCCGGCGGAGTAGTTTTTATAATTTCTATAAAATTGTATTTTAAATTATGTTTTTTTTATTTATTATGCCACGAATTTAATTATGTATTTTTTTAGGATTTTAAGTTGTAATTTTAATTTTATTTAATGAAGTGTGTTTTCATTAATTGAATTTGTTGGAAATAAAAATAAAAATTAAATTGAATGAATAGTTAAGGAATGAGATGATTAAGAGACGGATAAGAGATGGAGGGTTGCAGGTTCTGTCTCTTAGTTAAAAGATGGAGTGAAAAGTACAGTGGGACCCATGAATAGTTAAGAGATGAGACGGTTAAGAGACGAATAAGAGACAGTGTTGTGGATGGGCTAATGATAGTATTTATTAAAAAATGAAATAAGGATAGTTGATCAGTGATAGATCTTTGAAGATCAATTGGACTTGTACAAGTAATGACTATGATTATTCTTATCAAAGATGCCTAATAAAGGGAGATTTCAAACTTAATGAATCCTACTATTATTTGTAAGGATTTGAGCATCCAATAATAATTCCTTTAACAAACTCTTGCAACTTGTGTAAATTAGGTGCCGCCACAAAGCTTGTTCAACTGTCACTTTCCCTCTACTAATTTCCCGAATTTTATTTTTATTATATTACAAATATTCATAATTCCCAGGCATATATACTACACAGGATAATTTTCATTTTAAATTGATATTAACTACTCTCAAGCATATAAATATTTATATACCTTTGAAAATAAAATACTTCATATGTCCCTCTATGTATAATTTATAAATGAGTCTTGGATTGTTTTATTCTAATTGAGTCATTTTCTTTTTTAACCAAAATTAAAGCAACACATCTCCGCTCCTTTGATCACTTTTTGTTTTTTATTTTTCTACTTTTATTTTCTCTCGATTTAGTTCATTTAATATAATTTTGTTAAATTTCATGTCCAAATGAACTACTCCTACATAGAGGCAGAGTCACTGAGCAGTCCCTAATTAAGATACATTATATAATCTTTGAACATTATATTACCCTATGAAAAGCCATTACCCACAAACATAGCCTAAATCATGGCTGCTGGAATTCCACATTCAGTCTCAGAATAATTAGCTAGGTTCAGAGTATTTGAATTAAAAAAATAATAATCAAAATTTTACCTTTTTCTACCATTTATTTTTCAACCTTTTCGGTTATCACTTAGTTTTATTTTGAAAAAAAAAATTCTTTCTTAGCTTTGGAGTGGTGGAATTTCTTTAGTGGACTGCCCTGGCCAACTAGTTTTCTTTGAATCCACCGACCAATTCTATTCAGATTGGTTATAATCTTGTAATCTAAGAGCGCCCAAAGTGGGACGGATGTCCCGGCGGACATCCCGACAGACTTCCCAAAAACACCTCATGCCATGTCATAAGGACATCCCACTGCACAATGACGGACATCCACAATAATAAAAATTCACAAATTCACCAAATTAAACAATTTACGAAATTAAACAATTTATGGAATTAAAATAAAACACGAATACGGAGAAAATGCAACCACTTTATTTAAAACAAAAAACATACATAATTATTAAAAAAAATACATAGTTAAAAAAAACAACCTCAAGCTTCGACAAATGTGGCCCCCGTCTCACTCCCCGTCGTCCCCGCCGCCAGTCCCGTCGTGCCCGTGGCTGGTCCTGGCGTCACTCACGGGCAGGGATGGCATCCCCAAATCGTGCCGCATACTGTCGATGACATCCTTCAGCATGAACTTGTATAAGGGGTCAGTCGCTGCATACCACTTCTCCATGGTGTGTATCAGGGTCTCATGCTGCTGTATCACGGGCGAATGAAATGAAGTTCAACGAGCCGTATATATAGAGTTTTTTTTTAAATAAATAAAAATTGGAACGTCCGTCGGGACGTCTGTCATGGCACCCCAATGGCGGACGGAAAGCCGCAGAACTCCGGTGTCCGCAAGCGACGTCCGCGTCCGTCGGGTTTACGCCTAATGGCGGACGTCCCGCGCGCCGGTCCAACGTCCGCCGAGACGCTCGCCGCTATGGATGCTCTAATAACAATTTGACGATTATTAAATAAATATTCTGGATAGAAAAGTTAGAAGATTTGCTAGGGCAAAGAGCTGCGAAGTTTCTGCGGTGATGGTGATCAATATATTTAACTTAGTATAATTAATAATTATCTCATACTGGTTTATAGAATATGTTCCCCATAATAAACTTATAATTATTATATAAAGCCAAAACACATTCTTAGGTCTTTATACTTTTAATCATAATTTTTATAAGGTTTTTGTACAATTTATTTGTTTTAGTAAGTTCTTATACTCTTATCATAATTTTCATTAAATCCTTGTATAATTTTATGTTGGATACCTCTATTCAATGAAACTTAAGGGACTTTTTAATTTTTCACTATTTAACTTATAAGCGTAGTCTATAAAGATATCATCTTTAATAATCTCGATAAGTTGGAGAAATAATTAGTAAAACTTTAGCGGTGGTAATTGAAAATTAAAATTGAAGTTTTATGAGAAGAACTACGTGATTTTTCAATCGATAATTTATATTTTACAATTTATATAGTATAATTGCATTAATTTATATTGAAGTATATATTTCATTAACTATTTATAGTCATAGGCTAATTTAATAATGAAAAATTAAAAATGTTATTAGGTTTCTTTAAATAGAGATTGTATGTTTATTCATCATAAAAGTAAAATGACGTACTAAAATGAAAAAAAATATATACGAGGATATAATGAAAATATGATAAAACAATAAAAATCCATTTAAAGGAAAAAAATGTAAAAAATCTAATGAAAATTGTAATAAAATTATGAAGACCTAATTTAATAAAAATCTAATGAAACTTAAGGGACTTTTTAATTTTTCACTATTTAACTTATAAGCGTAGTCTATAAAGATATCATCTTTAATAATCTCGATAAGTTGGAGAAATAATTAGTAAAACTTTAGCGGTGGTAATTGAAAATTAAAATTGAAGTTTTATGAGAAGAACTACGTGATTTTTCAATCGATAATTTATATTTTACAATTTATATAGTATAATTGCATTAATTTATATTGAAGTATATATTTCATTAACTATTTATAGTCATAGGCTAATTTAATAATGAAAAATTAAAAATGTTATTAGGTTTCTTTAAATAGAGATTGTATGTTTATTCATCATAAAAGTAAAATGACGTACTAAAATGAAAAAAAATATATACGAGGATATAATGAAAATATGATAAAACAATAAAAATCCATTTAAAGGAAAAAAATGTAAAAAAATCTAATGAAAATTGTAATAAAATTATGAAGACCTAATTAAGAATGTGTTTTGCCTTATTATACATACAATTAGTAGCTACTTTTAACTTATATGTAGTATATTATTTATCTAAAACTATAAAAGACAGTATCGTTAAATAATTGTTTATATGTAAATAATGATTTCTATATTATTACTGACAAAAGTTTATAATTGATATCATTCTCCGGTAAGATATTATAATAAAATATATATGCATGCGTGGCTCCAAATATAATAACATCGATCGTCATCAACTAATCAAGTAGTAGTATTTCAGATAGAAACAAGTGCTTTAATTATTTTAATATGATATCTCCGTATTTTGGGTGGAAGTTTCTTGTTTTTTTATATTGATAGATGCACCTAAATCCTAATAATAAAATATGAACAATTATCCTCGTATATATTCCGATGGCTATAGCACAAAAAACACCTTTTTGGAGCCTATCAATTTTGTTAATTGTGGGGGTCCTTCAAATCAACTAATCAAATTCACTTTTGTCAATATATCGTTCAAATATATACCTTGCTTATTAATTACTAAATTATTTAACTATATATTGTGATTATTATTAATTAATTAGTATAGTACTCCTACATTATCATTCGCTATCATTCGAATTTGACTCATGCATGTTTTAACTCGTTGATCCAAAATTAGTTTGATGGAATCCAACATCAATTTCTTTTGTCTATTTTTAAGGTTGTCAATCATTATTATAGGAGTTAAAATCTTTATTCTCAGTTCAAATTTTCAGTGATCCTTTAATGACTCAAAGGAGGATATATCAACGTTAAGTTCATCAATTAATCCTTGATGATATATTTCTTGCGCCGAAAAAGTAAGAAAAGGAAATTTCAATTGTTAATTCCACAGAATAAAATCTTGTTTGGTATTGACTTGATTACTTAGGTATAATTCCCTCGAAATCTTAGGAATAATAAACCAAAACTGACTCAAGAAATTAACTTGACCAGTATTCTAGTCTTTAACATTCAATACGACTTCTCTCACGTACATCGTGGATTATTTATAAGCAGGTGGCAAGTAAATGAGAAAAATGTATATTAAGATTTTTCCAGTACAAGTTTAATTTAATTACGGATTTTAGAATGGATTTTAGAATGGATTTTAGCCCATGCTCAAGTCCAAGCCATAAAAACTTGTCCAGGGCCACAAAAAAACTTGTCCACCCTAATAGTAGACAAGCCACAACCACAAATCCAATTATTTTTTCAATTGATGGTATATTTTATTTTAATTAGAATAGAGATAAATTTAAAAGAGTGGAGATTTGAATGAGGTGAAAAAAAATGAGAGGAATGGGTACATTTATAGGAAATAAATAAAAAATTAAAAAAAAAGTTGGGCAGAGCCGCGGCTCTCGGCCGCTGCGGCCTACGCCTTGGCGCGCCCATGGTCGCCCCCCGCCCCGCCCCGGCCTGGCCTTCGGTGTCCTCAACTATAGGGTGTCGCGGCCTGGCCAAGCCCTTGCCCGGGAGCCACGGCTCCCTATTGTGGATACTTGTGCGGAACTCTGATTTAATTTAATTAATTAATTTAAATGATTAACTATTCAATAATTAAATAAATGTTAACCAACAACATAAAAATCAATATACCTATAAAAATTACATTATCTCTCGAACCAATATTAATTTCGAGACAATTTTAGACTTGTTGATTTAAATTTAGTACATCTACATACGAGCCATTATAAGAGCATCTCCAATGGCGGCGAGCGGGCCGGCTAGCCGATTTCCGACGCTCGCTGGTCCGCTCGCCTAACCATTGCAAGCGGCGAGCGCTAAATTGGCGAAAAATTCGGCGTGCCCACGCCGATTCTCGGACGCTGGCCGATGCGCTCGCCGATCGGCTGGCCGCCATTATAGGCCACCGATCGGCGACCGATCGGCCAACCGATTTTCAATTTTTTTTATTTAATATTTTTTTTGTGGGACAAACTCATTCTTGGTTGTTTCTCTTTTATAGAGACATCCTTGAATGTTTTATGTCCCACTTTCGATGTGAGACAAACTTATTCTTGGTTGTTTCTCTTTTATAGAGACATCCTTGAAGGTTTTATGTTCCACTTTCGATGTGGGACAAACTCATTCTTGGTTGATTCTCTTTTATAGAGACATCCTTGAAGGTTTTAAGTTCCACTTTCGATGTAGGACAAACTCATTCTTGGTTGTTTCTCCTTTATAGAGACATCCTTGAAGATTTTAAGTTCCACTTTCGATGTGGGACAAACTCATTCTTGGTTGTTTCTCTTTTATAGAGACATCCTTGAATATTTTAAGTTCCACTTTCGATGTGGGACAAACTCATTCTTGGTTGTTTCACTTTTATAGAGACATCCTTGAATGTTTTATGTTCCACTTTCAATGTGGGACAAACTCATTCTTGATTGTTTCTCTTTTATAGAGAAATCCTTGAATGATTTATGTTACACTCTCGATGTGGGACAAACTCATTCTTAGTTGTGTTTTTTAATTAATGTACTTTTTAAAATTTTAATATTATTATTGAGTTTTCCCGTATCTGTGTCGTAAATTTAATTTCGTATATTGTGTGATTGTCAATTATTATTTATTTTATATAATTAGGAGTGATGTGGCTAGGCTATTGCTGGGCTATTTGCTTGTTCTGATGATGTGGCAGGAGGATTTTTAGTGCTGATAATGTGGCAGGGGAAGTTTGTGGCTAGGCTATGGCTGGGTGAAAGCCATTGTGGCTGCCCTAAATAGAACAAATTTATTTCTTAGAAAATCCATGAAAAGTGTGAACAAGCAATTTCCGAGTGAAAAGTTAATATTCAGCATCACAAATATCACATTTGTTCTGAATTATAATATTGATTGAACTTCGATAGATAAGAGCAAAAGCATTTTGTTGGGCCGACCCGACACTGACACCTACAGACCTTGTTCTACGAACCCTTGTTGATTTGAACTTCATCGGACTTTTGACAAACTTGTGTTGTGTTTGTTTTACGCGAGCATCTCCAATTGTTCTGGACATGCAATATCCCTCTCATAGTCTTCCCACTGCCATATCATCTGCACTAAAATCCTCCTGCCACATCATCTGGACATGCAATTGGACATGCAATAACCCTCCCATAGCCTATCCACATCATTAATAACAATTATATAATTTAATTTACAATCGTAGCAACATACGGAATTTAATTTACGAGACAAATACAGAAAAATTGAATAATAATATTAAAATTTATAAAAAGTGTATAATAATTTATAAAAAATACATTAATTTAAAAAAATACCAAAATTAAAAAGTACAAAAAAAATACATAAAATTCTGAGACCCGGTCGTCACTGGAGACCCTCCCACGGGAGCCGGGGGAGTCTGAGACCCTCCCCCGGGAGTCGGGGGAGTCTGAGACCCGGTCGTCACTGGAGTACCTTCGTAGTTGTTCTCCATTTCTCGTTGTTGATCTTGTACATAAATTAAGATAGAGAGAGTACTCGTTAATACAAGTGGTGCGAATGAAAATGTCGTCCAAAGCGCGTATATATAGTGTTTCGAAAAATTTTAAAAATAAAATAAAATTCTGACTCCGATTCGGGGCCTACAATGGCGCAGTGAGAGTCGGCGTCAGAATCGGCGTCAGTCCAAGAATCGGCGTAGGCGCGCCGATTTTGACGCCGGTTTCGCTGACACCGGCTGCAATGGTTCAGCGTCAGCACCGGCGTCCGTGAAAAATCGGCGTGCCTACGCTGACGCCGCCATTGGAGATGCTCTTAGTAATAGGCTTAATTTTGAAGTGGGTTGATGCATCCACAATAGTGTGGACACTTCCACCCGCCCAGCCATTTTTTTTTTGTCCACAGCCATTTCTGATTTGTCCACAGCCACAAAAAAAGTTTCCACAGCAATAGTGGACTTTTTTCCCCCACATTTCACTTTATTTTATTCTTTATATATTTTAATTCAATGAAGATTAAAATTATCGGACTATACATAATTAGAAAAAAAGCGGCTAATTAAATAAATTAAAATTGAAAACTAAATTTTTGTCATATTAAAGTAAGGGGAAAATTATACAACGAAAATTTCATCTATGGAAAATCACACATGTTCTCCACTCCCAATGCATGCAATCGATGCTGCTTATCATCCCTGGGAAACCGTACACCGAACCGTGCATATCTAGCAGTCTCTGGCACTCATCAGAGGTTGGCTTTCATAGGAACTCCGGACCAAATATTTCCCAGATGCCCTTACAAAACTGCTGGAGCACCTCTAGGCTAGTCGTCTCACCCATATGTAGGTATTCGTCAAACATATCAGCCGGTCAGGCATAGGCAAGCAGCCTAATTGCAGCGGTAAATTTCTGAAAAGTAGACAGCCCGATCGGGCCTGTGCAATCACTCCGGAGGGTGAAGCACCTGTACCGCTCAGCCAATGTCGTCACTAAATGGGTGAAGAGCTGTTGCGACATTCTGAAACGCGTACGAAAAATCTCTGGTGGGTAACGGGGGTTATCGCCAAAGTAGTCTGCCATAAACCGCCGGTGCGCTCCGCTGTGGTCTCGTGGGATTGTCCGACGATGATGAATCGCACGAAGGAGCGCCGCCTCCGCCAGCGCCGCATCCTCCTCGTCGGCTTCCCTCTGCACCTCTTGAATCAGAGAATCTCACGCGTCATTCCACAAATCATCCATTTTTTAAAAGCAATGGAATCCACAAATTTTAGGGAGACAAAGTAGAAATAAAGTTGGAATGTGCGAAAATAATGAGGGCAATGTGGTGTATTTATAGGTAATTAATAAATTTTTAAAAAAACGAAAAATAAAAAATTGTCCGCCGCCGCGGCGGAAGCGCCGCATAGTAGACCGCCGCGCCTATCGCCGCGCCCCTCTCCCACCGCCGCGTCCTCGCCGAATACTCGACGATGACCCTTCTGCCCCCTCCCATCCGTCCACGCCGGGGCGGACGCTTTCACCATTATAGTTCGCTGCGGCGGCCTGCGCGCCGCCCCTACTGTGGATGCTCGATGGCCATGTGTAAAAACGGCCCTTCCAATTTTCCGGCGGCAAGTGGAATTAATCCTTCCATTTCAATAGGTGGAGAATGGAGAATCATTACTCCATCATTTATTCCAGAATTACTTAAAAAAGCGTAATGTCAAATACACTTGGGCCATGTTTGGTTGTCAGGATTCTGTCTGGGAAAGTAATCTGATTCCTTAAATTTTAAAATCATGTGTTTGTTTTCGTTTTTAATCAAACTAGGAAAGTAATCAAAATCCTGAAACAAGGAAAGTTAGTACAACTTTCCAGGATTCTGAATCCTAACTTTTCTTAGGTATTTTTTTTCCTAATTTTGAGATTCTTACATATTTAATGCAATATAGTACAGTTTATTATCATCATCATCATCATTTATTACAATGTTTTAAAAATAATTTAAAAGTATAAACCATACTTAATTTCAGGATAATAAATAACTATAATTCAAATTATCATAATTATAACTGTATTATTAATATTTATTTTTATTTTTATTATCATAATAATAATAATTTATTAAATAATTAAATATAATTATAACAATATAATAAGATAATAAATATAATTATAATTATAATAATATAATAATATAATAATTATTAATTTATAAATTAGTAATTAACAATAAAATTGTAGTGAAATTTTAAATTATAAAATTTATTCAATTAAAAATTAAGTAAATATAATGATAATAATAATATTAATAATCATCTTATTTATTATTGTATTATTATATATTATGATGTATAATGCATATTTAAACTATCCATCGTAATAATAAATAAAATAATATAATTATTATCGTTTGTAATTAATAATTTATTAAATAATATGTATTATTATTTTTTATAAATAAAAAATGATAAGTATATTTTTAGTTTAGTGTTTAAATCAAATATATACTTTCAAATCTTGATATTTTCCAAACACGGGAAAGTAAAGTTATTAGAAATCATATTCCCGGGATTCATTTTCCCAGGAATCATTTTCCTTGTCAACTTTACTTTCCCGCCAACCAAACATGGCCTTGTTGATTTTGATTGGAATCTTACTTCTAACATTTTCATAATGACTAAAATGGACTTTTACAAATCGATCGATATTAATATCCTGAATTTGTACTTTCTCCGGGAATTGATATGTTAAACTAGAATATTTTTCCTAATAAAGCATCAATATTTTATTTGCTTCAATCGGTTAAATATCTCACAATTTAGATGCTAGATTATGTGCTAATATAGCAATAGAGTAAAGTATGATTCTTTTCTATCCACTTTTATTCCGGTTAATTGGTTTGCCTGTGTATCGAGATGGTAGAAAATACTTTTGGGAAATTCTTTTACATACTAGCCATCTTCCACCAGGTCTAGATAGAAAATTTGACTATTATTTTATTTTCTTCAATTAATTTCCACTAAAATTATTTGGATGTAATAACTGAATTCAAAATCTATAATATAGTACTAATTTATTGCTTTCAGTTTTTTTATTTATATATTATTGATTAAAGGTGTATGCATATATATATATATATATATATATATACATATATATAATGTGATTGTTTAGTGTGACTTTAAAATTTAATATACTAAGGTTGCCTTAACTGTTTAATTACAAAGCATACGTTGTAAATGTTATTGTGATTTAGCATCTAAGTATTTGGATTTTAACGAGACTTATAAATAATTTAAACAAGTTTTGTTAATTAAAATTTGGATAATATTCCAAATCTATAAACAATTTTGTTTATGTATCCCTTAATCGAAACTGTAAAACTATTAGTAGAATTTTATAATTGTAGCATAACAATAATATTTTAACGCCCACAAGTCCACAACATACACATATTTAAGGTTATTCGATGACTTTTAACTCTTTATTTATTGTAGGGTGGAAATTGTTTTACCAACTAATTTGCATTTGTTGCTGAGATGTAGTACAACATTCAATATTAATGTTTATGGAGCTTTCTAGTTCACGGAACTTTGATACGACATCATGGCTTGACGTTTCAATGGAGAAATTCAAAAGAAGCTTTCCCAAATTTGAATATGAATTTTGTTGTTGGTAAACTTTTGGGAAACAGCTGAAAGGTTAGAGATGAAGAAAATGAGAAAGTTTGGCCAAAATATTGTGCCTAGGAACAATGAATTTTGACAAAGTTGTGGAATCAAATATATACACTAGATATTTGAGTCTTAAAATTTGTTTTCGTTAGAAGTTTAAGAGGGAAAAAAGTACTTTAGGGAAAAAGCAAAGTTGCTTTGAAAATTGGAAGAAAATTTTGAGTGTTCAATATAAATAATGTAATAAAACATTGACTTTTACTTAGAAAGTCAATAACATATTTGTATCTCTTATTATGTACTCGATGGCTAATTTTTTATATATGGAGTAATACTTCAAAGTTCAAACATTTGTACCCTCTAAAATAATGATTTTGTATATATCCCTGACTTGGGTCTATTTGTTATTGGAAATTTGGATATTATAGTTTAAATTTTGTTTAGCGTACTGAGTTTTAAATGTTAGCGGGCGTGTATCATATATCAATATTTATCATTCGCTAAAATATATACTATGAAGAGAAATGATATGTTATATATGTGACCACCACTCCTTAAAAAGTAATTTATTTTTTTGTACTTTAATTTAATTTAATATATTAAAATTAATTAAATGTGTAAAGCAAAACAAATAACATTAAATGTACATAAAATGAGAGTGATGCTCGTGGATGGTGCATACCTTGTGCTATAATTAATTAGCTATAACTAATTTGTCAAAATTTAAATATATTTCAGTGTCATATATCATTGCAAAGAAAAACATTTTGGGCCAATGTTTTCTTAATAAGTGAAATGACTATTGGATATAGGTCTGCTTACTCCGTATAGCTCAACTATATTATATGTTGGGCCGATGACGGTCAAGCTGCTAGGCCCAAATGATTGAAATTTAAACTAGTAAGATAAGATGCTTTAATTAACTTAAAAAATTGTAGACCCACAAAATGAACTTTCTCTCTGCAAAATAACTTAACGAATTCTCCTTTAAAAATTAATCCTCTGAAAAGTACGTTTATCGTTGATGAAACAAATAGTGTATTTGCACTGGGGGTGAGATTAAAAATAATTAAGAAAAAGCCGTTAATTTTAACAATTAAAAAAAAGAGAAACAATTTTAAATTACAATTTTCTACTAAAATTAAAAACGGCAAAATTTAAGATGAGGTGCTTTGTCATCGCATATGCAGAGACACACACACAGTGATAGGCAGAGACGGCCGCATGTGCTGCACACGCACGTGCCATGCACCATCCTAAAATGTAATGCGTGCTTCTTCGTCATCAACGGTACATGCACTCTATGCAGAGTGCAGAGTAGTACTCCCCCCATTCCCTCATATTTAAAGTTGAACTTTTCGGCACGGAGTTTAAGAAATGAAGGTTCAGTCAGTGTGTTGGGTAAATGATACGAGGGTACTCGTATCGGTCCCGGGAGCGCGAGGTCGCCGGAGAAGGGTTAGGTTCGTTTGTGGGGTCTCCCCGTCGAACAGCCTAGATTTCTCGGCCAATTAGGGTTTGGCGAGATGGCTTTGCAGTGAAAGTAAATAACTAAAAGTAAAAGACGAATAAAAAAAGATAAATTGTATTTCTTCAATGAATGATTCAAAAGATAACAAAGGCTCATATTTATAATACTCCCTAATAACCTAACTTAGTGATCAAGAAATAAGAAAGATATGCTAAATCAATAATATACTCCCTCTGTCCCATTAAATATGCAACGTTTGCTTTTTGGCACGGGATTTTATGTAGTGTTGTTTTGTGAGTGAATGAATGAAGAGAGAGTAAAGTAAGAGAGAAGAAAAAGTAGAGAGAGTATTGTTTCCATTTTTAGAAACGTTTCATTTTTAATGGGACAGACCAAAAAGGAAAACGTTTCATTTCTAATGGGACAGAGGGAGTATAAAATAATAGAGATATGAGAATATCTTGTAGATATACTCGTATCAACTCCACCACGGTTAAAATTCACCTTGTCCTCAAGGAGGAAACCACGACAAAACGAAGAGTGTGGCGAACAAAAGCTTTGGCAAGGTATCCCCACCTGGATCAAATGTATACATACGCCCACGAACTCTCTCATTTCCCGACACATCAAGCAAAACATCAACAAAATACTTCTCCCCTTCCTTCCCCTCATGAGAACATCCTCCATGAATTCGTTGGTGAGCAACATTTGTAAGAAGGGATACAAGTACTCTTGCCAACTTCAATATTATTCCCATGCTTCTTGTACCGCCGAGATTTGAGAAGTCATCCATTAGCTGACTGGATTTATGCCTCACCCGAAGATAGTGAGTGTGACTAGGGAGCTTGTCAACGCATCCATGCATGCCCAAACACTGCACGTCATTGCACGGAGGAATCAACCGTGCATCAGCGTCGAGGAAAGTTGATCGATGATTAATACTTGTAACATTACCAACATGCCAAACCGCATATACACAGACAATTACCTTCTTCATATCCTCAATGGAACCATCTTCGTCCTCTTTCAACAAAAAAGAATCAATCTTGTTGCTCAACATTGTAATATCCAACCTGTTATGCTCCACCACATGTATAGGTTCTCGGCAAGTAAAAACAACATTACTTGGATCATATATGTCATCTTTACTACCATAAATTGGTCCACTAACATCAACACTAGAATGAATAACAATTTCTTCCTCTTCATCATTATCAACGACAATTAATTCCATCGAGTCATACCCGAAACTGGAGTCGCACGACAGAGATATTGTGGCTGGTGGAGGCGGGATAGCAACGACAACAGGCAGCGAGCTTCTAGATGGATCGTGATGGAGATCAGCTGGGGCGGCGGCTGTCATCTGTGGTAGGGGACACGATACCGGCTCCGTGTACATGACACTGGCTGTAGGGTCTGGTGGAGGTCGTGTCGCAGCGTGTGGATCGCCCAAGCAACGTTTGTTTGCATCCATCCGAGACGTCAATTGCTTGATAGTAGCAGTCAAACGCTCGAGCTGTGAAGCCAAGGCAGCCACCTATAGGTTCGGTTCAGACTCCGGCGTCACTGGATCACGTGGCATGTTGAGAGGCTCCATATGGCCGACATCGTTGGTCGTTGGGAGACATTGCCAATCCGGTTGATCGGGAGGTTGCGGATATAACAATGGCGAGTCTGGATAGGAGTATCCAAATTGCACGTTCTGGCTCTGGAGGTACCAACACGATGTGGGCTCGGCATGGGCAGTGGCGAGAGGAACGGTCTATTGAACTGGCGATGGACGCAGTCAGTGTAGGTGTATGACATGATGGCGGAAATACGGAGGATGAGATCACAATGAAAGCACCAGATGATACGAGGGTACTCGTATCGGTCCCGGCAGCGCGAGGTCGCCGGAGAAGGGTTAGGTTCGTTCGCGGGGTCTCCCCGTCGAACAGCCTAGATTTCTTGGCCAATTAGGGTTTGGCGAGATGGCTTTGCAGTGAAAGTAAATAACTAAAAGTAAAAGACGAATAAAAAAGATAAATTGTATTTCTTCAATGAATGATTCAAAAGAACAAAGACTCCTATTTATAATACTCCCTAATAACCTAACTTAGTGATCAAGAAATAAGAAAGATATGCTAAATCAATAATATATAAAATAATAGAGATATGAGAATATCTTGTAGATATACTCGGATCAGTAAATAAATAAAAAAAAAAGTAATAGAGAGAAAAAAGTTGAAATATAGTAGAAAGTGAATAAAGTAAAATAGAGGAAAAAAATATTACCATATATAAAAATGACTCAACTACGAGGATTCCTTCCAAAATAGAAAAATGACTATAATATACACTCTCCACGTAGTTACATAATAACATCACACGTCAGCTATCTTGTCGGTAAGAAAGTCTTGATTAAGACTGATAATTGATGACCCACGAAACACTAAATTGAGATGCCGACCACAATTATGATTTTTTTTAATATATGACACCCATATTTGACTTATAAATAGTGTGCTGTTCACCGTTAAATTTTGCTGTTCACCGTTAAATTTTTGTTTTTATTTTTTTACATATATCGAAAACTTCATGAGCTAATTAATGCCAAAATAGTAGGTCTAGGTCATATTACTAAAAATTGGAAAACATTAATTTTTTGTGGGTTGACTGAAAAAAACTACGTAACTGTCCATATTATTCTCTCTCTTACTTTTCTTTCTCTCAATTTTAACTATTTATTATCATTTTCCAAAATGAGAGACAAAAATAGAATAGCCTTATTTTTCGTGGACGGATGGAGGATTAATTATAGAATGTGATTGTAATTTTAGGCATGTTTGCAGGGAAATATCAACAATTCAAATAGTGGGATATTTATCAAAGCCTAAAGAAATGACAAACGTAACTAGTAAAAGTATAAAATTTAGAAGAAAAACATGCTTTTTATTAACCTTCCTCAGCCATCAGCACAACTTAAATTCTATTAAATCAATAAGTCATGAACAAAAAAATTAAGTTAATAATGTATAAACCTAGTTTGTAAATGAGGTTTCAATGATTCCCTGAAACTTGACCAAATATAGTACTAGTAATTTAATTCAGTTGAAATTTGAATAGTACTGACTTGAAAGTGGGGTAAGAATTTAATGCTATAGGAAGCCTCAAGTCCCGAACTTTCTTATAAACTTATAGACTACTTTAGAAAGTTTTATGAATTGATGTTTGGACTAAAAATCAATCATTCGAATGTATTTAAGGTCCACTTTAACAGACCCCTAAGGCCCTAAATGAAACCCGACTATAATCCTTAGGGCGGTCACAGCGTGCTCACGGAACACGGGCTCCCGAATACGGAATTCCCTAGGTACCGGTTGTTGTCATTGTTGCAGGACCCTCTCATAATATTGTCGCACATAGTTTATCTATAAACTCATCTTATAAGTTTGATAATGAATGAGAAGAAGAATTGCTCTCGTCGAAACTCATTTTGAGTACAATAATATGAGAAAGATAGAAAGAAAGAAAATGGAAGTGAAAATGGATGTAGTGATAATAAAATAAGGAGAAGAATGTGGGAATTTATAGATGGGAAAATGTATTTAAATTGAAGTCCGAGGAGGATTCCGCTCGGCGCCCCCCACTTTTTCCACATGCAATAGCGCCCCCAAAACCGCCAAATGCGGCCGACTGGTTTTGGGGCACTATTGTGAAAGCACTTGCAACACTCGCCCAAAATGCTCAATCATCAAGAATAGCCTACACATTGTGTGTATCTAGACGTTATCAAATCGATACGATATAGATGATAAAATAACCTCAAATACAATGAAAGAGAACCCCAATTAGAACACGTACATGGTTCGATTTGACACGATAAAGACACGAACATGATAAGATTTGACACTTATGCATTAACATTGTGGGTGTCCATGTCATGTCCAAAATTATTGTCTCTAATTTAGAACATTTTTTTCATAGATCTTCGCATGTGTAAAATACCAACAACTAAACCATTTAAGTAAGTAGCATTTCTTGAATTTCTTCATCTCTCAAACATTATACTCGAGAGATTATACTTCATCCATCCATGATTTAAAATTTCATTGCGGATTTTAAGAAATATAAAAGAAAGCGAGTGGAACAAAGTTAATAGAATGTAAGTCTTACTTTTATAGTTTTATATAAGTATTAGCTTTATAATGGAATATGAGTGTAATGACTTAATATATGGTGAGTTCAATTACCCATATTAGAAAAGGCTAAATGAAACTTTAAATTGTGGATGGCCACAATGGAAAATGTAAATATTATTTCCTAGACATATCAAAGGGGTACCATATATTGTACTATGACTCGCATACAATGCAACACTTGATTATGCTCATATTATTACATTCTTACAAATACATTGATACTAAGAAACTCATTGTTGAAGCCTTCGTTTTTGTCCCATATCTACTTGGTAATGACAATGTATATATACTTGGCTAACCCTGCTTTTTATAAACTTATAAGGCCTTTTAAGAAGATGAGTGGCCAATTTTTACATTATATCAATGCAAATCCAAGTCGATGTAAATCTCTTTGTCTATAATTTTCATGCGTGTGCAGTGGCGGACCTACAATGGGACCTGGGGGTCCCATAGAACCCCCAACTTTCGAAATTATTACTATATATATACCGTTAGTTTCAGATATTGAACATAACTCTCCATTAGCGCCAGTGGTTGGCTCCATCTCTATTTTGCAATAAAAAAAATCTCTTTATTACTCATAATTATTACTCATCTTTATAAGTACACAACCTTTTAGTTTTAACTTCTTGCAATAAAAAAAATCTCTTTATTTATTACTTCTATTGAAATGAAAATAACACCATCTCTATTTTTTTTTCTTTCTCTTACCTTATCATTTTTTTATTAAACTTAAAAAATTCTTACACTTATATAAAATCTTGTTTTAACTTCTTGCAATAAAAAAATCTCTTTATTTATAACTTCTATTGAAATGAAAATAACACCATCTCTATTTTTTTCTTTTTCTTACTTTATCATTTTTTTATTTAACTTAAAAAATTCTTAAACTTATATAAAATCTTGTTTTAACTTATTGCAATAAAAAAATCTCTTTATTTATTACTTCTATTGAAATGAAAATAACACCATCTCTATTTTTTTCTTTCTCTTACTTTATCATTTTTTTATTTAACTTAAAAAATTCTTACACTTGTATAAAATCATGTGGAGAATACTTCTCATCTTTACAAGTACACGAGCTTTTAATTTTAACTTCTTGCAATAAAAAAATCTCTTTATTTATTACTACTATTAAAATGAAAATAACACCCTCTCTATTTTTTTCTTTCTCTTATTCTATCATTTTTTTATTTAACTTAAATAATACTAATACTTATATAAAATCTTGTGGAGAATACTTCTCATTTTATCAAATATACACAAGCTTTCAGTTTTAAGTTTTAACATACACACACTTTATTTTTTTATTTTGCACACAATTTGCAATAAAAAAATCTTCTTATTTTATTACTTTCCATTAAAATGTAAACATAATCATCTCTATATTTTTTCCCTATTTATTATTTTTTTACTTAACTAAAAAATTTGACACTATATAATATCTTGTGCAGAAAAACAAGTGTTTCGCATTTAGTGGGACAGAGGAAATTATTGTCACCACCCTTTTATTATCGAACTAATTATTCATCTATATATCTCGTAACTTCCTACCACCCATATACAACTACTTACGGTGAGGATAAATATCGGAAAATACTTTATTATTATTAATTATAAATTGGACCCCCTAGAGTCAAAATCTTGCGTCTGCCAACTATGAATGTGGAAGTTCAATGTGTATTCCAGCCCACATGCATGTCCACGTGTTGAAAACCCCATCTTTATCTTAATAATGATTTTATCTCATTTATGTACTCTTGGATAATCTTTGTTGAGGCTTTTAAAGGAGTGAGCCCATTCTACACTCATAAAATATATATGTAAATAAACGATGCCATAAAAGAATCCATAGAAGCACGGGTCGAAATCATATGATCCACGATGTTTTGGGTTCACATTGGTGCCCAATCTATTAATGATTGGTATTTGAGTATATTATAATTACAGTTTGACCACAAAATAAAAATCCTTACAAAAGTCCAACTTTCCGTCACGACTGCGACTGCTATCTAATTAGTAGTAATCCTCTTTTTGGGTGGTGGTTTACTTTATGACATTTTGAAGCCGCAATTTTAAGGATGTCTTTCTCAGGGGGTGATTGTGGGTGCACTCTTGGGCGATTTCCAAAATCTATGTTATTTAATCCTTTCTTTTCAATTTCATATATGTTCAAATAAAAATGCTTAGGTATTTTATAATTAGAGAATTATGTTAAGTTAATTATTCGCGAAGATCGGGTGACTATATTATTTTGTTGGATGATTTAGATTGACTCGTATGAGGGGACAAAAATTTCATGTTTCCTTGAATGATCTTATGAATTTAATGCAACTTTCTTATGAGAACCAACCGCATGTGTTAGGCCATCCGCATCCATGTCTCTTATCCGTCTCATCTCTTCACTATTTATAGGCCCCACTGTACTTTTCACCTCATCTCTTAACTAAGAGACAGCACATGCATCCCTCCATCTCTTAACCGTCTCTTAACCATCTCATCCCTTAACTATTCATTCAATTTCATTTTTTATTTTTAATTCCAACAAATTCAATTAATAAAAACACACCTCATTAAATAATATAAAATTACAACTTAAAATTCGAAAAAAATAAAAAAACCACATTAATAAAATCCTAAAAAATAATAAAAAACACATAATTTAAAAAATAAATAATTTAAAACTCAAAGAAGCATAATCACGTCGATATTCTGCTAGCGATTCTTCCATTATTCGACGCATTTGCTCAAATGGATCCAAGAATAATGTCACTGAGAATAGAGAGTTTTTTATGGTGGATTAATTTGTGGGAATGATTTGATATTTATAGAAGTGATTGGGGGATTAAAAAAATAAAAAAATTGCAAAAAACAGCTATAAACGGCTAGTATATTTTTTGGGATTTTTTTTAAATTTTTTCCTGAATTTTTTTAAAAATATATAAAAACATTTTTTTGGGATAAAAATGACGCCCACTCGCGGCCCGGCGAGTGGGCGTCACAGACGAAATGGAGCTCGCCACTTCGCCAACGCGCGTGGCGAGCTGGATGGGGACGGGCTGGGGACGAGACGGATCCCGCAACGTTGTCTCGATGAGGTCTCGTCTCTCCGAGACGAGATAGAGCCCGCAACGAAACGCGTTGCGGATGCCCTCTATCGTCCTAAAAAAAACTTGTAAATGACACGGGTTCTAATGTGCAATCGGTAAATTAAAAGAGATAAAAAAAAAAGAGATAGGAAAAGAGAGTAAAAGTAGTGTTAGTGAATTGTGTGGTCCACATTATTAGTGATGTGTAATTGGTTAAAAACTGTTCATAACTTTGGTCTAATTTTGGGGACAGTCCAAAATGGTAAAATTAGTCTATTTTTTTTAGTACTATATAAAAGTGGGTTATCATGTAAATTAACTTTTATGAGAATGCTGCTTTTAGAGTCATTGCATTAATAGTGAACTTAACTACAATCAAAGTAATTGAAATTTTGGCTTATAATTTGATTTGAACTTAGGTACTATAATTTGATTTGGTCTAATTTTGGTTGATAACGATGGAGAGAGACTAACAGAAATTATGGAATGGAGAAGGAATGAAAAACACAAAAATAAACGTGACATATGTATATTGTTAAGTCGAAATCCACATAAGCTAACAACGCTATATGCATTTGATAAAATATTTGTAAGTGGGCTAGATTGGGTACTATACATGCATAATTCATCTTAATTATGTGACATCAATACTTATCATTTTCTACCTTTCTCCTAGATTTCAGAAATTGGATAGTCGTAAGAGGCAACTTTATGTTTTAATTATGTAACCTTTGCAGTGTTACAAATCATGATATATATTGATAACAATCATTACATTATTGAAAATTTTGGACTGTGATAAGTGGTTTAATTGGGACGTAACTTTATTGAAGTGGACATCTGATTCTTTGATAATTACAGCTTGTAGGTTGTGAGCCGATATGCATATTTCCGAGTCTAATTTAACCACCGACCAGGGCCACTTATTCATGTGGCCAATTAAGTGAATTGATAATAAAAATTTATTTTATGTTTAATAACACTTACTCCCTTTCCTCAGAATTATAGCTTCCATTTTAACTCTGCATTAGTTTTAAGGAATATAGAGAAGAATACTTACCTTTATTATTTTATACACTGCATTCGTCCGTAAAGCAATTACATACCCAACAACTCTAACAAGTGTATACACAACTTTTGAACAAAAAACTATTGATAGAATCAGGGACGGAGTCAGGAATTCTATATAGGTGGGGCAAAAATACATATAAAGATATTTTAAGAATTAGAGAAGGGGCATATATAGAGGATATTTCAAAAAATTTAAAAATTAATAATCAAAATAGTATAAATAATTTTTTTCAGCAGGGGCAATTGCCCCTTGTGACGCCCATATGGATCCGTCCCTGGATAGAATCGAAACAGATGACATTCTATCGATACATGATATGAAGCCGTTTTAAAAAAATAAGATTACTAATTTAAATCAGTGCACAACGATATTATAAATTATGGAGTATTCAAATATCGAATGATCTAACAAATTTTAACTTATAAGAGAGTTATACCCTTGTGTTGTTATTTTCAGGTAACCTTGTGTTTTGTTTCGGGTTACATTGTATTGTACGTATTTATGTTTTATTAAAAACTAAAATCGCATAATTAAATAACTATTAAGATCATCAATGTGCAGAGGCGGATGCGGTAGAAGAAGGAAGAGGCTTAAGCTCCCACTAATATTCTTTTACTTTTATAGTTTAAAATATTACTACTAAAAATTATATTGTGTTTAAGTATATACTATATTTATACGTGGAATTATTTCATAGTTTGATAAATTACTTTTTAATTACTACTTACATAGAAATAAATTTCCAAGCAAACCGGTCGGTGGCGTTTGAATTTGTATTTGGACGGCGTTTCCGGCTCAATGGTAGGTGTACTAATAATTGTTACGATTGTTATCACTCTTTTTGCCAAATAAACCAAAATAAAACCTTTTCGAGAAGAAACTTCCATGACACGTGGCTATTCATATATGAAGAATATTTCCTACACTTGATCTTTTCTGCAAAGATCACTCCACGTTAACTTCACAAAGTTTGGGTTTTTTAGTACTACATTTAGGTAAAGTAAGAAAGGGAAATTGTCGAAAGTTCACTCAAATTCCGGATTTATTTGCAATGACCCCAGGCTGATTTTATTGCTGAAATTGTATGTTGGAATTGCACGTGATATGACAGCCAAGAAATCATAGTATGTTCACGCTACCGCTGCCTGCTAGTTAATTAAACAATACTCAATATCACTTATTCATGAAGAAAACGACATCGTTTGCTTGAAAAATAACTTTAATAATATAGTACGAGTACTATACATATATAGACTATCTAATATTTTCGCCACAAGATAATTGCAAACAAATTCAAATTTAGTGGTTAACGACTAATTTTTTTTTTAAAGTTGCAGGAGAAACCATTATCTGACCAAACTTCATGTTAGTATTAAAATTATTGAGCAAAGGTTTTGTTCATCATTTTTCTAGCGGTGGCGCGGAAGGGGCAGTTGGAGCCGACGAAGCCGTCGACGAGACGCAGGTACGTCTTGAGCTCGTGGCAGGCGGCGATGTTGATCCCGTTGAGGCCGGGCGCGTCGCGGCTGCTCAGCCGCAGCTCGCACCCGACGTCCGCGTACACCCACTGCACCTTCCGCACCCACCCTGCCGATAACTCGTCGCCGCCGATGAAGAATCCCGGCACCTTGGTGATCACATCGTCGGAGTTGACGATGCGCAGCACCTTCGTCCCCTGCTCCTCGAGGCGGCACCGGAAGCTCCAGTTCCCCACGCGCGGCCCCGCGAATGAGATCACCGTCACCATCGGCGCGTCCGCGAACGTCTCTTTGACGTCGTAGGCCGCCAGCGTCGCCAGCGCGGCGCCGAGGGAGTGGCCGGTGATGGTGAGGCTGAGGCGCTCGCCGCCGTATTTCTGCATGATCTTCGATATCCCCTCTCTCACTAGGGTTTGCAGGCTGGGTTTGTTGCCGGATGCTGACGTGTACAAGCTAAGGAAACCGCTTTCCACCATCGCCTCGTTATCGCCGTCGCCGTTAGTTAACGGCGTTAGAGCGGCTCTCATATTCTCCAGCCATTCGAGGCCGGTGGCGGTGCCGCGGAGGGCGATGACGATGTCACGGCGGCCTAGGCGGGCGATCTCGCGGCGGTCGTGGCAGACGGCGATGTAGCCGATCCAGCTGGACCGCATGGTCATCCAGGTGGGGGCCCAGCCAGGCAGGTGGATCCCTGACGTGGCGGTGAGATTCTTTGTGACGCGGTAGCCAGTGGCGGGAAAGCCAGACTGGGACAGGATTTTTGATTTGGGGAAGCGACAGGAGGCGTATGGGGTGGAGGGGGAGGGGTGGAAGTTGCATGAGCAGTAGGCGGCCTCGACGAAGTTTCCGTACCTTATGATCTCGAGGCGTAGGGTGTCGTCGAGGGGGTCGAGGAGGCCCTTCCAGTTGTCGACGCCTTGGTAGTACTCCCACCTGTGGCTCAGCTTGGGCAGCGATGGCGATGACAACGGCGACGGTGAGGAGGACAATTTATTTGGAAATTGAGGTTTGAAGGTGATAGTAGTGGTGGGATTAGTGATGGTGCCCACATTTTGAAGTGTGGGGATGGATGCTTGAATGCATGGCCGTACATATTTTGTAATTGGGAAACTCATATTCTTTCTATGATTTATTGTTGGATTTTTGGGAGCAGCTCTACGTCTTTATTTGTGGAGGAGTGGAGAAGACTAGTTTTTACTTTAATTGGAGAGTGTTTGAGTTGGGCTTTTTATAAGCGAGAAGTGAGTGTGTAGAGTGTAGTATAAAGTGTGCATGTGGTTGGTCAAGATTGTGGAACACCTAGATATCAATGTAACTAAAGTCATACATCCATATGATACTCCCTTCGTCCAAAAGTATGTGTATTTGAAAATTAATGCGAGAATAGGAGAGAATTAATGCGCAATTTGTAAAGTAAGAGAGAATAGGAGAATGGTAGTTTAAGTACTATTAGTAGATAGTGGGGCTCATATTATTATTAGTGTTTAATAGTGGACCATAGTGTAAAAGTTGTAAATAAATTGATGTATATGGATAATGAGTTGAGAACAACTTTCAATAAATGAAATGCTCATATTTTTATGGGACGGACAAAAATGAAAACTGCACATATATTTGTGGAACATAGGGAATATAGTGCATAAACAACCAAATCCAATGATAGAAATATATAGAATTTGTGAAATCATACACATTGAAGAAGGATGTCGCTAGTATTGTGGCAGTTGTCACTTGTGATCAATGGCGGACAAAGAAAGGTTGAGCGTACGTAGCTGATAGACTGTATGGCCGACCAGAATTGCAAATGTCTAGTTTATGTAGTTTCCCAATCTTTATGGGCCGACGATGAAATTGGTTGAATCTACTCATAGCTAAATCAGTCATTATCAACAACGAATAAAAAAATAATGTGAATACACATATATACAGGAATACTATATATGTGGCACAATTTTTACCTTAGATACTATATATGTGGAGTACGTGATATGCTAGGGTTGGTAGGGGGAATAGTTGTATATAACCGGAAAAACAGAAACCGGTTGTGCTGTTGGATGAGAAGGCAAAATGGGGATCAACGGCTCACATTAAATCTGCTGGACGGAGAAATGTTGAGAGCAAGTCAATTTCAATTTGTTTTTAAATTGACGGCAGGAAACATGGGCCATGTATATATTGGGGAGATTTGACCCTTGCTCATATTTTCTATTTTAATAGGACACGAATACGGGCTGATTTGACACACTTTTGAGAAATTGTCAGCCCAAAGCATTCACCAATTAAATTATACAGCCTCACATTTTTACGAAATAAATATATCCTCTATATCCATAATTTTGTCACATTTTTTGGAACGTTTTTCATTATTATTTTATTTTATTTTATTATACTACTATTATTTTAGATAAATAAGTCATTTTTTGGAATGTTTTCATTATTTTTTTATATTATGGATCATTATTTTTGATGGATTAATAGGTCAGACATTTCATTAACTCATTTACTCAAACATATTATTTGTGTCAAGTCACAGTGGTACGCATAATTGAGGACGGAGGAAGTATTTCTCAGCAAAAATATTTTTTTAATGGAGAACAAAATTAAATTTAAAATAAAAAAGTTTTACTAATCTTAAAAATCAAGTTCTTATTATAATTTATTGATATAACACTCCCTCCGTCTTATGAAAGTATGGAATTTGGGGACGACACGAGTTTTAAGGTGAAATTGCTAAAATATGAGAGAGATTATTAAAAAATGATTACAGTATTATTAATAAAGAATATAATGGACCTTAAAAACTTGTCAAAAATAGAATTGAATTAATTTTATAGGAAATCTTAAAATGTCACATTACAATAATTTGGTTTTGATAAGATATGTTTGCTTTTACCTCTCGCACGCATTAACATTACCTAAATATGTTACGTCTTCAAATATAGTACTATTAAAATACTCTCGCAAATTGTGCTTTGGTATTTACTTCCTCTGTCCGCCATTAGAAGTCTCATTTCTTGGCAGTACGAGTTTTAAAAAATATGAAGAAAAATCGGTGGAAAAAAGTTAGTGAAATATGACTCCCACATGTATATATTAGTTTCAAATGAAATGTGAGTAGAATAAGTTAGTGGAATGTGAGATCCTATTAACAATTATAGTAAAAATGAATCGAGACTCTTATTCGCGGACAGACTAAAATGGAAAAACGAGATTCCTATTCTCGGACGGAGGGAGTATTTAGTAGAAATACGTTTGAAGTAGTATAATTTATAGTAGTAAAATACTCTGTTTTGTACTTTCAAGCATAGGAGTAATAATTGATGAATTAGGGACGACTATAATTTATAAAAATGGATGTTTGTGGTTAAAATATAGTACTAAGATTTAAGTTTGAATCTCACGAACAACACCAAATAAGTAAAAGATTAATTTCTACCAGTAGTCCAAACAAGAGCAGCTGCCATTGTTGAAGTGGTGGAACCTAGTTCTATCTCTAACTATAATCTCTCTTCCATATATGAGAGATAAAAGCTTAGTACTAGAATGGCAATCCACACATACCCGGAGGTTCTTTATGATCCTCACCGGCGTGCAAGAATCTGTCGCGATGAGTGCGAACGCGATGGCTAGCCTCTCACTGTGGTAAGAAAGAGCGTCTTCCTTGTCTTCCTCCTCGATGTCAAACAACACTTCTCGAGTTCTTGCACGATGCCCGCGCTCCTGCAGCTTCGCGTTCATCTCCTCCAGTTTTAAATACACTTCTCTAGCCCGAGGATGGCTCTTGTCACCAGCAAGAAACTCGTGCATTGAACCATCAACTTCAACTAAACTGCTCCCCGGCATTTTCTCCACGCCCCGCTCTTTCATCAACTGCCTTACTCTTTTGGCTTCGTCCCATTTCTTCATGCATGAATACATGTTCGACAAAAGCACATAATTCCCACTAGTCTCCGGGTCCAGCTCTACTAGCTTCTTTAGTGCAACTTCACCTGTCTCGAGATCTCCATGAACTCGAGCTGCCCCAAGTAAAGACCTCCACAAAACCGCATTAGGCTTCATTGGAATGGTCAGAATCCTTTCCTCAGCTTCCTTAACCAGCCCAGCTCGACCCAAAAGATCCACCAGGCAACAATAGTGCTCAATTTTAGGCTCAAGTCCGTAGATACTGGTCATCAACTCAAAATATCTGCGCCCTTCACCCACCAATCCCACATGTGAGCAAGCACACATTACAGCCAGCATTGTCACATCATCGGGGGCGAGACCCTTATGCTTCATTGTCTCAAATAAATCAAGAGCCTCGCATCCACGGCCATGGATTGCAAGACCTCTAATCATGGCATTGAAACAGAATATATCTGTATGAGGCAGCTGGTAGAACAATTGACTAGCAAATCCAAGACAGCCACAATTTGTGTAGAGGGTAATTAGTGCTGTGCCGATATAGTGATTGAGGCTAAGTGCGTTCTTGATTATATAAACATGTGCCCAGATGCCTTGGCCAAGGGCGCCTAATTCGGCACATGCAGAAATTATGGCGACTAATGTCACTTCACTTGGCTCTACCCCAGACTTCTGCATGTGGCTAAACAGATTTAAAACCTCCAGAGATGAACTTGTGTTCTCATCCAAAAGGCGAGGGTCGCCGGATAAGCTAACACTAGAGTTCCGTGCATAAGCAGATAATATAGAGTTCCATGTTGCTAAGTCTGGTTCCATTATCTGATCAAAGAAATATCTAGCAATATCTACTCTTCCACATCTTGAATAAAAATTAAGCAATGAGGCTTGAACAAAATTGTCGTGAAGAGGGTAAATGAATTTTAGGATGTGCGCATGTAGGGCTTGGCCGTGTTTGAACCATTTTTGGGCTGCAAATGCCTTGAATAGAGATGGGTATGTATAATTATTGGGTCTGAGATCGGGGTCAGAAAGCATCTGATCATAAAGAGAAAGGGCAAGTTTCACTTGATTGTTTAGAGTGAGGCGTGAGATGAGGGTGTTGTAAAGAAATATGCTTGGGTTTGGGGCACGGCTGAACATGGCTAACGTGTAGGGTAATGGAGACAGTGAAGAAGACATGAGGAGAATACGGCTGATAGGGTAGGTGTGGAGAATGAGGCCAGTTGTGATCATTTGAGCATGTACTTGTTTCAAAGTATTGAAAGTCTTGCATTTTTGCAAGAGGTGGAGGATTGGACAGTCGAGTGTTGGGCTTACTGCTCTCATCATGTCGGGGTTGATCTTGCGACACCAAAAAGCTCATCTTGTATCCCTTATCCCTTTAGCATTCAGTACGTGGACTATAAGACAGGTCTTTTGCTTCAGAGATTCGTTTTGTGCATTCTCTGGAATGGAATCTGGAAAGTGATCGAGAAAAATATAAGTAGTTACAAACATATAATTCCAACAAGAAGTTGTTACCAGATAGAGTCCATGCCTCAAATCACAAATTCTTATGTAAATTTAGGACGAAAAAGTGGCACTGCACTCTACGTAGTATTAGCAATCAAGTCCAACTACATGCTATGCACAGGCAGAGTTATAATTCAGTGAAGTAATGCATGAGAGATTGTTAGGAAACTTAGGAATCACCGAATTTGTTCTCACTACACCAATAATTATTCACCATAACCAAGCCATACACAAATACAATGGCCAACTCAAATTTTGACGTTCTACCTTAATCAAGCTACAAGTAGATTCGCAGGTAATTGCCAACTAATTAAGGTCTGTCACCATAGTCTACTATTACTTCCTCTCCACTAACAAATGAAATTCATCAGTATCATTACTACAAGAAAATCCTTTTAGGATATATGAAGCTTAAACAGACCAACACATGAATTGCATAAGCATCAAATTTCATCGAGACTACGGTATCAAGCACCATACCTTAATTACACATGCATGAAAAGCGTGCTGGAGAACAATACAGGAAAAAATGAAGCTATAATTACATAATACTACTCCAACATATAACAGGATTTCTCAAATTGCTCTAAAGCTTTCCAATTTAACCAATCATTTCAAATTTCAATCAAGACCGAGTTAATACAGAAATTCATCTCTTACACTCTCTACCGGAGAATACCCTCAGATCAAAATCATATTCAACCTCGGCATTGTTTCTACAAAATCACATTAAACACTGAAACTATTACCACAAAAATTTCCGCTTCAAACAGACTAAACGATACTTATTTCCAGAAAGATCTACACACAATAGAAAATTGAATTAGCATTTTAACTAGAACTAATTGCAGCAAATGTCATTCAGCCATATTATCAAACAGTTAGAATGCGCATAAGCAGCACAGCCGCATTAAAAAAACATCACCATCAATATCAAAAGCGGAGAAACATGGAGTACCAAATTACCTATATCTTGCTTCTAGCCTCAATTCGGTAACCAACAACATCAATACATATATAACTGAGTCTGAGCGATTCCCAGACTTTTCTGTATTCGTTCTGCTCTATCTTTCTGCTTAGTGATAGCATTTACTTACAAATTTGTACTACTCATAGATGGCTGATACAAATTATATTGGGCCGAATTATAATGTTGAAGTCTGTGGGCTTTATTCAAATGTCATTTTTGGGTCATTAATCATAATTTTATGTACTGGTGAAGTGGACCTTAATTAATAATAGTAAGATGTTTCTTTGCTAACTAAAATTCGAGTTATTATAATCACAGAGTAAATGAGACATTATTTTTATGTATTTCAGAAAAGAAAAAAGTAAAATACATTTTTGCCCTCATTCTAGATGTTAAAGACATCCCGAATGAGTATCCAATTTTCTGAAACATTCCCCATATTCCTATAAAAATAGATTCAATTTGTTGCAAAAGGAAAAGCATTTCGTCGACACATCACAAGATGGATCATGGATGGATGCATCCATCATGCATCATATATGTATGGTATATACTGAAGAAGGGCATCTTTGTCATTTTAAGAATTACAAGGCTCCTCCTGTAAGTATTCAAGATCGGAAAAGGATGTGTCAAAAGACCAAAAAACCAGACAGTAGGAATGATGAAGATGATAGTACCAAAATCAGGTTTCTGTGTGTACAAATTATTGGGACAAGATCTTGTCAAGATACTTCAAAATCAACAGAAATATCGTAAGTAGACTATTATGCAATTCAGACATTCGATTCAAAAATAAACATTGAGTACTAGAGGAAGTTTATTACTTTTATTATTAAAATAATGGGCAGCATAGCTTTTTTTCAAAATTATAATACTACTAGTGCTCCGTTTTGTTCCCTCATAGTTGAGGCAAAAACTTTTCAGCACGGAATTTAAGAAATAGATGCTGAGTGTGTTAAATTAATAGATAAAAAAAGTAAGAAACAGAAAAAAAGTATAAAAGAATAAAGTAAAAAGTAAATAAAGTAGACATAATAAAGTAAGAGAAAGTGGAGTAAGAAAAAGAAAAAAAGTTACTATATTTGGAAATGACTCAACTATGAAGGAACTTCCCGAAATGGAAAAATGATTCAATTATGAAGGAACGGAGGGAGTACTCCCTTCGTTCCCTCATAGGGGAGACAAAACTTTTCGGCAAAGAGTTTAAGAAATGAATGTTGAGTGTGTTAAATAAATAGATAAAAAAAGGTAAGAAAGGGAAAAAGTAGAGAGACAATAAAGTAAAAAGTGAATAAAGTAGAGAGAATAAAGTAAGAGATGGTAAAGTAAGAGATAGTAAAAAAAAGTTACTATATATGGAAATGACTCAACTATGAGCGAACTTCCCGAAATAGAAAAATGACTCAACTATAAGAGAACGGAGGGAGTACTAATTAAGTAAGATTGGAAAAAATTGAGATGTATTTTGATAATTTCATTATTTAATTAAAATAATTTTTTGTGTGTTTCTCTTCTTTGAAAATTAAGACTGGTATGGATCACTAAGTTTCTTATTACCCTCTTCGTCGTCGGTAACAAGTTTGTCGACTTCGAAATTATCTTCCTTGCGTCATGTCTCATTACCACTCTCTTGCAGCTTATTGTTGCCGGCGCCACCATTGCTTCCCATACACTTTTTACGTCGATGTTGATTCTATTGACACTCTTCATATGTATCTCTCACAACACCAAGAAATATCCCGCAGCTATTAACAATGGCAAAGACCATTTTCTACTTTGGCACTGTGTCAAAATTCTCATTTCGCCACTAATTGAATTAATTAGTAATCATTTTAGATTATAATATATTGTGACTAGGTCGTCCTTGAGGTCTTTTTACTCATGTCTATGACTTTTTTACCTTTTCCTATATTTTACTTTGTTAAAACACCTAAAAAGGCGGTAACAAAGCTAAAAAGCCATCATTTGGTTTTGCTCATACTATCACGAGCGCAAGAAGCTTGGGTAGAGTGATGATGCAGGCTGTGTGTAGTAATTTAAAACTTTATTTTCCGAGTCAAGTGAGCCCAACTTTCTGCATATAATTTAATGCATCCAAAATTAATTCACTAACTTTGTAGATAAAGTTGTCATTTGTGAATAAGAGCATCCAAAATTAATTCACTAACTTTGTAGATAAAGTTGTCATTTGTGAATAAGAGCATCCATAACCGTGCTCTTGCCAGCGGCACGGTTGTGGGCCCGGGCGGTACTATTCATGCATGCTCTCTGGCAAGAGCACAACACCCACAACTGTGCTCTTCCGCAAGGACGAGCACAATTAATTTAAAATTCAATTAAACAATAACATTTCCATAATATTAAAATTCATTTAAAAATCACAATAAATATTACAAATGACAAATAAAATTAAACATTACATAATTAAAATCCTAAAAATGAAAAATTACATAATTAAAATCCTAAAAATTAAAAATTACATAATTAAAATCCTAAAAATTAAAAAAACCACTACTCGTTGCCGAATTTCGCCCACATGTGGTTGATTAGGTCTTCTTGTAGTTGATTGTGGATTCGAGTATCGCGCATTGTGTGTCTTGTCTCGATCCTCTGGCCAACCGTCGTATGCTCGCCTCGGCGTGGGGGAGACCTTGCTGTTGAGCTTCCGGCTTCGTCCTCGTCGTAGAAGCTAGCCGCCCTCGGCCCTTCATCGGCTATAATCATGTTGTGTAATATTATACACGTGAACATGATGTCGGCGATGCATAAAAAAAAAAAAAAAGAACATGATGTCGGCGATATTATTCACGTACCACAGCCGAGTCGGGGCCTTCACAATGTTGAATCGAGCTTGAAGGACCCCGAAGGCTCTTTCGACGTCCTTCCGCGCTGACTCTTGACGCTGCGCAAAAAGAACCCGTCTCGGGTCGTGCGGGTTGTGGAGCGTCTTCACGAACGTCGACCACCTTGGGTAGATACCATCGGCGAGATAGTAACCCATGCGGTATGTATTTCCGTTGATGGTGAAGTCGATCGCCGGTGCTACACCATTCATCACATCATTGAAGAGTGGTGAAGAATAGAGCACGTTCAAGTCGTTGTTGGATCCGGCAACGCCGAAATATGCATGCCAAATCCATAGGCGATAGTCGGCGACCGCCTCAAGGATAAGTGTTGGGCCGCCGCCTTTGTGACCGCTTAAGTGTTGCCCCCTCCAAGCAGTCGGGCAATTCTTCCACCTCCAATGCATGCAGTCAATGCTGCCAAGCATTCCGGGAAAGCCATGGACTGATTCGTGAAGACGAAGCAACCGTTGGCAATCATCGGTGGTGGGTGCCCGAAGGAATTCATCCCCAAAAGCAGAACGAACGCCCTCGCAAAAATTCTTTAAACAAAGGATTATGAATGAGAGATGAATTGATGTGATAAATGAGTGATGAATGTGTGTATTTATAGATGATTTTGGGAAAAAATCAAAAAAATCAAAAAAATTCAGAAAAAACGGGAAAAAAACGGCCATATTTTTGGGATTTGGAAAATATTTTTTTAGCATTATTTATAATTAAATATCGATTTTTAAAAAAAAATAAAAAATATTTAAACACAACGGCTATGCCGTTGACGAATGGGAGCGAGCCACGTGTGCGTCCGCTGGCACGGACGTGCTCGATACATCGAGCAGCGCCGTGCCAGCGGCGCGGACGGCGGTGGCGACGGACGCCACCGCTGCGCATGCTCTAAGTCTCATTTTCATTTTGTAGCACCACAGGTTTAAGAAATGTTTAGAAAAAATTGAGTAGAAAAAAATTAGTGAAATATGAATCCATTTATATATAATTATTAATTTTAAATGAAATATAAATTAAATGAGTTTTTAGAATGTAGGATTCTATTACCATTTATAGTAAAAAATGATCTGAGATCTTGTTTGCAGACGAATTAAATAAAAAATGAAACTCCTATTTGCCAACAAATGAAGTATTATGGATACTATGGATAGAGGTTATAGGTTTTGTTTTATCTTTAAGTGGATGGATTCTCTCTAAGTAAATAAAATTCACACTGCACGTTGGTTCTTCACCAAATATTAAACAATAGAACTGAAAAAAATATATCATAAACTCTTATAATTGTGATGATTTAATTGATTAAAATTTCCATTGCTAGTCAATGATGTAACAAATTATGCCTAGTGATGAAAAAATTCTAGTTTTATGAACAAACATGCGTTTTGTTCGCAAAACGGGGTACTTTTTTTTTGGAAGATAAATATAAGTAGTAAGAATGGGTGTAAATATTAGTATATCGATTCGAAACATCCCTAGTTTCTGACATAATAAAATTCTACATAAAAAAATTCAATTGTTTTTGTAGAGACAAAAAGTGAAAGGGAATAAGGTGGATCGAAGTTAAATTAACATTTGCACGCGTATAGCTAAACAACCTTTGTAAATCTCGACACTTCTCAATATAATAATCAAAACTCAGGGTTTTATACATAATTATAAAAATTGATGATCAGGTAAAATTCCAGAATCTTGATTAAATTATATTACCATGCAATTTTATTGTCCTTTTCCATAGCTTCGGTTCAGTTGGACTGTTACTCTTTTCATTATAATCGATCTCAATTATTTTCTCTCCGTTATGTGGCAGAATAGACATTTTAATTTTTCTCACAAAGATTAACAAACAAATGTTTATTATTCAGTGAAAAGACTATATAAAATAAGGGGGAAAAATAAAATAAGAAAAAATAATGTGTTAATTTTTGGCAAAAAAACGACTTTAAGAATGTCCCAAAAAAAAATATTCAATTACTATGGAGTATTATTTTGTAATCAAGGTTATTTTGTGATCAATGTTTTCCTTGATAAATATGATGACTTCTCTTCTCGCTGATTTATAGATAATTTGAAAAATGTAACGATTGATCAAAGAATTTAGGGCTTCTACATACTCACGGTCAACTATCAATCCTTGTAATATGGGTTAACATGTACTAGGTACTATTAGAGCATCCGCAGCGGCGGACGTCCTGACGTCCGCCATTAGGCGTGGGAGGGATGGATGCGGACGTCCGCTGCGGACACCGCAGATCCGCCGCTTTCCGACGACGTCCGTCGTGGCGTCTGCCATTGCAGGTTCCCGGCGGACATACCGATTTTTAATTTTTTTATTATTGTGGATGTCCGTCAGGATGTCCGCCATTGTGCAGTGGGATGTCCGCCGGGACATCCGTCCCACTGTAGATGCTCTTACTCACTTCGTCCCATAATAGATGTCATACTTTTCTTTTTTTAGTTTATCCCACAAAAAATTTCATATTTTATTTTTAGAAAAAGTTCTCTCGCGTTAATATAAATATACTATTTAATCTCTCAATTTTACACATAAAATAATATCTCCTAAAATAATATGTCATTATCCAAATATGTCATTTAAAGGGCACCCTCAACGCGTCTCGTTGCGGGCTCTATCTCATATCGGAGAGACGAGACCGCATCGAGACAGCATTGCGGGCTCCGTCTCATCCCCATCCCGTCCCTTGTCTCACCGCGGAGGGAAGTCTCGCGAGACAGCTTGCCACGCGCGTTGGCGACGTGGCGAGCTCCGGTTCGTCCGTGACGCCCACTCGCCGGCCCGCGAGTGGGCGTCATTTTTATCCGAAAAAAATGTTTTTTTATTTTTTTTAAAAATTCGGGAAAAATTCGAAATTGAAAAAAAACTCCCAAAAAATATACTAGTCGTTTATAGCCGTTTTTTGCAAATTTTTTATTTTTTTTAATTTTTTAAAGAGATTTGAGAGAGTGAGCGGAAGATTTTAAATTATGTATTTTTTTTATTTTTTTTAGGATTTTATTAATGTGGTTTTTTATTTTTTTTAGAATTTTAAGTTGTAATTTGTCATGACCGCCCATACTAGGGGTACAACAAGCGCGACGATCGCGACCAAGGGACAACATTAACCAAGTATAACCATTTATGAAAACTAAATTAGCTTAAAGGAAGAGAAACATTTTGGTTTAAAGAAGTTTAAAGTCATAACTTTTATATTAAATAAAAACGACTCATAATAAATACCTTTAAAAGAAAGCAGCGAAGAGAAATAATTATTAAAAACCCAATCATCTTCTAAGAAAAACATTTAGTTTAATTCACGGGAATACCATTTTCAGATAACAAAGTAAACACTCGTTTAAAACCTAACACGACCAAACATACTCAAGCACAGTACGAAAAAGATTTAAGTCTTGAGACATAGTTTCAAAATATAGCAGCGGAAATAAGGTTTAAAGAGAGTCAAGGATAACGCCTATGTATGACGACACAACGCATCCTAAGTTCTTAGACCAACTCAACATCCTCCGCAACATCCCATAGCAAAACACTTTCGAACTTCACATTATATTCAAAATTTTTGAAACAAAATTTATTTACACTTTCACACTTTACAAATTTTTTTTTTCCACATCTCAATTTTAAGGTAAAAGTTTTGACTCAAACTGAAACGTACTTTCGCATCAACTTTCATCACTCTTATAAAACACTCCATAGAATGACGCATCATACTTCGCACCTCATAATATACATAACATCACACTTCTATGGCTCAATTTTTCAAATGAAAAGGTAATTTTAATTTTTTTTAAACAATTCATAAACACAACATTTTCCATTGATCAATTAATTTTCCCAAAAGAAAGAACTTTTCACAACATAAACATTTTTCCTCAATCAAACTCCACTAGAACAACTAGTCATTAATATTACAAAACATCAACCACAAAATCATTTTTCCATTTTTCTCTTTTACATATCAAACCATGCAAATCTTTCAAAACTCATAACACATTTGTATTCCAAACAAAACACTCATGCACTTCACATATACGTTTGAAACAACATTTTTTTTTAAATTGTTTTTTTTTTCTCAAAAATTTCAATATGCTCAAAACAACACATCAACCTTCATCCTTCATGTAAAACACTCCATCATCCTATGCTCATATGCTTTTGTCATATCACTTACACACACATAACACATACATAATACATACATAGGTCATCATGCCAATCTTGCTCATATCTCACATACTCATACCATACCAATATCATGTTCGTACATACAACACGTGCTTAAATTATATTGTCATATTCCACATATTCATACTATCACGATATTGTTTTCACATTATACACGTGTTTAGATCATCATGCCAATCATGCTCACATTCAACTTCTTTATGTCATCACATCATTTATTCACGAATTTCAATCATGAAAATCACATCATCACGTAATTACTTGCTCATGCATTCTTTTGCCCAAAACATCCTCATCAT
Organism: Salvia splendens; assembly: GCF_004379255.2. Taxonomy (NCBI): domain Eukaryota; kingdom Viridiplantae; phylum Streptophyta; class Magnoliopsida; order Lamiales; family Lamiaceae; genus Salvia; species Salvia splendens. The sequence goes on along the minus strand of NC_056033.1, from coordinate 3,679,804 downwards.
ATCGTCAATTTTATACATCGTTCACACATTTCATCAACAACTTAAAACATACCATACTTTCCTTGGTTGAGCTTGATGCTTTGGATGTTGAGCCTTCGTGATACTTTTAGTTTATGATCTACTATTCTAGACTTAAAGTGAAAGAAGACTCTCGGACCAGAGCGAAAGAACGAAGCTCTGATACCACTCGGTCACGATCGCCGCGTTTGTGGTACCCCTAGTATGGGCGGTCGTGACATAATTTTATTTTATTTAATGAAGTGTGTTTTTATTAATTGAATTTGTTGGAAATAAAAATAAAAATGAAATTGAATGAATAGTTAAGGGATGAGATGGTTAAGAGATGGAGGGATGCAGGTGTTGTCTCTTAGTTAAGAGATTAAGTGAAAAGTACAGTGGGCCCCATGAATAGTGAAGAGATGAGACAGTTAAGAGATGAGGTGAAAAGTAACAGGAGAATAGTTGTCAATATTGTGACAACTACTACACCTCCACCAAACATACTATTTTCCTCCTAATAATTGCTTGTTCTTCATTTGTGTACTTCTCTGCACCATAATTTCCCTTCCATACTAAATGCACAATCATCATTTCATTTTGAATTTTTAAAGAGTTTTATGCCTAAGTAGCCTCATCAAAATCTAGCTCGTGAAGGAGTAGTTGGTCTCATTGACAAACAAATGCATCATTTTGTACGTACTCACATTTGTTCAAAGTATACAAAGTGCTTCATTACAGAAAACAGTGTCACACTCTCATGGAGTAAGCTCTCTTAAAGATATTTACAAATTACAAACGAGGATAGCTACCAAAAAATCATGGCTTGCTTTGGCCAACAATGCAGTTTGAAGTATGCACTTGTTTGAAATCCGCCGTGTTTATATAAAAAGTGAACTACATAAAAATTCCTTAATGTTACAATATTTTTGGACTTTTCATCCACGTATATATATTTTACTTACTTATAGATACTTGAAATGATATTTCAAATTTATGTTGTAAATTTAACCAAAATAAATTAATAAAATAATTTCCATCTCCTTTTTATGCAAAAAATAATTACAAATATTTTTTTGACTCATTGTGTATGAATGATCAAATCATAAAGTATCGTTTTGATTAAAACTGAATAATCCCACTTAGTTCATTTTAATATGTAAAATAAATTATCTTAGATATTACTATTAGCCTTTTCCTTTTATTTTATAGAGTGAACTACATAAAAAGTCCCTGACGTTTCCAAAAGTTTCGCTCTAGACCCCTAACAAAAAAAAATATCCCCAGAAGTGCCTAACCTTCAACCTAATCACGAATGAGATATTTGTAGCCATTTTTCGGACCAAAAGGCCCTTTTGCCTTGAAGGGCATTTAAGACAATTCCATTCCCTGTCGCAGTAGTCCTACTCTGCGTTGATAATTTACTTTTGCAGACAACAGTGGTCAACTCAATGTTGATATGCACAGACTACCGTGTTCCTTTGTCTATAGTTAAGAGTGTAGTGTGAAATAATTTCTCATCTTCCTTCTCTCTCTTCACTTCCTTCTCGCAAAAAGGGTTCAACAAGGTATTCATTCGTCGTTTGAACTCTACCATATAACCATCAGTTGTAAGAGCCCAATTTATGTAATTTATTCTGCCGCACTGAAATTCCTCTGTGGGTTGGTGATTTTTATTGGGTTGTTATTGCAACGGAATTTGGGTGTATTCAAATTAGGGTTTATGGTTGTTTGGCTGGGTGGAAGTTTGTTTTTGGGATTTTATTTGTCTGTGAGATGGCGATGTTTGTTGTAGTCCGATCAATTTTGGCTTATTTTGTTGCTGAATGTGGCTGGATTTCGTAGCTGACGCTGTGCGTTTTTAATTTAGGGGTTATGTGTGGGGTTATGTTTGGTCGGCTGGCTGTGGGGTCCATTTTTATTTGTGAAATTACTTTCATAAATAATGACATATAAATTAACTTGAATATGTTTGGGTTTGAATTTCCAATTCAGGTCGCTCTTGCAATGTCTTCTTCAAGTACGGAATCGTTCGGTTCAAGTTTCAATTGGGATTGGCCTCGTCCACCGGTTGTTCTCTGTAGTCACGATGTCGCGGCCGAGCTGGTGACGTCTAGGACGTCGGCTAATCCAGGTCGACGTTACTATCGGTGTCCATTCTGGAAGGAAGACGATTGCAGATTCTTCCGTTGGTTTGATGCTGGTCTATCGCCAAGCCAAGGCACTTACTTTCAACGAATGAAGCTCGAACGAGACAGGTTTGAAGAACAACTCCGATCGAAGAGTATTGTGCATGGTGATCTTGAAGCCAAATTTCGCATCAAAAGTGATGAATGTGCAGATCTGAAGGCAAAATTGACCATGAAGACTGACGAGTGTGCAGGTCTTACTTCAGAACTTCTTAGAACCAAAAAAACGTCCCGAATGCTGAAAATTGTAATCTTATTTTTGTGCTTTGTAATTTTTTTCTTAATTTAATGGTACCACTTTTTTTTCAAGCGATGAGGGGGAATTTTGGTAATAAGAATTTGAAGTTCCGCTGGCGAAATCTGGTTCGAGAATATGGTTTTTGGAACACTGTAGTATGAACTAACACCTTGCAGTTTTTAGTTTATAATCACTTCCGAAGTACGCATCTTCTGTTGAAATAACACCCGCCTTACAGAACTTTGTGTGATGTAGGTTATGGGCACTTGTGATACAGAATACACCAAAGTCATACCAAAAGTTTTCCAAAAAAACAGGCATTAAGTTTGACAAAAGCATAGTTAAAATACGCTATTGTTTACGACACACAAAATGCATAGTTAATACAAGTGTCTTCTAATGATGATCCCTACCGATCACCGAAGGTTATATCCGAATAATGTTTGACAAAAAGGGTTCGCATTCACCATTGTCTATGAGACACAAAAAATAAACCAACACAATTGCCTCCTGGCTGAGTCCCATACTACGCAAGCGCGGGTATTCAATCACGATCCACTCGACGGCCACAACGTTGAGGATGCGTCCTAGTCCGACGAGTGCTAGTGCTTGGAGGAAGATTGTTATTGTCCTACAAATATCACAAAAAATTGTGATTGTTAACTGGATTTTATGGAAAGTAAAAGTACAACAAGGGTGTTGAAAACTACCTGGCTCGACCGTGTAGACCGACGAGTGCTGGGACGTGAATCAGTGGGATTAGTCTACAAAAAACAACCCCAGTCAAATTGAGTTTCAATGTTTATCAAAACGAAAGGTGATGGTGGTCATTACCTCTTGGCTTGACCGCGTAGCCCGACGAGTGTTGAGCCTTGGAACAGTGGGTGGCTCACTAGGATCACTGGGCTGTGAACTTGAACTCTGTCCAACTTCGGTCCGGGCATCTATACGAGGATCATTAGTGCATGTTCTTCTGTTATGCCCATCTTGTCCACACCGACAACACCTGAGTATAAAGGTTCGGCGCAAAGACTCAGAACCATTTGCATGCTGACGAACCTGTGGATCTTCACGCCTTAGTTTTTTTGGCCGTCCACGTTGCTGCTTTGTCCTAAGAGGTGCCAGTTCAAATCCAACTTCTGAGTTCTTCGGCCAATTATCCATCCCGTTGATTGGGTAGAGGATATTCTCGTACAATAGCGTCATGGTGGACCGCAAATAATAGCGGGAGACATAGTCAGATACATCCTTACCATTCTTGTTGATTGTAGCGATGTCGTGAGTGCATGGGATTCCATTCAGCTGCCAAAGTCTGCAAGAACAAGTAAATTCTCGCATGTTTACTACGTACTGACCTGACGTTCCATAGACTTGGTAAGAATCTTGTCCGTTCCATGTGGGTCTCCATGAAGAAGCCCTCGCCAAATACTTATCAACAATCTCTTTGATAACAGGCGGCAGGGCATGATCATACGTCTTGATCCACTGGCCCCTGATCTGTATCTTCTCCATTTGACTTGTCCTGATCTCCTCCAACATGGTGACAATGGCCAACTCACGAGCAATTGCTATCTTCGAATTAAAGGTCTCGCAGATATTATTGAGGATAACATCACAGCAAACATGCGGAGAGAAATAAGCCTTCACCCATTTTTCCTTGGGAGCTACGCCGAGTAGGTATTGATGTGCATGTGGATATATAATCCGCAGTGCATTCATCCGCTCAACATATTCTTCCTGGGTTGTACTCGCCGCCAGCTCCCACAAAATCTCCTTAAAATTCTCTCCGATGAAACGCTTCTTAAAGTTGTTGTATATGTGCTGCACACAGAAGCGATGCTCGCTCTGTGGAAACTCCTCAAGGATTACCTTTGCAAGACCCTATTAAATTCACCACAAATTGTTACATGTACACAACCATTGACACAAAATACAACAATATTATAATCACACTCCGAATACAACAATATTTTAAAAATCACAATTGAAGTATGTCAAAAGAAATCACAAACAACGTATACACCTTTTAATGAAATCACATTACACATACCTTTTGCTGGTCAGACATGAAGACAAATCTGGGGGCATTTTCATGTATGAGGAGGTCCTCTGCCAGATAGCCTAAAAACCATTTCCACTGTTCGTAGCTTTCGGCCTCAGTCATCGCCCATGCAATAGGCCACCAACCATTATTTGGATCAATTCCTATGGCCGTCATAAGTTGGCCTCTGTACATACCACGCAAGAAACATGAATCCAAGAAGATAATCGGACGACAAAAATGCATCCAACCCTTTTTCAACGGCCCGAGACAAGTATAAAACCTCAAGAATCGCGGGCCCACAACTTCAGGATCCCTGAAGTTCTCGTAGTGAAAGTGCACACTAGAGTCAGCGTGTGTCCGTTCCAGTTCAGCTTTGTAATCGAAAAGTCTCCGATACTGGAGTCCCGCCTTGCCAAAAATACCTTCCAATGCACTGTCTCTTGCTCGGTACGCCTTCTTCCTGCCAACTCGGAGTCCGAACTCCTCATCCACACACTGCCTTATGGCTGCCAATGGGATATGGTGATTCGCTTTTATCTTCTCCATGTATCGCTCAGCTAGCCATTTTGACGTCAGCCATCTCTGATCCAACACTTGAGAGCATGTGTGTGCATGGTCTCTCTGCATATTCAGTACAACAAAATCGGTATCGTTGTAGGTTTCGACCCGTCTTGCATATACATACCATTCACAAGACTTTCCTCTACAAATAGCACGAAGTCTTTTGCCATCATTTTGTTTCACATGTACCGGGCGTCTCGTCATAATTGCGTACTGTCGAATAACCTTGAAAAAAAAAATATCTATCCTTAAAAAAATCACCAGGCTTCCAATTTGGTAAATCATTTGCCAGCTTGAATGGGGTGTACTTGATACCCTTTCTACTTAAACCTTCCAAATCCTCTAGGTCCTCGAGATCTTGCAGCTCATTGACCGTCTCTTGCTCGAACAGAGGGTTTGAGTCTGCCGAGTTCCTTTTCTCAACAACAGGGGAGTACTTTCGGCTTTTCTTGGACATAATCGGCTGACGGACAAAAAACACCTTCATCAGCCTGTTGGGGTACATCTCCTACCACCGGTACGGGTTCTGCACACGCTGCTTCAACTGGAGCTGGCTCTTGCACTTGGGTGTGAGCTTCGTGCATGAACAATTCATGAGTAATATCCTCAATGATCGGAAAGAAATCATTGTCTACCCGTATGTCCGACTGTGGCTGACTACCATCATCCAATACCGGTCGGTACACATCTTCTTGTACAAATGCTCCTGGCCCGACCGAAGATGGTTGGTGAACTACAGATTCAGACTCAGTCGCATGTTCAGCGACATCGACAATCGGATTGGAATGGTCAACAGATGAAGCTGTAGCTACATCCTGCAAAATGCAGTATCACAAATGCAAGACTAAATTACAAACAAGAACTAAATCACAAATTAGGTACTAAATCAATATGAAAATCACACCAATTCATTACCTCTGCTACTTGTGCATGGTAATCGACAATCGGATTGGAATGGTCAACAGATGAAGCTGTAGCTACATCCTACAAAATGCAATACCACAAATGCAGGACTAAATTACAAACAAGAACTAAATCACAAATAATGTACTAAATCAATATGTAAATCACACAAGTCGTTACCTCTTGTACGTGTGCATGGGAGTCTCCACCTCCAGCTTCTGCTTCTCCAACATAGTCAACTACACATATTTTTTCTGCTACAAATTCCACGTCATGTATTGATACTTCTCCAAAGTCAGAGACCGGAGCTTCAGGGGACACGGCTTCAAATGCTTTCGCCAAATTTTGCCTGGCTACCTCCTCAGCCCTCTTCCTCTGAGCACGATCATCTTCTAAACTTTTCGTAAGATATTCCTTGAACTCAACATCCCTATCATACCAGCCAATCATTAAAGGCTCCTGCCGTTGCCCTTCAAACTGAGACCGTTGCTTCCTCTTCGGTCTAGGCTTTTGCCTTGGCACATTCGGTGTGGCTTCTTCAATCTCTTCAATAATGACTCCTGGGGGTTTAGACGCCTTGAAACTAAGAAGCTCTTGCGCTTTTTCCTTCATTTTTTTCAGTATGGCTTGAGCCCGGGTTATCTCCACAACGTAGATGTGAACTAACTTTGTCGTTGTATACGCTACTTTGAGGAAATCCTTCAGATGTGTTTCCTCAACAATGGGCAACAACGGGCCTCCGATTAAAACCCCTGCGCAGTCATGACTGTACTTTGGATCACAGTAGTAGAACTCACATATCATCTTCCTATCATACTTCAACCTTAATATCATGCTCGATAGGTCTATAAGCTGGAATTTGTCTATGTTACAAAAATCGAAGTATGTCAAATGCCCACCAACATACTTTTTCGCATCATTCGTAGAGAAGAATGAACCTCCATGATGGAAAGCAACTGAAAACTTTCCAGGTGCATCCCCTAGGAAGGAAGACAATAAACGCACATATAAAACTCAAACCAAACAGTAAACCAAAATTCACAACAAAATCAATTTATGGAGCCTCAATCACAAAATCAATATCCGGCTGATCAAATATATATTCACAAAAAATCAATTTCGTACACCCTAAATCACAAACCGAGGATTAAAGGTTAACTTACTATATTCATCCTCTGGGACGAAAGAATCGAGCTCAGGATCTCGGATATCCCATGTTTCTTCTTCCACATCAATGACCACAGGTGGATGTCTCGGTGGTGGTCGGTGTGGTGGCGATCGCGGGGGTATTGGTTCCCTTTTACGGCGAGAGTTTCGTGATGTGGAAGCACCTGAGGACCCAGCTCGCTTCCTCTTAGGAGCCATTCATGCAATGGAGAGCAGGGAGAATGAAGAAATGAAAACAATGGTTTGCAGTTTTAAGGCGGTAAACTCCCCTTTTTGTTATAACTTTAGGCGGGAGTGAAAATAAGCCGAAAATAATGCTGATTAGAGCCTGAAACTGTATGCAATTTTTGAAACTTGTTTTGTTAAATCACGTAGGAAGTCTTCAACACGTGTTGCAATTGTATGGGTAGTCCACTGAACAGCCCCTGACGCCCCTGACGGCTGACGTGCGCCGTCACATCACGCCATGTCGTCGCAGACATCATTGCAGAGCGGCCACTGCAGATTAATTGCACTTTGACTGAAATGCCCTTTTAGGGCTGAAGGGTATTTTCGTCTGAAAAAACCCCATTCGTGATTAGGTTGAAGGTTAGGCACTTCTGGGGATATTTCTTTTTGTTAGGGGTCTAGAGCGAAACTTTTGGAAACGTCAGGAACTTTTTATGTAGTTCACTCTATTTTATATTACATGATACTGTGCCTTGGAGGTATTTTGGGCTGAAATATTGACTTAGGTACCATGAATGTAATTATCAAGTGCCAAAATTGCTATAAAAATTCTTAGGGAACTATCTATATTAATGACGAAAACTTTAAGAGTATTTTATGTAGTTCACATTAAAATGGGTTTTCTATGGGAATATTTAATAGGAAAATCTACTTAGAACATTGAGTTTTGGCAAAGAGGAAAATCTGCTTAGTACATTGAGTTTTGGCAAAGAGGAGATGTTGGTGACAATTTTGAAGAAATAAAGCGAAATACGTCTTCAAAAAAAAATAATTACTCTTTATTTTCAAATACTAAGAGCATCCACAGTGGGGCGGACGATGACACATCCATCGTCCGCGGATGATGGGCCTTCGACCACACATCGTCTGCGGTATCGTCAGCCCCACTGCGGGCGACGCGGACGATGCAACACGTTTTTCTTTTCTTTTTTTAATTCTTCAAAATTTATATATACACTTTTTTATACTTCTTTTCACTCTTCCATTCACTCTTATTCTCTATCTCATTCTCTATTCTCTATTCTCTATCTCACTCTTCCATACACCACAATGAATCTCGGTGATTACCCAAGTCCGAATAGTCCGATGTTCGGTGGTGGCGCACAGTGGCTGGGTACAAACCCTGATGAATATCGGCCCTTCGACTCCAACACCCAATACGATCCAGATTTCAGCACGGATTCGTATGGGCTGTCAGACATGGAGCCGTCTCCCACCCGCGCCTCCGCTGCCGCCGCTGCCTCGGGCTCTGCCACCAAGAAAAATCGGAACAGGCAAAGGGCCTAGAAGTTGCCGCTTCCGAAGAAGAATGAAGAGTTCGCCCCAGGAAGGACGAACTAAAACCCGGATGAAACCATTGTCTTGACGAGGTGTTGGCTTGATATTTCAGAGGACCCGGTGTTTGCCAACAACTAAAAGCAAATCGTGTATTGGGAGCGCATCGATGATGGCTACAACGAGGCCAAGCCGCCGACCGCCTACAAGCATCATAGGGAACAGCTCCGCAAGCACTGTGATCAGGTGAAGAAGCATGTCAATTTGTTCTCCAATGAGTACGAGAAGTGCTTGAGGGAGAAGGGCAGCGGTGAGAGTTTGACAGATGTCCGCGATAAAACGGTTGCGTCGTACATTTCATTATACGGCAATTTCAAGCATTACAACTTCTGGCTCTTCTTAAAAGACAAGCAGAAGTTCCAAGGAGGGATTCTGCCCCTATCGGCTGCGGCGAAGAGGGCGAAGAACACCGCCGCCGGTGATTATACGAGCAGCGAGAGCGGCGCACCTCCAATGGACCTCAACCACCCGATGTACAAGGATGAGAGTTCCGGCACACCGATGTCCTCCCAGCGTCCCATTGGCAGCAAGGCTGCCAAGAACAAGGGCAAAGCGAAGACGACATCCTCACACGCCCCAGCCCCGGCTTCGGCTGCGGGACATGCCTACGCGGAGTTGGTGGCCGCCGCCAACTGGAGGACGTTGTTGGAAACGCACCACGTCCTCATGCAGTGCGAGGACCCGGGCAAAGCCGAATACCTCAAGTGGATGATCAATGTGGTGCTTTTTTTTGCATGACATATTTGAAAACATAAAAAATTAATTAACAAAATAGTAGTTAAAACTATAGGGCGGACTTTAGGGCGTCCCACTGCAGATGGAAGGGTTGAAGGATAAAATGATGATGTTGCGGAGCATAGGGCGCCCCATTATGGATGCTCTAAGTGTTATTTTAAAATGAGTTAGTATATCTCTTATAAGTGTTTTATTTAATTTTTTTTAAAGATGGTGTTAAACTGCCACATTTAATACCAGTCAATTTCTAATAATCTTTAAATTCCTTGTAAATTTGGGGGTCAAATGAAAAAAAAACTATCACTATATTTGACGGCTGATCATTTATTTTGGGGGATAAAGTATTTATTGATAGAATAATGTTATGCACATCATCTAATCTGTCTCCAAACCCAAACAAAACAACCCATTTTTTGAGAAATTGGGTGCTGCAATTCATGTTGGGGCCCACCTCCCACGCACTACTTAGGGTTGCCAATTTTCTTTTATTATATATTTGGTCTTCATTTTGGGAAACGCAACTCCTAAAATGCCCCACTACTATCAAATATCCTTTTCTTTTGTCCACTACCATTGAATATCATCTACTACTAGACTATTATTATCATTAATATTTTATTTTATTTGTTTTATTTTATGGGCAGCTAATCTTGAAAAAAACACACAAAATCCGACTCATAAATAAAACAAATATTGTGACTACGCCTAGATTCAGGTCCCAAATTCAATCATACAAAATCATACCCTACAATTATATGTATGTTCAATGTGAAATGCGATTGAAGATAGTCATAGTAGTAACTTTTTTCACTTAAGAAAAAGAAAAACGTTGTCGTGGTGCATGTGCAAACCCTTAACTCATTTACCATACTCAATATGAAAATTTTAATCATTGGTGGTCAACTTTTTTTAGTTGGGAAAGTAACGTACTCCATCTCTTTTATAAAAAATATATCATTTAGGATTAATACTATTTTTTAAAAAAAAATTTAAAGACACGTTTTCTTTTTATCAATACAACTAAGTAAATGCTCAAAGCTAAAAATCGGCGAGCAGCAAAAACAGTTCATAATAGAACAAACAGAAAAAAAATGTAGTGTAACCGAAATACATTTAAAACACTCTAATCTTTAAAATGTTTCACTTCAAACACTGTTATTCATGAATCGTTATTAGGATAAATTTGAGTAAGAAATGGTTTCACGTATGAAAAAGAACAAAAAGAAGAATGATAAAGTTTTTCAAAAGTATAATCATAGCAAAACAATATGCAATCACAAGAGACCAAAATGTAATGAGCACAACACTTAGTGCCCTTTTCAATTGCAAGTTTGCAACCCACCAAACATGACCCATCATTTTTATGTCCAAAATGATTCACTCTTTTGATTCTCTATTTTAATTTTTCAACAATTCTTTGTTTCATCTCTTTAATTTATTCCAATATTCTGAAAGGTTAATATTGATGTAAAATTGCAAAAATATATATATAAAAAACAGAAGTTCAAATTGTCAACTGTCTCTATAATGTACTATAGTATATAAAAACAAATTGTCTATTGTCTCTATAATTTTAAATAAATGAATAATTGATTAACCAATCTTTAATTTTTATATGTAGCATAACATCTCTGTGATCAAACAAGTCTTCTACTTATATGTGAGTCATCTTTGTTGTTGTACCAAAATAAACAAATAAAATTTCTATGACAATCGCGACATTGCCTACCTATGCCTTACAACCATGAAGCACATAGCAAAATATTGGGCGATTGCGTTCGGACCAATTTTTTTTATAGTATATATCTATTTTGCTTTAAATGTATGTTGCACATGACCACCAATACAAGTAATGAAAGCTCCCTGATAACGTGGTGCAACAGCAGAATTGTAAACCAACGAAAATTATTTAAAGATTTCTATAGTCATATATAGGCCATATTAAATAAAGAATCTACAATTTGATTAAGATTTCAATTAACTCACAGGATCCTAATTTTATACCACACCTTTTTAAATATCCTTTTGATTTGTACTTCCACTATACTAATATGGATTCAATATTGACATACCCCTGTCTTAATTTTACACTAACCTGTTCGATTGATTCTTATCATAATGGTCATTTTTCTACTTGGATTGCATTTTCGCTGATTGGATAAATCATGAATCATATGTGATAGATATGTACTAGTAAAACATTATGATAGGATAATATCCAAAAAATAAGATATGTACATATTCCAAAACAATAAAGTGTTCAGATTCCACTATGACTATAAAGTTAAAGATTCCAATTAAATCAAGAGTCTAATTCAAACATACTAGTGATAATGTAAATTTAGAGAAGAAATGAAAAATTGAGTGGAAATTGGGATTCAGCTTTATGGTTAGATAGGGGTTTGGATGGAGGCAAAAAGGCAAGGCATGGCAGCACATTTATTGCACTCCCAATTTAATCCATGAAAAAAGATTACAATCATCGAAATCCCACACACTTGACACGCACTGGAGGTGTGGCTGTGGCCCCCATTCCCTCCACCTTTCCTTTGAGCTTCAACCGACCGTTACAGCTTACCAAAGCTTGACTGCTTTAGTACACAAAAGATTTTGGGACAATGCATCACAGCAGCAGCTTCCCTAGTGAGAGAAGATAAAACTTGGTTCTTGAAATCTCTGCAGTGGTGAGGACTACAAGTTCGAATTATTCTTCTTCTGTGTTTTGTAATGCCCTCTTCCCTCCATTGGCCTCTCATTGAAATTCACAATCTCCCACCCCCTTATGTGTATGGTGAATCTATTACTTTTTAGATTGAATTGAATATGCTGGGGAGGCAATTGTTGTACAAAACCGAGGCTGCACTAAAGTGGAATTGCATACATATTTGTGTATATATGTATGGTTGCAATTCGAAGAAAAAGCAAAAGGGAAGCCTTTTACACGTGATAAAGAACACATCAAAAGCACTTGCATGCGTGTATAAAAGATTCATTGTAACATCATTCTTCAAAAAAAAAATTAGTCTCTTGAGTCTCTCTCTCTCTCTCTCTCTCTCTCTCTCATTATTTATACAATCTGAAATCGGAGAGCCCATCTTTCTTATCCTCACTTTCTTTTTAACCCCCTTTCCCAGTTGCCATCTTTTTTGAATCTTACTTTAGGTTCATGATTAAAGCCCACTTCCTCTTCAAAGCTCAGATTCAAGAAAAAAGGATATAAAGGTGCAGTCTTTGTGTTTTTGAACGGTTGTTGAGTTCAAAGTTTGAATCTTGGAGCTCCATATCTATTTTTTGGCAGTTGTAGCATGAATTTTATTCGTGTTTCGTGTTACTGAGGCGTCGTTTTCATACTCAGCAGTGAAAATTTGGGGTTGAGATGTTGATTTTCGCAGTGAGTTGTTCAATGTTTATTCCTTTTAATCCTATGGTTTTGTGTTGCTCTTTTGTAGCTTTCTAGGCGTTTTTATTCTCTTTCTTGAGCAGTCATATTTTCTGTCCTCACATTTATTTATGCTTGTGTTGGACACCAAGGTTGCATAGCTTCTTCACACACACACACATTGGGCTTATATGTATATGCATGTGTGTGTATATATATGCAATGCTAATGTGTCCTTATTAACTTGGATTTATTCAAACCTTTTCTGTTTTCACTGCTGCTGCTCTTGGTTTTGGTTAGGGGACAAGGTGAATTGTGGCTTTGTCTACTGGGTATTTCTACTATTTGATTAAATTTCTCATTTCTAATCCTATGATTTGTATATGTTTATTCCTATATTTGTTCACATGTGCTTCATTTTTTAAGGATTTTATGTCTCATGTTGGATTCCTAACCAAAGATTTAAAGAGAGTTTTTTGAGTTTCTTGTTTATGTTTTTCTCTTTGTCTCAACATATATGTATTCTTGCTCAATCCAAAAATGGCTTCTTCTCTTCTTATCCCTCTTTTTTCCATTTTTTCTCAATTTCAAGAAAAAGGAAGAATTGGGACTTCTATTTTCTCTGAAAAAGTTTGGATCTTTGCAAAAAAGAAAGAGTTTTTCGATTTGCGTCTTTGTGATAATTCTGGACCTACTATATACTTTACTATGTAAGTGTCAGTGTTTTCTTTAAATATACTTTTTTTTACCATCTTCATTTATGGCTGTACATTGAGTCAAAAAAACTTATCTCGTTCTTCATCTTTTTGGTACGGTGGATATATATACTCTGCTCATTTTTGGCTTGATTATGGAAACGTATGTGACATATTTCTAGATTTTAAGATTGGAAGAAGAAAATTTTTAGAAATTAAATGCCTGTGTCTTCCTACATTAAAGAATCTTCTTCTTTAATGCTCTCTCTCTCTTGCGTGTGCTTTTCTTTTTTCCTGCATTACCATGCTTGTGTATAATTTACAATTTGGGTGTTGTTGCTGACATCAAAATATCTCTGTTTTTGGATGGTTTTTTTCAGTGCATGGAATCATTGATCTTTCAAGGGGTTTAACCAAGAACCACAAGGGAAGAAACTGTTCTCTATCCTAATCAGGAATTATTTGCTGTCACCAAAGTTGCCTTCCTATTTTATTTGAGAGTTTTCAAATTCTGTGTTTGTTTCATCATACACCATGCCTATAAGGCAGATGAAGGAAACTTCAGAGCAACACTTTGTCATAAAACCCCAGCTGCAAAACTCCATGAATTCAGCTTCAAAAAGCTCAAAGACTGCTCAAAATGGGAAAGGCCCTCCTCCTGTTCAAGAATCCCAAAACAAGCAGACCTCACCTCCATCAAGAAACAGAGGAAGAAGAAGGGGCTGGGGAGGCCGAAAATCGGATCAAGGCGATGCCTTTATGCGACCGAGCTCACGGCCATGCACGGTAGCTGATAAACCAATTGTTAGGGAGAATGGTAGAGCCATTGTGCCAGCTTTGTCCACCAATGTCTCTGTTGGAAATGGAGGCAGCTTGTGTGAATCAGACATGGGATATCCTAGCTCGAGCAAGTCCCTGACATTCCCTTTGAGGCCGGGGTTTGGGCAGATCGGAACAAAATGCATTGTCAAGGCCAACCATTTCTTTGCAGATTTGCCAGACAAGGATTTGAACCACTATGATGTAAGATGCTTTTTTTGAATCATATTTCTTGAATCTTGTTTCTGTTCCTGTAGTAGTACATTGCAGTATTCATAATAAATTTGATAGCTGCGTGACACAAATATTGGGGGCCCTTAAGCTGACATTAATTATGTATATGGATGTCTCTTGTTCAATCATCCACTTGTCTTTTTTAGAGGAATAATTGAGTGAATCTGTGTTTCTCATTGTCCTTAGCTTGTATAGCATTGATGAGTCTTCACAGTGGGTCATGGGATAATTGTCTTATCACAGTCGTTTAACTGTCTTATTATCAGGTAACGATCACCCCCGAGGTGACTTCTAAAGTAGTGAATAGAGCCATCATGGCTGAGCTCGTGAAACTGTACAAAGAATCTGAGTTGGGTATGAGATTACCAGCCTACGATGGAAGGAAGGGTCTGTATACTGCTGGTGAACTTCCGTTTGCTTGGAAGGAGTTTACGATTAAGCTTATTGATGATGAGGATACAGTCAATGGTCCCAAGTAATTTATTCCTTCTCTGACACTGATCAAACTCCTATTGTCTCCGGGATTGAAATTTTGAAAGAAATAATGATTAATTGATGCTGTACAATTTTTAACACTAAGTTTACTCTGTGGAAATTTCAGGAGAGAAAGGGTGTATAAGGTAGTAATTAAGTTTGTTGCGAAGGCAAGCTTGCATCATTTGGGCCAATTCCTTGCTGGTAAACTGATACGCGCTGGAGAGTCTACAAGCGGGGAAGCAGGGAGGTAGTTTGGCCCAACCAAACGGCTGAGTAAAAGAAGGAGTCAAAGCTGGAAAATCTCGGCAGTAGTTAGATGATATTTCCTGATTTATTTCCTGATTTATTGTTGCATCTTTTTAGCATTATCAGTTATTTGTAAGCCTTTAAATATTGAGGAACCGAGAGAGGAAAAAGGCATCTTGGGAAATCAGTATTTTGGGCGTTTAGACGCAGGCCTCCTTGGTGAGGATTGTTCTCTCAATTCATTTCAATTCCAGTTAGTTTATCAATAAAGCCGGGTTCTTATTTCCTTTACACGCTGATTCTATCTGTGTCAACAATTAGTGTGTCCCGTAAAGTGACAGACTTGAGTACTCCCTGTGCTCGCATACTCCGGTGGCCTTAACTCTAACAAATTGGTGCGGTGACGATGGTGGTTGGTACTCGAAACACGGACTCCAGGTTGGACGGATTAGAGAGGGCGACCGGTGAATTGGAGAAAGGTGTGGATTCACTGCGGGAGTCAGTGGGCGTGCTGGACGCCCGGTCCCAAAAAACGGACGACCGGATCGCGGAGGTGGCTTCTCAACTCGAGATGCTCGTCGCTGAGTTGCGGAAATCCAGTGGCAAAACGGGATCAAATGCTGAGGAATCTTCGGACAACGTGGATTCTAATTCCACGGACAAGACCGCTGCGACACTTACTATGCCTCCCTTTGACGGTTCCGAGGCCGTCGGATGGCTGGCCAGGGCCGAGCAATACTTCTTGGTTTCGAATACCCCAGCTGCCAATCGAGTAAAGGTGGCGATGGTCGCGTTGGCAGGCCGAGCCCTACCTTGGTATCAGCTCTTGATCAAACGAACCCCTACTCTCTCTTGGGATCATTTTGTGCAAGAACTAATGAAACGCTTCGGAAACAACGGTGCTCTGGATGAATATGAAGCGTTCGCGGCTGTCCGCCATACCGGAACCCTTGCGGACTATGTAGCGGTTTTTGAATCGCGCCTCGCCTTGGTACCAGATTTGGCCTACCACCAATATCTGGGTTTCTTCTTGGCTGGCCTTCGTCCTGAAGTTCGGTTGCAAATGAGGGCAGCCAAAATCACGAACTATTCAGATGCGGTCCAGTTTGCTCTAGACAGTGATCAGACCCCCGGGTCTCAACCGCCGGCCTCCAGTCCCTCACTAAGCTCCAACCAGGCTGGCAGTTCGGTCTCTGCCCCTGGCCGGCCGGTCTCCAAAGGGTACTCCCAATCTTTTTCTTCTCAATCGGTCGGGGTACCTAACCGGAACCCATCGCGCCGGTTTCGGAACATGACGACGGAGGAATACCAGAAGCATCTCGCAGCAGGCACGTGCTTTCGTTGTGGCCTGAAGTTCGGCCCTACGCATCGTTGCCCCCCTAAGACACTCAACGTGTTGGTGTTTGACGAGGAGGAGGCCGACCCATCCGAAGGTTTGGAAGAGGAAGATGTTCCAGGAGAGTTGCAGCTATCAGAAATGTCCTCACACGGTTTGGATTCATCTCAAACCATGAAGCTTTGTGGATGTATTGGGCATCATAAGGTGCTGATTATGGTGGATAGTGGTGCTAGCCACTGCTTCATTTCGGACCACCTCGCAACCTCGCTGGCTTTGCGGGTGACTCCGACAATTCCTTACTCTGTCACACTAGGAGATGGGTCTAAGGTTCGGGCGACCGGAATATGCTGCGATGTCGCTCTAACCTTGGAATCTGAGGTGTTTACAGTTTCTTGCTACGTGTTTCCCCTGCGAAACATCGATGTCATCCTCGGTGTATCATGGTTGGCTTCTCTGGGGGATGTCACAGCAAACTGGAGTGATCTATCTATGAAGTTCTCGGTGCAAGGTCGATTGGTGTTGCTTCGGGGCGACCCCTCCCTGACTCGGCGGGCGTGCTCGGCCCGCGACATCCAGGCCCTCGACGTGGGCGATTCGTGCTGGGTTCTGCGCTCGATGATCAGTACCGTTTCATCCGACCAGTTTGGGCTCAGTGGAGCCTTATCAGCGAAAGAACAAGAGCAGCTGAGTAGGTTGACGGAACGGTTTCCGGCAGTCGTCAACACTCCCGTGTCACTCCCTCCGGCTCGGAAATCTGATCATCGCATCACCCTACAACCGGGGTCGTCGCCCGTGTCAGTCAGACCCTACAGATACAACCACCTGCAAAAAGATGAAATGGAGAAATTGGTGGCTGAAATGCTAGCATCCGGCGTTATCCAGCCTAGCACAAGCCCGTACTCAAGCCCGGTTCTCCTCGTGCGGAAGAAAGATGGATCGTGGAGGTTCTGTGTGGATTATCGCGAATTAAATAAGCGGACCGTGCCAGATAAGTACCCGATTCCGATTATCCAGGAATTACTCGATGAGTTACACGGCGCGCGGTGGTTTAGTAAGATCGATCTTCGGGCCGGTTATCATCAGATCCGCGTCGCAGCCTCGGATGTCCCAAAAACTGCATTTCGCACGCACTCGGGACACTATGAGTTTTTGGTAATGCCATTCGGCCTCACCAATGCTCCCGCCACGTTCCAAGGCCTCATGAATGACATCTTCCGCCCTTTTTTGCGGCGACACGTCCTGGTCTTCTTCGACGATATATTAATATACAGTAGCTCATGGGAAGCACATCTTCGACATCTGGAACAGGTTTTCCAGCTTCTCCAAACCCATTCGTTGGTGGTTAACCCGAAGAAGTGCGTGTTAGGCCGAACGGAGGTGGAGTACCTCGGCCATATTGTATCCTTCGCAGGGGTTAGAATGGATCCCTCCAAAGTCTCCGCTGTTATGCGCTGGCCGACCCCCTCCACCCTCAAGGGGATTCGCGGATTCCTGGGCCTCACCGGGTATTACCGCCGATTTATAAAAGATTATGGGAAAATTGCAGCCCCTCTCACTGCCTTGTTGAAGAAGGCAGAACCGACCCCACTTCGACGCACTTGGAGTTGGCCAGCCGAGGCGGACAAAGCCTTTCACGACTTGAAACACGCTCTCACGACAGCCCCCCTTCTCCGCACCCCAGATTTCTCTAAGGAATTTGTCGTCGAGTGCGATGCTTCCGGTCGTGGCCTCGGCGCGGTCCTAATGCAAGACCGCCAACCCGTCGCATACTTCAGCAAGATGTTGTCATCTCGTTGGCTCGCTAAATCAGCCTACGAAAAGGAACTTATGGCATTGGTACTCGCCATCCAGCATTGGCGCCCCTATCTCTTGGGCCGACGTTTTGTCGTCTACACAGATCAACGAAGCCTGCGGCAATTATTGGCGCACCCCTTGTCTACTCCGGCACAACAAAACTGGGCAGCCAAATTATTGGGGTATGACTTCTCAATTGTGTATAAGGAAGGACGGCTCAACCGGGCTGCTGATGCTCTCTCACGCCGGGACTCCGAGCAGCTGGAGTTGGCGGTTCTCTCTCGACCGGTTTGGGCAGACTGGTCTGCTGCGCAGTCTTCATTGGCAGCAGACGAACCGCTCCAGAGGATCAAATCGGAGCTGGAGGCCGGGCGACCGGCTGCACCACATTATGAGCTGGTTCACGGCATCCTTTTCTACAAGGGCCGTTTCGTTGTTCCTTCCAACTCTTCTTGGATCCCTAAACTGCTGGCAGAATTTCACATCACCCCAAGTGGGGGTCACGCAGGAGCCTACCGGACATATAGGCGCATTGCTTCAAACGTCTACTGGCCCGGCATGGTCAAGCATGTGACAAATTTCGTTGCGGCTTGCGCAACCTGTCAACGAAGCAAAACCGAGACCAAGGCCCCAGCGGGTCTCTTGACGCCATTACCCATTCCAGAGCGCATATGGGAGGATGTGAGTATGGATTTCTTATCAGGCCTGCCGAAGGCTGGGGGCGTGGACTGTGTGTTCGTGGTGGTCGACCGTTTATCTAAGTATGGCCACTTCATGGCCCTTCGCCACCCATTCTCCGCCAAGCAGGTAGCCGAGGTGTTTACTAAGGAGGTGGTCCGTCTACATGGGATTCCCCGGTCCATCGTCTCTGACCGTGATCCCATTTTTCTCAGCTCGTTTTGGCGCGAACTGTTTCGGGCAACAGGCACTCAACTCAAAATGAGCTCGGCTTACCACCCGGAGACGGATGGCCAAACGGAGGTGCTGAATCGCTCCCTTCAAACTTACTTGCGGTGCTTCTCTTCTGACCAGCCCAAACAATGGAATAAGTGGTTGGCATGGGCTGAATATTGTTACAACACCAGCACCCATTCCGCCTCCGGCATGTCCCCTTTCGAGGTAGTGTATGGTCGCCCTCCTCCCACAATCCATGACTTCCTACCTGGAGAAGTCCGCTCCCAAGCGGTCCTGGACAGCCTTCGCTCCAGGGACGAAATGTTGGTCCTACTAAAGGCTCATTTGGAACGGGCCCAGCAGCGGATGGTCGCCTCCGCCAACAAGCACCGAAGGGAGGTAGAGTTCGCCGTGGGCGACATGGTGTTTCTTAAGTTCCGCCCTCACAGGCAGACCACTCTTTTTTCGGCGCAGAATAGGAAGCTGGCCCCTCGATTTTTCGGGCCTTTTCGGGTGGGAGCGCGGATTGGCAGTACGGCCTATCGCTTGGAGCTACCAGCAGACTCTCGAATCCACCCGGTTTTCCACGTCTCCTTACTTAAACGAGCGATAGGTTCAGAGGTGCCCGTCCACAATTTACCTGCTTCACTGTGGGCCACAGATCCCCCGGTGCTTCCCGAGCAGGTACTGGATCGGCGTTCGGTGACTCGGGATGGGGAGTCGCATGACCAGGTCCTGATTCAGTGGCTCGGTCAGGAGGTTGACGATGCCACTTGGGTCGATGTGGCGGATATGCAAGGTCAATTTCCTCATTTCCGCCTTGAGGACAAGGCTTCTTCGACGGCGGGGGCAATTGATACGCGCTGGAGAGTCTACAAGCGGGGAAGCAGGGAGGTAGTTTGGCCCAACCAAACGGCTGAGTAAAAGAAGGAGTCAAAGCTGGAAAATCTCGGCAGTAGTTAGATGATATTTCCTGATTTATTTCCTGATTTATTGTTGCATCTTTTTAGCATTATCAGTTATTTGTAAGCCTTTAAATATTGAGGAACCGAGAGAGGAAAAAGGCATCTTGGGAAATCAGTATTTTGGGCGTTTAGACGCAGGCCTCCTTGGTGAGGATTGTTCTCTCAATTCATTTCAATTCCAGTTAGTTTATCAATAAAGCCGGGTTCTTATTTCCTTTACACGCTGATTCTATCTGTGTCAACAATTAGTGTGTCCCGTAAAGTGACAGACTTGAGTACTCCCTGTGCTCGCATACTCCGGTGGCCTTAACTCTAACATAAACAGGCGGATGGTCCGAGAGATGCTCTTCAGATTCTTGACATTGTGTTGAGAGAGCTCTCGATGAAAAGGTATAACAAACTGATGTAATGTCGAAATGAACCATTGTCAGATATGGTCATGTATGGTGGTTTTACCGTTTTAGGCCTTATAGTCACTGAATGATAAGCATCATATTATAATTTGAATTGGATGCTGAAAATTTTCTATCCTTTTGTACGTAATAGATTCTGCCCTGTGGGAAGGTCGTTCTTTTCTCCTGATATTCGTAGACCACAAAAGCTTGGTGATGGTTTAGAGGCATGGTGTGGATTTTATCAGAGCATAAGGCCTACTCAAATGGGCCTGTCACTAAACATAGGTATTTTCATGTCAAATTTTTACGATTGGTTGCATATATGAGTGGTGTATTTGCAGTTGACTGTTTTCTCCGTATAACGTTCTATGTTTCCGAATGATAGATATGGCTTCAGCTGCATTTATTGAGGCACTTCCAGTAATTGAATATGTTGCCCAACTGTTGGGGAAAGATGTCTTGTCGAGGACATTGTCTGATTCAGACCGTGTTAAGGTAGTGTTCACTTGATCTGATTGTCCCCGATAGATTATTCTTTAGCTTTTTCATGCGAATAAACCCTTCTTTTTGTTTCAGGTCAAGAAGGGCCTTAGAGGAGTGAAAGTTGAAGTGACCCACAGAGGGGATGTACGAAGAAAATATCGAGTTTCTGGCATCACAACTCAACCAACTAGAGAGCTAGTGTAAGTTTGGGGAGAACATTCTTTCAAGTTGATTTGTGTCTCATTAAAAGTTGTTCCTGCAGTTATAGTAAAATGCCCTTTCCGCCCTTTCAGATTTCCAGTTGATGATAACTCAACTATGAAGTCAGTTGTTGAATATTTCCAAGAGATGTATGGATTCACGATTCAGTATACTCATTTGCCTTGCCTTCAAGTAGGAAACCAGAAGAAGGCAAACTATTTGCCTATGGAGGTCTGAAGTTGGTGCTTGGTTTGTAAGATTTTGTCCTTCTTTTATTGCCTAGTAGTCGCGTAATACTCTATATTTCAGGCATGTAAAATCGTTGAGGGCCAAAGGTATACCAAGAGGTTGAGCGAAAAACAAATCACCTCCCTTTTAAAGGTCACTTGCCAAAGACCACGGGACCGGGAAAATGACATACTACAGGTAACAGATGCCTTTTGTTTTGTCCGCCTCTCCACTTATCGTATGCATAATCTTATATGTAAGTTAAGACATCTGAATAGGAGTTTTGTTCTGATCTCTTTGGTATTGATCATAGTTCTAACATTTCTTTCTGAGGATTGGGGTAGTTAATAATTGTATATTTACAGCTACCATGACCATGATTATGAAATGATTATTTGCTCAATTTCTTGCAATGCAGACTGTCCAACACAATGGCTACGATCAAGATCCTTATGCCAAGGAGTTCGGAATTAGGATCAGTGAGAAACTGGCAACAGTGGAGGCGAGAGTTCTCCCTGCCCCATGGGTGAGATGCTGCCTCCGGAATCATATATTTTCCGTTAAAAATGCTTAAAAGATTCAACCGTTAACTTGCCTGTTATTTTCAGTTGAAATATCACGAGTCTGGAAAGGAAAAGGATTGCTTGCCACAAGTTGGCCAGTGGAATATGATGAACAAGGTACTTTTTGTTGCTTTTGTCACTATACTATCAATATGTCACATATAATTCCATTATATCTAATCATGATGATATTATATCTCCACAGAAAATGATCAATGGCATGACTGTTAGCCGGTGGGCATGCGTTAATTTCTCACGAAGTGTTCAAGATAGCGTTGCTCGAGGATTCTGTAATGAGCTGGCCCAAATGTGTCAAGTATCCGGCATGGTGGGGCACCCTTTTCCTTGATATTAACACTGTCCTCGTATCTATGTCTTTACTATACATAATCTGACTAAAGCTGTCACGTCCTTTTAGGAATTTAGTCCAGAACCGGTTATTCCTTTCTACAATGCTCGGCCAGATCAAGTCGAGAAAGCTTTGAAACATGTTTATCATGCATGTATGAACAAGTTGAAAGGAAAAGAGTTGGATCTTCTGTTGGCTATTCTGCCTGACAACAACGGGTCCCTATATGGTACGATTTTGAGAAAGGAGACGTTTTGATTTTCTCTTCCCGATAAATATATATGACATTGATTTCTGTGGTGATAGGTGACCTGAAGCGTATATGTGAAACTGACCTTGGTTTGATATCCCAATGCTGTTTGACAAAGCATGTTTTCAAGATGAACAAGCAATACTTGGCAAACGTATCGTTGAAAATAAATGTTAAGGTGTGACATCTGGTCCTAAAGATCAGCAATACTTCCATTTTGTCTCAAATCCTATCTATAAACATGTATCATGTTCAACAGATGGGTGGTAGAAACACGGTTCTGTTGGATGCTATTAGCTGCCGAATACCTCTTGTCAGTGACATACCGACAATTATATTCGGAGCAGATGTGACACATCCTGAAAATGGAGAGGAATCCAGTCCTTCCATTGCAGCTGTAATGTTTCTAAATGAGGCCCTCGTTTCTCAATATAGTAGTAGTAACTTTAGGATCCTTTCAAGTTGCTAAAGTATGTCACCGGAATGTAGGTTGTAGCATCTCAAGATTGGCCCGAGGTGACGAAGTATGCAGGATTAGTTTGTGCTCAAGCTCACCGACAAGAGTTGATCCAAGATTTGTACAAGACTTGGCAAGATCCTATTCGTGGCACAGTCAGCGGAGGCATGGTCAGGTACACGTTATTCCACTCTCCCACGCCTCTGATTTCGCTCCTTAAATGTTCCGTTTGTTGCTCGTTTTGTGCGCCTATGACCTTCTCGTCGACTCTTGACTATCACACTTTTCACTCTCTGCAGGGATCTTTTGGTTTCTTTCCGGAAAGCGACTGGTCAAAAACCACAGAGGATTATATTTTACAGGTCACTTGTACATTCTGACCTTAATCGACTCAACTGGTTTATTTTCGGCATTTTTTAATATTTCTTTTTTATATTTATCTGATTTTTAACTTTAATGTAAGCAGGGATGGTGTGAGTGAAGGGCAATTTTACCAAGTGCTACTGTTTGAGTTGGATGCTATACGAAAGGTTAGTTAGCTACAATGTAACACTATTTTCGTGTCTATTTCCTTGTTTTTACCCTTAACAACCCAAAAATATGCAGGCGTGTGCATCGTTGGAGCCAAATTACCAACCACCAGTGACATTTATCATAGTTCAAAAGCGACACCATACGAGACTGTTTGCGAACAATCATAGAGACAAGAGCAGCACTGACAGAAGTGGAAATATTTTACCAGGTTTACTTATTATTGTGCAGAATACCTATATCATAGATTTTGTACATTTTGTTTTCGTCGAATATGATATGCGTATAACTTTCTTGTTTCTATGCAGGCACTGTTGTTGATTCCAAAATCTGCCATCCAACCGAATTCGACTTCTACTTATGTAGTCATGCAGGAATTCAGGTAATTGTGCATTTCAAAACAGTGCTTGCCCGCAAGTTCCATAGGCTTTCGTCTAATGTCCATTTTATCGTGCAACTTGCAGGGAACGAGCCGGCCTGCACATTATCATGTACTCTGGGACGAGAACAATTTCACTGCAGATGGGATTCAGATGTTGACGAACAACCTCTGTTATACATATGCCAGGTGCACGCGTTCAGTATCAGTCGGTAAGTCATGATATAAACTGATTTTTGTAATATTATACTTATATGTTTCTAAAGAGATGCTTTTGTGCAAAATAGTCATTCTTTGTTTTATTGGTTTTTGACAGTTCCTCCAGCTTATTATGCTCATTTGGCGGCTTTCCGGGCAAGATTTTACATGGAACCGGACTTGCAGGAAGGCTCACGAGTGGCGGGAGAGTTGGGTGTTCGTCCCCTACCGGCCCTCAAAGAAAATGTAAAGAGAGTGATGTTTTATTGTTGAAGGAAGCAGCAGTAGCTAGGGTTTAGTAGTGATGAGGGTTTAAAGCATGCATAGCAAATTAAGGCCTTTCTTTGTAAATGTTTGATGTAAAAATGCTTGCAGCTTTTTATCCTCCTCTACTGATCAGTGATGTAAAAAATGGCTAGCAGTAGTTTCTGCTGATAATAACCATTCTGGAAGCTTTTTAATTCATCAAAATTTGTTGACTTACTTTGGCAAAAAAATCTAGAAAAGAGACAAATATGTTAAAAAAATTATCAAATTTTTCAAAAGAGATGCAAATTGTCTCCTATTAATTTTGTTTTGTCTCCTAATAAGTGCCTCAGATTTAAACAGTCATCAAGTGGAAGAGTTATTAATCTAATATACATTTGACACTTCTTATAATCCCTACTATTCTTACTGTCTGAATTCTCACAAACCCATTTTCTGAAATCAAATTTTTTCAATCAAAATTGTAATGTAGATTCAGGAAAAGAAATGGAAAATAATATACTCCATATGAATATATGATTATTGTTAAGTATTTAAGATATATTTTATTAAAGATTTATGTATTTATGAGTATGCAAGGCTATGAAAATGGCAATAAACACTCGCAGTTAAGTGTTTAAAACTTGCGTATTTTTGGACTGGCTTTAATTGAATGCCCTAATGTCGTATTGACTACTATTAGCAAATAGATTTATTTTTTGTGATCTATTAAACTCTTTTTTTTTTGCGATTAAGCGTATTGATTATTAGCAGAGAGATTTCTTGTTGCAGATTTACAGCCTGCTATTGGATAAAGCTGCCATTATTATGACTCAAAAATTCATGTTCATGTGATCCGGTCTCACTACGAGACAAGTCAAGATTCAGATCTAAAATTCAATTTTTAATGACAATTTAACATATTTAATCATACTTATTTATTGAATAAGTATTTAGATCTTAATTTTGAGTTGTCTAATCATATACACACAAGACTTTGGATATCTTGCACAAATTTGTTGAGAAAAAATTATGGCTCTATATATTTGTAACATATGAATAAGAGCATTCACAACGGCGAGCTGCAACTCGTCCGTCCGTCGGTGCCAGCGGCACAGAGACGCTGTCCGTCGCTGCGCTAGCGCCGCTGGCACGGCACTGCTCGATTAATCGAGCACGTCCGTGCCAGCGAGCAGGCGACGTGGCAGGCGGTGATTGGTCAACGGCATAGCCGTTGGCAATTTGATTTTTTTTAAAAAAATCGGTTTTTAATTTAAAAAAACCGATTAAAAATAAAAAAAAAATATTTTTCCAATTCCCAAAAAATTATATCCGTTTTCTGCCCACTTTTAATTTATTTTTCAATTTTTTCCACCAAAAATTCACACCACACTACACAATTCTCACATCTACATTCTCTTATTTCCATTCTCAATCTTTCTTCCACTCCTACAACATAACAATTTCTGGCCACGGTGATCAACCCCGGGGTCCCACGGTTGGAACCCCAATTGGTTTGGTTATGTAATTTTTAAATTTTATGAGTTTAATTATGTAATTTTTAATTTTTAGGATTTTAATTATGTAATTTTTATTTTTTAGGATTTTAATTATGTAATTTTTATTTTATTTGTAATTTGTAATATTATTTTGATTTTTTTAATGAATTTTAATATTATGGAAATGTTTTTATTTAAATTGAATAATAGAATGGTGGGACCTTGTGCTCGTCCTTGCGGAAGAGCACGGATGTGGGTGTTGTGCTCTTGCCTAAAAGCAGATAAAAAAAGTGGGGCCGGACCCACAACCGTGCTCATTGGCAAGAGCACAGTTTTGGATGCTCTAATTACACCAATGTATATATAGCTGGATGCAGGGGCGGAGGGGGGGTGGGGCCAGGGGGGCCCATGGTCCCCCCACTAATTCTTAAAAAACTTAGGGGTATTTTAGTAATTTCACAATAATTATAATTTATAATAAATATAATATTAGAGATAGGTTTCAGCAAAATATATATGAATCGTGCCTCTTAATTTAGATTATTCATTCTGCCGTTCCAATCCAAGTCTGAATTTAGCGTATTCATTCTGCCGTTCCAAGTCTGAAATCTGGTAAACTAGAACTAGGTATATTCAAAACTCAAATATAATTCAATTAATTTTTCTACATAGGTTGTTTTTTTGTTTGGCTGCAATAATAATTCAAATGGGGAGAAAGAAGATAGCTTATGCAATTCAATGGCTACGGACTACGGTGGTTCTGTAGTTGGAATTTTATAACTCCAATTCTTTATTTGATGTGTGTGTTAATAGTTTTGCATACAGAAAATATCAAATATTTTGAACTTAATCAGTGTTGACTATTTTTGTAGGTATATGGATCGTTATTTCAAGAAACTTTCTTCCGTTGATTCTTCATCAGTTGAACCTTCACTTCTTCAACCTCAAGAATTATCAAATGAAGATAAAAGTAAGGTTGATTTAGAGAATCTTCCAAGTGATCCAGGAGAACGACCTGATATAATGAGTTATCCACCAAATTTAATAGAACAAGTTCGCAGAGCTTACTTACTTAAAGGTCCGTGTCAACCACGTAATCATGATTTTCGTCCTACAGTAGATGGAAATCGAAAACGTAAATTTGTCTCACATTGGTTTGATGAATTTAAGGATTGGTTGGAATATAGTGTTACAAAGGAAGCAGCTTTTTGTTTATATTGCTATCTGTTATGATGTGATTGCATTTGACTTTTACATTTTGAACCTTATAATTTAATTTATGTAATTTTTTTTGAAGTTTAATTTTGGATCCCCATTATGAAATCTCTGGCTCCGCCAATCGCTGGATGTCACTTCAAATCATCAAATCAGTGTTTCATTCCAGAAACGTAATAGTAACAAAACCCCACAAACAAAAATCCAGAAATAATATTCATATTTCTGATTTCGTATAAGTTCCTCACTCGGGATTGAAAAAGATTTATGGAATATTGCCAAATAAATGAACCCTTCTACAAGAAACATAGCCCACAACATTATTTGTCTCCCACTCACAAAATCCACCATTTAAGTCACACCACCATTAGATTAAAAATTAATTTGCTACATACAAATGCATATGCAAACCTAGAAATTTTTCGATATAGTTCATGAAATCTACATATCAAAGGCCCAATAACAGTATCAGCTTCGGATTCAGATTGAACAATTTAATATGTGACATATACCATTAATGTATATACTATATATAAAAAAAAAGAAGTTCCATATAGTTCAACCACACCGACGCAGACCAAATGCAGTTTAAAGTTTAAACACATGTGACATATATACATTAATTATACCTATGATAACAATAACAAATCTATGTATTAATGGCCTGATTCTCAGTATCGACCACAATTTAATTAATTAAGGGCAGATATAAATATAGTACATAATTGGACTTTTTGAGTAATTTACATTTAACTAGCTAGTTCATGAATATTATTATTTTAATATGATTAAAATTTTCAAATTGATATATATCTGTATAGTCATCAGTGAATATCTCCAAATCAAATTAAAAATCACGACCGAATCTCCCTATTTCTATTCAAAAGATTATCCTTGTCATAACTAGTTTTAAGTCAATTCATTCTAGAACAAAACGGCTCATTCGATTCAAAATTTAGGGGCATTGTGCATAATCAATTTATGCACATTTATGTTTATTTGTAATAAATTTGTGACATACTCCTATATAAAATAAGAAACTGGATATAAAGATCACGAGGTGTCTGGATGGAAGGAATAGTCATGTGAGTGTGGGGACAGTGGGCAGAGTGATGAAGAGAAAATACAGATGAAGATGCAGCAGCATTAATAGTACCTAAAGATGAGACAACATCTCAAGCTTGCATTATTCACTCAGATTCTGTGCTGCAAAATGACAGTGTTTTCTGATAATTTTATCATAAGATAACACACAAATACACATAATCAAATGCTTTCCAAATTCCTAGTATATGTAATTCAAATAAATAATCTATTGCAACCTTGACAGATTTTGCTCAGGAAAACCAAATTTGTTTAAAGTACCTCAAACAACTTTATACTATCTTATTGGAATCATAAATGGAAAAGTCAAAACATGTGTATATATATTCAAAATCATGTAACTATAAATATGTACAGCTGTTGAAAACAAAGAATTTCTTAAATTTCAAAGATTAATCATGCCTTCAAGGAACCCTGCTAATAATGGAAGGAATCAATTTGAATGAGATACATTACATGTTAAAAAAGCAATAAAATTAGCTAATATTAATTCGATAGCATAAAAAGAAAGCATCTTAGCCTGTCATTGAAAATTTTCCAATTTCGTTCTAAAATAAAAATGGGATAAAATTGGGAAAAAAGAAGGGTTTTTGGAGAAACACATGTAAAGATTAATTGCAGAAATCCGAAGCTGATAAAAAAAAGAGGAGAAGAGTGTAAATTAGATAAACAATCACACAGAAACCGAATGGAATAAAAGTAGAATATGAGCATTTTTTCAGAGCATCTCCAATGGTCGGCGTCACCACCGGAGCGCCGATTTTTCGCCCACGCCGGTTTGACGCCGAACCATTGGAACCGGCGTGGGCGAAATCGGCGTCAAAATCGGCGTCGCCATGCCGATTCCCGCGCTGACGCCGGTTCCCACGCCGATCCTCACGGGCGCCATTGTGGCTCCCGGATCGGCGCCAAACCGGCGTCGGATTTAAATATTTTTTTTTTTTTTTTCGCAAAACACAATATATACGCGCGTTGAACCTCATTTTCATTCGCACCACTTGTTTTAACGAGTACTCTCTCTCTACCTTACTTTCTGTACAAGATCAATAACGAGCAATGGAGAACAACTACGAAGGTACTCCAGTTAATCCCGGGGGATGGTCTCAGACTCCCCCGGCTCCCGGTGTAGGGTCTCAGACGCCCCCGACTCCCGGGGCAGGGTCCCATACTTCCCCGGCTCCTGGGGGAGGTGGTTGGCCTCCAATGAGCGGGTACTACAACGTGTACCCGTGGCAGCAGATGATTCCGGGGTGGACACCCGGCATGCAGCCCCCTATGCAGATGATGCCGGGGTGGGCACCCGGCATGCAGCCACCGGCGCAGCAGATGATGCCACCGGCGCAACATATGATTCCACAGTCGCAGGCGACGCACGGGGGGGACAACGCCTATCGGCCGACTTTTGATTTTTCCACCGGTTCTTCGCACACATCGACCCCAACGGATGCACAGTATTCGGAGACCTTCTCCTTAGCGGACTTGGGTTTTGATATTAACGACGTTTCTGAAACTCTCATTCAAAGCCAGGGAGTAGGGCGGGGTAAGAAGAAGGGCAAGGCGAAGAAGGTCGGCGAGTCGTCGCAGCCCCGCGCCGAAATCCGGGGCCGGAGGAAGTGGACGGACGCGGAGAACGTTGCGGTTGCCAAGGCGTGGGTGAGTGTTTGCGACGATCCTCTCGTTTCAAACAACCAGAGGATCGTCAACTTGTGGGCGAAGATAGCTGCAGCCTACAGGGCATTTTGCCCTGAAGGGAGACCGTGCACCGGGGAGGAGGTCCGGAAGTGCTGGGACCGAATCAGGGCTGGCGTCTCTCGATTTTCGGGTTTGTACGCCAACGCCCTCCGCATGCAGACCAGTGGCCAAACAGAGGAAGACTGCAGGAGGATTGCGGAAAGAGCCTACCCCGATCCGGATAAGAAGTACTATGAGTTCACCTACTGGAACTGCTACGTTGTGCTCAACGAGTCGGAGAAATTCCGGGCAGGCGTCGACGCTGGCTGGCCGAAGAGGCAGAGACTGAACTATACCGGAGATTATAGCGGCAGCAGCGGTGGTTCGTCAGACCTCCCCGAGACGGCCCAGGAGGTCCCGACTCCTCGGTCGTTCGGTCGCCGACCTCGCCCGGTTGGGCAAAGGCGGGCGCAGCAGGTTGCGAGGGGGGGCACACCGAGTTCCCAGGATGTCCATTCGGCATCCCCCCTCGGCAGGTCTACCGAGGAGCTCAAATTCTTCGCGCGCCAACAAACGCGCGCTCAAATGGTGAAGACCTTAGCCGACTTCCAAGCGGCGGTGGACCCCGAGGTGAAGGATTTTCTTCGCGTATTGCTCCAGAGCCAGCGTGAAGAACTGGAGGCGATGAGGAGGGACACCGGCGGGAATAGCCGCGGCGTAGGTGGCGACGGAGGCGGCGGCGACGGCAGTGAAGAAGCGTTGGGCGACGACGGAGACGAGGACGGCGGCGATGAGTGATTTTGTTTTACTTTTTTAAATTAATGTACTTTTTACTTTTTGTAATTTTTTTAAATTGTTGTACTTTTTTTTAAAAGTAATGTACTTTTTAAATTTTAATATTATTATTCGAATTTTCCGTATTTGTCTCGTAAATTAAATTATGTATGTTGATACAATTGTAAATTAAATTATATAATTGTTATTAGTGATGTGGATAGGTAGTGTGAAGGCTATTTGATGGCTATTTGATGTCCAGTTGATGTGGCAAGCTGATGTGGCAGGAGAATTGTAGTGCTGATGATGTGGCAGTGTGAAGGCTATTTGACGGCTATTTGACGTCCGCCAGCATTGGAGATGCTCTCAATATTAACCCAAATCTGATATACAGATTGAAACATGAAATTCAAATGGAAAACAATACCAAGAAGAAAAATCTCATTACCTTTTTCAGAGAGGCTAGCTATGTGTGTGTGAGTATATATATAGAGAGAGAGGTTAGGTAGGGGAAAGATAAAGAAAAAAGGTAAAGCTAGGTTGTTGAAAAAAAAACTAGGGTTTATAATATGTGTGTAAATAAAAGCGCAAGTAGTATCAGATGAAGCTACCACATGATCTGATATTTCCTCAACTAGGAGGGAGGTTTAGATCATGCTGGCAGCTTCAGCAGATGCTAGAGCACCACCAACACCATGAATGAAACCTATCTAGAGAGAGAGAGAGATATGTTTGCTTTATACTACTTGTGTTGAGGATGGAGGTGTATGGTTTAAATAGATGTGGAATAGTAGAGGAGGGGAAATTAAAGGTATTTAGTAATAACAAGAAATAAATATTATTAATGGGGGTGGAGTGGTCCCTATTAATTGAGATATGCAATTTGAATGATGCCACACCATCTCCAACCATGCACACACTCACACACCATAGTCTTAGTCTTGCTGCTATATTAACTACTATAGATTCTATATTTTGTTACACCAAATTTTTACTTTAGGGTTGCTCCTCTTTCTCTTCACCATTTTTTCAGTTTAGGGTTGGCCCCACTCTCTCTCTCTCTCTCTCTCTCTAATTTCAAATTAATGCACAAATTCTGACTACATTTATAACTTAGTCTGATAATTTTCAGTGCGTGTGTAATTGGATCAAAAACTCAAAAGCCATGTGAAAAAATTAACCATACCATACCAAAAAATACATATGTAGAGATAGATATTCGTGAGAAAATATTACTACATAGGGTTCACACACTCAAGTGGTCGATATTACATGTAAAGGAATAGTTATGAAGTTCGATTTCAGTGTTCTTCCTTCTCTAAGTAAAAAGTAGAAGGAAAAAGAAATTAAATACAGTATAAAATGAGAAAGAATGAAAGAAAATGTGACTTTGAGTCACTATGCACATACCAATTCAAGACTTTTTTACATATTCTTCATTTTTTTTACCTTCAAGGCTATTTTAGTCATTCCTATATTTTTATAATTATTATAAGTGTCTCTCTCTCATCTCTCTAACCATTTTTTGAATTTTGCCCTATGGTTATGTACTAATTTCGGCTGCTTAGTTAGAAAATGTTAGGCTAAATAAAGGAGTTAAATCTCACTAAATTTAAATATCGATTCACTTAATCGAAATGAATTGTCTCATTTATCTAAGCGAACACTAATTTAGATAGTTAGTTTATTTTAATAATTGATATAAGCTTAGTATCTATTTAATTAAGTTAAATCAAAATATGGAATTAGTTAATTATATATATTAATGACATGAATATATAAATATTAATCAATTAAGCTCAGTTAATATAATTATATACGGAGTCTTATATTGTATTTATTTCTCATTGTATAATAAATATTATGATGTATATATATACTTAAGCAGGGTTTTGATCTACATAAAACTAGATTTAAATACAGAAACGCAGACTAAAATCATACTTAGGGTATTTTTAGGTCATTGTTA
The DNA here is from genome assembly GCF_004379255.2 of Salvia splendens. Lineage (NCBI taxonomy): Eukaryota > Viridiplantae > Streptophyta > Magnoliopsida > Lamiales > Lamiaceae > Salvia > Salvia splendens. The sequence continues at coordinate 3,647,053 of NC_056033.1, read as the reverse complement.
GTTTATATTTAGGTCATTCTGACAAAGGATAACCTAAAATGATATTAACAAGACATCAAACAAAAATTTTATAATATGACCTAAAACTGCTTAATAATGACCCTCCGTGTTTTTGGTTAATTATTAATCATTAGATCACTTAATCCTAGAGTCAAGATAGGGCTACATTTCAGGATTTAGATTCATTCTTATTTGGATCATCTCCGTACTTAAAAGCATAATTACCTAGAGTATGTAAATAAATTGCAGCATTCTATAAAATTTTACAAATAAATATAGCATTAAAGATTAAAAAAATGAAAAAAGGTAAAAGGGTCTAAGAATAGTGTAAAAGTAATTCAATCGAAATGAAATTTTTTTGTAATGAACTTTGGTGATATTTATTTTTATGAAACTTTTTTTGTAATTAACTTATGCAAATATTTTTATTTTCACCAGCATGGGATGCGCGAGTCTATTCTTGGACAAATAGCACATGTCCATGGTTGATTTAGCCACCACCATATATAGTCCAATGTTGATGCCCTGTCTCTGCGCTCTAACATATTTTTTTCTCACGGCAATCTAACGCTGGCATCATCGTCATCACCACCTCAAGTCAGCCTAAAACAACTGCCACTTTATATCCTATACAATAAGATGCCATAACAATTTTGTATAAAAACTGGTAGTATAAGCTAGAAGGTTATATAATACATACTAGTACAAGAAAGGATCCGATCTGGTGGAACCACAAATTTGCTTGGCATATATGTATGGGAAAAGCATCTTAGAGGGGCCATAAGAATCATAGGCAAGAAAATAATAGAAAGAGGGGACCATAGTTTTTTGATGTCATAATTTGTTTATTAGCAACCAAACTCAAGATTCACACAAAACAGGAAATTGAAAGGGCATCTCATCAACCCTACATCCATCGAAATACATGTTCTCAGTCACTATCTTTTTTCTTTCTTTATTTTTGTTTATTGTTAGTAGTAGAGGTGTAGAATTCAGAAACTTCCCCATCTTAGAATATTTTTCTCGTGCAGCTTCAGTTTTGTTGCAGTTTTCTTCACTGGATACAGCTGGGTTGTTATAAATCAATTCACAATTATACATTTTTTTTATGATCGATATAATGTAGGAAAAGCTTGAATTGATAGTTCAGTTGGTCTGCAATGAGATAACTGAGTTTAAGGTCGTAGATTCAAATCTCGTCACTAACAGTGTTGGAGTTTCAACCATTGTGATGGCTCATCCTCACTGTTTTTTATGAGCAAATGAATATAAATTTAAAGTTCTATCACGAGGGATTGAATCTGAGACCTTTGGTCTCGAGCATTACCAATCTATCGTCTGGCCAACTCTATTATTTTTTTAATTGGCAAATGAATAAAGGCCGCGTCACTATGGACTCGAATCTGTGACATTACGTTCAGGCATTACCACATTGCTACTATGCCAACTCACACATCCATATTGTTTTTTTTTTGGTTAAGGAAATTAAAGACGTGAAGTGGATATTGTTCATAAATAATATCACACATTAATTATATGTCACGCCATCGCCATGCGCTCTTTTGTAACGAATATTTCTTTTTTATCTTCTCCATTGAATAAGGGTAAATATGTATACCATCTTAATCCAGATTAGTAAACGATCACTATCTATATCTTTCACGCACATGTGCGGCTTTGGAAAGTGAGCTTCTAGCAGACAGTGAGTTAGGCCCTCTATCTTAGCAGGTCACTACGTACCATGATTTAACACCCTTCACAATATTGTCGGACCGAGATGTGGGGGCCCTTAGAGCATCCACTACGCGTCCCACGTTCCACGGTTCCGCCGCGGGACGCGTTGCAACCAGGGACGGATCCAGGAATATAAATGAACGGGGGCAAAATTATATGTATTGGAAATTTGAGAATTTGAGAAGGGGCAAATATAAAGAAATTTCAAAAAAAAAAATTACAAAATTGACAAAATAGCATATAGTAAAAATATTTGAGGAGGGGCATTTGCCCCACCTTATATTAAGGTGGATCCGTCCCTGGTTGCAACCCTAGTCCCGTCCCGTAGCCCGCATCCGCGAGACAAGGGACGCGCCAGCCCGTCACGCGCCCGGGCGACGTGGCGCGCCCCCGATGCATGCGTGACGCCCACTCGCTGGCCCGCGAGTGGGCGTCGTCACGGATGACGCAATAATTCAATTTTTTTTTTTAAAAAATCGAATTTAATAAAAAAACGGTAATGTTACCGTTAATTTTTTATTTTATTTATTTATTTACTCTATAAATAATCCTATTTCATACTCATTTCACACACAAACACACATCTATTCCTCTCAAATCCTCTCTATCACTCCAATTTCCATCTTCAATCAACTCAAACAAATGGATCCTTTTGAGCAAATGCGCCCACACCCAACTCCAAGAGGATCTAATTGAGCACATTTGGGAAAACTTTGGCGGAGAAGATTAAATTATGTCATTTTTTATTTTTTTAGAATTTTAATTATGTCTTTTTTTCTTCTTTTTTTTAAGTTTAAGTTGTAATGTTGTTTTAATTTTAATGAATTGTGTTTGTTTAAATTTTAATGAATTGTAAAAAAAAAATAAAAAATGAAATTGAATGAATAGTAATTAAGGGACGGTTAAGGGACGGAGCGTTGCAGGTTCCGTCCCTTAGTTAAGGGATGGAGGAAAAAAGGACAGTGGGACCCTCAAATAGTGGTCAAATAGTAGTTAATGGACGGTTTAAGGGACGGTATAGAGACAACGTAGGGTTGGGGTTTCAACCTTTTTTGTATGACTTATTTTGGAATTATAACATCCCTACTTTATTCAACGACTAAAATTCACATTGATGTCATTTGATGGCAGTGTAAAATTCAGCATGATTTTTAACGTTACACGACATTTGATTGATTCGAAGTATTGGTGAAAGATGTGGGTGGTATATATTATAAAGTGGATTTATGCTGAGCTCATTGATTCAAGCAAATTTTAACACCGTTTAAACTTAGGTTTATGATTCACCCTTAAATTGTTTGATAAATAATTAACCAGTTCGACCCAAACCTATGACTGAAGCAAGTTGGACCCCAAAAACATGATTAGTTATATGTTAATATAAATCTTTGTTAAAATCATAATCAATATCAATGTTACCATAGATTATTTAATTTTTTATTAGTAAGTAAAGCTAATTGCATACTCCTACGTCGTTCGATAAAGTTAGCCTTTGATAGAGTTATTATCATTGCATAATTTGATCTGACATTTATTTGTCTACGTATATAACAAGGTCTACATGATCATTAATTAATATACTATATTCTACTCCTAAAAAGATTAAATGTAACGAAACAATATAAATAAATAGAAAAATGATATGCTACATATTTTATATGGGCTCCTTATGTGAGCACCACTCTCATTTGATACACTTTTAGCGTTGTTCGTTTTAATTTATACATTTATTTTGATTCTAGTACATTAAAAATTGTTATTGCAATTTTTAATTTCACAAAATTCATAGATATTCTAGTACCATATCATTCCTCAAATAGAAAAATGATATGCGTAATAAATGGGTAAAATTTAAAAGTATTACTACTATAATGTTCAGGAGATAGTTTATTCCAAAATTCTTTTTAAAGTCAAAACACAAAACATATCATCCGCGAATTCGCGTATTACCTACGTCACAAAATATATTAGTTCGTTGATTAATGAATATCAATTTCTAATATATATTGTGCGATACTAACTGATATTATTGTATGATGTGATTTTATTTCAAAGTTCATATTTTAACAATGTTCGCAAGTGAACCACCATACTATTCATTTTAAAATAGAAAAATTTATATATTCATCTTTAATGCGCCAAAGCTTAATAGAACCCCTCTTTATCAGTTTGCCTTCATTTATACTTTGTTCACAAAAAATAAATTAATTTTATCATTTTAGGCTATTCACTAAAAATTAGAGAAAGTCTAAATATGGAAAATTTTCAACAAATATAATGATACACATCATTTATAATGTGGACCCCATAATCCGCTAACATTCTTTCCACTACTTTTTCTATCTCTCTCTTACTTTACCAATTATACATTAAATTGGATTTGAAAACCACTTCAAATTTTGAAGTTGAAATTATTAATTATGAAAAGAAAAAATAAAAAGAAAGAAGAATAAGGAAAACGAAAGAAAAATAAGAAATTCACGCAACCAAAGTAAAAAAAGGTACTACTATTCAATAGTATTTAATATCATTTCAGATATTAATTATAAGTAGATATAGTTAACAGACATTTTGATTCCTAATATAACCTAACATAAAAAAGGTGAAAAATGACAAAATAATCCTAAAACATTACAAAATTCGTAAAATGTTAGTATTGTTTCAATGTTCATGGTCTACCCTATAAAATTCACTTCTAAAGTGTATTCAAAGACACTATCTCTGTAGTTTGATCTTTTAAATATACGATCGGCTATGTATTAATTCATGACAAATGCATTTTAGTAGCTATATTTGTCTATATCGCGCCCATTGTGCAAGTATATATTGTTAGCTAGCTAAGAAAATTAAATGCTATACCCTATGTAACAAATATATACTGTACACTATTTATGAAAAAAAAAGAGTTCATACGGTAAAATAGTCACTACGTTCATAATTAGATAAAAAAAATATAATATATTGATGAAAATAAAAAAAAAATAGTACTCCCTTTGTCTCAAGATATTAGACTCATTCCTTTTGGCACAAAAATTTAAGAGGTGTTATTTAGTATTGTAAGTGGGGTTGGTAATAAAGTAAATTTTTACCATAAATAAAAATGACTCAGGTATGTTGGGACACCCCAAAATGGTATACGAGTCTAATATTTTAGGATGGAGGGAGTAGTATCAATACACATCCGTTTGATCATAAATTTCTTAATTCTCAATCAAAATTTAACCGTTACTTCCCTTTTTGTGATAAAAGTACGTTCTGAAAAGAATGAAAATGTAAATGTTTTTCGTCGAAGAAATTTTGAAAGCAAGAAAAGAGAAAGTAAATTATTGAAAATAACCTCTGCCACGTTTTAAAAAAGTAGCATGCGATGTTGGGCGGCGCTATTGCAGTTTCTTCTGTAAATTAATCAATTAAATAATGCTATGACAATTAACATGGAATTAAAATCGACTCGACGACTACATATCAACGTGACTATAAATATGAGAGTAGTATTGTATTGCACATAAGCTAAATCGATATTCTTGGCATAAGATATTTTTTAAGTAAGATGCATCGATTTTATTAAATTTCAATTGTGAATTTAGAAATCTTAATAATTGATTAAAAAACCCTAATTGGATGAATTATGGTGGGTGCACTGAATTTATTAAAGATGTACTAGGACTTATTTTCGTAGGATAGCGTATTATATCGAGTATCAGTTAATTGGTCAGTATAGTATACTACTTGTATATTTTATTTTTTCATCTATGCGCATGCTCTATTTTAATAATTCTAACTACTCTGCTTTTTCATCAGAATTTGCACATTACACTACAGAATTTTGTTTTTCTTTACATAATTTCAGTATATATGCCTTACCTACTAATTGCTTAACAACAACTGTAACAAAATAAATTCTGAAAAAAAAGAACTAATAACAAATTACATTTGTTTCAATTTTGAAATGGTTTTGAATGAGAAGTAGGTGCCTCAGTTGACCGGCCTCCTCAATAATCAATATAGAGATCTCGATTCAACCTATCGTTCAAGGCAAGCCTAGCATTTAAATACTGCTCCTATATGTAGATGTACCTATTTACACTCTGTAAATAGGAGTATATTTTTGTTGTACATTGTAAAGACACCTGTGAGGAGATGTCAACAGTCAAATCAAACTACATTAACTCCAACAATTTTTTAAGTACCTAAGCTTAGCTACCACCGACATGGAGTAAGGTAGTCATGTAGTACGTAGTATTCAGTGCATAGAAATAGTGTGGACTAATTATTAGCCCATCCACAACGCTGTTCCTATACCGTTCCTTAAACCACTATTTGAGGACCCCACTGTACTTTTTTACTCCATTCCTTAACTAAGGAACGGAACCTGCAACCCTCCGTTCCTTAACCGTTCCTTAAATTACTATTCATTCAATTTCATTTTTTTTTATTTCCAATCCAATTCAATTTAAATAAACACATTTTATTAAAAAACAAACACACTTTATTAAAAAACACACAACATTAAAAAAAATTACAACTTAAACTTAAAAAAATAAAAAGCACACAATTAAAATCCTAAAAAAATAAAAAGCACACAATTAAAATCCTAAAAAAATAAAAGTACACAATTTTAATAATTTCATCCCCCAAAATTTGCCCAAATGTGCTCAATTAGATCCTGTTGGAGTTGGGTGTGGGCGCTAGAGTCTCGTGTCCTTGCACGAATAGATAACCGTTCTTGTATAGACGGATGCGCTCCACTTCGAGGCGGACTACTTGCGGTTGAGCTTCCGGGGGATTCGTCGTCGAACCAATTTCCCGCCTCGGGTCCTTCGTCTTGGACAATCATGTTGTGCAAGATTATGCACGTATACATGAAATAGGAGTATTTATAGAGTAAATAAATAAATAAAAAATTAAAAATATATAAAACGGATATAAAAAAGGTCACATTACCGTTGCAAAAATTTTTTTTTTTATTAAATTCGTATTTTAAAAAAAAATTGAATTATTGCGTCACCGGGACGAAGCCCACTCGCGGGGCAGCGAGTGGGCTTCACGCGTCGAATGGGAGGCCGCCACGTCGCCTCGGCGCGTGGCGGAACGTTTCGTTCCGCGTTCCTCCGGAACGAAACGCGGCACGGCATAGGAACGGGGGCGGCACGGAATGGCGACGGAACGACACCTGCAACGCGTGCCGTCGCGGAACCGTTCCGCCGGAACGGCATAGGAACCGCAACGGCACAGCGTTGCGGGTGCCCTTATTTTTTTGTTTATTCTTTCATCACTTAATACATAAAATCTCGTATCAAAAATAAATATTTCATATAATTTGGGTCGGTAAAAGTAATTAGTGTAATAACATGTTTTTTAGAACTAGTGGAAGACACATCAATGAACTAATTACTTGTTAAAATCAAGAGCGGAGGAAATTAGGGATGTCCTTAAAACGTGGTCATCTCGAAGGGAAAAGACGCATCAAGAGAGAGGGTAGTGTGAGTGGCGTGCCACTAGCAAGGCATCGCGAGGATGGATGATTGAGGTAGCAAGCATGAGAGAGAAGGAGGCGGTGAATGAGCAATTGGGGATTTGAGAGGAGTGGCAAAAGGAGGGGGAAGGGTGCAACATAGTTAGTGCAATGCAAGTGGTCGTGGTATACAACGAGGCATAGCCGAGATAGGTGGTGGAGGCGGGCAAGAGTGAGAGGATTTTCTTCACCGAGTAGGAGGCGAATGAGAGAAATTAGGGCTTTGAAAAGAATGAGAAAGATAGATGAAATGTAAATTACAAAATAATAAAAGGTGCCATTTATTAAGTTAATTTTGGATTAAAATGCCTAATTTTTTTAAAGACTCAAGATAGTTGAGACAATCCGAAAAGAAATACTAGTCCACAATTAGATAGTTGGGACGACTGGAGACATTCATAAATTACAATTTAAAATATATTTCTTATTATAGTAACTACAAACAATTTGCACTATTCATCTTCATATAAACAGTAGTAGTATATTTAATAAAAATAAAATTATGATCAAGTATAAAATTTTGAAATAGTACTTACAGATAATCATAATTGTGTATATAAAACATTATCCAACGTAAAAAATGGTTATTCATATAGACAAAATGTATTTTCCAAATAGGCTTCTTCTAGTTATAACTGTGATATATCATTCCAACCTAAAATGCATATTACTAGTAATTAAACTGTGTATGCAAGAATGATCCTGATCATTACTATTTGTTCGTTTTTTCAATTAACTTTGTAATCTCTTCATTACTAGAGTAGTATTTACTGAACTTTTTTCATATGCATCTAACGGACAGAAATACTTTTTAGGGATTAAAACGAAAATAAAAGAAAAATACATTGAAAACCCTAGAGTTGAGGGTGGTCCAGTGTTAATAATAAGAGGTGACAGAAGAGGTTGTTATATTAGGTATATAGGGTAGAGTGGTCCATTCCCAACACACACAGTGCTCACATTTTTCGGTGAAAAACAAACCCTATAAATGAATTTATATACAAGCTTTAAATATAAACACACAAAATATCAATGTTGATGGCCTAGAATCAGCATTTAAATATATTCTATAATATATATTCATACATTCAGGTGCAGCCTTATTACCTACCTTTTTTTCATTATTTAAAACGTAAAGACAAATTTAGAACATCACGAAGCATATCAGCATATGGGGAGGGACAATGATAGCTAGTTTTATATTCTGGCCAGGTCAATTTAATTTTCTCTTCACTATTTATGACATTTGTTTTTTCTGTTTATATACTGTATATTTAATTCTAATAGAAACCGATTGAGCTATACTTACAAAATAAGAAAGTTCTACTAGTTAAAAATAGAGCGATTAGAAAAAGAGAAAAAAAAAATCATAATCCAGCAATTTAGGGTACTCTTCGTAAATAAATAGGAAAAATTGTCAAATACTTTTTAAAAATACATTAGGGACTAGTTAAATTTATGAGTAAACATTGGAGATTTATTTGATAAATTTTCCAAAATAAATTGGATGGTTGCAGTTGGTAAGTACTCCGTATTTAGGTAAGAGGTGGCCTAACTAATGCAGTGTTGTAATAAGGCTTTCCGTACGTAAAACATAAATACATATAGGGCATCATTAATCCTTCAATCCTATTTTCTGCTCATTTAAGTGGTTACATAATAATACAGTGACAGATAACAGTTGGGACATTGAAATTTTGAAAATGAGATACTATTATCATTGCTTTATACTCCCCCTTTCCATAGTAGTTGAGACATTTATTTTCAGCATGTATATTAAGAAAAAAGTGTGTAATGTACTACTCCCTCCGTCCGCAAAGAATATGCAATTTGGGTTTGATACGAGTTTTAATGCAAAATTAGGAAAGTAAGAGAGATGTAGAGAGAAAAATTAATTAAAGTATTGTTAGTGAAGAATGAGTCTATCTCATTAGAGTGAGAAGAGTTTCAAAAATTAGAAATTGCATATTCTTGTGGGACGGACTAAAAGTGAAAGAGTGCATATTCTTGTGGGACGGGGGGAGTATTAAATAAAAAGATAATAAAGTATGAGAGAGGAAAAGTAGAGAGAAGAGAGTAAGAAAGAAGGAAAAATAAGTGGAAAGAAATGTGTTACTTTTATTAAAATGAGAAATTATTCAACTACTATGAAAAGTATCAAAATGACTCTACTATATGGAATATAGGTAAATAAAGCTCATTTAATGTCACGACATACCATACACATAATATTAGTCTTAAATAGTTTATAAGTCTTGTCTTTTTCTCATGTGAGAAATTCAAGTAAACACACCACCGTCGTCCGACGACGTTTAACACATTAGACAATCTAACACAAGTTCTTTTTAGATAAAAACTTTTTTTTTATTTTACTAAAGCCAAAAATCTCAGGCTTATTTCTCACCACTCGTCCTTGCCCATCCAAAAAAAATAATCATATTTCTTTTTAGGATGTCCGAATTAAATAATCATTTCCTTTTTTAATTAAAAACAAAACATCTAATCACTCATAATTTTTCCCTCACCACCTTTGCTTTCTCTTTGTCTTTATTACTTTATTTATCTCTCTTACTTTTCAACACAATTTTTCAATATTTTTGCCTAAAAGTTTTGTATCAACTTAGTTGAGACGGAGGGACTAGTTTTGTTTTAATGCTATTTTATTTTATTTTGAAGGCAATATATGACAGTTGTTAGAAGCCAACATTTCGGCTGTCTCATGAAGACTGCATTTTAAGATGAGGAGAGCTGAAAAAGTACACTCGCATCTCGATACCGAGTAATGGAAATTTCAGAAATTCAAATAGGAATACTGATTTTTCAGCTTTACTTCTACGATGATACCAAAAGCCAGTACTTAATCTGTGTATCTATTTTAATTTACATTTTAATCTATCTTAACATCATCGTTTTTTGAGAACTTAAATCCAAATACAGGAAGTTAACTGGAGATGAAATAAAAATTGAAAAATGAATACCAAAGCTATGCACTCCGATCCACAAAAGAGTGTAGAAAAGAAATGAAACAAGTTTTAAGAAAAAAATATGTAAAAGCATTTCAAATATGGATAAATAAGTAGTATAAAGATAAAGATTTGTCGACTCACTAAAATGAAAAAATATATGGTGAACTTTTATGTGAGCATTGAGTGTGAATGATAACAATATAATACTATATCTTAAAATAAAAACAACACATTCTTAATGCACTGACAAATTCTCCTACTATGATAATAAAGTTACTCCCGAAAGGAGCATCTTTTTTAATTCGAAATGTTTCTCGTCTCAAAATAAGAAAAAGTACATCCATAAATTAAATAAAACAAAAATCTCTATAACAAATGTATTTGGTATAATTAATAAAGTAGGCTAAGTCTAAGGCACAGCACAAGAGCTCCAAGTACTCTCTGGGGCCTACACATACATGTGTGAAACCAGTGGACCAAAACTGGTTCCTACTTCCTACAACTTCATGCCTTCAACTAAGAAACTTCAAGAATTCATACACAAATTACATTAATCACAATGTCATTATTATAATTATACAACTACTGATGAAGAATGGAATCAAGATTCAAGAATCCTAGTTCGGTGTAGTTCAGCCTCGTATTAAGAACAATTAGCAAAGTTTCTGAGCCGTTCAAAGTAACTGTAGACGTAAGAGATCCAAGCTACCTTTTGCTAGCCTCTCGCAATATAATAGCGCTACAAAATTCTGGAAATCTACGCGAACAGATCTCCCAGGAGATGAACCTTTTATTCGTCTGAGATCTTCAAACTAGTAGCTGAGCTCGTTCGCAAAAGTAATGTATCGTAGATTTCTTTTGCGGATGGGCGATCAACAGGGTTCTTTTCAGTACACTGATGGAAGAGTTGTGAGAGAAATCTGAGGGTTTCAGGCTCGGTCTCAAGCTCCTCGTCAGATTGAGCCAATGCATCTAGTTCGTCTGTCAGTTTGGGTCGCTCTCCCGCCTGCATAGAATATGGAGTATGTTTCAAGTAGCTCAAACCAAATAACTAGCAGTATTCAGCTAAAATACAGTAAAACTTGAATAATTAAAGTCAAACAATAAAATGATAACACATAAGTATTGTCACATTCTAAAGTGAAATGCAAATATTGTAGAAGGAGGGGGGGGGGGGGGGCAGTGTACCTGCAGAAGATTATGAATTTCGTTTTCTGGCAATCCACTATAAGGGACTTGTAATGTCAATAATTCCAGAAGCAGACAACCAAAAGACCAAATATCCACTTCCTGTGCACATAAACACACTTTGTCAAACATAATGCAACAAAAGAATCTGCTGAAGCTGGTGATGCTTGATAAGAAATTCACTCAACTTTTGATTATCAAACTTACCAATCCATACATGCTTTGCGTAAGAATTGCACCATACACCTCAGGGGCCATCCACCTAGGAGTCCCAACACAAATATTGGGAGGAGGTATCCCCAAGTGTGCGATGCAGCACATATGCAAGTACGAATGAAGGGGGACTGCCTGATCAAAATCACATATCTTCACTGTAGGCGTGCCATCCTGCTTCTTCTTCTCAAGGTCTATCAAAATGTTCTCACTCTTTATGTCACGATGGATTATGTTTTTATCATGTATTTCTGTCAGTGCAAACGCTACATCTCTTGCAACAGTCAGTACCAAGTCCAAAGCAACATATTTCTCACCGTCGCTTGACAGTTTCTCCACGTAGCCCTGTCAAGTTGAAACACAATTGCAGATTAGACACCAACAATCTATGAAGCAAACAAGACCAGACAAAGAATCATTGAACATTAATTCACCCTTAAGGAGCCTCCTTCTATGTTCTCCATCAATATAGCAGACTTTAATGTACGACCACTGCAGTTTCCATCAGCAGTCATAGACCAGTTGGATGATATCTGATGACCATAGAGTTCTACAATGCAGGAATGCTTTAAGACACTCAATATTCGAACTTCCCCTAAGCAGGATAGCTCAAAGTTCCGCACTTCATCAGCAGAAGCCCCACATACATCAATTGTTCTTACCTGCATATTGCATGACAAGAGTTTAAAACAGCAAACATACACCATGCCAATACAGTTATGAATATTGATGTGTAAACTATTTTCAGGGCCATAATTTACTGAAAGATGATAACAGCATTTTTCCCAAGTCAATGACTTAGTACAAGGACAAGTAGTTATAAGAACAAACACGGGCCATACCTTTACTGCAGCCTCCAATGATCCAATATTACAGCGCATTATGGATGTGGATTCCAGTTTCCCTATCTCATCACACATAGATAGAGAAGGGAATGGAAAGTTAGAAATGGTATCATTGTCAACCACTGCATTGACCCGGCTTAAGGGTATATACCTAAAAAAACCATATACATTCAAAATTCAGTAACTATACTTAAGAACAGTTCACATTACTCTACAGATCATATTCAAGGCTCTGAGAATGCAGAGACAGGCTTAACCAAGCATGCACTCAACAAAACATGTTCCAAGTACAAGCTTCAGTCGGTTAGTATTAATTCGAGCTTACGTTGCTGAAAACATTCAGCTCATGGGCTTATCAAGCTCAATCAACAAATATTCACATTTTTTTCTTCAAAAAAATACAAATATATATACTCTACTCTCTGCCCTACTATTAGTGGCCGATACAACTCAGGCGCGTAAATTAAGAAAGTTGTGTTTTGTGAATAAAGTGAAAGGATCCACTAAAGTTGACTAACTTCTTTTGTAAAAAGTATCCTTTTTTGGACAGGATAAGTGGGCAAGCCTAATAAAGTCTACTGTATACATACCACTTATAGCAGGATGGAGAGGGTATTATTTTCTTAAAACTACGATGTTAATAAGATCACCAATATGCATATAACTACTAGAGCTTAAAATATTTAGTTAACAATCAAACCAATAGCTAATGCATTTTACATCTAACCATGAGCATATGTTAACGAGCATGCATTTGAGCTAACAAGCCAAGTGATGGACAAGCTTAAGCTTGACTCCTTTATGTTAACAAGTCTTGTTAAATGAGCTTTTATCAAATGAGATTATAGTAGCTTGACTCAGTTGCAATCCTACAATCTGTTGAATTCATAATTGGTTGAATTAATCTTCCAACTCCCTCCACATCTACATTGAATGCAATGTCTAATTTCCACCAAAATACTATCATTAATAACTACAGTGAAAGAAATGCTAACCTGCAAAAATATTCGGGGTCACATTCTTCCCTGATGTCAAGAGGATGACATGCATCAACTATCATGCGGACCAATGTCTCGCCTTTCTTTATAATGACTACATTCCAGGCATGCGGCGAAAAGTCCAAGTAACCCCTCACTAGTTCACAAGGGATTTGAGGCTCCATGCGGTCACATAAATACTACAGAGTATAGAAACAACTTTTCAGATTGTTTATGCTGAAGCACTAGTCGAAGACAAAAAAGATAAATAACTAAATACAAGGTGTACCTTCATCAGCAAGGCTCTATGCCTACAAACACCAAACTGCAGACCCCCAATAGGAACTATAACAGAACCACATCTTTCTTTTATACAGTGAAGAGATCTCTCACAGATATCAAGGAAAATAGACTCTTCTATATTGTCCACTCTTTGCTTATTGGCTTTATTAGTGTCAAAACTGATCCCAGTTGCACAAGTACAAGCAAAGGGTTTACCACAGTTTGCACCAGAAGCAGATTTACGTGCCCTCTGGACAATAGCACTTTTATCACTTCCTCCAAAATGATCCGATACAAAAAGTGCAAGCAACGATGCAGTCTGCAAAGTATCGGTTGCCGAATCTCTTAGCTCACTTATAGAATCTTTTATACGTCTAAACCGACAAACCAAGGCTTGGGCACACAAAAGAACGGCATCTAACTTCTCATCCATTTCCCTGATAAGAAACACATAACCTTTTAGGTATATATCTTTTGTAAGGTCCCTTGGATAATAAGTCAGACAGGGAGCCTCCTTGATTTAAAAAAAGCACATTAAGTATTTACTAAATAGAATATCATATAAACACTTACCGGTCAAGAAGAATCACTTCCCGCGAGTTAACACAAGTATTTTTCTCATAACTTGGCAGTGCCAAAAAGGGCCGGTCTCGTCCTGCATCATAAAATCCATCAGGTAGGCGATCTCTTGCTCCACAAAATGATATTTTACTATATTGGCACGACAAATAATAGGGGTCACTAGTTGGTTTTCTGTATTTGGAGGGCTTGGGATTATCAAGATCTTTCTCTGAATGCCTTTTGCACTTAAATGCACAATTAGATGCCTCAGAAGATGAAACTTCATCCTGCACCTCAATAGTATCAGAAACAAAACCCAAACTTGCACTAGACAGAGAACTGACAGAATCAGTTGCCGAACATGAGCAGCCATCCATAGGCCTTTTATCAGTTGTGACCTCCTCATTCACCGTAGTGGTAGTTGATTCATGTGTGTCCCCTGCAGGAAATATATCTTTGGGATTCAGCTCTGTATCTACAACAGTAGATGAACCTTCTGATAGGTCAGCATTACTACGCTCAACAACTCTGCAAGTGGTGCATTTTTCCAAAGAGCTTCGGCTCATAACATCACCCTTCCACTTCCTGCAGTTATTCAATCGCTCCTGGCGAGCTTTTGTTTGCAAATGATATCGACGTTTCCATCCTTTAGCCCTTCGTGCAGCTAAACTACGATGATTAGGAGACAATCCACTCAAATTAATGGACTGCACGTCAGCAGAGCCTGCATCATGTCAATATAGTAAACATTACTAGGGTCAAAATTACACCAGAACACATGCATGTTGTTGTGAAAGAGGTATCATGCTGTGTCTGTATATGTGCATGCATCTCAGTGTGTGTGAGAGAAAGAGAAAGGCCTATGTACAAGGACAATTATCAGTCTCCAATGTCACCTTCATACACATCCATCTCAGCAGATTCATCTAGATCCCCGTAGTTGCCCCCCAAATTGCAACATATCCATGACGGTACCCGACAATCACCAAGTTGATTATGCTTCAACATCATAATAAAGACATAAACTTTACATCAGGTTTACATGACAAAGTAACATAACATGTAAGAGGTCATAGGTCAATTTCTATTAGTTGGAATTATCATATTTCCATACCTGAAGATTCAGAGATTGAAGATTATTCATAGACTCCAGTTCTAAACACTCTATGGAAGTTAATCGGTTACTCGATAAGTCCAAGCTCTCCAGACTTTGAAGATTGGAAAATCCCAAAGGCAGCTCAACTAATTTATTGTTTGTCACTTTCAAAGACACCAACGAGTTCAGTAAAGTAATTTCATCTGGTAAATTCCTCATCTTGTTAAATGAAAGATTCAAGTATTCTAAATTACTGAGGCAGCCTATTTCTGGAGGTAGATATCTGCAAGGAAAAAAAAAGACAATTGTCAAATCATAACTCACCCCCATTATACCACCCAAGACAGACTCAACTGCACAATTTCCATTCTATCTCCAATCGACTACTAGTTCATTTCCAACGACCATTAGTTCGGTTAAAAAAATAATGGCAACCATTTATACGTATTTAGATTATTAAAGAGTATTTCAAAGATAAATTACAGAAAAGTCGAGACAATATATAAGTTTTCTCAAGATCACATCACACAGGAACCTGACAGATACAACAATGTCCATAAAAAAAGTAATTCCATACTAGAAAGAATATCACAGTATATGTCTATGCCACATCATTGTGTGCTTCAGAATGTCTCAACACACAACACATTTTGATGTTCACCGCATTTTCTAATTATTGTTATTAGAAACCTTAAACCTTTACAGTACTGGTTTGTGCAATCTACAAATTATCATAGGGTACATGAAACTCAAGAAATTTCAGATTTCCCAGATGCATCATACTAAGCAGAACATAAAATATGCACACAAAAGAATCAAGGATCATCAGAAGAATATCAAGGAGAGGAGAACAACGAGGATATAGCCATATAGGTAAATAAGCTACAAGATTTACCTAAATACAACCAGACAAGGGATTCCTTACACTTTAGATGACTTAGGGCCCGCAAGGTACGAAGCTGAAAGAGACTTTATACCCAAAATTCAACTAAAGGAAAACTACAAACAAACTCTTGGAGATGCGGCGAAAGGAGATGAAAGCAAGAAATACCACTCTTAATCAATAGCAACCGTATCAACCATCAGGAAGAGTTTCAACCATATTATCGCTTTTTTCAGCATCTTTCAAGTAAACAAGCAAGGGATGGGCGCACTAGCGCGAAAGCCGATGCACATTAGCACGTTTTCTTGCTCACTCCTCAGAATTTGATGTGTACACATAAAGATATCACTAGTATGAAGAACAAAAGGTGAAGAAGTAGTAGTATTTTGCTAGGAGTTGAGCATATCTCCAAGAAGGCTTGAGGTTAATGATTTTTCTATGTGAGTCAGTAATCCCTTAGAAGATAGTATCATTTCCAGCCAATAAAGTGCAGCTAGAATGGCAGGTCATTCTTCTTCCGAAAAACACACAAATATGCACTCTATGTTGAAGTATAATAAACACAGACTACTAGCTAATAAAAAAGAATCCCTCTAACACCTAATGTAAATCAAACTAGATATAAAAAGACAGCTGGTAACATATCTCCGCAATTGAGCGATATCATACAAAAAACAAAAATACACATAACAGATGCAACAACATAAAGATTCAACATTTTCGCTACCTTATGGAGAAATGACATACGGAGAGCTTCGTCAAGCGCTTAAGCCCGGCAATCTCGCGCAAAATGGGGAAAGCAGAAGGCCTTGGGGGCACTCTACTGAGTTCCAGCTCTTTCAAATTCCCCAGTTCACTTAACTCCAACCCACTAACTCCCGGCTCCGTCACCTTCACTTGCAAGCATTGAAGCTCAACCAGATTCCTGAACTCCTCAGGAAACAAGTTCAATTCATTCGCGAAAAACTTGAGAGTTTTTAAACCCTTAAGCCTCCCAACATCTCTGGGAAGCAAATTCAACTCATTCTTATACATAAAAAGCTCATCCACTGTGCTTTCGTCGCCACTAACAAGCGGAAAATCGAGAGTTTTTCCAGATACATCAATGACGGAGCTCAAATTGGAAGGTTTTGCGGCACGATTTTCCACCGACGCCTCCGACTTCCCTGTCCTCGCCGTATTTTCCTGATTCTTGGCGCTGGAAGCCTCGATTTTCTCCAATTCCTTAATCTGCATTGCTTGTTGCTCTTCAAATATACACTAAGGACGCATAAGCTACAAAAGATAGCAGAACTTATTGGGACTTGTTCGACAGAAATGAAATGAATTGAAGAGAGAATCGACTTGGACAGGGAAAGGGAAATGCGACGATTGAGTGACTGAGATCACTACAGAATCAAGCGGGAAGTAGAAAATTGTGAATTTGTGGGATGGAGAAGAAGAGGGGGGGAGAGAGAAAACCCTAGAATCTAGAGAGGTGGTCGGTGAGAAGTGGGGAAAATGCAATAGTGAATTTATATGGGGCTGCTTTAACTGAAACTTGCACAATTTATGCACATTAATTGTATTTCGAATTTCGAATACGGCATTAAATTGTAATTTCATTTTCGTTGAATTTGGTCAATTCTGTGATCTTTTAAATTTGAATATATATAATGGCAAATTTTCAAATTGTTACAATTATGTTAAAATCAAAATTAATATGACAAAACAATATAGTTTTACTTATATAACAATATAGTAATTAATTGATGTATATGGTTAATGAGTCGTCAATAGCTTTCCATAAATGAAAATGCTCATATTTTTATGGGATAAACGAAAATAAAATGCACATATTTTTATGAGACGAAACCAATTTACTAATTAAAAGTGAAAAATACAAAAAGATATACTAGTATTTCATTTATCTCATGCTATTCGCACTTATCTTTTTGAATCCTAATTTTAGGATTAATTAAATTAATATTTCAAGTATAATGAAAAAATACTACTAACTTACCTATAATATCTTCGTTAAATAGCTCGATTCTTATTTAAAATAGAACTAGTGCAAATAATTTTGGAATATACTGAAAAAGAAAAGTACGAATAGCATGAGACAAATATAGTACTAGTATATTTAATTGTGAGTGTCAAAAAATTTTCATACGGGTGAAATGGTTATATATAAAGAAAAAATCATCATAAGTTTTAATACTTATATAGTATTTGGTTATTTAAAATATATTTTCTTACAATATCTACTAGTACTTGTTTCTATTTTATGGATATAATATCAAATTAAAAATAAAAGAACGTTTTAAAAGTTGAACTCAACAGCCATAGTTAGGTCATGCGTTTAACCCAACCCCCTGCATTTTAAAATATATTTTAGTTTTTAGTTTCTTGGAGAGAATAACAAAGATATTATTATTATTATTATTATTATTATTATTATTATTATTATTATTATTATTATTATTATTATTATTATTATTCAATACACAAAATGGATTGTGTTTGTGTATGAAAAAATCCATCAAGAAAAGAAGATACCATAAAAAATTAGCATCTCAACTCCAAAACAAAACAGATAGAAACATTCCTTTTAAGCTTTGATAATAAGGTTAAAGGGTAAGCTTTGATAATAACAGAAGCCAAGAGATCGAACTTTCTGAGTTAGCTCAATAGTGCTGGGACCAATTTGCGTCGCTTCCAACCCGAGGCATCGCGGGCTTCCCTTTGCGCGAGCCTTCTTCTACCTTGAATGTCATCCCGCAAACCTCCCCCGAACTGTCCACTCTTGGAAACGCCTTCAACTCATTTGGATGCTCATAGCTCCTTGATGGTTGGGCGAATTTTTGATGGTAGTAAATGCAGGTAAAAGAAAATATAGATCACGACACAAGGAATTACGTGGTTCGATTTACTGAGGTAAATCTACATCCACGGGAAGAAAGGAGGGCAAGATTGTATTGCTTGATCTGGTTTTCCAGCTTACAAATACAGACTTGCTATATGATATTTGATGTCTAGAGAGCTCTTTTTCCCCTCCCCCCTAGTCTATCTGATCTAAGTTCTATTTATACATTAAACTAAGATCGTGGCTTGCATCACCACTAACTAGGTCGTGGCTTACATCATCACTAATTAGGTCGTGGCTTACATCATCACTAATTAGATCGTGGATGTCGTGGAGGTCATGAGATCCAGCATGGGTCCACCACTAAATAGATCGTGTAGTGGAGGTCGTGGAGGTTCTGCATGAGTCCACTATCTCCCAGTTCGGTCGAATACTGAGACCGAACTGCTGAACTATTGCCGAGCAGCTTTTGCCGATCTGAGAGTAGAGCTTGATTGGTCGGCTTTTACCGAGCTGTAGGCTGGGGCCGAACTCTTTGGTAATGCCGAACTGATACTCTTCCTTGGGCTGTGGAGAGTAGAGCTTGATTGGTCGGCTTTTACCGAGCTGTAGGCTGGGGCCGAACTCTTTGGTAATGCCGAACTGATACTCTTCCTTGGGCTTTGGGCTGATGGGCCGTCACTGCTATGGGCTTGTTTAGTACGTACCCCATCACTACCCCCCCCCGAAAAGCGAAGTGAATCACTTCGGCGAAGCGAGTCACTTCGGCATTCTGGATAAAGGTACGGGGGAGGCTGACGTTAGGGGACGTGCCTTGCGCGTGACTGCATTAAATGCGACAGTAAAATCCGGCCGTTGAATCCTGAAAAGGTGGGATTCGAAACGGTGCGATGATTTTGAAATCTTCTCCGAATCTGATAAATACGTCCTTTCTTCATCAGTTGAACACTTTTGCTATTGCTTCTTCTGCATTCTCTCTCTTTTGCGAAAAAATTTCCTTCCGCTTTCAAGAATTTCTTCAGAATTTCTTCAGACTTTCAAAGAGTAAGAACTATGTCTTCTTCTTCTTCTTCTGAGTCAGGTAGCGGTAGGAAAGGGGATAAGGGGTCTTCTAGCCGGAAAGAATCCGGGGAGAAGACCGTAGAGTATTTTCACAGCATCTTGAGTAAGGATACTGTGATATCCCTACACGAAAAATATTTTTTTCCTGGGGGGAAGGTTGCGATTCCCGACGACCTTCATAGGGCTGACTCGCCGCCGGAGGGTTACGCCACCGTTTACGAAGCCGGCTTGGAATGCGGGCTTCGTTTCCCTCTTCCCCCTGCCTTTGTAGAGCTGCTTGATTTTTTTCAACTCCCTTTAGGTCAGGTGACTCCGAACTCTTGGAGGCACTTATCGGCCTTTGCTGCCGAACTGCGTAGGCTAGATAAGGATCTGTCTCTGAGGGCAATCCTTAATTTCTTCCAGTTTAAGAGAAAAGGATCTTGGTTTTACTTGATCCCTTTACAGCCTTTTAGGGCCTTCTGCAAAACCAAGTGGCCAAAGTGGCAACATCGTTTCTTTTTTTATAATAGGACAGCGGCTCCGGGCTTTCCCTGGAGAGGGCCGAAGTCCGTGATTCCTCATCCTCGGTTAGAACCGTTGGACGAGCTCGAGGGCGAGCTCAATAAGATTCCTATGATTAGGAAGCAGTACCTGGAGTCTGAGCTCGTCAAGGGCGACTTCGTATTCGACTCCTCGTCTTCGGACGAAGAGACCGAGGGTGAGGAATTCTTTTTTGTGCCTTACTGCTTTTGTGGCGAAAACTAACCTTGCTTTCTTGCTTTTTGGCAGTGAACATGCTAAATAAGATTAGCCGCAAATCCTCCGAATCTAAGGAACCGGAGAGGCCGAAAACCAGCAGCTCGGCGTCTGATGCCGAGAAGAATCCGAAGAGGCAAAAGACCTCTTCGGATCCAAAGAAGCCGGAGTCGACTTCGGCAAGGGGGAAGGGGAGGATTCAGAAACCCCCAAGAGCGCCAGAGAAAGACGTGGTCTTGGCGCCTCCTTCGGAACATATCTGTGAGCCCTTTTTATGGCCCACGGACTTCGCCGAGGTGAATTCTCTTCTTGATTTTCTGGCCTTGCTTTTTTTCCTGTATTTTTTGTGGCCCCTCGGTTGACTTTTTCCTTTTTCCATTTTCAGAGGAACGATATGCTCTCCAAGCTCGTCGCCGTTGAACTCTCCAAAGCGTCCAACGATTATGCTGAGATGCAGAGGAAGTTGGCGGCTGCTCGTCACCAGGCCGAACAGGCTAAGGCAGACTTTGAGAAGGCCAGAGCTGCTAGGATCTCGGCCCAGGATGAAGCCCAGTTTGCCAAAAACCAGCTCGTCATCCAGCGAGAGCAGACGAAACGGAGGGATGCTGCCGCCGTGGTTGCCCAAGGGGAGGTTCTCCGTGCTTTCGCGGAGAAACTCTTTCTGAGCAATCAATTTTCGGCCTTTGTCGGTGATCTGCTGAAACTGATGACCGATAATGCCGAACAGGGGCCCGAAGTCGTCCTGCCGCTGTACGGCCGAGAGATAGCAGCTCGTCTCCAGAGTCTGCCGCTCCTTGAGGAGCTTGCTTCGTCCTCGGTCTTGCTTTCTGCTGACCGAGTTCGTAGTTGCCGAGCTGACCGGGACGAGAATATGGAGGCTATCTTTGCCTCCTTAGGGCCAGTTTCACCCGCTCCAATTTTCCACGGAGAGGGTGAGACCGAGCAGCTTGATCAGCAGACCGGAGACAGGCAGGCCGAGCAAGAGGTGCTGCTGATCGGTGATGGGGGCACCGAGCAGGCTGGGGGAGCAAGGAGGCCGAGGCTGAAGCTGAGGCAGACAAGGAGAAGGAAGCTGAACCTCACCGAGGAGCCGGAGACGAAGTTGGCGGAGTATGATTTCGTCTCCCTTCTCTTAGTTTAGTTTCTTCCTTCTTGTAAAATGGCCTTGAAGCCCTCGTGTAAAAAATTTTTTCTTATGAATGAAAAAATTCTTCTTTCTGCACTTGTGTCTTCGTATAGCTTTTCGTACTCTCTTTTACTCCTGTTGTGGTTTACTACCTGCTCAGTAAACTGAAATGCCGAACTGACATAGCTGCTTTGTATTCTTAACTCTTAAGGAGCTGGAGGTACTTCACTGGAAGCGGCTGTACTCTTCCGCTTTAGACGAAGCTGAGAAAAAAGCCATGGCTGACCAGATGAAGAATGACGAACTCTTGGCTTGTTTAGTGAAGCTGGAGGCCGACAATAAGGACTTAGAGTCCGAAAAGAAAGATCTGGAGGCCGAGCTGAACACTGCCGTCGCTGAGAGGACTGCGTATGAGGATTTCATCTGCAGGCGCGGGGGAATGACCATCTCTGAAGTTCAGGAACGAGTTGACGAACTGTGGGAGGAATATCATGTACTCCGGAGGAACAATGCGCTGGAGAGCTCGGCTTGCCAACAAGTCGTGAAATCATTGCGGCGCTGGGCTTCTCGGTATGACATCATTCTTTCCCGGCGTCCCTCAATCGAGAGATTCCTTAGGCATTTCCCGCCAACAGATGGTCGCACTCCAGCTCAAACCCCTGATTCACTTGCTCAAAACCCTACTCCAAGTCAGCAACGAACTCAGGAACAGCCGGAAACGTCAAGACGAGAACGGACTCAGGAGCAACCGGAAACGTCAAGACAAGGACGGACTGAAGTTCGTAGAGGAGCTGTGATTATGAGTGAGCAAGATCAACAAATGCTTCGTGAAGAGGCTCTTCGCCGCCGAGGTGCTAGAGCTTCCCGGGCTCAGGGAAGAGGCGGTAGGTCGATTAGAGCATCTCGTCGACCTGCTTATTCTTCAGCTGCCGAGAACGCCCGAACTCGGCTTCACGAGGATTTTTTGAATAGGTGGCTCAACTTTAGCAACCGTGGACAGTAGAATAGTCCTTTGTAATAGCGTAACGCCTTCTCGTAGGGCAGCGGAGTTGTATGCCGAACAAGATTTAATAAATGAAATTTTCATTTCGCTTCTATCACTGCGTATTTACAACTCAGCGAAAAAATTTCATCGTGCTCGTCCTCGGTCTTATGAAGTAAAGTTCTTTGACCGGACTTGGTCCTCGGTCTTATGAAATAAACTTCTTTGACCGGACTCGTCTTTGGTCTTATGAAGTAAACTTCTTTGACCGGACTCGTCTTTGGTCTTATGAAGTAAATTTCTTTGACCGGACTAAGCTTGTGTCCTAATTTGGCGAGTTTTATCGCTCGGATCGGACTTTCCCTTGTCCTAATTTGGGGATCGGACTTTCCCTTGTCCTAATTCGGCGAGTTTTATCGCGTGGATCGGATTTTCCCTTGTCCTAATTCGGCGAGTTTTATCGCGTGGATCGGACTTTCCCTTTGTTGCAGTTCGTTTCAGACGAACTGCTTGTTTCTTAAGCTGAATTGTGGTCTTGTATCCTCCTTAGAAGCTTGGACTCACAATCGTTGGCTTATATATGTTCTAAAAAGGGGATCAGCCTTCGAAGAACAAGATACCTCAGTAACATTTGTAAGAGACGACACGCACATAGACAGACAAAACGCACATAGACAAACAAAACGCACAAGTAAAAAACAAAGAAAGCACATACCCCTAGGACCGAACTAGACACAAGACTGACTGACCGGACTGTCTCTTACAAATGGAACTTCTTGAGGTTGGAAATGTACCATGTTCGGGGTACTTGTTCTCCTGACATGTGAGTCAATTTGTAAGACCCTTTGCCGAGGACTTCTGACACCCGATATGGACCTTCCCATGTGGGTTCGAGTTTGCCCAGCTTTTCTGCTCGGCTTACTTCGTTGTTTCTCAAGACGAGATCTCCCACTTGAAATTGCAGCTTTTTCACCCTTTGGTTATAATACCGGGCTACTTGCTCCTTGTACTTGGCTGCTTTTATGCAGGCCAATTCTCTTCTTTCTTCGGCCAGATCTAGTTCGGCTCTCAGTCCGTCATCATTCATTTCTGAGGAGAAATTTAGAGTTCGGGGACTGGGTACGCCGATCTCAACCGGAATCACGGCTTCAGTGCCGTACACCATCGAGTTCGGCTCCGGTGTGACTTCGGTCATTTCGCCTGCCTCTGACTCCGGCTGCTGTGATTGCTATGCTTGATGGTGCCGATCTGATTGCTCGGCACTTTTAAGCGCAATCTGCAAACACTCGCTCTTTTTTGATCACCTCGGATGACCGCTATCCCTCCTTTAGTGGGGAAGGAGTTCGGCGAGGAAGCCTCTGATCGCTATGATCGGGCTTCTTTTTGTCTTCTCTAGATGAGCTGTCTAAAGACCGTTTTCGACGGTCTGCCTCATCGGCACGAGAAAACTGGTCCGCAATGTCCCACATCTCTTGAGCTGTTTGCGGACTGCATTCCACGAGCTTTCTGTAGAGAGCTCCGGGCAGGATTCCATTTTGGAATGCCGAAATGACAAGTAGATCATTGAGATCATCTACTTGTAGGCATTCCTTGTGGAATCTCGTCATAAAGTCGCTGATCTTTTCGTCACGACCTTGACGTATAGAAAGCAGCTGAGCCGAAGTGCTTCGGGCTTCAGCTTTCTGAAAGAACCTCCTGTGGAAAGCATCCATTAGATCCCGGTAAGATCTAATGCTGCCTTGGGGGAGGCTATCGAACCACCTTCTTGCGTTCCCGATAAGCAGCTCGGGAAACAACTTGCACATATGGACCTCATTGAGACCCTGGTTCGCCATGTTATACTGATAGCGTCCCAGGAAGTCATGAGGATTCACTAACCCGTCATAAGTCATTGACGGAGTTCGGTAGTTCTGTGGCAAGGGAGTTCGGGTGATATCGTCCGAGAACGGAGTCTTCAATGCTCCGTACATGGCGAACCCGACATCTCTTCGGTATGGAGGAGATGGAGTTCTCCTGTGATTCCGGTACCGAGGAGGAACAGGAACATGTCGGGGTTGAGGATTCTTCTTCCTGGAAGACACGGCACTACTGCGGTAGTGACTTTCATGTCTGGATGAGGAGGGAGAATCCACCGTTTTCGTCACCGGCTTTTGGCCCTTTTGCAGGAAAATTAAGAACTCTTCCTGCTTCTCGGCCAAGGAAAATTAAGAACTCTTCCTGGTAGTAAATGCAGGTAAAAGAAAATATAGATCACGACACAAGGAATTACGTGGTTCGATTTACTGAGGTAAATCTACATCCACGGGAAGAAAGGAGGGCAAGATTGTATTGCTTGATCTGGTTTTCCAGCTTACAAATACAGACTTGCTATATGATATTTGATGTCTAGAGAGCTCTTTTTCCCCTCCCCCCTAGTCTATCTGATCTAAGTTCTATTTATACATTGAACTAAGATCGTGGCTTGCATCACCACTAACTAGGTCGTGGCTTACATCATCACTAATTAGGTCGTGGCTTACATCATCACTAATTAGATCGTGGATGTCGTGGAGGTCATGAGATCCAGCATGGGTCCACCACTAAATAGATCGTGTAGTGGAGGTCGTGGAGGTTCTGCATGAGTCCACTATCTCCCAGTTCGGTCGAATACTGAGACCGAACTGCTGAACTATTGCCGAGCAGCTTTTGCCGATCTGAGAGTAGAGCTTGATTGGTCGGCTTTTACCGAGCTGTAGGCTGGGGCCGAACTCTTTGGTAATGCCGAACTGATACTCTTCCTTGGGCTGTGGAGAGTAGAGCTTGATTAGTCGGCTTTTACCGAGCTGTAGGCTGGGGCCGAACTCTTTGGTAATGCCGAACTGATACTCTTCCTTGGGCTTTGGGCTGATGGGCCGTCACTGCTATGGGCTTGTTTAGTACGTACCCATCACTCCTCAATCCTCCAGATGAGGTGAAAAAGCATCCTGATTGAAATGAAAATAAAAATACATTTCCTTAGCCTCAACTAAAGTTGAACTATGTATGCATACTCTTGATCCTAATCTATTACAATAAGGTCATGTTTAAGCAAGAAATTAAAGCTATGTATACTCTTCTTCATCCTAATCTATGAACTATAAGAAGAGGCTCAAAGCAAAGAGCAAGCTATACATCATTCTAACTTAGTATACCTTTAGGAAATGGAGAGGAAGACTTGCCACAGCCTTGCTTCACGATTTCAGTGTCGGTAGAAACAACAAGGTGGCCTTCAGCATCGGTTCCCCACAAGAAGGGTACGCTCCCGTCTACATCCTGCACCATCGATATCAAGTTAATATAAACACAACAAAGCTTCATATAACATCAGAAGGAACAAAAAGACTACTACTCACGGAAGCAATAAACGTGGATTGTGAAGTAGCATCGAACAGAACAAACGCAAACCTCCCTGCGATGCCCCTCACAACTTGCTCAGCGGGATAAGGACCCCTATCCCTCAGAGTCCTGTATGCCTCGATCACAATGCTTACTTCGTTAGCTGTCTTGTTCAAGCCGTACTGCTGCTTTAGAGCTGCGATGTTTTCGATATGGCCTTCGAACAAGCAGAACATATCATCCGCAACTGCAAACAGTCTGTGAGGAAACAAGGCCACAAAGGCAGATCAAAGGATTTTAGTATTTGATGGATAAGTAAGGTGAAAACTTAGGCCGCAAAGATACATGATTTACACAAAGAAACAACTGAGGCATATAGATATAGGGGCATTACTGATTACTCTAGTAGAACAGTGCACTATATACATCCAGATGTAGTATCATTTTGGGCAACATCCATCCAACCATTTGACATAAGTTTCTGATACATAAAGGAAAACAAAGGAGAAAAGATTGCATTTTTATTACTCTGCATCATTTGATCATACACCAACTTCCACAAAAGAACAAAAACAAAGAAACATACAAACATAAATTCGCATCTTATAAACCCTAAAACCATCTCCAAATAGAATGCAGGTATAAACAATAATACGCTAAGCAAGTAGAGAAGACAGGGTCCAAGAACAGCATACAGATCGATGAAAGTGAAGTAGAAAAGAAAAGGAAGTATAAGAAATAACCTGGGAAGAAGAGGGTTCTGTCGGGAAGAAGAGTAGGCAAAGAAACCTGAAGAGGCGAGATTGATTACGAAGGAGCCCGAGTGCGTGGACGAGAAATGTGTCGCCAAGAATCCGTCTTTGAGCGCGGAAACGGCGCCGTTTTGGGGGCTCTGCTGCAGCTCAACTGGGCTTTTCGCCACCGATTTGTTGAAAACGGCCAGCATTGTTCTTCTTTCTGGATTGACCTGAGAAAATCTGAGAGGAAAATGTATGAGACAGAGAGAGAGATGACGAACTTATTCTTCACTAATTATTGAGTATAAATAAGATTCAGTTGTGCCTGAATTTCACGAGCACGTTACAGTTGAGTTATTTATTGACTATTCTGCCCTTGTTTTGATGGGAAAATACGGGTTGTTTGAGACTGGTAAGGGTAGTTACGTAATATCAACGTATCTCTTCTTATCCAATGTTAAATGATTGCGTGGCAACACTTCACTGTGACATAAATTGATCTAAAAATCAAAATAATTTTCGCCTATTTAATATAAATGTGTTTTTTCCTTTTTTTTTGAAACTACCCATATTAGTAACAGACGGAGTTTTTATATATTCATAACTCTCTGACTTTCTGCAAAAGAAGTTGTTTTATAAGTATGTATTATTGTAAATTTCATACTTAGCTAATTTTAAAAAATTAAGTACGAAGCAAAATTTTCATTTTGATATGCAAATTTTATTATTGATTTCTACTTTTCAAAAAATAGAGAAAGTGCATATGTTGTTGATATAGATCCAATGGAATTAGCGAAATTTGGGCATAAGGAAATATTACAAATTTAAATTTTATAAAATTCAAACGCGTGTCTTCCTTAATTAAAACGAAGGCTAATTATGATAAATGCAAATTTGCTTAAAAAGGAGTAAATCTTTCACTTTATGCTGTAAATCAAAACGATTAAATTATCCAATTACGTGTGATAAATTATGTTAATTAATCATTACTCAACTTTGTCTTGGTCCTTGATTGTAACAGTGGAAAAGAAAATAAATGACAAAAATATACGCAGAAGTAGGTGGTTTTGTCACCTCCTCCCAAACCACTTTGATGGTTTCAAATTTCCGTTGGCTATAATATTCGTAAACTATGGGCATATATATAGCTGGTTGGTGATAGGGATGTATTTATTTCATTTTTATATCTTTTGTTCTTTGTTCTTTTTAATCTCAGCCCCACGATTTTGTTATCCGACGATTAGATTGGTGCCACGTAATGCACATTTTCAGTTGAATAATGCACACCGACTAATAATGCACCATTATAGTGTAATAATGCAGATTTTCAGTTGAATAATGCACACCGACTAATAATGCATCATTATAGTATAATAATGCAGATGTCATCTGGACCGTTGATGAATGAGATCTAATAGCTCATATTAAGAAGAATAAAGGATCTAGAGATAAATAGGAGAATAACGCTCCCCGTTGGTGATATCATTATTTATAAATTACTCTTATCCTTCACAAAGAAAAAGTAACAAGTGTATGCAAGTGATCAGAGACCACGCAGAAATCAAGATCCTCAGCTGTCCGTGTAAATTTAATTGGTCCATTATATTTAAAACCTGAGTACAGGACAAACAAAAATAATTCGACAACTAATTAAAATAAATTACATTAATCAAGATTCTCTAACTAAATCACGTATAACTGATGAGTTTGCTCAGTGATTTTAAACAAGGGCAGTTTAAATAAAAAGACCATTTCTGTTGTACAAACCTCACTCAATCACCATCTTCTAATCTTCTTCCCCGGCTCAACAATCACCAGATTTGAGGAGAGGGAAGTAGCTAGCGGTTTGATCAAACACGGTTGTATGCAACAGATTTACTGAACAATTGACGTATGTAGACGACCTGAAGTCCGCTTACTAGCGCAAGCAACAGGTATTCCGCAACCGTGTAAAATATGACACGCCTTCTCGTGCTCTCATTTGCTGCAGGAAGAACACAGACCGTATTACGTATGGAAAGTAGGCATACAAACACAGTTGGGATTCACAAAAACATGATAAGTTCCACAATAAGTTATCCCATAAAGTCCTCTAAGAAGGAAGCTTATGCAACTACTCTATAGTTTGTTCCACATTTGAGTATCGAAAATATGGCGTGTAATGATATGACTTTAAGGACTTTGGCAAGGGGCGACTTTTTTGGTTTATTTCATAAATTTAAAGCAACCCTCCCAACCAACATTGAGACACATGCAAAAAGAAACACACAAAAGGAAAGCAAGCATCTAAGTAGATAAGATTTTGTTACTGCTATTGTCTCTATATTTTCAGTAAAATGGCCCAAACACTATCACCACCAAATTTTAGTGAATTACACAGTTACTAGGCATTTGTTGATTATCTGAAAAGTTCAGCAGAGTTTTAATCACTTGGGCAAAAAAGAAAGCAGGAGAAAAATAAAGAAGTAGTTTAAAAATGATAGAAGAATCATACTATGGCGATGGCGAGTATCACGAGCCTTCAAATACTTCTGCTCCGCAGTCACAGATTCCAAAGCTTCCTTTAGTTCAGCAAGTTTGACATTGATGGGATCCAAATGTTCTGTTAAGATTAGGGGAAAGGAGAAGGAACAATAAGGTGATTGAAAGTAAAGAGGAACTACCAATATTGTGAAATTGAAATAGTAAAGTAAGATCAGACAAACCATCCTTCGCAAGGTCATGTTCAGTGGGAATATGGCCAACATGAATGTAGAAAGAGACTGTCTCTGGTGTAGAATAGGGATTGTGGAAACAAAATTTGTACATTCCACTTTTAGGGGCCTTAAACTCAAACTTGTCCCCAGATGTTCCTTTCAAAGTGTGCACAATATTACCTGCTGGTGATGTTGCCTACATCAATAAGCATCATCAATATTGTGCAGCTGATGTCAAGTACTACTTATTTATTAAAAGCTTCCGCCAACATTCCTCTAAGAAAAACATCCACGTTCATTTAATGTGTTCACAAGCAGTGTTGTCAAAATGTCGCTCGGGTCGCCCGGGTCGCCTGGGTCGAGACCATCACCGCCCCAACATGGGTGGGTTGATCGAGATACAGGGTCGCCGTTGGGTCGCCCTAAACATATGCTATCTCTGATTTTCTCAAATCTCTCACATGACTTCTGACTCTCTGAATCACAATTCTCTATATATATGCATGCACCACATCAAACTTTTCAAACCTACTTCTACACTTTAGAATTCGGCCTCTTCACCCCTAAACAAATAAACAATTTAAAGATCTTTTGCTGCCACCCTTCATATATTCCTTTGTTTTGATATTTTCAGACAATGGAATCAATTATTTATTGTGTTATGACTTATGAATTGTTTTGATATTTTGATCATTTCTATTTTCCACTTTATCTCTCTCTATTCACATGAATTGCGTCTACATTTATATTATTTGATATATTATAAACATTAGAGCAATATATTTATTTTATTTAATATTAAAAGGCAAAACAATTAGCCTAGATTTGTGGGTCTCTCGACACAGTCGACTCGTCGACCCGCGACCCGAATTTTTACCTCATCGACCTGATGCGCCCCGCGACCCTAACAACACTGTTCACAAGTGAAGCTATGCAATAACCTTAAAATATAGCTATGCAATAAAATGTTCTCTACGGATATGGAGTCCCAAATAAACCACAAATCCACAATCTTACTGAATAAGCAATTCAAACTAACAAAATTAATTTTCATATTCAAGCCCATCCTAGAGGATAACCACTTTTGTCTTTATTGAGTTTCCTTACTCCATATGCCAATGAGTGAATACGACTTTAAACAATTGGGCCACACTACACAGTGGCAGAATTTCGATACAACCGATTAAGATCCATATGTAAGCCTTCTAATTTTCAAGTTAATGAATTTGTTAAGAAAATTGCTTTACTTGCTTATATTTTTGGTTAAATACCATCAGTCATGGTAGCTTACGGGTTGAGAAGAGTTGAAAGTTGGTATCTTTTTTTGTAAACTTTTCTAGGTTGTCAAGTGACAGTGTCTAACGTTAACAGCCAGTGTAGGACTCTAGAAGCCACCAATTAACAAGAATGGGAAAGAACTTTTATTTCCCAGCCACAGACCTAACAAAGATTGCTCAAGCATTACCAAACAAATACATCACCTTCTTCATAATTAGGGACATGAGATCAAGTTGAGAGTGACTTATATACAAAATAAACTTGACTTTCGTAGTCAATAATAAAATTGGATCTAGAACTCTACTTGATGGCAGCTCAACTAACAAGCAGGAAACGCTCAAAGAATATTACTAGAATTTATCAAGTCTCAAACTTATATTTGCAATTAATGCAGAACATATGATTGAGAACGCATTTATACAAAATCATGGAAAGATTAATCACTACTTAAATAATGGAAAATAACCAAAACACAATCATAGAAAGATTAATCACTAATTAATGTTAGCAAACACAATCTTATAATCCGAATCAATGAAAATCTTCAATCTTTTGTTAGGCTTCATTTTAAGGAGTGCACGATAATTATACTAGGACTAATCACTTCTTACATAATAGAAAGTAACCAAAATAACTAAATCAAAGCTCCAACTACAATCTCCAATTCACTCAAAGGATGAACAACTACAACAACAATGAATAAAAATCATTTCTTTCGGCACAAGTTTCCAAACCTAGATCGAAACTCCCACAATTGAAATCCAATTTCACAGAGCAATAGAAGAAATTAGAGGAAATAAAAAAGAGGGTAAAATCAATACCGTGAAGTCGATGCCGGGATGATCGGAGCTCCAGAAGATATCGTGATCGACGACGACGAAATTCCCGGAAACGGTGTCGCCTTCGTACAAGACGTACTCGTATATGCATTCGACGTCGTTTACGGTGACCGATAGCGCAGAGATACGGGTCAGTGTGGTGAGAAGAAGGAGGCCTAAAAGGACGTAGGCTGCCCCGCCGCACCTGATAATTCCTCCCGTCGTCTCCATTGAACTACGATCAAACGATTCGACTCTCGCTTTCAAGTTTTTGAATGCGATATTTTGACTCGACTCGCCTGAGTTGGAATAGTAATATTGGGGGAAAATACTGATGCGTCGTCGTTTCAAGGAATACGTGGAGGAAGGTTACTTGATGGAACAACGCAGTGTCCAATTATTAGACTTTAGTGATATCCACCGCCAAGCCCAGTAATTATTCCGCGCACTAATTTATAGGCATATCGATGACTGGGCTTTAAAAGTGTGATATAATTACGTGGATCATATCTTTTAATTGATTTGTCCAATTGAATTAAAATGAGGCCCAACATTCTGGCAGACCCATTAAATTGATGTATGCAAAGTCTTATTTTACTTGCACCAATTTTTAAAATATTTCATAATATATCCCTTTACCAACAGTAGGAATGAAGTGATGAATAGATAATTAATTAAGGAATGAGCATAGTATTAGTAGCCATCCAATTTAAGATCGGGTGGTCCACTAACTAATTAAACCACAATAACGATCTCAATACTACAAGTAATCTGGGATTCAAATCAATTTGACTCCATCATTAATTAACACTCGTACTAATATTAATGTAATAGGAGTAATGCAAGTTGCCTATGATTCGTTGCAGTAAATTAGTCACATGACTCCTTCTCATGGTCTAGAAAGTTCCAGCCCTCTCTCTCTCTGTTTCTCTCCCTCCATTTGCAGTAAAAGTGTCTTGGCCAAAAGCATCCACGTGAGTGACAAAATTGAACGGGCCATAGATGAATTACGTGGACGCTAAAATATCCACCCCTTTTGTCCTCTTCAAATTCGCATGCACTATTTATACCACACTCATATTTCCATACCAATGCAACACTGAATACTAGCATTCATTACTCCACCAACCCATACTAAATTCAACACTTCCCTAAAATTAAGCTTTGTGTTTCATCTCTCTCTCTCACACACATATCAAATGGCTGCATCCTGCTATGGAGTTTCCTCAGTCTTAGGCCGGAGCCCGGTCGACACAAGGGGTGGCTTGAACCAGCTACTCGGAGCTTCTAACTTTGTGCTTCCTATCAAGAGAAATCTCAAGTTTAGAGTGAGAAGCTCGGCTGAGGTAATTACTGCTCTTTCTTTTCATTTCTCACTATTTACATCTCTATTTTCATTCATCTCATTATATATGTTTGTTCTTGATTTAGCAGAATGATGAGACCAAAGAGCCGGCCGTAGCCCCTCCCACTCCAACACCTATCCCTCCCAAGCCTAAGGTATTTTTCACCCTCACTTCGATTAAAGAGAAGTCATGTGGACATTTAGTATATGATCTACAGTGTCTGATTGGTTGGTCATGTTTCATGTTTGTGCAGGTGAGCACAGACTTCTTCGACGTGTTGGCCTTTAGTGGACCGGGGCCAGAGCGGATCAACGGCCGGCTGGCGATGACCGGGTTTGTGGCGGCCATTGCGGTGGAGCTGGCCAGCGGAAGGGACATCTTCGCGCAGGTGCAGAACGGCGGATTCCCGTGGTTCATCTTCACCAGCGCGCTGCTCTCGGTAGCTTCCCTCGTCCCTTTGTTCAGCGGCCAGACGCCCGAATCCAAAGCTGGGGCCGTCATGACCTCGGACGCCGAGCTCTGGAACGGGAGGTTTGCCATGCTCGGCCTCCTCGCTTTGGCCATTACTGAGTATATCAAAGGTGGCGCCCTTGTGTCTCTCTAAGCTGGAGGAGCTACTAATATGTTGCAAATACTTTATGTAATAGTAGTAGTATGATTTTAGATGTTTGCCAGTAATACGATGAATTTCATCCTGTTATTCTTAACTTGAATTATTAAACATCAAAATAATATGATTACTCAAAAGAATAAATAGGAGTATAACATTAGTGACCAGTGTGGATGAGTAGAGTGTACATAACTGAGAGATCTCTCTTATTCACTACTTACTACATTAGAGATATCAACATTCAAGAAAACATGCGATATATACAACGGGATTATATAAACAGCAATGGATCAATACTCCTACAATTTTTATGTGTACACGTTTGTTGGAGCTAGTATTAAAACTGGACTATACAAGTGTGTCAACTTGGAGGGCATGTTCCTTCAGCTCGTCGGTAGGGGGCTTCTCAGCCTCCGGAGAATTTACATCCTGCTGTTCAGTATGAATAATCCATCAATATCATTTCCTTAGGGTTCATGGTTTTTTAAAAAAGGATAGTACGCTTACTTCGACAGGCACTGGGAATAAGTTTATGCTGCTTGTAGTAAAAGCGAATC
Source organism: Salvia splendens (assembly GCF_004379255.2). Classification (NCBI taxonomy): domain Eukaryota; kingdom Viridiplantae; phylum Streptophyta; class Magnoliopsida; order Lamiales; family Lamiaceae; genus Salvia; species Salvia splendens. The sequence continues at coordinate 3,612,644 of NC_056033.1, read as the reverse complement.
CACTGCGTATGAGATAGACCATGAACTCAATTCACAGAGAGGCAGACAGAATGAAATGAAATTGATATAGATGGATGGGACATGTTTATGATGTTGAGGAAGTATACCTGTGAGATAGAACCATTTGCCACACATATGGAATGAAGAACTCCTCAGGGTTACTCTCTTGTTCGTAGGTGAAACGTAATTGTGTAAATGTCTTTCAAGGAAAAAGGGCTAAATTAGACACAAGGTAGTAACAACAAGAACTTTGAACTTATTACAGAAGTGTTCATTAATACCTTCATTCCATCACCTCTCCAAGCACGAGAGTAGTCTATTATGAGTTGAAGCACTTTTTCAACCGACCACTCTCCATCTAATTTCTGTGCATCAATGCGGCTATTAAAGAAATCCAAAACCTGGAACAAGAAAATAATCATAATGTGACTGTAAGTTTGTAGATAACAGGAAGGACGAGAGCATAACACTTCCGTCGTAGATGATACAGTTTGTAAATCAGTTGAAGTATATTTGCTTATGTAAGGGAAAACGCTCTTTTCTGAATACTTACACTGTATACGTTTTCCAACAGTTCATTAAAACGTGGATGAGTTTTGAAAGGTAGAAAAACTTCCTGCCTGTGCATAATTGCATAAACAACCTGAAAGTAGCAGTTAAAATAAGGACATGTAATGACAAAACACCAAGAAAAGATTGCAGTTTGGCAATAATTTGCTTGAGTAATCAATGACATTACACATTTAGTACCTCGGGATTCCGGGGCAATGCATAAGTAAGGATTGCATTTAGTATTTCCAGCACAATCCTCAGGAAATCAGTATATATATGCAGTTCAACAGACTGCATAAGAAATGAAGGCTCTGTAATTATATAAAACTTTTGGAGGACTGCAATTGCAAAAGTATCGAGGATGGGTTTTCTTACAGGATCCTCTGCAAGGCTGTCTCCTCTTAGGGCACCATCTCCTGTATTTATCTTTTCATTTGTAATCTCGGCTAATTTATTGTACCTAAAGAATTAGATGATCAAGCATCATATCGTGAGAGATCCAAAACCGTCATCATTAATGACCGAAAACAATCAAATACGACAATAACAAATAACATGAGACATACTTGCGTGAAAGCATATCAAAAAGGCTAACCAACCGCTGCGATGCATACGCACTCAGTTTGTAAACATGTGGTGCCATATTAGCCAAAGTTGCAAGGCAATTTGTGTGGAGATAGACATCCTGTTTCCAAGAGAATGTGAAAATATTAAATAACCAAGCAAAACTCCTTCGTAGTATATTATGGTTCATGTAATCTGCCAAGATTTACAAGTAGAAATGATGATCTATAATATAAAAACGCGGATGTATTTGTGGCACAAGCAGAATTTATAATTCATCATCGTGATGTATCATTTGATCTGTTAGTAAAAAGATGTCAAAATAGGATGTTTTCATGGCACAAGCTAATAGTTTTCTGCAGTTATTTTTTAATTGGCACAAAAGGCAGCAATTTTGCGCTTCGAGATTCAGATATCTCAACAAAGCACATTTCAGTAACATTTCATGAATTCACAAGCACCGGTGAGTATCTTGGAGGAAATTACAGAACAGAGAAACATAATGGAAAAGAAAAGGCACCATAGAACAACATCAAATCTTACCCGTAGCTTAGAGAGATTGTATTTCACGGTTCTAATTAAAATAATCACCATGAGAGATCCAAGTGAAGTTTGATTCAGGATACGCTCTTTATACCAGGGAACATTAGGAAGCATCTGGAAGTATAAATAATAATCAACTGCCACTCAAAGTAATTAACAGAAGATACGGATCAATAAAATCTTTACCAGTCTGTGGATGCTGGCATTAAAAGTGGAATCTTGACTTAGTATGAGAAAGATAACAAGGACCATATAGATATGATTTGATGTCCTGTTCGAAGCATTGTATAGTGTCTCCAACATAGGCATTAACTGCCAATCACAACATGTCATCATCAAATATCAAAAGGAATAAGAAATAGAACCGGGGAGAAGTACTAGAGACAAAAAAATTAAAATAAAGAAGTAAGAAGATCAATGACCAGAAAAATATCAATAGTCTATCACAAACAAGTAGTTACACTCATATTTCACTAAAGAGGAATTGGTGAAATTAGTCAGGTGCTTTCAACCTTTCTAATGCAAGAACACCAGGGACATCTACTTTCATAATTCTAACAGGAGCATGAATAATAAAACGAAACAAAACCTCATTTCCTATCTAATTTTATCAATGCCTCTTCTTTAGTGAGTGCACTACAAATTTCTTTATTAGGTGGATGACCTGACAAGGCCTCCTGAGAAAATCACGAGCCAATATTCATTGCTGATAATTCCTAGATCTTTGGGCTTTGGTTATCACGATTAGAGACATTAGAAAGAAAGCTGGGGTTATCAAGTGAAAGATTCTGATATCTACCAGTGTATCAGCATCTGTTCGCACCAATACATACTCCAAAAACTTCGAATTTCCGTGCACCAATGAATAAAGCAACAAGACAGAAGCTTCATTAGCCAAGCTCCTGGGAGAAAAGAACACATTACATGTGAGAGTGTGCATATATGTATTTGAGTTTGTGTGTCCAACTGTGTGTGTGTGTGTGTGAGAGAGCGAGAGAGAGAGAGATTATGTTATGACAACCTACAAAATGGATATTATGTAAAAAAAATCAGAGGTTCACAAAATAGAAACCTAAAACCATAAAAGGGCAGCAAAGCCCTTTTATCCTTACGTATTGATATTTTGAATCTCTTACTAGTTACAGCTAAAAAAACCGATTAACAATAATGAAATTGAAACCACATACTGTAAGTCTTTCAAATTAATTCGATTTCTGGCAGAGCAGTTAGTGTTTTAACTATAGCAGTCAGAGGATCCAAAAAGGATAAGCACTGTACATCAACACAACCCGTTTCCAGTATAACGCAGAAGGTAAAGAGAAGACTTACATTCCAAGAGTATCAAAAAGTGAAGCAAAAGGTAGTCTCGTGACTGGTTCACTGTGTGCATTCCCTTCAACATCAACACGATCAACTGTAGGCATACTAGTCAGACTTGAGCACTATTACTATTAGAGGATATGCAAACAAACAAACAATAGATCTGGAATGCAGAAGATCTCATACATTCAACATCCATGACATTCTGTAATGCTTTGCAGAAAGGGTTTTCAGAAAAGTATGTTTCTTCCTTTAGAAGAGATTCTGAACTGTTATTAAGGCTGTTATCCTTTGAATAGTCCACTGATACACATTTACGGTAATAACAGAGAATGAGTAGGACATGAAGACTGTCTTCTGCTAATAAACGTCTTGAGGCTTCACCAGTTGAGCTGACTAAATAATTGATGGGAAACAGCACCAAGCATGCTGCAGTTTGAATTGTGTTTGAAGTTAGAAAAGAAAAACATGTTTTTAAGAATTGCGAACCTATATTTCACAAGGAAGAAAGAAAGATGAAACCCATTTAAAATATGTCATTTCCAAAAAAAGTTAAAAGAGTGTAAAGTTCAAACAAATAAGAGAATACACTATATCTACACCAAACAAATAACTTTTAAATTAGAGTAAGGTGTGTAATAAAATTGATACCTGCTGCAGAGCTAACTCTCCTTAGAACTCCTGGCTGATTTCCTTCCGAAAATAGTATAGAAGATGAAGTATTAACAGAAAACTGTGGGCGTGTAACGTAATTTAGCAACGACCTGTGCACGACCATATTGACCAAAGAGCTTTCCTGAAATAGAGGCACCCTTCTAATCAGAAGAAGAAGTTGAGAGCCTCGTAGATACTTGAGAAAGTTACTTACTCACCTGTGTCATTGCTGCATCAATGAATGGGTGTATATCATTTGGTCCTGGTGTTGGCCCAGAGAGAAGTTGAGTTGACGATGCTATCACTATGAAGTTAAGGAGCTCCTGATGCAGATGGTATGTTCCAGGTCTGTAGAGAAAAGAGGTTATGGACATGCCCCTTTAAAGCAGAACATCAACCGGGTAACACACAACTCACTCCATACCTGACATCAACTTTGCAAATAAAATTGAGAGCACTGAACATGATTAAGCTTCCAACATGTTGATCTGTTTCATAATTGAAAGAAATGATACAAAAAATTAAGTAAACCAGTTTATTTGAAAATGATTAGAACTAAGAAGGATAAAGATCATGAGTAAATTAGCATGGTCTACACATGTACTTACAATAATCACTGGAGACTCTTGGAGGAAAAATCTAAGTACAGATGACTTGATGGGAAACTTACTACTTGACACTTAATAGTAACAAGGCCTATCATCTACTTTGTTGTTAGTGTGGTAAACCATTTTATGGATAAGCCTAAGTACCAGCATGGCGATAAGCTGTGAGAAGTGTTTGGCCAAATAAGCTCCTAAACATTCTATAAGCTGTGAAAATAAGCTCAGGCTGCTTGTAAACTCCCCAAAAAATACTTTTGAGGATTAGCCTGGATAGATAAAAGTACTCTAGTCTAATCCATTGTTTACTAGTAGTACTATTTTTTTATCTTTCTAGGAAAATACTCAGAAGTAAACGTCCTCCCATATTCACGCTCTATGCCAGAGATAGTAATGGAGACATAGGATACAATTTTCTTAATCATTCAAAGCTACTCTATCTACTTTCCTGCATCTAAAGTCTAAACACAGCGATAATGTAACATTATTCCAAAAATTTGAAAGCAATAATTTGATTCCACAAATAAAAAAAGTACTAATTAACAACAAAAGAAATAAAAACCCGTACAGACATAGCATGTTGAACCTTTTGAGAAATTATTCGGTACAGGATCAGTTTCATCCAGCGACAGGTACAGTTCTTCAAAGTTGTCACTCCTAGTATTCTCAATGAGATACTTCAGGAAAACAGAAGAGATGAATAATGCATTAAGAGCTTTTGAGAAAGCAGTGGACTCCATATCAGAGGCTGAAACACACTCTTGCAAACACCATGCCAGGTTAATCAAAATCTTCACGAGGTGCCTTGTCTTACAATTATTCATGGCTGCACACATATCGAAGAATAACTGAATCAGCCATAAGAAATGAACCTTACAAATCTGGCAGATAGTATTTAATATTCACATAGACATTGATAACAAAATGTGTGAGTAAATTTCCGTAATTTGCAATCGTTCAATGGGCTAAAGCTTATTGAAGCATATCCACTAAAGCTGACATAAACCATCATCCTCGAGAAATAATGGATTGGTTGCTACGAGTTTTACTATGCAAAACTGAAAAGTATAAGATGAGAACTCTCGTGTTTCAGTTAACAGCACACTATCTACAGTATTCTAGCTTCCAAAACCTAAATAACAACTCCACAGCCTATCAGAAGTACCAGAAATCATGATCTTGAAATATTTCAATTTTCAACTTGCACTAGAATGATTTGCACCAGATTTCTTAAAAGATGCATCTTTGCTGGGGAAGCTACCAGAGATATACAATCATTAAGGAATAAGGATTGGCACTACACGATAAGTGCATAGACAAAATATGTGGTATATTATTAAAAGATGCATAATCTTTATTGCTATAGAAGATATGCATAAATGCTCATACATCAAAAATATCTCAAGAGTCAATTTTATCACAGATTACTATGTAATGAAATGCAAAGAGGACAACTCCTTCTTTCTATAACATGAATGTAGTGAGTAGTGACCTTGTGGAAGAAATTTTTCTGGCATTTGTGCGTAGAATAATAAGATGATAACCATCATACGTATTCTGAACAAAGATCAACTGCAAGAATTAGACGCACTCAGTTCTAGACCAGTGTTCCAAGACATCCAGAAAGCCTTATTACTAACATTCATCACTGTCTCTCAAACTGCGTAAGTCTGGCTTCAATTTGAGTTTGCAACAAACTCTGGGAAAAGACTCACTAGTTACTGCATTTCTCTACAGCATTCTGTGGCACTACCATCAAAAACCACAACTAGAAAGCGAAGACACATAACAGACGATAAATCACACTCGTGAGACCGAGTTCACACAATCTCGGAACAGATATCGGCAATGCAACCAACAACGACGCAAAATAGTACACGAATAGCAAATTGCAGGCACGAGGAAAACGTAGACAGATTTTAATTGAAAAAAACAGACGCAATTGAGAATGTACAGACCGAAGAGCTGACAAGCTCGGCGAACGCGATGAGCAGGCCAGCGAAGATCGAGAGGAAGCTCGAGAAGCTTCTGCCAGTAATCGGAAGTGAGGGGAAATGACTTCTCACCAACGAATTCCCCAATTAAATACTCAGCCGTCTCCTGCGGCCGCGCTTCGCCGCCTCGCGGCGTCGATGGTAGTCCCCCCATCGATCGTTACGGAGATCTTCTAGCAGTGGAAATCACAGCAATTCTTCAATAGTGTGTGTGAGAGGTGAGGATTAACAATGTCAGTAGATCTGGAAACAGAAATAGTGCCTTGCTTATGAAGGTGTATAGCTGGAAATTTCTATGGGTGACTTTCGGATTTACGGTATTTATAGTTAGACCAAGCTAAAGACCACAACAATTAATCAGTAACTAAATTGTTTTATTTTCCATTTTCCCTTTATAACTATAATAATTATATTTCGTTAAAACATCTTATTAACTGAATTGTATTTTGTTGGTGTTTTGTTGTATATCGTTAAAACATCTAGTAATATGACTCATATTTAGCAATTAATTTCTTAGAAAATTGAATAATTACCTAGAGGATTTTACTTGTTTTTGGACGGAAATACACGTTTTGGATGGATTTTGAGATTAAAATTTTAATATTGTGATTTATTGTACCAAAAAAGGTTGGCGTTCGAAATTTGATTTGTATATTAGAAATCTTATATCTTGAGCTAGGATTTGTTGTAAATTTGGGAGAAAATTAATTTTTGGACTTTTCTACATACTTAACGATTTGCTTTTGGATGCAAGGAACTTATCTATTAAGTTATTAATTGTATTCTTCTTGTTTCATCTTCAATGGGTTGTTATTGTCAGCCAATAAGAACGTAACATTTTCTTACCCACAGTTATATTAGTCGTGATCGAATTTTACTTTGCGTTTAGATGACGAACTTTTTATGGCTTACTTGCTCACCACTTCTAACACTAACTGTTTCAATATTTAGTTTATTTTCATAATTTAGATCCTAGTTGTATATTCCTCGGTCGTTTTCTTTAAAGCTATGCATTCAAAAACTAAAATACTTTATCGACCAGTTCCTTTAAATGGATCATTATATTATCAAACTTAAAAAAGATTTAAGCTTCTTAGCATATAGGAATGTCATTTTTATTTATATAGACTAAATGAAAGGTATTATACGCACCGATTTGAGCATAGTATAAGTTTTTATTTAATATTTAATCCTTGTAAACAACATAATTAATCCCAAGTGTTTGTCAACACATATAGTTTAGTTATTTTCCAATGTAATAGCAAAATGAAAGATTTGGCAAAGTGGGATAAGTTGAGATTTATCTGTGTGACAGCCCATGCATTTGTTCACGAACAGCATGTGCAAAGTAATCTTGCAGAGCTGACAGACATATAGCATCATCTCTTGTGATCTTTATTCAATTTCAAATCTAGCACCTCCCATTTAATCTGAATATATAGTCTTGTGAAAGACAATCTACTTATCATCATAGTAGTATAAAATAATATATATAGTATGAGGGTTGAAATCACTTTTTTATATCATTTGCTAAGTTGATAGTGAACTCAAGACAAGATTTCACTTTTATGAAATGGGTGCACAAAAAATTGAGACGATCGAGATCAAACTATAGTCCCTTTCATTTTACAACATGATACCATACTCTATTTTTCATTTTAATCTTTCAAATACTTTTTATTTACCAAAAACTATACTACTATTATCTATAAGTTTGTTGTTCACGAGAAAGAAAATATTCTAGTTTTTAATATTTTTTCAGCGTGATGTAGTTATTTGGTGTACAATTCGATCGCACCCCTAAATAAAAAATTATTGATTCGTCGTTACAACCTAGATTAATTTGATTCAAAACCAATACCCCTTGGGTTATCGAGTTGTGTCTCACTATCAAATTTATTTAAGCATAACTAATTACTACTATAATATACAAATATGGTGGAATCACATGCAAATTCACAATGGTCTTAGATTTGAACACCACTGGCATCCAGTGCAGAAAAATGAAGAAGTTCTTGAACATGAAATAACAATCAAAGTCATGGTTAGTGAGGCATAAAAATTACTTCTTTTAGCTTAAAGATAGTTCATTCTACACTTGAATTCAGTCACACAAATTTTCAAGACTCCTTTAATCATTCTTGATCCATCAATCTGCAAATAATCTCAGCAATAATACCCACTTACTCATCTAAGGATCATCCAAAACAAAGTTTTCAATCTCATCTTCAAATGCTCTATTGATCAAATCTCCCCAAAACCCTTCATCAAGTGGCTTCTCCACATCAAGATTATGATGATCATCATGATCATCTCTATATTGAATCTGTTCTTCCACAACCATAGGTTCCATTGGCAAAGTCTCAAACTCCACATGATCAAATCCACCAAATTCTTGAGGCTCCAACTTCACATACATACTATCATCAGCAACAAATCCACCACCAATATTATCAACCTGATCTAGGCCTAGTTCTTCGACTCCGAATGCTGCACCATCGATTCTCTTGACCTTCTTCATATTCCTCTTACCCCTTGCCTCCTTCATCTGCTGCAGGAAGGTGGGGCTCTTGATCGCCCTAGCCAAGAAGGTCATCGTCTGCTGCTGCTTCGCCTCGTGCCCCTTGAGCCTCAGCTCCATCTCCCTAAGGTCTGAGCTTGTCTGCTGCTGCTGCCGCCTCAGCTTCACCACCTCCAAGCTCAACACATGCTTGTCCCTCTTCAACCGCTCGATCTCACCATCCAATCCAAAGCTTCCTACTTCCAAACAACTGCCAATGCTAGTGTTATTACTAGTACTAGTTGTTGTTATTGTTGTTGTTTTTCTCCTCTTGATGTTCTTCAAGAGATGCCTTTGCCCCTTCAAAAACCCTTCATGGGCAAACTCCCACTTGTCTAGATCCACTTTTCTGAATCCCTGCAACAAATTTTAAATACATACCAACTTTTCACTAATAATTAGCCCTAATTAAAATCAAGATTTTGGTAGAAACCTCCAGAAAAGGGCTGAGACATTAATTAATGTGTGCAGATGAATTCTCTAGAAAATGCAACAGACAAAAGCCCACAATTTGAGATAAATAAAGCTTTAACAAATCTGCAACTCGACTGCCTACATACAAACAAAACAAAACTATATTTCTACATAAAATAATGTAGAAAAATCTAGGGCATTCTAGCTAGATTCAACAAATCTCAATAAAAACATTCATCCTAGTATTTATTTCATGTACACAAAACAAGAATTCAAACACACACTTACATAGGTATTGAGCTGCCTGACAAAGCTAGAGAAATTGTTGTGTTTGAAGCATCTGGGAAGAAGATTGATGGCCAAGGTCTGAGGATCCCAGACAATGAAACTATTGTTACCTCGACTCCACGAAACTATCTCATTTGTGTCATTATCTTCCACCAAGTCGTAGGTTTTGCTCAGAAATGGTGGGGGCCCATTGTCATGAAGCCCCTCAATTGGTTGAGGATTTTCTGCTACATCTGAATACATTTAGTTTGGGCATACAGCTGCAAAAAATTTCGAAGAAGAGAGGGTTTTCTCTTTTCTTTGGGAGATTTGGAAAAGAAGATGCGGCATACAGCTGCAAAAAAATTCGAAGAACAGAGGGTTTTCTCTTTTCTTGGGAGATTTGGAAAAGAAGATGCGAGAAAAGAAAAAAGAAAAAAAAAAAAAAAATAATAATAATAATAATAATAATAATAATAATAATAATAATATAATAATAATAATAATAATAATAATAATAATAATAATAATAATAATAATAATAATAATAATAATAATAATAATAATAATAATAATAATAATAATAATACACTGCGAGAGTGATGAGGCGTTTGTTGATAGAGGGACATGAGAAAATATTTTTTTATAGGTTGCGGAAGAAATTTATTGCAATCATAATGTTGGGTTTTGAGGAGGTGTAAAGTTGATGATGGAAGAGGAAAGTGGACATTAGTCTTCAAAGATATTCCATTATTTTTCATTTTTTTAATTTTAATGAGTAACACAATTCATATTTGCTTTATTTTTATCCTATCACTTCAAAAAAAAAAAGAGTGTGATTTATCAATGATTTACTAACGGTGGACAATCCATATATTTTCCATCGAAAACAAGATTTACCTGCGGAAAGTAGAAATTACTGATGGAAATTTTCGTTCGGTGAAAATTTTCTTTTAGTGTATATCGAAGATTTGAGTCTCTTTAGATATGTATATAAACGGTAACTCAAAAAAATTATGGTAAAAAAAATGTACATTAACGAATGAACACGCACACGAACATAAGCATATTTATTTTATTCATATATTAGGATGAATTTGAACTAATTAAGACAAATAAAGTAGGAGTATAATAAAGTAGATTCAGCGTGATGGATTTGAATTAAAATGTGCAATCACGAATCCTCCATGTACAAAATGATCTTTCGCGTCGGCTTAGCGGAAAAGTTATTTATTTATTTTATCATACATGTTTTTCTCTAAAATAATATTTCATGTTTTTTTACAATTTTAAAATGCATGCTTTGGCTGTTGACCAGTAAAAATATACTACTATAATATTCTTTTATCGTAGATGTCGTCGGCTTATATAAATGCGTTGAGTAACATTACCTATACGGCAATATACATAATATAGTTATATAGTATATTACTAATAATGAATGTATAGTGTAAGTTTTTATATAATAATATTACATTAAATATATATATAGTGTTTTGTGATATGCAAAAAATATTTACTACTACTATATTAGATTTATGTAATAGTACGTCGTATGAATATAATCTTGCAAGATTTGTTTGGATTTATTGCCTAACAAAAGGAGGTATAAAGTATAAACGATATTGAGTTGGCCTTTATTTTTAAATTATTAATTTAAATCATGAAACACATTCTTCCACGTCTTGAGATTAACTTGTGGACATCTGTGCATAGCAAGTGGGACAATCTTGATTATAAAATGTATTTCTAGGGTGCCCTATTATTTCTTATTATTTTAATTTCTGGTCAACCACCTCCATTTCTTTAGATACATCATACAAGTAAATGCTTGTGACATATAGTATCATAAAAAATAATCATTATAAAGCACTACAGTGGAGCATATGTAGACGAGGTAATTTTTTGTTAAGAACAACTCTCACTAAGGAAAAAATTTTAGCTGACTTAGTTTGGAGTACTAGTAATATTTAAGTTGGGCCTCATTGATGATCAACCAAATATTATAGTACTGCAGTATTTCATAGCAAATCAAATTTTCTTAATCAGATATAGACATATTTTTCACCATTAATCTAAACCTGATGTTTTATCTCTTCAAATTCCCTTTTGCAGCTACAATCATGGCATCAACAAACATGATGGGTGCACACATTCAAAATGGTGAATGCAAGTCTACTGACAAATCTCGCATGTGCATATCAGGTCAGGTCGTAATCGCGTCAACACAATAATAGACACGACACGTATAATTTGTGTTAGTCCACATCAAAAAGCGACCTTCATAAACCACAAACTGATTCACTTAAATAAATACTAGGATACACATAGCATGCCATATGATGTAGTATAACGTTTCATTTTATAGATGTTGCAAAACACACATAACCATTGTTCAAAAGCAGCATTCATATCCTATGTAGGATCATCCACTCAGAGCATTCATCTTCTTACAAACTTTACCTCAGAATACATACCCCATTATTTCAAGCTCATTTATATCACACAAAAGCGATGGCAGAGTAACCACACATTCTCAAAGATTCAGACAGTTTGGGGAGAGAGGTTTTAAGCTGCTGCAGCATCAACTGCTGGACCACCGCCCGCCTTGTTCACAAAGTTATCAACATATTCTTTCCTGCACATAAAAGATTTGGTATTGCTTATATGTGGTACAAATGGTTAGATCTGTACAACCCTTTATGATGGGCGGTTATAGGAAAAAGGCGCACCTTGCAGGGAGATGATCGTGAGGGCGATTGAAAGGAGTCCATACAGGGTCACCAACAAATAGCCTCATTGCCTGCATACGCAGATTTTACATTCAAGGGATGGGTGCCAGTCAGTACTAGACAAATGCACAATATTTATAGTGATAAAAATTTAAACAAGAAAGGGAGAACGTGACTGTTATTCTGAACCTACCTTGATATAATTGTCTGAATCAAGAGTAAAGCGGTGATAAATTCCAGCTGGAAGGACAATCATTGCCCCCTTCTTTACCCAGATGCGTATCCAAGCTTCATCGCGATCGCGCACATCAAAATAACCTTCATGACCAAGAAACTTTCTATTAGGCACTAGGGTAATCTAATAAAATAGAGTATACACCAGATGGAGTCGATCGTAAAACTTACCGCTTCCAGCAACACAATAGCGGATCTCCTCATCAGTGTGGAGATGTTCTTCATAAAAGTTCTTGATTTTCTCTTCATAATTTGGCAGCTTTTCTGGGCAAACTTCACAAAAATCCTAAGCAAATTGAATTCTGTTATGCTAATGTTGAAAATGAGAAGTAACATACTATGTAAGACATGACTATGAAACTAAAGATACCATATAAGAATATCCACGGTCTTCACGAATTTTCTTCAACTTTGGGTCAGTTTCATAATTATCAGCATCGAGCCTCCAGCTAAGCACTCCTAGCTCTGAAAATGACAAGGAAACTATCTTAGAAGCTGAAAAAATGAGAAAACAGGTAACATAGAATGCATGGTGTACAGACTAAGCTAAAAAATTATACTGTAACTGTGAAACCTACTCGATAAGCTAGGTAGGACAGATTAGAAGGCATGGTTTTAGATGAGCTCTGTGAGACGATGTTTTTCCATACATGGTAGCTATTAAACCTACTTACAACTGAAAGAATGGTTGAACATCTAATTATAGAGTGGGAAATGCAAAGACTGAGTACCATCAAGTTTCTCAAATGACACAAATTCCTGTGGATCTCTGTGATGGGGAAGCCTCTGGTCTGCATCACTGTCATCCATGTACCATGCCTGAATAACCTCCTCCCTCGGATCCTGTATCAAATATATGTTTAGGAGGGTGAGCATACTTGGAGTGACTTATAAATTTTTACTCTTTCGATATTCACATAGTCTACTTATGGAGAGGAGAAATGAAATAGCAATGGAAAGAAGATAACCAATCACAATATTGAATTACCGAAACAAACGACCAGTTAATCAACAAGTCAAAGCAAGCCAGGAAAATAATGTACTACTAATAAAGACATGAAGTTGAAATAAAGTTTTGGATCAACAAAATTTGTGTGGGACATAGCTAAAACAGAACTTTTTTATATAGATGTATGCAAAACATTAGAGAGACAAACTAAGTGAATTATTCTTTCACTACGCAGTAACTGTATGTAAAAACCGAATATGTTTAAGCATTACATCAAAAACTATTTAGGATATGCTGTTCTCATTGCACCACAATTTTATATAATCCAGTGAAAAAAAGAACATGTTTGCACAGACAGACTGAACTATAGGTCTAATTCCTCTGTTCTTTGCACCGATTCGAATTTCAAGCATATGCATTTGCTTGGCCTCCCGTAGGACCAAGCTAACAACATAAGCGTTACCGGGAACAGCCCTCAAATCAGGGATTGGAGATAGCATTTTTACACAGTTGTACTACGGGGTACCATTTTTATATAACAACCAGTTTCACTTGATTACGACAGTTTCTTGAAAAAACACAGTTCCAACTTTAAATCCACCAACTGGTTGCTTCTCTCACCAATTATTAAATTATAGTTCAAGGTCATATTTTGATAAGCAACAAAAGAAATATAAGCTTGAGATACTATCAAAGTTCAGCTTCCAAAATAATCCAACACAATATATGATCATACATCATAATTGAAGTTTGAGAAGCAAACCAAAAAAATGTACAATAAAAAAAAGAAGAGATCAGGGATAACACAGAACACTTGATCGAGACTTATGGAGTACTTAATTAGATCCTCCTACTACCCGCCCGAGAACTTATACAACCAACTACAATCTGATAGCATCGACTAGAAAAACAGAAAAAAGAGGCCTTATCATCATCTGAGCAAAATAAAAATGCAATTTTACATAATTAAGTATCGATATCAAGCACATCATCCCAATATCACAGCTTTTCAAAGAAGAAAAGTTAAAATTAAAGAAATTTCTTACCTTGCTTTCAGAACCCATTCTCTCTCGCTCGCTTGCTCTCACCCAAACCCTTTCAGCGAAGGAATTCAGCTTTTTTAAGAAAACGCCTAAATTGGAAATTTGTCTTAATTGTGGAATGTCGAATGGGAATTTATATTGAAATCACTCTTGTAAGAACTAAAATATCCCTCGGGTGATAACATTTCTGTGTAGAGGTTAATTGAACGACGGAAAGTCGCTGTGAGCATTTTGGTCATTTTAAGAAGGGCGATCAAATTTGATTACGAAAGATGATAGGATTTTTCATTGAATTTCCGATTATTCCATTTGATTTTTCAATGGTCCAGTAATTTTCTTTAGGAAATATTTCCGCATTTATATTCAAATGCGGAAACAAAGTTCAAAACTTTAATTTCAAAGCTGATTTCGTATATTTTGTTGTGCTTAACTTGTAAATTATTCGTTCCTAAATTAACAAGTTATTATTCGTTTCAAACAGCCGAGCTTATTTTCTCCAACTATTCTTTATTCAAAGATTTTATCTCACCGAATTTTTATTTTCAAATATACTATATCTCATTTTTCACATTAAACATTCATTCCCAATATTGATTCAACTGCCCCATTTATATACTCTCTTTCATTTCTTTGTATGGTCATATGAAAGTTATTTCATAAACTTTTATCATGTATTTGTTCAAGTAATCAATAGAATATCATATTGCACGATGGGTTAGCCGAAAATCCAATGAACAAAGATAAGGGCCAAAAAATAAAAGATCAATTATCGTGAATAAAAAATACTCCTATTATCCCAAAAATGAATAGTTTGCCCCAGATTGAGTGTGTAAACCCGATTCACACATGTATATGCACAATTTAACTATAATATGAGCACACTATAAAGTCATATTCGGATAACTATAGTAATAATATGAACACGTTATAAAATCATATTTGGTTAACTATAGTAATAATATGAACACGTTATAAAATCATATTTGGTTAACTATAGTAACTATATAATCGAACATTCACTACAAAAAAAGCGCTTATTAGTGAGGGATTAGTGACGGACTCACTCATTAGTGACAGATAAGTGACGGTTGTTGTAGTCAATTTTTTCCGTCACCTTTAGTGAGCATTTTTGTACTTATATTTATATAAAAATGTTCACTAAATCATCAATTTTTAATTTTTATATCAAAATATATTCAAGCCCTCTAGCTCAAGTGGTTGAGGAGGGAGGCAAGGTTCGACCCCTGGGAGGCACATCTTGGGGATTAATTTCCCCTGGGGCTTATGGATTCACTGGCCTGAACCCAGGCATCGGGGGAGTGATCTGGACCCAGGTATCGGGGGAGGCTGGTGGCCTGGACCCGTGCCAGGGGAAGGAAAAAGTTGGACCCGACCCGTGGATTCACTGGCCTGAACCCAGGTATCGGGGGAGGCTGGTGGCCTGGACCCGTGCCAGGGGAAGGAAAAAGTTGGACCCGACACGTGCCAGGGGAAGGAAAAAGTTGGACCCTTGCTAGGGGGAAGGTAGAGGTGGACCCGTTGGTTCCCACCCTTGGCAACGAAGCGCAGCTCGGTGGTAAGACGCTTCGGAGGTCCGAGTCACTTCGGGGGTAGAAAAAAAAAATTATATCCAAATATTCCGTCACGAATTATTTTTAGTTTTCAATTTTTAACTTTATTTTAATTTAGGGTTTGAGGCATTTTGACTTGGATTGAAAAAAAAATTACCTCTGCGGCGCTGCTTCCGCCAATTTTTCCTCTTTGGCGCCACTTCCTGTGCCCCCGCTGCCCCGCTACGGCTACTTCTTCCTCTCCATCGCTCGACCTCTTCAATCCGTCCAAAGTTAGAAACTTCTCTTGGAAATCTAGGTACTGATTTCTTCATCTGCGATTTGTTTCGTTTGAATGAATAGTCACACTCCGTCGCCAGTAAAATCAGCTATTGCATGTGTAGTGTTTATAATTAAATCGAGTTTGCAAATCGAAATGAATGTAGACATCTATAAATCGTGTCAAAAACAAAATTGAGATGGATTTTGTTTTGGGAGGTAGCTGCTCCAATTCTCAAACAAAAATGTGGACGCCTCTGGATTTGATAGGTAGCCGCCATCCAATTCTCAAGCATGATAATTATATAAGTTATGTGCATCTAGAACAAACTATTTTGTTTTGGCCAGCACTCACCATCAATTTCAATTTGCTTTGATGGAAATTAGTTTAATAGTAGCTCCATTAATTTAAAAGGATTTTTAGTGGAAATCAAATCTATTATAGTACCTTTTTTGATAGGATATTCCTCTAAAAAAGGATCGTTAAGAGTTTCAATATCTATATAGCGAGTCTTTGAATTATTTATAGAGATAAATTGTCTCATTCAAACAATCATTTTTCTCTACCTTCACAAAATGGTAAGAAAAAAAAATGTTCATACATCAACTGCAAAGAATATAATGGATGTTAATTTGGAATGGAGAGAAATGTCACTGCTCTGTCTGCTCATGTTCATTTTTAGGGAATTCAGTCGGATGCAATATGCATTTCATTTCTTTTGCTTACCCCAAATTTCCGTTTATGCACTTGTTCGTTTATGCATTTGATTCCTACATAAGGAAAATTTCATTTCTTCTTGGATCATTATGTTGAAAATGTGAGATTCAATTACCCATGAATAAGTTGTTTGAAATGTGGCAGAATTTGGAGCAAAACATAGTGTTGAGGAAATTCTAGAACAGAGTTGCAAGGAGATCAATACCTTGTCTCACTCTTCGCAGCTGACGAGTAAGACTTCCTTTTGTCTTAACTTTGTCTTGTTTTATGTCATAATCTATTATTCTGCATAATGGTAAATGTGTGTCTATTGCTCCTTTGAGGCCACTCACCCGAAAAACATGTAATAAACTGATATAATAGCCTTTAAAGAGAATGTCCATATTTAGAGAAACTCCTTTACCTTTACCTTTTCCTTTTTATTATTTTATTTTTAGTTAAATTCTTTCTGACTTTCTGTCAACATTATTTAATCTGCAAATACGAAGGGTATAATAGTCTTTAAATGAGATGGCATTTTCACATTTTTTATAATATTATTGCTTAAAATTAACCTTACATTTTTCAACAAATATGCTTAAATTTGAATAATAGTCTCATGGCCTTTTGAAGGAGGTTTTCTTTGTTTGATTAAGACAGAGAACGGATATGAATTTGTCAGCATGAATAAAGTTCATGGATTGGGGGTACTAGGTGCAATGTTGTATAGCTAATAAACTTATTAGGGTTAAGGTCTTCGATTTTCATTAATGTGATCTTTGATCACAAGTTTATGTCATCAACCTTTTATTCACTGGAAGTCTTATAAGATCAAAACCATTTGTTGGTGGAAAAAGAGTGGTGTGAAGGTATGGTTTGCACTTGCAGCATACTTTGTTCATTTGCAGTAAGTATGCAGCAATAGGAACCACGAATAAAGAGTTCTCCAACCTTAGCAAAGTACTTCATTAAGCCTACCCTACTATTTCAGTTCTCTTTTAAAATGCTTTTAAATTTTTTCCATTGTTTCTACATTACTTCATATACACTTGGCGTCAAGATTGTTTTCAGTAATATCCTAATAATTCTTTTTTTTACAGAAGGGATTTTCATGTCCGGATGATTGGGAGCATGAGGTGAAGAAAATGTGGGCTGAAAAAGCTGCAAAAATATACTCGAGTTTTATTAGTACCTTGAAGAAGATGTACACAAACGGTAAATCCCGACCCATTTACGTACCTCAGGAGATGTGGAGTGGATTGATTGACCTCTGGAAAGTTGAAAATGTTATCAAGAAGTCTGAAGCGGCAAAGAAGGCAAGAATGTCTGAACCAGATGGACGTACCTGGCACTAGAATAAGCAAGCAACGAGGAGGGTCATTGTCTGTCAATGAGAGATCTATGCAAAAGGTTAGTGTTATACATTTATATATGATCAAGAAATGGTATAGTTCAATTTTTTCCCTTTAAAATGGTAGTAGTAGTTAAGGTCAAATAAACTAGTAATTATCTGCTAATAAGGGATAGAATTCTAATTTTATCTAATGTTGAAGTGCTTTAAGTTTCAATCCTAAAAACAAATGCTGACTTTGTGTAAGTTGAACTGAAAGAGTTTTTTTTCCCTTCTGATTATGTTTCAAATTCTTAGATATGTTGTACAGAACAGATACTACATCCCAATGGCATGAGCTGTAATAAGTGTGTACTGGGTGTAATATAAAAATTTTGAGATTTGCTGAATTTGGGAATGATTAATTGTTTCATGACAAGCCGTGGTTTAGGTTTTTGATAGAGTCTTAAGTTAGCAACGGCTTAAAATTATCTCTAATGATGATTCCTGCAATTGTTAATTGCTAATTGCTGATATTTGGATAAATAGCCTGCCGAAAAGGGAGTCTCGATGATGGATTGTGTGCATGACTGGTTTCAAGAGATACACTCGTTCAAGGATGGTCGGCATACATACAAGAAAGCTGCAGATGTTGATGTAAGCAAGTTCAACTTAAATAAATATGCATTTGTAGGCAAGTTATACATAGCTAACTTAAATAAATATGTATTTGTTTGTGGCAGCTTAAAAAGCCTTGTGCGTGGCAGCTCAGCAGGAACTCCAGGAATTAATGGTCATGCCTCGACCGGCTTAGATCCTTCAGTTCGAGCCGAGAGGAATTGCGTCAAGAATTGCGGAAAGAATTACGACAAGAGGTGCAAGAGATGGTGAAGGAGATCATGATGACGCCGCACAAGTCCAGCCACATTTCTGATTCAGCAAGTATATGATTGACACATATCACAAACTTGATATGATGTACTGTACTTCTTTTGAACAGCATACTACCTATTATACTTCTATTGTCTTAACTACTTTTATCCCCAGTCATCACAATTTTTGGATTTAATGTTTATATAATAGATTTAATGTTTATTTAGTAGATTTTATGTTTGCTAGTTATTGATTTGATGTTTATTTGAATATTCAGGTAAAATAATGATTAAAATAGAAAAGAAATTGATCCAGCAGATTAGTGACGGATATAAGGGTAGTAGTCCGTCCCTAACACAGACTTCCAAGCACAGTCCCCAATAAGGTTTGTGACGGAATATTCTGTTAGCGATGTTGTCGGTAAATGTAGGGACGGTCAAATCCGTCACTAAAACAAGCTTTTTAATTACAGCTTCTATCCGACCACCGTATTCGCTGATTCGCGACGGTATAATCCGTCACTAAATGGTAAGTTTTTTGTAGTGATTGGAGTATAGTTCATTAAGCCTCATGTTACAAGCAATGGCAATTCAGAATTTAAGGTTTCGACTACGGCAAATAATTACATGAACTTAGAGCCTCAAAATCGAACCCGAAGAGGCAACGCAACGACGAAAGTGTATGAGCTATCGACTGTAGATAGTAGTTACTACAAGATGGTGAGCCCTCAAGAAACTTGAAGTGGCATTCCAAGTGTGGAGTTGATGTATCCCTTCCTTGCCGGATGCTCCTCCTGTGGTCTATTGAAGGCTGTCCACACCGGCTCTCCCACAAACAATCTCATCAACTATAATCAATTTTAATTAGTACATATACCATAATTCTTTATTTTTTTTCACTTTGATAACCATTTTACTAATTTGGTGTCACATACCTTGATATAGTTGTGAGTGTCAAGGGTGAAACGGTGGTAAATCCCAGCCGGCAAAACGATGAGATCACCAGCCTTGATCAAGATGCGAATCCAACGGTAATCCTTGTCCCTCACATCAAAGTAGCCACTCCCTTTCAGACAATAACGAATCTCCTCATCACCATGGATGTGCTCAGTGTAAAACCTCTTCAGCTTCTCATCATAATTCTCCACTTTCTCAGGGCACAAGTCAAGCATGTCCTTCACCAAATTAAATAACTCATGTTAACGGATCCAGTAAACGAAACTCGTGGGTTCGGACACAATGCTAAGGAAATTACCATATAACTATATCCTCTGTCTTGTCGGATCTTGTTCAAATCCGGGTCGTTCTCATACTTATTCGGATCCAAATTCCAGTAGAGAACTCCAAGATCCGCTAACTGATCCAATGAAACATATTCGGGTGGGTTCTTGTGATGTGGGAGCCTTTGATCTTCATCATTTTCTTGCATAAACCATGCCTATACATACATACCACCATAATTAATATTCTAATATCTCAAACAAAATAAAATGGGTTTTATTCCAAAACATACATACCTCAATCGCCATGGAAGTCGATGTAATTTCAAAATAGAATTTAGGTCAAGGTTTGGTGAGGAGGAAAGTAAATTCACAATTGTTTGGATTTTATTTGAGGGAATTTGCTTGGTATTTTGCCATGTGGGGGATTATTGTCCATTGTATTTTGGTGGTAATGATTTATTTAACCTTTTCTGATGCTTCAAAAAAATCCATAGATTATTATGAGAATCAAAGTTCTAGAGCAAGGTGCAAAAGGACAACCATTCTAAATCTTCTAGAACTATACACGTGGAAACCAAAAGCCCACAATTGAATTTAAGCCCAATAATAAGCCCACAATTGAATTATGGCACTGAATATTGATACAATTGTTAGAGCAAAACATGAAATTGCACTATACAATTGTAATGATCATAGTCTTGCTAGCGTTAATATGTCACATTTATCGAACTATGTAGATCTCATAAAATTCTTAAATTTGAATACCTTTTTTAACTATACATTTGGCAATTTCGGCTGTCCTGCATTCATACAATTTAGGATCATGTTTTTGGCCATCATACCACAGGCCTAAATATAGCAGCTGGTGAAAAATCAATACCACTCATCTGTCACATCTATTAAATTACTACTATGAATTCAATGAATTTTGATACTTTTCAAATAGAGTTAATAACATTTTTGGCACGTAAATTTTGGCATAAAATATCAAATGTGGCCTCTATATTTAAAATTATATCTCCACACAATTCTATACTTTGATGAAACAATGCAAAAATGATGTTTGCATTTTTTTAATCCTTTTTAGTCTAAAATACCTCAATGAAGCCATTCATATTTAGCCTTGTTATAATTAGAAATCAACACGTGCTATGGATACAATTCATATGAAGTGATTAATTTTCCGCCTTCTCATAGTTAGAAAATAGCACGTGGATGCGACTAAGTTAGACCAAACATTATATCAATTAAAAAATAGCACGAGGATGCGGCTAATTTATAGCGACTTCTCTTATTACAGCACTACATCAACAGTTTAATTTCTTTAAATTAAACATTACTGCATGAGAAGATCAATAGTACTAAATTTCATATATGCTTTAATTATCAATATAGATTCAATTCATCAAAATTAAAAATAAAAATGTCAAAAAAACACCATGGGTAAAAAACAAATACTCCAACTTAAAAGAAATGTGATAATTAATAGAGTAAAGGCCCAATTTGATCCTTAACATATTGCGATTTATTGATTTTGGTCTAAAATATTATCTTTTGAATTATTCGGTCCCTCACAAATAAAAACGAGTCACATTTGGTCCGAATTTTACCGAACCGTTAAAAGTTAACGGTCAACGAATCTTAATTCGATTTTGACCGCATCTCCGCCGTCTGGCTTGTCGGCACCGAGCTCCTCCGCACCAGCACCCCCGAGCCCACCCCTCACGGAATCTCCTGGACCTTCCGCAAAGACATCACCCGCTACTCCTCCATCCTCACCTTCACAACAATCAATTCCAGATCATTCTATAGCTATTGCATAACACAAATTAACCAACAATTCATAACTAAAATGGTGAAGTCAACAAATTTTCAATAAACCCTAATTGGTGATTGGTGAACATAAAGTATTTGGGGGAAATGATTGTTTACCGACGTATTCACAGATAAATCTTCCGGCGGTGATCAGCTCCGCCGCATAGAGGCATCAGCCCTTTTTCTCGTGTTTTACAATCTTCAACCTCAAATTGACCCCGCACCGAGTCGCCTTGTTGCCGCACAGAGAGTCACACTTGCAACTCGGTCCGCATTCTAGATTCAAGCAGGGGCAAAAATCATCGCCGCCGCAGCCTTTTGTGCAGTCGCAACCGGTGGCGCCATCGAAGCCCCATGGCTGGCGGAAGTGGGTGGTAGTGTGGAGGGTCTGAGATGGAGTGTAGAGAAAGTAGGAGTAGGTGTGGGGGTCGCCGGGGATGGGGTTGTGGAAAGGGATGGGAAGCTTCTCAAAACCTCTGGAAGCGTCAAAGGTTTTGCGGGAAGTTACGTTGGTGGAGAGGTGGTGCAAGGTTTTGCAGGTTGAGGAGATGGAGACTAGCTCGGTGGGATTGAGGTAAGGAATGACGATGGGGGCGCATTGGAAGAATGGTTCGTCGGTTTGATAGTAGTTGATTTTCCGACAATGTGGTTCCTCCGGTGTAGAATTGGGCAGAGGTCCAACCGTCCGAATTCGTAGAATTGGGAGGAGACCTAGAATTCGGTGTCGGCGAGCCAGACGGCGGAGATGCGGTCAAAAATCGAATTAAGATTCGTTGACCGTTAACTTTTAACGGTTCTGTTAAATTCAGATCAAATGTGACTCGTTTTTATTTGTGAGAGATCGAATAATTCAAAAGATAATGTTTTGGATCAAAATTAATAAATCGCAATATGTTAAGAATCAAATTGGACCGCCTTTATGGCATTGTGAATATAGCCTTGAAAAAGTTGCAGGCACAGAGAGACTGAGAAAGAAGAGAGTGAAAAATCCAATTTTACGTCTGCAAAATATGAGCGACGCACACGAGCAGCATTAAATCCTCACTGCAGTTTGCTCAGTCACAGACCACTCTCACTGCAGCATTATAGATACGACATCAACAACTATTATTAAATGCACAATTTTTTTATATTTATTTTCACCACCAAAACATATCGTTATTTTCAACTTATTTATTGCGGCTCGTAATTATATTAATTTGATTTTATCGTTTTTAGAAATACATTTTTCTAAACACGATAAAACATACTTCCTCCGTCCCACGTTACTTGAGACGTTTCTTTTCGTCACGGGATTTAAGAAAGTTGTATTTAGTGAGTTAAATAAAGTAGAAAAGAGAGTAAAGTGAGAGAGAAGAGAGAGAGTAAAGTAAAAGAAAGAATAAAGTAAGTGTGATTAGATGTTTTGTTTTTAGCTTAAAAGAGAAATGACTCAAGTAATTTGGGACAACCCAAAATGGAATACGACTCAAGTAACTTGGGACGCAGGGAGTAGTATTTAAACTTTATTTTGAAGTAGGAGTATAATTTTGCACGGTGGCTATTTTGGTCAAGTAATGCTGACAAAGTTAGACTTCTGAAAAAGGAAAAGCTGACAAAATAAGAGGTGGGAGTATAAAGCTGTGTATGATTTATCTCTCTATTTCGATTAATATATTAATTCTCGATGTAGTTTAATTTAATAACTTGAAATTCAAACTTACTTATATATCTCATTCATTACTACTGTGATCTGTGTAATAATGTAAACTATCAATGGGTTCATATTATAAGTTGAAGGGTTCATTAATCGGTCATTTAATTACACATATTTAAAAAGTTGAAGATTTTGGGTTATTTTAAGCTATATGAAAATTGACTCATTAATCCATATCGAATAGCTTCTAAATACAAATAGGATTGGACTGGGATTATGCAATCAGCCCAATTAAATATACACAATAATAACCTACCCTTTGATTTTTAATCATATTTCGTAAACATCAAATAAAATAAATACTGTTATTTTTTATCTTAATTATATTTATGGCTTATCTTAAAAGTATATCTTAACATTAACGTTGCAAACGAGCTCTAATATTTTTTCAAACATAAGGAATAAAATTATTCCACAAAATTTTTCTCATTAACAAAAATGAAGAAATTCACTAAAAAATTGTATATAAGATTAATACTCTCATAGTTTAGCTATAACTAATTTGATCAATTTCAAATTTTAACTCTACAATTCGAACATATCACATCTGATTTCCTTATTTATAAAAAGTAAGATGCATGTAATATATAAAAGCATTATTGTAAAGTATATCCAGTAAATGTTTCTAATTTCTTTTGACTATATTCGTTTTTTCATAAAGATACAAGAAGAATAGAAGTGACAAATCAATTATATGTTCCTTTTGATATATATATATATAGATGTATTCATTTCCTTTTTGTATCTTTTGTTCTTTGTTCTTTTTAATCTCAGCCCCACGATTTTATCATCTGACGGTTAGATTGGTGTCACGTGTCATTTAATAATGCAGATTTTCAGTTGAATAATGCACATCGACTAATAATGCACCATTATTGAGTAATAATACAGATTTTCAGTTGAATAATGCACACCGACTAATAATGCACCATTATAGTGTAATAATGCAGATCATCTGGACCGTTGATGAATGAGATCTAACAGCCCATATTAAGAAGAATAAAGGATCTAAGGAATGAATAGGAGAATAACGCTCTAATATATATATATTAAGATGTTTTTTTATAATATATGTATTTTAATTATATTCTCTTTTGGTCAGTAAGAACAATATTTTATTCAATGTTGCTATGGTCCCATGGATGTGACGTTTTTACTAGTAAAAATCGACCCTATTTACCATTCCTATTTTTCTTTTTTCATTCTCTATTTTTTTTATTTAATTTAAATATTCTTCTCACTTAAATCGGTACATTTCTTGTTCGTTACAATATTTTATGCAGCATTGTTAAGCTTTTTTCTAACTGAAGAGATTATATGACTGTAAACATAATTAGCTATAAGAGGGAAGGGATGTTGCGAGAGTAAGATTTTGTGTGAAAAAAAGTGATTTATGAATTGTTCTCGTTTTAAAAATGTGAGAGCCAGCAATAGTTATACACTCGTTGTAGATCACATTAGTAATTGTTCATGCGATATATATACCATAATTATATTATTTCACAGATTGCTATTGGTATCATTGCTCCTTTTAGCTTCAAGAAAATTATCACAAACATTAAATCAAGCTTTGATTACTATGTTTTAGCAAAATTAATTACTTGCGTTAATAATATTTTTTAGTATAACAGAAATATTAATACTATAATCCAAAAGGAAATCAATTCAATAACTAGTATTTAATAATATATGTACACATACCCGACATATAAGTAATAAACATGTTATTGACTGTCATAATATAATTGCCTCGATTCCTGAATAGACCGAAAACTGGAAACATGTTTCTTCACGTGATTACCATCCCATTCTAATCATCTCTGACATGCTTTTTTTATGTACTCCTATTTAATTTTATAAGAACAATAGTAATAAATAAATAAGATATTACTCTCTCCGTCCTCCATTAATTGCCCACTTTGATTTCGGCATGGGTTTTAGGAAATGTAAAAGAAAGTGAGTTGAAAAAGTAAGTGAAATAAGAGTTCCATTTTTATATACTATTATTAGTTTTATAATAAAATGTGGGTTGAATGAGTTAGTGTAATATACTATAAATTAAGTAAAATGGTAGTACTAGTAAATAATAAAAGGGTAGCTGTGTATTTTGATGTAAGTGTTTTTATGTTGGTTGCAGATGGTTTGAGATAAGCATGTAGGTAGTAAGTATTTAAGATTTAAAGTGTTTTTGTGTATACTTGGCTTAGAGCATTTCTAAATATTTACATTAAACTAAAACCTATTTTAATGTAAATATCACATTGAATGTGATTTTACTCCGATCATTTATACTAACTTCAACTTAAAAGATTATTCTTTATATTATGCATTTTTTACTTACAAAATTTGAAAAAAGTTTTTGATTTTGTTTTAGTGTAAATCTAAAAGTAGGTAATTTTTTCTCAAAAACCAAAATAGAATTAGTTTTAGAGTATCATTGGAGCTAATTGTCTACCTCATTTTAGATTTTAGTGTATCATTAAAGATGGTCATAGTACTATGTCAAAATGAAATATAACATAATTCAAAGAGACAAAGTGATTAATTGATTAAAATTAGAACTTTCCTATAAAACTACTCCATTTGTACACATAAAGTTAATTTATGACACGATGCCTGATTTCTGAATTAAATATAGAAAATGTTGTACATCTCAGCGTAAGACGGGTTGAACCTATTATATATATATATATGGATGCTAATTTTTTAAATTGCTAACTTGTTAACTCATCAATATAATGTATTAAAAATATCAACACGATCATATTAAAATGTCAACACATATTTGTGTTGATATTTTAATAAATTATTTAATGTCAACACAATGTATTAAAATATCAACTTAAGTTTATGTTGACATTTCATCATTATCATATTGACATTTTTAATACACTACGTTGATGAGTTAGCACGGTAGCAACTTAAGAAAAGTTAGCAACAGATCACACCCATTATATATAAATGTCTAATTATGGTTGCGATTAATATTTATTGATCCAAACTGAGGTTTATTGATCTTATCAGTTAATTTAGTAATTTTGATAAATAATCATCAATAGTAATTAAAATTTGGGTCACTCTATATATCTTCTATAAGATTATAAAAATGGAAGAGAAATATTACCCACACATCTAAATAAAATTACGAAATAGGAGTACTAGTTTTTAGTCAACATGGAAAAAAATATTGTTTCGTCCTTGTCAATGTATATAACAAAAATCTATATTTTAAATTGTTTAAATAGACGATCGCGGATCATGTGGGACAAGAATTATGAATTTTAACACGCCTCCTCACGTGTAGGCCGAAATGACACATCGGACTTCCATGGCAAGAGAAGAGATAAAGAGATATAATTCGTCATCAACTTGGACCCGCTCTTATACCATATTAGAAATTGATCACTCACCCCTTAAAAGGCCTCATAAGGGGGAGAGTTATACACACTTATATAGATTAGATGAGATCTTCACCAAGTCGATGTGGGACAGAATTTAGATAATTTAACACACATTGCCATATGTGGTAGGGCAGGGATTGATTATTAACAAAGAGACCTACGTTAATCTTATCATATAATAATGTAACATCACTTTCATTAGACCTCTAATTTCTAGCTATATGTATTACGCAAAGAATAGAATCGATAGTAACGATTAATTACTCCAATATATTTTTATGCCTAAATGTGCTCTTATTTTCAAACCTTTTTCAATTTCCAAAATAGTCGCACAATTATTCCAAATCCGATTTAATATATATAAAAATTACTAATAAATTTCAAAAAATGAAATTCTTATTAATAGATTCAAAAAAGATATGTGTTGCCAATACCATAGACGACTAATTTTTTAAGAAGTTACATCATATGTACTATTTCTCCCCTATAACATGACTCGCAAAAACATGACACCGTCATATCTTTCAAATATTATTTCTTCCTATGTTTATTTTCATTCACTTTTTCCTTTCATACATGAGTTCTATTTAAAAAAAGGAGAAGGTTGCAATATCCATACCATACCTATTCACACACAGACACAGTCATGTTACTCCAATGAATGTAGTAAAATGTCTGTTTGACTTGGACTTACTCGCACGCAACGCTCTCTCATTTCATTTCACCAATAATACATTTCTTTTTTTTCCCCTTATTATAGTACTAATATTATTCCCACTCTCACTCCCAATAATTCTTCCTCTTCACTCAAACCCGCTACACCACCGCCACAAACTCCGGCGATGGCAGTGCTCCGCCGCCGCCGCCGCCGCCGCCAGCTAGCCCTCTACTTCGCCACCCTTGCTCTTTTCGCCCTTCTCTCCTCCGCCTCAGCTCTCGGCTTCACCCCTCCTCGTCAATTAAGTAACTAAATTTATATGTATACTATTTTTCAGCAAATGATTTTTGTAAAAAAGTGGAGCTAATTTATTTAAATTTATCGAACGCAGCGGAGGTGGAGCGGCGGAGGCTGGGGGGGCCGGGGTCGTGGCCGCCGTCGTGCAGATCGAAATGCGGGAGGTGCACGCCGTGCAAGGCGGTGCACGTGCCGATTCAGCCGGGGATGAGTATGCCGTTGGAGTACTATCCAGAGGCATGGAGATGCAAGTGTGGAAATAAGCTCTTCATGCCTTAGTACTATTTTTCTTTTCTTTTTTTACTACTAAAACTTGATGTGTATATAAAAAAAAATAGAAGAGATGTTGAATGACTGATTGAATATGATGTTGGAATTTGGTCTGTCTAACAACAACCTGCATAGATTTTACCTCAATCTGTTGTTTAGTGGAGTATTTTTTTGAAGTTACTGAATTTGTTGCTTTTGTATTTTTTGCACTCTTTTTAGCAGCAGAGAAGAGTCTAGGGAATGTAATTTATGAGTTACGACTGTGAAAAAGGGAGCTTTAATTACATTTTTCTCTGCAAATATCTGTTTTTAATTTGTTTGAGTTTTTCTTTTTTAACTCTCTTTTGCTACATGATTTTGTAAGGTGTTATTGCAGTGATGAGATTTATGAGTAGCATTAATTCAGGATACCTTTTATGGGACAAAAGGAGTGATAGATGGACTACTTAAAAAAGAAACAAGAACAAGATACAATGAATTGCACTTCATTCGGGCCAGCCTACGGGCCTAAATAGGAAAATTTGGTCCGTCCAGCCCGAAACCAAAACTATCCTAAAATGAAATCAAACTTGTAGCAAGAGTGGGACAAATCTGATATATTTTGTTTTTGCAGTATAATATTATTGTGCAAAATTTAGAAAAGAGAAATCACTAGCGTTACAAAAGAATAAAAAATTAACTTGACATTGATGTAGTAATTGGCTCTTGAGAGTTCAGTTGTAAATTTGATTAGTCACTGTGCAAAATTTCATACTACCGTCTTCCTTCTTACCCTAACTAGAATTCATGGTTAATGCTCTTAAGAAACTAAGTAGAGATAGTAAAAGAAGTATACTACTTCCTCCGTTCCATAGTAATTGAGACGTTTTTTTCGGCACGGAGATTAAGAAAAATTGTGTTAGGTGAGTTAAGTAAAGGGAGAATAAAGTGGTAAATGAAAAAAGTAGAGAGATGGAGAGAGAAAAAAGTAAGAGCGAGTGAAGTAGGTGTGGAAAAATGTGTGGACTTTTATTAAAAAGGGATATGATGTTACGGACGTTCTCCGCTAGACCCGATTTTCAGACTTCCTCTCAATGCAGAAACGATCAAGCTCTTCGACGAGCTCGAAGAATTGAACAGATTGATGTTGAACGGACGTGTTCCGTGCGGCAGCAATAGACGAGAATCAAGAATAATCAAAGTTTGTTTCACAAGTTAGGTTTTTGGGAAAATATTTCATAGCAAGTAATGGATGAAATACCCTATTTTATACTAAGGACCCTAGGGTGGTTCGACGTATCCTATTCGATTCGGGAAAGAACCACAAAGAAAACCCGAACGGGGCTTATAAATCCGGCCCGACTCAATAAACAAAAATAATGTTTAAAGGAAATAAAAACGTATAAGGAAAGAAAAACAAAAAAGACTTGCTAACTAAAACAGACCCCATCATCCTAATTCTGGAACTTGCTCGGCGCCCGTAGCTTGTCCCGCGGCCTCAAGTTCCTCTTCGGGGCTGTCTCCCCTTTCTCCCTGTCACTCACCCTAGCTGCTGCATCGGGCTCTGGCTCTGCGTCGGGCTCTGGCTCTTGTTCGTGTGTTGGGGAGCTCTCTGGCTCCGGGAGTGATACTGGGGCAGGCTCCGGAAGTGATATCGGGACAGCCGTATCATATGACTCTATTACTATGGAACGTAACAAAATGACAAAATGACAAAATGACTATGGAACCGAGGAAGTATGTGGTATGGTTAAGGCTCAGTCTCTTCTTCCCCTTCCCCTTCCCCTTCAGCAGCTTGTTCAGGCTCGGTCTCTTCTTCTTCCCCCTCAGCAGCTTCCTCATTTGCTTCATCCACCTGAGACGGATGAGGTGGCAAAATCCTTGTGATGGTCTCTACAAGCTCTTTAGCCTTATCTTCCTTACGTGACTCGCATTCCTCGATGAGCTGGCGAAAGGAAAAATAAACAAAATGAACAAAATGAACAAGATATTGGACTTCAAAGACTGTCTGTTAGACCTTTACCAGTGGTAAGAAAGTATGATATTGGACTTTCTAAGACTGTCTATTAAAGAAGAGCCCAGCATAACAACACAACGACAGTCGGCACAAATTATTCAAACATTCTCTTGTTATATTCCAAAAGAAACTAACTCATAAAATTACCACAGGATGTCCCAATCCCCCATTATTGTTGTGGATGTTTTCTAGAGGTGAAGAACAAAAACGGACAGCCCAACTTCGTTTACATTTCCTCCATTTCTATTGAGAATTACTATATAAATCCGAATCCTGATATAGACTTACTGATGGCTCAAAATTGCACTTAAACACATCACTATCTAGTGATCAGGAATACAATTACAGAAAAGAATTTAACAGTTCACCAGCTTACCACTTGGTATTTGAATCTACAAGTTATCCTAACATTTGAATAGGATATGCTAAGCTGATTCAGTTTCAAGAGCCCCCCTGAATTTCATTTTACTGCTCATAAGTGAACATAACATTGTATGCACACAGGTGGGTATAACTCTACTTTACAAAATCCATCATCTTTTTTTTAGCAATACCCCTTTCTTGACGTAATAATTCCAGGTAATGATCATAAATGAAATACTCAAGACTACGGGCAAAACAAAGCACATGAAATCATAAATAATAATTCGGTGGAGCTAGCCAATGTGAATCTAAAGTTCAAGTGTGAACATCCATAACAAATCTCCAAACCGCTGATTCCCTCAAATTTAAACCGTGATAGATGCAAAATTTGCAATGGTGGTGTAACTGCGTCTATTGAAAACAGAGTAACCTAAACAACAACAGATACCAGATCATTGTAAACTAATTGGGGTAATGAATCTGAAATTAAATACTCCAGACTCCAGGTGACAAAGCATGTGAGATCATAAATAATAATTCCGTTTAGTTAGCCAATGTGAATTTAAAGTTCAAGTGTGTAAGGCATCAGAAACAAATTTCCAAACCACTGATTTCCCTCAAAATTAAACTGAGATAGATGCAAAATTCACAACAGCAGTGAACTGTATGTATTGAGAACAGGGTAGTGGTAACCTAAACAACAACAAACAGACAAGATACCAAATCATCTTAAACTCATTCAGAAATAACATCTTCATCTAGTATTTGAACCAAGGGTCACACTGATCAACCACTTGTTAGTGTAACATATGTGGACATACAACATTGATAAATATAATGATGTGGAAGGCTCTTTACACTAATAGATACAATCAATTTGAAAAGCAAATGTAGGAATGACAATTAAACAACACAACAAAACGTAAGGAACTTAATAACAAGAAATGATAGAGATTACCGGAAAAAGCTCAGGTTTATTTCTTGGTCTTATATTCACAATATTAAGAATCTCTGCCTTTGCAAGGTCAAATTTTCGGCACTCAGCAACAAAGGTACCGATAATTTCCCTTGTTTGATTGCAAGCAACAGTCCCCTCTAAATAATCAAAAACCTAAACGAAAAACAAAAAGATATGAGAGATGCAATAAAGAAGTGGTAACATAGTTGACGATCATAACTAGGAATCCCAACCTTGAACTCAGATTGAGATACGGTTGCAATAACTCGAGAGGCATCCTTTCCAGCCCCTCTTGATCTCAAGAGTTCAAGCAATTCAAAATTAGTGAGAGCACCGGCGCTGGCCTCAATTCTGAAATAAAGTAGAGAAAAGGTAACTGCTTCGTATGTTAATTCTCACTCTGTAAAAAAGTGAAATTGTGTAGAAACTCTCTGCGTACATTTTCATCGACAGGATGCTCACTGCTTTGAGAGCTAAAACTTGTTTCAGTATATTATGAGCTGTGATTTGGTCGACCGGATTTGTGATGGTGGTTGCAGTCGCCGGAGCGGAGGGGTCGCGGTCGCGGCGGCGGACGAGGGTTTTGGATTTGGGGGCCGGTCAAGTATGAATTTGTGTATGTTTTGATTATTTAATTTATTGTAGGAAAAAATGCATTTTGTATCAACAAATATAAAAATTGATTTTATTTTCTTAAACTAATTTTTTTTCAAATTCGATTGTGTATATTTTTTATTCTCAAACGAGGGTATCTTCTAAAGAGAGTCTAGTATTTTGTTTGTTGTTTGAAGAAGGATGAATAATGATATTCTCTCTTTATGAAGATAAAAACATTAACTAAGTTTCACTTCACCATCAATTTATCTTCTATACTTGCTAATGTAAATTTGATGAAAACTTTTTCCCATCTTGTTTTGAAAAATAAAAGCAAATATTAGTACGGAGTATATTGTTTTAAAGGTCATCATAGTAGCAGTGCTCTATGTTTATTGCTTTCATAATTTACATGACCATTACAACAAAACTAACATAAGAATTCCGACATAAATTTGGAACATAAATTACATAAGTGTGGTGCTATCAGCCTATCGCTATTTCGCGCCATGATTTATCAGGCCTGATAATATTTGGGCCGAATCAATCTAGTTTTTTTTTTCTTTCATTTCTTTGGTAAGCATTGAGTGCAGTCCGGACCAGCCATATTCGGGATGGTCGACCTAACATCTTTTCGACCCGACCTATTGTTGAGAGTTTTGATCATTCCAAGTGGTCTTTCGGCTCGATAGATTAAATGGAATTGAATTTTATAGTACTCCGTTTTACTTTTTTAGGATAGATGTAGAACCTAACACTTAATCTCGATATACTATCACATAAAATTAATCTTGACTTATGAGTTTGATAAATTTATGTGTAGCTCACGAAATATTTCATTAATGATGCCCTTCTCTTATAACAAGTTCCCTTGAAATTTGAATCATCTTCCATTCCAAATAAGGTTTCAAAAATGTTACCAACACCCTCTCCTCTTATGTCCAACATGGAAAAATATTTAATAACCCCTCGCTATCATTCTACTTAGCTCAAAGTTTAAGTGTGTATGTAAAACAATTAACATTATTTGAACCATTACAAATAGGACTCACAACCCTAATCTAGATTGGCAATATAAAACGAGACAAAAAATAGTGCAGTACATAACAAAATTGCCAATCACAAGTCGCAACCCTAATCTAGATTCCCCATTAGCCCATTATAAAGTGTGAAAAATCAAGTCCCACAAAGCATAATATAGAAAAGAATGAAACATCATTTCTATGTTTCTTTATTTAAAATGGGATTCTCCCTCTCCTTTTGACCAATCTTAATCCAACAAAAAGAACAAAAGAGAAACAACAAAAAACTTAGATCACATGCTTTCACAATCTTTTCTTCACTTTACTCTTTTAATATTTCAAAATGAAACACACAATCCCAAAAAATACTACATTTTCTCCAGATTAAAACTAAAGGGATCCATCCATCCCATGTGGATTAACACCAAACAACTTTACCACATTTTTTCACTACCAATTTCACCCATACTACTTGCCAATTGTTAGTCCAAAATAGAGGCTTATCTTTCTATACTAAACCACTAATGAGAAACATCAAACCCTATGTTTATTGTTCCTCTCAGCAGCAATGGCAAGCAGTTTAGACACTCCATGGGTCCACACATCATACTCTCTTTGATTCTTGCACTCGAACTCGACGACGCCTCGCCCGACGGTCTTCAATGCGAAGTACCTCCGCTCTGGTCCCCCCTCGAGAAGGTGGCGCCCGGACCACGCAGGAATATCCTTGAGCACATCCAACACCACATCTGCAAATTCAAAATTGTATAAAAAGGAAGAATGATATGGTGGGCTATCTTTCTCATCTTTCTTCTTTTTCTCATCTTGCTTTCTCTAATCCCTATGTAGAATCACTTCACTTCCAAATCTTATCCCATTATTACACAAAGCTAAAAGCATATAGACTCTTACTCTTTTTCTTTTTGGTGACTGTCCCAGCTACATGCTTACTCTTCATCTTCAGCATCACCTGTTACAATCACCACATAACACAATTTACAACAAAAATTAATCTATGAACAATTTGGAAGACTGAATAGTGGAAATCTTGATCACTACCTGCCCCATTCTGTTGATATAAACTGACACTAGTTTCCAGTGAAGATCGCCTGCGATTAGCAATGTTCGATTAGATAGAGGAGCGAAAACCACACGAGCAACAAGTGTGCATCGATTCTTACCCTTTCGAGTTCTTTTCAAAAGCTCGCAGCCTCTTGCAAGCAGCTCTCTGCTGCATATCTCGAGGAAGTTTTCTTCGGGGATGAATTCGCCGCTGGAACTGCCAATGCTCCCCCCACTGACACCACTAACGACCCCCGCCCCCTTGTCCAGAGGCGCCACTGCTGCAACGTTCCACACATCCTTCAACGTCCTCGCCTTCAGAGTGGCAGCCCCACGTAGAGCTACATCAACATCAAGAAAAACATTTAAACACATTTCAAAATCACTCAAATCATCAAATTATGCGGTGGATTACGGACCAGTGGCAGCAGCAGCTGTAAGGGTCATGATATCACCGGCTGATCGAACATTGACAGCAGAGCTCACAACAGAGGCCAGATGGTCGCGCTCAGCCCCCATAGCCTCAGCTGCCTCAACACATTGCGCAGCAACCAGCGTGGCAGCAGAGGCCACAGCCATGTCCGTCTTGGCCATGTTCTCGTCCTTCCCTGCCCCAGACGACGCAGCTGTGGCAGCTGCGATGGCAGCAATAGCAGACGCCACCCCAGCGACTGAGATGGCCGCGTGGAGCTGTGCATTGTGCGCCCTCGCCTCCTCTTTCTTCTTCTCCCTCCGATCCTTCAACCACCTCCCAACAGTTTTCCCTCCGCCACTCACCGCCGCGGTGCTGCTGCTCTTGTACTTGCTACTCACCGGAATATTTGCTCGACTGTATTGATGCATACAAGCCTGTATGTATCCACTTTCATCAGAAAAATTCAATTCCATTTCATGACACATCATAATAGTACACCCCACAAAAATTCAATGTTTAATTTCCTTGCACACATTTGGCAGCAATTCAAGAAACATTTATGTGAAACTTGTCACTAGCAACTGAAAGAGCATAAATGTCTCATAACTCAAGCAATTACTTTGTACCTATCATTTTGAGGGACCATTCACATGCATCAATATCACCACTATAAAAACATTATAAATACTTTTAAAAAAAATTCACAGTCTAACCGACATAATTCCATCTACAAGGATAGCAAAATTGCACACTCATTACTCATAATCATAAAAGCTAAAAATTTTAAACAAACAAGAAAAGAAATAGACTAAACAAATGTGCAATCTTGAAGTGTGGGAGAAGGAAAGCATCACTGTGGTACTAACATATTCTGACTATGTTTTTGGATAAAGATAAAGGTGTTTGGCGTTCATACAGAGAACATGATCACAAGACAATACAATAAGCTCCAAATAAAGACAAAAAAACAAGATTTGGTTGAGATTAATTTAAAAGAAGGACCTTGAGATCTTCTATCTCAGAGGGGGAGACCGGTGGACTGTCAGTGAGAGAGCCACCACAGCTCTGTCCGCCATTGAGGGGGCCACTGCTGTGAGACAGCCTTCCAGAAGTGCGTGGTGATACCTCCTGCTGCACATGTTGTACACATATTTCATATTCAAATCACTACTATACAGAACAGAGGAATAATTGCTTTGGTTAAATAATTCCCCAGAGCCTTGATCCCATCAACAAATTTTACCCAGAGAATAAGAGTACTGTTATTGACATAATTATTGTTAATAATTTACTTATCCAAGAAAACATAATGCTACTTACCTAACCAATAAATGCTTCCTTGATAACTTACAGTTCCAAGAAATTAACTTTTGTTTTCCCCACAAACTAAACACTTTCCTTTCGTTAATCAATTGAGTTAACAATCTCTCTTAAACAAATCACAAAATAACAAAAGCAGAATGGTATACATAACTCCAAAACTATAATTTTTTTAGATATGGACAAAGGGAAGGAATTTGAAAGAAAGGCCGCAGCGTTGTTGAAAACGCACACACAACACACACTAGAAAACAAGAATGTTGGGAAATCAGACAAAAAGGTCGAATCTTTACGCACCGATTGAGACATAATGCGGTCCATGACGAGCTGGGAGGTTTCTGAAGAAGCGAAGGAAAAGGGGTTGCCGGAAACTGCGGGTTCTTGGAGCTGGGCTGAGACGTCTTCGTAGATGATGTCGGGGGCGGGGAGGCGGCGGTGATCGGGGTTGGTCTTGGTGAAGGCTTTGGAGATTTCGAAGGCGGAGACGCTCCAAGAGCGGGAGAGGAACTCCATAGGATCGGAGGGAGGAGTTGCAGAGGGTCTGTAGATGGGCTTCAGTTTCGCCCTCTCCATTAGAAGTGTGTTGTGAAAGGGAAGTTGGATAGGATGTGAATAATGGGAGAGCGTCGTGAGTTACTCAGTTTGTTTCTTTAATAGTACTAGAATGTTTATGTAGAGAGAGAGAGAGAGAGAGATTTGGCGTTGGGAGAGAGAGGAAAGAGTTGCAGAAACTGAGATGAAGTTTGTCGCATATAGTTTTGTTATGTGACGATATTGCCCTCAGACACTTTTTGGGGGAAACAATAACATTGTGACGGAAAAAATGTAGTCAGAAAATTCATGCATTTTAATGGGAGTACTAATAGTAGTATCGTTTTAAATTACTAAATAAATGGTTGGTTAAATAAATACGTAAACTTATGCACATGATGAATTGAAGTGATCTTTGTACAATTGAGGTAGATGTAGACGTTAGATATTTTAAATCATGATCTTAATAACTTAATTCATCCGATAGAATTATAGTTGTATGACAAATTTTTGGGTAATATTGTGTGTCGGTTGTGAGAAGGACTGATAATTGTTTACTCGACATATACACGGACAAAATTAATAAATTTTAATCAAGACTTATTGCGTTCGTATTCTTATTTGATTGACCCACTAAAAACATGATAATAACCTTGTGACTTAAACGATATCCAATGGTACACTAAAACTTAAAATGAGATATGTAATTAGCTTCAATAGTATTAAAAAACCAATCTCATTTTTGGTTTTTGAGAAAAAAATATACTTATCTTTATGTTTACACTAAACTAAAACCTAAAATTTTACAAATTTTGTGAGTAAAACGACATAATATAGATAATATTTTTTTA
Organism: Salvia splendens; assembly: GCF_004379255.2. NCBI lineage: Eukaryota > Viridiplantae > Streptophyta > Magnoliopsida > Lamiales > Lamiaceae > Salvia > Salvia splendens. The sequence continues at coordinate 3,575,016 of NC_056033.1, read as the reverse complement.
AAATTTGAGTCTAGTGTAAATAGTTGGAGTAAAATCATATATAATGTGACATTTATATTAAAATGAGTTTGAGTTTAGTGTAAATGGTTGGATATGCTTTCACGTTGTTATCACCAAAGCAATTTTATGCAGTGAATGGTAGCTATAGTCTATATCTTGAGTTATTTCATTGTTAGGGGTGTATTTTAATAACTGGGTAAGAATACATACTTCATTATTTTAATAACTGGGTAAGAATACATACTTCATCTCTACAGAAGTTAAGTTGTCACTGTTTATATACTGGGTAATCTTTCAAATACTACTAATATCTCATCGATCCACTATAAATAGTTTAGTAAGTTAAAATAGAATAGGTGGGAGGAAGGGAAAGAGAGAATAGGTGATAGGACATTTTACTACAAATATAAACACTCACGGATTAAAATAAAAAAATACTGATAGACGAATTAAAATGGAAAACGACTATTTATTGAATTATGAAACCTTTATTAATTGACAATTGATTACTAATTAAATTTATTAATTAAAAAATTATAATGCAAAAAAAAAATCGTGTCGATTCATAACTTTTTTTCACAAAACGGCCAGCTCATATGTTTTTAGTACTCCTTTCATTATTAAGTATGAAGCGTGATCAGGTCAAGAAACGATCGAGCCAAGTGTCCAAGAGTACAAACAACCATAGACACTAACTACATCAGAAGAAACTAGGAAAAGAATGGCTGTCGTAAACAACACCTCGCACTTCTCGCAAAACAAACAAGGATAAAAGCAGAAAGCACAGATAGTAACAAAAAACACGCACCACAAAAATAAGTCCAACCAATAAGAACAAGAGAAGCTAAAAGCATAAAAAAAAGCACCAAAATAAGACTACCAAGACCGAGACAAACGTAGCTATTCAACCAAAAAAAGGTGAAAGAATGAAAACATACACGACCACCTCCAATATGTCACTGAATTATGCTTTTTCTTGGAATATTTGATTCATTCCACCTTCTAATGTTGATAAGATCGTCAACTACTACTTAATTAGGTGAAATGAGAAAGGCATAACACCAATATCTAATCCACATACCAAGCTTCCAAAAACAATCATATTCTTATACTTCTACTTCGAAATTTATTATAGCCATATTCGTAGCTTTTTGTAGGAATATTGATAAATATTTTGCATATCTTAAAATGGCATGTTATTATTGTAATAAACCAACTGTAATAGTAATGTGTTATTAACTCTTAGTTATAATCATCATCAATGAGTACAAGTACCAAAATAAGAAATCATCCTTCATTCATTGAGATAATAATTACCCCATATGTCACATAATTAAATTCAAGAGTCCCTATTTTCTACTAATCGAAAATATTAATCAGGATATGTACAGAACTACGTCAGTAATAATATATCTACTGCACTTCAAAAAGATAATTTCACTTTCTAATAAAAAAAATACTCCATTATATAAAAGTTTAAAAATAATTATGTTATTGGTAGGGGGTCCAATGCCCACAAAATACACTAACCCCATCATGTCAAAATTCCTATAAATACTACTCAAGCTCGACATTTATACTTGTGTCAGCATATAGCACTTCAAAATAATGATACTCCACATGATATTAAAAAAATTGAGTTTTGCTTCATCTCGATTTATTCGTTTAGTAATTAGGGTTCCACTCATAAACATAATCCCACGGGAGTCATAATGACTGAAACACACGCAAACACTACAAAATATTAGTAATATTAAAGAAATGAGTCACTTTCAACAAGGAAATGCAGACTTGAATAATTTTATAAAAAATTGTGACAGGTGACTAAAGTATAGATATATAAAAAAGGAATGATAATCTTATCTTGTAGTATTAATAGTATATATTGTAGCCCAAGGCATATGAATAAGTAATAAATGAGGTGGGGAAGGGTGGCATGCAATTGTAAAATGTGTATTTATAAGATGAGAAGAAGCCAACAAGAATGAATGGTGATGATCAATGATTGGGAGTTATAACCACCGCATGTAATGCTAATGTTTGTTTCTCTACTCGTGTGGCTCTCAACTCACAATTGCAACTGTCACACATTTATTATATTTTCATACAAGTTTGATTTTATTTTGTGGGGCTATTTGCCTCTAAATACATGAATTTTCAACATTTTCTGTTTTTTTCTTAAATTTTATTTTTAGAATATAAATGCATGAACTTTAATTTTTTTTATTTTCCCCTAAATTAAAAATTAAAGCTGATGTGGGATATTAAAACTTATGTGGCAATTGAAACTATATTACTTTTATTTTACTAATTGAAAAAAATGAAATTAAAATTTCATATCACCACATGCATTTGTATTCAAAAAATAAAGTTTAAGAGAACAAAACAATGGTTAGTCCTATTATTTTAAAATTCATGCATTTGTATTCAAAAAATAAAGTTTAAGAGATAAAACATAAAATGTTGAAAGTTCGTGTATTTACAAGCAAATAACCCTATTTTCTGAAATATCCACAATGCCCAGATCGGAATAAGCAGTGAACAAAACAATGGTTAGTCCTATTATTTTTATTTTATAATTTTATGGAGTATCTTAAAAGTTATTATTGATGTCATTATTTTACAAATTATCAATATGGAGTAACAATCAAAGGTCTATTTATTAAAAAAATTAAAAAATCGAAGGTCTATTTATTCCTTTTATACATGGCTTCAAAAAAAATGAATCGAGCTTCAACTTTTTTAAAAAAATATATTGAATATAATGACGTTAATAACAAGTTTTAATGTACTCCATATATTAAAATCAAATCAAATAGAACAAAAAATGTTATTATGGACAAAATGAGATCGGTGCTTATCAGTGATGCTCATATAAATTAAGTACTCTAACATGAAATTTCTCATAGTAAAAAGGGTTCAAACGTGAAAATAGTAAATACACAAGTGTATGAAACATTACAATTCAAATGAAGCACATTTTTTGCAATTTTCATAACGTTTTAATAAATACGGAGGAGCCCATTAGTTACCAATTATGAAGCCACTAGGTACGAAATGACCATGTGTAAACATTTATATAACTTTTAAAGTGAACGAAAAATTATGTATTTTTTTATTCACAATATTAATTTGTTATTATTAAAAACCTTGATATATGTGCTATTATATGTATATTGAAATTGCCAGGCTCAAATAAAATTTTAAATACAATTTAAAAAACCTAAGTAAGACAAGCCAAGAGCACAGAATCATTTGAACTGAAGTATGAGATCCTAATAATATAAAACAAAATTCCTCTTTTTGAATTTACAAAATTAATTATTTATACATTTAAAAATATTTGTGGTGCTGAAAAAGCAGCCACGCCTTGTACTGTAGTAGGCGCACATTAGACAATTTGCACAGAAGGAATTTCCTGATAAAGAATACTTCTCCAATTATTAGTTATACACTTAGTGCATGCTCCTCACTAAAATGCGCGTGGACATTTTCACCCCACTTCTGTTTCAGTTCTTTTTTAGAGCAAAAGTTTGGAAATCAAAGTTACTACTACTACATTTTAATTTGGTTAATTGTTTTGCTTCCATTTTGAAGAGTAGTAGTAGTTTCTAGTGTCACGCTCGATTAATTACTTGGTAAGATTTGAACAATTATTTATTGTTTTTTGGGGTTTAATTAAATCCACTACCTGCGCCTATATCCAAAAGAGTGGAGTATTTTTCAAAATGAAAATGAATTTACTAATACTATATAGTATAATAGTACTGCCTTTGAAATATTTTAGAGTAATAATGTGCTAATATGGTCAATTATGTTTACCAAGTTTTTCACAAATATGTCTATATTTGTGTGAAATTATAAGAAGAAGTTCATGTATTCACAAGAGAAGATATTGCAAATTGTGATAAAATTTATACCTATACTTCTCCCTCACAAAGTTCGAATTATACTCACTTTTCACGATTAGGTGGAAAAGTTTCCACATAAATTTAAATCCGATGATTGTATTCTGCGAAATGGCATCTTTCAATAACCAGATTTTCAATTTAAGGATTTTTAAAAAAAAATATAATGAAAATGTGAGTGTTTTAAAATAAACATAAATTATGGATAATTTTCATTGGTCTAATATTTGGTCGGCCACAAAAGTGAACTTTTGTACTTCATATTTAGAGAGTTTTAGAAATAATATGCAGCAAGTGTTTTTAATAGTATATTAATACGAAGTAACAAGACGCTGTAATAATGTAATTAGTTGTTTAATTTGAAGAACATTATAAATATTAAAATTGTTGATCATAAAATAAACTTGTTTGATAAATACATTACCTTTTCTTCGACAACTGTAACTAAAAGCAAGTGTCGAATATTTCAGTGCTAGTACAATATTAATTGATGCACAAAAAGGTGGCATAAAATGTCAAAAGATTAGGCTAATGTGGAATTTTGATGAACAAACATTCTTTTTGCTTAGTCTTAGTGGATTATTTACTCATTCGGACTAATCACTAAATCATTTAAGCTCGTTTCAATGAAATTATATATTCTATTGTGATCGATACATTTTAAACATACATTTGAGATAAATAAATTGATTTGAACAGCATTATTTAAGAAGCAATAATAAAAGAGCAAAAGCAACGTGAACACGAATGGAGTATCCCGTAAAGCACTTTGGTCTTACAATTGATGAGGGAAGAACAATTAACAACATTATTTCAATTAAAATACGTACTACTGCTTTTTTATAAGGCCATTCACAATAGAGCGGACGATAGCGCGCCCGATGCATTATAAGGCCATCCACAATGGGGCGGACGATGCGTCGTCCGCGCCCGACGCTTAGTCCGCGGACGATAGGGCATCGTCCGCCCACTGTGGGCGACGCGGAGGATGGCGCGGACGATGCAACGCGTTTTAGTTTTTTATTTATTCAAAAATTTTGTTATATATATACCCCAAATTCACTTTTCATTTGTTATTTTTTGATTAACTTTTAAACTCTCAAATTACGCTATAAAATAGATTCTGATGGATACTCAAGTCCTAGTAGCCCGATGTTTGGAGATGGTGCATGGTGGCCGGGTACACAACCTGGCGAATATCGGTCGTTCGACGCCAACACGCAGTACGATCCAGACTTCAGTACGGATTCGTACGGTTTCTCCGACATGGAGCCGTCTCGCACTGCCGCCGCTTCCCGTCGCGCCTCCGCCGCCGCCGACGCCGCCCCCTCCGCCAGAAAGAAGCGGACCAAGCACCGGGCTCACAAGTTGCCACCTTCGACAACTTGTGAAGAGTACGCTCCCGGCCGTACGAACTACCAGTCGGATGAAACCCTCTTCTTGGCGAGGTGTTGGGTGGATATATCGGAGGACCCGATATTCGCGAACAACCAGAAGCAGCTCGTGTACTAGGAGCGCATCGCCGAGCGCTACAATGAGGCGAAGCCGCCGAGCGCGTACAAGCGCCAACGTGAGCAGCTCCGCAAGCATTGGGATCAGGTGAAGAAGCAAGTCAACCTGTTCGTGGCGGAGTACGAGAAGTGCTCGAGGGATCAGGGAAGCAGCGAGAGCTTGAGCGACGTGCGCGATAGAGCGTTGTTGTCGTACCAGTCCATGTACGGCGACTTCAAGCATTTCAATATCTGGGCGCTCTTGAGTGACAAGCAGAAGTTCCAATGCGGGATTCTGCACACCGGTGCGGCGAAGAGGACGAAGACCACTGGCACTGGTGGTTACACGACCAGCGAAAGCGGAACTCGTCCGGTGGACCTCAACCAGACGTGCACGGAGGAAGAGAGTTCCGGCACACCGATGTCCTCCCGGCGGCATCCCATAGGCGTCAAAGCTGCTTAGAACAAGGGGAAGACAAAGGCGACATCCTCCTCGGCCGCCGCTCCCCCGTCGCCGATCCCGACCCCGACCCCGATCTAGGCGACACTTGCCTACGCGGATTTGGCAACGGCCTCGATGGCGCGGACGTTGTTGGATACGCACAACGCCCTTATGAAATGTACGGATCCGGCCCAAGCCGAGCGCCTCCAGAGGTTGAGCGATGAGTTGAGCCGGAAGTTGGGGCTTTTGTAGGATAGTCATTTTTTTTTATTTCTAACTCGTGTAACTTTTTTTAAAATCAATTAATTTTTTGCCGTTCTTTTAGTTAATCGTTATGTTTTTTAATAAGTTTGCATTTATATATTTGAATACATTTAAATTAAATAACAAAATAATAGTAAAATACTTAGGGCGTCCCTTAGAGCGCGCCTTAGGGCGCCCCACTGCAGGTGGAAGTGTAGGAGGATAAAATACTGACGTGACGGTGCATAGGACGGGCTTTAGGGCGCTCTATCGTGGATGGCCTAAAGAATAATTGGTCACAAAAATCATAAAATATTGTCAAATTTTGGTACGTTACTGTCTTTAATGTTGGTTAGATAAATCACAAATTTTAATAATTGTGAGAAATTTCCATGGTGATTATTTTCACCCATCTTGCGCCCATGTTGATCGGCCGCGCCCGCTCCTCCGACTTCCGCCATTCGCCGTCCTTCGGTGGTCCACCTGCAATAGGCAGCGATCGAACCACCGATCGAAGGATGATCGCTCAGCGCATCTATTGTATTACTATGACAAACCTATATAGTCATTTGCAAAAATCCGATTTTGTGGACATGAGAATTTTCTTTAGAGGAGCATATATGGTTGCATTCTACTTTCTACAACTGGATTTATAAATTCTAGATGCATAAGTAGTTAGTCCGAGTAAAAGAAAGAAATCCATATTAGAAATGGGCCACTCACCCCTTAAAAGGCCTCATAAGGGGGAGGGTTATCCACACTTATATAGATTAGATGGGATCTTCACCAAGTCGATGTGGGACAGAATTTAGAGGATTTAACACGCCCCCTCACGTGTGGGCCGGAAAGGACATCGGTCTTCCATCACGTGGGTAGGCAATGCAAGAGAAACCATCATCGATGTGGGCCGGAAAGGACATCGGTCTTCCACTCGTGAGGTAGATAAGAGATAAAGAGAAAACCATCATCGACTTGGGCCCGCTCTGATACCATATTAGAAATGGGCCACTCACCCCTTAAAAGGCCTCATAAGGGGGAGGGTTATCCACACTTACATAGATTAGATGGGATCTTCATCAAGTCGATGTGAGACAGAATTTAGAGGATTTAACGATCCATTTTATATAATTAGATTCGGATGCTACGTGTGTTTTTTTAGTACCTATAACTCCATGTCGATTGAATCAATATCACATCAAATCACCAATCGATTTTACTGAGAATGGACCTCCATTTTTAGTACTACTACTAATAATAATAATATTAATAATAATGAGAAGCGTGGGAGTTGGAAATTGATTGATTGGAAAATGAGATGTGGACAGAACTCTAATTCAATTGTTCAATATTAAATGATGATATTAAATCCCACCGCCAACCACCATTGAACTTGATTAGACCATGTTTATCAATAATCTTTCGACCCATCCGATCATCCAATTTTTCAATATTTAATTCATTTCTATCTTTTCCGCAATATCTTCCATATCATTAATATTCATCCAACTCAATCACACATATTTGCATAGTTTATCAATGACCACCTAACCACACTATTATATATTTACTTTTATATTATTTTTTATATTATTTGTAAATAATAGATTCTATTTGTTTTAAATTTTTTTTTATTGTGAAATTATTAAAACACAAAAATAACAAATTAAAAATATAGACAAACAAACCAAAAACAAAATTGCATTGTGTACTAACAAAATTAAGGGTAAATAATTGATAGTACTAAAAAAAGAAATTGTAGTAAATAAAAATGAATTATAATGAAAGATAAAAATTATTAAAAAAATATAGCAAATTTGATCTCTATTTATAGAGAACGAAAAACTATGAATTTTGGTATAACTATTAATTTTATTTAATATAATATATTAAAGATAAATGATTTATTAAGAAAAATAATTAAGTACCAATGAAATTATGCCAAATGACAAAATCTCATTTGTGAATGCATGGAAGAGAGGGAGCGACCCATAGGTATCTTTTTCATTTGGTCGACCACGGGGTCAAGGAGAGAGAGAGACCGTTTTTTTTTTGTAAATGATATGGAGGAGAGAGAGGGACCAAGGTCACCGATTCACATGGTCTTAGGGCCATCCGCAATGCTGTCACTTATCCGTCCCTTAAATTACTATTCATGGGCCACACTGTACATTTTTACTCCATCTCTTAACTAAGGGACGGAACCTGCAACCCTCCGTCCCTTAACCGTCCCTTTAATTACTATTCATTCAATTTCATTTTTTATTTTTATTTCCAACCAAATTCAATTAAAAAAAACACACTTAATTAAAAATAAAATAAAATTACAACATAAAATAAAAATGTAACTTAAAATTCAAAAAAATAAAAAAATACTTAATTAAAATCCTAAAAAATAAAAATGACATAATTTAAAATATAATTTTAAAGAAAATAAAAAAAACTATTCCGCAGGCGAATCATCCCCCGAAGGCGGTGGAGGTGCACTGAAGCCGTGAGGAGGCGGAATGTCAAGTTGTGCTGCCATAAACGCAATTCCGTTAAGATAGGCTTGGTATTGGGGAGGCGTCATGCGGGAAGTGTCAGCCATTGTGGCGGTCATGTACATGGACATAAGGGAGTTCGAGGGTACCCCGAGCCCGAGCCCGCCTGGCTTGATTCGGCTTGGCCCCTCTTCCCTCTAGCTGCCTTCGCCGCATTTCTCCCTTGCGGCCGACGGCGCCCACGGGAGGACTCCCCGGCATCGTCTGTCGGGGCCTCAACCTCCTGCGAGGCAAACTCTTTTGGGGCGCTGCCCGAACCACCCTCACTAGACGAGTATTGGGCTCCCGCCGTATGCTTCGTGCGCTTCGAGGTCGAGGTCGAGCCCGAGCTGGACCGGACACCGCCGGCCCACATTTCCTCGTCTTTAACGACCTCCCAAACATCGACATATTTGAATTATTTGTCGGTGTCGTTGAAGTAGACTCGCAAAGCCGGCCTATGAATGTCGGCTCTCGTGGCTTCGCTTTGGTAATGAGTCACTTCATTCTTGTTGATGGCGCATAATCTTTTGACCTCTCGTCGACTCGGTGAGCATGTTATATGTGCGGCGGCGGGACCCCTTCGGCTTAATCTCGTGGTAGGCCTCGGTGACCTTTTCCCCAGAAGCACTTCCGGGGTTGTTGATTCCCGACGATGGTATCGTACGAGACGTTGATCCAGGCGTTGTACACCGCCAGCCTTTGGGGCCGTACGGATGCTGGCCTAGATCCTCCTGCTCCTCGTCCGCCTCCGCCCTGGAGCTTCCACCGCCTCAGCCTTCTTCCGGAGTAGGATCAAGGGAATAATCCTCCCGAATCTGGGATAATCCTTGCGAATACCTCGGGGCGGAGGGACGAGCGTATGCATCCACATCAAAATGGGGTGGTTGGTACCCCCCGGCGTCGAAGAACCGGAACCACCACCGAGGACATTGTACATGCCCCCCAGTCGCCGAACGCGTTGATGTCGAACCCTCCGGAGCCGCCACCGCCAGAGTTTCCGTCGCCGGATATTTTGTGATGAGAGGTTAGATGAAAATTGGAGAGGAAATGGAGAAGATTTGGGAAGAATATATGTGTATTTGTGTGTGAAATGAGGATGAATTATGAGTATTTATAGAGTAAAAAAATAAAAAAAACGAAAAAAACGGTAATATAATGTTGATATTACCGTTTTTCATTTTTTTATTTTTTTTAATTTAATTTGATTTTTTTTAAAAAATGAATTATTGCGTCAGCGTCACGATGCCCACTCGCGGGCCAGCGAGTGAGCGTCATGCATGGCGCCGGAGCGCTCCACGTCGCCTCGGCGCGTGGCGAGACGTCTCGCCATTCGTCACGGCGGGACGTAATGCAGAACGGGCTGGGGAAGTGACGGGGCGCTGCAACGCGTCACGCCGCCGTCTCGTCCCTTCGTGACGGAATACGGGCCACCCGCGTGACGCATTGAGGGTGGCCTTAGTGATGGGTGGACGAATTTTTGATGGTAGTGAATGCGGGTAAAAAATATAGATCACGACACAGGGAATTACGTGGTTCGATTTACTGAGGTAAATCTACGTCCACGGGAAGAAAGGAGGGCAAGATTGTATTGCTTGATCTGGTTTTCAGCTTACAAATACAGACTTGCTATATGATATTTGATGTCTAGAGCGCTCTCCCCCCCTAGTCTATCTGATCTAAGTTCTATTTATACATTGAACTAAGATCGTGGCTTGCATCACCACTAACTAGGTCGTGGCTTACATCATCACTAATTAGGTCGTGGCTTACATCACCACTAATTAGGTCGTGGCTTACATCACCACTAATTAGGTCGTGGATGTCGTGGAGGTCATGAGATCCTGCATGGGTCCACTATCTCTTTGTTTGGTCCGCTATCCTGCATGAGATCCTGCATGAGTTGACACCACTATCTCCCAGTTCGGTCGAATAATGAGACCGAACTGCTGAACTATTGCCGAGCAGCTTTTGCCAATCTGAGAGTAGAGCTTGATTGGTCGGCTTTTACCGAGCTGTAGGCTGGGGCCGAACTCTTTGGTAATGCCGAACTGATACTCTTCCTTGGGCTTTGGGCTGATGGGCCGTCACTGCTATTGGGCTTGTTTAGTACGTACCCCATCACTACCCCCCCCGAAAAGCGAAGTGAATCACTTCGGCGAAGCGAGTCACTTCGGCATTCTGGATAAAGGTACGGGGAAGGCTGACGTCAGGGGACGTGCCTTGCGCGTGACTGCATTAAATGCGACAGTAAAATCCGGCCGTTGAATCCTGAAAAGGTGGGATTCGAAACGGTGCGATGATTTTGAAATCTTCTCCGAATCTGATAAATACGTCCTTTCTTCATCATTTGAACACTTTTGCTATTGCTTCTTCTGCATTCTCTCTCTTTTGCGTAAAAATTTCCTTCCGCTTTCAAGAATTTCTTCAGAATTTCTTCAGACTTTCAAAGAGTAAGAACTATGTCTTCTTCTTCTTCTTCTGAGTCAGGTAGCGGTAGGAAAGGGGATAAGGGGTCTTCTAGCCGGAAAGAATCCGGGGAGAAGACCGTAGAGTATTTTCACAGCATCTTGAGTAAGGATACTGTGATATCCCTACACGAAAAATATTTTTTTCCTGGGGGGAAGGTTGCGATTCCCGACGACCTTCATAGGGCTGACTCGCCGCCGGAGGGTTACGCCACCGTTTATGAAGCCGGCTTGGAATGCGGGCTTCGTTTCCCTCTTCCCCCTGCCTTTGTAGAGCTGCTTGATTTTTTTCAACTCCCTTTAGGTCAGGTGACTCCGAACTCTTGGAGGCACTTATCGGCCTTTGCTGCCGAACTGCGTAGGCTAGATAAGGATCTGTCTCTGAGGGCAATCCTTAATTTCTTCCAGTTTAAGAGAAAAGGATCTTGGTTTTACTTGATCCCTTTACAGCCTTTTAGGGCCTTCTGCAAAACCAAGTGGCCAAAGTGGCAACATCGCTTCTTTTTTTATAATAGGACAGCGGCTCCGGGCTTTCCCTGGAGAGGGCCGAAGTCCGTGATTCCTCATCCTCGGTTAGAACCGTTGGACGAGCTCGAGGGCGAGCTCAATAAGATTCCTATGATTAGGAAGCAGTACCTGGAGTCTGAGCTCGTCAAGGGCGACTTCGTGTTCGACTCCTCGTCTTCGGACGAAGAGACCGAGGGTGAGGAACTCTTTTTTGTGCCTTACTGCTTTTGTGGCGAAAACTAACCTTGCTTTCTTGCTTTTTGGCAGTGAACATGCTAAATAAGATTAGCCGCAAATCCTCCGAGCTTAAGGAGCCGGAGAAACAGAAGGCTACCAGCTCGGCGCCTGATGCCGAGAAGAATCCGAAGAGGCAAAAGACCTCTTCTTCGGATCCAAAAAAGCCGGAGTCGACTTCGGAAAAGGGGAAGGGGAAGACCCAGAAGCCCCCAAGAGCGCCGGAGAGAGACATCGTCTTGGCGCCCCCTTCGGAGCATGTCTGTGAGCCTTTTGCATGGGCAACGGACTTTGCCGAGGTAACTTCTCTTCTTGATTCTTTGGCTTTGCTTCTTTCCTATGTTTTTTTGGTGGCCCCTCTGTTGACTCTTTCCTTTTTCCATTTTCAGAGGAATAGCATGCTCAGCAAGCTCGTCGCGGTCGAACTCTCTAAAGCGTCCAGCGACTATGCTGAGATGCAGAGGAAGTTGGCGGCTGCTCGTCACCAGGCCGAACAGGCTAAGGCAGACTTTGAGAAGGCCAGAGCTGCTAGGATCTCGGCCCAGGATGAAGCCCAGTTTGCCAAAAACCAGCTCGTCATCCAGCGAGAGCAGACGAAACGGAGGGATGCTGCCGCCGTGGTTGCCCAAGGGGAGGTTCTCCGTGCTTTCACGGAGAAACTCTTTCTGAGCAATCAATTTTCGGCCTTTGTCGGTGATCTGCTGAAACTGATGACCGATAATGCCGAGCAGGGGCCCGAAGTCGTCCTGCCGTTGTACGGCCGAGAGATAGCAGCTCGTCTCCAGAGTCTGCCGCTCCTTGAGGAGCTTGCTTCGTCCTCGGTCCTGCTTTCTGCTGACCGAGTTCGTAGTTGCCGAGCTGACCGGGACGAGAATATGGAGGCTATATTTGCCTCCTTAGGGCCAGTTTCACCCGCTCCAATTTTCCACGGAGAGGGTGAGACCGAGCAGCTTGATCAGCAGACCGAGCAAGAGGTGCTGCTGATCGGTGATGGGGGCACCGAGCAGGCTGGGGGGAGCAGGGAGGCCGAGGCTGAAGCTGAGGCAGACAAGGAGAAGGAAGCTGAACCTCACCGAGGAGCCGGAGACGAAGCTGGCGGAGTATGATTTCGTCTCCCTTCTCTTAGTTTAGTTTCTTCCTTGTTGTAAAATGGCCTTGAAGCCCTCCTTGTGTAAAATTTTTTTTCTTATGAATGAAAAAATCCTTCTTTCTACACTTGTGTCTTCGTATAGCTTTTCGTACTCTCTTTTACTCCTGTTGTGGTTTACTACCTGCTCAGTAAACTGAAATGCCGAACTGACATAGCTGCTTTGTATTCTTAACTCTTAAGGAGCTGGAGGTACTTCACTGGAAGCGGCTGTACTCTTCCGCTTTAGACGAAGCTGAGAAAAAAGCCATAGCTGACCAGATGAAGAATGACGAACTCTTGGCTTGTTTAGTGAAGCTGGAGGCCGACAATAAGGACTTAGAGTCCGAAAAGAAAGATCTGGAGGCCGAGCTGAATACTGTCGTCGCTGAGAGGACTGCGTATGAGGATTTCATCTGCGGACGCGGGGGAATGAGCATATCTGAAGTTCAGAATCAAGTTGATGAACTGTGGGAGGAGCTTCATGTACTCCGGAGGAACAATGCGCTGGAGAGCTCGGCTTACCAACAAGTTGTGAAATCATTGCGGCGCTGGGCTTCTCGGTACGACATCGTTCTTTCCCGGCGTCCTTCAATCGAGAGATTCCTTAGGCATTTCCCGCCAACAGATGCTCACACTCCAGCTCAAACCTCTGATCCACTTGCTCAAAATTCTACTCCAAATCAGCAACGAACTCAGGAGCAACCGGAAACGTCAAGACGAGAACGGACTCAGGAGCAACCGGAAACGTCAAGACGAGAACGGACTCAGGAGCAACCGGAAACGTCAAGACAAGGACGGACTGAAGTTCGTAGAGGAGCTGTGATTATGAGTGAGCAAGATCAACAAATGCTTCGTGAAGAGACTCTTCGCCGCCGAGGTGCCAGAACTTCCCGGACTCAAGGAAGAGGCGGTAGGTCGATCAGAGCATCTCGTCGACCTGCTTATTCTTCAGCTGCCCGGAACACCCGAACTCGGCTTCACGAGGATTTTTTGAATAGGTGGCTCAACTTTAGCAACCGTGGACAGTAGAATAGTCCTTTGTAATAGCGTAACGCCTTCTCGTAGGGCAGCGGAGTTGTATGCCGAACAAGTTTTAATAAATGAAATCTTCATTTCGCTTCTATCACTGCGTATTTACAGCTCAGCGAAAAAATTTCATCGTGCTCGTCCTCGGTCTTATGAAGTAAACTTCTTTGACCGGACTCGTCTTTGGTCTTATGAAGTAAACTTCTTTGACCGGACTTGGTCCTCGGTCTTATGAAATAAACTTCTTTGACCGGACTCGTCTTTGGTCTTATGAAGTAAACTTCTTTGACCGGACTCGTCTTTGGTCTTATGAAGTAAATTTCTTTGACCGGACTAAGCTTGTGTCCTAATTTGGCGAGTTTTATCGCTCGGATCGGACTTTCCCTTGTCCTAATTTGGGGATCGGACTTTCCCTTGTCCTAATTCGGCGAGTTTTATCGCGTGGATCGGACTTTCCCTTGTCCTAATTCGGCGAGTTTTATCGCGTGGATCGGACTTTCCCTTGTCCTAAATCGGCGAGTTTTATCGCGTGGATCGGACTTTCCCTTTGTTGCAGTTCGTTTCAGACGAACTGCTTGTTTCTTAAGCTGAATTGTGGTCTTGTATCCTCCTTAGAAGCTTGGACTCACAATCGTTGGCTTATACATGTTCTAAAAAGGGGATCAGCCTTCGAAGAACAAGATACCTCAGTAACATTTGTAAGAGACGACACGCACATAGACAGACAAAACGCACATAGACAAATAAAAAGGACGAACAAGATTTTAAACTTTTATAAAACAAGCACAAAGAACAAGTAAAAAAAACAAAGAAAGCACATACCTCTAGGACCGAACTAGACACAAGACTGACTGACCGGACTGTCTCTTACAAATGGAACTTCTTAAGGTTGGAAACGTGCCATGTTCGGGGTACTAGTTCTCCTGACACGTGAGTCAATTTGTAAGACCCTTTGCCGAGGACTTCTGACACCCGATATGGACCTTCCCATGTGGGTTCGAGTTTGCCCAGCTTTTCTGCTCGGCTTACTTCGTTGTTTCTCAAGACGAGATCTCCCACTTGAAATTGCAGCTTTTTCACCCTTTGGTTTTAATACCGGGCTACTTGCTCTTTGTACTTGGCTGCTTTTATGCAGGCCAATTCTCTTCTTTCTTCGGCCAGATCTAGTTCGGCTCTCAGTCCGTCATCATTCATTTCTGAGGAGAAATTTAGAGTTCGGGGACTGGGTACGCCGATCTCAACCGGAATCACGGCTTCAGTGCCGTACACCAGACTGTACGGAGTTTCACCGTTGGAGGTTTTGGGTGTAGTTCGGTAGGACCATAGGACTTGAGGGAGATTTTCTACCCATTGTCCTTTGGCTTGTTCTAACCGAGCTTTTAACCCTTTCACCAAGATACGGTTTATTACCTCCGTTTGTCCGTTTGCTTGTGGGTGGGAGACCGAAGTGAACCGCTGTTGAATATTCAGCTCTTGGCACCAATTCTTGAATGTCTTGTCGGTGAACTGAGTCCCATTATCCGAAATGAGGATGTGGGGTATGCCAAATCGGCACACTATGTTCTTCCAGACGAAATCCAATGCCTTCGAGCTCGTTATCGTAGCTAATGGTTCAGCCTCCACCCACTTCGTGAAGTAATCCACGGCAACGATAAGGAATTTCATTTGCCGAGGAGCTTGTGGTAGTGGTCCTACTATGTCTATGCCCCATTGCATAAAAGGCCAAGGGCTTTGCATAGCACATAGATCGGTCTGCGGCATCCTTGGGATATTTGCATGGATTTGGCACTTCGTACATGTCTTGACGAGCTGCACTGCTTCTTGTACCAAAGTTGGCCAATAATATCCCCATCTCAGAACTTTTTTAGCTAAAGCTCTAGCTCCGATGTGGCTACCGCAAGATCCTTCATGAACTTCTCTAAGGATGTAGTCCGTCTCTTCTGGTCCTACACATCGCAATAACGGTTGAAGGTAGGACTTTCTGTATAGGACTCCTTCATGAAGTTCATACCGAAGTGCTCGGCATGTGATTTTCCGAGCTTCTCTCTTATCCTCGGGCAGTTGTCCTTGATCTAGATACTGTAAGATCGGCGTCATCCAGTTCGGCGAGCTGGTTACTGAATGTACCTCAGCTTCATCAATGCTTCGGTGTAGTAATTCCTCCACCTTTGAGCTCGGATATGAGGCCAACTTACTTAAAGTATCTGCTCGGTTGTTTTCCGCTCTGGGAATGCGGATTATCCGAAAATAAGAGAAACTTCGGCTAATGCTTTGCGCTTTGTCCAAGTATTTTTTCATCCTCTCATCTCGGGCTTCACTTGTACCCAGCATATGATTCACTATGACTTGTGAATCACAATGGATTTTGAGAGATTTGACAAATAGACTTTGCGCTAAGTGAAGTCCGGCAAGGAGGGCTTCGTATTCGGCTTCGTTATTAGTAGTTGGGAATAAGAACCGAAGTGAATAAGTTACCTCGTGTCCGTCGGGAGCGATAAGTAGAATACCAGCTCCACTTCCCGTTTTATTCGAAGCTCCATCTACGAATCCGCTCCAGCAATCCGGCGGCTCTACTTCGGATTCCAGGGGCTGTGCTAGTTCGGTAATGGCAGAATTTTTCTGTTCGGCAATGACAGGGATTACTTGATCGAACTTTGCCTCTGTAAGAAAATCTGCCAAGGCTTGTCCCTTGATGGCTTTCCGAGGTAGGTATTCGATTGAGTGTTCTCCCAACTCTATGGCCCATTTGGCGATTCTGCCTGATGCTTCTGGCTTGGTCAAAACTTGCCGAAGTGGCAGATCGGTTAAGACGCATACCTTGTGAGCATAGAAGTATGGCCGCAGTCTCCTTGCTGCATTTACTAACGCCAGAGCAATTTTTTCCAGAGGTTGATACCTTGTTTCTGGACCTCTTAATGCTCGGCTTGTAAAGTAGATGGGAAGCTGCTTTAGGCCTTCTTCTCGTACAAGCACCGCGCTAATGGTTTGATCTGATGCCGCTAAGTATAAGAATATCACTTCGGCATCGGTTGGAGCAGAGAGAATTGGAAGCTTGGCTAAATAACTTTTGAGCTCGTCAAAAGCCTTTTTCTGCTCGGCTCCCCACTCAAACTTTGGTGCCTTTTTCAACACTTTGAAGAACGGCAGTTGCTTTTCGGCTGCTTGGGAAAGGAATCTATTCAGTGCGGCTAGACATCCAGTTAGCCTTTGCACATCATGTATGGACTTCGGCATCGCCATGTTCTGAACAACTTGAACTTTTGAGGGATTTGCCTTGAGTCCGTCCTTTGAAACCCAACAACCCAGAAACTTTCCCGAATCTACCAAAAAGGTACATTTTTGGGGATTGAGTTTGAGGTTGGCTTTTTTGAGCACGTCGAGGGTGGATTTGAGGTTGTCTTCGTACTCCGAAGTGCTTCTGCTTTTGACGACTATGTCGTCAACATACACTTCAACCTCTTTTCCTATCAAATGCCGAAAAAGCTTATCTACCATCCTTTGATATGTGGCTCCGGCATTCTTTAAACCGAATGGCATCTTTTTATAAGCAAAGATGCCGAAGTCAGTAATGAAAGCCGTTTTTGAAGCATCATTCTCATCCATTAAAACTTGGTGGTAGCCTTTGTATAAATCAAGAAAACAGAAAATTTCGAAGCCGATCAAAGCTTCTACTTTTTTATCTATGTTCGGAAGGGGATAGCAATCTTTAGGACAGTGCTTGTTTAGATCGGTAAAATCTATGCACATCCGCCATCCTCCTTTTTTCTTGATCATCACAGGATTGGCCACCCAAGAAGGATATTTCACCTCGAATAATACATCCGCTTTCAATAATTGGCGGACTTCGTCATGGATGACTTGATTTCTTTCTGCCGCAAAGAGTCTTTGCTTCTGTTTTATAGGGCGGACTGAAGGATCAATATTTAACCGATGAGTGATTACCTCAGGGGGCACTCCGGTCATGTCCAACGGAGACCATGCAAAGACATCTTTGTACTCCTTGAGGAGCTGGATGGTCTTTTCCCGGAGTAGAGGCGTTCCCGCGAAACCGATCTTGACCGTTCTGGATGGATCATCTTCGTATAACTGAACGGTCATTGAGTTCGACTCTGGTGTGACTTCGGTCATTTCGCTTGCCTCTGACTCCGGCTGCTGTGATTGCTATGCTTGATGATGCCGATCTGATTGCTCGGCACTTTTAAGCGCAATCTGCAGACACTCTTTTGCTCTCTTTTGATCACCTCGGATGACCGCTATCCCACCTTTAGTGGGAATCTTGATGGTGAGGTGATAAGTAGAGCAAACGGCCCGAACTGCGTTGAGCCAGTCTCTTCCCAAGATGATGTTGTACGGGGACCGAGCTTTTACCACAAAGAACTCGATCATCGTACTGGAGCTTGTAGGCGCTTTTCCCACCGTGATCGGAAGGCTGATAATACCTTCAGGGCGGGTGTCCTCCTGGGCGAAACTTTTCAGAGGAAGTGGAGCCGGACTGAGCCGAGCTGGATCCACTTCTAGTTTATCGAAACATTCTTTAAAAAGAATGCTGACTGACGCTCCGGTATCCACAAACACTCTGTGGATCAGTTTGTTTGCCACTCCGGCTTGGATGACAATAGCGTCTTGATGAGGAGAGATGGCCGGGACGGGATCTGCATCTGAAAATGTAATCACTTCGTCCTGCTTCAGCCTTTTATGCGTTGGCTCCTCTCGATTGAAGCCTCTGCGCTCTGACTTCAGGGACGATTTAGTCTTCCCGGCAGGGAGAGCATCAATAGTCAGGATTACTCCATCATATTGCAGCTCGTCATCGTCTTCGGGGTCCTGTTGCTTTTTCAGATCCTGAGGAGCGCAGTTTGCACCTCTCTGCTTTTTGTTCTTTTTCGGCTGCTTGCTTTGGTATTTTTTTAACGTCCCTGCTTTCACAAGAGCATCAATACCTGCAGCCAAATGTCGGCACTCCTCGGTATCGTGACCGTGGTCTTGATGGAAGGAGCAATATTGATCCTGAGGTCGACGCGCGGCCGATTTCGTCATCCGCTTTGGTTTTTCGAACATATCGGAATGCAGTTCGAAAATTTCCGCTCTCGACTTGTTCAATGGTACGAACTGAGCGGGCGGCTTCTCAGGATTGAGACGTGGCCCCAATCGGTCTTGCACCGGAGTCCTTTGAATCCTTTCAAAAGGAGTTCGGTGAGGATGTCCCTGATCGCCAAAAGGAGTTCGGCGAGGATGTCCCTGATCGCTATGATCGGGCTTCCTCCTGTCTCCTCGGGATGAGCTGTCTAAAGATCGTTTGCGACGGTCTGCCTCATCGGCACGGGAGAACTGGTCCGCAATGTCCCACATCTCTTGAGCTGTTTGCGGACTGCATTCCACGAGCTTTCTGTAGAGAGCTCCGGGCAGGATTCCATTTTGGAATGCCGAAATGACAAGTAGATCATTGAGATCATCTACTTGTAGGCATTCCTTGTGGAATCTCGTCATAAAGTCGCTGATCTTTTCGTCGCGACTTTGACGTATAGAAAGCAGCTGAGCCGAAGTGATTCGGGCTTCCGCTTTCTGAAAGAACCTCCTGTGGAAAGCATCCATTAGATCTCAGTAAGATCTAATGCTGCCTTGGGGGAGGCTATCGAACCACCTTCTTGCGTTCCCGATAAGCAGCTCGGGAAACAGCTTGCACATATGGACCTCATTGAGACCTTGGTTCGCCATGTTATACTGATAGCGTCCCAGGAAGTCATGAGGATTCACTAACCCGTCATAAGTCATCGACGGAGTTCGGTAGTTCTGTGGCAAGGGGGTTCGGGTGATATCGTCCGAGAACGGAGTCTTCAATGCTCCGTACATGGCGAACCCGACATCTCTTCGGTATGGAGGAGATGGAGTTCTCCTGTGATTCCGGTACCGAGGAGGAACAGGAACATGTCGGGGTTGAGGATTCTTCTTCCTGGAAGACACGGCACTACTGCAGTAGTGACTTTCATGTCTGGATGAGGAGGGAGAATCCACCGTTTTCGTCTCCGGCTTTTGGCCCTTTTGCAGGAAAATTAAGAACTCTTCCTGCTTCTCGGCCAAAAACAACTTGACAGCCTCGTTCAAATCGGGCTGCTGGGAAGACTCGGTGCGATGAGTCTTTGAGCGGCTTGTTCCTTCTCCGTGAGAACTGGAAGTAGATTTCTCCCGAGGCTGTTTTCCAGACCTGCGGGCTGGACTAGCTTCCTCAGGGTTATCACGAACGGTATTATGGGTGTTATGTGATCTGGTATGCATTTTTTTTTTTGGGGTGGAAAAAGGGTCAAAAATTCGCTTTATCACAAATTTGGTTCTCTGTTTCCCACAGACGGCGCCAGTGATGGGTGGACGAATTTTTGATGGTAGTGAATGCGGGTAAAAAATATAGATCACGACACAGGGAATTACGTGGTTCGATTTACTGAGGTAAATCTACGTCCACGGGAAGAAAGGAGGGCAAGATTGTATTGCTTGATCTGGTTTTCAGCTTACAAATACAGACTTGCTATATGATATTTGATGTCTAGAGCGCTCTCCCCCCCTAGTCTATCTGATCTAAGTTCTATTTATACATTGAACTAAGATCGTGGCTTGCATCACCACTAACTAGGTCGTGGCTTACATCATCACTAATTAGGTCGTGGCTTACATCACCACTAATTAGGTCGTGGCTTACATCACCACTAATTAGGTCGTGGATGTCGTGGAGGTCATGAGATCCTGCATGGGTCCACTATCTCTTTGTTTGGTCCGCTATCCTGCATGAGATCCTGCATGAGTTGACACCACTATCTCCCAGTTCGGTCGAATAATGAGACCGAACTGCTGAACTATTGCCGAGCAGCTTTTGCCAATCTGAGAGTAGAGCTTGATTGGTCGGCTTTTACCGAGCTGTAGGCTGGGGCCGAACTCTTTGGTAATGCCGAACTGATACTCTTCCTTGGGCTTTGGGCTGATGGGCCGTCACTGCTATTGGGCTTGTTTAGTACGTACCCCATCACTTAGCATAAGTGTTTCATTTACGATATTTAGTAAAATTCTTTTTTGGTGGAAGACATAACTCATCAACTGAAGATTTGATTAAAGGAAGACATAACTCATATGAAGATTTGATAAAAGCCATACCTCCAGCTCGGTATATCAAATTCAACATTTTATATGCAATTTTGAATGTTTTAAATTTAGTAGTGGTTAAATTTTCAAAAATAACACCGCGTTTGATTTGCATTTTTAGAATGATTTATTATATGTCATGATTATAACAATATTTTTAGATCACCACGACACAATAGCTCAGTGGTATTCCTCGTCTTTATAAGGTCGAGAGACGAGAGTACGAATCTCGAACCTATCAGATTAAATTAAAACAACACTTTTTAGTTAGATTTTTCTTTAATTTCTTATTAAAGTTCAATAATGGTTCTTTATTTATGGATAACTATAATGAGTCAAACACATTTAATTACACTACAATTACAATATTTCTGCAATTTTATTGGGAACATTTGTTTTGAACATACATGTCACAATAATATATCGTAAATGTTATGATTAAGACAATATTTTCATGTCACCACGACACAATAGCTCACTGATATTCCTCACCTTTGTAAGGTCGAAAGACGAGAGCAAGAATCTCAAACCTACCAAATAAAGTAAAAACAACACTTTTTAATTGGATTCTTTTTTCTCTTTTTTTACATATCAATAATAATTCTGTGTAAAATGTGGTCAATAGAAAATGATGCGACAATCAAGAGTATTGCTACTGAGGCCATCCACAACGCTGTTCCTATACCGTTCCTTAAACCACTATTTGAGGGCCCCACTGTACTTTTTTACTCCATTCCTTAACTAAGGAACGGAACCTGCAACCCTTCGTTTCTTAACCGTTCCTTAACCGTTCCTTAAATTACTATTCATTCAATTTCATTTTTTTTTATTTCCAACCCAATTCAATTTAAATAAACACACTTTAATAAAAAACAAACACACTTTATTAAAAAACACACAACATTAAAAAAAATCAACTTAAACTTAAAAAAAAGCACACAATTAAAATCCTAAAAACATAAAAAACACAAAATAAAAAACAAACAATTAAACGTGGGAAAATAAAAAAACTACTCCGCCGGCGAATCATCCTCCGGAGGCGGTCGAGGTTGAGGGGGAGTCGGAAGGCCAAGTTGTGATGCCATATACACAATTCCGTTCCACCAGGCCGTGAATTGGGCGTACGAGAAGCGGGAAGTGTCCGCCATTGTGGCGGTCATGTACGCCACCATAAGTGTGTCTGAGCCTCCCCGCTAGCCCGATCCCGAGGCCGACTGGCTTGATTCGCTTCGACCCTTCCTCGCTCTAGCCGTCTTCGTCGCCTTCGTTCCTTGCGGCCGACGGCGCCCACGGCTGGATCCCCGGTATTCGTCGGGCATTGGATCCCCCGTACCCCCAAACACCTGCGGTGTACCCTCGCTGGCCTCACCGGTGTCACCAGACGAATAGCGGCCACTCGCCGTGTGCTTCGTGCGCTTTGAGGTTGAGCCCGAGCTCGAGCGGACACCGCCGGCCCACCTTTCCTCGCTTTGAGGTTGAGCCCGAGCTCGAGCGGACACCGCCGCCCTCAGAATGTCGGCGCCCGAAGCTCCGCTTTGGTAGTTCGCCGCTTCGGCCGCGTAGATGCCGCAAAATTTTTTGACTTGTGCGTCGACTCGGCCAAAGTGAGCACGGAGCATTGTATATTTGCGCTTCCGGGCCCCTTTCGGCTTAGTCTGGTGGTAGACATCACGGACCTTTTCCCAGAAGCACTTGGTGGCTTGTTGGTTCCCGACGATGGGATCGTACGAGACGGTGAGCCAGGCGGTGTACACCGCCTTAGTTTCTTCGTTGTTGTACGGATGCCGGCCCAGATCCTCCAGTTCCTCCTCCTCCTCCATCTCGGGTGCCTCAGACGCAACCCTAGAGCTTCCACCGCCTCGGCTTCCTCCCTGGGTGGGTTCTACGGGGATATCCTCCCGAATCTGGGACAAACCCTGAGAAAGCCGCGAGCCGGGTGGTCGAGCGTAGGCATCCACATCGAAAGTGGGTGGTTGGTACCCACCCGGCGTCGCCGACCCCTGGGTGCCCGACGTCGACGACCCGGAACCACCTAGTGTGTTGTACATGGTCTTCCAATCGCCAAACGCGTTGAGATCCCACCCACCGGAGCCGCCACCGCCGTAATTCCCGTCGCCGGACATTTTGTGAAGGAGATTGAAATAGAAAATTGGAGAGGAATTGATGTTGGTTTAGGAAGAGTAGATGTGTAGTTGTGTGTGAAATGTAATAAATTAGGTGTATTTATAGAATAAGAAAATAAAAATAAAAATAAAAAAAATTTAAAAAAAGTTTAAAAAACGGTAATATGACCGTTTAAAAAAAAAATTATAAAAATATATTTTTTTTAAAAAAATTAATTATTGCGTCATCGCTGACGTGTCCCACTAGCGGGCCGGCGAGTGGGAAATACGCACGAAGCGGGGAGCGCCACGTCGCCCGAGCGCGTGGCGGCACAAGCCGTGCCGCGTTCCGTGCCGTCGGCACGCGGAACGGAATGGGAGCGGAACGGTGCGCCGCAACGCGTTCCGCGGCGAAACCGTTCCGGCGGAACGGCACGCGGAACGCCGGCGGCACGCGTTGCGGGTGCCCTGAAACCCCTGAAACTAAATATACTACCATCATCTTGTACGATATATAATGCATAGTTCAATTTCATGATGATGCTGTAAGTTAGCTTATTTGTAGATAATTCTAAAAAAACATAAGCATGATAAATCGAACTAGTACATGGTATTTATTAGTTTTAAAAATCATACTCCATTAGTTATCGTCAAAAATAAGTTACAAAATTTTATAACGTATGATGATTTTATCGGAGAACGACTATCTCATAGCAATATTCCTAGTATTTTCTTAGTATTGTTTGGGTCTAATGTAACTACTGTTAAATATCTATCACAACTGTTTACATCTACAATGAATAAACCCCCATTAGTAATGAATAATGAATATTCTAAAAGAGTGACAATCTAAATGAGATGACAATTCACATGCGAAATGAGACATAAAATATTGAATTATTAAAAAGACAGCAATATTAATTCGTGAATTATTGAATTGGTATCTGGATAAGTGGATAATAATTCGTAAATTGACATTATGCCTAATTAAATGTGGTGGCTGTCGATGGCAATTCCCCCATTAATGAAGCATCCACGACTCAAATTACCTAGTGCTACAGATGGATAGCAATATTGAAAAGAAATGCAATCATTTAATTTAACTATTCCTCTATAATTTCATTTCCCCCATATATCAAATTCCTCATTTTTGTTATTTCCTCTTAAAAGTATCCGTTGTATAGTGCTACTATGGCTAGTAAACTATGCAGATTGAGTTTATCCGGCCAATATTATTAATGACTCAACCTAGGACAAAATTCAAGTATGACTGCTTAAAAAATCTTCAACCCAAATATGAACTTGACTCCTACATTTAATAATTAATAGATCCACACACAATATGAGCGCGTTAGTAGCAGAACCTTATTCATGTTGACACAATATATATGTAATAAGAGCATCCGCAGCGGTGAGTAGGACGTTGTCCGTCCGTCCGTCCCAGCGGCACGGCATCACTGTCCGCCGCTGCGCTCTTGCCGCTGGCGCTGCGCGTTCTGATTGGCCAACGGCATTTCCGTTGGAAATTCAATTTTTTTTTAAATAAAAAATAATATTAAAGATAAAAAAAATATTTTCAGAATCCCAAAAATCTGGCCATTTTTTACCGTTTTCTGGATTTTTTTGATTTTTATTATCCCCAAAATCATCTATAAATACATACATTCATCATCCATTTTTCACATTAAATCATCTCTCATTCATATTTTTTCATACAACTTATATCTACATCTTCCTCTCTCACTCAAACCCTCAAATGGATTTCACCCATCTCATTGCGGAAGCGGAGCGCAAAGAACAAGAATACTATGAACAACATCGTGCCGCCCATGAAGCCTATGTCGCAGCGAATACCCCCACCCCTCATCCTCAACCAACTAGATCAACTCGCCGATACATCCATCGTGACCGGGAGGGAGCCAAGACTATTTTTCCGACCAGCCGCGGTTTCCGGAACATTACTTTCAGCACCGTTTTCGCATGTCAAAACGCTTGTTTATGGGTATTGTCAACACATTGTCCGCCTGTGTTGAATACTTTCAAACAAGTACAGACGCAGCCGGTTGGCAAAGTCTCTCGGCGTTGCAGAAGTATACGTGTGCCATCCGACAACTTGCTACTGGGCAAACGACTGACCTCTTCGACGAGTATTTGCATGTCGGTGAGTCCACTGGATTCCGTTGCCTTGAAATTTTTTGAGAGGGCATTTGTTCAGCTTTCGGGGATTAATTTCTTCGGGCACCCACCACCGATGATTGCCAACGGTTGCTTTGTCTTCACGAAACAGTCTATGGTTTTCCCGGTATGCTTGGCAGCATTGACTGCATGCATTGGAGGTGGAAGAATTTCCCGACTGCTTGGAGGGGGCAACACTTAAGCGGCCACAAAGGCGGCGGCCCAACACTTATCCTTGAAGCGGTCGCCGACTACCGCCTATGGATTTGACATGCATATTTCGGTGTTGCCGGATCCAACAACGACTTGAACGTGTTGTATTCTTCACCACTCTTCAATGATGTGTTGAATGGTGTAGCACCGACAATCGACTACACCGTCAACGAAAATACATACCACATGGGTTACTATCTCGCCGATGGTATCTACCCAAGGTGGTCGACTTTTGCGAAGACGCTCAGCAACCCGCAAGACCCGAGACGGGTTCTTTTTGCGCTTCGTCAAGAGTTCGCTCGTAAAGACGTCGAAAGAGCTTTTGAGGTCCTTCAAGCCCGATTCAACATTGTGAAGGCCCCGTCTCGGCTGTGGTATGTGAAAAATATCGCCGACATCATGTACACATGAATTATCTTGCACAACATAATTATAACAGACGAAGGACCGAAGGCGGCTAGCTTTTACGACGAGGATGATGCCGAAAGCTCAACCGGGAGGTCTCCCCCACGCCGAGGTGTGCATACGACGGTGGGTGAGAGGATCGAAACAAGGCACACAATGCAAGATACCTGAACCCACGTTGAGCTACAAGAAGACCTAATTAAACACATTTGGGCGAAATTCGGCCACGAGTACTGGGTTTTTTTAATTTTATGAATTTAATTATGTAATTTTAAATTTTTAGGATTTAAATTATGTAATTTTTAATTTTTAAGACTTTAATTATGAAAATTTTAATTTTTAGGATTTTAATTATGTAATTTTTAATTATTTTGTAATCTGTAATATTATTCCGGTTATTTTTAACGGTATACCGAAAAACGGTACTGTACGGTATACCGTAATAACGGTATGGTAACGGTAATGGTATACCGAAAAAAAACCTATTGTGTCCAAAATATTTAAAATAACAATTCAAGTGTTCAACTATTTAAAAAAGCCCAAAACAATAAAACTTCATCACAATCAAATCTTGTTCATAGCATTCAAATTAATAAAACTTCAACATTCATATCTAAAACAATTTATGAAGTAATAATTGGTCTATAAACAAAATCTCCAAATAGATTTACAAGTATATTGAAATAAAGATTCAACAATAGTAATAATAATTTGTTTTTTGATTTGTTCATTTACTAATTAGTTTCTCGATTGTTCATTATTTTTGCTATCGGTAATTCGTCCATCACTCTATTTAATTTTATATTTTGGTTGGCATGTTATCAAGTATCATATTATATTTGTTGTTCCCGATGATGTTGATCTTTAGGTATCTTTTAATATATATTTATGGATTATTTTGATTACATATATTCAGAATTTTATCCCATAATCGTGGTTAATGATAAAATGAAGGTACTTATTGATTATTTTTGGGTCGCTATATTGCAATGAAATGAATCTCGACTAGAAAGTGTCTCACCAGTGCAATATTAAATTATTGCAACGTAAACTTGCTCCTGTAGTTATAACTCAACGGTTAATTCATATTTTCACAGATTTAAAATGCTTTTTAATTTTAAGTCTGATATTTAAATGTCAAGACAGTTTATTAAAATGTCAACACAAATATGTGTTGAAATTTTAATGTGATCGTATTGACATTTTTAAGAAAAGGTAGCATTTAAACGCACTCTTGTGGCTATGTGGGGTTAATGTGGTTGAAAAAGTATAATCCAAAGTAAGAGGATGTCGAATATTCTTTTGTTTATCATTTCACAACTTTTATTTCGCATAATGAAATAAATATGAAGAAATTAAAATGACCCGTCCATCGCACGGGCGTGACACTAGTTAGTAATTTAAATTGGACATTTATTTCTCTTTAAGAATTAAGAATGACTGATCAGTATCCTATTTATTCATCCTTCAATTTAAGTAGTATATAAAATAAGATAACATACAATGAATTAAACACTAATAAAACGATTTGATTCATTTTCAGCTGCATATATTTTAAATTGACATTTTATGAAGTGGGACGAAGAATAAAACAAATTTTTTTAATTACTTTGTGTATTTGTAATATAACATTATACAAAGAATCATATACTAAATGGTGTGAGTTAATACACATTCTTTCAAATGTGTATTCGATGTTATGTGCTATTGTGTTTATTATACTTAATAGGATGAGTTGATAAAAAAATAATTCAGGTTAATTTCGAATTTATTTGAATAAATTATCATTTGAATGTTTAATTTTATTGTATTAATTGATGTATTAATTTTTTTTAATATAATATATATATTACAACATATTTAATATATATATATATCGGTATACCGGTATACCACGGTATACCGAATCTTCGGTATACCACGGTATACCGTGGATTCGGTATATACCGAAGTTTCGGTATACCGTGGTATACCGGAATACCGCGGTATAGAAAAAATGATACCGTTACCGTACCGAAACACTGCGGTACCGGAAACTGCGGTATACTGAAAAATCGGTATTTTCGGTACGGTAAGTCCGATATTACGGTGTTTCGGTATAATTTCTCACCCCTAATCTTCCCTTCCGGTTGATAAAGCACACGGATATAGAAGAACAATTGGAGAATTGAGCATTTATTGAGAGAGAGGAGAGAGAAATTGATTTCTCTTGTAAGAGAATGATAAATATTATATTTAATCCATACTTCTTAATAATACTAATAAAAAACTTTATTACATGGAGTAGTATTTACGATATGTACGGTAAAAAATCTCCTATAAATTAAGAAAATAAATCAAATTCTAACTAACCACTGTAAAAATAACTTAAATCATAACAACTAAACAATAGTTTATAAAATAAGCTAATATTTATATAGAAAAATTATAAGCTCACTTCCCATAATAAAATAATAAAAGTTGAAATCCCTACATTCTCTTACATAATTTATTTGCAATTTATTTTTTCAATATACCTATACAACTATAAACATGTACTAGTACCCCTGCGTTTCATAATAAAAGTTATATTTAGTATGGGTACAAGTTTTAAAAAATGTAAGAATAGTAGGTTGGACAAGTTACTTAAATATGAAATCCATTTTTTTATACTTCTATTTTGGGTTTGTCCATCACAAATGATTAATTTCCCTTTTTAATAAAAAAACAAAACTTTAATTATCTTTTATTTTTTCTCTCTTTTACTTCATTCTTTCTTTATCTTGCTTTTTTTCATCTCTCATACTTTATTTTTCCCATTTTAACTCAATATATATTATTTTTTTAAATTTTGTGCTCAAAAGAAATTCAATCACTTATAACAAGATGAAATTAATATTAGTTTTATTATAAATTATGAGGGAAGTGAGTTAATGTGACTTTATTTTTTGCACTATACTCCGTCATCCGCCTGTCAAACTAAGTAGACGTAACTGTAATTTTCAACACATAATTATACCACAGACACCTTATCTATACACTAGCTTCAATTACCAATAAATATTAGGGTCAATTGCATAGCTAAAAGAGAATAAGAAAAACAAGTACTGATATCCCGATCACACTCTCTCTAGGCCTTTTTCCAAAGATTAAAAAAATCAAAATCACTTTGGTAAAGCATAAATAATCAAAACATAAAAAAGACACGAATTCCCAAGTTCATACTGTAATATCGTGTTTTGACAATTTGGTCTATATGGCAACCTAGGCTGTCACATGTGTCACTGCTACGCCGCCGTTAATGGAGCTCCTCGGCCGCTCTCTGATGGCCTGTCTTGTCTCACTGCCTTCACTCAAATTCTTCTTAAATTTCAAATACGAGTAACGACTCTACTTCTTACTAATTGCTTATTGATGAACTTTAACTCGTCGGAAATTATTTTAAGAAACTCTTCTTTTTTTTTGGGGTGTCAAATAGCAAAAATTGACAAATTGTATAGTGGACTTTACTTATGATGATTTCTTTTAAATGTTGCTTTACAAAGATAGCAAAGTTTTTATTGGAAATAGACAAAGACAACAAATTTAAATTATCAGCCAGTTTATTTAGATGGGCCAAGCCCAAAAATAGGGGCATAGAAAAATAGCAGTCCAGTCCAATTTTAATAGGAGTACTTTAATAATGGGAATTTTGTTTTCATTCCTCTTCTATTTAACGAAGTGTTCCTTTTATTTTTAAGATTTTGAAGTCTAAGCTCTATGGTATTAAAAAATAAAAAATAAATGCAATGCTATTCAGGGGCTGCATTTTACTCACTATAACCTCTGCTTGAATAAATAACGATAAATAATTAAATTATTTATTTTATCTTAGAGTTAACACTATCTAAGAAATATGGAGTATTTAAGAACGAGGGAGGGCGCCGCTAGGCGCTACTAGTCTGCGTTGTGGGGAAATTAAACTTTACACTTAATTTTGGCCATTTAATAAAATTTCATACTAGAGGCTATAAAAGTACATTAGTGTGTTTATTATTTGGGGTTAATAGGCTATAGTATCTATTACTACTATTATTATTGTTTGAATGAAGTCTATGGTGAGTGAAATAAAGGTTGTGAATCGAATTACCCAAAAAGCAAATGAAGACTATATTTTAATCCTATATGGGAATTATTATATGAACCTTTCCTTTATATATTTTCATTGGTGAATGATGAATAACTGTATACACCAATACCTAATATATATAGGTATTATTATATTTAAGACCTATAAGGATCACTTAATCATTTTCCTAATACATTTCCTACTTTACCACTCACGAGTATAATATATGATGGCTGGGTCTATTAACCCAGCAAGGATCTCATATTCCACAATTCCTACTCCAAACTCACAACAAAATAAAATAATACACCATCACTTATTAAAATTACTCATGATTATAATATTATTTTATTTTGTTGTGAGTAGGTGGAATAAGAGTGGAGTAGGAATTATGGATTAAGAGATCCTTACCGCCATTACCCATGCTTGTGAGTGTGGAGTAGAAAATGTATTATGAAAATGATTAGGCGATCGGTAATTACTTACCGAGTATATTTTAACATAATTCATAATTTTTCATTGCTTATATATAGGGATCAAATTTGCTATTCCATTTTACATAAAAATCACATCTTTTTTCATATATAATTCCCGTTCTTTGTTACAATCTCTTATTTCTCCACATATAATTCTGCTATAATATTTCTTATTTACATTGATAGGGAAGTGGGTTAGAGAGTAATTACCACTATAACAAAAAAAGAAATTAGCTAAATATTAAAAATAAATTTATAGAATAAAAGATAATAGTCTATCCCCGACCCACAAAATAATAACGGGGTGATTACATATTTCATACAAAATGTTTTACCTTTATTTCAATTTTGTACAAAAAGTACTAAGTTTACATATTTCGTACAAAAAGTTTACTTAGTGTTCCAAAATAATACATTCCGTTAAGTATCCACTAACACCGTTACTTCCAATTACATCATACATACAAAAAGTTTCATCAATGATTCAAATTTGTACAAAAAGTTTTAAATTAAAACTTTCCATTAATTATTTCAAATACAATTATTTTTATTACTCACAAAAATGAAAAACACAGAGAAAAAAAATCACCACGCTTCATCATCAAATTAGCTAATTGCATTTTATTGTCGAAGCTTTCTCATGTAACAATGGAGAATACAACTAAAAACATATTGAATCTTTTTTTGTAAAAATTAAATATTGACTTATTGGCTGTTTGAAACTCAAATTAGCCATTTTGTAAAGATGAAATATCGACTTATTTTATAACGGGTTCTATAAAGCATACGATAAAAAAATAGAATTTTTTAAAATCACGATCAATTGTCGGAAGAATTGATATTGACTGTTATTTTTTTGGAGTGATTAGTTGTATTAAATCTCTAATTATTCTTTTATTATGATGATAAGTTGGACAAATTATAAACTAACTAACGATGTTTAAAATATTTAACGGAATATATTATTTTGAAACACTAAGTAAACTTTTTGTATGAAATATGTAAACTTAATACTTTTTGTACTAAATTGAAACAAAGGTAAAATATTTTTTATGAAATAATTACCCCCAATAATAAAGGGTCGGTTTGAAGGAATAAACATTAATTCATATTTAACTGCAAATAATAAATCCTTCTTCTTCCACTTTCAACATTTTACCCAATTCCCAAAACCCTAAAAATCTCATCTCCAAAAATGAACTCCACTCTCTCAGCCTCCGCTCCTCTTTCTCCGTCGCCTCTCTCCGCCCAGAGCCCCGCCGCGACCACCCCCATTCTCCTCCCCGCCTCCGTCTTATCCTCACACAAGAAGAATTTCTCTATCAAAGCCTCCTTCTCCTCCTCAACCAACCCCTCTCCGCCCAATCAGCCAATCTCCTTCATTCCCCATCTAAAGGCCGCCGCCTGCGCTGTCGTAATCGCCGCCGCGACATTCTCGAATTTCCACTCCCCAGCCAGGGCGGAGCTTCCGAAGCCATCCGAAACCCTAACTGCAACCGTAGGCCGCGAAGACATCCAACGGGAAGAAGACGACATCGCCGCGAATTCGCCCCTGACGCAGCTCCTAGAATCCAGCTCGGAAGCGATCAACGCGCTGAAGAAGCTGCTGCAGGAGAAGCTCGATGGCGGCGAGGACGGCGAGAGCCTCTCTATCCTACGGAAGCTCTCCGCCGCGCAGCCGGAAAATCAGGAGTGGAGGTTCATGATCGCGAGGCTCCTGAGCGAGATCGGTAGAATCGAAGAGGCGCGCGAGGCGTTCGAGGAGATTCTATCGCTAAATCCGCTCAGTTTCGAGGCGCTGTTTGAAAACGCATTGCTGATGGATCGATCAGGGGAGAGGGAGGAGGTGATGCGGCGGCTGCAGAAGGCGCTAGGGGTGGCGGAGAGCGAGATGAAGGCGAAGGAGGCGAGAGACGTGAGGCTGATCATGGCGCAGATGCAGTTCCTTCACAAGGATGTGGAGGAGGCGCTGCGGAGCTACGATGAGCTGGCGATGGAGGATCCCTCCGATTTCCGCCCCTATTTCTGCAAAGGTATGATTTACAGCTTGTTGGATAAGAACGACGAGGCAAAGCAGCAATTCGCTAAGTATAAAGAGCTTTCCCCCAAAAAATTTGAAGTGGAAGGCTATCTCCGGTCGCCATTGTCGAGAATGAAGCTTTTTGGTACGGATGAGGCGAATTAATCGATTTTGATATCAGAAAATTGAGATTTTGCGGTTATTTACATACGAATTCTGATGTCTCTAACATTATTCACAAATAAATTCAATACTTAAAATGAGATCAGAGGCAATGTAATTGTTGCACTTATTCTTTAATCAAAGGATTTAATTTCACTGCTGCTTGTTTTAGTTGATTATTGTACTAGTACTATATACTATACTGAAATACTAGTATTTCTAATATTCCTTGAAGATCTAAATCGATGAAATATTCAAGATTTGGGGTGAAAATTTGATCTTTAGTACAAACTGTAATCTTACAATAACCAAATCATACTGTAAATATACGATAGATAGACTATGATGATAAATTATGAAACAAACTGCTAATCTTGGAAAAGATGAGTGCCTCTTTCAAGTGTAGTTCCACAGAAATGGAGCCAATGTTGCAACTATGGTAATCAGCCAACTGAAGGTGATCAAGCTTGATGCTGCTGCAACAAACCGAAAACAGTCAATATATGAAGAAACAGAGCATAACTAGATTGCTAGAAAATTTCTCACCGTGGCTTGAACTGTCACCAACGACACTGGAGCTTCCCTGCCCCGTGGGGGTCGGGTTTGATGAGTTCCCCAGGTTGATTCCCAGATTCGGGCAGTCCCCTCCCATTGCGCCTAATAACAAAATACTCATGCTTCAGGATTTCGATTTTGCAACTTTATGTGCTAGAGTTTGTCTGCACTTACATTCTTTGTAGCACGGGAAGGAAGAGGAATTGAACAAGTTGTAGTAGCCCCCCTCGCACGTACACGAGTGTGTGAACATGGAGGTGTTGTTGCACGAGCCCGCTCCGCAATCAGTCCACGAGCAGGCTGCAAACACGAAAAAATAGATGGATTGAGAGAGATGAAAAAAAGAATATTAGTAACTGAAGAGTTGGTTTCATACGATCAAAGACTGATTGGTTTGCATTCTTGAGATTGGGTGCAGGAGCAGGAGGTTTATCACAGTTGAAACTGATATTACCTGCAGAGAGAAATTCAACCTTAGACAGTATCACACTTGTCTCAAACTACAATCTTGCAAATTTACTATCAACCTCAATTCAAACATTATCTCTATATTTTTAATGATAATGGTAATCTATACACGTTTGTTTGGTTTAGAATATGTCCCTTTCCAGCAAAACCTTGTTGGATTATGATTGGAGATCATTTCCACAAGTCAAATTTGATCTAACTTGATTAAATGAGTTCACAAGGATTTAATCAAGAGAAAAATGGAGAACAAAGAACTGACAGTCGGGAACGATGCAAGGCAGGAACTTGAAGAACTGATCATTCTCAGGGCGAGACTGCTTCCAGCCTTTTTGGCATTGACACTCGAATCCGAAAGCACTATTATTCGAAGGCACGCAGCTTCCCTTTCCACAAATATTTGTTTTGCAAGCTTCATCACCTAATCATCAACAGTCCCATCTCAAGAATCACATAAATATGGTATCAAATAAGCATTCCATAGTCACACACAAGTATTTTGCTTCAAGAATCACATAAATATGAAGAAAAAAGCATGCCATCATCAGACACAACACTCTCATAATTTTCAATAATCACTTAGAAATGAAAGAAATAACACTTCATATACTCCCATTACATACAAACAGTTTCAGTTAAACAATGACAGAATTTCGATTCAAGAAACACACCCAAATACGAAAAAAATTAGGTACCATTTTGAGAAAACAGTCAGCCAAATAAGATCCCATCAGTCTATACACATGATCAATCAACCACAGCTCCCCAAAACAGAATAGAAGAAAACTAAATTCAAAAGGCAAAGCACTAGATTCCTGAAAATGAAAAAAGACAGAAGCTTCGAGGAGTTTAAGAAAAGAGTTTGCATCGGATTAAGACAAACCGAATGAGGAGATAAATGGGAAGGTGAAGTTGGCGGAGGCGGAGGCGCAGGCAGATCCCAGAGCCAGTGTAATAGCAAGAAAAACAGCGGACTCAACAGTAGCCATATTCGAAATTCGATAGAAAATAGAACAAGAAAGATATGTGGTGAAATTGGATAAAGAAAAAAAAAGCGAGTGATATAGGTAAGGTAATTAATTATCAATCTAGATTTTTGGAAAAATATGGGATTTTGATTTTTTTTGGAGGTAGAAATTGTCGACGTGGCTCAGACCATCAAAAGTCAAAGGTGTAAATGTGATTCGGCGGCAGTTAGGCGATGGATAGTCGGCTTTCGTTGCAATGTGTGCGGCTCTTGCCCAATAATAGTCTGCCACGTTTGTTATTAATACTGTTAATGTGATCGCAAACTATTATGCTAATCTCTGCAATTGCATTCTTATTTTTGATAATATTTTCTGAAAAATTAAAAATAGACCAAGCTTTCGGGTCATTCACCAAAATTAGACTAATTCCAAATATAGAAAGTTATAATTAATATTTTAAATGTGCAGCTCACGTGCTACTAATATCACTTCCACCGCCTTCCTCCTTCTCTTTTATTTTACCATTTACATATTAAAATTCATGTTACTTATAACTTTGTCTATTTTTTATAGATGGCGGTTAGTGTTTAAGTTTTTTTGAGATATTTTAATTCACTTCTTTTCTTTTCTTTTATTTTTTTTTCTCATATATAGCAAATCTAAATTATTTAAAAAATTCAAAAAATTAGATCTATTAAAGAAGATTTAGATTGATTAGAATTTTATTATAATTAATAAAATATTCCTTCAATCCCAATAAATATGATACATTTACTTTTCGACGCATAAATTTATTTATTGTTGTTTTGTGAGTTAATGAAGAGAGAATAAAGTAAAAAAAAGGAAAACGTAGAAATGTTTTTTTGAGAAAATGTTTCCTTTTTAATATGACAATCCAAAAGATAAAATGTTTAAGTTTTAATGTGATATAGTGACAATTAATAAAATGACATCTATACTTGGCATTGATCTGCCTGCCATATAAATTGAATTCTTATAAGAAGACCAATCATATAATCTCTCTCACTGACACATACATACTTTTTAATGGGAGTAGATTAGAGACTTAATTAACATATTTATGGCTGGCGACGCTCACAAATATTAAGACCATATAAAAAAGGCACATTAAAGTAGACACTCCATATACTAGATTACAAAAATTAAGTCTAAGATTAGGTCATAATGTAAATTAGCAGTAGAATACATTATCAAAAATATTAAGCAGAAAGAGAACTAAATAATTAAATTCTAAAAATAAAATTCATGAAACAAAATAAGTACTACATTTTCTCTGTAGAATCTCTTGTATCGAGAATTCTGTAAAAATTTAAGTAATTTACTTTGTTGTTACTTTTGAAAAATGTGACAAGATTTATACTTTACCTATTTTAATACTCCAGTATTATTTAATTATACGTAAAATGAAGCAAAAAAATCTAACTTTATTAAATTCAACGTATTAAATTAAAAGATTTAAATTTAGTAGCGATGAATTATGCTTCTATCGTTTAACGCACTTTGAGAAAAAGAAATAAAAGAAATGAAGTAAATATAAATCTAAATATGCTAAAAAAACTTATTTCTTACATAAAGTACCTAGTAGAATAATACTCCTATTAAACACGAACCAGATACCTAAGTTATTACATAAAGTCTAAAATATTCATGAACCAGATACCTAAGTTGTTACATAAAGTCTAAAATATTCATGAACCAGATACCTAAGTTATTACATAAAGTCTAAAATATTTATAACGGGCTTAGGAGTATTTTAGTTCTAAAAAGGTAAAAAATATGATAAAGAATATCGTACAGGATTATACGCTAAGTTTATGAAAAACTAGTACTCCATAATATTTTTTTTTCTAAAAACAATATGCAAACTCACTAGTTTAATATATTTATGGAGTTCACTCTATATCATATCATTATCAGTTAAAATATTGCGACATTTAATCCAAAATTGTTTATTAACGAATAGCATTCACTTCAAATAAATATCCTACGTTCAAGATTCAACCCAAAATCCTCACACTAAAATTTTCTGAGTCCAAGATAAAATAAGGCTATATATTGCCTATCATATGATATAAATACAAAGTCCATTTCTAGAAACAAATAAATAATTCATGATTAGATCTCGACTACTTAGTTAGTAATTAGTATCATCGAACTTTATTTTTGTAAAATGAAACGGTTAGAAAATTAGACCACTCAAGAATCTGTATATAGAATGTTTTAATGTATTTCCCCATTGAACTCTGGCAGTATACCCACATTTAGTAGTAAAATATTTGTCACGCTTATGAAAACTTTATCAAATACAACTCTATATTGATTCTGGGTAGCAAATGTACCCATAAAAAACAATAATAAGTAGAAAGATACCAACAACTTGTTCACATTAACAAATATAAATAAATTAAGCAAACTGTTACACTAGAATTGAAATGATCCCACCTTTCTGATCTTAAATCCAAGAACAAATGAACCAAAATCATTACAAGATCAATTCCAACTCCCATGCTTTCTCCTCCTCAGATTTTCTCTCAGTTCAATACCTACCTCCATGCACCTGAATCCAAAACAATTAAACCAATACTCATCATAAACTTGCACACACAAAAAAAAAGAACAAAAAAAGGGTAATTAAAGCGACCTCAAATCCAACCAAGGATCTACAATAGTTGGTATTAGTAAGCACAGTGCTGGATGATCCACACTCACTATCCTTGAGTGAAACTGATGATCTATCAAGCTTCACAGACCAAGGATAGTGAGCCACGTGCGACGACGACCTCTGCATCCTGACCGCCCTAGGCACGTTGCGTCCCTCTATGGAGGGGCGCCGCCTGCTCTCCAGCACAGGGGCCCCCTCAGGGGGCCTCTGCCTGGGGGCGCTGTGGGACCGGACTTTAGCCCTGGACGACTTCGTGTTGGCCATGTAGTTGGGGCAGTCGTTGTAGAGGGACTCTGCGTACTCTGACCTCGGGTATAAGAACGGGAGGCGGGCCTCCTCGGCCTTGGCTAGGACGGCCGAGTAGCAGTGCAGGGGGCTGCTCTCTGCCGTCCCCAGCGAGCTTGTTATGTCTGACTCGTGATGATCTTGCTTGCTCCACGCCGTTTGCGTGTGGTTTGAGTAGCTGTTTCGGGCTCTTGTCGCGGGCTTGTAGTCGCCTTGATCCATCTCCACGATCTTCACATTCTCTTCCAGCCCGAAATCCTGTTCGATGTTAACAAATGAGGTGGTGATACAAATATGGGATGCCATGGTTCACACAGGCGGTTCCGGTTTAGAACCGGAATCAGTATATTGGTTCTACGGGCCCGGTTCAATTCAAATTTTTTGGAATAGTAACTTACGGTTAACCCTCGGCTTTTATCCAAAACCAAGAAAATTTAGAATAAATTGTGAAAATAGGGGGAAAAAACATTGGCAAAGGATAAAAAACCGGCGGTTTGAACCAGAATTGAGACCAGTAGACCACCATTTCCTTTGTCGGTCTGATTACGGTTCCAAAGTTTTCAGAAACAAAACCGCCAATTGTTGAACCGACCACATCCCTGTTCCTCATGACTAATGAGATAAAGGATCAACTTCCCAAGTTTCTTCAATCCCATATTTTAATAGATAAGAATCAAACAAATGTAGCACATACATACTATATTTTATCAAGAAAAAGAATTATATAAGCTCAAAACACATATATTAAATTTACATAATATTTTGACTTTGGCATATTAAATCATGCTAAAACAGAGTATTCATTTGCAACCACATTCTTGAATCTTGATAGTATGGTAAGCTTATAAGTTTGTGATGATGTGTGTTGGAGTAATTAATTTGTTGAAAGAAAAGAAAGAAAAACTTACTTGATAATTGGAATTCCTAAACATATTTTCATGGGTAGATTTTCTGCGAGTATAGTTGGTTTGATCAAGAAATTGGGAATCTTGAGCAGCCATCTTCAACCTCTGGGCTCTGGCTCTGGTCTGCACGGCCACCAGCGCCTGCATACACCGCAGCGTCGCAGTCGCTTGCTTCCTCACCAAATGCCCCCTCACCAACGCCTGCAGCTTCACCAATCCTCTCAACGCATTCAAAGCTTTTCTCGCCTTCACCCAAAAATTTAAAAAATATTATACCAAAATGTTATCGAGAAAAAGAGAGCTCATTTGGTCTATAAACAAATATCAGTATCCTTTTATAACTAATAGCACTATTATGAGACATTGAAGTCCGTAATAATACGATACACACCAAATAGCTGCGAAAAACAGCTTGGATCTTGGTCGCGGCAGCGGCCTCTTCCTCGGCCTTGTGATCGGTGGGCAATGCGGGTTCGTTTTCGATGGGGGTGGGATCGTGGTGCTTGGGCGGAGCGGAGGCGGAGGAGCGGCGGAAGCTCCAACGGCGCTTCTCTTTAGGGGTGGCGGTGGAGATGGGAGATGAGGGGCGGTGGTCGGTGCCTGAGATTTGGTCGATTTCTCTCTCTTTTACCTTTTCTTTCTTGGTAGTCAAGATGTTTCTTAGCCATCTTCCTGTTTTCCCCATCTCTCTCCGTCTCTCCTTTCGCTGTCTGAATCTATGGAGTTGAATTCAGACAAAACTAGCTTTGCTCTACACCTCTCTCTCTCTCTCTAATCTGCACATATACGATAATTGTAAGCTTACTATAATATATGAATAATGTAGTAATGAGATCGGTGGGAGAAGAAACAGAGAGGAAACAGCCCCATGCTTCTATGTTCTAACTCATATATCTCATTATAAATTTATACACGTAGGGGGTGTTCGGTTGGCAAGATTAAATCTCATGATTAAATATATATCATGTTTGGTTCATAAGATTGAACCCTTCAACTTAATCCTAGATGGATAGTCTCATGATAATTAGTCATAATCTCCCCCCTCCAACTAAAATAATCTCACAACTTAATCCTAGAT
This sequence comes from Salvia splendens, assembly GCF_004379255.2. Taxonomy (NCBI): domain Eukaryota; kingdom Viridiplantae; phylum Streptophyta; class Magnoliopsida; order Lamiales; family Lamiaceae; genus Salvia; species Salvia splendens. The sequence goes on along the minus strand of NC_056033.1, from coordinate 3,535,343 downwards.
GGATAGTCTCATGATATTAGTCATGGCAACCGAACGCCACCGTAGATAATGAATGATGTATTGAATCTTGATTTGTTGGCACTGGCCAAATAGTAAACCGTACTAATTTAAATAACTCGGAAATGCAAACAATCTCCCAATTTCTTCTAATTATGTGATCATTGTCACATGTTTTATAAAATTCAATAACTAACCAACATGAATTAGAAGAAAATGAGACGAGGCATGACTTCATAATAGAGAAATTTCATTTTATTATTCTAAAAAAAATTATTCATTTCTTGTAGCTGCGTTTTTGCTTTTATAACTTCGCTTTTAAGGTTTTTTTGCACCTTGATGAGATAGATTCTAACGCTAACTAATTTTCATTCAATTTTTTTCTAAAGCCGGCACTTCTCTGTTACTTACTAGAAAAGATTATTCCCTAAATTAAAGATGTGAAAGATAAGCAAATGTATGGTTAATTGCTAAAAAAGCCATCAGTTTTGAATTTAATTTTAGCACGTTTTAAAAAATGCTAAAATGCTTCAATAATATCAACACATTTTGATTACTAGCGAAATTATCATGCCCTCTAAAACTTCCAACATTTCTTTTAAGATCTAACCGTTTGTTTTCCGATAATTTCCTGTCTTAAATGAAAATTTTATGCCAAAGCCTTCTTTAATATTGTCAGAAAATTTGGGTCATGTTCTACTTTTGCTACCAACCAAAATGTACAGTCATTATTGATCCCTAATGTAAAAATTAATTGGTTTAAAAACGCTTGAGTACAAATTACAGAAATAAATAAATATAATTAATTTATACAGTATATATTTTTAAAGTATATATGGTGACCAACAAAATAACAAAATTAGAGGGGGTTTCAAGGGTTTAAATTTAGTAGGACTAAAAATTTGATTAAAATTAGATAATTGGGGAGAGTGGGTTTTATGGGATCTAGCACATGGTCACGTCTCCAATGCCCAGCTGGGGTGATCTATAATCACTCGTTTTAGGCACATTGCCCTATTAATTACCCTATCTATTTCATACTATTATTAATGTACTTTGACACTGATACATGCATTTACAAGCATTTATTTTATGCACATAATTTACACGAAACCAAGATATATGTGTAATATTTGGTGGCAAATTATTAATCACGCCCAACCATAAAGCTGCAAATTATTCAATTCTATTATGTCGAGAATTAAATTCAGACATTATTATATCTCAACTAATTTTCAGTTTTACTTAGTTGCCACATAAAATATTAGCATAAATAATCTACTAATTTTCAGTTTCTATTGATATGTTATTAACTGATCTGATATTTATAGGCCAAATAGACTATTTTTCATAAAAAAAATTACTACTAGTATTTTTTGGAATGTATTATCATATTTGGTCTGCTGCAGTATTTATACATCATTGATAGCCCAAATAATTAGGAGTGGTGGTTTGCGGAATATGGTCGTGCCAACGTGACCATGATCAACAAGAAGTCAACTCTCGTGACAATAAGAATTCAGAGTGGCATCTGGCGGAGAATCATTAGTGACCAATGTGTCGTGTTTGGGAGCCATATCTCGGAGTCATGGCTTGTCAAATAATCAATCGTGATCAACATTGTCGTGACCAGCAAGAACCCAGAATTGCGATTTAGCAAAGAATTAGTCACGACCAACAAGGACATTAGTCATGAATGGCCTACAAAGTAGTAACTTGTGATAAAGAATTAATTGTGACAAACAAAGACATTAACCTTGATGTGGGAAATCAATATTATAGACTTTAACGTCCCACGTTGATTATAAATTACAATAGTGAAAGATTTGTAGATCAAATAGATTCTCTCTCGCATAATAAATGACAATAGTGAAAGATTTGTAGATCAAATAGATTCTCTCTCGCATAATAAATGATTCTTTTGTCTTGCAGCCTTCTGTTTATATATGATCTACTATAACATAGCACTTACTTATTAATTACTTAATCTTACTATTAAGGCACAACAATATAATCAAATTCAAATATTGAGTATTTTGATTCACTTTCATATTTAATTAATCTCTGTAAGTCACAACAGTCTAACTAATATTATCAATATCCAAATATCGCAAACTTGGGTACATTGATTCTCTCACGACATTGATTAACTCCATATTTATATGTAGAATTTTTTTGTTATTTTGATGAGTCGTAACTAATGACCAATAATTTGTCTATATGCTCTCAATTTAGACTCGAATTGTCATCTGTTATTAATAATAGGTATTTGGAATTAATGATTAAATAGCTATTATTAGTTGTGAATCACATGGATTGATTGTTTGATTGTTTCCCCTTTGACTTGATTGATTTGTCGTTAGGAAGCCGCTAAATTCAATAAATTACTTCTTGGCAGTTGGAATTTCGGATTACAAGTATATAATTCAACCTTTAGTATAAGATGATTTTTCAATTTATATTCAACTTTATTTATTTAAATTGATCGAGTGGTTAATTAATGAAATAAATTAAATGTGTAATTTGATGAAAATTGAATATACTCGTGAGTCGTGAGAGGTCCATCGTCTCATCTAGAAAACTATTAATACAGTACAAATTTTCTTTGTTTAAGTTAGCCTAAAATTTCAAAACACTTGATGCAAGTTTAAGTTTGTCTATACTCTCTATGTTTTTACTAGTTGTCCATAGCTATTAAATAAGAAGATAGAAATTTTCATCTCTGTAACTTGATTTATTAACGAATAACGATCATAAGAAAATATACTTCTATATCAAATTTTACTTGATAATTTCTTTTCCCCGGTTCTACGTCTCTACCATAGAGCTTAATCAGTTTCTTTCCTCATTAATGAATTTAGTTAGAGCTCATTTACCGTGGTATAAAAATCAAGTTTCGGATATCGGTATGTAGTACTCCCCCCTTCTCTCTGCAGTAGAGGCATTTCATTTTCAGCACTCGTTTTGAAAAAATGATAATAAATAGTTAAAGTAGAGAAAAAGTAAACTAAGGGAAATAATAATATAGAGAAGACTCTTATCTATATTATTTACTCTCTTACTTTACTCATTCTCTATATTAACTATTTATTATCATTTTTCCAAAACGAGTGCTCAAAATGAAACGCTTCTACTACAGAGGGACGGAGGGACGGAGGAAGTACATTATTGCATAATTTGTCTTCATCACAATGAGAATAAGATGTTTGGACGTATTGTTCTTCTATTGATGAAATGAGATCGTATGATAGCAATTGATTTATGAGAGAAAATACAATCTCAAATTTGAAAAAGACCAGTTCTCGATCCAATCCCAAATATCACGAGATATATAATGTCTATTTTTGTAGAAATAGTTTGCTCACTTATTCAATAATTATTACTCCATATTTCAATTTTCATATACTTAGAAGAAACATTCTCCGCTATCGTGCAGTGAACATAGTAATTTATGTATACAACACTATGATTAAATGAGAATCCATTTTAATATTATAAAACTGTAAATAGGGCCTGTTTACTTTAAATGACTAGATAAATGTGGATATATTTTATAACTATGTTTGGAGCGTATAAATCTATCTTTTTGGTGAAAAACGTTAACTAGGAGTATGAATTAGTATACGATAAATTCTCAGGCATGAAGTTATTTCTAATTAAACATGTGTGAAATCTATAGTGATTCTAATTAAAACATAGTACTAGCTACATGGCAATCTTTTATTACAAATTTTAAATTTAAATGATATTTCAGTCTTTTCACGTTGATTCGATACATGATTATGTTTATTTCCAGTAGTTACGGTTATTATTGTACTATTATTGTAAGTGACTTGATTTTTACTAGTGAAAAAGAATGCATACATCATAATATCAATTAATATAACATAATATGTCTTTACAACCATTAATTAATGAAGATAATTTTGATGATGAACACTTCACCTGATATATGTCATCTCAAACATTTAATTTGTAAATTGTTAGCATTTAATTTCTTCATATTTATTCGGTGTATTGGCCTGACCTGATACCCACTCGCTTATACATTGAAACTGATTTTGCATGTGGCGTTGTGGATATTGCTGGTTGAAATTTACATGCATTATTCGAGTCTCAATTATTTAGTTTATGATGATTTTTAAGGCATTTTGTTTGTGACTACAATCTGCTGCTGCATGTGCACATGGTTTGTTTGTTCTCATTTGATTACAATTTACAATCTTAATTATGTCTGTTTGTCTGTATTGATGCAATTAGTATTAGGGGTCTGTATTTGAGTGTTGCTATGAGTATGGCCTTTTCTGACGCATAGCCCCAAAATATATTTATTTAACTACACAACAAAACATATATGTAATTCACATTTCACAATTTTTTTTTAAAATAATGAGTAATAATAGTATATGTCGAAAGGTGATTCCTTTTCATACATAACATAGTATAGGTCCGTCTTGTATAACGGGCCGGGCTTGGATTGAATTATTTTTTCAAATTAGATCTCTAAGCACAACCGATTTGGGCCCATTATGAGCTACAGAAGTTGGTACAACGATATCCATTTAGATATAATGTGTTTATTTACTTGTTTACTTTTATACTATGTATTTCATTCCATTTTATATATTTCAATTAGGTTCATCCACTTTTCTCTACATTTTTTTTATCGACTCTCTTATCTTGTTACTTGTATTCTCTATGTCTATATATATGTGTGAAATAACAAATTGGCAACGAACAACTTAGTACAAAGATAATTGTGGAGAAAGAATCTTATTTTAGAAAGTGGGGACTCAATATTTACATTTAAAATTGCAAGAACCTAATTGAATAGTATAAACCAAAATACAAAATTGAGTAGAACAAATTGTGTGTGGACTAAATGAAAGTGGGGATCAATTCAAAAGTAAAAAAGTTAATCCCATCTCATTCATAATTTGAATAATATATGTATTTTATACCTATCAATAATAGGAGAGAAAAAGCAATGGGGAAAAAAATTAAAGTTAAACGCACAAACATTCAAATCCCTCAATTTATGACGCAAACTAGCCCAAAAAATAGTACTCCGAAGCATGGCAGTACATATAGAAATGGTAAATAAAAACAATGTTAAAGTTGATTTATGCCACATATAATAAAGGATGATATCTTTCCATCAAACCTCCAAAATACCATTTATAATTTTCTTTGATTTTGAAATTGTATGTTAATCATTTACGTTGTTCAAAATTTCTAATGATAAATGGTAGAGAATAATGCTACATGATGGAAAATTACATGAATCGATAATTTAACCAAAATTTCAATATATTTGATTTACATAACTCAAACAAACTCGTTTGTGAAAAAAAAATATTTGTCAATATCTGTAGCTAACATTTTGTCGACCATAAATAATGAATTTTTGAGCTTCGGAAAGTCTAAGCAAATATAAAATCACTATAAAAGAAAAACAATGAATGAAAAAAAAGCAAACTTAACGAAAATAGGTGGAAATTATATTTTGGGAAAATCATATACTCCTACTTAATTTGTGACCCAAACTTTGATGATATTGGTTTCCTAGTGACTTTACGACATAAACCTAACGAAATCAAATTTGTAATTTTGCCTAAGTTTAGGTCATAAAGTGCAAGAAAACAACATTTAACAAAATGCAGATAGGATTTATATAAAAACAAAAATACCATACATATAGATATTAGTAGTAGTATGATTTATGGTCTTAAGGATACTAGCTATTAGTACATATTCATTAATTACTTCCACATTTATTTTCCCTCAACATAGGAGAAAACAATGTTTATATGATAATTTCTTAGAGTTTAATGATACTATTCATCATTATAAGGAATAAATTCTTGAACATCACATTTCTCATAGTTTAATGATATTGTTCATTATGAGGAGAGGAATATGGTATGAGGTACTAACTGAAACCTCGACTAAAAGAAATATAAATAAATCCTTTTGGTGAAAATATCTAAAATTAAAATGTATTTATAACCGTAGGCTAAAAAGAACTAGGGGTTCTCAAATAATTAAAGAAAAAGGGTAGAATTTGAAATTGTTTAGATTAAAATATGGATTAAATGTAGTTTTTACTTAAGAAAATGGGTGAGGGTCGAGCTTCGTTGTCGGCCACCAGCAATAATATTTTAATTTCTTTCACTGAATAAATTTTCTATGTAACAATTACTTTTGGATCGTAACATAATTATACTTCAGTATTCGATTAATTTATAATAATATTCGCTGCAAAATTTTATGGAGTTTTTAAAATTATATTTTAGTTAAACAAATTGTTCGACTATATCCAAAACCATTCGAGCATCTTACTTAAAATATGCTATGCTTTTAATCTTTTGATTATTTCCTATGATTTAATTAAATTGACGCGACACTTGTTCAATCTATATGGAACCTTCAAAGTACGTACATATTTTATTATGTAATCTTTGGCCCAAAGTTATAATTATAAATGACACGATCTTCAAAGCACAAAACAAAAAACTCTTTCATTTCACTAAACTTTTTTAATAAATATATATATTTGGCCGAAACTTTGCTACAGAGGTTGTAAATTATCGTCGTTTTAATTCATAATTTCTTATACTACTATCTTTTTGCTCATCTACTGAATTTGCAAATGGTATCATATTTACTTAATATAGTATTAAGTACATTACATAAATGAATTTTTTAACCATAGCTAACAACTTGAAGTGGTATCATCCATATTTACTTAATAAATTTGTTATATTATATAAATGATTTTTTGGGTAGCAAAAGAGACGTTACCCCAAATAATTTAAAGTCAAACTCCAAATAATTAAAATCCATAAAGTTGCGCTATGCATGTGTATGTAGCAACACATCAAATAATAGTGTGAATATACTTGTCTTAGACTTTTGTCATTATGAATATTAGGGTAAGATTCTTCAGCATCATTATTCCTATATGGAATCTCAAAAGTCCAAACTAGAACAGTAAAGTAGGGGCCCTAACTTTCACTTCCACATTCAATTAATTTCAAATTTAAATAGTTCTCCCACATATAAATGGATAGCATAGCACCAATCACATGGTCTGCCTAGCTATTATAAGGAGTACTTACTATATTTTTCCATGAAATTATGAGTATTACTTACCACAGTGATGGGCATAGTAATTGCTGTAATAAAGTAAAATTAGACACTTTATCTACTTAATTGGGTTCCATTCATGCATGTAAAATCTAAAATTAAAATTCTATCTCAATAATTTATTTTAAGGCTACATTTGGTAGCTATGTCATGTTTCGACTAGACATGATAAAATTTAAGATAGTTATCATAGTTTCAATTTTGTAAAATTGGGTTAAATTTCTGTCACAATAGCAAATTTTGTAATCTGCCAATATATGATGTTATATCAGGTTTTTATCAAAATTTCTTTGGCCTTAGGCGGTATTGATCTGTGGAAAAAGGGGGTGAGAATAAATAAATAAATCTAGCTGATTAACATAGGAAGTGCTCTAATAATTTACCTGCACCGTTTGTAATTAAGATTTTTTATTGCATTTAGTGGAAGACAAAAAACTTTATACGAAGTTGTGATATACAATTTTCCAATAAATCAGAAGTCACTAGCTAGAGAAATTATTCTCGTCTAGCTAGGCTTTGAACATTGGAATAATTTAATGCTTCATCTCATTTTAAAGTAGTAGTTTTTTAATTCATGTCCTCGTATCATATATATATATATATATATATATATATATATATATATATATATATATATATATATACACTATAGATTTGTACATATACAAAAGATACGATAAGCACCATATATATATACACTATAGGTTTGTACACATACAAAAGAATGACTATATAGTGGAGTACTTAAATATATTCTCAACTATAACAAAATTTCAATTTTAGTTTAAAAATTGACTTTTGGAATGGATATAGCAAGATAGCTCACCTGAGATAATATAACTACAAGGTTTTTATGTTGTTGTTTGGTTAATATATAGTCTTTAAAATTGTTATAAATAGAACGTGAAATGACGAAATTTCAATTACTAATCTATATACTAAATGTTAGATATGCAATTTTTGACTAAGTAGGCTAAATCAATAATTTTTTCATTGGGGGTCAAATGATTAAACTACACTACTTATATCGAATTAATATAAGAATTGTGGATGCCCCAGGGGCAGCGCAGTTGGCAATGGATGGGCAGATCTTGCTGCAATGAGCCTGAGTTCGAACTGCGTAGCATGATTTAACCTCCTCACGTGATGCTGGGCCGGAGTGTGGGGACCGTCAAGTCGACGGAATCGCCTTTTTTGCTTCAATATAAGAATTTTGGATCAATTTGGAGTAATTAATATCGTGCGCTTCGTATTTTCCTTTTTTTTAGTTGTAATCGTGTAGGAAGACTTGATTATGATATTTTTTATGATCATATTTTCATATTTTTATTTTATTCACAGTAAAGAGAATAATTATGCTTTTAGATTTGTAGTCTGGTCCGATCTAATTCCCTATATATATGCAATATGTTGCCTCTTCGTGATTTATCTTATTAAAGTTAACTAAATCAATAACATCTTGTTTAGTTGCATAAAAGATATTCCAGGTCATAGTAACTAACTTTACCAACAATTGGTATGACACATTTAAACATATGTATAAAGTTCCATTTTTTAATTTTTATTTTCCTACAAATATCAAACCCTTTAACCAACACCATTGTCAGTTGCCAAGGTAGTCTCTAGAAGATTGCAAGTGGTATAATTTGCAAGAAACTGCGCGCCTACTTAATTTATACACATTTATGTGCATTAAATGATTCTAATTTCCACTATTTTAATTGGACGAAAAATGTCTTATAAAATAAATTAAGCTGCGTCATTATTGTGTATGAATTAATTATAAGCAACAAGATTCATGCATATCAATTATACATTTGTGAGAATATATTGGTAGGCTCTCACAATGTTAGATGGAATCAAAGCAAATTCCGGAAAAATACAAAAGTGCGTGGCCAAAAAGTCTGGTGCTCTTTTTATGGGTAAAAAGATAATGTCACCATATCTTGTTTAAAGTTACGTTTAATTATTCATTTTAAATATGTGTTTAGCCTCAAATAGTAATGGTTCCTTCTCTAAAAAATCAATAATGCAATATTAAACCATGCCTTTTCCCCAAATTCCCCACTTTGCCCTACTCACCAGCCACGTGCCTTGCTCTTGCTCTGCCACCTTTTATAACCATAAGTATATTAATAATAATATTATTTTTACTATTATTTAATCATTTACACGTGTCATATGACAAGTGTCTGGCAAATGCAAGTTGTAAATTTTTTTATATGAAAAAAATGACGATTATCTTAAATTTAATCGACAACTATGTCAACAATCTACGTTATAGATATCAATTAATCATATGTGTATGTCAACTAAATGTAATTGACATACAAATGTCTTCGTGTTGACATCCATAATATACGTAATTGACATAGTTATCAGTTATCAATTTGAAATAGTCCATTCAGTTCAGCTAAATTTAATCCTTTGAAATCAATTGGCGAGTCAAAAGAGAAATTATCAAAGTATTGTTATTATTGACATTCAAAAAAATATAAATGAATTATGGGATTTTAAAAATATATATAATTACTATATTAGGAGTACATTAGAAGAAAATATTTAATATTGCGGTTTCCCAATATCCCAATCCATTGTTAAAATGAAAAAAATTTGCAATAATAACCCATTCAAAAAAGTAAATTTGCAATTTTGGAAAAAAGACATTAGTTACACTTTAATGATCTATAGATGCAACTTAACTTTAATCTACATATATTTACTAATTTATTTAATATTATTGGAAATTCGAAATCATCATTTAAAAACTAGATAACACTAAATGCTCATGAAAGTCTTGATATTAGTATTAGGCAGAATGATTCAATGTGAACATGATATAAAGTCGATTAATGCATTATTATATGTTACTTGCACACTTGGTTGATATATAGTAGTTGCTGTCATGTCACCTTTCACGTTCTTATTTTTTTGGTATTTACGAAAATAATAGCACCAAATCTACCTGTGATGTTCTTTATTCCTGGTTGACTTCTTGTATTTTACATATGTGTGATGATATCAGAGTGGTCAAATACGATCTTAACTATCTTGTTTTTTTTAATCTTAATATAACTACAACCGTTATTAGTGATATTAATTCGATTTCAAAACACGTTTCAGATGGCAACCCAGATCTTAACGATGGCTCAGTCGATCAACTCTTGGGAAATCTCCAAATTTATCATGCTTAATTTTTATAGTATTTTAATTATTTAAGGTGATGTCATCTTGCTTAAATAATCCACTCATGTAAATTACACACCAAAGATACATTTGTTCGGATTATTTATTTCAGTATTTTAATTTCTCACTTTGTTAGGCCCAGGTAATGTATTGGTGGATTAAGATATGAAAGCGGAAAATCAAATTTGATGGTTGGTATGTATCAAATAAAATTCAAAATAATGTGTAAAAGAACTTTTCGTGATACTATAGAGCACTTTACTTTGCCTAATTGTGATATATCTTCTCTCTGTTTGCCATTTCATATTTCAATTTTATTTTGGATTTCTATTAAATATTTCATTTCAATTTTACTATTTTTGATAAGTTTACCTAACATTTTACAAACTTATTATACTCAAATTGTGTTATAAAAATATGATCTACGGTTATTAACTCTTTTCATTAACTTTATTTTACTTATTTTTTTATATTTCTTAAAACTTGTATCATTCAATAAAGGATAAAAACATATTACTATGCATTTTAGTTGTCTTGTTATTGATTTGGACCTTCCGTGAATTAAGATTATTAAAGAGAAAAAAAAAAGTCGAAATTAGGCTTAGATTAAAAAATTAAATCATCACAGCATAACAAAAACCGAATACAGACGAAGTCTTCAAAAATTGACATTAGATCCACAGGTGAACCAGATTCCAAGAGAAACCTTAACCAAATCCGATATTCATAATGATGGCTATCACACCAATCTAACACGATTCCATATCACGAAAAAGGAATCCTTTTTAGAGTTCAGGGTTTTGGGACCACGCATAAAACTAAATTTGGCTACCAAACTACTCCATTAGAGTGTCCACAGTGGGAGAGTCGCGACCCGTGGCTCGGGTGCGCGGCCCCCACTGCAGAGAGCCACGATCGGTGGCTGGGAGCCGAGAGCTGAGAGGGAGCCGCGGCCGCGGCCTTCACGCGGCTCAGCCGTGTGTTCTGCGGCCCACCACTGCAGCGGGCCGCATTTCGTGGCCCAACCACCGATTTTTTTTTGCTTCTTTTTTTTATAAATACACACCATTTTTCCTCCATTTTTCTACCCCAATTCAAACACCACTCTTTCCAATCTATTTTAATTCAACTTCTGAAATATGGATTCCGACGATGAACGGTACCAAGAAGCGGTAGATCTGGAGTTCCAACTTTAATATGCACGACACTGTACATTATTTTCCAGTGATATGGGTTTTCGGGTTGTTGTTTTTAAACTAGAAAAAATTCGTTGTATAATTTTCCCATTTTAATATAATACAACGAAGTTCTTGTTAAACTTTTTTTTGGTTAGGTTGTGAATTTTTTTTTATTTACAATCCAAATTATTTTATTTTAATTAAAATTATAAATATCATATATTATAGTCTAATAAAATTTATTGTAGTTAAATTACAAAATATCATTAAAAAAAGAAAAAAAATTAATTTTTATTTTGGAGCGGGCCCTTGTTATTTACCATTGTGGAGAGCCCAGGAGAGCCACATTTGGTGACCGGGCCAACTTTGGTTGCCCCAAGGGCCACCACTTTGGACACTCTTAAAGCCTAATAATTTGCTATCTTGGACTTATCAACACTAGCAAACGCACTCTTAATAATACTCCCTCCCTAATAGATGGTACACATATTGTTTTGTGTGTTAAGTGGAGAGAGAAAATAGTGTATTTATATTAATGTGAAAGAGAATTTTTTCCAAAAAAGAAAATATTACATCTTTTGTCAAACAAACTAAAAAAAAGGAGAGTATGACATCTATTATGAAACAAAGTGAATAGTATATAGGTAAACCTTGTAAAGTTAAATTGACATGGACAAAATGACAATGGATGCCAGGTAAAATTAGACGAGATACACAACAAGCATTTATTACTCGTTTAAGTTTGTTCAAGTTGTTAGTTTTAGTGTTAACTTATCTAAAAGTATCAATCCCACATATTATTTAAATTTAATAAGGCACAAAAAGAACGACACAAATATTAAAGGAAATGAAAAAAAAAAGAACAAATATGAAGAAAAAGTAAACCAAACTTTTGTCGTTCCATGCCATCCAATATACTATATGTTATATGTGTATATATATGCACATCCACCTCCCCCAGTATCCACACACTCAAACATACTTCCAATCTGTCTACTCTCTCTCCCAACTACTGTGCATGCTCACATGCAGTGCGACAAAGCCTTCTCTCAACTCCTATAAAACCACCATCTCTCTCTGCAAATTCTTACACACTTTACTCATCCAAAACAAACAATGGGAAACGCAGACTGCGAAGTTGAGCTGCAGCGTGTGGAGGTACAGATACCTCCAACCAAGCCCTTTCTCCAAACCCTCAAATCATCTCTCAAAGAAACACTCTTCCCCGATGACCCCTTCAAGCACTTCAACAACCAGCCTCTCTCCAGGAAGCTCATGCTCGGATTCCAGTACTTCGTCCCCATCCTCGAGTGGGCCCCCACCTACACCTTCCAATTCTTCAAAGCCGACTTCATCGCTGGGATCACCATTGCTAGCCTTGCAGTCCCTCAGGGCATCAGCTATGCCGGTTTGGCCAGCTTGCCCCCGGTTATAGGCTTATGTAAGTTCGTCTCTGTTAAAATCCAACCCCATCGTCCCCTTAAAATGCTTATGTGAGTCTGTCTTTATGGTATGCAGATTCGAGCTTTGTTCCACCGTTGATATATGCAATGCTGGGGAGCTCGAGGGATTTGGCTGTCGGGACTGTGGCAGTGCCATCGCTGCTGATCACATCAATGGTGGGGAAGGAGGTTAATCCTCATGAAAACCCTAAGCTTTATGTGCAGCTGGTTTTTGCTGCAACTTTCTTTGCTGGAGTTTTCCAAGCCTCATTAGGCTTGTTAAGGTCAGTGGTTTTTATTATTTTTAGGTGACCACTGAATTTAGTGAGAGTGACTGACTTTGTGAATTCCTGTAGGCTGGGACTTATTGTGGATTTTCTATCACATGCCACCATTGTGGGATTCATGGGTGGTGCAGCCACAGTTGTGTGTTTGCAGCAATTGAAGGGCATTCTTGGATTAGTACACTTCACTCATGAAGCTGATCTTGTCTCAGTCATGAAATCTGTGTTTTCTCAGATACATATGGTGAGGATTAGAATCAGATGCTACTATTAATCTTATTCTTCTTCCTATTAATATTAACTAAAGAGAATATGTTGGTGCAGTGGAGATGGGAGAGTGGAGTGCTAGGATGCTGTTTCCTTTTCTTCCTATTCATCACTAGATTCTTTGTAAGTATTCCCACTGATAACTTTGAATATAGTACTATGTTTCTTCTTTACTGATTCTGGACAATTTTGTGGACATTAACAGAGCAAGAAAAAAGCTGCATTTTTCTGGATAAATGCTTTGGCTCCTCTCACCTCTGTTATATTGGGAAGTGTTTTGGTTTATTTCACACACGCTGAGAAACATGGTGTGGAAATAGTAAGTAAAAGCAATTTATCTTTTCACACACAACTACAAGCTCATCACATAATAAGCCTAACTAGCTAGTTTGATGGTGGTGGCAGATCGGACATCTGAAGCAGGGGCTGAACCCGCAATCAGTGTCCGAGCTGATGTCCACTTTCGGCTCCACACATCTCATGATCGCGATTAAGACAGGAATTGTAGTTGGTGTCATCGCCCTTGCTGTAAGTAGCGACTATACATGTCTCCGTCTACTACTAATGCTTGCTACTACTTCCACATACATTGATTGTAATCATTCGTATAGGAAGGAATAGCAGTAGGAAGAAGTTTTGCAGCATTCAAAAGCTACCACATAGACGGAAACAAAGAGATGATCGCGATTGGAATGATGAACATCGCAGGTTCCTGCACATCTTGCTACTTAACAACTGGTACCTAACCTTCTCCACAAACTAAAAAAATCTAAGGGATGGATTCTCCGACATTAGCAAGAATCTAACTTGTTCCATTCCTTCACGCTAGGTCCGTTCTCGAGGACAGCAGTGAATTTTAATGCAGGATGCAAGACTGCGGTCTCCAACATTGTCATGGCGACTGCAGTGTTGATAACCTTACTATTTCTAACACCTTTGTTCTACTACACGCCTATCGTTGTGCTATCTGCCATCATTATGTCGGCAATGATCACCCTTATAGACTATCAAGCTGCCATCCACTTGTGGGGAATCGACAAGTTCGATTTTATCATCTGCATAAGCGCATATGTAGGAGTTGTCTTTGGCAGCGTGGAAACTGGACTAGTTATCGCGGTATGTGTGAGCTAAATTCCGCTACCCTTTATCAATTCTAATAGTTGATACCTAAGGGATGCATGCATTTGTGATAGGTGGCAATATCCCTACTTCGTGTACTATTGTTCGTAGCAAGGCCAAGGACCTCTGTTATGGGTAATATTCCTAATTCCATGGCGTACAGAAGCATTGAACAATACCCAAAAGCAATTTACATTCCAGGGATTCTCGTACTCAATATCAGCGCCCCAATCTACTTTGCCAATGCAAATTACTTAAGAGAAAGGTACCTTTAGAAAGATTGTGTCCATCGACATCACCTCAAGTCTCAAACCATCTGTTCTCATCTGACTTGACTGTATTGTTCAGGATCTCAAGATGGATGGATGAAGAGGAGGAAAAGCTAAAGTGTGCACAGAAGCACGACCTGCAATACGTAATACTAGATATGGGTGGTGAGTACTCATCCCAAAACAGGCATCCTGAACTTAAGTTACAAAGATGACTAATGAACATGGCATGTAACAGCTGTAGGAAGTATGGACACAAGTGGAATCAGCATGCTCGAAGAAGTCAAGAAAATTGCTAACACTAGAAGCATTAAGGTAAGCGATTCTTATAGAAACTTGCAGTTATATAGCTATGCTCACATGCAAGAATGATCAGCTAATTGTGCTCGTATCCAGCTTGTGTTAGCTAATCCCGGAGGAGAAGTGATGAAGAAGTTACACAAATCAAAGATAATTGATACAATTGGGCAAGAATGGATCTACCTGACAGTCGGAGAAGCTGTAAGCGACTGCAACATCATGCTTCAAGCATGCAAGCCGAAAACTAAGGCAGTTGAATGTGAGGCAGCAGATGATCAAGTTTGATGTCACAGAAACTTGTTTCCTTCTACAACAAGAGGGACAGTTTCTGCAGAAGAAGCTCCGAATGTTTTCAATAAATTTGGAAGCTTCAACAGCTAAATGATTGTATTATAGCATGATTGCCAAGTTGGGATGTGATAGAGCAAGTAGTCATTAGATGATTGTTGTAGTTTATAATTTCCAAGAAGCATTCAGGAGAAATATTTCTTCATTCCAAATGCTATATGCTTAGCTCTTCGATCACAATCTAAGCTGATGCTAAGCAAAGCATCCTCACAGTGCAGTATATCGTGAATACACACAGCAATGCCTTATCTACATATTAGCAAAACTCGCAGTTGAAGCTTTGAACTCTTCGCTTACATGGAAAAAAGTCAATAGACACAGTACTGAGAATCTGTACTATATTAAGCTGTGAGCAACAAGGATTAACCAAAAGATACAGTAGCACGAGTGTGGACCCAAGTCCAACAATTATCATATAGCGGTTGGACAATTATCATTCTTTGCAGAAGCATATGCATTGCATGGGTTAATTATTTGAACTAGGGAATATCATGAGCCAATGAGAAACATAGGGGGGTGGTAACATCATAATTTCTACTGAATTAAGATAGCCCATCATCTACATTTATCATTTATAAGCTAAAAATCAAAATATTTGAAGTTCAGACTTCAGAGGAGAAAACCCAATAGTTTTCATGCATAACTTAGGAGACTCAATAGTTTTCAGGCACATTCTATACGGCCCATCTTCAGATAACAAATAGCCAAAATCATGCCATGGAATTGATCTCGAACATGACGGTCCAACAATCATTAACAACTGCTGATATTACATACGAGTAGGTAATGTCAAAAATGATGAACCATATCAGGTATTGTACTATTCTATCTACTGTGGAGAGATTATTATATAAACAACTCAGAAGTAGGAACAAGAAAACTAATCCAATAAGAGAAAAATCAATGTCAGCCAACATTATCAAACAAAACAAGAGAATCATACAAGCGACAATACCAACAGTATGTAACCTGTTTCTTCTACAACCAAGACCTCAACTGGTGCAACCAGGCCCAGTGATACAGAGATCTCACCTCACCCAATAAAAAAAACACCTCAATTTGGATGCTTCTTAGATATAATTAATTTTGGTAAACCCAAGAAACTGACAACATGCACCAGCACATCTCATGATACAATTCCATCCAACAAGAGGCTCTATGATTTCGGCATGTGTTTCCTCAGATGATTCTTCATCCACATGGCAGAATAAGTCTATGCTTGCTTGAATAAACGAGGGAAAATTTCATGCAAACCAATGTCTAACGTCACAGGGTCCCTGGAGAAATATAGGATCAATCACAATGGTTTCATATACAAAATAGGTCAAGTTTCGCAAGTATATGGGTGAACAGCCGGATAATGCAACATATAAGGATATGATAGTCTGATTTTCTAATAGTTCAAATTCATCTCGATTGTACAAATTCAGGTTTCACAACATCAAAAGTGAATTTTTTTTGGGATAGATGTTGATTGTGTGTAGTGGACCACTAATTAACCAAGAAAAATATCATTAACGAAAAAAGGATCGTTTTTTGGCTGCAACTACTAGGTGTATGTGTAAAGCTTAAATACATGAAAATACGGATAGTCACATATTAAGCATTTTGAAGTGTTAGCATGTGCGTCTGATAATGATTGAGATTCAGGGTACATATATGAGATCATGGATATGATTAAGTGGAGAGTACCTGCACAAGGTTTGACCCTTCTCACTAGAACAGGGGATAAACCATATTTTCTGAACTAGTGGTGATTCAAATTGGAAAAAGAAACCATCACTCTGCCCATGCTTCCATTTTCTTGATCCTTGGCCTTTCCATACCTACATGTCCAATACAGGGAGTAACAGAGATTTTATATTTCTGAGTGGTGTACATTGCAAGATAACAAAAATCAGATCATAAACCATATTTCCCAACTCAATACTAGAAGGAAGTCTGAGGCCAACCACCCCAACAACTGAAGTACCAGATTGACACCACTATTGAACAATTGATTCCATTTAACTGGTAAGTCAAAGTGGAACTGATCAGATACATAATTAAATTGCAAGTCTATAATCTCCAATGCATCTTTGTTTGAGTGCGTTTTTTTATTCCTGGTTAACATAAGAAAAAAACAGGATTCAAGCAAATATGAACCAGTGAAATACTAAGGATCCCTGGAAACAAACACCTCATGCAATACTAGTTAAGAAAATGAGAATCTTCAAAAGCTTCCACTGGAAAGTGACTGAATTTGGTTTTTTAAACTTGCCAGGCTCAAGTCTACAGAGGTAAAATGTTCCTACTAGATGCTGAATATTCAAAGACTGGCACTTGTTCAAATCAAGCAGATAGGTTATCACAAAAACACAGAAAGATATCTGTCGTTTTGATAATTAAGGTGCAACAAGCAGATGGACTAGGAAAGTTTGCCATTACCTGAGGATAAGATATTATATTTTTGGGCACTACCAAGCAAGCAGCTTTTGAGAGAGAATCTTCTGCATACTGCCTAAGGAATGAGAAACAATTGTTGTGCGTGTGTGGAGATTCAAATGCCTGGCACAGAAGAGGAAGTGTACATATTACTCATAACCATCGAGTATTGAAAAATGAGTATTGTTGCAGTTATATTATGGAAGAGGGTAAAATACCTTATCAATATTAACCATTGGAGCATATTTTTCAGTGTCTGTTTTATCCTTGTCAATTAGGAAATAGGTTCTTGGATCCAGGGTCGAATTTTGATGCCATGATTTTACTGCAGTCTCCAATGTTTCAACAACAAATGAGAAGATTTCTTTCCAGGAATCTTCATCTCCATACTTTCCAGACTGGTAAAAATACAAATATATTTAGTCACTCTTGTAAGGCAGTCGTGCACCTAATGGTAATCAAACCATCATCCAAAAGAATCTGAACATTTGAGGGGCATAATTAAGTTCTCAATCCTACACTGACGACATAGGTACCTTCATTGTGATTCCAGCAGATGGAATGAAGAATAATGGAAGGTTGATGATAACATACTAATATAGCATTTCATGATTCACAAGAACAAATATAATGACAGATGTGAATATCCCAGCAACAGAGAGAGCTTCAAAATATGTGTTGCTCTAAGATATTTCGAATTACAGATACAGAAAATACAAACTTACTAGCTCGGTTTTCAGAGAATCCAAATGTTTTTTCATATCAACATTTGATCTTGTAGCTTCCACTTCTGCAGCTCGTCTTTTATCGCTTGCCAACTGCGTAAGCCTCTTGATTTTTTTGGACACCTCAGAACTTTGCGAGTTGTACTTCAATGCAACTTGGAAAGCAGCTAAAGCCTGCACATTAACAGATAGTAATTCAATATTACCAATCTGGCTTACTAAATTACGGGCAAGCAAAATAGGCCACGTACATCGTCGTATCGTTCCAAAGCCTCTAAAACACATCCCTTCCTGAAATAACCCTGCAGATGTAACCAGAAATATTTAGAGCATAAAATCTTGGAGCATGGAATTTATAAGTATCTAGTCATGACTCATGAGTATATAGAAAACGCACCTTTTCCCAATCTGGTTTTAAAGTGATTGTCATCTCTGCATCAACTAGAGCTTTGTTAAGTTTTACCAAATGCAGAAACGCAGCAGCACGATTGCTGGTAAGAAACACAGTGAAAGTGGTTGAAAACAGTTGAGATCACAAGAAAATACATAACATAGTATCCTCCGCAAGAACCAAATAAGCATCGGTATCAACTAAATTCTACAGCTAAGAACAACAACGGAAAATGGATAAAGATGGCAGGTTACGAGAGAACAAATCTAAATCCTTAATCTTCCAAGAGCTACCTATATTGTCTCAGAGAGTGTGGAAATCGTCTTTTTCTTTATGCTTCATTGGAAAAGTATCATTATTTACTTTTTGGGGATGGTGTCTGGTTCATCTTTCAGTAGGATTTACGATGTGCTTTCACATTTTCACACACCCCCCCCCCTAAAGAAAAGACAAGATGCCAATCATCCATGTACAAAAACTTATCGGAATTAATTAAATCCATTTGAACTCAGCTACATTGTTTGAAGCAAACTCACTAGAACCGAGCTACATTCAAGTCAGAAGCTTTGTGGTAACAGAAGCTCCAACAGAATAAATGAATGTACCACATCATTTCATGTGGATAATAACAGCAGAGAAACAAAAGGAACTCACTACATATATAATCATGAAGAAATTCAAAATACAACTAAATCTCAATAGCTTAAAAGGCACTATACTTTCAATACTAACAATGCACGTTTGAAGAACCACCAACTAGCTAAACTTACAAAGCACGTGAAAAATGATAACAAAAATAAAACGTGAAGTGCTGCGGCATATCTTGTCAAATTAACACTTGAGTAATAAACCTCGAAAGCAAAACAAATCGCTTAAGTCACTCACTCACTCTACAAACACCGAAAAGAATGGATTTTTGCAATAAAAACCTGTAAAGAGTGGGATTAGATGGATCCTTCTTGATAGCCTGAGTGTAGAGGGCTGCCGCTTTGAGATAGTTCCCTGCTTTGAAGAACTCATTGCCTTGATCTTTCAGGGAAATCTCTGCTGCAGTATTTCCTCCAGATTCTCCCATTTTTCGTCTACCTTCACGATTCAATACCGATGAATTCTGTTTCTTTTTATGAACTGATGGTATATGATTTTTGGTTAGGGTTTCTGAGATTTATTATGATTTCTTGATTTATTTTTATGCTATACTATAATTTAAATTTTTGGCACGGCAAAAACGTAACTTAACATATAAATCGTCAAATAATAGCAAAAAGAGTGGCGCTTAAATGCAAACCAAATCTCAATATATTATCCTCTTATGTATTCGACAAAATACTCAAAAGTGATAAGAAAAAAAGGATCAATTTTTCCATTTTCCTTAATTAATGAACTTATAACTATCCCAAATTTTAAATTCATCTGTGATGCTAAAACGAAATACTATAAATTTTTACATTATTACATACTTATAAAGAGGGGGGAAATTTATTTGTTTCAAAAAGAGCTTTTTAGAAAAATAGCTATACAATCAGGGCCGGACGAAGAAAAAATTAGTTGTAGGGGCTGAGCTCCACTATATATATACTCCCTACGTCCCATATAAATAAGTCATTTATGATTGACAAGGGTTTTAGCGCGTGATTAATAAAGTAAGAAGTAAGAGACAGAGAGAAAAAATAGTTGAAAATGTGTCATAGATAGTGGAACCTATAAATAATAAAGTAAAAGAGCAGGAGAAAAAAATTGTCAATCGCAATCCTAACAACTAATGTATAAAAAAATGCATATATATTTACAAACTAGTCCAAAATATATCTAATAAAAATAACAAAAAGACTATATCATTAACTAAAAAAAATAAAACTCAACTTCAAAATAACCATTGTTATAATTGTTTTACAAGCTTGCAACTATTCTCTCAAAATTTTACAAATAAGAGATGGAATACAAAATTTACAAGTTTAATAAATTCTTTACCCCAGTGTAGAATTTGAAATTTAATTCTCTAATGCCTCAAAAGGCTAAAACCCTCCTTTTCCCCGTTTTGTATGCCGCTGCTCTAAACCATTTGCTTTTTTTAAAATTGCAATATACAAGTAGAGTACTTAAATTTTACTAAGAAGACAAATTTAATTGAAAAAAGAACGAAATTGATAGCACTTTATAAGTTTGAAGTCTCTTTTCAAAAAGTAAAATACATGTCAAAGTTATTAATGTGGGTCAATTTAACTTTTTTTATATTAGTTAATTTAATTTTAAGTCACTCATCTTCTTCCTCACATTCAGCAGCGCTATTGTTATACATTTTCTCTGCAATTTTTCACTTTTTCCTTCTTTAAATTTTCAGCCCCTTACAATCATTCGTTCCAAGAGAATTTGTTCTTCAGTAGCATTATTTGGTAAGGGTTTAATATCAATTTCCAAAATTTTGAAAAATTTAGAAGTAGAAAATTACAAAAAATGAAAATTGGATAAGGGCTTAAGCCCTACCCTCTCACCATGTGCGTCCGCCCCTGTATATAATAAAATACTATACTATCAACTATGAATATTTGCTATTGTCCAATAATAGAAGTGACCATGTATAGAGATTTTCTCAATCTACTTACTACTTAGTTAAACATTCCATTTTTATCTATAAATAAAAAAAAAGTTGTCACTAAGAATTTCATACAAATCGTTTACTAATTCAAGTGAGATAGATAGTACATTACATTTTGGTTAGGTTCGTTCAACAACCAATTCACTCCATTGCAAGCATATATGCTTGCGCCGACTAATAAATTAGATTTAGTATTGGAGTATATTCTTAATTTTTAGTATATTGATATAATCATTTTCTTATGATTTGTAATGATGATATGAGTTTTTACAACAATTTACGTAATATATTGAAAATTCGATGGTATTATATGAATAGCAAAAAAAATTACTTAGCTGGGAAGAGGCTTGAGTCCGCTAATTAATGATTTATTTACTTAATCTTACCATTTTCAATGGGTTACATAAAATGGACGGTGGAGTATTATATTATAAATAATGTGGTATATGTTGCAAATACTTATTACTTAAAACAACTCCATTGATTATGATTTAAAGAGATCTTTGGATTAAGTAGTTATAAGCAAAAAAATCGTCTCATTAGCAATCAAAATTCTAAACTATCCAAACATTTAACTAGTCCAACTTTATATAATTAGTGCATCTGCTGATGAAATCATTTGAATGTTAATTAGATAATTGTTTTTTATATCGCTAATGTCGCAGTTGACTTCAAGTTTTAATTCAACGACTGCATTTTTAAATATTTTTGTGAGAGATAATATATATACATTGCATATTAATTTCCAATTAATATAATTAACTCATTAAACAGTGGTCATACTTACATTTTGTGCTTCTGGTTCTTGGCAATTCCTGACTTTAACATGTACACTCTGCATTAAACTGAATTGTCTAAAATTAAAATTGAAACTTCTCTGTAATGAAATTGACTAATCCATAATTAAGATCGTACTGTAGTATAATATTTTTATACACAATTAAAGTCGGTTTTTATTGTTTCACTAGTGTTAGCCCACGCACTATGCGCGACACAAGATAAAATTTGTTTTAGTAATTAGACAACATGATTAATTTAAATAAAATAAAAAATAACATGATTACGTAATATTAAAAAAAATAGTCACAATATGTTAGATAATTATAAATCTAAAATTAAATAAGTTTTAAATTAAATCAACATGAAAATATTTATTAATTACAATACTTATCTTGGTCTTTACAACAAAGAAAATTACCATCATTAACACACACACTTTAATATTAAAATACTACCAATTATTCAATTGATATAAATATTTAATATATAGCCAAAAAATATAATGAGGACAATGATATCGTCATAAAAAGATAAAATAATGAACAAAACAAATAAAAAAACGCACATGTATAAACATTAGAACAATAAAACAAAAGTTAGTAAGTCAAGAAACAATCATAACCATACAATAATAAAAATAGCAAAATAGAGAAAAGAGATATAGTAAAACACAAACCACATCTACTGCTGACTCTTCTTCCGCCTTATTTTTCTCCTTAATCTCTAAATTGATGATTTATGTTATATGCATATGTGCAAATACAAATGTGATATTTTACGGTTTTGTATTCTTTGCTTTCTTTTTCGCCATTTCGTTGACTTTATGGGTTTTTCTTTCATGAAAATTATGGAAGTGAAGAAGTTGACGACGAATTTGTAAAGCTGTAGCTTCAAAATATTATAGATAGTCAACAACTTATGTGATTTCTTTATTTGTAAAAAACAAAATATTGTAGCCTACACAGAAAAATAAAATAAATTAACATGAAGAAAATACTAGGATATGAACTAATATCACTAAAATAGAATGATCTTCAAAATAGGATTTAAAAGTGCTATTTGCCTTTTACCATCTTTTGCACAACTCTCTCTCCACTACCTCCGACTCACATCTTTGGCTCTTCGTCTTTCACTCCCTCACATGACACCTACTCCGCCTCATTTAGTGTCTCCACAATGATAGAACATGTATTTATAGACAAAGATCACCAACAATTTCTAAAACCTTTCAATTGCAACTATACATCACAAAAATGAATGAACATTTATCTAGCTAATAAATAGTAATTAAACAAATATTAATTTATGATATAAATAAAAAACGTTAGAAATCATTGGTATAATCATATTCAATTCATACTTTTAACTGATTATTATTAGCTTAATTTGGAAGTTTAAAAAAGTCCAAGATATGGACTATAGTACAGAGCCATTCACTAAATTGTGAGTAAATAATTATTATTAGCTTAATTTGGAAGTTTAAAAAAGTCCAAGATATGGACTATAGTACAGAGCCATTCACTAAATTGTGAGTAAATAATTATTATTAGCTTAATTTGGAAGTTTAAAAAAGTCCAAGATATGATTTGGTGCATTTGTTAAATGTGACATTTGTTTTGAATATTAAGTAACTGCCGGCTCATATTAGTAATTGAGAATGCCAATTCGAAAAGAATATTGTTTTACTACCAAATGAAATGAATTAAAAGTAATCAATGGGAATAATGATCGTAACTGCTACATTAAAATTTTCCACAGCTAAATTTATTTAATTAAAATTTATTTTTATTTTTAAATTAGTAGTTTTTGTTTATTGCATTTACATCCTTTGCACAAAATAGTTATTCAAAACCTCCCAAAACTCGCCTAGAGTATATCCTTTGCACAAAATAGTTATGTATAGATAAGATGCTAAATTTTTTCTTGTAGATACGTATTTTAGAGTATATAAAACTAAATATGTTGTTCATGTAGAAAATGGTGCAACACGAGTGAAGAAATCAGATTATAACTTGTACTCCATTTCTTATATGGATCATAATAATCTTAATCCCCTCATAATCTTTATATAATTACACATACATATCCACCCTTATTTTTATATGCGTTTCATTTTCTTTTGTAGCTTTTCTTGAAATATTCCAACCTAACTCCACAATATTGACTTCGACAAGTTTCCACATGCAAGTGTGATTAAAAATAAAACACATTTTCAGGGTCACAAGAGCAAAATTAAAGTTAACACAATTAAATTAAAATTAAAGTTAACACAATTAAATACATGCAAAACCAATTTGAGCATGCTGTTTTGATCATGGTAAATTGACTCTTTCCAGCTATGAAATTCACTTGCCAGGCTGTCTTCAAATTTCCACACGACCATTTCTATTTTCTTCTTCTGCAATCCCTATCAATGGATGATCACATTTATATTCACAATTTCACATCCAACGACTAACTATTTAAAGAAAATATAACTCAACAAATTTAAATTTTCTAGAACAATTTGAAACTTAATGTCTTAATCAAATATGGATTTCATATTATTGACTGCAAAAGTAAATTATATATACTGATAGTTGGTGAAACTGGTTGCGCCAATTAAATTACTTCTGCAGTGACTTGATCAACCCAACACTTCAACAAAATGATTTTCCATTATTTAAAATTTAACGTTTATTATAAAGCTCTGGCCAGATCACTAGCATAATAATATATCATTACTTTTGTAGACTTTGTTCAAAATTTCTCCATCCAGGTTTTATTTATTGTAGTATATATTTACCGTAAAATAATAAAAACTCAAAATTACTCATGTACATGGTAAACATAACTATATGAGTAAGCTTCTAATTTATCAAAACACACAATGCAACGACAAGTGTTTTTTCTTTGTCGATGAATGCAAGAAATTAGGATATACAGTGCATAATAGTAGAGAGAAACCAAACTCCATAGCTTGATTATTGCAACATTAAAATTCTCAACCAACATATTATTCTAGGTGCAGGCAGGAAGCCTGTACTTATCAATTATCACACATGTAATTGTAAATTGCAGCAAATTAGATACTTGGGTATTTTTAACCAAAGACATTTTAAGCCTGTGGTTCGACTACTACGGTGTTTTATCTTATTCATATATATTCATGTAAAATATTAAACCAAAAATGTCATGTTGATCTCTATAGTGAATTTCAAACCACATTTTTGTATTTGAGATCCTCTCGTTTTTTGTAATCCTACACGGCCATTTCTCACTTCTAATTTCATTTTTGTGTGATTTAGCTTAAGTTTTTTAATTATCAATCAGGATTTTTTTTACCCAACTAGCTTGTTTTATATTAATTCAATTTCAAAATAATAAATTTGATAGTGTAACACGTGAGACATAATGTAGGTGTTGGAACATAGTACTAATAAGATTCCTGCATATACATTTTTGGCCTCTTTGTGAGACCATTGTTAGAACAAGTCTTCCAAAAATTGTTTCGTTTCGATTTTAATGTAATTAAAAAGCTCCAAAAAGACTAATTAATTTATAAATATTTAAGTATGATAGCCACCGAAACTAAAAACCGTGTTTCTGGTGAAATCAAAACCCAATCTTCATCCGATTTTTGCCTTTTCAATATTGCTAACACCCTTTATTCATTAAATAATACTCCCTCGAAAATTTATCACTTATTTCCTTTTTCGTCCATCCCTAAAAATTTGTCACATTTCACTTTTACCATTTTTGGTAGTGGACCCTACATTCCACTAACTCATTCACACTCACATTTTATTATAAAACTAACATATAAAAGTAGGACCCACATGCCACCAACTTTTTCAACCCACTTTCTATTACATTTATTAAAACCCGTGCCGGGTCGAATGATGACGAATTTTGGGGGACGGAGGGAGTATACGTTAGAACGTAACTTCCAAAACAACTATCCCTTCTTTCTCATCACCTTCTGATGAAGTCAAGCATATACTATATTTTAATCCACTGGCTACATATTCCCATTAGTTTTTTCTAATTTAGCAGTACAAAACATTCAATTAGCTAAAACATGAGCTACTATTAATTACAAAAATCACCAACAACTGATGATTTAAAAAATAGTTAAACCACAATTTCCATCACAAACATACACTACAAATTTTATACTAGGAAACTAAGATATGTTGATCCATTTGCGAACCTAATTTAATCATCTAACCTTGAACAGCACACTACTATATAAACCCCTCACAGTCTCAACTCTCCAAAATCATCACAACCAAAAAAAACAACAATGAAAATCCCATCACCATTACTACTACTAATCCTCACACTAATCATCTCCTCCATCACTAATCCATCTCACCAACAAAAACCCTACTTCCCAAACCCTAGACTCTCCAATGCCTTGATAGCCCTCCAAGCTTGGAAGCACACCATCACCGACGACCCCAAAAACATCACCGCCACGTGGCACGGCCACGACGTCTGCTCCTACACCGGCGTCTACTGCGCCCCCGCCCCCGACGACCCCCACACCACCACCGTCGCCGGCATAGACCTCAACCACGCCAGAATATCCGGCACACTCCCCGAGGAGCTCGGCCTACTGACCGACCTCGCCGTCTTCCACCTCAACTCCAACCGGTTCAAGGGCACCCTCCCCGCCTCCTTCCGCCACCTCGGCCTCCTCTACGAGCTCGACGTCAGCAACAACCTACTTTCCGGCGAGTTTCCGGCGGTAGTCCTCTGCCTCCCGGAGCTCAAATTCCTCGACCTCCGGTATAACAAATTCTCCGGCGACGTCCCCGACGACCTATTCGATCTAAAACTCGACGCGCTCTTCATAAACAACAACCGCTTCAAGCTCAATCTGCCTAAAAACCTCGGCAACTCGACGGTATCCGTCTTGGTTATCGCGAACAACGACATCCGGGGGTGCCTGCCCGCAGGGATCGGGAAGATGGCGGCCACGCTCAACGAGATAATCCTGATGAACGCCGGGCTCCGCGGCTGCTTGCCGGAGGAGATCGGGGAGCTGACGAAGCTGACGGTGTTCGACGTCAGCGAGAATGACCTCGTCGGGAGCCTGCCGGAGTCGATGGGGAACATGAAGAGCCTCGAGCAGCTCAACGTCGCCGGAAACAGACTCTCCGGCCAGATTCCGGCGAGCATCTGCTCGCTGCCGCGCCTCGAGAACTTTACTTACTCCGATAACTACTTCTGCGGCGAGGATCACTCTTGCTTGAAGCTCAAGGATAAAGATGATGCCAAAAATTGCATACCTTATCGACCTAAGCAACGCTCTTCTCAAGAATGTCATGATTTCTATTCACACCCCGTCGATTGCGGTTCCTTTGGCTGTTCGCGGAGGAGTCCTCCGCCACCGCCACCACCACCGCCGCCGCCACCTCCTCCTCCCCCGCCGCCGCCGCCACACCACTACTATCCATGATCAGTTGCTATCATTTTTTTTACTGTTTTTTTATAAATAATTTGACAAGAAAAGAACAAACAATAACGTGATTATTGGAATGTTTAATTGTTAATCAATTGTGACATGTAAGATATGATTGATTTGGTTTAATTGTAATACCAATTTTGTGTTGGTGAGTGATGTTTGCAACACTATTGGCTCTATTTTGTTCCATTTTTTATTAGTGGTTGTTGTGCAGACTATCTACATGATTAAAAATAATTTAAGAAATCAAGCTTTTCAAAGATTTTCCCTCTACCAGCCAATTATGAATTCCTTGTAATGAATCAGTCTAGTAGCTAATTTGAATTGTTTTTGTTTCTTTTTACTATTTGAAGGCGAAAATATAATTGGGTCAACTTCAAGAAAATGACAAGGGAGCTCTAGTTTCATAAATTATCCATTTGATAGCACGTAAATATTAAGTTAGGGTGAAGTACTTTTGTAAATATACTTTAAACTTAAGTATAGCTTAATTATTGTTCCAAAACAAAGCACAAAAATGAAACACAATAGATACTTAACTCACATATAGATACTTAAGTATGTGATAGCAGAAGCAGTTTATTCAAAATATTAGACAGCATCTACAATAAGGAGATCAGTTCTTCTCCAGCTAATCAAAGAGAAGATAAAATACATGTAGCAAACTTCTATTCAACCCAAAGGGTAAAAAAAAAAGAACAATAAAAAACTAAGGGCTGCTTCCATTCCTACTACTTGAACTTGAAGGCCTGAAACACCCACACATAGGGCCCTTCTTGCGCCTCCCGCTGTTACGCCTTCCGTTGTAGATGAAGTCTCTCAGGATGATGGTTTTACTTTTCAGAAACTTGTTCCTAGATTTGTTCTTCTCATCCTCCACCTTCAGCAAGATGTACTGGATTTTCTGAAGCTCGAGCTGCAGCCTTCCGATCCTCTCAGACCCTTTTCGCGCCTGCTCTGTTACCTTCCTTCTCCGCGTCTTGACAGCCTCTTTCTTCTGCGGCGACGCCTTCCCATCCGGGGAAGGGCATTCCTCGATGCTCCTCACAAGCCGGCCGTTCAAATCCACTAGATTCACTACCGTTTCCTCTGCTTCCAGCAGCTGTTCTTGAACTGTTTCAAGATCAACATTCTTGGCCTTCCTGTAACCTTTTCTGTTGGTCTCCAGCTTGCCTCTCAGGTTCAGCACAGTCGTCTGAAGGCTCTCGAGTTTCTGGGCATCGGAGGTGAGCCTCTCCAGGACTCTCCTGCCACTACTCACTTCTCTGTTCAGCTCACTGCTGCTGCTGCTTCTTGAAACCTCGCACTTGTCCACACCCAGCTCTTTCTCCGCGTCAGAATCCGTGAAGGGGGGATCAGACATGCGTTTCGCGTTCTCAAACTCATCGTACACTATGTCTTTATCACTCATCTTGAACGACCTCCTAAGCGATTCGCCAATTGTTAGGTCTCTTTTCCCTGCGGAAGTTTCCCACAGCTCAAGCATCTGTTCGTCTACCCTCCCACTGCCTTTCTTGCGGATCGCTTTTAGTGAGGCGCTCGTGACTTGATCAAGCGGAATGTCTTTTATCAGCATTCCATTCTTTGCTTCAGAGGCTTTGGTTTTTATCTTCTGCAGCTTGGGAGTGTTGCTTGTCTCGCTTCCAGGCCCTTTCCTCCGGTTGTGCTCGTGCTTGTCCCTGCCCAAGAAACAACGGGACTTCACCTGCTCCAGCTCGCCCGATGTAGAATCTTGGTTGCTTTTGGAAATTGATCTTCTGGGGCCTGCCGGCTTGTTCATCTCTTCCATCAACTTCCCAACCGCATTCACTCTCATCTGCAACCTCTGTAAGCTAACAAGAGATGAATCTTCAACAACTGTTTCAGAGTCATCTGCAACGAATTCGAGAATCTGAAAGATGCAAATGTATTATTTAACAAGCATGAAATCAAGATTTTTTCACCACAATTACATGAAATGTAGTATAAAAAACATAAATGAATTGATCTACTAACGTGAAAAAGAGAGAAAGAGATCGATACCTCTGTCTCATGGCTACGGGATGCTTTCAGCTTCATCTGAAGAAGTGCATTGTGCTCAAGAAGCATTATATCCTCTTTTAGAGCAGCTATAACTGGATTGTATGCATACAGCTGTGATTTCAACCCGCTTATCTCATTCTCCATCGAGCTAATCTGCCCTTTCATTTGCTCCATCTCAGATGTTTTTGAAGCATTCTCATTCTTAAGTTTCCTGCATACTCCACTAAGCTCCTGCACTTTGTTCTTGAACAGAACTTCATGGATAGAAGAGATCTGAAAGTCAAAATAAAATGCAGTTGCTTCTGCTTCCCAGAGTTCAAACTCGTGGCTCTTCTCCTTGAGATCTGAACACAAAGCCTGTTCTCTAATGGTGTTCTCTTCCATCTGCTCACGGAGTTGTGAAAGCTCGCTCTCAAAGTTCATCTTCATCACCATTAGGCTCTCCATTTCCTCCCTCAGGGCTGAATTAGCTTCAGACAGCTGGGTGATGTCATTCTCGAGAGTCTCCTTCATCTGCGCCGACTCTTGGACATCAGTCATCAGCTCATCCACCGTTCTGCACAATTGTAGGTTGAAAGTTTCAACAGTTTGAAGCTTCTTTTCTGCATCCAAGAGCTTTCCCTCTGTTTGAAGCAAACTATGTTTACCACTAAGAATCTCCTTCTTCATCTCAACATTGTGTTCTCTCATCCCTTGCATCTCTCCTTCCAATTTACGAACAGTGTCTTTCAAGAGTTCGTTTTCTGCGTTTTGCAGCTCTAGCTTCTCTACCAATGCAGACATCTTTCTTTCAAGGCCACAACTGATATCATGCTGTCTATTCAGATCACTGAGAAGTAGCTTTACTTGCGAAGCCTTCTCCTCAACAAAGCTCCTAAACACAACTGATTCATTAGCTGTTGCTAGCCACTCAAGTAGAGCAGCATTGTTATGCTGATCTACCTTATATTTCTCCTCCTTTAGATCAGAAAACTTGTTAAGTAAGTTTGTATTATCTCGATTCACTTGCAAGTATGCCTCCTCCAAAGCATCATAGGATTTATGCAAATCAGCTTGCTTAATAGTAAGACTCTCCAATTCAGCTTCAAGTATGGCAGCATGCTGGCGGCTCTCACTTACATCGGATTTTAAAATCGCATTCAGTTCTTGGAGTTTGTCCTTTTCAGTTTTAGCCATAGTGCCCATTGTTTTGAACTCCTGTTGCAATGTCTTCCTCTGCAACTCGAATTCCATCCCCTTGCACTCCAACTGCTCGAGGAGAGTCAGGAGAACTGAGTTCTCGACCAAGAGCAGCTCCTTTTCATTCTCATGGCTCAAGATGGAACATTTCTTATCTTCGATAGCTCCTAGAATATGTTGGACGGCACCCTCAATCTTATCCTCGGGATGACAGTCCGAGTCAGCTTCAAGCGCCCTGAACACCTGGTATATGTTCAATCTCAGCCTCTCGATTTCATCCAACAAGACTTCAGCTTCCGCTTGTTGTTCGAGGCTCTCATTCTCCAGCTCCGAGATCAATTTCTCAGCCAGTTTGGACGCCTCAACATGTTTCTGACACTCAATGATGAGGGAGCAATTCTTCTCTTCCATATCTTTCATGAATTTGTGCAAGATAGATATCTCAAACTGAGCTTTTAGTGATTTCTCGAGTTCCTCCTCGTATTCCTTCTTCTTCCAGCCATTTTCTTGCTTCAGGAAACGAATTTGGTCTTCAAGTCCAGCCAATCTGGTATTGCTCTGGAGCTGGGAGGAACTTCGTTCTTGCTTCTCCATAAACAATGAAATTTTGAGTTCTTCGACTTGACAATGCACACCCTCCTTTTCTCTCTCCAGGCTCATACACTTGTCTTCCAGCCCCGTATATCTTTTCTCCAAGGTTTCTAGTCTACTCTCGACGTTTGCCAACCTAGTCGCCAAGCTACTCCTTTCCTCCAAAAGATGTGATCTTTCATTCTTAAGCAAATCACACAACTCTTCCAATCCCTTGGATTTCTCCCTCAAACCTTCGAGTTCTACTCTTGCATTGCAGAGGGTATTCTCAAGGACCGCATTTCTCTCCAGTAGGTTGTGCATATTATCCGTCATAGACTTCAGCTGAGACAGTAGAGAAGCTTTCTCAGACACAAATGCAGCCTTTTCTCCTAGGAGAAACCGGGAAGATTCTTGCAATGCTTTAACCGTGTCCTTTGAGCTCTCCAGCTCACTCTGCAAGCGCGAGAGGGAGCTTTCTAGGACCACCTTTTTATCCAGAAGTTCTTGCATGCTCTTCAGCTTATCTGACAGGAGTTGTCTCTCATCGTTTGCCTCTTCATTTATCTCTCTCAGCATTGAGTTCTCATTCTGCAAGCTCTTTATCGAACTCACCACACACTTCTGGCTCAGACCTGCTGCTTCAACTTGTTCAATTAAAGCCTGGTATCTCCTATTCAGCCCCTCAATTTCCTCTTCCAGGCTCATTATCTCCTGCTTGAAAGAATTACTTAGGTCGGTGTGGCGTGAAACTTCCTTCTCAAGTCTCTCCTTGATCTCCCTCAAGGTAAGGATTTCGTTCTGCATATTCTCAATCGAATATGATTTTGCTTCACTCAGGCTTTGATTTTCTTCCCGAACCTGACAAATCTCTTCTTCAAGTCCCAGTTTCCTTGCTTCCAAGTCCTTGAGAGTGCAAAGCACATTCTCCAGCTCCTGCCTCAGAGCCCTCTGATCGTCTCGAGATTGAGAATGCAGGTCCTGAAGAGTGGCCTCGACACTTGCACGACGTGAGTGTTCATCTTGCAAACATGTTTGGAGATTCTCCAACTCCTCCTGCTTACGGGATAGCTCTTCATCCTTGGCAGCAATCTTCTTTTCCAGTTTCTCTGCCTCAGTTTGCAGTGAAAGATTTGACATCTCCAACAGGATATACTTGTCTTCAGCAGTCCTGAGCTTCAGATTTCCAATCAAAACATCATTGTTGAGGCGCTTGACTTCCTCTTTCGCACTCATCAAGTCCCTCTCGAGCTTGGAAATCGTCTCTAAGCAGCTTTTGTAGCGCAGTGCAGAATCTTCTTTCTCCTTGTTGAGATCTGCAAGGGACTGCTGAAGCTCAGAGACTTGGTTTTCAGCTGTCTCAGCTTGTTTCTTGAGCAGTCGAGCCTCGTTCTCAAGAATGGTGATCAGATTCTCGAGAATTGATATCTTTTCCAGACATTGATTATAATCTTCTTCATTTTCACGCTCTAATCTACAGATTTTGTCTCCCAGTTCCCTGCTATTCTCTTCCAAATTTGTTATCTTTTCTAAGTACATCAGGTGTTTAATGAGTCCAGCATTCTTCTCGACCTCTAACTGAACAAGAGCTTCCTTCAGCGTCTGGACTTCTATCTCAGCTCTGCTAGCTTTCTCATTGAGCTCGACAGAGTCATCCTTGGCATTGTTGAGCTCCCTCTCGGCACTGGATAGCTCTGCTAGACACTTTTGATACTGGATGAGAACACTCTCCTTTTCAGCTCGGATATCAGCAAGGGCCCGTCTCAAGTTCTCAACTTCACTCTCAGCTTCTCCAGCTCTTCCAGTCTCCTTCGCAACAACATCTTTGAGATGTTGATTCTCATTTGAAAGTTTCAGCACTTGATCATTGAAAGTTGTGCTTTGCTCAATATATTTCAAATCTTCTTCGTCACCCATTTGTCGATCCTCTTTAAGCTCGTGCATGTCGTCCGTGCCAAACAATGCACGGGCTATTCTTGTTTCAGGTGTGCCAGGAGGTTTTGAAGGGGAATCCTCGATCAGATCAACAGGTACTTGGTCAGGAAATGCCTTTGCTAGGGTCCGATGGGCATGGCGCAGCTCCCCTGTTGCGTGATTGTACCTTTCAGCTAGTGCACGATAAGCCCTATAGAATTCCTCAACTAGCTTCATCAACTCAGGCCGTTTCTTGTAGTACATCTCAGCCCTTCTTGCAAACGAGTCAGCATCCTCTTCGAGTAGCTTGATCATAAATTTGACTTTGGAATCAATATCTGATACATCATAAAACATAGATCAATAGAAATACAAGAGAAGAAAAACAGCTACCAAAACCATCAATTTAATGAGGTACTGAGTATATCAATAGAAGAAACAAGACGCAATTGCACATGCAGATATAGAAATTTACATGAAACATACACAAACACTGAAATCTAGAATAGTAAATCTATTCACAAAGATGCATAACAAAAAAAAATGCACCTGTTAGATTGTCTTGGAGCCATTTAGAGTTCTTAGGGCTGTTGTGGCTATCCCACCACCAAGAATATAACCGCCTCGATTCTGAATGTGATAAGGCTGCCATAACTGCAGCAGAGAGCAAGTAATGCTCTAGTTCACCCTAAAAAAATCTGCTCCTTATGTGTTAGGCTCTGCAATCCCAAAAATGACTGACTGTAAAAAAAACGACAATTTTCGTATAACATCCAAGATGCAAGGGGATCTGGATTACCTACTTGATCAGGAATTGGTAGATGCAGTTCACTATAGTTACCTATAAGCAAAATTTGTGGAAGAAATCCTGAGCCAAAGAATTAAATACGACAAATTTTAGACCTCACATGCATAAAAGCAAACTACAGGTGTAGACTTCATTCATATAGAGATCCCATAAAGCAAAATAATTTACAATCCACTCGTTGATCTTCCCACAACCAGTGAATCAGAAAATTAATCATAAATTCTAGTAGAAAGGATATATACCTAATAACACCAATAACTTCAAACCATTTCCTCAGCAACAAATGTCAAAAAACAACTGAGAATTCCGTAATAAAAGTGAAGTCTTAATAGCAAAAACTTTCTAAGAAATCTTATGTATAACCAAGGGCTGCAAATTTGGATGTTTCATCAACAAAAATATGCTTTTGGAACACACAAAACAACTGATATCCATGAACAAGCAACCAAGCTACAAAGATAAAGTGCAATGAAAGAAACAGTTAATCACAGAAGGAAAATATGCAATTTTAGAAACAAAATATGTTGAACTCAAACTCAATTTGAGGAAATGTTTTGACAAAGCAAATGGCTTTTTCATGGCAATGAGCTTCATCGTTACTGTAAATAGACACCAGTCATCCCTGACAATACAGATCAACAACTTCCTAAACTAAGACACATGATTTATTATGGTAACAAAACTAACACAAAGCATTTAATTAAAAAAAATAAAAAATTAGAGCAGCCAATCAAACGGGTACAGTATCAGGCCCTTCATGAAAATGGGGCTCTCAGAAAACTCCAAGATTGAATCTTTCAACTAATCTTGATACAAAATAAAACAAAGATCAAATTTTTACAACGAAAACTCACAAAATTAAGAAACTTGAACAGCAGCTGTTGTCACGACAATCACACCCCAGCCGCAAGATTTCACATTCACCCCATTGCTTATCTTCTCTCTCTCTATCTCTCTCACCAACTTCTGCAACTTTGCTCTCTCTCTCTCTCTCTCTCTCTCTCTCTCTCTCTGCGTCTCCTTTCTCTCACTTTATCTTTGAAGGGTCATTAGCATTATCAGTCTTTGGTTTTTTGTCAAGTGTGAAGGAATTCTGTTAAAGGACAGTGGTGATAAAACTTTTTAAAGCCTCTCACTTGCTATAAAGCTTTACATACAGATACAGTGTATGTATACATTAAAAAAGAAATGCGAAAAGTTAGCGCTACATATGATTTTGATAACGGATATATTCATTATTTCTTTTTCTTAGAATATATTGTCGGCCTCAAAATTTTCCAATTGGTTAAAGCAGTATATTTCATTCTTGGAAGATAAAACAATTTAAACTGGTTTCAGATCAATTAGCAATGCGATGATTTAGTAAGAGCATCCACAATAGCGCCTAGCGCACCGCCTAGCCGAGCGCCGGCGCTAGGCGGTGCGCTAGGCGAACTATTGCAGCCGCCTAGCCGATTTCGCGGAAAAAAACCGCCTAGCGCTCGGCGGTTCCGCGGCGCTAGGCGGTGCGCTAGGCGATCCGCTAGGCGCTATTGCAGCGTCCGGATCGCCTAGCGCGAATTTTTAAAATTTTTTTTTGTTTCCGAAACACTATATATACGCGACTTGCCCGTCATTTTCATTCGCACCACTTGTATTAACGAGTACTCTCTCTATCTTAATTTCTGTACAAGATCAACACCTAGAAATGAGTAACGCCGGTGGTAGTGGTGGGAGTGGTGGGGATGCTGAGGAGTACGAGCGTATAATGAACGAAGCGCTAGAGGCCTATACGAACCGTGAGATTGATCAATGGATGCAGAGGGCCTTGCAGCCGGCGGTACCTCGACCTCGACCAGTGGTACACCGCCGAGCGGTGATTGATCGTGATCACGTAGCTGCACATCAGCGCCTATACGAAGACTACTTCGCACAGGAGCCGCGGTTCAACGCCAACCTTTTCAGGCGCCGTTTTAGGATGCGCAGGTCCCTGTTTATGCGTATTGTTAACGGATTGGAGCAACGATATCTGTATTTCCGCTTTAGGCA
Source organism: Salvia splendens (assembly GCF_004379255.2). Lineage (NCBI taxonomy): Eukaryota > Viridiplantae > Streptophyta > Magnoliopsida > Lamiales > Lamiaceae > Salvia > Salvia splendens. The sequence continues at coordinate 3,498,915 of NC_056033.1, read as the reverse complement.
CGATGCGGCTGGCAGACCCGGCCACACTCCTATTCAAAAGTGCACTGCGGCAATCCGGCAGTTGGCCTACGGAGGCGCTGCAGACATGTGGGACGAGTACCTCCACATCGGTGAGACGACTGCCCTGGAGTGTATGAAGTATTTCTGTCAGGGCGTGATTGAAATATTCGGTGATCAGTACCTTCGAAGCCCTACCCCCGATGACTGTCGGGATCTGCTGCAGATGCACGGGGAACAACATGGGTTCCCAGGGATGTTAGGCAGCATAGATTGTATGCATTGGGAGTGGAAGAACTGCCCCGCCGCCTGGAAGGGGATGTACACTACCGGCTACAAGGGAAAGAATCCCACGATGATCCTCGAGGCCGTAGCTGATTACCGGCTGTGGATTTGGCATGCGTATTTTGGGATAGCTGGTTCGAACAACGACCTCAACGTCCTCAACTCGTCGCCACTTTTCAACCAGCAGTGTCAGGGTGTCGGTCCGGCCATCAGTTTTGTCGCCAACGACAACCGACATGATATGGGCTACTACTTGGCGGATGGGATATACCCTAGGTGGCCTGTCTTTGTGAAGACGATCCGATGCCCAGGAGATGAGAAGAAGGCCTACTTTGCGGCACAGCAGGAGTCGGCGCGCAAGGACGTGGAACGCGCATTTGGTGTGCTCCAGGCTCGATGGGCGGCAGTTAAGGGGCCAACGCGTTTGTGGCACGTCGACTGCATTGCTGATATAATGTACGCCTGTATAATCATGCACAACATGATTGTCGAAGATGAAGGTGGACAACTGACTGATTGGGCCAACGACGATAATGAAGCTGGTCCAAGCCACGGCGTAGCCGCCCCTAACGTATGGAGTGGGGTACCCCACGATGAAGACGACCGCCTCCAAGCACATGCCGACATGCGCCAAACGGAGGCTCATATTCGACTCCAAAAGGATTTAATTGAAGAGTTATGGGCGCGGAGGGCTGCACGACGTTAGTTTTTTTTTAATTATGTAATTTTTTTTAATTAATGTACTTTGTAAATTTTATTAATATTAGTGAATTTTCTCGTTTTTGTGGCGTAAATTTAATTCCGTATATTGTGAGATTATTAATTATTTCATTTTGTATATATTTGTTAATAGTGATGTGGATAGTATTATTAATGTTTCCCGTATATGTCTCGTAAATTAAATTCCGTATATTGTGTGATTGTTAATTATGTCATTTTATATAATTGTTATTAGTGATGTGGCTATTGATGTGGCTGAGCTATTTATGATGTGGCTAGGCTATGGCTGAGCTATTTATGATGTGGCAGGAGGATTTTTAGTGCTGATGATGTGGCAGTGGCTAGGCTATGGCTGAGCTATTGGTGGGCTATTCCTATTGTGGATGGCCTGATAAGGCCTTTGAATTGGGTTATTCATGATGCGTTGATTTTATATAATTACCGATATTATGGGGAAATGCAATAATGTGCATTGATTCAATTTAATCAAAACCTTATTTCTTTATATAGAAGTAGTAAATTATAGTCAATAAGTTAATAACGATACGAAGTTGAGATTCAACTAAATCAGCATTGATTCTAGCAATTTTCCTTAAAAAGAGTTGTTATAAATCAATAGGATAAATTTTAACCCTTACTAGGAGTATCTGTTCCACATCTTAATTATATTATTGAAAAATCTACTACTTATTAAGAGGGAAAAGGACGCATAATATACAAAAAGTCTCTTTTAAGACATAATTCCTTATTGTTGTTCTTTTTTCTTCCGTGTAAAAAGTAATGATATTGATAGTTAAACAAATTGATAAATAAAATATTATTTATTTATTTAGAAAGAAAATTGTAGTATAATTTTTTGGGGGAAATTGCATCACTCTTTTCAAGTTTCTATTTCTTGCTGGAAATTTCTGGGGAAAACAATTCCATCACCTTATTATAATCGCCTTTGGTCTGACAACGTTTTTATTAAGAAATATATAGAGGTAATGAATTGATTCCAAATGGTACGTAGTTATCTAATAACCCCAACATTTTCAACATGTAATTAGATTATACGACAAATATTGAAAAATGAAATATTAGGCCATATTATGTCTCACAAAAATATAGAACTAATCGTTTATCTCAACGGGGCACGAACTAATTTTTTATATACTTTATGTCTTTATGTAAGATTTAAGCAATTTATACATTTAATTGAATTGATCACGTGATTTTAAATATATACTACAATAATATAATATAAGATTTAATTTGAACAAGTCCGGTGTAGTTCTAATCGAGTAAATTTGAATCTAATTAACGATAATTGCAACATATATTGTATTGTACTATTATTTGAGAGATTAATTTTTTGGTCGCATGTAATATCACTATCCACCTATTTGCCGACTAATGTATAAAAAGGAGACGAGAAGAGAAAAACGAAATGAAACCAGTACAGACTTAGAGATTGAATAAAAGGCCACAAAAGTAGATGAGTTTGTTTATTATACTCCTACGTAACATTAATTGTAAATAAATGAGCATAGACTTAGGTATGAATTTTGGGCACCAAAATTAAATAACGAGGCAATGGACCGCCATCATATCTTTAAAACTAATTATACAGTTGCGAAAAAGGCAATTTATTAACTATGCCGTTCGGATGTTAAATTGTTATGTCTGTTCTTTCCGTTTGTCTCTGGCATCGCTATGAAGATTGAAATAGTAGTCATGTTCGTCCTAAACCAAGCTAGAGTAATACTTCCTCCGTCCCAAGTTACTTGAGTCGTATTGCTTTTTGAGTTGTCCCAAGTTACTTGAGTCATTTCCTTTTTCGACTAAAAACAAACCATCCAATCTCGCATACTGTATTCCTTCTTTTACTTTACTCTGTATTTTTTTTTTACTTTATTCTCTCATTTACTTTATTTAACTCACTAAACACAACTTTCTTAAATCCCGTGTCGAAAAGAAATGCCTCAAGTAACATGGGACGAAAGGAGTATATATTTTGTCCCCTCCATTTCTGAATTCCGGATCCGCCATTGATTACTATCTTATGCTGTGATTACAATAAATCATGGGTGATTAATATTTGTAGTTAGGATGAATAATTAGTGCTAGTCGAACTGGAAATTAAAATACTAGTACTATTAATTTTGAGTGGACTTAAATTATAATATAACCCAACATTAATCCTCTATAGCTAGCGGACTTAAATTATACTACCCCGTAGCCTCTTTGTCCCATAAAAATATACACTCTTAGTTGGATACGAATTTTAATGCAAAATTAATAAAGTAAGAATGAAATAGGAAGAAAAAATAATTGAAGTATTGTTAGTGGATAATGGGTCTTACCTTATTAGAAAAAAAAAATACTTTCCGAAATTAGAAAGCGCATATTCTTTTGAGACGAACTAAAAAAAATAGTGCATACTCTACAAATGAAGTAATATAATCAAACATTAATCCTCTCTAACTTGTTCGTTTCAATCACCTTTTTCATAAAAACAAATTAAAGAACATGGCCGGAAATCTGACCTTCTGCCCTATCATTAAAGCTTCACTTTCTCCTCTTATGCCTTTTGTTTTTCTATGAAAAGAAATTTCTCAAACTAATAAAGAAGCTCATTAAGTTAGCTAGCCAGCTGGAATAAATCTTCCATACAATAAAGAACAAATTAAAAACATCTAAGATTTGTTTTGGGTTTCTTCCTCAACATTCTGATTTAAAATAGTGGAAATTTTTTTTATTGTAAATTTATTACTTGTTATCTATCTATATTCTACTGCATTAGAATAAAATATCATATGTATGAATCCAAATATATATAAGAGGAATCATCGCAATATTACTACATTAATTATGATTCTTTCATGTATTGAGTTTTTATTTCAATTAAGATGAACATTCATTATCTATATGTGTAGTATATATGCTTAACCCATAGGGATAACCATAATTATGTACAAATAAAAGGATGTAAACTAATTAATATTACCAATTTGTATGACCTAAATGTCACTAAAATTGAATTTGCTTTTGATCTTGTTTTCTTGTTTGGGCGTGCTATATCATATGGAGTATATTGTAATCAAATTTATTTTTTATTTGAGAGACCATTTTTTTCGTCCGCAAACTTTGTCAAGGTATCAATTTTGGTTCGTAGCATTTGAAAATACCTTCTTAAGTCCATTAAATTCGATGTAACATCCTTCGGTCTATATTCTCTCTTTTTTTATTAAGATATTGAATTTACCTCTCTTAATTTTTTTTGCCCTTTTATTAAAAGAGAGAAGGAAAAAATGGGGAAGAAGAAAGAAATGGGCAAACAAAAATTAAAAGAAATAGATTAAATACTTTAATAAACAAAGAGAGAATAAGTAAATTAAAATGCCCTTGACGCGCTTGAGGATATTTTCGTCCAAAATAGTTTGAAATAGTGAAAAATAGCTCAAACGATATTATATCAAAGTTAATGGATGCAGACCAAAATTGTTTTTGCCTCTTTTTAATTTAGTTCATTTATCAAACGAGGCAAGCAAATCTGCTCAAATAATATTATGGCGATCGATCGACATCAAATAAATTAAAGCAGTAGAAACTTATGGAGTGCACATGCTCATGAATATGCACTCTGGCTTTGTAAATAATCTCTATCTATCCACGGCCCACCACGTATATCATGTGGATGATTCAGAACGATTTAATTATTTGAGTAATTCATATATATATTCTTTCATTTTGTCAAAAAATAATTCGATACACATTCGTATGGGAACATATATAATGATTCATAACACTAGGTTGATGTGTTTATCATCACATGCAAGAAAGTGGACGGATAGTTTCATGGTAATTCTATTTCTTAAATTTTTATACTAGGGTTGTATTATATACTACCAAACTAGTTTTAAATGCTAAACATCAAACACATAATTATAAAATAACGCGGAGTTCATTATAACTTTATATTGTTAGAATCGTCGATTGCAATATTAGTTTGATACTGTCTGCTTTGGGTCAAGCCCGCACAGATTTGTTTTTAGATCATTCCCAAAAGGCTTGAAACCAATTAGGGTTGGACATGAATTATATACACCTTCCAACTTCTCCCCTCGTCAAATCAAATGTGGGATTCTTGTGAAGTTTGAGCCTTTTGACATTAAAAAAAATAATTCAATGTTAAAAGAAAGATTGTGTATATACGTTTATAAACCTTATTTTTTTCAAAACAAAAGGACAATCACACGTACATTTCAAGAAACAAAAGACAACATATATAAATCCCATCAGTATTAGTACATGATAAAGTTCACTGTCGAATGTTTGTTACAGTAATATTAAAAGAAAGTAGCATATTTTCCTAGCTAGATTTGCTTCGATCGTAAGGTTAACTGTATAATTATTAATTAACTAAGCGAATGTGAATCTTGATTACTTCTAAAGAAGTCGATGCATGTAGGCAAACTTATATTCGAGAGACTCCTGATTATAGATTAATAATAAATGAGTAAGTTTTTACATATAATTACATTAAACTTCAATATTAGGAGTATAATTTTACGTATAAACTCACCACAAGTTAGGTTAAAAATCACAATGAACGCTTTATTTCTATTATAGGCATCTTTAGCAAGGTTAATCATTGAACTTTTGATTCGAAGTGGGGAAATATAATTAAAAGAGTACCTTGATAAGAAAATCATAATGATTGTTGTGAGATGAGCTAATGGGACATCATCATTGAACACATGTCTTCTGCATAGTATCCATGTTCACACTTGTGATTACTAAACAATTCAAAAGAAATCAATAATCATCATTAATTAACAATCCTAAAACAACAAGGTGCGAGAGATTAATCAATCAATCAAATTGGTTTATTATTTTGTTTGATGATAAAGACAAGGAGGATACCATTTCCTTACTTTAAGTAACCATTATTGCCCCCACTTTCAACTGTGTAAACATTAAGACATGTACAAATCAAGAAAGATCCTCTAATTTCTCATTAGAAATCTTTGGCATAATAAGATTAATTGCATAAATAATACTCTTACTCATAGATATTTAATTATCATACTCCACTTTGTGTTTATTTACCATCATGAATTAAAAGAAAGATTATAGATTACATATGTCCCCTACTCCGTTGTGGCTTTAATTGTTGCTTCACCAAAATTTGCCTAACTCTCTAGATTTTAATGTTTCAATGAATTTCATGTTTTGAACAATCCCCCCCCCCCCCCCAAAAAAAAAATACTACTATTGTTACTTTAATCACGCAAGAAAGAGATAAAATATAGTAGAATTATATTACATGGCATAACAATAGAGATTGGGATTTATGTCGATATCCTTAACCATAATAATTACTGTACATAAAATATGCGGATTTGATAACAACAAGATAGCTCATTATCCAACAAACTTGAATCATACTAAAGAAAAAATTGAAAGCATAGTATTTACCTTTCTTTCTTTTTTATTACAATGCTACATCAATTCCTACAAAGGAAAAAGACAATAAAAGATCATTTATAATTCGGTGGTTCTGTGCTAAACTGAGTTGTACAGTCTACTGGTATTGATGTTTGCGCTCCACCGGCTTGTACCATCCCCTTGAAGCTTGCATATTATGTCTCTTTCTCTCTATTCAATAATACTTATATTACTTAAATGTCAAATTTGGATGTGGACCATCTTTTTTGGACCTTATAGAATAGAATGGCCAATTGGAATTCACCAATTCCGAAATACGGAGTATAATTTTATTAATCACCAAATAAAATTTATTATCTCATGGTTTATCATTATTAAACAACTCATATGACAAGGTGCATATTTAGAGTAGATTTTCATATATTGACTTGATTTGTATGTTGCATGAGTGATGACAAATTTCAAATCAATTTAATAAATGATTCAAAATCTTATCATGTAATCACACCAAGTATTTTATAAACAAAACATATCTAAGTGTACTGTCCTTCCAATCAAAGTATATTGCACTTGTGTGGCAAGAAATCAAGAGAAAGGCCATTTTATGATGGAAGAAAAAGCAAGACATTGGGACCTAATTGCTTAGATTCATATTGTGGTTTTGTTTGTTAGTGAATTGGACAGCTATAATCATTCATGTCCCCCATCAACACTTCAAACCAAGTGTTTGTCAAATTCCATGGATTTTGTAGATCGATTGAAATATAACACTAATTATTTTGTTAATAGTATATTATTTTATATTATTTTTACACAATTAATCAAAACTATTATTATGTCAATTGTCAAACTAGTTCCCAAACAAGCGATAGAGTATTTAAATCTATTGCGATCCCATCGGGCCAGCGGCAAGCCCAATCACTGCATTACTTGCCTCTATTAAATCTATTTACATAAAATATTTTTAAAAAGAATAAAAAAGTAAATCAATTTAAAACCTAGGATATTGAACCTATTTTTCGTAAATTAATTTTCTTACAGTGAGTTCAGGTAAAATTCATACAAGGAGAGACTAAAATTCAATTTAAAAATAATTTAAATTAAAACACACAATGTTTGATCCATAGCCCAATAGAAACCAGAAATGAGCCCAATTGAACTAAAATGAGCCTAAACGGGCCAAGATCCATAATCTCAGCCCACCTCAACAACAAGTAGTAACTATTTCTCTAAAAATGTACAGAATCAAACAAGAACTGTTAAACTTAAGCAGACTTCATGTAATCTAGTATACAAATATAATGTATACAAGAAGTTTTATTATGGTACAAAACAAAACTATTTTACAAACATGAAAATAAGAGGTGAAAATGGAACTAAAAGTACATATATCTTACAGAACTACTACTACTACTACTACTACTACTACAATGGAGAGCTGGCCTGGGCTGGAGAGAGAGGATTCACTGGTTCGGAGTGAGAGACGGGAATGATGGTATCGACTCAAGGATGAGCTTCCGGCTGCTCCTGAGGCTAGGGGACATGCTGCCTGCATTGTGAGGCGGAGATACTCTCTTCCGGTTAGGAGAGGCTGTCTGGATGCCTCCATCAGAAGACCCTCCTTCGCCTTGGAGAAAGTTGGGGATCTCGTCTTCTCTGATGGTCTCAAACTTTGGTGGTGGCGGGAGGAAGCTCGATTTCCCGAGTCTTTGCCTAGGAATGAAGCTCGAGGAGGAGGAGCCAATGGAAGGGAGTGAGGATCGTGGTGGTTTCTTCTTTGAGGAAAACGGGAGCTGAGCCGATGGCCTAGGAGATGGAACGAGAATAAATGTTATAGTTCGATAGCTAATAATACAGGATAGTCTACCATATACGTTTATTCCATTAAATACTCAATCCCACGTGTGTTCACGAGACTCGGTTAACATAGTTTTACCTTCCTCCCCGTAGAGGGGTTGCAGGAAGCACAGATTCCGTGTTCTGTTCCACATCGTTCTCCATTGCAATAGCCTGCAAACTTTTGTCGGAAACGCTCTTCTCAGACACGTCTGTTTCTTCTTCTTCTTCCTCGGCTTCAGCTTCCATGCCTATCATTACACCGAATCCAGAGTCAGAAAATGTAAAGGATTGGCACCTTGTTAGTTGAAATGTGTAAATACACTCACCGTCTTTTCTACCGAATGCATTCTTACACCCTTCACATCTGCAGTTAATGGAGCAGCCGACGCCACCCTGCAGGAAGCCAGAGTTCATCGATCAGCTAACGAGATAAGACAAGGGTTCCTACACAGGAAGAGGAGGAGAAACAAACCTGATAGCATTCACAGTATTTCTTCAGGCACCCCGATTTCTTGCAGTTGCATCCTCGCTTGTGACGGGCAGAAGCAGGAGTCTTGCTGGAGTCATCCTGAGACATGGATTCACGAGTATATCAATGAGCAAGAGCAAGAGCAACCACGACCTCTCTGAAGGCAACTTAACTAGTTTACTTACCCCGATCTCTAATGGCGAATCTGATCCTCTGATCACTTTAGGAGCGAAGGCGAGAGGATTTCTTGATTCGATTTGTTTGCGCGTTGCAAGGACGGTGTCTTCATGGATAGGTTTATTGAAGCAATCTATACAAGCACATGGCTCCACACAGTACACCCCGGCAGCAAAGCATTCACAGTAGCTGCACGTAAAAGTTCAAACCAGAGGTTATCTTATGCTACTAAAGCGAACGGCACACATCAGTCCTAATTAAATCCCAATTGTGATTAATAAACCATAACTATGCATTAATAGGATTGGTGAACCCTCATTGGTTGGATTTACACAAGTTTTTGCACAAACGATATCGATGAAGATGCATTATTATTGTTATGATGCAAAAAATGTACTCACAGTTTTAGACATTTTGATCTCTTGCAGTTGCATCGTTTGCAGGACTCGCCTTCCCCAGATTGTTCAGCCCTACGTCTGATCGAGAAACAAGTTAGAATAAGGTACACGAAAACGTTGATCTTGAAACTAGCTGCTGCTGGTTAAAGATCAAACAAACAACAATACCTCTTCTTCTTTGGACTGCTCTGATTGATCTCTTCATTTGTCGCGTTTGCAGATGGCGGGCAAGCATCCTCAACAGCCATTTCCATGCCATCGACATCTCTGTCTGATGTGGCAACAACTAAGATGTTGTCCAGCAGTCCTTGACTGGCATTTGATGGGTGGAGATTGACAACTGAGCTAGGTCCAATCAATAACCGTGCAGACGATGAAGAATCAAGGTTGACAATTTTATAGTCCTTAGGCGTCGATGCAAGAGCATTTAGATGCAAGCCAATGCCAGGCATAAGACACCGTGAAGACTCGTTCCCACTGTTTAACGGGACAAGTTTCTGGTCATTAGAGGCTGTATTGCCATCAGAACAAAGCCACGTGGATGAATCAGAGACGAGATTCTCTTCCAAATGTTGCCTACGAGCTCCTCCCATCTCAAAAACCAGACACCGCCTTCTCATACCACGGTAGAAACCAAGTTGCTACAAAAATCGTTCAAACATCAGGATTAAAACTTATTAATAGATAGCAAAGAACATGTTGAAAATTAGTAACCATTTTACCTCACAATCCACTTGTTCATCAGAATTATTCAGTGATGCAGCATTGTCCACCTCATCTCCTTCTCCAGGCTGAGTAGACATAACTTCAGCTTCATTTCCTTCGACAACATGCTCACCAGAATCCACTGCACTAACTAAGTGCAAGTTCTGCATGTCACTCTTAATGCCAGTATAGAAACTCGCCCCGGGATCAACTGATTTGCTGAAAGAAACTCTAACATCCGGAGATTCAAAAATCAGCAGCTCAGACGTATCAGATAACATATGCTCCCAATCACAGGGTGCAGCTTCTGTATTTTGATTTACCCCGTCAATATTCACTTCACCCCTCTGAGGGTGTTCATGTATTAACGGCACAAGGGCTGAAGAAGTGCAGCCGTATTCTGCCATGTCTTTGTCTTCACGACCACAACCCGTTCTTAAGTTGGTGTTAGGGCTAGCACATTCATAGTCTTTGGCAAAATCCACCACAAACTTGGAACAATCATCGTAAGATGGCTCAGCAGCCATATCACCACCATCACAATTTTCCTTTTGCTCATCCATTTGCTCGGTAGCATCTGCATTTGCCTTATTTGCATCAAGTTTGGTCCCATCATCGGAAGAAAACTCAGGTTTTGATGAATCGGAAAGCTGATGCCTGAAACAATGCAAAACAGTTTAAACACAATTAAAACTCAGGTTTTGAACAAGGTGTGGAACTGCAACGAGTTGATGAATTACCTTCGGAGAAACCTGGATTCCCGTATAGAACTAACATGTGGCGAAGTGAAGACTGATGGAATGGAAGCAAAACTAAGAGGGTTGATCGTCTGAGTGATGTGTGTGGATTTAACCGGCTTTATAGGGGAAAGACTGTTGAGGAAGGTAAAAACCGGGGAATCCTGCACACGAACACGATAAACTCCACTGTAAGAACACAAATTACAGTAAAAACAACACTAACTAATGATCAATAAAGATTGTATGAAACCTCCACAGCCTCAATCCAAACCAATCAACCAAAACAATAGCAAGACCATATTCACATCACGAAAATAGAAAGAAAGTGTCGGTTCTGTAATAGATTAACTTGAACACAGAAGCAAATTGGTAAATATGTTCATAAATGGTTTTAGAGTTAGAAATGCTGATGAGACGATAATAAATAGGCACAAGATTTGTGAAAATGAAAGGAGAGCTGATATTTAGATGGAAGAGATTTTACTATTTACAGTGATAGATCATGACTGGAAAATTTTACATAAGGAGTGTAACTTTTGGTGATATTTTACTTAAGATTCATTTACACTTGTTTCTTCAAATCTGAAGAGAGAGAGCTTTCTGCAGCATGCATATCAAAAGGAAAAAAATTGCAAAACCATTGAGGCTCAAAAAGAGGAGCAATACTTGAAATGTATTTTATGCATCAAATTGCTCCACATACTTCTTCTTCCCCTTTTTTACTTAAACAATTGAAGGAAAAAAATAAAATCAAAGACAATAATTGAAGAAACCAAGTCAAACCAAATTGGCCAAGATTTTTCTGGGATTAACTTTGTCAGCAGAACAAAAACCACAAATTGAAGATTCCTACGCCCAAATCCCCCAAATGAAGAAATGCCATAAAAAAATACTAACAATGAAAAAAATTAAAAGAAAAAAAAACAACCTTAGGACAAAGCTAAGAACACCACATCTAAGATGGGGAAGAGAGAAAGGAAAGAAAAGCTCAAAACCCACTTCTCAGACGACTAAAAGCAGCCAAACAACACAAAAATAAGAACCCTAACAAAATGGCTAAGTTTAACTCCAAACAATGCCAATAAAAATGCAAACTTGACGCTCAAGAGAGAAAATTAAACCTCAAATTTGGCAAGAGAAGCTGAGATCTGACTGTTCTTGCTCCTCTCCGGAGTATCCATCACCTCAAGCACTTCCCTGTTACACTCTTTAACAGAAATGTCAACTCTATCATCCATCCCTTGTTTGTATGGAGGATAGCTCCCTCTATCTCTCTATCTCAACTCCGTTTGCTCCACGCCACACCTCCAGAGAGAGAGAGGGAAGAGGTGGGTCAAATAAAAGAAAATGAAATTCAAGAAGAAGCGGGAAACGCAGTGCAGTGAAAGAGAGTGGAGTGTAAAAAAAAGAATGGATTTTTCTTGTGCTGACAAAAGCAATGTCCCCACAAAACCACTCACTCTCCCTATGCACAGCTGTTGCCCATGTGTTGTATTTATATGCAATGCAAAAATAAGGCAACCTTAAAGTTGTTGTCGTGGAAATATAATCACGAATCAAACAAACAAGAGAGAGAAGGAATTTACAGTTGGGCAAAATAAATTAGGCTGTAACACTAATATTTTTTGCCTAAACTGTAATTTCCTATTTTAGACACTCTTTATTTTCTCCCATCTGATTCTTGACCATATTTTGACGAATTATGGTTTAATCATTATATTCCATGATTTTTTTATTGTTTAATTTTGCTTTTAATTTTCAGGTATGCATTTTTATGAGTTCGGGAGTCTGTTTCGATGGAGGCTAAATCTTTTTATACTTATATCTCTTGATATTAGTCAATTTATTGACTTGGAAGCAAATGAATTTCCTTTTAAATTTAATTAAATTAATGTAACAATTTCTTTTCTGGTCTAGTAATAATTTTAATTTGGACTTGGGCATAATTTGTCATATTATTTTAGTATAAATTGTGTTATAATGGTTGTAGATTTGGGGAATTTTTGCTAAGATTTACGTTAAATCTTGTTAGGAATGATATGTTAATGTTTTGTACTCCACTATTCATCATTTTGCAACACTTTTTTCTTAATAAATTTTGACAGGTACATAATTGATTTTGATAGAAAATATTCTGCCAACTTCGATTCCAAATATGAAAACACTATTAGTGTTACTAAAATTATTCACCTTATGTTTATTAAAAAAAATCTCATCCCCCAACCCCACAAACAAAAACAAAAAACATCACCCACTATTCCACCAACTAACCTAAAATCAAGGAAAATTTAAGGTCTAATTCAAGGGGAAAATAGAGCACACTAGGACCACACTAAATTATAATGGATGATTAATAGATTTTTATATATCCTAATTGAGTGTGATTGCTGCGCATTGTTACATGTAACTTTTGTCATAATTATTTTGGTATACTGTCAATGAGAATATTTAGAGCTTCGCGTAATTAATGAGAAAATAATTAAGACCTAGTAGTATTATTTTTATTATACTATATGCCAACTTTATACATGTATATGAAGAAGCAAGGATAAACCCACGTTAATATACATGTATCACGAGTTTTTCAAATTTGTAAATTTATTTTCTCTCTTTTTAAGTAAATAAAAGTCAACTATATCGTGATACAATTCCCTCCGTAATGATTAACAAATCATGCTATGGTAATAGGCTATCGTAGAATGGATATGGATGTTCTACCTCGGCAATATTCGATTTAGCTGGCTAACAATTTGATTGAATCATTTGTATACTTATTTATTTATTTTAATTTAATGAGTCATAGTGATTACGGATTATTAAACGGTTATCGATTAACCAATAACCATAATGACGAAAAAATCAATTATCAAGTTAATCGATATAATCAAAAAAAGTATTCTAATTATTTATGAAAAAAAATAGATTATCGTATAGCATTGGTAATAATTGAAATGTTACTATTCGGTTATCTATTTTTTATGAATAAAGACAATATATGTTAATTTTAACGATCCATATATAATTGAGCCATGTATAGTTGAAACGATCCATATATAGTTGAGTGGTATGTTTTTTGTACCCTTGACTTTAAGTCATTAGTTCAAACCTCAATTCTATTTTTTCAAACTTTATGCACTTTTCTTTTCATATTCTTCCACTTTATTTTGTCAACTCCTTCATTGTTTTTCTTCATTAAATTTATGGCATTTTATTGGTTTTTATGCAGGGAACGTTGTAGAAAAGTACAAATATGAGTATTTTAAAGTAAAGAAAAGTCGCACCTTTCCTTGCTACCGTATTGAATTGTTTAACCAAATATAACCAGATAAGTCTTATAATGATTTGCATGTCACGATAAATTTATTGTGGTAAGATTATAAACGAAGAACAAAAGAAAACTCAAGTTTGTAGAAGATGAACTCTTGTTTTGAGAAACCGAATGGAAAACTCTTATTGATCGAGTGGTGAGTGTATGCAACTGATTTTCACACACACTACAATGAGTAAACAAACTAACTACTTATACTAGAACTTAAGTGAAAAAGATCTTCACGAAAGTTTGTTGAGCTAGTTCATAACCGCCTCCAACGGCTATCTTCCTTTTTCCTTGATCAAGCTATGTTCCTTTCTCCTTATCAAGCTATCTTCATTTCTCCTTGATCAAGCTACGTCTCCACTGTTTTCTGCAGCTTTACCGTACGCACGCATGCACCCATGCTCATGCCTTGATCAGCCAATAATGCTAACAATCTCCACCTTGGCTGGTCATGGCCTGATGTTCTCAAAATTCCACAGTATACAAGTTTACTAGCCTGCAACAATACTCAAAATTATCTTTGCTCAACGGCTTGGTGAGCATGTCTGCAGGGTTGTGGGCCGTGTCAATTTTTAACACCTTGATCCTCCCACTCTCAACTTCATCTCTAATGAAATGGAGCCGAACGTACATGTGCTTGCTACACTCATGAAACATTTGATGCCTAGCCAAGAAAATCGCCCCATTGTTGTCACAGTGAACAGCAACTGACTTCTGATCTATGCCAAACTCTGAGACCAAACCAAGCAGCCATTTACTCTCCTTTACTGCCGAGGTAAGGGCCATGTACTCGACCTCTGTTGTAGAAAACGCTACTACACTCTGCAAGCTCGATTTCCAGCAAACACCCGAGCCAAACAAAGTAAAGATATAGCCTGTCTGAGATCTTCTAGTATCAACATTGGCTGCATAATCTGAGTCACAGTACCCAACCAAAGGACCCCCCTCAGCTACACCTTCTGACACCTTCTGAAGTGAACAGGATTCCAAGATTCATGGCTCCATTTAGGTATCTCATCATCCACTTTAAAGCACTCCAGTGCTGCCTGCCATAATCTACCATGTATCTTGTAGAACTTATAGCATGAGCAATGTCTGGACGTGTACAAATCATCATGTACATCATACTTCCAATTATGTTGGAATATGGAATGAGCTGCATCTCCTTCTTCCCTACCTCATCTTTAGGTTTCTAATGTTTTGACGGCTTGAAGTGAACTGCCAGAGGAGTAGTTGTACTCTTCATGTTGTCGACCTTGAATTTCTTCAAAAACTTGTTGATGTAGTCAGTTTGGAATAGCCATAGCTTCCCCTTACTTATGTCTCTGATTATGTCCATGCCTAGTATTCTTTTGGCAGCTCCAAGATCTTTCATTTCAAAGAGTGAACTGAGCTGCTCTTTATTTTTCTGATCTCAGCAACATCCTTTCCTGATATTAACATATCATCTACATACAACAGAAGATATATTGGCTCCTTATCCTTCTGTCTTTTTACAAAAACGCAGATGTCATATTGTGATCTATTAAAGCCAAGCTGTGACAGATTCTCTCCAAATTTCAAGTATCATTGTCTGCTGCTTTGTTTCAGACCATACAAGCTCTTTTTGAGCATGCAAACTTTTCCTTCTGATCTAGGGACTTCAAAACCTTGTGGCTGAGCCATGTAAATGGTCTCTTCCAAGTCTCCATTCAAGAAGGTTGTCTTGACATCAAGTTGCTCAAACTCCCAATCTCTCTTTGTTGCTATAGCCAACAAGACTGATGGAGTTGTGCTTGACAACATGTGAGAATACTTCATTAAAGTCAACACTTTCTTGTTGGTTGAAGCCCTTAGCCACCAGCTTAGCTTTGAACCTGATGTTGTCAGCTTGAGCTGCCTCAATTTTCTTCTTAAACACCCATTTGCAGCCTATCACTTTCCTGAATTTTGCTTTATCAACAAGTACCCATGTTTTGTTCTTGAGAAGAGAGTCAATCTCCTCCTTCATGGCTTGGATCCATTGTTTTGATTCTGGACTAGAAATGACCTATGCATAAGAGCTTGGTTCTGAATATTCTAGCTGCTCAGCTATGTGAAGGGCATAGAAAAGCATCTCAGTGTCTCTAAATCTGGCCGGAGGCCTGATATTTGTTCTTCTTGTTCTGTCCCTAGCCAACTGATAATCATTGAGATTTCCTTGAGCATTTGAGGTTTCTGTCTGAATGTGATCAGTGCTTACATCATCTGTGTTTTCTCTTGTTGGAATAATGATCTCACTTTGACCATCATCAACATTGTTGTAAGATTATAAACGAAGAACAAAAGAAAACTCAAGTTTGTAGAAGATGAACTCTTGTTTTGAGAAACCGAATGGAAAACTCTTATTGATCGAGTAGTGAGTGTATACAACTGATTTTTCACAAACACTACAATGAGTAAACAAACTAACTACTTATACTAGAACTTAAGTGAAAGAGATCTTCACGAAAGTTTGTTGAGCTAGTTCATAACCGCCTCCAACGGCTATCTTCCTTTTTCCTTGATCAAGCTATCTTCCTTTCTCCTTGATCAAGCTACAGCTCCACTGTTGTCTGCAGCTTTACCGTACGCACGCATGCACCCATGCTCATGCCTTGATCAGCCAATAATGCTAACATTTTTAGTTCTTTTCTCTTAAAAAAACCGCATCTTAGAATTATTACATGATTTGGAAATAACACTATGCATTAATCTCTCATGGTAGTACTTTCTAATCATTTTTTACTAATAATTGAATGACAGTGACATTGGCCAGTATTTTTACTAAGTGAGTTGCCTGACTCGCTACGGTTTTTATAATATCTCTAACACCAAATTATCTATTGTATAAATAGACTGGTAAACTGCGGATACTATATTAAATTATCTCATTCATTCGATACAAATTGAATAATTGATTATTATGGAAATGATGATTGTGTGGTGGCATTGTCGTAAATACCAACAACTTAAAGAATTGTTGTGCTATTTTAGTAGACAATAATATTGTGGCAAAAATATTCAAAATAATTTTTTTAATGATTTTTGTACATTGTTTAAACTTTTATTCAAATTATGTATTCATTTTTTAATGGCTATTGGTTGCTACTGTTACGAACTATGGCAAAATCTGGAATATTCACAAACTTATAATTTGGTCGTAAAAATATTTAATATTATTATCATTTTTTTAAAAATGAGTGCAAAAATGAAGTGTGATATCTATTATGGGGCGAAGGGATTATTAGCAAGTAACTCCAAACATAATGAACAAACATACAATATTGAATTTGAATTGCATATTAACACCATGCATGTTGGAAAAAACCCATATTATGACATGGATACATGATCTTTGTCATATCATTTTTTACTCATGGTCCATATGAATAGAACACACAACAAAACATAAATCTTAAATATTTATAATTGAACTTGGTTTGTTGGGCAGCTCGGAATTATATTGTAGAGATGGAACTTCTCACCAAGAATAAGGGTCCCATTTCAGTTTTAGACTCATTATGACTCATCTTCAATTATTGATTACTTCATGACTATTCTCTTTATATATGATTATTCATTTATTTATGTGATTTAAGGGTCATTTAGGGTTTATTTGTGGGGTTCTATACATCAGGGTTTGGAAGCAGTGGCGGAGCCACATGGGAGCAAAGGGGTACGACTGTACCCCCAAATTTTGTTGTCTTAATACATAATTGTAGTAAGATTAAACAATAGCATGAGTGGTCCAGTGGTTGAGTGCTCCACTCGCCTTCCTTCGAGCTCATGTTCAATTCCTCTTGCCGCCTCTCTCTTTCCAGTTAGCTATACCACCTCCTTTTCCAATCTTAATTGTTTATATGGCATTTTGTAGCATTTTTCTTTCTGTTGAATTATATTCTTATGTGATAGTAGTTTGCAATTTATATTTTATTACATTCTTAATGGTTTAATATGATTGTTTTAAAATAATTCCAGACCGTGTACATTTTTGTAGTACTTTATTTTTTATTATTCTGTTTTGTGGATATAGTAGTCATTTTTTAAATGAAGCTTGTTAATTTGGTTACGCTACTACTCTCTCCGTCCCAACTTAATTAAAGCGTTTTTTAGGCATAAAAATTAAAAATTTGTGTTATACAAAAATAGATGAAGATAAAATAAAATAAAAAAGAGAATAAAGTAAGAGAGTTAAGAGAGATTATAAAATGATAAAAAATAAAGTAAGTGTGACTAGATGTTTTATTTTTTTTTACTAAAAAACGACTTTACTTAGTCGGGACATCTAAAAAGGGAACACGACTCAACTAAATTGGGTGGACGAATTTTTTTATAGTGAGTATTATTTTATTTTTAATAGGTGATGTGATTATTTGCCGTACAATTTTGTACCCCCAGAGTAAAATTTCTGTATCCGCCACTGTTTGGAAGTATATGGTAAGATATGATTTTGGAATAGTAAGGTAGTTAGAAACTATTTGAGAAAATATCTATTTGATCGTATTAATATTAATATCATGTACCTTGGTCGACCCTATAGATTTGAGTCCAAACCATTATCCGAACTAGTAGTACAATTCTATATATGTATGTGACATTAATAATAATAAAAAAAAATAGTGCCATTTCATTTCTTCCTTGGTAATATAGTACTCATTACTACAAGATAATTATATTGAGTTCCTCATAAGTTTAATGTTTTCTACCATTTAGACAAAAAAATATTATCAATGCAAACTGAATTTTAACTACTCCAAGGAGAAACTTTAGTCAAAATTTTCAATAATTGCAGTACTATCCACCAACTTTTGATTTTTTGGCCAACTTTATTACTTTGTCAAATTCTACTAAATATAATGAAATCTTTATTCTATAGTCCCTTGAAATTTGCACACTCACCCCCTGTCACGTGACTCTCTCACCTCTTTCTCCACAGACTAAAGTATACATCAATTTTAATTATATATTATAAAGTTGTTAGAAATGTTTGCGATCCGTGTATGCTTTCCCAAATTCCCATATTCGTATACACAACAACTCCATGTGTTATGATAATGTCCATGCATGCTTGGTCTGGCACATGACAAACCATTCATCATTCGTATTTTTACTTTGTGAGATTCAGGATTTTTGGTTTAGGTTACGGCACATAATTATATCGACTTTGAAACTTCGATGTCTAAATTATCACTGGAACCTCGAGCTAACTATAATAATATTCACTCTATATTCGTTATTACTAAATCAGTTACATGACATATATATTTATCTGACAATATAATTCTTGCGGGCTTGCTATCTTGATATTGATAATAATCAAATATGTACCTTCAAAAATAACTGAAATTCTACTTAGACTTTAATTTGACAAGGGTTAGATTCCATTCACATATATAATTAAATTGATAAAAAGTTGACTGAATGCATATAACACTGAATTTGATAAGGATTAAGGAGTGATGTGATTACAAATGGAAATAGACAAAAAAAGGAGTTGTTAAAAATATTAAAATGTGATTAATCTAGGTAGTAGCGTGGAATTTGAGTCCAAGGCACAAACAACCAGCCTAGTTGCATAAAATATCAGCTTTGACAATTTAGGAATATTAATTGCCTTTTTATCTCACTGATTTTTCATGGAAATGTGTGCTAACAATATTTGTGCTCGGGTTAGGATTTGTCCAAACGTAACAAACTGATGTAACCAGCAATATTTGTCCCATTATTACACTTCTTGTACTTGTCCAAAAACCACTAAATATTGTAGGGTTATTGCATAATTAACAATTGCTCAAAATCCATTCTTTTTTACCTTAATATCATCCCTGGTAAAAGAAGAATTATCAAAATACAAGAACAATTATACCAGTTAATATGTAAATTAAGAATGAAACTGGTAAAAGAAACAATTTTATCACATACCATAAAAAATTACAGTCGATACTGATAGTTTCTAGTATATTAAATATCTGTCAACTAAGAGATGAACATCCCTTGATTACTGTATTATAGTTTTATCAATTTGAAAAATAATTATCATGCAACATGACATAGCAAGATTTCTAACAACCCAATGCTTCATTATTCCGATTCTTATGTATCACGTGACCAGAAAAATCAAGATATGTTTTACTATTTGATTTATTAGTCAACAATCATATCTATAATAATTCATTTGCCAGAAAAGTCTGAATACATTTTAATGTTATAGTCAACAATTATATCTATAGTATAACAATATAGTTATTTAATATGTTTGGATTGCTGGCTAGTTATGTGAGATTGCTTTCATCATTCGTGGTATGTTTTTGTTCTGCTTAGTAACAAAAACTAACAAAATGACATATGTGATCCAAATGAATCAAACACGCAACAAAACATACATGCATGTTACAAATTTATATTGGAACTTGAGCAGCTCAGAATCAGATTAAAGGGATGGAACTTCATTCCAAGAAGGTGGTCCAATTTCAGTTTTAGATTTATTATGACTCACCTTCGATTATTAATTAGTTCATGTCTCAATTTTATAACTTATTCATTTTTTTATTTATTTTAAGACCAATTATGATTTATTCATGGGTTTCTATACATTAGGGTTTGGAAGTAGCTAGCTGGACATATCTGATTGGAATTGCAGGGTGAAATTAGCAATTATTTGAAGAAATATCTATTTGGCCATATTAATATTAATATTATGTAGTAACTTAATTGGTCTTTATTTTGCTATAGAAAAATTAAATTATTATTGATTAGAATCCAAGCCAATATTTAAATCGACTTATAATAAAAACAAAATTAGTGATATATTACTCTCTTCCATTATAGTATATATACTGAGGAGGATCATGCATGTGTTTAGTACTTAGTATTACTCCACTTAGTAAAATTCATGTGTTTATTATAGTTAAATAAACAGAAATTTAAAGATCATATTACAGTGGATTAAAACCTGAATATTAATGATGCACACTAAATCTTGGACTAAGCTACCACTAATTTTATTTTTGGCTAAATTTTATATACTTTGTAAAATTGTTGTAAATAGAATTAATGTAGCTTTATTCTATAGTCTCCTTGAGATATGCATAAAATCTTTCATCTGTCACGTGACTACAGTACACATTAGATTTAATCATGCATATATTATAAGGTTATTAACAATATAATGTTTGAGATTTGCGTATGCTTTCCCAAATTCCCACATTTTTTTCACACAACAACTTCATTTGTAATGATAATGTCCATGCATGCCTGGTTTGCCACGTGACACATCATTCTTCAATTATTTTTCTACTTGATTTTCTAACAAAAGTTATTTTTGATAAAAAAAATTGTTATAATAAATATTTCGTATTTGCTTAGAAATTAGAATAGTAGAGTGAGTATGCCCTCAAAAACAAAAAGATATAGTAGTAAATTTTATAAATTTTAAATCGTAATTTATTTGTAATATAAATAGTTACTAAATCATGCAACTACATGATCATCTATGAATTTATCCAAAAACATAGCCTTAAAACACTGTAACAACTTATATTCATTAATTTATACATTACGATCTTTCATAAAAGAGATGCTACTTAATCATAATTATGATATACTAGTAACTAGATTATCCAATCGACTTAAAGCAAGACTTCACCACTGCTATAAATATTTCATGTCTAATTGTTTAGATTATTACTATCAAATTTGTACCTTTAATCATGAACGAAAAATTGTCTTCACTCTCCAAGGCTTTTGGTAAAGGGTCAGATTCCATTCGTACGTAATTAAAAAAAGTAAAAGTTGACTAAATACAACACTAAATTTGTCAAACTATAAAATGTGATTAATCTAGGTAATAGTGTGGATTTTATTCCAAGCCACAAACAGCCAGCTTTCTTACATAGGAATACGAAAATTATGGTTTCTTTCTGATTAATTAATGGACGTATGCGAGACGTGCAACAACAGTTTAGGGCCCAAGTTGGACTCTAAACTATTTTGGTTTCGACAAATTAAATCTTCTATTTTTATAATTAATTTACATGGATGGTTTTTATTCAAAAGATTAACGCATATGAAGAAATAAAATTGAGAAGTTACAATTTTGACATAAGTAAATGCCAACTATTCGCGATTCATATAACACTCGAGAATATCTTTTAAAAAAATGTAGTTTGACATTTTTTACAGTGCATAGAATTCAAAAATTCATGCAACTTGTTAAAATTCTATGGATAATATTATAAAATAAGTTTGCCATAACTACGACAACAACCACTCAACCAGAGTGTTGAAATTGTAACAATAACAACCCATTATTGTTATATAAATTTTTTAATATGAATACAGTTTAATAGTTTCAGAGGCAAAATTATAATTTAAGAATTATTTGTCTGTTAATACACGAATTTTAATGTTTTTTTCAGAATTTTTATTTTTGAATTTAAATATATGAATTTTTAATTTTTTCCAAAATTAATTTTTCTTTAAATTGAAGTTGACGTTTTCGTCAGAAGTGAAAAAAAAAAGAAAAAAAATGGTGAGTACTAAAACGATGTCACTTGAATAAAAAAATGAACTTAATTTATCTGGAAATACATGAACTTTTGAGGTTTTCTAAAATTTCTCCTAAATTTTAGAATTTTCTGATTTTCCCTATAACGGCAAATTTTGTGAATAAAGAAGATTATATAATCAAACTAAATTATTTGTGCAAATTTTTATATAATCATGAAATTAAACCTTTAGTATATAAATTAAAAAATGAAAATAACCATCATCCTGATCAAATACAGTAGTTCAATTTAAAAGATAAAAATCACAAAAAATATATACTGTTCATTGATAAAGGAAGTTCTTTGATAAATCACAAAAGACATATTCTTTATTCTAAAAATATATTTATTTTAATTGTTTTTGTTTAACGCATACTGAATTTCATCGTATAATAGTCTTATTTAAAATATCTATAAAAGTCATAAAAGGATACCATAAGATTTATAATAATTGTGAATATTCTAAACTTTTGAATTATTGATCAGTTATAGATAGTCTATCTCGTTAAGATGTTAATCATCTCTCTCTTGCAGCCTCTTATTGATCATGTCCCAATAAGTGACAACTACATCAATATAAAATACCCCACAAATATTAACATTGATTTGGACCCTCTACTATCTAAACTAAGTCGGTGCTATATGTAAATTATACTCCTACAAGGTGAAAATAATAGTAATTGAAGGTGTTTCAATTTTTTTATTGTTAAATAAACATAATTTTAAGGCCGCGTTACCGTTACCGTTACCGTTACCGTTACCATAGACTTGAACTAGGACCTTTAACCTCAAGCATTAACCATCTATCATTATGCTAATACACACAATTGACAGTACGGAATATGGATACCACAATTGAATGCTCAACTACCAAATTCGTTGTGGGTTAGATATTTTTTCGAGTAGAAGGTTGAGTGCAATAATAAGTGTGGTATCATAAATTATTTACTACTATCTCTAAATCAAACATACTAATCGGAAAAACAAAAGCAGTGTGATATCATAAATGACTTACTGTGTAAATTAATCAGACTAATCGGAAAACAAATACAGATTAATTGAACTTTAATGCAGTGCTGCAGAGTCAATCTTCTTGGGCTTACTAGTATTTTTTAAGTTAGTGTTGAAAATATTATAAATTACACCCTAACAACTTTCTTTGATATTTTCAAACGAATAATAAGTATTTTTTTTTATCATGAATCACAGTATTCTGTATAGTTATATTCTGATAATTCATAATTCTCAACCACATTACTTTTTTCTGACAAATAAACGAATACTAATAAATTTTCACTTGTATTTTTACTCAATTACAAATTGGCGTATTCTTTATTTTAACCACTGTAAAATTGTGGCAAATGTCACTCTGGTTGAGAAATCAATTGTTGCTCAATACCATTCAAAACATATCTATCGAGCCCGTATAATAGAAACTAAAGTTGGGATCACACCCATTCATTATGGCATAGTAATTTTTCATCATATATAAATATGTACAAAGTAATTTTGACCATATCCGCAACAGTGAAGCCCAGACCTGTCATCGGGACATTAAAGGTGGATGTCAAGCACTCCCAGAGGCGGACGCAGAAAAATATTCTAGTATGGGCTGAATATATACTTCCTCTATTCCGTATTAATGAAGCCATTTTTTTACTCGCAATTTTAAAAAAGAGGGAACATCATTTTAGGTCCATGAACTTTGCCAAAGTATCATTTTAGGTCCGTAAACTTTGAAAATCTTATTTTAGGTCCGTGAACTTTGAGTTAGTATCATTTTAGGTCCTTTTTACTATTTCCAAGTTTTTTTGGACGAAAATACCCTCAATACCTTAAAATATATATATTTTTAATAAATTTATCATATACTCATATTTTTTTATAAATATCTTTACAATATATTTTTGTCAAATTTTCTAAATATAATTTGACCTTAAATATTATTACTTAATTTTGTGACATGCAAGTAAAATTGCTTCTTCAATTTTTTATATTAATTTTTTTAAAAATTGAATAAAGAACTTTTCTTTAACAATAAAAAAATTGAATAAAGATCTTTTTATAAATATATTTACAATATATTTTTGACAAATTTTCTAAATATAATTTGACCTTCAATATTATAATTTAATTTTGTGACATGCAAGAAAAGATCTTTATTCAATTTTTTATTATTAGAGAAAAGTTATTTATTCAATTTTAAAAAAATTAATATAAAAAATTGCAAAAGCAATTTTACTTGCATGTCACAAAATTAAGTGATAATATTTAAGGTCAAATTATATTTAGAAAATTTGAAAAAAATATATTGTAAAGATATTTATAAAAAATATGAGTATATGATAAATTTATTAAAAATATATATATTTTAAGGTATTGAGGGTATTTTCGTCCAAAAAAACTTGGAAATAGTAAAAAGGACCTAAAATGAAACTAACTCAAAGTTCACGGACTTAAAATAAGATTTTCAAAGTTCACGGACCTAAAATGATACTTTGGCAAAGTTCATGGACCTAAAATGATGTTCCCTCTTTAAAAAATTGTGTTAAGTGAGTTAAATAGATGAAGAATAAAGTAGGAAATGAAAAAGGTAGAGAGATGAAGAGTCAATAAAATAAGAGGGTAAACTAAATGAGATAAATGTGTTGACTTTTACTGAAAAGAAAAATGATTCCGTCTCACTCTAAGTGGAACATTTCTAATTCGGCATGAGATTTTATGTAATGTTGGTTTATGAGTAAAGTGAAGAGAACAAGATAAGAGTGGAAAAAGTAGAGAGATTGATGTTTTCATATTTAGAAATGTAGTAGTATCATTTAGAATTGAACATCTCAAAAAGCAAAATGTGTCACTTAGAATGTGACAGAGAGAGTAGTATATATTTCCCCCCTCCGATAAAAATGTGTCTCTTTTGATCACCGTCCATAGATTTATACTTCGATAATACACAATTTATTGAAAATAAGTTATGAATTTGGAAGGAAAATTAATAGGCAATTCGTTATTTAATCAGTTGGTTATTTGTAAGGAATAATAAGTACTAGCACTATTATGTTAAAACAATAAATGAACAATCACAAATTTTGAGATAAACTTTTAGTACTAAACTTTAAAACAATAAATAAATCGACACAATTTTTTAGAAACCTTTTTAGAGGTGGTTTTTAGAAATAGTATTATATTATTATTGAATCATTTTCTCACAATCATTCAGAAGCCATTCGTTCTCCATTTTTGTCTGCAACCTTTTTTTCCCGAATTTAGTTCAGCCCTTTCTGTCGTAATATTTTGATGATTTAGTCTTCAACGGCATTTATTTAGTAAGGGCTATGGATGATTTTTTTAAAATTTAAGAGAACTTAGAATTTAAAAAACAAAAAATTATATTTTGGATAAGGGCTTAAGCCCCACCCTTTCCCCAAGTGTGTCCGCCCCTTAGCACGCCCCCTAGCTCCCCTGGCCACCAATCACCGTGTGGCGTGATGCCCAATCGCTGGGGTTGAATGATCATCTTTCATGACTCATTTTTTATTTGAAACCATAAAAATAATTTTAATTATAAAAATTACTAGGTACTTAACATCGAATTTTTTTATAGATCAATTTTAGAAAAATTAACTAATACAACGAAAACTTAACTCGTTCTTAGTCATGCTTGTGAATTAAAAGACTATATTTTATGATTACTATGATTCTACATATCAATTGGGGTAATAATACTTTCAATATGGAGAGAGCCTTTTATAGGTATATTTTATACTCGGACATTATTTATGAGTTCGATTTGAAATATTGATGTTTTTATTTAGGAAACTGTTTGAATTTAAAAAAAATAATACTTACTCTAATAGTAATTGTTCTTTTAAAAATCGTAAAGTTATGGGTTTAAAACCAACTCTCTCATTATTTTGTTATTTTTATTTTTTTGTCTATCCCATTTTATTAGTATTTTTCTCTAATAGTAATTGTTCTTTTAAAAATCGTAAAGTTATGGGTTTAAAACCAACTCTCTCATTATTTTGTTATTTTTATTTTTTTGTCTATCCCATTTTATTAGTATTTTTTTTCTTTCTCCTCTGTTTCCTCCTCCTTTTTCTTCTTCTTCGTCTTCTTAACATAATAATTTTATCAACCTTAACATAATAAATTAATTTGTATACATAAGTGACCTGTACGCGAATTTAATTTGAATATTAAATTTAAATTTTTATTGTACTCCGTATTTAATTTGTATATGAAAATTTAATATTTTATACTTTCGTATTTTAATCAAATTGAAAAATTATTTTAATTGTAATGCACGTTAAATAAATTGAAATAAGAAATAAAAAAGTGAATCCCCTGATTGTTGATGTATATAAATTGTTATTATGGATGTTGTTTCTTTACAAAGGAGTAGTGTAAAAAAATGTTGTGGGACCGATGAATAATGAATAAATGAATTGTTTAAAAAATGTAGTTGTAAATTGCCTCAAATACTAAAAATATTTCAAACTCGCTAGTAAAATTTTTTAGTTTAATTTATTTGTATTTATAGTATCTTACCAATTAATTTGTAGTCGCTTTAAGAAAAGTAAATACACACCTATACTATCAACATTTAATTAAATGGCATAACATATAAATATATCATATATCTAACTTACTATCCCCTATCTAAACCTATGAAACTGCAAATTTACCATAGACTATAGTAATATTTACAAGCCCCAATTTATTGTCCAGGACAGAAGGTCGTTACTCACAAACTCCAAACTAGATCGTTAGAAGCATGTGGTATCATCATTTCTCTAATTAAGATTTTGCATTATACCACAACTTCAATTTAAATGTTGAAATTTGAAGGGAAATATCTCTTTATTAATAAATATTCTATTCGTCCTCTTAGAATTAAGCATATATAAAATTTGTAAAATAGTGGTAGTTGAATTAATGTTAATAGATAATATGACGCAATCATCGCCTAATGGAGTAATATACTATGCTGTGAAAATTTTAAAAATATATTATTTTTATAGACGAAGAAAGTATGAATTTATAGTTTGAAATTAATAAACACCACGTAAACCATACCATACACCCCAACCCCCCAACCATCTCCACCCCATCTAACGGCGCGACCTTGCATGCAGAAACACGTGATCTGACCAAGGAGCAAGACCCCTCCACAGGTGTAGGTCGTGGTTCGGAGCCGTCCCCATCCCCAACAACACGCGGGACGGGACCAGACCCAGTCGATCTGGACCCATTCTACCCTTTTATAGATGTGCTAACAACATTGTAACATAATTAATCTATCATAATCTAAAGTGTCAGTTTAATGAAAAGACTTATTTGCCCTTTTTGGCGGGAAATTGTGAAGCTATTTTGTTTGCCATTTTGGTCATTTTGCGAAATGACAACCATTGGATAGAAAAAAAACAGCTCATATGGAGCAATAGTGGCTTCTCAAATAGTCCAACCAAATGCAAACTTCTTGAAGAAGATTTGAAACACTTTTAAATAGATGGACTAGAATCTGCATTTTGTGGACTTATTTTGTGATTACAGTATAGCAGGTTTGGTTCTACTTGGAATCCGGCGACAGCCAACGGGTGAGGCGACGAGAGAGATGCCGGAGATGAAGGGAAGCGGCGACGCTGCTGCTATGCTGGATGGGTTACTGCGGCGGCGGTGGTGCAGGAGGGTCGACGGCGGCGGAAGCGGAATAAAGAGAAGGAGAGCCGATGGCGGTGTCGGCTAGACTCGTACGCCGGCAAGCCCGATACCTGAGACTTACAAGAAAGAGGGGTTGGTGACCGGTGACGGCGGTTGGGTGGCGTGGATGAGTCCACAAGCCGGTGGCCAAGAGGTGGAACCGCGAGAAGGAGAGAAAGGCGGCGACCATGGCAAGTAAGGCGGCAGCGCCGCGAGGGAGGAATGCGCGACGGCGCGGCGGGTAAGGCGGCACGACAGGCGGGTGGAGCGGCGAGGCTGTGTGGAAGGAGAGCCGGCGAGGAAGAAGGAGCGGTGCTCTGGCCGGGAAGATGATTTCCGCCGCCGGTTAAGGAGGAGGAGGAAGGAGGGAGGGAGAGAGAAGCTTGAGAGAGATGGAGGCGTCAAATGTTGCATTAGGGTTTTAGAATATTATTAATTTATTGTATATTGTTTGAAATTTTTATTTAATAGTTAGTAGGCTTTTAGTACTTCTTATAAAACTATGTAATCAATTTAGTAGGCTTTTAGGGATGCCACTTTTAGGATGCAGGTTTATTAATTTATGTATTACATAATTTTTGGGCTTTATTTTGGGTATTAATTAATGTACTACGTATTATATTGAGATTTAAATATATATTTAATATTTAAATGTTTAAATTTGGGTGTTTTGCTCGATTATGTCTTAAATTAGTAGGTTCTAATTTTGACTTTTGATTTTTGGATTATGTTTACTACGGAGTATGTATTTTAAAAATTAAATTCTTTGTAATGAAATAAATAAATTTAACATTAATTTATTACATATTTTTTTATAACCCTTTAGTATATTAAAACTATCATATGCAATATAAAATAGTAAAATTTATTATTTATTTTTAATATTTATGGAAATATATCTACAGTTAAATCTAGTATACATAATTCTAATTGAGTTGATTTTATTTTATCTATTATAAATAATTACTATGTAGATCAAACTCTACAACCATTCAATAAGAAGCAATACCTTCTCTAATTTGTTTTCATTTTTTTTATTTCTATTAAGCTCTACAAGTTTATTGGTAGTAAGGCTATTCCATGTAAAAAAGTTGCATTGGCCCACCAGATATTTAATTAAGGAAAGAAATAGGGAAAAAACAATGAGAGAAATAGAATTAGAGTACTACGTGTTTAAAATTCTACCATCATACTGCTTTTCATATGATAATGGTTACGTTTAACCATAGCAACCCACGCTATGTTATAGTATAACACAGCAGAGGATTTTCTCCATTTTACACGTGTTTTTATTGAATGTGTCTTTGTTATATATCTCCCATAAAACAAAACTTCTATTAAATTTAGATGTTTGTGTAGTGTTTTTTGTCATTTGTCACTTTGTGTGTATTTGTGCATTTTGTATATGCATTTTGTTTTTGTGTGTACTAATGTAATAGTTGGGTGAAAGATATAGCCATACATGGTTTATGGTTTTATATATTCATTTATTTTGTATTTATAATTTGAAACATTTAGGTAGGGTGCATAGCACGAGTGTTAATACTAGTTAAAAATATAATTCATTTAAGCGAATCCCACTACTAGTATTTAGCACAGGACACATGCGATGAATCCTAATAATTAGCAACGATTTTCGAATCACATATACTATAATCCCAATATTTAGGAGTTTACTAGTTTAGAAATCATAATCTTTTATTACCGGAATTTAAGATCTGATTAAAAATAGAAGAAAAGAAGGAGAAAAAAAGGAGGAAAAAAAGGAAACTGAGCCCAGTTTCAACCCACTACATCACTCGCTTCTGTCAGTTTTCAAAGCTGATATCTTTTGCTATTTTTTTTATTTCCCCTTTGAATTTGGTGAATTTCCATCAACATTTCTCAGTTACAGACGAGTTCTCATCAGAAACTGTGCTCTAATACATGAATACATATATACTCAACGGCTATATTTAATGGTCTTCGTTTGTCGTGGCTTGTTCGATTAGACAATCTGCGCCCTTTTTGTTTTCTTCTCGATTTGCAGAGGCAAGCGATTGAGTGGGAGAACGGGGGAAAGGATGAACTACAATTGCAAGTGAGTGTTCGCCTTGAATTTCGGTTAAATTTGGAAGCTATGTGTAGGTTGGAGGCTTTGCATTCCGTTTTTTGTTGATCTTATTTTTGTGGGTCTGTGATTTAGTGTCTGCTCTTTTGGGGATTTTGATGTGATTTGGGTAGTGAATGCGTTTTGGGTTTTGATATTTCTGATGAATTGGGCGCGTGATGTAGCGATTGGTTCGTGGATTCAGGTGTGGAAGAACAAGTTAATGCTTCTAGGTTGTGTGTTGATGAATGATTTGTTGTCTTCGTAATTTTAGAGCTCCTTTCTCGTGTGTGTTAACATTCTGCTTAGATATGCTGTGAGGTTTTACTCAATCTGCTGAATGCTGTACATTTTGGTTATTTTTGTCGCAAAGTGGTCTCGTTGTGAACTGATCGTGTCATGAATCTATTGATTCGTGAGTGTAGAAGAGTGAGTTAGTGTTTCTAGAATGAATGTTGCTGAATGATTTGCTGTGGTCTTTACATTGGAGCTCTTTTTAGTCAATATTTGCATGATATTCGATATTTTGCTTGGAAATGGTGTACATTCTGGTTATTTTTGTGGCAAAGTGGTCTCGTTGTGAACTGATCGCCCCATATGTCTATTGATTCGCGAGTGTAGAAGAGCCAGTTAGTGTTTCTAGAATGAATGTTGCTGAATGATTTGATGGGGTCTTAACATTGGAGCTTTTTTTAGTTGATATTTGCAAGATAGTCAATATTTTGATCGGAAATGTTGTGCTGAATGGTGTACATTTTGTTGTAAAGTGAAGGCATTGTAGTTACCAACTCACTTTCTGTTGAATGCTCCCTTTTGAAACTGCAGCATCATGTTCTTCACATATATAATAGTCTGATGGATGTATCATTTTGTTACTAATGTTTTTGTGCATACCGATTCACATGTTACTAGTGAGATGTGGGATTGGCAAGGTGATGATTGCAGTCTTGAAGATAATATGAACATAGGTGCATCTGCCTGTCCTACTCTAGATCCATCTTTCATGATATGTTTAATTGAAGAAGCCAATCTATAATTTAGTCGGTGTTGCTAAGGCATTGATATTTAGCTTGTTTTCTTACTTTTGGCAGAAATGCCTCCGTGTCTACTGAATGGGTTGAGCCAAAACGAAGAGCAGCTCCCGTGTTCTTTTGATGATGCAACTACACCGGTTAAGGCTTGTGGAGATTTAGCTTACCATGTAACCAACAATGGTAGGATCTTTGATCTTACATTTTCCTTCTCATTATTCCTATCTGTTATATAATTGGGATTAGTTTGCTTCAATCTTTTCTTTGTTTCAATTGAATGACACTACTTGTCTAAATTATCTATAATACTTAAGGAGGACAATGGATGTAACACTGAGAGACCAGTGCCAGAGAGTAGAGTAGTATGTATTGGAATAAGTGATTCATAATCTCCACGTTTGGAGGTTACAGTCCTAATAATGCTTATGCATGTTCAGGACGCTCTTCGTTTAAGAAAATGAGCTTCACTGCCAGAAATTCCGCTGAATGAATCATGTTTTATTCAGGCATTAAATGGTTCTATGCATAAAGCACTTTCATAATCGACCTAGTTTCTATTAGAACCAAGAAAAAGGTTTGTCTCATGCAAAATTGACCTGCAATACATTCTAAATGAAATGCAGAAGTTATGGGGAAAGAGCTAGAGGAAAACAGGGAGCCTCCCTTCCAAGTAAAAAGGCGTAGGCTACAGTTTGAATCTGAAGTCCTCGATTCTCCTCCTTTCCATGATGAGATGTTTCTGAGATCTAAGGTGATGCTTCCTCATGCTCGTCATTTGAGAATTTCCTTTCCTTAGGTTGTGTGCTGCCAAATGTGAATAAAGTATCACTCCACCTCCTAAATCA
Source organism: Salvia splendens (assembly GCF_004379255.2). Lineage (NCBI taxonomy): Eukaryota > Viridiplantae > Streptophyta > Magnoliopsida > Lamiales > Lamiaceae > Salvia > Salvia splendens. The sequence continues at coordinate 3,466,625 of NC_056033.1, read as the reverse complement.
TTTATTAGAAGTGAATTCCATCTCAAGTGTCACGTTTTGTCCGAGTCTATTGTCATGCTTTGTTATTCAATGTTCTTATCCTTTTTGCTATGTTAATTTTAGATATGATAAATCTGCGTATTTAGCTGCATGTCATGTTTATTAAGCCAAAAGCAGTTTGTTCACTGTTGTTCAATCTAATGCTCAGGAGACGCAAGATTCACTCGAAGATACTATTACTGATATGTCAGAGTGGGCTAATGGATTTGCAGGTTCGTTTTCTATTTAGATATAAGATATGAGTTTGACTGATTTGTCGAATCTAGTTATAATTACGATATTTGAAGCAGGCCCTGCTGAATCCAGCGGCGTGTATTTGGAAGAAGGGTGGATCGCAGATTGCTTCAATGATGAGGAGATGAATTTCAACGCTGAGGATACGTACGTCTTCTTAATTTCATTATTCCAGTTGCCAAGAGATGATTTCACTAATTTCATTATTCCAGTTGCCAATAGATGATTTCACTAACTAGCTTTTCCCATCAACAGCAGTGGTGAAGCTGGAGCATCTGATGTTCAGGTCAACAACGGAGGTACACTAGACACTCGTGTTTCTCAGTTGTGGCTCTACATATGCATCTTCTACTTTAATCCCTTATGATGGATAATGTGATATTGCAGAGCTTCCCAACTCTGCTCCTGAATACGATGCTAATGCAGTTGAGAAACATCCAGTCCATACCCCAGGAACTGTTGTTTTCAAAGGTAATGTTTCTTTTGGTTCGATTATGATGATTCAGGTGGATAAACCCTAAGCATCTCTGTTTTATCCATCTTCGACACATGCAGGTAGGAAGTCATACATGCGCACACCTCCTAAGCTAGCCTCGTCCGTTGTCTATCCATTCACCTTCATCAAACCATGTGGCGTGCACGGAGATGTGACCTTGAAGGACATAAACAAGCGGATACACACTCCACCCAAGTCAAAGCAAAACGAGCAGGACCCTTCTGTTCCTTACCCCACCTCAGCATTTTCTGGGAAGCCTGTTGTCGGGAAGACCAAGATCCGCACAGAAGGCGGAGAAGGCAGCATTACAATTCTTCGGACCCGAGGGTAAGACAGATGCCTTTACCGGCTGAACGCTCGTTTGTTGTCGTTCCTGTTAGTTGTATGAGGCTGCAAGAGGTGCTAACTTTATGCTTAGTATTGCTCTTAGAGATACGTCAATATGTGGTTCTACTCTACTCCCCAAGTTTTTCTTGGCAGAGCTGTGTTATTTACATATTTTCTGTATGCTTTGGGAATTACATGAGGATTTTAAGCTCTCTACTTGATCTATTTGGTATGCTTCTCATGTGAGAAAACCTATAATTCATGTTTGTACTAACTTTTTAGTCATTGTTTTGTACTTAGAGCTTGATCATTGTTTGACAAAATAAGATTTCTGCTCCCTAATTTTCTGTTCACTTTCTAACTTATAAACTCGATTATCAAATATTTTGTCTATTTCTAAGTTTTACATCTTACAACTAAAAGCCTTCAAACAATAATCTGTTTTGTTCAGGAGCTTTGGAAGTTCCCAAACTAAGAAAATGGAATTAGAGGTGACTTGCTTGATAGTATTAACATTTGTATGATAACGTTCAATTATGAAGTTGCTGACACAAGATTTTAGTATTTTAGTTAAACTATTAAACTAAAAAAGATAATTTTAGTGAGGAGGCTATGAAAAGTGTTTGGATGGGCCGATAGCTATTCAAATAAGGCTACCAAACACTACAATTGTATTGTTGGGCCATGATTATTTTTATCATGGCCTTCCAAACACACTAAGTTTGTTCATTGGATTCCTATTTTTTTTGTAAAAGAAATTTGAGATCCTTACACGTATGATTTCATGTTAAAGTAAGATCCTTGTATTACACTGAAGCAAGGGCTTTGTTTAACATGAATAAGATTGCAAGGAATTGGTTTTGTTAAAGAAAAGTTCGGTAACCATTTTTTGTTGTTGTTGGTAATAATATTATTTAAGTGAAAAATAGGGACAATATTGTTATTTGCACTAACTCACGATTGAGTGATTCATTGGAATAATCACAAAATGTGCTTTATAAAACAACACATCTAGTAAGGGTGACAATTTGTGCGGTTGGGTTATTATCGGGTCAATTTTTAAATACGAACTCGAACTTGACCCGCTATCTTCAAACCAGAACACTACTCAGTAACAACACAATATAATATGGGTTGACAAAATACGATAACGACTCGAACCTAATTTAAATGATTAAAGCCTAAGATTATGATATTAAACTTGATTTATACGATTTAAACACGATTCACACAACCCTAGAGAATAAAACTAAAGCATATTTTTTAAAAATGAAAATAAAAATAATTATATTATTTTTAATGGATTATCCGAATCCAACATGTAACCATTGGGTTTCTAACTATTCAACTTGATAAGACCCCAAATCTAATAAGACTTGATCCAAATCTATTAATTGTGTGAATTTGTCGTATCAAAAATTAATAGTCATAGTCAATGACATCGAAATCTTACAGCATCAAACTTAATTGAAGATATTAAAATATAACCGTTATTCCGTTACTGCCAATGACATACCGTTAGTCCATAACTGCCAATGACAAACACGAAAAAAATAACAAAGAAAAAATAATCCTAACTAAAATAAGGAAAAGACTATTTATGATTCATTTCTAATTCTTCCAAAAAGATATAACAATTACTATTTGAAGTAAACTTCATCAATGGAAAACTTCCAAATCTAATCAAATCAAAATTGTGAAGGTCAATATTATTATTTGAGTATTTAATATTTAATGTATAGCATAAAAGCAAAAACAGTAGGGGGCACGGGAGCATTTTCGTCTAATCGTAACACGTTTACAGTTAAATTCGTTGGAATAATAGGATGCACGGAACAGTACAAAATGTACAATTGTCTTTACCACAAATGTCGTAATAATGAGTAATGAATTAATACTCTCTCTCTCTCTCTCTCTCTCTCTCTCTCTCTCTCTCAAGTTCTATTTCTACCACCATGGAAATAAGGAAAACCTCAATTTTAGGCAATCTCTGCGCGTTTCACTCTCTTCCTTTCTCTCTCTAAGCCTCTTTTTCTTCTACTTCTCCCTCTGCACTTACCGCTCTCTCCTCTCTCATGATATAGTATATGATTATTGACCAGAATTTCTTCGTTGATTCGATCTTTAGACTTTTGAAAAGGTACTATTCATTTCGTTATTTTCTTTAAATTAACATTGACTTTTACTTGTTCAATGAATTATTCAACCAGAATGTTTGGTGATGCCATTTAAATTTTTTTATATAAAAGTCAAATCCTTTTCTTCATTCTTCTTTCTCTATTTTCAATCCTAGAAAGTTTTGAGCACAGCTGTTGCGTCTGACTTCTTCCTTTCAGGTTGTATTTGGAGCACTTTACCAAAAAAAAATCTCATTTTTATGAATGTTCAAGTCTTGTTTTTTATTCATCGCATTGGTGCCTCCTTTTGATGATGATATTCAGAAAAAAAATCTCATCTTTGTAAAAGAAATTATACCAATTCGATTTTTTTAATGTTATTGATTGTATTGGATTGTTTGATATCAATTGGCAGAAGAAATTTCTGAGTCTATCCAAATATGGATACAAAAAGTAACGAAGAAGAGCCTAAAACTGAAAGATCATGTAATGTGGACGCGGTTTCCAAATTGAAGAACCCCGAGTCCAATAGCAGCAAGAACATGATTTTTCGGGCTGATAAAGTCGACCTCAAAAGCTTAGATGTGCAGCTTGAGAAGCATCTAAGCCAAGTTTGGTCAAGAAACATTGAGAGCCACAGCAGCCAGACGGCACCTAAGGAGTTGTGGGAGATCGATCCCACAAAGCTCGTGATCCGGTATCTGGTGGCTCAGGGAACGTATGGAACAGTTTATCGCGGAACTTACAATTCTCGTGATGTTGCTGGTACTTCTACAACATTGGCTTGTTGAATTCAATGCTCCTTTATTTTTTAACTATTTGTCTGCCTTATTTGTTTGGGATGGATATGTGGAGATGTTGATATGGTCTTGTTACTTGATGCTTGTTGCTATGCAGTTTGAACCGTATCGTTCTTCTCTGGTTGTTCCGGATAAGTTCTGTTTCATGTCTCTTATATCTTGTCCTGCATTAGGCCTCCAAAAGAAAGGAGACTCTTTCCTCTGTAATGGGCTTCGTTATACAGACTCTCGATAGTCCTTGCGTTCACACTCGACTGTTGAAGTGAAACAGCTCTCTTGATGTTAATAAAGATGCCATATCTTGATAAATTTGAACTTGTTGAGTAATGTGAACTCCCGGTTTCCTCTTGTTCGAGTTTTTAAAGTTATATCAATTCTGTCTTATAGTGAAGTTGTTGGACTGGGGAGAGGACGGCATGGCCACAGCTGCTGAAACTGCCGCAATTAGGGCGTCCTTTAAGCAGGAGGTTTCTGTTTGGCACGAGCTCGACCATCCGAACGTTACCAGAGTATATTGCCCTTAACTTTCTCAGTTTCTCATTTTCTTGGGGCGGTCCTTTTATTTATCATGTTATCATTGTTGACAGTTTGTTGGTGCTTCAATGGGAACTTCACATCTGAAGATTCCTTCGAAAAACCCTTCTGAAGGTTATACCACACTTCCATCGAGGGCGTGTTGTGTTCTTGTGGAATTTGTATCCGGAGGGACGTTGAAGAGCTACTTATACAAGAATAGGAATAAGAAACTTGCCTACAAAGTTGTTGTCAAACTTGCTTTGGATCTAGCTCGAGGGTAATCGCACATTACTCGCATATATCCAATCGAGATTCTTGCAGTGAATGTTGACTCTGTCCAATGCAACTCGCAGGCTGAGCTATCTGCACTCGAAGAAGATAGTGCACCGTGATGTCAAAGCTGAAAACATGTTGTTGGATACTGAACGAACTTTGAAAATTGCTGATTTTGGTGTCGCCCGTGTAGAAGCGCAGAACCCCAAGGATATGACCGGTGAGACGGGAACTCTTGGCTATATGGCGCCAGAGGTATTGTAACTCGTGTTTAAAGCATTCCTCCTTTTAAATATTGATCATATGTATGATTATTTGTTCAATTAGTGTAACAATATTGAGATTTATGTATGTCTGATCTCTCAGGTTCTGGATGGAAAACCCTATAACAGAAAATGTGACGTTTACAGTTTTGGCGTATGCTTGTGGGAAACATATTGCTGTGATCTTCCTTACATAAACTACAGCTTTGCTGATGTTTTACATTCTGTCGTTCGACAAGTAAGACTTCCAAATTCGCGGTTTTTTTATCTATGACTCGAAGTAACATCCATATTTCGTGCACTACAGAACCTAAGGCCGGATATCCCCCGGTGTTGTCCAAGCTCTCTAGCAAACATCATGAAGAAGTGCTGGGATGCGAATCCAGATAAACGGCCCGAGATGGACGAGGTGGTGAAGTTGTTAGAAGCAATCGACACTAGCAAAGGAGGCGGGATGATACCCGAAGATCAGTCTTCAGGTTGCTTCTGCTTCGCGCCTTCTCGCGGCCCATGAGCGCTTGATCTGCTATGCTGGTGAAGAAAAGAGTTCATCTTTCTATTTTTTTTTTGGGAAATAATTGCCATTTGTTATCATTCCTTCAGCAGTTTATACTGCAGATGTTGAAACATTTTTTCAATCAATTATCTGATGGAAGGAATACTATATGGTTTTGTTTGTGTACTTGCTTCATTTCTCCTTTTCTTTTCGAATATAAATCACAAGTTACATTAAGAAACACAGATAAGATGATAGAGAGAAAAGTTGTTAGAGATAACAAGAGATTACACTAATTCCACACACACAAACACCTTGAAAACAAAGCTACAAAATAGGCCAAGTCAAGATCCAAGCTTGGGGAAAATGGCGTCGATAAAGGTGTGATACATAGGATCAGCTGACCAGACCCGAGCAAGATGCTGCGGAGATGAGGTTTGTCGGTGTATCTCTTCCATGAGCCAGATGGTGGCCTCGGCTTTGCAGGGATGAATGATCAAGTCGAGTGAGACGTCCTCATCCTCTGCTCCGAGCCTCTCCCTGTCCATCTGCTTCAAGTGGATGTTGGTGAGGTAGTGCAGAGGCTGCTCATACATCTGCTTCATCGACGCTCCCAGTCCAGTCCATGATATGTATGGAATAACAGCGCCACGCATAATCGGTATTGGGATTGACTTCATGTATTCCTGGTAGCTTTTTGCTCTTCTAAACAGCCATGCTGCCAAACAATTTAACATCAGCATCAAAACTCAAGAGAGATGACTAGAAAGTTCAGAGTAGAACTAAATATTGGAATACCTTCAGAAGACAGTTCCAAGGTAGGTTTTACATTTGACTGCTGGCTCTGCAAAACATCATTTTCTGCTTCAGAGGAAGACGAATCGTCTGATGAAATCTCTACTTGCTGACTAGATGCAGGCCTCTTCATGGCTACAGCTACACTGTTATATGAATGAAAAAAAGAGCCAAATGCATAAAAAATTCACACAAAAAGTTTCATAATTTAATTAATTAGGAAAGGGGTCCCATTGAGATAGAAAAGGAAAGAAAGAATTGCAGATTCAAGATCTGAAAACCAAAATCTTGGAGTAGCCATTGAGGTTAAGATGAACTATAAGGGCACAAAAAAAAGTTCAAGCTAAACAGAATCAGTGAATCAAGAGGATGTTCCCTCTACATGAGGCAGTGCAATAAGACACATAATTCTTTTTCTGTAGAAGAGTGGAGAGTCACTTGATTGAGGAGACGATGGTTAGAGAAACTTATGGAAACTACTGTTAGATATTTCAATTGAGACATAGGGACTCTTTTTTAGATGAAATGAGGTTGAAATAATTAAATACTAGTAGCATATAAACAAACAGCATTCCACTGACCAACAACACAAAATCCAGATAAGTAACATTTATTTCTTTGCATTTCGAGAGACACGCACTTGCAAGTGTGGGCTACAGCATAGATAATACAATTGCTTAGAAATAACATATACTCCAATAGGCTATAAGAGTAACTGAAGGTCAAGATTCATGGGAATTGTTTCAAGTAAAGACTGTAAAGGCCTGGTCTATTCCCAAAATTGAAAAAAAAAAATCAGACAAGCTAGTCATTGCATAACTAATATGTTTGGTTTTACACATCAAAATAAGGAAACGTTTACTTTAATGCCAACAGCACTTGTGGTCGTGTTATGAGCTCACTGGCCTACTGCTAGAGACTAGTCTTATAATCAGTGTAGAACAATAAAATATAGATATATGTGGAGACGTATATAGACATAGTAGAGAATAGTAGTAGGTATATTTCATTACTCAACATAGACCACATATATATAGTACAAGAGACTAAGCTAGACTATGTCACACCACCGCCGATGTGGGATACTAATATTCTTAACACACAACACACGAAAGGAATTTTCCATTTTTCTCGTATCAATAGCTAGTGTTCCTCTTTCCTGCATTTCATTTTGTAAACGATAAAATTACTACAAGATTTTGTCTAGTTGCTAAGGTTGTTGATATTTTACTTAACTCTACTTATGCACACCACTATGATCCTTTAAATGCAATCAGCAATGTATATTTCACCATTCAAACAGATGCCATACGTGGATCACCCAAAATTGAAACTTCAAGAAACTATAATGGCGTTCTAGGAATTGAGTTTAGATTATTTGGGATTTATGACTTTTTCAGTTAATGTACAACTAAACAGATTTTCTGATACTTCTTAGAGATGGTTAGGCTAAAAAGAATCATGTTTTCAATGACACTTGCCTTTTTATGACCTGGCTCTCTTTCCATTTCCTTCTTCCCTGAGCCCCACGTACACATTACTGTTATCTTCTTAATTGGGACTAACAGACATGTTAGAGCTTAAATTTTCGCCCGGCATGTCATCAAACATTAATCACTTTCCATATCTAGCAACTTCTCTATCTTTGAATCATGAACCATATCTAGCACTATAGCAATTCCAACCTCTCTTATCGAAGTAGTCACAAACTACTCAAACCAACACAATAAAAGAGTTCAAACACTCGAGATACAAATCATATAACCTCATAAGCACGCATACAACCAGAGAATTATCCTAGGTCCCAACAAGAAAGGAAAAGATGCACGGAAATACATGCAATCCTCTGCAAACCATTATAGTACTTGATTCATATTTTAACAAAAGTAAAACGAGCCAAAATTATTTATGCCCCATCATCCCCAACAAAAAAAGCCCTAAACTCAATATAACGAAGCCCTTCATTTCCAGAGAGTCCTTACCATATAAGCATTCATGTCATAAGAAGCTAAATCAAAACTTCAATAAACTAAAATAGAAATTACTCTACAACTTTATCACACCACAAAGCTAAATTCCAAGAAAAACAAAAATTAATAAATGAATACTAAAACAGGCATGCAATGCATCCTCTGCTTTTAACTAATGTGTGAGCAAGAAAGACTTGAGACTAAATCCAAATGCTAGCAGCCCTTAGAGCGTCCACAACGGGATTCCTTCTCCCCACGCCACTCACATTAATTTACATTATTAATTGTCTTAGTTGTGAAACTGAAATACCTCGCTGCCCTCATGTATCGAGCAATCTCGTTCTTTATTTCCGATTGAATTGCAGGCATGGCCTCCATGACGATATCAATAGCATGATCGAGGAGGGCATTCACATCCGGGATCGGATCCATTTTTCTAGACTGATAAATTTTGTGAGAGATGAATTATGGTTGTACTTGTTGAGTTTTAAATTTGAACCCAAAAAAAAAATCACCGACCCCACCCCCCCGGAACCACCACCACCCCGCCCCCGTCGCGGGCATCCACAAAGGGGCGCGGATTTTGAGCCCGTTGTGGATGCTCTTATTAACTTCAACATCAAATTTAAAGTTATGAAAGAGAAATGTAGAAAATATATAATGTAACACAACATATCATTTCGACGATTTGACGGAAAATGAAGAGAAAGAAAATGGCAACAAACAAGCAGACAAGAAACGTAAAATTGAGAAGATAAAAGCAACATTAATTCAAATTCTGGATTAAAGAAGCTTGGATGTTGGGAATTCTGTGGTATAGTAGCTCACTTACAGTCAATTTACAAAGACGAAACCTTCAAGGCGCGGAATGAGAGAATCCTGTTGTTGGAGAAAGGGTTTAATTGCTGCTTCCAAATAAACAACTAAAATTATGATTTAATTGTTATATAAATTCAGTGCTTACTCTTAATTACAGTATTTTAATTTTAAGCACCAAATTACAAATTTTTATTCACAAAGCTAATTAAATTGGTCGGAGTAAATTACAGGCAAGACGAAAATTTAAGCATGAATTTAAAAAAATTCACTTGAAGAACCCTAAATTAAATAGCCAGCAATCCTGATTATTGGGCTGAAAATAACCTGAGCCCATTATTTTATTTTCACACTATAGTAGTAGTGCTACTTTATTTTTCAAACATTTTAAACTTAATACTACTATAATATAAAAGAGTTAAATGTACATAAAAATGTATTTTAATTTATATTTGAAAAATCATTTCATTTACGTTATTTTTTTTTTAGTACTAACCATAATATTGTTTAGATGTACTACTATAAATTATAGCAAATACTAGGAGTACTTTTGAGTTATTATTGATGCTGTTACAACATACAATCCAATTGATGAAAAAGGTACCTGAAAACGTAGTCAATGATTTCCCGCAGAGTCGCTATACTTGATTTTGATATCAATTTGATTATTTTTCATTTTGTATTTTATTCTTTTTAATTTGTATAGGAGAATGATATAGTGACTGGGCCATTTTGTAAGAAAATCGAACTCGAAATTTTTCTTTCTTTCTTGGAGACAAAATTTTTATGGGCCTAAAGGCCCGTATCAAACAATGAAAATGAAGAGTCTAATTTGCAACAAATTGAAAAATTATTCGAATTTGATACCTAATTTTGATCGAATTTACAATAATTGAGGTTAGAATTTCATATAACAAGTAATTCTGAAATCAGAAAAAATTAGAAGATTTATTAGAACATATATCCCGAAAGGAATCTGTGTTTCCAGAAAGTTAAGAGAATAAGTTGTTGAATAAATGGATATAGATTTTAATTTGACATGCAATGGAATGGAGTATGAGAACCACAAAATGACCAAACTTAATTTTCTTAGCATTTATTTCAATTTTTAATGCACCTAATTAATTCTACAAACTTTGTCCTTTCCCACGAGAAAAATCACCTCTCTCTCATTATCATATCAGTCAATTTACTATTATGGCGGATAAGAAAAAGATAAATTTATATACACTATGCTCTATCGGGTAGTGTTAAATGCAAACTCTACATTGTACAAACTCAAAACTATGATCTAGACCGTTAGGAAATGTCAACAAATGATAAAATTACCGCAACAAGAAATGTCAACACAATATCAACCGTTGAGATTGTGTTAACATTTTTTGTTGCTATTATTTTATCATTTGTTGATACTTTTCCACATCATAGTTTGAAGTTTGTACAATATTTAGAGTTTGCATTTAATTACAATTCATGCTCTATAATTATAACTATTGATAAATAATAACTAAACGAAACACAACAGTTGCACACTAAATCTAAATACTCCACATACTCCATATACCAAAGACTAAAATAATTACAATTTTCATTCTCAATTTCAAATGTTTCAAAAAAAACCCTGTTTTATATATATATTGGTATTTTATATCAAAAAATTTAAAAGAAAATGACATGTTATTGCAATATATTACATGCATATGTTTTACATAAAGATTTTGAACGTAGAATAGTCAAGGGACCAATCTTCTAAAGAAAAGAATATAATCCACAAAACAAAATAAAAGTGAAAAAGAGAAGAGATAACTATTCATTCCATGGGGCCATAAAGCTATTCCTTGACTGCTTCCTCACTCTTTGATTTCATACCTTTGATCTATCAATGAAATTGATGCTATATGTTATATGGATACTCAAAGAGTTATTGGTTGATAAATTATCAAATCATAGTATTTGTATCAAAATAGATGGCACATATTTGTAAGAAAATTAATATCTTTAATATTATATCAATGTCATGATGTTCACCCTAGGAAGCTACGTTAATATGATCACATCATAATCTGATAAAAATCAAGTTGTTTCAATTATATAAAAACTATTTAAACCTATTCTATTTAATGCTCAGTCAAGATTAATTCGAAAGTTATAGAATTTCTTCTAGCATTTTCCCTCTTTCCCATCAAGATAATGATATTAGTTATGGAGGCGTTATGATTAATAGATGTTAATAAATGTAGCCTATTCTATTTTTCCAACGAGGCATATTAATATGAATGTGACCCACAAGAGAAAAATAACTAAGAAACCAACCAAACGCACTTTTTAAATTTTAATCATGTCTTGGTTGAATGTAAAACCAAATTATTTATCGTGTCACGTAAATTTGTATCACAATTTTGCTAAAGATAATCAAAGTAGGACCGACCAAATATGTTCATTCTTGCATGCCCTTTAGATACTCACTTCCCAATAAGGGCCCATGTCTCTTATAATTTTCAAACACTTCCCTACTTTATTATTACCTTTACATTATTTAATTGTCTATTATTAGTACATCACCATATGCAAGACGACATTAGACAATCATAATACAATAAAACCATTATGCTATTACCATAGTATTTGACAAGGTTCATTTTTATTCAAAGATTAGAAATACATAAAAAATTGCAAAAAACATCATGGGCATATTGTCTTTAAATTTGTCAATCAAGTTACCCTCCCAATGAAAAATAATTCTCCAAGCATGCAGATGGCTTTATACAAAATAATAATCATCACAAAATTTTGGGGACCCGAAAATAAGGTCTAAAATGATAGTGGATGCTTCACTTGTTATATAGTTAGTGGAGTTATTTCCATTACAAATATGTACTACTATATTATTTCTTGTTCTTAATTAAGGTTATTAACATTTATGGGACCAAATATTAGCACTTACGCCGTCAGCTGAATTATATACTAGTACTAATTTTTCCAATAATCACATAATCTCGTTAATTAATTTGTTGCTTTGTCCAAACCCTTATAAACAATGACGAGGATGGATTAATGGCAAGCCAAAAGATATGGACAGCTAATCTCCTTTTTATTTTGAATGTTAGTGAGGATTTTCAAGGCCAGTCAACTACTATAATGCAAGAATTAAATTAATGATATATACTAAGTGCTTTTTCTTTTACAAATTCTTTTTAATTTTTTTGGTTGGCTTTTGGTTCTTTTCTTGTTGAGCATGATTTTTGAGTATTGAGCCGCGGGGTGGTTGCTTGAGCTCCGAGAAGGGCGGCGGCTGCCGGCGCCGCTGGTCAAAGAGCAGTATAATGGGGATATATAGATTGTCTACGAACTTTGGATATATTTACAAACAAATTAATTTTAATTGTAAAATTGAATTAATGTAAATTTATGTTTTTTTTAAGGTTGACCTTTCCAAATTTGAAATAAGTTTGTCATTATGGATCATAATACTACACACAAAAATAGAGCCTAAACCTATAGATGCATCGAGTCAATAGCCCCCTTTATATGTGTATATGCAATTTAGATTTTGGAACTTTTCCTTGCAAAAGTCTCATTTTATTAATGACATAGCTTCTAGATTTATGATTATGGAATTTATAGTTACGATATACACGTAATTTTAGAATAGGAAAAAATGCATTTAATGTTTTACTCAAAGGAAAAAACTTGAAGAATAAATAAAAATACTTCTGGATGAAATATCTTAAAAGGGTGTAATTGGTAAAATCGACCAAAATTCGAATTCAAACACATTTATAGTTTTGATAGCATCGTGATTTTTTGTTAATACTATGAATAAGATTATCTTACACATAAATATCTTTTCATAGCATCATGACTTTTTTGTTAATACTATGAATAAGATTATCTTACATAAATATCTTCTACTATTATCTTTGTATTTTAGTGTTCGTTATCGTATTGACATGCTACGAATGCTCGAGTTACACTTCTTGTACGATGATATCATATCAAAATCTTTAAATGCATAATTAGTCATCTATAGAAAATTACATTTATAACAATCATATCCTCACAGCTATATTCTCAACAATAATTGTTTCCTAAATAACAAAAGGAAATATACTCCCCAAAATAGGCCCCTTATTAAAGTTAGGAAAAAATGTTGGAAGGTGAAAAAGAAAAGTGAAGGTAAATCGGAAGGACCACACTTCCCCAATTTCAGAAATCTGCAGCTTTGTCGATGCCACTACGCTACTAACTACCCTATTTTGAGCCTCAATTTCTTGAACAACATTCCCCATCAATTAAATGTAAAAAATAAAATAAACTTGAATAATGTAAAATATGTTTATGTGTTACTCTAACCACATGAATACGATAATGATGATTTCTTGATATATAGGGTAATAATATGATCACCAAATGCACATTGCATAAATCATGAGAACGCTCAAGATTCTATGAAAAATAAGAAAAAAAATGACAACTTCTTACATTCCTAAATCCATGCAGAAAAAAATAAATTCGCAGAGCCCAAGAAAAGCAGAGGAAACAAACATTGGAGTAGTAGTAGTAAAAAGCAACAGAAACAACAAGAGAAAAAACCTAAAAAGAATAACCCAAAAATCAGTCATATGTATATAGATATAGAAAAATGGTGGTTCAGCTACAATTGTTGCTACGGACTAAACTCTCTCTTTTCTTGCTCTCTCATTATCGCCTTTAACTTTGTTGCCAACACCAAGGCCAAAGGGGAAACAAGTATTTACTCTTTTTTACCAATTCTCAACTTCTCTGTTTCTCTCTCATCACTTTAAAGAAGGAAATGGCGTTAGTGCATCGTTTTATTCTATTCAAATTCGATTGATTCTTTGCTGTTACTGCGATTTTGCTCTGTTTCAGGAAAAAGTTCAAAATTGAAAAAGGAAAAGCTCACCTTCTCTCTCTCATAATTGCATTGTCCTGTATTGTTGTTAAGTTGGTCTTGTCTCATTTTCGAGTCGAGGTTGTGAAGTTGGGCTCTCCTTCTACTCTCTTCTCTCTCATATAGTTGCATTCAGTGAGTGTATTGCGTGTTTGTGCGCGCACCATTTTCATCAAGAAAGAAAAGATTGAATCTTGTGAGAGATTCTTGTTCGAATGCTGAAGGGCTGAAGCTGTTTACAAAATTGAGTGTGCAAATTTCATTACTTTCTACATCAAAGTAAGAATTCCAAGACAGAGAACAGGACCTTTTGTTGTTTTTGAGTTGATTTGAAAAAAAGATTGGATTTTTCTGGACTAGGGGTGGGGTGGGGGTGCAATTTGCCGTATGAAGTGATAGTGTGCGAAGATGAAAAATGGAAATTCCAAGAAATCCAAGGTTTTTTTTTTGTCATTTTGCTGAATTCAATGTAATGTTTTGGTTCAATTTATTTTTTCTGAGATGAGTTTGGTTTTTTTGAAGCTCTCATGGTCCAAGAAACTTATCAGAAAATGGTTCAATATCAAGAGCAAAAGTGAGGAGTTTCAAGCTTATGAAGCTGTTTATGGAGGTGGGTGGCATATATTTTTTCTATTAGTTTATTGATATATTTAAATGTTTTGCAATTTTCTTTGTAGTTTCTGTTCTTCTGGTATATTTTTTTTGTATTTGAGTCTTTGACTACCTCAATTATATTAATGAAATCTATAGGATTCGATGCTTCAAATGAAAACAAACAATTTGCTGATTATCAGTGCTGATGCCTTTGTCTTTCACTGGTTTGTCTTTTGTTGAAATACAATCAAGCATTGAAAATTTAATTTTTAATAAAAACAAGATATTACTATATTTTTACTCTTGAGCAGTTCTACCCAATTTTAAACATAATCTTGATTTGCAAGGGCATTGGCAAAGATCCACCTGCTATGATGAATCTCTATGTTTAAATTAGAGAGATTAAGGGGCTGTTTGATTTAGAGAATTGAGGTAAACTAAGTTGTATTTATATAAATATAGCCTATCTAATTTTGTTTCACTCTCTTTAGGTGGTGATGCTGAATGGAGGAACAGCTTTTCAGAGAGGGAACCATCTACAGTCAAGAAAATTAAAACAGGTCAGTGGGATCACAGTTCTGACCTTCTTCCAAAAACTCATAAAATCATGAATCTCTGGAAAAATATAAAGTTCACTAAAAAGACAATCACTATGTTCTGTTTCTTACCTCTCCATTGATGATATTGATCATGAATAGGGTAATCAATTTCATTCTGCAGAAAAATCAGCAAAGAACATCGAACGCTCCTTTTCACGTTCCCGTTCGAGGCGTGGGAGAGCCTACCTTGATCACCCTCAGATCATAAACGTACAAAACCACAGGTTTGTTTCCTTTAATTGATACCATCAATTTTCAGTCCTTTTCATTGCATGAGGTTTTGAAGTGTTGTGTTTTCTCGAGCAGTCTCTTTGTATCGACATGGAATGTAGGAGGAAAGACACCACCGGGAAATTTGAACTTAGATGATTGGCTACACTCTGCACCTCCTGCTGATATTTATGTGCTTGGGTATGATTGGTGATTATAAACTGTGAAGGGCTTGATATTATCTGATTTTTGACCAATTCTTGTAACTTTTTTGTGTTTTTTGAATATGAATAGATTTCAAGAGATAGTTCCTCTTAATGCTGGTAACATTCTTGGTGCTGAAGACAATGGTCCTGCCAAGAAATGGCTTGCCCTTATCAAGAGAACACTAAACAATGCTCCGGGATTGAGCGGGGGCTGCGGGCGCTGCACTCCCTCGCCTGTTCCTGATCCCGTCTCTGAGTGGAATGCTGATTTTGAGGGGTCAAGCAGGCACAAGGCCTCAACTTTCTTCCCACGTCGATCATTCCAGACGCCACAGTGCTGGAGAATGGAGAATGACATGTCTGCCTCTCAGCCTCGCCTTGATCGGAGGTACAGTGTGTGTGATAGAGCAATTTTCGGTCATAGGCCTAGCGATTATGATCCAAGGGGTTATAGGCCGAGTGACTGCTCTTCGAGCCAGAGAGCAAGTGATTACTCCTCTGGCCCTCGTGCAAGTGACTACTCGTCCAGTAGGAGGCCGAGTGACTACTCATGGGGACATAGGGCGAGTGATTTTTCACGTTTGGGTTCTGATGAAGATTATCTGCCTGGGGAGTCGCCTAGCACAGTTTTGTATTCGCCTATGTCTTACAGCACGAACGAGACGCCAGAAAATGTATGCGCTGTTCCTGGACACTCGAGATACTCTTTAGTAGCTAGTAAGCAAATGGTTGGGATTTATCTCACTGTTTGGGTTCGGAGCGAGCTGGCAGAACATGTCAAGAACATCAAGGTCTCGTGTGTTGGCAGAGGATTGATGGGCTACCTCGGAAATAAGGTATATGTTTACATCAACTAAACAGTTTTTCGTATTGAAACAATCGACTAATAGGTTGACATTCAATAACATTGCAGGGATCCATCTCTATTAGTATGTTGTTGCACCAGACGAGCCTTTGCTTCGTGTGCAGTCACTTGACCTCTGGTCAGAAAGAAGGCGATGAACTACGGCGAAATTCTGATTTCATGGAGATCTTGAGGAAAACAAGATTCCCTCGAGTCAATGGTGTCAATGAGGAGAAAGCACCCGAGACAATTCTTGAACACGAGTAAGATCCCCTCGATTCTATGCCTAGTAAAACTAGCTCCTGTTTACCTGCTTACTGATGGCAAACAATTTATTGTAGTCGGATTATTTGGCTTGGAGATCTGAACTATCGAATAGCGCTGCCTTACCGGTCTGCTAAAGCACATATCGAAATGCAAAATTGGCGAGCGTTATTGGAAAAAGACCAAGTATGATACTAATGCTCTTAAATCTTTGTATTTGAGAACTATTTGGTTTTGTTTCCTTTGCAAATTGACTAATACAATTTTTTTGACAGCTGCGGATAGAGCAGAGACGGGGTCGTGTTTTTGATGGATGGAGAGAAGGGAAGATATATTTCCCTCCTACTTATAAATACTCACATAACTCAGATAGATATGCTGGAGACGACATGCATCCGAAAGAGAAACGAAGGACACCTGCATGGTACGGAATCAAGTTTTCTGCACGTACCCCTCACGTTAAAAATAATTTGAATGCTTATAGTAAATGGTGTTAACATATGAAGGTGTGATCGAATCTTGTGGTATGGCGGTGGCCTTCAACAATTATCATACGTTCGTGGGGAGTCCAAGTTTTCAGATCATAGGCCTGTTTCCAGTGTGTTTTGGGCGGAGATCGAGTCAACACCAAGCCGGCTGAGGAGAAGTATGAGCTGTTCCTCAAGAGTCGCGGTGGAGGAGCTGTTACCTTACTCACATGGGTATACAGAACTCTGCTTCTTCTGAGAATGGGATGAAATGAATCTGGTACGAGTAAACATAATCCCTCTCGTTTAGCTGTCTCGGACCACACATATCTAAACCTCTATATGTTTGTAACATACTACATTTGTGCTAAAAGTTGCCCCATCTCTGCAGCTCGTGTCTCCGGGCTTTTTCTACAGAGGAACGACGGGGACATCTCTTTGCCCAAAAATCGAGAAAGGTAAGCCACTCCCTCACCATCTTTCAACACAAATGCTAGCATGCCTCTGATCACTTTTCTTGTCTAACTCACTTACTCATATCTTCCTCAGATGTAGATATTTACATTTCGGAGCGCCCTAACTTTACACGACATGGCTTGATCGTTTTCTCCTTTTTTCGGAGCCTAATTCATTTTCAAGATTCTTGGATTCCCATCACTAGGCAACAACGCACGCCTCCTGGAGCAGGTACCGTGTTTGAGTCGTTCTAACGGCCCCTCAGTGGCAAATGTTCGAGTTCACGGAGATGTTAACGCGCACATAATGATCAAAGACAGCCAAGTGAGAATGCAAGATTCTTGTTTTTCTTTCTCTTCTGTTTAGATTTGGGAGATTCTTTATTTGTTAAGACAAGAAGGGAGTTAGAAATGGTCAAAATAACGACCCTCTTTTTCATCTTTTTTTTCCTTGTACCTTGATTCTTGAACGAAGAAAAGGAAGAGACAGTGTGATGTAACACTCATCGCCAACATTGTATGACCAAAACAAAAAATATAATAATAGTAATGAAATTTGTCCAATGATTTTTGCTGACAAGTTGCTTTCTTTGATGCTTTCCGTCATTCTCTTTGTCTACTTTTTTCAATGGAAAAATAGAGTAATTATTCCAATCAGCCCTTCAATTATATACACTTCGTTGGAGATTGTTACAAGCATGGAATTTTCTCAATTATTGTGAGCGAGCATGCTTGTCTATTGTCAGGTATACATGCTTAAAAATGAAATTTTATATTGCTAGTAACCATGATTTTGATCTTCTTGTTTTTTTTACAAGATTTCCAACCTAATTCAATAAGTAGATTTTAGCTTGTATAGGAGAAATTCGATTTTGGCCATGAATAGCTATTGTCCTTGCTAATGATAAGATTCAACCATTATACCAACAATAATCATAGAACGAGTAGTTAATAATAGTAATTAAAGACCCCGAAAAAAGCGATGTCGAGAAACATTAATTTAATGAGGAATGAAGCACTATGTATTAATGTTTCGATGTTAATGTTGTCCATAAAAGTTGATGTCCTTGATTAATTATTTCACTGCCTCTTCAGAAAAAATAATATTTATTTTCTAATTTTAATTTGTAATCAAGTTTTTTGACAATTAAATCACGTCATGTGTTTGACTGTATATACATATTATAGAGAGTCCATGATCAATTGAGATTTTTTAGGTTAATTGAGAAATGAGATGTAATCTCAGCTACTCATTTCTATTAAATGAGTGGTCCAGATTTTACCACATAAAAAATATTTTTAGATTAATTAATTATAAAAGGGCATAGCGGTAATTTTATATTCTAATTATGATTTCACAAGGGATCTTCCAATTTGCTGTGAACGCTAAATCCACCGCCCTTCACCACCTCTCCGCCGTCTTCTCCGCCGCGGCCTCGCCATCTCCTCCTCCGCGGCCTCGCCGTCTCCTCCACCGCCCTCCGCCACGATACCACCGTCTGGACCCCCACTCCGCTCGTCAAAGTCTCCCCCGTCGCCGAATCGGTTTCGGCAAAAAAAGATTTCAAATTACAGATTTCAAACAACCTAATCAATTAGATCATGGACCTATATCCCAAATCACATAGTCATCCACTTTCTCTTCCGCATCCCCCCCCACCACCACTCTATCTCCCGCCGCCTCCGTCCATCCGCCGCGTTTCTCCACCACGCAGCCCTCG
Organism: Salvia splendens; assembly: GCF_004379255.2. NCBI lineage: Eukaryota > Viridiplantae > Streptophyta > Magnoliopsida > Lamiales > Lamiaceae > Salvia > Salvia splendens. The sequence goes on along the minus strand of NC_056033.1, from coordinate 3,447,211 downwards.
TAGGAAGACTCTTCCCATGGATCTTCCACGCATCCGCCTTCGTCCGAAACGATCGATCTCACGGCTGAGGCTGCCTTCCAAAATGCCTCCCTGATGGAATCCGGCGGTAGGGAACAGTCCTCAAGGTCGGCGTCTTCCAGCGGAATGATGCTATCGATTGCAATCGATTTAGTTTCTCCCGCCGACTCCATTTCAGCAGGTGATTAGCTATCTTCAAGATAAAATGATTTAGATGAAATAGAGAAATTGGGATCCCAGATTTGTGCCAATCCCCTAATGTTTGTCGGTTCAAGTAAAATTCATTTATTACAAATTAACCGATAAATTAGTGCTTATTTGTCTTTTTGCCCCTAATTTTACAGTTTTTATTAATGATGTTTTTGAAGATTTGTTTTAGAAATTTATTAATTAATGTCTTATTGACATTTGATATACAAGTTGTTGGCATTTTACTATAAGTTGTTGACATTTGATATATAAGCTGGTGACACTATGTCAACTATAGTGCATATCGTGTCAACGGCACATACATGTCATGTCAACTACGGTACATATCGTGTCAACTACACGTACAAGCCATGTCAACTGTGTTACAAGCCATGTCAACTACACGTACAACCATGTCAACTGCACATAGAAACCATGTCAACAACAATTATAAGTCATGTCAACTAGACATCCAAGCCATGTCAACAATCAGACACATTAAAACACGAAATGACACTTATACCCCCGTGTTGACATAATGTGATAGCTGTTGACATGTCGTTAATCTTGTGGATTAGTGGCTGAGATTGCATCTCATTTCTCAATTTAGCTAAATAATCTCAACCTAACAGCACCCCTATTATAGAGTATGGGCTTTTGAATAAATAAGAAATGGAGTACTAATATCCAAGAATGAGATACTTCTTTATTTTATATGAAATTTATATGTTGTGTATTTTTAAAAAGATGTTGATTTACCAGTAAAACGATATGGTCAAATGCTGAAAATATGGAATGTTCTTATTTTTCTAAAAATATCAACAGATTATGTCTTTAAAGTAAAAATATTTACTACGGAAAAGAATTGCTTATAGTACAAAAAGGTGATTATCTGTAATATATAATTAAAAAGTATTACTAGGAATCTAGGATGATTATATAAAAATTTAAAGTTTTACTATCTGTTAATTTCCAGTCTTCCATTTGAAATTAATTAAAGGAAAATAGTAATACCCCGTAAGAATTTAATTTTCATATAATTTTTATATGCAATATATCTAATCATAATTCGATAAGTATCGTCGAAATTCTCGTCATCCCACTCCATACCGTCTATTACTACCAATTTTTGCATAGAAACATTCATGTTTAACGTTTTTTTAACTTATCAGATTTTGCAATTAACATCATTGTAGTAGCATTCTCTCATTTAATCTAAACTAATAATGGACATAATAGTAGGTTAATATACCATGATAGAAATAGAAATTATGACACTATTATGTTAAATTCTCTAAATTTTGTCTCATATCGACTTGGTAAAGATCTCATCTAATCTATATAAGTGTGGATAACTCTCCCCTTATAAGGCCTTTTAAGGGTTGAGTGGCCAATTTCTAATATGGGATCAGAGCGGATCCAAGTCGATGATGAATTTCTCTTTATCTCTTATCTATTTACCTCATGAGTGGAAGACCGATGTTCTTTCCGGCCCACATCGATGATAGTTCTCTTATCTCTTGCATTGCCTACCCACGTGATGGAAGACCGATGTCCTTTCCGGCCCACACGTGAGTGGCGTGTTAAATTCTCTAAATTTCGTCCCACATTGACTCGTGAAGATCCTATCTAATCTATGTGTGGATAACCCTCCCCCTTATAAAACATTTTAAAGGGTGAGTGGTCAATTTCTAATAGATTCCACGTCAGGGCGCTAAATAGTTACAAGTGAAATAAATTAAGAAGCAGCAGGCAGCATCGACAAACCATATTTATTTTCCGACACTCTTCTTCTTCGAAATGTGGAGTTCCGAAGGCGAATTATCCCGAGCAATCTGATAATCTCGGCATGCAATGGAGCAAAGTGCTTGAAAACAACTGCGTCACCAAAAAATTACAACAAAAAATAAGTATTAGCAAGTACTATCAAATGACAACCTACAGTTCAAACTAATTAAACCCGGTTTTTAAGCAATCACGGAATATGGTTTTAAATTTTTAAATAACCCATAAAAAATCATTGGCTTGTGCACTAAATAAAATCTACATAATTTGGAGTTACAAGCACTACAAAAAAAAAAAACTCATGTTTGCAAGCACAGCATGTGCTCGCAAAGTTTGGCAGATTTGTGAGCAAAATTGCGAGGAAAATGCTTGTACTCGCTACTTGCGAGCAAGCGGTGCTCGCAAAACAGCTGTTTTGTCGTTAAACCAACCATTTGCGAGGAAACTAACGATGGTGCTCGCAAAATACTACTTATCCAGACACATCAACGCTATTTAGTGACGGAATTAGTGACGATATCATATCCGTCATTAATTAGCAAAATACTACTACTACTTATCCAGACACATCAACGCTATTTAGTGACAGAATGATATCGTCATTAATTATTCTATTTTTTCTTTATTAATTAATTTGTTTAGAAATATATTCATAAGTAAATGAATAATTGAGATAAACAAAAACATAAAAATGCCCTAAATTTGGTGTGATTCCTATTGTTTTAACTATATCCTCTCCATGCAACCGATTTCTTCTCAATCTCTGCTTCCTCCTTCCAGATTTCTGCTGCTTTTTTTTTTCTCTCGAACTCGTCGATCCAGGTACTTTTGAGTTTCGGATTTTCCTGATGTTGGCTTTGTTCTTGTTATAGATCTTGTTCAACATATTGGGATCGTTCTTCCAGAATTGAAAATCTGCATCAGTGTTGCTCTGGTCTTTGTTACAAAAGAGCATGCTAGCTACGGAGAAATTACTGAATCAAAGGTTTGTTTGTATTCTTGATAATTGTGATTTGATATATGTATGCGTGTTGGTGCTATCCCAATATTGATAATTTTGATATGAATCTTTCTATATCAATTCAAAAAAAGAAAGTCAATACGTGCCAAATATCTTGATCCTAGTATTTGACCTTTTGATAAATAGGTTGGCCAAGGAGCACTGCTGCTGAACATTCTTCAGAAGTACTCAGAGGGTAATATATTCAACTATTTACTCATTAGATAAGTAGATCATATAATTCCAGTCACCAAAGTTAGACCTTTATTACAGTCACTTCATCATCAATCATCCCCCTCAATGGATTTTGCACCAGCCCTGTTTTTAAATTCAATGTTCTTGTATATGAGGTGGCAAGCTAGAGTTAGACGGTACATAATTCAGATATAAGAGCATCTCCAATGCCGGCGTCAAAATCGCGATGCCGATTTTTCGCCGACGCCGGTTCTGACGCCGAACCATTGGAACCGGCGTCGGCAAAATCGGCGTCAAAATCGGCGTGGCCATGCCGATTCGCGTGATGACGCCGGTTCCGACGCCGATCCTCACGGCGCCATTGTGGGTCCCGGATCGGCGTCAAACCGGCGTCAGATTTTATTTTTTATTTTTTTTTCTTTTGAAAACACTATATGTACGCGCTTTGAACGTCATGTATTTGTCTCGTAAATTAAATTCCGTATGTTGATACTTTTTGAAATTTTAATAGTATTATTCAATTTAAATGTATTTGTCTCGTAAATTAAATTATGTATGTTGATACGATTGTAAATTAAATTATATAATTGTTATTAGTGATGTGAATATGTAGTGTGAAGGCTATGTGAGGGCTATTTGATGTCCAGTTGATGTGGCAAGCTGATATGGCATGAGAATTGTAGTGCTGATGATGTGGCAGTGTGAAGGCTATGTGAGGGCTATTTGACGTCCAGTCTTACTGGAGATGCTCTAAGGACACTCTTCTAGACAATCTTTTATTTCTACATTGGATATTTCATTACTCAAATGTTCCTACTTGTATCTGATGTCATGCTAAAGTTATAGATATTTACATTTAATAGTGATATACTAATTTTTATGCAATTGTTAACTGCTGATACTTGGATAAATAGGCTGCCGAGAGAGGAGTCTCAGTGATAGATTGTGTGTATGACTCGTTCCATAATATACTCACGTTCAAGGATGGGTGGTATACATATAAGAGAACTGCAAATGTTGATGTAAGCAAGTTATATTGCATCAACTCATGTATGTGTTTGGTGATGTATATATTTTTTTATCACAGGAAATACGAGAGGAGTTGCGCTTAGAATAACGACAAGAAATACATCAATGCGCATCTGAAGTATTTTCTTGATCCTAAACTTAGGTTATGTTAATACAACAGGAAATCAAAGAATTGTGGGAGTTGGTAAAGGTCCTTAGTCAAAAAGTTCAAGAGATGAGAAGAAGTGAATAGATTTAGCTTATGTTAGGTTTTGACATTTATGTTTTCTATTCTAGCTTCACGGTCTTCTAAGTTGTGAAACCGTGGCTTGATAGATCATTTTGGAAGATTCAAATCATTCGTTTGGTTGTAAAAAAAATATTTTTTTTATTTTATGTAAAATTTGAATATTTTTTGTTCTTTTGATTAATTTCATGTATAATTTTTAAAAAATAAACACTAATATTAATCTGAAAAAAATAATACTGATAAATAAAAAATTATAGAATTTTCTGAAAAAAATATCAATTTGCGAACACAGTGCTTGCAAATAAGCTAGAAAATGGGTTTAATTTCGAGCACACTGCGAGCACAAGAGAGGTTCTAGGATATTTGCGAGCAAAAAGGTGATTGTAAAGTAATAATTCGACCACCAGATTTTGAAAGCCATTTTGCGAGCATTGGTCAATGTGCTCGTAAAGTTTCAGCATGTGCTTGCTAAAATGGTGGCAATTTTTGCAACGAGCCAAATGGGTAGCACCCTTCGTGCTCGCAAAGTGCTTGCAAAATGGCGTTTTGCAAGCATATTTGGTGCTTGCAAAACACCTCTCTTTTGTACTGAAGGGATAGATAGTAGAAAATACATACCCAAACATGTATATGTTCTGATGCTCAACTATTTTCCTTCCGCAAAGAAAGCATGCATCAAGAAAATATCCTTGACATCTCCGGTCTACGTCGTCGTTGTCGCGCTGCGGTGAACGGAGCTTGAAAATAGAAGCTCTGGACTTCTCACCCGGCGTTTGTGCTGAACGCTACATGGCTTTTAGGGTTTATATTTAATTATATGTGTAGAGAGAGACACACGAATGATTTGGGATTTGAAGATACAGTATGATTTTTGAGATAGTATGGTTTATATTGTATTTTAATCGAATTAAGTATCTCCAATTATTTTCCAACATTGCTTTTACTTTTCGTTTTCCCCTAATTTACTCTAAACTTATATGATTAATTAATTTTTTATATGCAAGTAAAATAAAAATAAAATTTGAGCACCTCATTAATAACAAACGTGTTCCCTTTCACATAATAATTATTTTTTTTCTGAATATCCTAATTTTCCATTGAGGGAATTTATTCTGAAATCATTCCATATTCAAATTTCATCTTATATAAATTAAGTTATAACTCAAAATAAGTATAGATTAAATAAATTACTCATGCATATAAATATGCGACACATGTATATGAAATTTAAAAACTTTTGGAAAAATTCCTAATTTATATGCATGAGTAATTTATTCCAAATTCTAACAAAATTCTCCCTAGTACTATATTCGGAAAACTTTTGTTCCAAATCTAACAAAATTCTTCTTTTATCTAACATCCAATACCTACTGCATTTGGAGTGAAATTATCATCGCTATTAATAAAATATTCTTCAAATTCCACCACTCCTTCACTAAATTCTCCTTTAAATGTTAAAGATAAAAAATATCCTTTGAATTCCACCACTCCTTCACGGCTTCACTATATTCTGTTTTAATTATTGATGTAGCTTAGAGTTAATAAAAAACGAAAGTCATCCAAATAATAACAACTCTAAAATAAATTCATTTTTTATATAGAATGAGTTTTCTTAATAAAAAGTAAATACAGCATTTAATTAAAAGAATGTAATAACAGAAAATTAATTGGATTTTGAAAGTTAAATCAGTGTAATTTTTGTTCGCATCCCAAATAAAAATTATGAACATGTTAGTGACTACTGTTAGCTCATTCAATCATTGAATTACATAATTAGGCTTTAGGGCTTAGCGAACTACAAAGCTAGTCTTTAGTAGTAATATTTTAATTATTTATGTTTGAGGTCACATTTTCAAGTTTTTTTTTATACTCGATATAATTTGTATTCATTAATTCTAGTCATAATTCGATATATATCGTCAGAATTCTCATCACCACAACTATATTTCTCAATACCAGCTTTTACCAACATATACTATATTTTAAAATTTTTAAATTTGGAAAAAGGGATAATCAGCAACAAGTTTATAGAGTTTTCACTTGAGCCTGTAGGCCCAATAGTTCTTTTATTAGAGGCCCAATAGTTTTTACTTGCAACCTCAGATTTACCTAGCAACAATAGATTTTCAAATCAGTAGAATTATTGAAATTCTATTATGTAAACATAAAATAAATACTCTAATAAAATCTTTTATCTATATAGAATGAGTTTTCTTAATAAAAAGTAAAGATAACGATTTTAATTAAAAGAATATAACAGAAAATTAAATGGATTTTGAAAGTTAAATCATTGTAAATTTTGATGATTTTGAAAGTTAAATCATTGTAATTAAAAGAATATAATAAATTTTGAAGTTGCTCCTTTATTTATGGATCCATCACGATTTTTAGTTGATAACTGATCTTCTAAATAGATAGTTATACTTAGTAATTTTTTATATTGTAAATTTAGATTATTTAATAAACAGATATATAAATTTTCTTATTGTGAATTAAATACAAATGATTTCGAACTAAGGGTAATTTCATTATTTATAATTATGCTCTGAAAATAAAAGGAGAAAGTTAAGGGGAAAACACGATATTAGTATGATTTTAATTTCCAAACAAAATCGCGATTTAGGCCTCTTGTTCTCCAAGACACCTTCTCTACTGAGCAACGATGAATAAATAAACCAAAACATAGCTCAAAGACCCCAAAAACTGTGAAAAAAAATTCCAGCCAAAATCGCTTTCAGATCCGAACAGAACAAACGCAGAAACCGACCGATTGTAGCTGAAAACGCAGATTAAACAGCAAAAATGGAGTCAGTTTTCGGGCTGGTTGGAAAGGATTTCGCGATAGTGGTGGCGGACTCATCGGCCGTCCATAGCATTCTCGTACACAAAACTAACGAGGACAAGATCATGATTCTAGATTCTCACAAACTCATGGGCGCCTCCGGCGAGACTGGCGATCGGTGAAATCTCTTCTCCGGATTGATTGAGAAAATGTGTTCATTTCTTTGTTTTTATTGCGTTTCGTTGGAGAATTTAGGGCATCTATAGTTTTGCGGTTTTAGCTATGAAATTTTCCTGGATTAAGCCTTTTAGTGTCATATTGAGTGTTTGAACGTAGGCTCACTTCATTTTAGGGTTGTGTCTATGGTGAGTGCCTTTTTTTAAGATTGGATCTGTGAATTCATTGATTTCAGTGAAAATGTCGCACTCAATTGCCTAATATAGAAGTTTAGCATCTGGAGATGACTGAATCATTGTTTTATGATAATGTGTGATATGATGTCTACAGTTGTGCTTGAATTTTACATGGTAGTTATTCACATACTCGATGGATAATGAAATCCCCACTTCGTCTGTACAATGACATTTATCTACTTAATTCTGAATTTCGTGGTGCCTGATAAGTCAGAAGTGAAGAAGCCTTAATTTGTTTTGTTTGATAACTTGATTGGCAAAGGAAGGAATCAAGGTAGTCTAGATAACTTTCACAAATCGATACTATTAAATTTTAGTAGTAATGCTGCACTGTTATTGTACTGCCATTGTTTCATTGTATTAAATGATTGTTGAGTGCAAATCTAACAGTCTTACATTCCCATATAGCATGCATGGACAGTTTACTATCTTCCCATATCATTTGTTTATGTGGTAATTAATAGACCATGTCACCAAATAATATTGGTTTCACATGTTCCTAGTAATGTCTCCCATTTAGATGTTAAAAGAATATATATTGTAGTTTAAAATCACGGTTGCTTCACTTGCATAATTATTCTTTCTCTAGGCTGTAGTTCTCTTTCTCATGCCAAGTTTAAAAGTGACACTTAGTTTTCTGTGAATGTTATTGTAGGGCTCAGTTTACAGAGTATGTACAGAAGAATGTGGCTTTATACCAATTCCGTAATGGCATTCCTCTGACAACCGCAGCTACTGCAAACTTCACCAGAGGCGAGCTTGCAACTGCCTTGAGGAAGGTAATACGGCTATTTAGGAGTTTGATTTATGATATTTGATTTAATATGAGTAATGTTTGGGATTTTTGAGCTCCTTTTGCTTTATGAGCATTCTTACTGATTTTGCAGTTCTTTAACTGGACTTTCTGAATATATTTTAGTATTCCTTGTTGATATTTTGTTTTTCCTTATTACTTTATACAAACTGAATGTATCTGAACCTGCTGTTCTAAGTTTTTAGTTCGGTTGAGTCTTAACCATGACATGTGTAAAGCCTCTTCCAATATTGTTCTTCAAAACGCTACTTGCAGTGTGTGTAGTATATGGAGTATATGATATGTATAAACTATAAATGAGAGAGAGAGAGAGACAGTCATATTCAATATAACTTGTCTGTGTCTCTGTATTGAATGGTAAATTAGCATTCTTCATAGTTCTGTTCGTTTGTTTTTGTGCTTCTTCTTAAGTAAGAGTGCATTTGCACTATGTTGCAATACTAGTTTTCATGTTAACTTTACTAGGAATATAAAGCATTCAGTGAGTGGTATAGATTTACTGCGTTCTGTTGAGACAAACTAGAGCTCAAAATATTTTAACGACCTCTAATTCTGCTATGGTTTTTTTTTTCAGAACCCATACATGGTGAATATCATCCTGGCTGGATATGACAAGGATGTAGGCCCTTCTCTCTACTTCATCGATTACATTGCCTCCCTTCACAAGGTTGACAAAGCAGCATTCGGTTACGGTTCCTACTTTGCACTCTCCATGATGGACAGACACTACCGTCGGGACATGACTGTTGAAGAGGCCATCGAGTTGGTCGATAAATGCATTAGGGAAATCCGTAGTAGGCTGGTTGTAGCACCTCCAAACTTCTTAATCAAAATCGTGGACAAGGACGGGGCAAGAGAATATGCGTGGCGTGAGTCCATCAAGGATGCCCCCGTTCCCGTTGCGGCAGCATGATTCTGCTGGCTTGTTTATCAGACCTCCATCCTTGTTGCTGGACTTTGCATCTGTTTTTTAATATGTAATATGCCAAGAATTCTTGCTGCTTGAGGAAATTTAGGTGCACTTATTAGTATGAACTGCGTGGATGAGATTTCCTCTTGTCTAAGAGAAGGACATATCAGACTCTGCTTCCTTATTGTTTTAGCAATCCGTTTGTTCAACGTTATAGTTTATGCTTTAACCCTTTTGCCCTTTTCAAGTTCTCCATTGCTATTTCACTACAGTAAGAACCTCTTCTATGAATAGTTTGGAGTATTTTAACTTCTTCTTCAAGCTTAAATTATTTTTGCTGGATATTTATAATTAAAATTGAAATATTGAGTATTCTTTGCAATTATATAAGGTTGAGATATTAACATTAAAATAATGGTGCAAAATTGAATATTTAACATTTTTTATTTGATTTTTTGGCCGATTTTGTTGACATGGGTAGTTCTACTTCTACGTGGATTGGCAGTCTACTTGATTGAATGAAATGTGACACATTACATTAGTATACTCCTCTCCGAAATTTTGAGAGATGGTTTACTAGTCTATTTGTATTTAACAATTAATCATTATAGTATAGTTGTATTTCTTATAATAGCAAAAATTATTAATCTGTCCGTCTCATATAACGTGAAATGTTTATTTTTTGGTACGAGTTTCTATGTAATGTTGTTTTGTTAATTAAATGGGAAGATAATAAAATGTGTGAATAAATTATAAAAGAATAAAGCAGAAATGTGATATTTTCATTTTTAAAACGCATCACTTTAAGTGGAAAGGCTCAAAGAGAAAAATGAGCGTGAGACGAAGGGAATATAATATAATGAATTCTACTTAATACGAGTACATTGACAATGATAACTTATTTAACTGTTAATCGTTATAGTATAGTAGCATTTGTTATAATTACAAAATTATTATTCTCTTCGCCTTGCTTAAAGCGAACCGTTTATTTTTTGGACAGGTTTCTATGTAATGTTGTTTTGTTAATAAAATGGCAAGAAAATAAAATACAACATAATAAAGCAGACGAGTTATTTTTTCTTTTATAAAATGTGTCATATTAAGTGAGACATCTCAAAGAGGAAAATGAGGATGAGATAAAGGGAGTATAATATAATGAAGTACTTAATACGAGTAAATTGACAACGATGATTTAGGTAGCCGACTTTCTTTTCCTAACTAGTTAATTACGATGACAGAAATAATTTTAGGTGATTAACATTTTTTTCTTCTAATTAATAAGTTAGAGATTTGGATCATTTAGTGCCCATATCAATAAATTGTTTTTGGAAATATCTAACTAATTGGTTGTAGGAAAATTGTTTACTAATAAATTAGCATTTCTAATAATGAGTGAAATACATAAATCATGCAATAATCAAGTCCATAATCAATTTTCATTCACAAAATAAAAATAATATACAAAATTATTAGTAATTATAAAGACTTATGTGATAATAATTATAAAATAAAATGAAATGCGAGAAATCATAATTGAAGAAAGCAATAAAGAAAACTAGCAAAAATTAGCGTGTCTTGGTTTAGCAATAAAATCATTAATAGCGTGTTGGTTTTACACTAAAATAGCAAAAAGTGGGCCAAAGGGCTTGAGAAAGTGGCCGACCGGACGAAGAAGATTGCACATTTTCACTCACACAAACAGAGACAATCACCTTCACTCTCTTCGATTTTCCATTCTAGAATTGTTCTTGGCGCAAATCCTGATTTTCCGAACCTTTACAGACTTCGATTAGGTCTCACTGGCTGAATTTCTGTATTTCATTTTTTTTTCATGATTCGTCTTTTGCCAGAGTAACCACCGTGGCCTCTTCTGCGTGTCCTCTCTCTGCCTTTCCTGCTTTTTTATTCCTCATTGGAGAATCTTTTTACTGTCGTTTTCTCAACTTTGAAACCCAAATTCGTTGCTTTATGCCAGAGTTAGTGTATTTCACTTTAACCTTCTATTTTTTAGTAGGATTGTGGTGAATTGTGATCAGTGTCCTTGTTAATTATTCTCGATTCATTTCAATTTTTTTTGAAATATAGTGAATGGAAAAGGGCTTATTGGATTGAACGTTTGATGTATCTTCTTAGCTACATTTCACCAGCTAATGAATAAGTATTGTTTCTGGTAATTATGGGAACTGTGATGGATCTCTTTTGCTTCTGTTGTGTAATGTTCTTAAATGTCGATTCGATTGTTTTTTTATTTGAAGTGGTAATTCATGTTGTGTTCTGCAGGTGGTTCTCTTTTAATGAATCTGATTTGTTTTTTTTTTCTCATTCATTAGTTAGAAGTTGCAATTCAGTTAATTTTGGGTTAGGTTTGAGAATGGGGGAAATTGGAGTGAATTTATTTTAGTATTTGCAGCCAAGGTTTTCATATTTTAGTGGAATTATCCTTTTTTGACTGGAATTATTGTTCATGTAGTGGGATTGAGTGTAACACCAGCTTGATTCGAGATCTTTATGGATCAGTTCTTTTAATCTGTTTTTTTATTTCTTTCTTGACAGCTTAAATTAAGCATCTTGGGCCATTGTTTGCCGTTTCTGGGAGGAGAAAGAATATAACGAAACCTGCATGCGAGACATATTAGTTTAACCAAAGGTTTGTATTGGGACATACAATCTTGTTTTGTGGGGTGTGATCCGTTGCTACCTTGCTAACTCATCAACGTAGTGTATTAAAAATGTCAACACTATGATAATGAAATGTCAACATAAACTTAAGTTGATATTTTAATACATTGTGTTGACATTAATATTTAAATATCAACAAAGTTGATTAAAATGTCAACACAAATATGTGTTGACATTTTAATGTGATCGCGTTGACATTTTTAATACACTACGTTGATGGGTTAGCAAGTTAGCAATTTAAGAAAAATTAGCATTATAACACACCCCCTTGTTTGATTGTGTATAGAAATTTATGAGTTGGTTAAATTTTCTGTCGTTTGAACTATCTCTTTTTGGTCATGCTTTCTTATGTGGATGTATTCTGTAGGGTAGCAGTCTTTCTGTAAATTTATCTCACATAATCTTAACGATTAGGTTTAGTTGTTTGTTTGTTATCTAGCTTCGGAGGAAGCTGAGAAAAATTATCTGTGAAAAGAATGTCCAATTTTAACTATTGAGTTTACAGCACTTAAATATAGAGTGGCTTAACGTGGCTGGTTTACCTCAACTCAGCAGATCCTTTTTGCAAGGTTTCTCTCTACAATCGTGATGGGAACAATTCACGATAAATCAGATGATGAGTACTCTTACGTAGGAGATAAAGGGGACATTGGTTTCATTGACTTTGATAATTGTCAATCTGTCTGTAGCTACAACCCTGCTGATGAGAGTGAAATTGTCAACATATCTGTCCCGTTTCCTCTCATTGAAGGACGAAAACCTCAGTCTGGAATCGTAGGAGAAACGATGTTTGATTCAGTTACAATAAGAAACACCACTGATGAGTCCTTAGATCTGTGGTCTGTGAAGATTTTTGACTCAAAACCTGAGGATTCATTTAAGATTTCGTTAATGAAGCCTCCAACAGCTGATTCTGATATGGAATACATCCAAGATTATATGGAATTAGTAGCGTTAGACGACAGAGTGATTAGACCAAATCAGGCTTTGACTATTTGGCTATCATGCAAACCGAAGGAAATAGGCGTGCACTCGGCCGCTATACACTTCAGTGTTGGCGACGAGGTGATTGAACGTCTCCTTTTTCTGCTGGCAGAAGATAACATCTCCAAGTCTTTGTCATCTACAAGACAATACCAAAGACCTCAGAGAAAGAACCGTAACATCACCAATCAGCATGCACCTGACGCTGCATATGTTGCAGCACGACGCCCTGCTGGGGCTGGGGGCCGGGGTCGGGGTCGGGGTCGGGGACCAGGTCGTGTGTTCAGATATCATCTGCCCGAGTATCCTATTCCAGCGGAAATCCGTGCCATGTTAAGCAGACATGAGATTCCTGATCCAGTCGTTGAGGGGCTAACAGTAAAGAATTATGGTGCATTCTTCAAGAATCTATTAGCTATGGAGGAGATAAAGTTGGAGGTTTGAAACAATTCATTACACGTCATATTCTTTTCAAACGTGCACCTTCACGTAGTTATGTTCTGATGTTTGTTAGCATAACGGGATTTTGTTTGTGTTTTCAATAAGTTTAGGAAGATATGCAGTCGTATTACATGGAGGATGTCACCATGAAGAGCAAGAGAGGGCAGATGTTGTCTCTTGAGGTCCCAGGATTGGCTGAGAAAAGGCCTTCTCTTGTTAGTGGCGACTTCATATTTGCCGAGCTTGCTTCTGATGGTGAAACATCGAGTCCTCGGTATCAGGCATGCCTCTAAACCGAACATGCCTATTCTTGTTTATGAATATAATCATCTGATGATCCCAACCACCCTAGACATAATGGAGCAATATAGTGCTTCCTTTTTTAAAGTTCGGTGAAGGCTTTCGTGCTCTAAATGATAGCTTCAATCCATATTAAAATGCTTTGTTCCTACTAAATATTCGATAAATTTCTTGCTTATTCGTTTTTTACTCAGTGGGTTTATGCCCCATAAAATTAGCAAAGCTATTTGTGTGCATACTATCCTATCAGTTTATGATACATATTGGCAAGCAATTAAATCTTTCGAGATTTGGTGGTGGAGAATTTTGCACTACTGAGACTAATACTAGTATTCTTGTGAACATCCATCATCATATGCTTTTACAAGAGATTAAACAGTTATATCTTTCTATGCATCCTTATTCAAAGTCATGTTTCCTTTTTCATATAATAGTATCATTTATTCTGTCATAAGCTAATGTAGATTAATGAAAGCATTTCATGAGGTTGTTTTTCTTAAGATGCCAATTCTTTCTCATATCTAATTCACACTGAATTTGTAATTTCTGCTATTTAGCAGAGCTTGTTTATGAGGGGAAATGCCCACCTATTAGGCAATCATGTGGGATCCTAGGACCGAAGCTTTATTTTGTTGGGGTAGTGGTTTGCTATAGTTCTTCCTATCAGAAGGGAATATCTTATGTTATCAATGCACCTTGTTTCCATAGTAAACTAAAGTGAGCTAGATCATGTTCTTTATGGCATCATTTCAATCTCGTTTCCATAATATATCGATTTAGACAATTTTTCCTTCTAGTATAGATACATAGTATCTCTTTCCTCATAGTTATCTAAAATAAAGGAATGGACTCTAAGTCCATAAGCCATAGGTTTAGAATTCATCTGTTTAAAGGAGGAAGTGGAGATAGTTTAGCGTGGCCCAACATTAGTAGAATCCAAGAACTCTTCTGAAGTTTCTTTTGCTATAATATCAATGTTTTCATTCTTTATTTAAATAAAAAGAGTATTTTGTTGTCTCTCTCTTTGAATATTTGGTTGCTTACTGTGCAGGGCTACATCGATCGAGTAGAAGCCGAAGAAATACTGTTGAAATTTGATCTACAATTTCACCGTAGTCACAGAGATGGTAACCTCTACAATGTAGAGTTCAACTATAACCGGACAAATATGCGGCGGTTGTATCAAGCTATTGAAGTTGCTCAATCTTTAGAAAGGAACTTTCTGTTCCCATCTGCAATGTCCAAAGTGAGACTGGGGATATACAAAGAACTAACACCTATATGTTCCGACCTGAATGAGGAGCAAAAGATGGCTGTTAACATGATCGTTGTCCGTAAAGGAGGCCCTCCATATGTCATCCATGGCCCCCCGGGTACGGGCAAAACAAAGACTCTTATTGAAGCTATCCTTCAAATTTACCGTGAAGATAGACATGCCCGTATTCTAGCATGTGCACCTTCAAATAGCGCAGCTGACCATATACTGGATAGGCTGATCAGTGAGGAAGCAGTTCAGGTTCAGGAGCACGAGATCTTTCGGCTTAATGCATACACACGTCCTTTTGATGATGTCAACCCCAGTCACATCAATTTTTGCCATCACGAGGATTTCATCTTTGTGTGTCCTCCGTGCAAAGTCCTGGAGCAGTATAGGATTATTGTATCTACTTACGCGAGTGCCTCGATTCTATATTCTGCAGGCATTCAGAGAGGTCAGTTTTCCTACATTTTCCTAGACGAGGCTGGTCAAGCTTCCGAGCCAGAAGCCATGGTTCCTATATCTCATCTGTACTCAAGAAATACCGTATTGGTTCTCGCGGGAGATCCTATGCAGCTGGGGCCTGTAGTTTTCTCTAGAGAAGCTGAAGAAAATGGACTAGGTACTTCATATCTGGAGAGACTTTTTGAGTGTGAACTCTATCGTAGAGGAGATACTAGTTTTATGACGAAGTTGGTAAGAAACTATCGGACACACGAGGCAATACTGAAACTCCCCTCAGAAATGTTTTATGCCGGAGAATTGATCCCATGTGGGGACAAAAACTCCTCTTCCTGGGAAGGCATAATTCCGGATAATGAGTTTCCTTTACTTTTTATAGGCATTCAAGGCTGTGATGAAAGAGAAGGAAATAATCCATCTTGGTTCAACAGAATTGAAGCAAGCAAGACTGTGGAGATGATTAAAGTTTTGATAGAGGAAAAAGGGCTTAAAGAGGAAGAGATTGGGGTTATTGCACCTTATAGGAAGCAGGTAAGCAAGATAAAAGAAGCTCTAGAATGTCTTGGTAATACGAATGTTAAAGTCGGAAGTGTAGAACAGTTCCAAGGACAAGAAAGGAAAGTTATTATAGTATCTACTGTCCGTTCGACTGTCAAACACAATGAGTTTGACAAGGTTCATTATTTGGGATTTCTTAGCAACCCAAGGAGGTTTAATGTTGCTGTTACGCGAGCCAAATCTTTGATCATAATTATTGGGAATCCTCACATAATTTGCAAGGTATACAGAACTTCTTTTTACATGTCTGACTAAAATTAAGTCGCTATTACTATTCCTAATTGTATCAGAGTCTATCTCTATCAAGGACTCTTATAATGTTGCATATGCTAATACAGTTTAGTTGTTTAAATTTGGCAGGATCCAAACTGGAACAAGCTCTTGTGGTATTGTGTGGAAAATAACTCCTACAAAGGTTGCTTCCTTCCTAAACAAGAGAAAGAGTCTGCACAGGTGGACGAAGTGTACCAGAGTAATTGGGTTGAATATGATCAGCCATCCGGATCTCAATGGGATGAAAATTATCAGCCATCTGGATCTAATTGGGATGAACATGGAGGTGGATGGCAGCAAGAGGAAGACGGTGGTTGGAATCAACCATCTGAGGTTCCTTGTGGTGAAGAAGAAAACATCAATCTCAGGCCATCTGAGGTTCCTTGTGATGAAGAAGAAAACATCAATCTCCAGTCATCTGATGCTCCTCAGGTCGATGAAACCAATATTAAGCCTTTGGATGTTCCTTTTAAGGACTTTCACATAAACAATGATGTACCATGGGAGTAAAGTTCAGCAAAAGAGAGCAAAGGAGTTTCTAGTGACGAAGAAGACCAAGGGTCACACTCTGGAACTTGGCTCATATTTTACTAGAGCTTCACTGGTTTTAAATTAGACATTTATAACCAAGGAACCATGATTTTTGGTGGATCACAAAATATAACTGTTTGTATTTATGTCCTATGGATTAGATTTCAGTGATGCAGGAATGCATTATCACAATTCTTGTCATTTAACATATCATTGATGCATTCTCACAATTCTTGCTATTAATCAGATGTACCATTGACAAGATATCAATTCACATCATCAGTGATCTGTCATCGAAACATCCCACGCAAATTCAAAATACCTCAGCTACCTATTTTTGGAGGGTTGAGAGATGAAAATGCAAAATAAGGAACCTAGCACAGTCCAGCGCAGGCAGCAGATCTTCTGTATAGCCCACGATTGGGCTGATGACCTTGCTTGATTAGGCAATCCATCTGCATGTTGTTCAGTAGAAGGTTGATGGCTTAATTCCTGTGGAGGAGGGCTCTGGGCAGCTGATCATAGATGTTACAAATCCAAAGAGATTCAGAGTGATGTCTTTTAATCAATACTAAACCAGCTTAATGAATCATAACAACTGAGTATTTTAGCTCGAGGAATTTGAAGAAAAAAAAAGCTACAATCAGACTGCATTTGCATCATTTTACCAGTACTGGGAGGCTTTGGTTTGTTGGTGCCTGATAAAATTGAAAATCATCAATTTTAATACATCAAAGAGACACCAAAAAGGTAGCGGAAGTAATAGAATGAAAACTGGCTAGGGAAGGAATGATCTGCATTACCTGTTATGCTGCGAAGAGGAGGCAAGGTAGCTGAATCTGTGACCAATTCATCACAAAGAATATTAGTATAAGCATAGAGTTATCAACAATGCACATTGAATTAGGCTTCAGTTATAAAGAATTTAGCAAATTGCAGAAAGATTGAGTTTTATAAATAGGAAGCGAGTATACATTTTTTTATCTCAGATTAATCAAATTACACCGCACTAAGTGAATTTCAGTTTATCAATAATAGTTTCATCGTTACAGATTCAACATTAAAAAACTCATCATAAAAGGTAGTAATTGGAAAATAAACGCGAAGTGAATGAGATCTAAATCGAACCTGAACAGAGTTTTTGCAGCGAGAAATTAGCAGTGGAATTTTGATCATTCCGCGGGCAGAGGGATGTGAGGGAGAGTAGCTTGCCGGCATTGAGCGGAAATCCGAGAATATTCGGCTGGAGAATGAAGTAGCATAAGCAAATGGCGGAGCCGTTGGAGAAAGCATCGGAGATGTCGTCGCAGCACTCCGGCGGAGGGATTTCGGTGCGGTTGTTGGGGGAAGCGCCGATGAAAGGGAGGCACGAGGAGAAGACGACCAGCTCGTCGGTGCAGGCGGCGGAGGGAAGCATCATCGGCGAATCGCGGGCGTCAACGGCGGAGGTGAGATTTGGGCGGTGAATGAGGAGGATGGAGAGAAGAATGTAGGGTGCGAGATTCATGGCGGTTACCGGTGATGACATGTCAATCTGTTGAATGGGTATGAAAAGTGTGTATATACTATGCTATGCCTTGGCGGGAATTTTTAACTGATTTTGTATTCAGAACTTCCCGAAATACCCTTCTGCGAATGTCGCAAAATTAAGTTGTGTAACTGATCAAAATATGTAAGCTAGACTGTAGAGTGGGGTTTGAAGCTCAGCTACCTTAACTAACTTTGTTACTATTAAGTTAGTTTCTAAATGTATCAACACATATATTTGTTTTATTTTTATCAATTAAAATGTTGCTTTTCTTCCTTCTTTTTTCACATACTCCCTTAGTCTATATATTTGTTGTTTAAGTCTTGAAGGTGTTGAAGCTTAATCATTGCTGAAGCAGAGAGATGTTTTTTTTTTTTGTTATATTTTTTAGGTAAGATGGGAAACTTAGTGTTGCACACTGCATTTTGTGTTTTACTTTGATAAATGAACTCTACTCTTTGATCACATATTTAATTTTATGTTTTATTCTGCATTTCTTTGCCCTGTGAAGGTTCTTTTATAAAACTTTGATACTATATGTAGTGTAAAGAGTTTGTCATGACACATCAAGAAACAAACAATAATAGTATTATTACCACACCACAATCATCAAATATTACAGAGTGCCCAAAAAAGGGAAACAAATAAATATCACAAATCCAATCAAAACTATGTAAAAGAATATTTATCCATCACAGAGACAACATTACACTAGTACTTCAAAGCTATAGCTGCAAGAACTGCCACGAAATGCAAAGGCGAAATCCGGTAAGCTGCAGAAGGTGTCACCCCAGCCCTGCTACCCGATGGCGTTTCGCCTGAAGTGCCTGGAGTTGGTGGAGCTGGAGTCTCCTCACCTCGTGGAGCCAGTGCTTCCGGTGGAGATAACCCTGCAGGTACACCAAATATGATGATGCAAAAAAATAAAATCTTGATTTTTTTTGTGTGTCTAAATATGGACTAATGGAACAAACCTGAAGCAGTAGGAGAAGGGGCTGCATTGGGAGAGAGAGACGGGGAGAAGGCTGCGGGCGCTGGAGCTGGAACCGGAGCACCTTCAGCTGCAGAGAGTTCTTAATCAGCTAAAAAAAAGTAGGAGGTGTTGGACTAATATGATGATGGTGGTGAAATGATCTAACCTTTGCATTGGAGGGGGACGCCGGGCATGTTGCAGGCGCGTGGCAGGGAGATGGCGAGGGTGCGGTTGAGGGGGACGTTGAAGGGGACGCTGCCAGTGACTATTAGGCAGAGGCAGTCCTTGCCACTGCTCATGAGGGACTTGAGGGAGTTGCAGCACTCTGAAGGGGGGCTGCTCCCACTGAGGCTGCTGTTGGTCACGAAGTTCATGCACGGTGTGAACGTCGTGATCATGGAGGGCGTGCACGGGGTGGAGATCTGGGCTGAGGCAGAGGAGAGGAGGAGTGCCGTTACGATGAGTGCTAGGGCTGAGTTCGAGAGCAGGGAGGCCATGTTGTTGTTGCTGTTGTTGAGTTTTGTGGATAATGTGTGGGAATGGTAGTGATTTGGTTGGAGGTTTTAGGATGATGGAATTGGAGTTTGAGACTAGGGAATTTATAGATGGAAGAGTTTGGAGTTGGAAAGCAATTAATATTGGGAGGGAAGGGAGATCTCTCACCTAAAGTGGGATTTGTGGATCAACTACTTATAACTAATTATTTGGGATATACTATGATTAAGATGTCTATCAAATTAGAATAGGTTTCTTGGTCTGTCATGTTTGCCACTTGGCTTCTTTGTCTTTCCTGAACTCCAATGTTTTTATCTTGATATGATGAATAGTGTAATGATTGGATGAAGAGTTCTTTTTCTTAGTACTATTTGTGTTTTTCAATATTGTGCGAGTGGTATATTCACATATGAAGTGAAGGAAGTAAGGGTACGTAAATGTAGAGTTATTTCTTTATTCATTTATTGAGAGCATTAGCAACGGGGCACCCTAAGGCTTGCCCTATGCACTGCCACATAATCTTTTTTATCCTCCTACCCTTCCACCTGCAGTGGGGCGTCCTATGGGACGCCATAAGGGGCGCCCTATAGGTTTTACTATTGTTTAGTTAATTAATTTAAATGTTTTCAAAATATATAATGCAAACTAATTAAAAAACGCAACGATTAAATAAAAACCGGCGAAGACTGCATTGATTAAACAAAAGTTACACGATCCAAGTTGGCTAAAATCTACGAAATTCCCAACTTCCGGCGCAGCTCATCGATCAACCCCCGGAGGTATTCGGCTTTGGCGGGGTCCGTACACTTCTCGAGGGCCTTGTGCGTCTGCAACAACGTCCGCGCCATCGAGGCTGTTGCCAACTCCACATACGCGGCGGCCGTCGGGCTCGGGGTCGGGATCGGGATCGGCGATGGGGTGGCAGCGGTCGAGGATGATGTCGCCGTCGCCTTCCCCTTGTTCTTCGCAGCCTTGACGCCTATGGGACGCCGGGAGGACATCGGTGTGCCAGAACTCTCATCCTCCGCGTACGTCCGGTTGAGGTCCACCGGACGAGTTCCGCTTTCGCTGCTCGTGTAACCACCAGCTTCGGTGGTCTTCGTCATCTTTGTCGCAGAGTTTCGAGAGTGGAATCGTGAAATGAAATGTTACAAATGAAGGTGGGGTAGGGGGTATTTAAACAAAATTTTTGAATTTAGCATTAAAAAAAATAAAAAAACGCGTGCCATCGGGCGCGCCATCGTCCGCGTCGCCCACAATGGCGCCCGATAGCGCGGACGATGGCGCGCCCGATGGCCTATCAAGCGCGCTTCTACCGCGGACGAAGCATAGGGCGTGGGCTTAGGGCGTCGCATCGTCCGGGCACCCACAATGGTGCTCGATGGCGGGCCCGAGGACGATGACACGCATCGGGCGAGCCTTCGAGCGCCCCATATGTGGATGCTCTCAGATGTAGTTGAACGATGTTTAATCACAGTACTATTGTGAAAAAGTACACAAGGCTCGTCTAACTTAATTAATTCAATCAAATTATAGCTAGTGTCCCCAAAACAATTCACAAACACTCTTTTCTATTTGGACACATATATTCTAATATGGCATACATGCATATGAATGAATGAATAAAAATGTTAGAATCTGGTCATCAAGAGAAATGTGCATATTTAATTAGCACCAAAATCAAATAATTAGTGTTGGATTCAATTTTCATGTAGAAGTTGTAAATTTTTAAATCCAACTAAACCCTATGTATATCGAACTTATTTTCAAATAAATTTGGGTTTATAGTTTATGTCTCAAAGAAGATTATATGCATAGAATAAATTGATAAAGAATTCATTAAACAGACAAGTGTGGCATGTATAAAAGTCAACTAAAGACAGGGTTAGGTAATCAACCAGATGATTAATAGTGCTAAATTATTACAAATACATGTACCCTTTTGCATAAGTAGTAGGTTTAACATGTATACAATAAAAATTAACACAAAATTAAGATCAATCTACACAAGTCAATACTAATGTGACACGTTGGCCGAATTTGGCTAAGTAAAGTCCGGCTATTACCTCACATGAACCCTTCTAGTTTACCAAATACCACATTCTAGCAGTTCTTATCACTAGGGAGAATTTAATCCACAACATTTAAAATTGGCAACCTAGGTATATATATAGATCACTAGTTTATGGGAATTCCAATGCAATAATAACAAAAACAAGACATATAATTTGTACACACATACAAGATTTGAGGTTTGAATCCATAAAAAATGGCGCCAAAAACGGTTGCGATCTTCGTTGCACTTGTAGCAATTGCCGTTGTTTCGACAATGGTAAAGGGTCAATCCGACTGCACAAGTGTGATAGTGAGCATGGCGTCGTGCCTCAACTACGTGTCAGGATCGGCCGCCACGCCTTCAGCATCATGCTGCTCCGCCTTGGCTAATGTGGTGAAGACGCAGCCACGGTGCCTATGCACCATAGTCAACAGCGGGGGATCATCATTTGGCGTTAGCATCAATCAAACCCTCACACTTGGTCTCCCTGGCGTGTGCAAGGTGGATACCCCGCCAACTAGCAGATGTAACGGTAAGTAAAGTAGCACTTAGTATATTACTCCATCTGTCCACCAAAAATAGGATTAAAGAATTGGGACACAGATTTTAATAAAAGCAGTTGAAAGTTGAAACATTAATATGCTGTGGATAGTGCTCCTCAAAATGACAAAAATAAACTATTTTTTTTGGACGGGCAAAGTATATTATATTTCTATTTCTAAAATTGTATGTTAGACAATAGTGTGTTTTTTTATTATTATTAATTAATGTAAATGTGAAATTGATTTATAATTCCATAGTTGTTAATGGGCCTGTGGGTTCTCCAGAGAGCGCACCTCCAGAATCTGCTAATGGAGTGCCTGGTTCTCCCTCTGTCACTGGTAAATTATTCTAAATTCCAAATTTTATTATCCATGCTTCTTATTTTTTTAAAAATAATTAATCATATTTATATACTCGACTCGACTCACCGTGATCATGCAGGGTCGAAGACAACTCCTACCGATGGCTCAACCTCAAGCGGAAGCACAATCGACATCAGTCTTGTGACCAAAATCACATTCTTCATCACAGTTGCATATGCTTCATCAGCTCTCAACATCTACTGATTTTAGAGAGAATTAAGAAATCATAATACTCCATATGTTTTATGTGCGTCTTTGTGTGTGTGTGTGTGTATTAAGTATTAATTGCTATTTTATTTTCCTGTAAGAACCATTGATGGTTTGTGTGAGTTTTTTAAAAATGTGACTTTTATAAATTGGTGAGAATGTGTTAGTCGTTTCAGTGTTTGTTGGGAAACTTACAAAGTTGAAAGATTATACTATAGTATGTTTGTGCTATGGAATTTATGTTTCTGAATGGATTTGAGCTTTTCTTTATTTGTCAATTTAATTGAATTTCTTGTTTCTCTACATATCTCTAGTTTGAACAAAAGAATTTAACTACATTGGTAATTTACAAAGTAAAAGGTACAAAAATTGAAAATTATCCAGAAATATTAATGTTGCTCTGGTTCGATGAAAAAAATGTTGTTACTGATGTATCTCAATTCTATAATAACTCATCATCATATTAAGAATATTACTCCCATATAGTACAAAACTGAAATAGAAGAAATATTTATAAGTAAATGGAAAAACACTTTTTCAGAATTAAAATAAAAAACTAACTCATATACGAAAATTAATTGCTTAATAGACCTATATATTTTTAGAATTTAGAATTTGCCAATTTTGTTGCCTCTTTAAGAGTAGCAGTCTTTTTGGTTGATTACTAGCTAATCCATATTTTGATTCATCTCAGTGACAAGGAGTAATAAAATTGATTAAAATTAAAGCGTCAACAACAAAAGAGAAGTTTTCTTATTAGCGAGAGAATGGTTAATTAATAACAATAATAATAGTAGTAAATATTACTTTATAATATGTTAAGAAGCAACAAACTCTGAGTAAAATAAATTAGTCCACATAAATACTAATTTCTCTCTTAAATATATAATTTGATATATCAATGTTTATTTTTTATTATTATTATTAATATTATCATTAACTTTAGAAATTATAGTAGTATAAAAATGAAAGCCGTATCATATATTTTTTCTTTATTTTTAGATAAAAAAAATAAAGACACAACAATCTTCAATTTTTATGTAATTTGCAAAATAACTACAGTAATACAATTTTTTTATGTTTTAAAGACAATAAATATATAAATAAAAACACGGACTTACACGATCGATATAGAAAGAAGTGACAGGATACTAACTTGCTGGTAAATAATTTAATCATGCAACACAAATTCAAAGAGATCACACTGAATAATCAAGTTTGCTCACCCACGTAGCTAACCAATTCCATTTGTCCTAATACTAATTCTAGTCTCCCCACTAATCACATTGAATTGAATATTATAAAAATTAATAAAAAAGGTTAACTAACCCACAGTCACATTAGGGGAGGTTGGTAACCAACACCACCCAACCTTAACACTTTCCTATATAAACCCCATAACCAAATCCAAATTCTCCATCACAAAACACATAAACTTCTCCAACAACATCAAGAAATTTACATCATCCAAAAATGGCACACCAACACACCTCAATGGGCTTCGCCGTGATTCTCGCCACCGCCCTTTTGGCGGGCATGGCTACGGCCCAATCCAGCGACTGCACAAACGTCCTCATCAGCATGTCTCCCTGCCTCAACTACATCTCTGGAAACTCCTCCTCTCCCTCCTCCGGGTGCTGCACACAGCTGCGCACAGTTGTGGGATCCCAGCCGCAGTGTTTGTGTGAGGTTCTCAATGGCGGCGGCTCCAACCTCGGCCTCAACATAAACCAAACTCAGGCTTTGGCCTTACCCGGCGCATGCAACATCGAAACTCCCCCTCTCACCCGATGCAATGGTAAGGAATTTCATCCTAGTCTATCAACATTTTTTCTAGTGAATTCGCACGTGCGCTTAATGTTTTCTTGCTATGGGCAGCTGCCTCCCCTGCTGGCTCTCCTGACTCAGCACCGGATTCTCCCAATACCGGCTCAGGTACGTGCGAAGTTTACCATTAACTATTTAAAATAACACTACTTTTACCCGAATCCATTACTGGTTCTCCTGTCACTAGAACCTCCAGAACCACAAGAATCCTTAGTTAGAATGGGATTCCGACTCTGACTTTCAAAATGTTGTTGGCAGGGGATGGATCTAAGACAGTGCCAAATGGTGATGGTTTCTCTGGAGCAACTTCAAATAAGTTGGGTGTTACAGCTCTGTTTTGCCTTCTCTTCCTAATGTCCATGGCTTGATTTCATCCTAGTTTATATTACTATGATTTAGACTTAAGAATGTTGTATGGCATTTATTGTTTCTGCATTTTTAGTAGTGATTGTTTATTTGATTATGATGCGACCTCTTTATTGGGGTCTCATCTGAATTTGTACCATGGCTGAAGAGACTATTTTGCCAGTTTCTTCTCTTCCTAATAAAAATAATTCATTTTGTTCTATTTAAGTTTTGCAAGATGATATTTAATTGAAAATAAATTATAAACATACAAAATGACCTGAACTGCATCCCAGTAGCATGATAGTTGCTGTTAATCAATAATCTAGTTTTATACAAACTACATCTAAAAACTAACATTAAAAGAAGGAGAAGACATACAAATTAAACAGCATTAGATATCATTTCCAAAATTGTTACCCCTAAACAATACTCATCTACAATATGAAAAACAACTGAGAAACGACAACACGAATAAGCATGGTGAATTTACAAGCTCAACCTCACACCATATCACATTGCTGCTCTGCCTCCACAAGCACAAGGGAAGTTTCCCACATTGAACAAGTTGGTCATAATCTTTGTTGGTTTCTAGTTTCATCTTCTGCATCTGCAATCACAGTATAATTCTCAACCTTAGTCAACGATAATATTACTTCAACCAGAACAATTTACACATCATCCCATCATGAAAGTTATTTTACAGGCCAGATGGCAAATATTCTTGACGACGAGTGAGCACAATATGAAATTCCGACTTATGCAAACGAGTTGATAAGAATCAATAAGCCTCTCGAATGAAATTCTGACATATGCTACTACTTCGACTTGTAGCTAAGAATATAAACCATAAATAAATTAACATGTCAATTCCAGGTCACATAGTCCGTAATGTTGCCCTCATTATGCAACCTACAATTGTTTCCTTTTTCCAACCTCCTGACCCCTAACACCACCAAAATTTAATGGGATTAATTAAGCAGTAACAGCACAGTCAACAGACACTATCTCCTAATTTCACTATTTTCACAATTAAGAAACCACAGAGAAATTAGTATAATCATGCGACAAAATCTTTCTTCTTCAGCATCCCCTAGAGGCTCCACCCGTCAAATTTCTACTTATAAGAAACACATATATGACAGCAATAATACACTAGTAAGTACAGGCTTTAACCCCCTCCATTTTAGCTCATCAACAGCATATATATTTGGTGGCACTGGGTTCCATGTGATGTATAGAGAAATGAAAAAAAGAAAATCAAAAGAATATAACTTACTTTAACGAGATCGAGATCGCATAAATTCTTCAAGTTTATCCCACACCTCCAGAGCTGCAGCTCTGTCCTGATGTCGCTTATTTTTGCTAATCTGGACATAAATTCTTCTTATATCAGAAAATCAGAGATATAACCACACAAAACATATTGTATTAGATTTTGGTTCAAAATATTATTTTCTGCACATATATATGTGTGTACTGTGTATACATATATAATGTATTATACAGCAAGCCATTTACTGATTTAGAATGAGAATCTGAAACTTTTCATTTACATTGAATTTATCAAGAGCTTTTTGATTTTATCAAATAGTCAAATAGTACTAGTTATTAACTACACATACTTATAAGTAAATGGTAAATGTGACCTCTCTCCATATAAAGAACCTAGTTCAACCTATCAAATAAGATTATTTAGAAATATGACTTCAGACCAAGATTCAAAATCAATCCCTCATGAGCTCTCTTCTCATTGTTTCTCTACAGTTGTCTCCCACCCCCAAGCTAAAAAGTACTGCTAATTTGACATTCCAGGATGCATTGGAGGAAATCTGGGTTCTACAAGAAGCCATAAATGGGCCAAATGTTCCAAAACACAGTATACACAGGTATGAGTGGATTCTGTGAATATGGGGTACAATCTAATTTGTACATAGAAGAGTAATAGGTGGTTAAGGTGTGGAAGGGCACTTCATTTGAAATACTCACCGAAATAATCTTGACATTCCACTGCTTCACAACTTTTGCTGATTCCACACTGTCATCCTCAAAGCGCATGAAGAACCCAAGAACTGCAGGAAAAGCATGTCATTTGTTATTTGTAATATTCCCTTCGAAGGACAGCGAAATCACTATCACATTATAATAATGAACTCGCACTTGCATTTGTTATGGTTGAATGACTTCAATTGGTGATAAAATCCAGAATCAGGCATTGCATATCCAAATTAGTTTTAATCATCATACTAGAAAATCTCCAAATGAACCCCACTAGTTTGATGTTTTAAAAAAGATGATGATAAAGATCAGCTTTCTTCTTCTCTATGCAATTTCTTTTCACTCATATTCAGCTAATGTTCCTATATACAAATAAGAAACTCTATGGATACCCTAAGATGGAAATAACATACACAAATTACACAATTCATTGAGAAACTCATTTGACACATGAATTCTACGAATACATGAAACATCTGTCAGACATATCTGTGTAAGAAACCGAACTGTGCTTAACTAAGCATGCCAATGTACAATACACACACTGTAAACAGGATCATCAACTTAAATGCAGCTAATTCCAGCACCAGTTCCCAGCCAAAACTTACTCTTATTAAATATCTCAACGTGGTCCTTAAAAGGCCAGTCTTTGAACTGCCACTCTTTCCCAAGCACAAAAACTGCAACCACACGATCCCAATCATCGCTCTTCAGAGCAGAGGGCTTGTCCCTCACCTCGTAAGCTGTCACCACGCGATCCCTACTGAACTTCTTCTGCACCGTCACACAATCAGGCTTCCCCCCTTTCATCTGCTTCAGCTTCACATCAGTGGGAATAAAAACCCCATCTTCCAAAAACTCCTTCACATTATATATTGTGATCAAAGTCGAAAATGCACTTGGGACCAAAATGATGGGAACCCCTTCCCCAATCTTCCGCATCTTGGTCGCCTCCTCACCAACACCAAATCCTCTACTCTCAATCCGATTCTTCGCCACAATGTTATCCTTCCTCTGCAGCGCCTCCATCCGCTGCCTCTCCTCATCCCTCTTCAGTGCCGAGGTCAGCACGCTGTAGAAATCACGTTTTTTGAAGACCAGCATTGCCTCCTTATCCCTAATTGGCCTCTCCTTCGCCCTAATCAGCTCAATCAAACTAGTCCCGCCGTCCAAACCAACAGCATCGCCCGCCTCGTACTGCAAGCTGCGATCTACGTTGCTGATTTGGGGGTTAATGTTGGGGAAATCGAGGGGGACAATTGAATCGGAGGATTGAACTTTCCCGGTGAGGTAATCGAGGAGCGGCTTCCGATCGGGGAGGGTGACGGCGGGGATGCGGAGGGCGCGGGCGTTCTGGATGTATTCGGTGTGCTTGAGGTGGTGGTTGGTGATGAAGTGGACTAGGGTTTCGAGGGTGTAGCGGCGCGTCTGCTGCACGTGCTTGGAGCGGTAGGCGGTCTCGATGGTGGCGGGGAAGGAGTAGTCGGAGCCGAAGCGGAAATCGTCGTTGACTCGGACGATTCGGTCGAGTGAGTTGCTGATGGTGTATTCACGGAGGAGGGTTAAAGGATCCATCGGAAACGGAGGCCGCGCGGCGGAGGAGCGCTGATATTTTATTTTAAATATTACTAATACTCGTATTCCTTTTTTCACGTAATTCCAATTTTATTGTACAAAGAAATCAAGTTTTTTATTTTCGCCAAAATTGTGGCTTTTATCTGGGCTTAAATTTATGTTAGGTATAGCCCAAAATAAGGCAAATCGGCCCAGAGTTACTAATCTCAGCCCATGATGAAAAATATTAATGGTCTTATCATTATTCAGAAATTTGCAAATATCAATCAAATAGACATACGACTTGAGAAATTGCATTTATGCTATATATCCTGTATTTAAATGAATATCATGAGATCAGATATGTAATCTCTAATATTGACCTACAAACTTAACTACTACTATCATATACCTCCACTATAAAATGTCATAATGCCTTTTCAATTTCTCTCATAAAAAAACAGATTTACATACTCAACAAAAGATAAAAAGATGTCTCGTGCTTTTTCTATCTTGGTGCTCATTGGATTCTTGGTTCTTATTGTTACCCCATCTCTTGCTCGTGATTTAGATGATGATGCATCATTGTTAGATTCAAATTTTAGTGAAGGTTTCGGAGATGATGAGACGTTGAATATTGAATCGCTCAAGCGTCACCGCAAACGCCATCGTCGTGGCCGCCATGCTCCTCCTCCTCATAGCCACGGCGCACCAAAACACGACCGCCGCCATGCTCCTCCTCCCCATGACGCACCAAAACACGGTCGCCGCCATGCTCCTCCTCCCCAC
Organism: Salvia splendens; assembly: GCF_004379255.2. Taxonomy (NCBI): domain Eukaryota; kingdom Viridiplantae; phylum Streptophyta; class Magnoliopsida; order Lamiales; family Lamiaceae; genus Salvia; species Salvia splendens. The sequence continues at coordinate 3,417,684 of NC_056033.1, read as the reverse complement.
CATCACCATCATGCTTCTCCACCTGAAACGTTTTGAAATGTATTCGTTGTTTAAGAGTTTCTTATATCTACAAGATATTACTTATTAAATGAACAATAAAATCAAATATTATTGTTAATATTATGGTGCATAGATCGTTAATTATTTTTATGGTAAAAATATAAATAATTTTCGATGACACATGAAAAATCTGTTTACAACGAGTGAATTTATGACCGGGTTCAAACCATATATCACACTCCAGTCAATTATCTTTTGATTTTTGTGAATTTGATGTAGTTTTAATTATCATGCACATTTTGAGTTCTTTGTAATACATATATATATGTATATGCCAAATTTGTATTATAAATATAAATATTGAAACAAGTTTTAATATTAAATTGATAAAATTAAAATGATTGGAGTATTGTCACAAAAGAGGAAATGTATACTACCAAAAATGAAAATGGATTATTTATTAGACAACCCAAATAGGAAAAAAGAGATTATTTTTGAGAGACAGAGTAAAAAACCCTTCATAGACTAAATTTCGACATTAATAAATTATTTTTGACGCGTGGCCACGACTCAAGTTATGGCTTAGGCCATCCACAATAGGAATAGCCCAGTAATAGTCCAGCCATAGCCTAGCCACAAACTCCTCCTGCCACATCATCAACACTAAAAATCCTCATGCCACATCATAAATAGCCCAGTCATAGCCTAGCCACATCATAAATAGCCCAGCCACATCAATAGCCACATCACTCAAAATTATATAAAACAAATAATTAACAATCACACAAAATACGCAATTTAATTTACGAGAAATATACGAGAAAATTCAATAATATTATTAAATTTTAAAAAGCACATTAATTAAAAAAATTACATAATTAACAAAAAAACTACTGCCGTGCAGTCCTCCGCGCCCATAACTCTTCAATTAAATCCTTTTGGAGTCGAATATGAGCCTCCGTTTGGCGCATGTCACGGCATGTGCTTGGAGGCGGCCGTCTTCATCGTGAGGTACCCCACTCCGTACGTTGGGGGCTGCCACGCCGTGGCTTGGACCGACTTCATTATCATCGTTGGCCCAATCAGTCAGTTGTACACCTTCATCTTTGACAATCATGTTGTGCATGATAATACAGGCGTACATTATATCAGCAATGCAGTCGACATGCCACAAACGCGTTGGCCCCTTAACTGCCGCCCATCGAGACTGGAGCACACCAAATGCGCGCTCCACGTCCTTGCGCGCCGACTCCTGCCGTGCCGCAAAGTAGGCCTTCCTCTCTTCTGATGCGATTCATTTCTAGGTGTTGACCTTATACAGAAATTAAGATAGAGAGAGTACTCGTTAAAACAAGTGGTGCGAATGAAAATGACGTATCTGACGCGTATATATAGTGTTTCGAAAAAAAAATCGCTAGGCGATCCGGACGCTACAATAGCGCCGAGCGGATCGCCTAGCGCCACAGAACCGCCTAGCGCTAGGCGGTTTTTAATTCCGGAAATGGCTGGGCGGTTGCAATAGATCGCCTAGCGCCGGCGCTCGGCTAAGCTGTGCGCTAGCCGCTAGGCGCTATTGTGGATGGCCTTACACAAAATGACAAAATCAATGTACTTTGATTTATTTACCTCCTTCCGGTGACAAAATCAGCAAATATGGCAGAAAAAATTAACGTGGTTTTGTTTTTATATTTAATCTGTATTTGATTTATCATATTAATTGTAATTTTGACCAGTTGTGGGGATAATTAAAAAAATTAATTATTTTGATTTTATGTTCTAATTTTAAAAGTTATATCAAAAGTTATTATTTTATTGGTAATTATCCGTATTTTTAATTATTAATATTTATTTTTCAAGTAATTATTTTTATGAAAAAACTAGATAATTAATTATTTTAACTAAAACACTCAATCACAGTTTTCCGTCGTGTAGTATAAGATATTTTTGTCACAATTACAAGTATTGGAAAAATTATTGGTTTCCAAACCTCAAAAAATATATTTTTTTACTTTGCCTAAAGGATAAAATATAATACCAGAGTGCAAACAAGAAATTATGTCAATATGAATTTTTATATTGTGTACTAGTACTATACCACTTGTTAATCATTTGATTTTCCTAGTATACGAATATTATTATGACTTTTATCTGGGCTTCAATTTATATTGGGTATCACTATGAGCCCAAGTTGAGGCTAATCGGGCCAGAAAGAGCGAATATCAGCCCATAATGGAAATCATTAATGATCTTATCATCATTCAAAAATCTGTAAATAACCTATCAAATAGGCATGCAATTTGAGAAAATGCATTAATACTAAATATCCCGTATGTAAATGAATATCGACGAGATTAGATATGCAATCTATATTATTGACCCACAAACTTAACTATTTCATAATTTTACCACTATAAAATGTTATAATCCTTCTTCAATTTCTCTCATCAAAAAAACAATTTTATTTATAAAAGGTTAAAAGAGATGTCTCGTGCTTTTTCTCTCTTGGTGCTCATTGGTTTCTTGGTTCTTATTGTTACCCCATCTCTTGCTCGTGATTTAGATGACGATACGTCATTGTTAGATTCAAATTTTAGTGAAGGTTTCGGAGATGATGAGATGTTGAATATTGAATCGCTCAAGCGTCACCACAAACGCCATCGTCGTGGCCGCCATGCTCCTCCTCCTCGTAGCCACGACGCACCAAAACACGGCCGCCGCCATGCTCCTCCTCCCCATGACGCACCCAAACACAGTCGCCGTCATGCTCCTCCTCCCCACCATCAACATCATTCTCCTCCACCTGAAATGTTTTCAAATGTACTCATTGTCTAAGAGAACAAATTAGTACTTCTATTATTATAAGAGTTCTAATATATATAAGATATTACTTATTAAATAAATAATAGTAAACATCAAGTATTATTGTTAATATTATGGTGCATTGATCGTTAATTATTTTATGGTGAAAATATAAATAATTTTGGACGAGATATGAAAAATCTATATACAACAATATATGAATGAGGGAATTTATGATAATGTTCAAATCATTGTGGATTTGATGTGGTTTTAATTATTGTGCAGACATTTTGAGTTTTTGGAATACATACAATTTAAGTTATGTATAAAATGAACGTATCATGCATCTAAGAAACTAAAATTATGGAGTACATTATTTTGTTGAAATCTAAGCAATTATATTTTGGCTCCTTCTCTTCCTTGGTCAGTAAAATAAATTAACAAAGAAAAATATAATTAGACGAGGAACCGAGGAAGAGACATTTATATACTAGGATTTTTGTTTTCGAATGGATTTTTCTAGTTTATCTTTAAGTTTCCTATGTTTTTTTCATTGTTTAAATTATTTTAGGCTATTTGTCTATGAATAGCTAGAAAGGATGAAATATTATACTCTTAATAAAGGGTGAACCAGCAATTATGTACAATATGATTTTTATACTACTCCTGTCTTAAATTACTACTCCTGTCTTAAATTAATCACACTATATAATTGCCTCCATAAAGTAGTTCCATTAATAAACTAAATTTCAACATCAACCATAAAACATTAATAAACTGGTAATATTTTTGAACCGTGCCCACCACTCCAAGTCATGGCTGACACAAAATGACAAAAATCAATCAAACACTTGGATTTATTTATCTCCTACTCACAGATCAAAATATTCCCAGTGACAAAATCACCAAAAATATGGCTGAAAACAGAGATGAAAAAATCAATCTTAGGCCCATAAAAATATCAGACATAGATGATTTCATGGTGTGGGCAAGTGATGAAAGAGTTGCCCATTTCTGCACTTGGGATTCCTACACTTCACGAGATGAAGCACTCCACTTCCTCACCAACAACGCCATCCCCCACCCATGGTTCCGAGCCATCTGCGCCGGAGATCGAGCGGTCGGCTCGATCTCCGTCACGCCCGGCTCTGGCACCCGGAGCTGCACGGCGGAGCTCGGCTACGTGGTGGCGTTTGAGCACTGGGGGAAAGGGGTTGCCACGGAGGCGGTGAGGATTGTGGCCTCCACCATTTTCCGAAAGTGGCCGCTGCTGCAGAGGCTTGAGGCTTTGGTGGACGCTGAGAATGGAAGGTCCCAGAAGGTTCTAGAGAAGGCAGGATTTGTGAGGGAAGGCTTGCTCAGGAAGTATGATGTTGTCAAAGGGAAACCTAGAGATATGATTGTTTTCAGCCTTCTTCCTTAGCCACTTTTACTCTGCTTTACTTCTGTTCTGTTTCAACAATTAACAACCTGTTTATTGTAATATTGAGTTGGGTTTTCAATATATATGAAAGGAAAATTTTACGGTCCAAAAAAAGGAAAACCAAATCATCAAGAACCATTTTGTTATGACAAATAGGGCTATTGTGTAATCGACAAACGAAAGAACGTAAAGAGACACAAAATTTAGGTGGTTCACCAACGTTGTGTTGGCTACGTCCACGGGCAAGAGCGAAGAACACATTGTATTATGCCTGCGGTTACAGATACATAGTTATTGTGCCCCACTTCTATATATATAGGTACAAGAGACGAACTGGGCCTAATACAACAATTAAGGCCCCCGTTTGGCTAGCGGCAAATAGTAATGATTTAAGACATCCTAACAAATCTTCACCTTGGCTTGAATCCTCCTTCCAAATGCATCATCATAATACCAGACGAACAAACTTCTCCATTCTTGCCTCAAACTTGCCCTCCACGGGCAACTAACAGCTCATGACATTAAGCAAGTCCAAACAATGTTGAAGCTTGCTCTGCGGGACTGGCTTGGTGAACATATCAGCGGGATTATCAGCAGTGCCAACTTTCTTCACCTCAATTCTTTTCTCATCTCTTAGAAAATGATACATCACATCAATATGCTTAGTCCTCTCATGGTGGACTTGATATTTGGCTAAACAAATAGCGCTCTGACTGTCACAGAATACAATAGCTTGATCTTGATGTAAACCAAGATCACCAACTAGCCCTTTCAACCATATTCCCTCTTTAGCAGCTTCTGTCAACGCCATATACTCTGCTTCAGTAGTAGACAAAGTAACTGCAGCCTGCAAAGTTGGTTTCCAACTAACTACAGAACCATCAAGAGTGAAAACATAATCGGTCATAGATCTTCTACTATCGACATCTCCATCATAGTTAGAATCAGAATAATCAGTCACTGAACAATGAGTATCACCTCCACAAATGAGACCAACATCAGACGCACCTCTCAAGTAGCGAAAGATTCTCTTCACGGCTTGCCAGTGCTCTTTTCCCGGATGTCCCATTAACCTGCTGACAACACTAACAGCATGTGTTATGTCTGGTCTAGTACAGACCATGGCGTACATCAAACTCCCTACTGCATTAGAGTATGGAACTCGAGACATGTACTTCTCCTCAACTTCAGATTTCAGTGCATTATTCGAAGACAGATGAATATTTGTAGCACTTGGAGTATCAATAGGTTTAGCTCCAGACATGCCAAATCTTGACAGAATCTTCTCAATGTAGCTCTTTTGTGACAAACAGAGTGTCTTCTTTGCTCTTTCCCTAGATATCTCCATGCCCAGAATTTTCTTCGCAGCACCCAAATCCTTCATATCAAACTCAGCATTCAGATAGGCTTTCAACTCCCGAATCTCAGACTTCGACTTCGCAGCAATGAGCATATCATCCACATATAGAACTAGATAGATCATCGAGCCATCATCAACTTTGTTGTGATACACACAACAATCATATGGGCTCCTGTTGTACCCCAACTGGATCATATAACTGTCAAACCTCTTATACCACTGCCTTGGAGACTGCTTTAGTCCATACAAGGACTTCTTCAGCTTGCAAACATAATCCTCCTTGCCCGGAACCATGAATCCCTCTGGCTAAGTCATGTAGATATCTTCCTCGAGCAGTCCGTATAGGAAAGTCGTCTTCACATATAGTTGCTCAAGCTCCAAATCATAATGTGCAACTATCGCAAGTAACACTCTGATGGAAGTGTGTCTGACCACTGGTGAGAATATTTCATTATAGTCAACCCCCTCCTTCTGCGTGAACCCTCTTGCAACTAGCCGAGCTTTGTATCTAACACCTTCATCTGGTGTGGTCCCTTCCTTCTTCTTGAATATCCATTTGCAAGTAACAATTTTTCTCCCCTTAGGCCGTGGAACCAATTCCCAAGTCAGGTTCTTCAAAAGTGATTCTATCTCTTCTTCCATTGCAGCGAGCCACTTAGCACGCTCAGTGCCTGAAATGGCTTCCTTGTAGGTAGGTGGTTCATCTGCCGATGGCTCATCTTCGACCTCATTGGCAACCTGCAGTGCATATGCCATCATATCCTCAAAACCATACCTCAACGGAGGCTTCACACCTGTCCTCCTAGCTCTGTCACTAGCGATGCTTGTCTGACGAGCTTGTGGATGAACATCCGAACTAGTAGTATCGGTAGCTTCAACAGTAGTGTGTTGATCTTCTCCACCTTGGAGTTGTGATTCACTCTCATCGTGAGTGACTTGCAGCTCCACCTGTTTATCAACACCATCCAAATCCTCTGCAGCAGTAGACTTCACAGTAGAGTTAAGCATAGAATTTTCATCAAACACCACATTCCGACTGAGAATAATTCTATCCTCTGAAGGCGACCAGATTCTGTATCCCTTAACTCCATTCCCATAACCAACAAATATACCCTTCTTAGCTCTCGGTTCTAGTTTACCCTCACTAACATGATAATAGACAGTACAACCAAAAACTATGAGCGAAGAATAATCTGCAAGCACATCATTAGACCATATCTCGTAAGGTGTCTTACAGTCAATGCCAGTGTGAGGACCACATTTGATCAGGTAACACGCCATGTTTACTGTCTCTGCCCAAATATTCCTAGTCAAACCAGCATGAAAGAGCATGCATCTTGTTCTCTCCAACAATGTCTGATTCATGCGTTATGCCACACCATTCTGTTGTGGTGTATGTCTAACGGTGTGATGTCGAACGATCCCTTTACTCCTGCAGAACTCATTGAACTCAGATGAACAAAATTCCCGGCCGTTATCTATTCTCAATCGCTTGATGTTCTTCCTTGTCTAGTTTTCAATAAGAGTTCCACTCTTTGAACTTCTTGAATGCTTCACCTTTATGTTTCATCATAATCACCCAAGTCATTCTCGAGTAGTCATCAATCATCGACACAAAATACTTGTGTCCTCCAACAGATTCAACACGTGAGGGACCCCAACATTCCATATGGATGTAGTCAAGTGTCCCCTTCGTTCGATGAACCTCTTTCTTTGGAAACTTGCTGCGATGGAGCTTTCCAAATACACAGTGTTCGCAGAAATCAAGTTTCTGCACTTTATGCCCAGAAAGAAAATCACGATTCGACATGATTCTCATGCCACGTTCTCCCATATGACCGAGCCTCATATGCCACAACTTGGTCATATCCTTGGTTGCAACCTCAGATGATGCAATATCAGCAGAATCTGCCACGATGGAACCTCTCAGAACATACAAGATACCCCGTTTCAGAGCTGTCAGAACCACCTTTGAACCTTTCAGAATACACATTACTCCACCTTCACCTTTGAAACTGAAACCCCTACTGTCAAAAGTACTCAGAGATATCTGATTCTTCGTCATCTGTGGAACATGCCTAACATCGTTCAAGGTGCAGAAGTCCCCATCATGCCTCCTAATCCTGATTGAGCCGATGTTAACCACCTACAGACAACACTGTTGGCCATGATAACATTACCTCCATCTATTTGCTCATAAGTGGTGAAATACTCCCTGTGAGGACAGAGATGATACGATGCTCCTGAATCCAAAATCCACACATCATTACAGTGTGGCTGTTCATCCGCAACCAAGGCCAGTCCTTCTTCCGAATTTGCGTCATCAGCTTCTGCCACAGTCGCAGAACCATTAGCATTCTCCTTCTTGCCCAATTTCTTCTTTATCTTTGGACAATCAGCCTTCCAATGCCCTGGTTCTTTACAATATCTGCAGATGTCATCTGACGTAGGGCCTTTAGGACCTTTTGAACCTTTGAAGTTCTGTTTCTTCTGTCCGAATTTCTTCTGTCCTTTACCCGTAACAGATAATCCCGATGCCAGATTTTCTGTGGCTGAACTCGTTGCATGTTGACGATCCTCTCTGATGTGAAGAGCAAATCGAACATCCTCCAACGACATAGTTTCCTTGCCAGTCATAAAAGACTCAACAAAATTTTCATATGATTCAGGCAAAGAAACGAGCAAAATTAAAGCAGCATCCTCATCTTCTACTTTAACATCAACATTACGCAAATCCAGCAAAATTTTGTTCAAATTTTTCAGAAGATCCCGAAGGGGCATACCTTCCTACATGCGTAATCGAAACAAACGTTGCTTCAGGAGCAACTTGTTGGTTAGAGACTTCGTCATGTATAGACTCTCCAACTTCCTCCAAAGGTCAGCAACTTCGATGATAACATCGTCAGACAGGCACAACATGATGGTCGAGTGGGCCTTTTCGTCTAGGGTTGTCCACTCCTCATCATCCTCCATTGCCTTCTTTGTTTTGAGCGGCGCCCACAAACCCTGCTGCTTCAGCAGAGATCGCATCTTGATCTGCCATAAGCCAAAACTATTCCTCCTGGTGAATTTGTCAACCTTCACGTTCAGAGCAGACATCTTTGATCGATTTACCAGAAAACCCTAGCAGCGGAATTCAAAACCCTAGTTCGAAAACTAGGCTCTAGATACCAGTTTGTTATGACAAATAGGGATATTGTGTAATCGACAAACGAAAGAACGTAAAGAGACACAGAATTTACGTAGTTCACTAACGTTGTGTTGCTACGTCCACGGGCAAGAACGGAGAACAAATTGTATTATGACTACGGTTACCGATACATAGTTATTGTGCCCTACTTCTATATAAATAGGTACAAGAGACGAACTGAGCCTAATACAACAATTAAGGCCCAAAACAGAAACATATCATAGTGTCGGGCCGGGGGCGTCCCCGTTTGGCTAGCGGCAAACAGTAATGATTCAAGACATCCTAACATTTGATCCATTTGTTAAGCATGGATTGAGATGCCTAAGATGGAAGAAGACATAATAGATAGACGAAACTGAGATGCTCAAAATTGATATTCTGTTCTTGACTTTTTGATTCATGCTTTAGACTGTTACAATAGATATATGTATTATGGTGCCATTAGGTTGTGATGACTTATGATTATTTATCGAGTTGCAATTTAGGATATTCATGTATAAAATTGACAAGACAAGGGCACATCTAAAGAATATGTTTCAAAAGATATGATTCGACTTTGGGTTTTACCTAAATCTATGCTCCAAAACTTGTGCAACCAGCCGAGGCTTTGAAATTGGTTCTAACTTGGGTAAAATGGAATATAGATACAATTATATAGTATTATCCATGTGACACTTGAATTTAAGAAATGCATTGACAAACTGGTTTATATATAGTTACATGTTGGAAGTCATGTGATGTGAATGAAAAATAAACAAATACACAAAAGACATGTACCCCACGAAAAACATTGAATAGATTAATATCTACCCCTATGTATATGAACCCCATAACCAAATCCAAACTCTTCATCGCAAAAATGGACACCAACGACACATCTCAATAGGCATCGCCGTCATTCTGAGCGCGGCCCTTCTGGCTGGCATGGCGACGGCCCAATCTGGCAGATGGGTAATGAGGTTCAACAGCTTGCCGGTATGCACCAGACCCCTCTCAATCTGCTGCTTACGTCTAATCAAGCTGGTGATAATAGAAACTATTTTGAATTTTTATATTCTTGTCTAAGTTAAACTATGCCATATAGCAAATAGTAATAGGGTTAATATAAAATTAAAATTTTAGAAATTGAAAGTACATCAATAATTTCAAAACAATTTTAAAATTCTAAACGCAAAAAAATAGGGATAATACGACATCATTGTGCTCAATTATTAAAAAATCGATCGTATTAGTTTTTGTTCATTGTTTATAAATGCACTTATGTGGCTTGTCCAAATAGGAGTGTATATATGTTTATGTAATTAAACATTGAATATGCATATATTTATATATTGTCCATGTGTGACACCTGAATTTAAGAAACGGTAGATGTGTGCAATGATAAATTTGTTGAGGAAAGAGTGATTATACACATAATTGCATACATGTTAGTAGCCATGTGAATGTGAAGGAAAAATAAATAAATAAATAAATAAATATTTCATCCGTCCGCAAATAGAAGTCTCATTAATTGTTTACAAATTTATTGTAAAACAATATTTATATATAGGAAAATTACAATCCAAAAAAGGGAAACGGCATCAATAAATGATCTAGTCATATAGAAGTATATATTGATTCATGATCCATAGGTTAAAATGTTGATATCATCCCTCAAAAAACTATAGATAAACATATCCCTAATCTGGCCTTTATTAAAACCATACTTCCTCAGAAAGCCTTCCTTCACAAAACCAACCTTTTGTAGAACCTTCTGAGAGCCCAGATTGTCCTCCTCCACCAAGGCCTCCAGCCTCACCAGAGATGGGAAGCTCTGAAAAACACAAGGGATGGCCATCTTGAGAGACGCAGTGGCGAAGCCCTGCCCCCAGTAACCGCTTCCGACTGCGTAACCTATGTGGGCCCGGTGGCGGTCGTCGCCGGACTCCGGCCTCACGGAGATGTAGCCGATGGAGCGATCGTGGAGGCAGATGGAGCGGCGCCATGGGTGAGGAATAGCTACCTTTTGGATGTGCGCTAAGGCTTCTTCTCTGGTGGAGATGCTGTTCCATCGAAGGTACCGGGTCACCTTGTCGTCGCCCGCCCACGACAGGAAGTCGTCGGCGTCGCTCTCTTTGAACGGCCGGATAGAGATTCTTGACTCCATAATCTCCATCGTTTGTTTCTGTTGTGTTGTTTGAAATTAGTGGATTTGTTATGATTGTTGGAGTAGTTGACTGGGTTTTGCGTAATTGACTTGGGATGCTACTTTAAAGGATATAGCTGTATGCAACAACATGCCCAACTCATATTTTAATTTAATTTCCCTGAAGGAATACCTACTGGGGTAAATCTAAAATTTTCTATTTATCTACTTCAATCATACTCCCTCCATCCCATACAAATTAAAACATAGTATTTGTTTTTGAGTAAACTACAAAATTAGTATCCAGAAAAAATAGAATTTGCACCTTAAAAAATAAAAACTATCAAAAATCCCAAAATCAGTCCCACTTTTTTACAATTCTACCCTATTACTCTCTATAAGGGTGTATTTGTCCATTTTTACTTGTATTTAAGATCGTGTGTTTATCAAATGAGTTAATCCCTATTTGCAAACTTTTTACTTTTTAATATTTCACTTTTTTTTAATATTTTCATAAAAAATACTATTGCGGCGGAAACACCGTCGGAGAAAAATGGGAACGGAGGCCGAGAAAAATCAGCAACAACCAACACCTGCGATGAAGCCATACCCCAATCCTATCACAGAAGCTCAATTCGCCGCCTGGAAACGCCGAAAGGATGCCGATACTGATGCATTACAGCCCATAGAGTTGATTCGTTTAAAACTTGCCGTCACAATATTCATTTTTAGTGTATGCCGACAACTAAGCACCACCGATTTCACTACTTTTCATTTAATTGGATAATACCGGCGGCGACCTCTCCAAGAATAGAGATCTCTGTTTCAAGTGACACTTTTCTCTCGACGATGAGAGAGAAAGAAATATAGGTGTGCAAATTTTATATACATATGTAAAAAATCTACTATAAATAGGTACACGGATATGTATGTATAATCTATCAATGATCGCTAAAAAAATTTTATAGTCTTTTTTCCCCTAAAAATCACATAAATGGTATCCATTGGTTTTTATACTTCTCTGCATTTAAAAAATCCCCTAAATGCCTTGGAGAACCGTTTGAGTATTTAGAAATTACAATTTTAGTAGTATCTTTTTATTTTTTTACTCCCTTCGTTACTTTGTAGTAAGTAGAGACATTTCTTTTCGGTACGAGATTTAAAAAAAATTATTTTAAATGAGTTAAGTAAAAAGAGAATAAAGTAAAAATGAAAAAAGGTAGAGAGATGAAGAGAGAGTAAAATACTTTTTGCTAAAAAAATGAAATGACCCAACTACAGTGGGACAACCCAAAAAAGAATATGATTCAGCTATAGAGGGATGGAGGGAGTAATTTTTTTGGACGTATATACAAGCACATTTTCAAGCCCAAGTTGAAACTTATCGGGCCGGGCCAAAAAGAGAACATTCATTTTCATAAATAATGTACTTCTTAATTTTAGTTTCTTAGCTGCATGATACATTCATTTTCATAAATAACTAAAATTGTACGTATCTATAGGGTTGTGATCAATTGAGATTTTTTAGCCTAATTGAAAATTGAGATGCATTATTAGCCACTCATTTTTATTAAATGAGTGGTCCAGAATTTGCCACATAGAAAATATTTTTAATTAATTAATTATGAAATGACAGAATGGTAATTTCATGTTTTAATTAGGGTTCCTCAACACTCCTCCTCCAAACTCCTCCAAGCAGATTGAGCAGCTGCTCTTCCCATCCACCTCATGCCTCTCCAACATCTTCAACGACAATTCCGCAGCCGGAACCAGCCCAAAATATTCGACGCCGTCCGTCCACCGCTGCCGATCGAATTTCACCTCGTAATCCACGTATAGTGTTCCGTATCAGCGTTTCGAATCTTCTCCCGCGCTTCTCCTAGCGCGAATTCGATCGCCACGGGGACGAACACGCTGCGCTCAGCGTCGATCATGAGGCCACCAATGGCTGTTGCCTGTTTCGATGGCTGCGTATGCTCGGTCCAGCGACAACGATTCTCCGACGATCATAGTGGCGTGGCGGTTGAGCTTCCACGAGTGGCGGTCTGTGATCTGTAGAGTTGTGGAATTTGGGGGTTGAGTCCAATATGTGGTTTCGAAATTGAGGAAAAAGTTGAATCGAAGGTGGTTGAGTTGGTCGCGTCTGGTGGGGCGAAATTTGGCTTCGATTCTCTTGAATTCGATGCAGCAGACCGAAGTAGTGGTAATCGACCGGCACCGGCCATCTTTACTATGATTTTTCTTTTGAGTTGTTGACACTTTATACAAGTTGTTGACAAACTGTTGACATTTTGCTATAAGTTGTTGACATTTGATATGCATGCTATTGATATGTGTTGTATGATCATGATGCCAGAACTTGTGTCAAATAAAAAAATTAAGATAAAATAGTTGTTATTTTTTAATTACAAGAATTGTTTTTGAGTTGTTGACACTATATACAAGTTGTTGACAAACTGTTGGCATTTTATATACAGGCTATTGACATGCTGTTGACATTTTGCTATAAGTTGTTGACATTTGATGTGCATGCTATTGACAAGTTGTTGACATTTTTATATAAGTTGTTGACATTTGATATGAAAGCTATTGACATTTTAGAAATGAAATGACGATAATACCCCCTAGTTAACATAATCTACTTACAGTTGACATTTCGAAAATTTTATGGATGAGTGGCTGAAAATGCATCTCAATTCTCAATTAAGCTAAAAAATCTCAACCTAACATGACCATGTATGTATATATATGTACTACAAAAACTCAAAGTGTCGCATAATAATTAAAACTGCATCAAATTCATAAAAATTAAGAGATAATTGACTATAGCATATGATTTGAACACTATCATAAATTCGATCATATGTATATTGTTGTATACAGAATTTTCATATCTCGTCGGAAATTATTATATTTCCACCATAAAATAATTAACGATCAGTGCACCATAATATTAACAATAATACTTGATGTTTATTTTTTTTATTTAATAAGTAATATCTTATGTATAAGAAACTCCTATAATAATAGAAGTACTAATTGTTCTATTAAACAATGAGTACACTTCAAAATATTTCAGGTGGAGGAGCATGATGGTGATGGTGGGGAGGAGGAGCATGGCGGCGACCGTGTTTTGGTGCGTCATGGGGAGGAGGAGCATGACGACGGCCATGTTTTGGTGCGTCGTGGCCATGAGGAGGAGGAGCATGACGACCACGACAATGGCGATGGCGGTGACGTTTGAGCGACTCAATATTCAATATCTCATCATCACCGAAACCTCCATTTAAATTTGAATCTAGTAATGATGTATTGTGATATAAATCACGAGCAAGAGATGGGGTAACAATAAGAACCAGAAAACCAATAAGCATTAAGAGAGAAAAAGCACTAGACATCTTTTTTTATCTTCTATAAATAAAATTGTTTTCTGATGAGAGAAATTGAAGAAGGCTTATAACATTTTATAGTGGTAAAATGATGAACTAGTTAAGTTCGTGGTCAATAATATAGATTGCATATCTGATCTCATCGATATTCATTTAAATTCGGGATATTTAGCATTAATGCAATTTCTTAGTGGCTATTTCATTATTATTTACAGGTTTTTGAAAGATGATAAGATCATTAATGGTTTTCATCATGGGCTGAGTTTGCTCTCTTCTGGCCCGACGAGCCTCAACTTGGACTAATAGTGATTAGGGTTGGGTCGATACGATATATCGTATCAAAAACATTGTATCGTGTATCGTATAGAAAATATCGATATGAAAAAATTTCATATCGTTATCGTATCGAAGGTTCGATATATCGAACTTTCGATATGGAAAATATCAATATCATTATCGTATCGATATTTCAATATATCGTACCGAAATTCGATATATCGTTCAGAATGATATATCAAAGATCGATACGATATACCGAAATATCGTACCGTTTCAAATACCTGTATATCAAAAAATATAATTTCAAAACTGAAAAATAACATAAAAATTAATTCAAAAATCTATTGAATTTCAATATATTTCGATATATACTGTATATATCGATAATTCAGTATGTATTGATTTTCAATATATTTCGATATACCGAAAATATCGATATATATCGTATATTCGATATAAAAAAATATATAGCGATATAAGGAAATTCATATCGTTATCGTATCGAAAACTTACGATACGATGCCGTATCATATCGAAAATTACAATATACCGAAAATTCGATAATTTTTTATATTTTTCAATACGATACGAGTTATATATCATTTTTTCGATATTTTCCCAAGTCCTAATAGTGATACCACCATACGTAAATTTAAGCCCACCAAAGCCATAAATTGGGGTTGAACTAGCAATTCGATGGCCGTGCAGCTCTCCAGTAATTTTCTTTATTTCAAATTGCAATAAAATGAGTACTATATAAGTATTTATATTATATGGTCATTTATGTTTCATATTCATGCAAACATACACACACATAAATATATATCCACGTACTAGTATCAATAACATTTTGGCATTTAACATATTTTTAAATTAAAAATGAAGCGCCATTTTCATGTAATAATTTGAAATGGACAATAATTTCATAGAAAATAATAATATTAACATACATGCATAAAATAAGAATTATAGTGTATATGTAACGTAAAGATTATTTGATAATATTGACTGTTTTTGGCGCAATTTAGTAGAATCGAGTTGAATCGTCAAAATATTTTGAACTAAAACAAAAAAAAAAAATAAAATAATTAAAATAAAAATAATACCATCTCCCTTTAAAAATAATCTTATTTTTTCTATTTGATATAGTATGAAATATCTATTAAAACTTATCTCTATGTATTCATCATAAATTTGTTCAACCTTGAACTCAATGAGCCGGCTCAGTTAGCCCCCTTTAGAGGATTGTGGCTGTAAAATCACACCATGAGAGCATCATTACCCCATCCTCATTTCAGGCCCCAAGTCCCTTCCACATCATCATCCCCCTACCGTTGCGGCCCAGACCCCAACTGTTCTAACCCTGCAGGCCCCAACCCGGGCCGCAACTGATAAATAACACTATTCACAACTTCAACCTATTTTACTCGTAAATGCAATACGTTGAATAATTCAAACCGGAAAAATTTATTGTTCAGTCGAAAAAAAGAAAATTACAAATCCTAGAAAAAAAAATTTATTAAGCCCTAAAAAATAAAAATTACAAGTCCTAGAAAAAATATTGAAATAATTTAGAGGATAGAAATTGAGAATTTGGTGGAAGAATGTTGAAGAAATGGGTATAAATGGGCAAAAAAAAAAAAAAATTTGGGGGTTTGCGGCCTGTCCCGAACCCTCCAACGCTAGCCCAGGCCGGACCTCGGGACCGGCCCAGGCCGCAACTTCTGCTCGTCCAACGCAATGCCCGGCCCGGGACTCGCTTTTTGCGGCCCGACCCCTAGCGTTATTGATGCCCTGATTACAAATCGGGCTAGCCCATTCAGGTTGGCTGACTAAGCCGGTCAGTCAGGTGGGCTTGGTCATGGGCCGTAAGAAAGTATGATTTTTTTACTTGTTTTTCGTTTGCCTTACATCGCACCATTTCATTCAAACCATTCATCTATAATTTTTTTGTCTTTCTAAAACATATACTCCTCCGTCCCACTTTAGGAAACACATTTTTATTTTTTTTGGATGTCACATTCTAATTGTAACATTTTCTAAAATAGAAAAATCATTATTTTTACTTTATTCTTTATAGGACTCTATTACTTTATTCTCTCTACTTAACTACCATTTTTTATATAAATAACTAATTAAGAGTTGATTATAATCATATTTAGTTGTTTTCTTATAAATTAGATGTTTTATAGCGTGAGATTGTTAGTAATGTAGAAGTGCAATTTATTTAAAAAAAATATGGAATCTTTAAGATTAAAAATATACTCCAGATAATTTCAATTACTACTTTTTTTAGCTTAATTAGCCCGTTGTGCTAAGCCAAATCCGAACATTTAGGGTTATGATTGAAGATATTGAACACGATAAAATTGCAGCCCAATGAGATTGCACGTGATTAGTCTATAATCCGAATGACGTTGATCCGATTGACATCCCTATTAGGCTTCGGTTGATCCGATTGACATCCCCATTAGGCTATTACATATTGTTGGATTTGTTAAAATTAATTATATAAAAATTTCTCAATTAAACTTTATGTCTAAATCGTTCCTGAGTTCAATCTAAATATAAACTTTCATGTCATTTATGACCCACATTACTTTTTGATTTGTCCAAAATAATTCATTATTTATAGAAATATTTATATATATATATATATTTATATATATATTTTTTCTTCTTTTACATTTTTTTTTACTTAACAAATAAAAAAACCGGAAGAGTCACGACTCACGAGGGAGTACGTTTTAATGTAATACAAATATACACACACTTCAACTAATTTTCATCCTACTAGTACTTTTTTTTGTTACCAAAACAAATTGTCAAATTCTCAATCAAACCCCTCTATTTCAACGTTATCTCCTTCTCCGATCGCCGTCGCCTCCGTCGGCAACCGCTGCCATAATCAAGCATGTCTGTCTCCGTTGCAATTCCGTCCCCCTCTCTCCGTCGGGATCCGAGTTCAGAGCCTCTGTTAGATTCTGGATACCGTAAGTCTCTTTTACTAATCTCTCTCTCCATGTTTCCAGTAAAACGTTTATGTATGTATGTATGTGTGTAACTTTTTGTTTTCTGATCGTGATTTGTGTAATTTATTGATTTTGTTTCTGTGTGGTCGAATTAGATGATTGGTGAACTTCAATGAAAATGTATGCGACTTCCATGTGCATCTACCTACCTATGTATTTCAAGTTAAGAGAGTTGATAAAAGGCTTGCTGTATTGGTTAATTTGGAAGTACAATAATCTGATAGTTCTGTAGTCGTGCAAAGTCCATTTCTCTACATGGTTGAAATTTGAAGAAATTTTTTGAAAATTTTCATTGGCCGATGATTCAGATTTCAGGTAGGTTTACTTGCTACCATATGGTCCATACCATTGTATCTCGTGTGATATGTATTGTTGCAGTTATGGCCTCAGTGTACATCATACTTTGTGGGATAGCATTCTCCCTCATTTTCTCCCCTTATCACATTATCTTGTTGGGCATTTTCAGGAAGAGGGAATGAAGAGACTGGAGTATCCAGTAAAGCAGCCCCACTCAAGAAAAAATATGCTATTAACACCATGAAATGCTTCGGGGTTGAATTATCACCAGATAACATTGCTGTTGCTATGGTATATTTTGTTCAGGGTGTTTTGGGCCTTTCCAGGATTGCAGTCAATTTCTACTTGAAAGATGACCTGCATCTTGATCCTGCGGAGGTAATCATACATATTGTATTAGGTTGCATATAATGCATCAACATGGTACCTGTCTTGATCGTAAATAGCTTTTGGATGCACTATCAGTTTATTTTCCTGAAAGCTTATATTAGAAATATGTTTCTATGCTGTACAAAGTACAAAAATGTTGAGACAAGGCAGTGTTGATTGCTACTGCTCAAGCCTGCCAATCTAGACTCTACACGAATTTTATCTGTTAGTTTAAGTTAGTAACTTAGTATTTCCAAGTGTTTTAACAGCTTATGGGAGAAGTGATTATTCGTATCATTGCAAATGTTAGTACTCCAAAATTATTCAGTAACTAATGATAATTTTCAGGACCCTATCCTATTAACCATTTCTACTTGCCCTATGGGCTCTCTACAGTCGCTATCTATCTAGTTAGGTATCTAATTTGGAGATATTGCTGGATAATGAACTGAAAGTAGCATATTCTTAAAAAAAGATTGATGACTATTGACTAACACTTCTTCATGGTTGACTAGACAGCCATCATATCTGGTGTGTCATCATTACCTTGGCTTGTCAAACCCCTGTATGGATTCATTAGGTGCCCATCATCTTTCCATGTTATTATTTGATCTCCTTACCTTTCTCTTTTTGTTTTGGATAAAATGCAAATACGCAATATATTAACTGTGAATGCTCTGCAGTGATTCCGTCCCGCTCTTGGCTATCGAAGGAGGTCATATTTGGTCTTGTCAGGACTTCTAGGAGCTCTATCATGGAGTTTGATGGCTACCTTTGTCGCCAGCAAATATGGTGTTGCCTTTGGCATACTTCTGGGATTGCTTTCTGTAGCCTTTTCAGATGTAGTAAGTACCAGTGTTTAAATTATGAGATTGGTGTACTTGTGAGGCTCTGAGAAAGCTCTTATGCCTTTACAAATCTCACCTTATCCATCTTGATATCTTATTTGATCTGTGCATAAACTACATCCACACCTGATTTTAGTGCATATTTTCAATGTTCCTCATCTGCTTTCCTCATAAGTTCTTCAGCATGTGCACTATACAGCCTGCCTAGATAAAACCATTTTCATTCTTCCATCTGGTAGCCTATTGTGATAAAGGGGGGTGGTGCAGGTTGTTGACTCTATGGTTGTAGAAAGGGCTCGTGGCGAATCACAAATTATGCTGGGGTTCTGCTTTTGGAAGCATTGTGAGTTCTTACTTCAGTGGATCCTTGGTGGGTACTTATGGAGTCAGGTATGACGGATAGTCTATCTTCTTTTTAACATATACGGAGTATGCCATTTTAACTAATGAATTCAAACACTTGCAGGTTTGTCTTTGGATTGACCGCTTTGCTTCCCTTAATAACATCTGCAGTTGCAGTCCTTGTGAAAGAGCAGCCGGTATATGGCTCGACGATGGGACATAATATTTCGTCGGACACTAATACTGGTTTTATAGCAAGCTAAAAAAGTAGCATAATGCAATTTTGGAGTGCTGTAAAGCAACCCAATGTGTTACTTCCAACCTTATTTATTTTCTTATGGCAAGCAACACCACACTATGATTCTGCCATGTTTTATTTCACGTGCGTAGTGTTTTTGCATCTTTGAGATCTTGATATTTTCAATAGTGTCATCTTAGTCATCATATTACAATTTAGATCATTTCTATTTCCAGTACAAACAAACTCGGTTTTACCCCTGAGTTTCTGGGACGTGTTAAGCTTGTAACTTCTGTTGCATCACTGCTTCGTGTTGGACTTTACAATGGTTACCTGAAAACCGCGCGCTTGAGAAAAATATTTCTAGCTACTACCGTTGTTGGTTCAACCCTTGGGATGACTCAGGTCTGTTTCATGCCCTTCGATACGTGGTCTTTCAGGTAGTTTCACCTTCCGTTTTGTATCTTCCCTTTGAAGTGGGTTTCCATGTCATCTTTTAGGTTGTGTTTGTCACTGGATTGAACAGACGGTTCGGCATAAGTGATGAATGGTTCTCAATTGGCGACTCTCTGATCTTAACAGTTCTTGGACAGGTCTCTCTCTCTCAATCTTTCATGATTAGTCAGTGGGCCCGATGAAGAAAACTGGTACCTACCGAAGATTCTTATCTGCGAGGTTAACGATAAGTTTCCATGACAGGCGTCATTCATGCCTGTTCTCGTGTTAGCAGCTAAACTATGCCCGGAGGGCGTGGAGGCTACTCTTTTCGCGACCCTCCTCGGAGGCCTGATGGGAGATTACTCTGCCTCCTTCCTGAAGATATAGCTAATGCAGATTCGAAAGATTCAAAAGAAGACGATGACATTGAGATGAAATCGAACTGAACGTGATCTTACTGTCATTGTTACTGTAAGAATATCCGCAGGCAGCGCATATTGTAGTTAGAAAAATGTTGTCTAATGATCTCCCACTCATAGTTTAATTTATGTCAGGGTGAGAACTTATTGGGGGATGACTGATAACAAACTTATCATCACTCTCTCCTTGTAATGTTGTACTATTAGTACAAAGTTGTCAATTTATCATCTCTCTTCTTTGCATGAAAATGCATTGTTGTTTTCATACATTCATTGCCTTGATTGATTTGAAGCCATAAATAGAAATGAGGTTGTGAAAGAAATTGAAGTCTTAATTAGAGGAACCTCCCACGTTGGGAAGTTGTGTGTGTGGTCACATCTACCTAGCTCAACCAGTTTTTTCAACAACACTATAATGAACAACCAAAACCTAATTGTATCATTAAAAAGAAAAGGGTGATTGATGTCCCAAGTTTGTGCCCTACAAATCTGTATAATGCATAGCTTGAACATGATGTGTTTCTTCACAAGCTTAATATATATATGTGCCTGTGTTTATTATATGCTTCTTTAATGGAATGGAAATAAATCATTTGGTTGTACTCTCAATCAATATATGCCAGCTTTTACAACTATAAGAGCATCCACAACCGTGCTCTTGCCAACGAGCACGGTTATGGGCTCGGCTCCACTTTTTCTGTCTGCTCTTAGGCAAGAGCACAACACCCACGGCCGTGCTCTTCCGCAAGGACGAGCACAAGAGTTCCACCATTCAATTATTCAATTTAAATAAAAACATTTCCACAAAAGTAAAATACATTAAACATACCCGGAATAATATTACAAAATACATTAAAAATTAAAAATTACATAATTAAAATCTTAAAAAATAAAAATTACATAATTAAAATCCTAAAAATTACATAATTACATAATTAAACTCCTAAAAATTAAAAATTACATAATTAAATTCATAAAATTAAAAAACCCACTACTCGTGGCCGAATTTCGCCCACATGTGTTTGATTAGGTCTTCTTGTAGCTCAACGTGGATTCGGGTATCGCGCATTGTGTGCTTTGTTTCGATCCTCTCACCCACCGTCGTATGCACATCTCGGCGTGGGGGAGACCTCGCGCTTGAGCTTCCGGCTTCATTCTCGTCGTAAAAGCTAGCCGCTCTCGGTCCTTCGTCGGCTATAATCATGTTGTGTAAGATAATATACATGTACATGATGTCGGTGATATTTTTCACGTACCAGAGCCGAGACGGGGCCTTCAATGTTGAATCGGGCTTGAAGGACCCCAAAGGCTCTTTCGACGTCTTTCCGCGCGGACTCTTGACGCTGCGCAAAAAGAACCCGTCTCGGGTCTTGCGGGTTGCTGAGCGTCTTCACGAAAGTCGACCACCTTGGGTAGATACCATCGGCGAGATAGTAACCCATGTGGTATACATTTCCGTTGACAGTGAAGTCGATCGCCGGTGCTACACCATTCAACACATCATTGAAAAGAGGTGAAGAATAGAGCACGTTCAAGTCGTTGTTGGATCCGGCGACACCGAAATATGCATGCCAAATCCATAGGCGGTAGTCGGCGACCGCTTCAAGGATAAGTGTTGGGTCGCCGCCTTTGTGGCCGCTTAAGTGTTGCCCCCTCCAAGCAGTCGGGCAATTCTTCCACCTCCAATGCATGCAGTCAATGCTACCAAGCATACCGGGAAAGCCATGGACTGATTCGTGAAGACAAAGCAACCGTTGGCAATCATCGGTGGTGGGTGCCCGAAGGAATTCATCACCGAAAGCTGTACGAACGCCCTCGCAAAACTTTTTAAGACAAAGGATTCCGGTGGACTCACTGACATGCAAATACTCGTCGAAGAGGTCGGCCGTTTGCCCAGTAGCGAGTTGTCAGATGACGCACGTACACTTCTTCAACGCCGAGAGACTTTGCCGACCAGCTGCATGTGGACCTGTTTGGAAGAATTCAACATGGGCGGACAATGTGTTGACAATACGTATAAACAAGCGCTTTGACATGCGAAAACGGCGCCTAAAGTAATCTTCCAAAAACCGCGGTGGGTCGGCAAAATAGTCGGCAACGAGCCTTTCGTGGGCTCTCTCCCGGTCACGATGGATATAGCGGCGAGTTGATCTAGTTGGTTGAGGAGGAGGGGCGGGGGTATTCGCTGCGACATATGCTTCATAAGCGGCACGATGTTGTTCGTAGTATTCTTGTTCTTCGCGTTCCGCTTCCGCAATGAGATGGGTGAAATCCATTTGATGTTTTGAGTGAGAGATGAATGTATATATAAGTTGTATGAAAAATATGAATGATAGATGAATGAGAGATGATTTGATGTGAAAAATGGATGATGAATGTGTGTATTTATAGATGATTTTAGGAAAAAAAATCAAAAAAATATAGAAAAACAGACATAAAAATGGCCATTTTTTTGGGATTGGGATTTTTTTTTATTTTTTGGTATTATTTTTAATTTTTTAAAAAAATAAAAAAATGATTTTCCAACGGATATGCCGTTGGCCAATCACACGCTGCCACGTACGCTGCTCGCTGGCACGGACGTGCTCGATGCATCGAGCAGCGCCGTGCCAGCGGCAAGAGCGCAGCGGCGGACAGCGATGCCGCGCCGCTGACACGGACGGACGGACGAGCGCGTGCTCTCCATTGTGGATGCTCTAATGTGTGGTTTGTGGATTAACACAACAACGCGAGCCACAAACCAAAACCTCGTCATATCATCATCCTCAATAATTTGTGACCGATCTCTTGCTATAAATACTTCAATACATAATTTAATTATCTACTTTTATTAGCCACAAGCCAAATCCCAGGACTCTATACTATGTTTAAGAGTTTTTATGTATTTTTGGCATTTTTTTAGTCAAAGCTCAATTTAGTGTTTTTGTATGTACAAAATAAGTATATGCGAGTGTGTACTAGTATTAATTACTTCCTTTTGCAATAACTTTCAATATATCTTTATACATACATCTATTTTTGAAGAAGTAATATTTTCTATAAAACATTGAATTGGTCGTTTTATCCTAACACATAGGCCTGCAAATTTAATCCGTGGGTTTCGGGTATACCCAACCCCGACCCAAAACCTTGGGTCCCCGAAACCTGAAATTATAAGTTCGGGTATGGGTTTTTTTTTTTTTTAAATTAACTTCATATATTAATATCATATATATGAAGGAGGAAATTACAAATCAACTCCTATAACAAGGAGGAAAGACAAATTACGCCACCTAGGGTTCGAACTCGAGACCTCCAGGATGGACGCGGTATCCAGCACCCTTTACCGCTAGGCCAAGGGGCTTGGATATAAGTTCGGGTATGGGTTTGAGTAGTTAATGTTACAATTTTTCGGATTTAAGGTACCCGAAACCCGTACTAGGGTACCCGACTAATACCCGATTAATTATGTATTTGTGATAAATATTTTTATTTAGTATGGTTGCTTTGACATTTTATTGTTCTATTATCTCGACTTTAATACTTCTTTACATTCATGTTATGTTCATATTGCATTATTTATGTTCTTACTTGTTATCTTTTGAAAATATATAGTTATGCTTTCTCCATTTTATTTACATGTTCATTTAATGTCTTAAAAAATTATTTTAATCTCTTTTATGTTTCAATTTATGCCAAAAATTTCTTTATTTTAAAATTAAGTTGTGTCTATTTGTCTAATGTCTATTTATATAGAAAAAACTAAAACATTAGAAATTTAGAATTAAAGTTTAGACTTTTAATAATAATCAATAAATAGTAGTATTGTGTTGTTTTTAATAATTTCTATTCTCATCACAATATAATTTATATAAAAGAATAAATTTGAAATATAATAATTTCAGATTTATGAGTACTCGATTAGTTGGATTCGGGTACCCGCATCGGGTATTAGGGTACCCGAATTCACATACGAGTCGGGTATTGAGTATGATATTTTTTAGATTTCGGGTTCGGGTACCCGAATTTTAGGGTATGGATACCTGCGGGTATCCGAGTAACGTGTATTGGGTATGATATTTTTTTAGATTGCAGGCCTACCAACACAACTACACAAGTGGTTCGTCGGTTGTCTCGCTATTGATTTTTTAATTTATTTTTCAAATTTTCTTTGATTTCAGTAACGTATATATTTGGGTTTTCAGTTTACAATTATTAGGTTCATAACATTACATCTGATTAAGGACAAGACTACTGAAAAGAAAAGGAATTTCAATAATTTCTTAGACCTTTAGATTGATGGAAAAGGCAAACGCTTAATTTTGCCAACAACATCATGAAAACTTTTAGTTGGGCCTGCAAAGAAACATCTCTAGTGATTGAATCCATTATACCTAAAGGTAGGGATTCAATACTTTTACTAATAATTAAGTGTGGGTCGTTACACAAAATTAACTATGCTAACAACATGATTAATTATCACATTATTCAATGCTTATAAGCACATATATAATTTGGCCATTATACGATCTCTGTGGAACGTTTAGACCCAATTTATTAGCAAAATTGATTTGTACAAATATATGCTTTTAAAACAAGCCAATCATGACAAAAAACAGGGTTTAACACTGCATCATAATATATCAAGTTGCACCCAGTCTAACAACCTAAACCCAATTACTTTTTTGGGAGTAACATTCTTTTCTATATCCACAATTCTTAAATCTTATTTCTATGAATTTATTGCAAATTGCACTCAATTCTTTAACTATCTCAAGTGAATTCATTATTCATTGTCGAAACTCAGAATTGATGTTTAGACAATCATGCGATGTTGAGTTCAAACTCAAAATTGGTCTTTTTTTTAACTCGTCATCGATATATATTGCCAGTTTCATACGGACATCTTGCGATTGAGTAGCTGAGTCAAAAGTTGACATGACAGAGTTAGAACTTCACGAAAAATCGAGTTGTAATTTGAGAGATTAATAAATAAATTGACAACACGGGACTAGATCAGTTTTGAGTTTTTTCTATGAATATCTAGATGTCTATTCCCGAAAATGGCCAATAGATTATCAAAAGGTGTTAAAAATAATTTGATTTCTATGAATATGTAGATGTCTATTCCCTAAAATGCCCAGTAGATTTCAAAACGTGTTAAAATTATTTGATTTTGCAACAAGATCATTTTAAAATGCAATATTTATGTACATTTGTTTATCCATGCACTTACATCCAAATAGGAGTATATGTTTATATAATTAAACACCGAATATACATAAAATTACATATTATCCATGTGAACAGCTGAATTTAAGAAATTAGTTGAGGAAAAGGGGGGGTTGGGATATCAATATAGTATATAGTTGCATGTCAGTAGCCATGTGAAGGAATATTAAATAAATACAAGAAGTATATTGCTACCAACAGACAAATTTAAAATTGCATATGATGTGCTGACGTGGATAAACAAGAGGCCATGTGGAGGCCTCATTATATAACAATGGATCTTTGACCAACTTTAATTCTCAAGAATCACTAATAAAACTACATCTGAACGTTACTCCATATGACGATATCTTTATTTTTCCCTTTACTATAATATAAATGGGATGCCCAATTTGCTATGATCAAGACAAGTTCTAAATTTAAAAACATTAACTCTTAGGGTTATTTGATAGTATGTGTTAGATTAAGATTAGCTTATTAATTTTAGTCTAGCATAGTGATTGGTATTGAAATTCCTTTTCATTTCACATTGTCAAATTAAAGATTCTAACTTTTCTATAAACAAATGGATAACCATCCTTTAAGAGAGTGAGTTATATATGTATTTCTAACTTGGTATCATAGCGGGGGCTCAAGTCCGTGATGAGATTCTAACATCCTCCCTATCTTTTGGCTGACGGCCTGAACTGGAGACGCCCTGCGCCACCGCTGCCTTCACCTCACGCAACCGCTTTCGGTTGGCCGAGAATGGACCTTCGCCATCGTTATGTCCGTTCATCAATCAATAGAATGACGTTAGACTTAAACAGATGTGGGATTGAGAACTAACCATCAGAAATAAGGGCTAAATAATCAGCCTCTTTTTGGCCACAACTAACATTTTTAGGATCATGTTTAATTTTTTCATTTCAATTACAGCACCAGCCACAACTCAAAATATATTCAAAATTAAAACAAACGACCAAAACTAGCTAAATTACTTGATTAAAATTCGAAGTCAAGATTTCGCCTGTAATTTCAAAACTAATTTTAATGATTAGATCAATTATTATAGCTAATATTGTATAATAGACAAATTTGAATTTTCACATATTATATATGCTTCAAAAGCTGAATGTAACATAGACTTAGACGCGCTCAATTTTCGAACGTAAGTGCCACTGAAATTTATGCATAATAACGACTAAATTCACTATGAGTAATAGATAAAATTAATTGATGAATAAAATTAGATGCTATTGAATTTTAATCAATAAAAGTAAGATGAGGCCATGATTTCCCAACTTTAATACTATTATCTCTATTCACTGCCCACCCTATAGCCTAAAAAAACTATTCCGCCAACCTAGAAAATAGGAGTATTAGATTCAAATATTTATACAAATTAATTCATGATCTTTCCCATTTTATAGTTATTGATCTTAGAATTTTTTTTCCAATTTGAATGTTTTTATATGATTGGTAACTAAATGTACATTTAATTATGGTTTTTAAATATGACTGATCAATATTATAAAAAACTAACCGATAACAATTAATTCATTGTACTACTATATATACCCAATTACGGAAATAATGATAGAGCATTAGTATCACGTCTTCTCAATTAAACATCCTTTTGAAGCTTAAACACAATTACAGTTTTGGCCATTATTGCTAATAATTGAACGTTGAAGCACTGCAGGACTCTTTCTAGTGAGATTTGAAATCAATATTCTAGTACCATTCTCTCATACCCAAACTACAATGATAAAAAAAATCTTCATTGATATATCAATGAAAGGTTGTGGTAACCCGCATTATACATATATTTTAAATCAGTAATAAATCCTCATTATACTTATGAAAGTTTTTATAATTCGTCTTTAACACATAGTAGTAATTAAAAAGCTTAATAGACCAAAATTGTCTAAAGCAAATTAGCAATGCAATTTTTTGGCCCACTTACGCGATTAAGGTTCATTGTATTACTGTGTAGAAATTAAAGTCAGCACAATTATTTAAAACCAGTACCGAAGAAAGCAACCTTATATCACTGCATAAAAGTAGCAACCACTAACTATGTTGAAATTTTTGTAACACTATATATACATGTATATATCATTCTTCAATAATTTAAACGAACGTGTCGCTTCGCTACGCTCTAATCAATGATGTTTTTAACATTGCGTGAAAGACAAGAGATTGGTGCATAAAGTCATAAAGATTAAAAACAGTGGAAATTAGGGTTTAATTACAATTTAACTAAGTCATGTAAAATTAATTGCCTCAATAGTTATTTCAAGGTATTAAAATTAAGTTAACATATAAAAAGGGAAAAAATGCTAACATGGACTAAAATACTCAGAGATTCAAAGATGATGTTTACATTCAGATATAATGCACCATATAACATTTATCAAACTTATTATTTTATCAAATACTACCTTGATGTTGGATTGTTGCATGCGTAGGTAATCCAAAATCCATGTGGATTATGAATTGGATGTAATGTATAAACTAATGATGTGGATATATAGTTAAGCATTTCTTAAGACTTTCATTAGCAAACAAAATGCATATGCGATATATGATTTGGAAATATATTTGAAAGATGGCTCAATAATTGTTGAAATTTATGCAAAAAATATGCCCCAATATATTTCCAGCTCAGACCGTGGGCACAATTATAGTTCTACGGTTAGAAACTTTGTGCTTGTCTGACTCAAATAAATATTGTTTTAATTGCCCAATCATAGACTCTGGGTAGTTGACATTAATTTACAGACAACGAAATCATCTTTCAATTTTTATTTTAGTATCACTTGCCATAAGTTCTATTCAAATAAAAACTAATTCATTTTTAGTGAAATAGCAAATACTAAGTTCATTAAAATAATTACTATTATGGATTAAATCATCATCTCGCTAGAATAAATAAAAAAAAGAGATAAAAATATTAAATCATCTTTCAATTTTAGCTACTTATTTTTCTTTTATTTAATCTTTTTCGTTTCTCCCATGTCATTGTCTCATGTCAAGATTCTCCATACATTAAATATGACATGAAAGTGTTGAAAATTCAATAACGTTAACTATTAATGTAGAAGAAAAAAGGAAAGTTTTTCAGAACAAGAAACTCGTGGAGAATTACAACGTTACGAGTTCAAAATTTAAGTCTTACTTGAACAATTTATGGCATTCTTATAAATTTGAAAAGTGAAAGAAAAGAGTATTCGATAAAAATGTAAACACGTGTAGAATGTGAAATTAAAGAGTAAGAGAAAAAGGAACATAGTTATAAAAGAGCTAGATATTGTTGACGTATAGTATTGCTCTACTACTCAAAAGCCAATTACCCTAAATTTGTGTAGTAATTTCTAATGCTCTTAACAAATTATTAGTAGAACTTATTCAGTCTTGTTTGTGCCTTTTTTGTTTTTTCTTTTGCCTTTCTACTTTAAGCAATACACGCCACTTTATATGCATTATGGTATATACAATCTTGTCATCCTTTTGTATCAAAAAATTATGAGCATTAATTATTAAATATTGTTATGCTGGATGTCACTTCTCAAAAAAAAATTGCTTACGATAATATATCCCGGTCCGTCTCTAAAGTGCTAAAATCATACTATGACTTAGGATTATCTATCACACCCCACTTTAGTGACTAATTTCATCTAAGATAATTAAAATGCATTTTAACTTAATTAAGTCATACTATTGTATTATATTGTCTAACATACTGAACATTATCATAGATGACACTATCCCGGGGCTAAGTGTGAAGGGCCACATGTTTAACATTCCACAGCCCTATATATGACCTTATAATATGGAGTAAATTATTACAGCTTTCCCTCTCTCTACTACAACTTCTCTCTACTAATTGTTCCTCAAATCCATCACCCCAACTGAGAAGAAGGAAGAAGAAGGGAAGGGTGTGATCAAGAAAGCTATATATATATATATATATGATTTGTGCATGTGTGTTGAATTGCAAGTGAGATCGAGTGAGAATATAATGGAGATAGAAGTGGTGAAGTGCGAGTGCTGCGGGCTGAAAGAAGAGTGCACGGAAGCGTACATAAACTCGGTGAAGGGTAAATTCGAGGGGAAATGGCTGTGCGGATTGTGTTCGGAGGCGGTGAGGGATGAACTCAACAACCAATCCGCCATTCATGAAGCTCTCAAAGCTCACATCTCCTTTTGCCGCAAGTACAAATCCAACCCCGCCGTCCGCGTCGCCGACGCCATGCGCCAGATGCTCCGCCGGAGATCCTCCTAGTCCTACCTATATATAATTAATTTGTTACATTTCTCATCAATTTCCAATAATATTTATATATCTTCTTCCTTATCATATGTTTTCATCAATTTGTGAGTTAAGGATGTATCACATGTCTTAGGTTTAGTTGTGAAGCTTATTGAGGAGAGACAGATATTTCCTTGTGGTATAGAAGTTAGCCTTCAGATTTTGATCCATCATTAAATGAGAATTGTGAACAAATTTAAAATGTAAATTTTTTTAACTAAAATGTGTAATGTTTTCTGACTATGCTATAAAAATAAGTAATGATCATAATATGGCCAAATATAATGGAGATGTATTCTTACTTTAATTATGAGAGTACTAAATTAGCACAATATATAATTAATTAGTTAGCAAACTCAACTAAATCACAACTTGAATTTTGATAAAAAAAAATCATCCATATTTTATCGAATAAAGCAACCATCAAGAGCGGTCAACTATTTTGCGAACGTGAGATACCTACACTCGTCGAATATTTAACCAATATATTGATTTCTTCTAATGCGATTAAATGGTTGCAGTTGGGAGAATGGTAACCAAATCTTATTTAATTACGCATAGTTTATATATTGATTTCTTCTAATGATGCCACTCTGGAAAGTGGTAGTTGATATGGGGCAATTAATAAGTCTATCTGCACAACGGTTTAAAATTACCTGGCAATAATTTTTCCACTCAAAACAACTTCTAATTGTATTTTAGGATTTGCACACATGCACACAGCAAAGTGTTATCTAGTTGCCTTATTAAGCCTTGAAAATCGACAGAAAATTATTAGTTAATATATTTATTATTTTTAATTCAATTTTACGATTAATAGTGACATAAGAATGAAATTGAATACATAATATGCATATACTCTTATTGGAGATTTAAGTTAAAAATAACACAGTTTCATTTCATATACTAATATTTTATATATTCACAATATTAAAAAGTGGTCACCGTAGACCTAGGAAAGGTCGCAATCCATTCAAATTATAAATTGAATATGCCACACATGAATTATTCATTAATTTGTGAAGCAAGGCACAATATTGTAATAATACAAGTATCTTAATCGAACCCAAGTAGTAGAATTAATTGCTTTAATGGGATTTAGACTTTAAATGAGAATAAGAAATAAAAAATGGTGATTTATGAGGATAGTTTACAACCACAACAACATACGAATAACTTTTCTATAGAATTTGTTCCCTTTTTTCTTTCATAAATTCTGGACCACTTATTTTTTTTATTTTAGTTTTGCAGCCGCTCGTTTTGTTTTGCTTGTTTTTTTTTTTTATTTATCAAAATTAGACGTTTTTGTTAAGAGAATTGATGCTGTTCACAATCTCATGCTCTAAATGTTTCATTTATTTCTTCCAAGGAAAGGTGATGTGATATCTATTTGTTGCACACTTTAATACAACTAGATAGTACCGGAGAAACCTTTGTTTGGCACATACTCTAATTCTGATTGATTAGTGATGCAGATCCAAGAGTAGAATCTAGCGATGCTGAAAATGTCTTGTGTTGGAATGAATTGAAATTCGCACGGTGATTGCTAATCGAACTGAGGAATCAAACTCATTACGATATCATCGCCATGATCGCAATGATGAACAGTGGATTTTGGCCATCTAATATCGTTTAGGGGACTTTGATTTCTTAGCTCGATTCGCAAGCATCGTGCGAATTTCAAGTCATTCAAACACATAACAATTTCGGCATCGCTAGCGTCTACTACTGGAACTGTGTTAAAAATGTAATGTAGAAATTATGACGGTTGGAACCTAGTCCGATCAACAAAGTTTGACAGGTTATATAAGTTAATTTTATAAAACTAAATAATATAGAATCACTCTCAATCTATATATATAGTAGATGATTGTATATTCCATTTTTCTAAATCGATTTCCAATAAGTAATGGATTAAAGTTTCTCACGATAATATAAAATTATGTGATTAAATTATCATGGTACCACTGAAATTTATCTCTCTTATATAAGTACTTTTTGTAGATGACTATCGACACATGTAAATATTCATAGTACCTATATGTTACCCAACCCAATCTCCATCCTCAACAAACTTGAGAAAGAAGGCTCTACCACAAACCGCACCTCTAAAGATTCCACACCTTCAATTCTCACCACCCATAATCAATGTTTAATCACAAAATATTTTGATTTTATATTCCAATTCTATAACTATATATATATAGGGTTGCATTAGTGTGCTAACTAATTTACAGTAATAACTAATAACTTTCAATTCCGTGTATTAAAATTATCAACACAAAGACATGATTATAGCAATACAACATGTAAATTTAAATATCAATATAAAGACATAATTTATCAACACAAGAAAGATTGATAAATGTATGTCTTTGTGTTGATATTTTTAACATACAAAATTGATATTTAGTTATTAGTTATTACTGTAAAAAGTTAGTATTTATCACACACCTATATATATAGGTACGCATATTCAAAAACTCCACTCCTCACAAAAAATGGAACTAAATCCCCACGCAAAGCTCAGAAAATTGCCTGACGTTTTTGGAAAAGTCTTGGAGCTGCCTTTCCGATCGGATGCTGACGCGGCGGTGGAGGAGGGTCCCGATTTCTTTCGATTCATCGCGAAGGCCAAGGCCTCGGGCGGTGTAGTAAGGACTCACTCGGTGGAGATTCATCCGGGCGTGATCAAGATTGTTGTTAGGAATGATGACCACAAGATTAATAGTAGTTGTGGTATTGAGTATATCTTTTGATATATTTCTCAATTTCCTATAATCTCGGGTTCGGGTAAAATTATGTATGATGTAGTCGGCAAAAAATACTATATGGGCAAAATATATAACTACGTAAACGATGTTTAATACGCTTAGTTAACCACTTTTTAAATTTTTACAGATATATGTGTCATGCCAATAAATTCAAATACGCAACAAGCCACAATATTTTTTCCATGAGAATTGAAAAAAAAAATCCGTATAGATGATTTTCATCAATTGAGGACAGCCTTGCTTATTAATTTATAGTAATTTATAAAATTTTTATAAATTGAATTTACATGTTAATTTAAATTATGCAAAATGTTGTGAACGTTGTGCATGCCTTTTTTCGGCCCAAAAATGACCCATCTGACCAGACTCCTTTCAAAAGAATATATGGCACTGTGAATATATATACAACCTCAAGAGATAGTACTCCCTCATTCCCTTAAAAATAGAAACTTTTAAAATGATACGGTGATGTGAATCAAATTGTACATTTTTATTCTCCTAACTTTACATGATTTATATAGTTTGATGCTTGCAAAAGTATGTTTTGTGATGTAGGAAGAGGAATAAATGGTGAAACAAGAATGAAGCTCGGATGGTGAAAAAGCTGTCCAAAATTCCAGCAAGTCCTCAAAATAGACCACCCGGCCGGGTGAATTTTCAGCTGCAATAATATACCCGGCCGGGTGGATCAATTTCAACGCATTTTGGCAGTTCTGTGGGAAAGAAAGGAGAGAGAGAGTGGATGGGACGTGGGTTTTCTTGGAAAGAGAAAGAAGAATTAAAGAAGAAGAGAGAGAGTGATGGGACGGTTTTGAGGGGGGAGAGAGATAGATGTGACGGGAAGGGGAGTATTTTAAGCCCCAAAATATTGAGTATTGTGGGGGGGTGGAGGTGACGTTTTGGGCAGAAAATTGAGAGCAGCGAAAAGCAAGAGAAAAGGAGAAGAGAAGAGGAAGGGAGACCCAATCTTCATCATCTCGGAGAAGGACTATCGCCGGCCATTGGAGAACGCCGTTAATTCTACGGTTTTTCTTCTTTAGCATGTGTGGCTAATTTTTCTTCATTGCTCCTAACACTAGTAGGATGAATTGATTGTAGAGATTATATATTTAATCATTTGCTTTGGTTTTCATCTATGGATCGGATTTTATTTATGCTATGTTTTGATGCATCAAATGTGGTATATTATTTGCCTCTTTCTAATGTCTCTTTAACTTAGAAATTGGATGAAAACTTAGATGAAAAGCTTGTGAATTTTACCTTGTTCAAAGGTAAATGCATAAGTGGATATTGATGTAAAAAAGTCTTCGAAGTTGAATTAATACTTACTACGCTTCCGTGGGAGTTTAGTTTGATGAGAAGAAGTTATGTGTTAAGTGTTCAGCTAACCATAACATTTGTTGGCTTTGAGAAGTTAGTCTATTATTTACTGCGCTTCCGCGGGAATGATAGTCTAATGAGTAGGTACTTTTGGCTATGTGTTCAGCTAGTACTAGTACTATAATTCTTTAAGTATGTTCAGTACTTTTAGAGTGTAAAATTGATCATCATTCTCAATAGCTTATGAATGTGAATATAAAATCAGTACATTAGTGATTCATCCGAATGTTGTTAGGAGCAATGTCCTTATCTCTTGAGTTTCTCCATTTTCGCACTTTAGTTCTTAAATTTAGTTTTTTTAATCTTGTCAATTCTTATTAAATAATCAAACGTCTCCCTGTGGTTCGACACTCGAAGTACTACATTCGACGTTGTATTCTTGCAGTATCGTTGTAATATTAGAGTTATCTTTATTAAACTTGTGTGATCTTGCACTTGATACTTGAACTCGAAAATTACACATCAAGTTTTGGCGCCGTTGCCGGGGAGGCAGCTGGTTATTTAATTAGGATTCTTTTTGTTTTCATTTTTGTATAGTCTTCTAACATTTTATTTATTGTTTCAGAGTTGTAGCTAGAAGACTAAGTCGAGCCAACGACTTTAAACAAAGGCGCTAGTTGGAAGGCAACCCAATGAGTTTTTAGTTTTCTTTATTTTCTCTTAATAAATCGAGGGTTTTGTTCGCTCAATTCTTTCCTTCGATGTATTTTTTTGAATTGAGTATTTTTTTGTTTTCTTTTTGTTGTTTTTAATTTTTCTTTTTGTAGGAGCAACATGGAGATGTGATTCACATTCGAGCTTATGAGGAAGTACACCGACAAAGGAAAATACACCCACCCACCCACCCGAATGCACTATGGATATCACGCCTAGTTTGGGGGAGTCTTCTTTCCCTTTACTTTTTATGTTCTTCTTTGCTTGCATTGAGGACAATGAAGCATTCAAGTTTGGGGGGGTTGTGATTGATTTGTTATGCATTATGCACGTTTATTGGGTGTATTATATGCTAAAGTGTTGTGAATCATGTAATTGACGGGTGCATGCTATATCTTCGGCTTTCTGGTTGGGAATTCTTGCTTGATTTTACTTGATCTTTGAAGCTTAGAATGGATGGAATTTGTGCATGTATTTATTTGAAAGAGCATGTTGTGACTACATTCGATTTCTTGAGTTGAGGAGAGTATGAAAGTCATATGTCTTGTGGAAATTATCTTGAATTGATTTGCTTTATCGAGTTGCGTGCTTGTATTCATTTGTATTAATGATTTGGGAGGATAAGGCACTAGGATGAACTCCATGGCCAAATGATCACATGCCTAGTCCATCTAATGATCCTCTAGAAGCCACTTTGAGCTTAATTCCCTTTTATTTGTGTAAACACTTAACCAATTACTTAGCCACTTAAATAAGCCTCATTTTAGCCTCATCAATGGACCTTGCTACTATTTGGGTGCTAAAAACAAGTTTGAGCTTTGGTGGTTGAATGTTGAGTGTTGGGTAGTGTATTGCAAAAGTGTAGACATTTTTAGACTTGATGTAATGTACAAGTGAAAAGAATGAAGTTCTTAGAGAAGAGAAAAAAAAACAAAAAGAAAGAAAAAGACGACCTCCAAATTTATAAGAGTCGAGGTCTGATTTAGAGAAAAAAAAGAAATGAAAGAAGAAGAAAAAAAAAAGTTGTGAAATAAAGTAAGAGCTTCTATTTGTGTAATATGTAATCTTGTCTAGATTTGATCTCAAGTTTGGGGGAGTGAGAATATGATTGTAATATTTTGTTGTTTGATCTTTGGAGGAAAGTTGTAGGAGGGAAGAATTTGGCACTCAAATGTGTAGCCTTTGAGCTCACTATCCATATTTATCCTACCTCATCCCTAGCCCCATTACAACCTTTAATTAAGACCTTGGACCTTATTGTTGATGCTTGTGGATGCTTTGTAAATAACTTGGTAGAGTTAAAGAAGTTTGATTTGAAATCCGCGAGTCTGTGTGATAAGTAATGCTTGACGAGTCAATGATGACGGTTTGAGTTGTATGATCACATGTTTGGACTTACTTTGAAATGCACCTTGACTTGAAGTTCTAAGTTGATAAGTGATGGTTCATGCGAGTGGGAAATCTTGATTGAAATTATTGGGGGTTAGACTTTGTCATTCATGTCTCTACGTGATTCATTCTTTTGAAAACTTTTGAAAAAACTTTTGTGAGTTGAGCTTCAAAGTGTTGTGTTTTATTGTGATCTTGCTCGAGGATGAGCAAGCAAATAAGTTTGGGGGTATTTGATGTGAATCAAATTGTACATTTTTATTCTCCTAACTTTACATGATTTATATAGTTTGATGCTTGCAAAAGTATGTTTTGTGATGTAGGAAGAGGAATAAATGGTGAAACAAGAATGAAGCTCGGATGGTGAAAAAGCTGTCCAAAATTCCAGCAAGTCCTCAAAATAGACCACCCGGCCGGGTGAATTTTCAGCTGCAATAATATACCCGGCCGGGTGGATCAATTTCAACGCATTTTGGCAGTTCTGTGGGAAAGAAAGGAGAGAGAGAGTGGATGGGACGTGGGTTTTCTTGGAAAGAGAAAGAAGAATTAAAGAAGAAGAGAGAGAGTGATGGGACGGTTTTGAGGGGGGAGAGAGATAGATGTGACGGGAAGGGGAGTATTTTAAGCCCCAAAATATTGAGTATTGTGGGGGGGTGGAGGTGACGTTTTGGGCAGAAAATTGAGAGCAGCGAAAAGCAAGAGAAAAGGAGAAGAGAAGAGGAAGGGAGACCCAATCTTCATCATCTCGGAGAAGGACTATCGCCGGCCATTGGAGAACGCCGTTAATTCTACGGTTTTCTTCTTTAGCATGTGTGGCTAATTTTTCTTCATTGCTCCTAACACTAGTAGGATGAATTGATTGTAGAGATTATATATTTAATCATTTGCTTTGGTTTTCATCTATGGATCGGATTTTATTTATGCTATGTTTTGATGCATCAAATGTGGTATATTATTTGCCTCTTTCTAATGTCTCTTTAACTTAGAAATTGGATGAAAACTTAGATGAAAAGCTTGTGAATTTTACCTTGTTCAAAGGTAAATGCATAAGTGGATATTGATGTAAAAAAGTCTTCGAAGTTGAATTAATACTTACTACGCTTCCGTGGGAGTTTAGTTTGATGAGAAGAAGTTATGTGTTAAGTGTTCAGCTAACCATAACATTTGTTGGCTTTGAGAAGTTAGTCTATTATTTACTGCGCTTCCGCGGGAATGATAGTCTAATGAGTAGGTACTTTTGGCTATGTGTTCAGCTAGTACTAGTACTATAATTCTTTAAGTATGTTCAGTACTTTTAGAGTGTAAAATTGATCATCATTCTCAATAGCTTATGAATGTGAATATAAAATCAGTACATTAGTGATTCATCCGAATGTTGTTAGGAGCAATGTCCTTATCTCTTGAGTTTCTCCATTTTCGCACTTTAGTTCTTAAATTTAGTTTTTTTAATCTTGTCAATTCTTATTAAATAATCAAACGTCTCCCTGTGGTTCGACACTCGAAGTACTACATTCGACGCTGTATTCTTGCAGTATCGTTGTAATATTAGAGTTATCTTTATTAAACTTGTGTGATCTTGCACTTGATACTTGAACTCGAAAATTACACATCATACGGATTTTAATATAAAATTGATAAAACAAGGAGAAATAGAAATAAAAGTGTGGTAATGAAGAATGAGTCCAACCTCATTAGAGAAATGGAATTTTCTTAAGTTGAAAATTTCAATTTTTAAGGGACCAAAGAAAAAAGAATTTTAATTTTTCGAAAACGGAGGGAAGGGAGTAATAATTTAGCTCGAAATCAACTGATTGGTTAATTGATTTGAGAAGGTATAGAAAGTTAAGCTCGAAAATTTAAAACCCAATTAGTATGAATTGAAAAGGCCCAAGGCCCAAATATTTGAGTGGACCGACCTTGATGGAAATTTTCTTGTTATTTCACTTTGCCAATTGATGACAAGATTTTGTTATTTCTCCTAAACTCTAACAACAAAATTATTGAATCAGTTATATTATGTAGGTTGTTCTTCAAGACATCCACTTTTGTATATAATCTAGGCTCAAATTTATTTGAAAAATCTGATTAATACTCAAAATTTGTCGATTCAAAGAGATTGTTTTAATTGAAAAAAAGCAAATTAATGTTTTGTGGAAAAGGCTTGGAGTTGCCTTTCTGAAATGGTCAACATAGAAGTTGCAAAGATGGGGCAGATTAGGGTTTCGTAAATTAGATTTATATTTAATTAACTCAATTTACTAATACTTTTCATTCATAATTTATTATAAAATTATTATTTAAAAATAGAATTTATATTTCACTAAATTTTTTCAATAATTAACTTCTCTTTACACTTATAAAATTCATGTTGGGTTAGAGTGACATTTAATAACGGACGAATGTAGTATCTTACGTCCTTGAATTTTTTTTTGCCATGAGACAAATAATATAAACATGCGTTAAAGATGATTTTCTTCATATGAAAATAGCCATGCTTATGTATATATCAATAAAATATTCAAAAAAAGAATTCAAATATAATGTTCGATCAATGGGGGAAAACATCAATGTTCTTATCATCATTCTAAATTTGAAAATAAGTAATGAATAGACATGGAACTCGCGAAATTTAATCATATGACCAATTCATTCTAATCTTCACTATGTTTTCTTCATTTTAATTTTATTATAAAGATATTATTATAAAATCAGGATTTTTTTAAAATTTAATGTAATTAAATTTTTTAATTTTATTTAAAAACAATTTATTAAGAAAGTTGTGAAATTTCTTTATGAGTCCCAAATTTATTTCTTTGTTTTTAAAAACTAATTAATATTTAAATTTATCGATTCAAAGAGATTATTTTAATTAAAAAAAATTACTCCAACTAAGACTAACAAATTGTGCGGATTGGATAGCTAACGGGTCAACTCAATACTGACCCAACACAGTAAAACCTTAACCCAACCCGAAATCATCGGGTTCGTATCGGGTCCAACCCAATAACTTTAGTGCGTGTTCATGGGAATTATCGTGTTATGCAAAAAAAAGTCAGCACATCCGTTAAATGATAAGTAAACTATTACTCAGTGTAGTTTGACACGACACGATAACGACTAAAACATGATTTTACATGATAAAATATGATATTAAAGCATTAGAACATTTTATAACATAATTAATCATTTATCATGATTTAAATATAAATAATAAAATTAAAGTAAAATATTTTTTAATTAATAAAAATAACTACTTTAGTATTTTCACGACCCTACCCAACCTAACCTGAAATCTTGGGATTCTTATTAGGTCAACTCTGTAAGGAACCAAATCCAAAATTTGTGTGTAGTGTCAGGTTAATTTTGTGCATGCTCGCGTCGAACTATCATATTGTATTAAAAATTTGTGCAACACATTAAAAAAAAGTCCAAATATTGTAAAACTTTCAATCCAAGTTTAAAGATATGTTGTGATATTGTTTAAATAAAAATAGTAAAAATTTAGGAATAAAAAAATGTAGTACTACTAATTTTTCTAAATATAGTAGTTTTGACTTATTCAAATAAATGGTCTAGTATATTCATATAATTTCATGTAGTTTTGACTAATCGAAATAAATGGTCTTGTTTTAACTAATTTGAAAATGTCAAACATTTGCTGAACTATAAATGGAAAATACAATTATATTCTTATTATCATTTTAAGTAGTTTTGACTAACATTCAACTCAAGCCAATTGCATTTAACGGTAAATATTCTCTGTATTTAAAATCAGTACGGATATTCCAAAGTTAAATTTATATAGTCAACTTTAGGGAATATTTTCTCCTAGACAATTGCATTAATGGTAAATAGTCTCTGTATTTAAAATCAGTGCCATGAGGTGGATATTCCAAATTTAAATAAATAGTCAACTCTAGGGAATATTTTCTCCAACTCTAGACAATTGCATTTTTTCTCAATTGTCTCGCACAAATAGACGTCTTTTTGTGATGTTACAAATGACAATATTTCAATAAAATAAAAATATTTTAATAAAATAGAAGAGAAATATAAATTCTTTTTTAAAAAGTATGTATACCATCGTTTTGAATAAAAATGAAATGAAATAGTATTTCGTAGAGATGTTTCAAATAGGTGGGACACACGATAGAGGACATATGGTGTAGTATGTTTTATCTAAAATAGTACGTATACCATTTAATATGTAGTGATAACATAAATATAATATTTCATTCGTCCTAAAAAAATAGATTAGTTTTATCATTTTAGGTCATCCCGAAAATTAGACCAAATTTAAATAGGAAAGTTTTAACTGATTACACATCACTAATAATGTGGACCATACAATTTATTAATAACGGTAAGGATCACCTACTCCACAGTCAGAAACATCTCCTACTTCACACTCACAAACACGAGTAATGAACCCCACCATCATATATTATATTTGTGAGGGGTGGAG
The DNA here is from genome assembly GCF_004379255.2 of Salvia splendens. Classification (NCBI taxonomy): domain Eukaryota; kingdom Viridiplantae; phylum Streptophyta; class Magnoliopsida; order Lamiales; family Lamiaceae; genus Salvia; species Salvia splendens. The sequence goes on along the minus strand of NC_056033.1, from coordinate 3,376,966 downwards.
TAGGAAATATTGTAGGATTTGTTGTAGGTGACTCTCAGTGAACTAATACTACTTCTCTTACTTTTTCCCTATTTTTTTCTTACTTTTTCTCACTCTTTTTTACTTTACTAATTGCACATTAAAAATTAGTGTCATTTACAAATTTATCTATTTTTTTAGATGGAGAGAGTATTATAAAAGATATTAAATTCACTTAAATAATATTCAGCATGCATAGAAATACTTTAAAGATACAAACTATATACTAATTTAGAAAAGGATTCTTTAACAATAATTGAAAATATAAAAATAGACTATTATATAGTGAACTGAAACGTAGAGTCGAGTGTTGGGGATCGATTATCGATGTATAAGACGATTATCATTTTACTTAAAACAATCTGTCAAGCTTAATTTATTAATTTATTAATCTGTCAAGCTTAATTTATCGAATTGTGTCTTAATTTTACTTAAAGCAATTGTATTTCATTTTTAGAACATTCTACTTAATTGAAATATAGTAGTAGTGTTATTTTTTAGCAAATAATAATAAATTTGTTTTTACTTATTTTTTCTTCTATTTTATTCTGTAAAGTACATTTTACATTTTATTCTCTTTTCACATAATTCTCAAAACATCAATTTTTCTTCAATTTCAACCCAAAAGAAATGAGAGTAATTAATATGCAAGCGATGAAAGTATTAAAACCTCATTATGTCAATTCACTTAGTTATCAGATATGGGAAATTTAACATTAATGTGAAATGCAGTTTTCATAATTAAGTCAATATCATTAGTCAACATACTCTATACGCCATTCTTATAGTTGACCAACATCATCTATAAAATGGGAGAGACCTTCTTACCTTATTCATTTCCTCTCATCACATCACAAAACAAAGAGAGCAAAATGGCTCGTGCATATTCTATCTTACTTGTTATTGGAGTTTTGATTTTATTTGTCACTCCATCTCTTGCTCGTAGTTTAAAAGAAGACGATGATAATGACGATGGCGAGCGTGAGCACTGCCCCGACCACTACCACCACTACCGTGGCAAATGTTACCGCCACGGGCATGAATACGATCCCTCTGCTCAAGCTCCACCTCCAAAGAGCAGCGGTGACCAGCGCGAGCCCTCTGCTCAAGCTCCATCCCCAAAGAGCAGTGGTGACCAGCGCGAGCCCTCTGCTCAAGCTCCATCGCCTAAGAGCAGCGAGCCCTCTACTCAAGCTCCATCTCCTAAGAGCAATGAGCCGTCTGCTCAAGCTCCATCTCCATCTCCATCTCCATCTCCATCTCCTAAGAGCAGCGAGCCCTCTGCTCAAGCTCCATCTCCTAAGAGCAGCATTGACCAAGACGAGTCCTCTGCTCAAGCTCCATCTCCTAAGAGCAGCGGTGACCAGAAACAATGCCGCCGCCACAAACGTGCCAAATGCCGCGCTCCATCTCCCTCACCTCAAGGCAGCAATGCTCCCTCTCCCTCTCCTCAGGGAAGCAGCACCCAACAGCAGGCTCCCTCTCCATCTCCTCAGGGCAGCAGCACCCAACAGCAGGCTCCCTCTCCCTCTCCTCAAGGCAGCACCCATGCTCCCGCTCCTGCTCCTCAGGGCAGCAGCCATCAAGCTCCCTCTCCCGCTCCTCAAGGCAGCACCCACGCTCCCGCTCCCTCTCCTCACAGTATCCACCAAGCTCCCACTCCCTCTCCACAGGGAAGCAGCCACCAAGCTCCCTCTCCCGCTCCTCAGGCTCCCTCTCCCTCTCCACAGGAAAGCAGCCACCAAGCTCCCTCTCCCGCTCCTCAGGCTCCCACTCCCTCTCCACAGGGCAGCAGCCACCAAGCTCCCGCTCCCGCTCCTCACCACCTAGCTCCCTCTCCTGCTCCTCAGGGCAGCGGCCATCAGTCTCCAGCTCCCGCTCCTCAGGGAAGCAGCCATCAGGCTCCCGCTCCCGCTCCCGCTCCTCAGGGCAGCAGCCATCAGGCTCCCTCTCCCGCTCCTCAGGGCAGCAGCCATCAGGCTCCCTCTCCCGCTCCTCAGGGAAGCAGCCATCAGGCTCCAGCTCCCGCTCCCCAGGGCAGCAGCCATCAGGCTCCATCTCCCTCTCCCCGCGCTCCGGCTCCCGCTCCTCAGGGAAGCAGCAACCAAGCTCCCTCTCCCTCTCCTAACCACCACGCCCCCACTCCCTCTCCTCACGCTTCCGCTCCATCTCCTCAAGGCACCACCACGCTCCTCCACTAGAAACATTTGAAAGTGTTCGGATAATATAACTACTAGTTTAATTTCAAATCCTGATAAACTTCTATTATATGTAATACTATTACCTTATGAGTTTCTTAATGATCTTTGATTATTAATATTAATGATCGGTTTTCCAACATGCATCCTTCATTTTATATGCGATTCTAGTATTAGTTATACATCATTGATAATCAGATGCAGATTTAGAAAATAATGTAGTCTAGACATAGTCGGACACATTGAAAAAATGTTGTGCAACTATATTTCAAATGTAACTTTGTACGTTCTAAATTGACTAAAGATAACCAGTGTAAACCACTTCATCGATTAATAACACATATTCCAACTTTGCTTACAAAACCGAAAATTGATAGAGCACGAAAACATAATCGAGAAATAAATTGAAACAATGCAATTATGCAAAGAGAGAACCCGTGCTTCGATGAATAGAAGGATCGTATATGAACAAAAAAATGCCAGGTTGTTATAACAATAGCGCGTCCATGAATTAAATACAACTTATGAGGTCAAATCTAATAATTTTGTTTTATCATGAATTGAATGTTTTTCAATCATATAAGAGGAAATATATTAATTTGTTTAGGGAAATTAAGTTTATGTCATATTGCCATTAACTCAAAATACTAAAATAGGATATCATTGACCAACAAGCTTAGTAATTGAGTGAGTACAAAAAACTTATCAGCAGGTGTTAAGTAATCTTTCCAGAGTAAGTCAAAGTTTCCTTTTATATTTAGAAATTTAAAATATAAAACTAAATAAAATTCTATAAGTCAAATATTCCAAACATGGAAAGAGTTTTAAATTCGGGGAAACAATAGTAGGAAAATAGGATATTAATTTCTAAATAAAGTGATGCATGAAACTAATTTCTCATGCAACACTTACAAATTAACGAAAAAATTTGTCGAATGTATATTTTCATGTAATGTATGAAATATATTTATACTTTTTAAAAAATCTGAATTATTTTTAAGAAAATTCTTATTTTCCATAAAGAAAGTACAATCGTATCTAAGTATTACGAAAATGCATTTATAAAGTGTGATAATAATGCTATTTATTTAATTCTAATAAAAAATCTTGTTTTTAAAAAGATATTAGTAATAAATAAATTTTTTATTGATTTTATAAAAAAACATTATGAAAAATATATTTATAGACTATAAATTGAGAAATCAAAATACTACCAGTGAGTAACAACACCTATTCTTTTTTTTATATTATTTTTATAATAGTACTCTCCCGTTTATAATAGGAGTCATATTTAGTGTGTGCATGAGTTTTAAGGAATTTAATAAATACTAGCAAATTAGAAAAGTTAGTGGACATGTTAATTTTTTTATATTAATTTTATAATAAAATGTGAGTAAGGTGAATTCTATTTACCATATGCTAAAATTCTATTTACTATGTGCTAAAAATTGAACGTGATTCTTATTATGGAGTGTATCGATCGAAATAGAAAATGTGATTTTTATTGTTATATAATAGTTTAATGACAAGGTTATCAACTCTAGAGAAGAAGAGACAGAGAGACAGAGAAGCTAGAGCTTGTTAAACGGCAAAGGAAAGGATTTGGGTAAAAGCTTGATTGTTTCTCATTACCAACGTATAGGTTAAATATATGATTACAAGTCTTGTATATGGTAACTAAATCATTGTACTCTATACATGATATAATCAATCCCTTGATATAGGTAATTGATTCTTGATTTATTCTTTCCTAACTTAATGAAATCTTTTTCTTTATTCTAACACTCCCCCTCAAATTGAGTAGTGGGATCCCCGATACTCAATTTGCCAAGAACATCTTCAAGACTCCTCGAACTAACCGCCTTGGTTAGTATATCTGCCAACTGATCTTCCGAACGCACAAATGGGAACTCGACCACTCCCTCTTCAATCTTTTCCTTGATGAAGTGTCTATCCACCTCAACGTGCTTTGTTCGGTCATGTTGCACGGGATTCTCTGAAATGCTTATAGCGGCTTTGTTATCGCAGTATAACTGACACTTACTTGGAGTAGAGTCAATCTCTGTCATCAATTTCCTTAGCCACATGATCTCAGTCAGACCACTCTTTATTCCTCTAAATTCTGCCTCTGCACTAGACAGAGCTACCACCTTCTGCTTCTTGCTTTTCCACGTTACCAAATTTCCTCCAACGAATGTGAAGTAGCCTGAGGTCGATCTTCTATCCACTGGATTACCTGCCCAATCTGCATCAGTATATCCATGGATTTCTAAGCTTTCATTTTTCTTGAACACTATTCCATAACCAACGGTTCCCTTCAAATATCGAACTATCCTCAGTGCAGCCTCTAAATGTTCGGCCTGGGGTTGATGCATAAATTGGCTCACCACCCCTACAGCATAGGCAATATCAGGTCTAGTGTGAGATAGATAGATGAGTCTCCCAACTAAACGCTGGTACCGCCCTCGATCTGCTGCCTCAGCTCCATCTTGTATCCTTAGGCCATGATTTTGCGCAATCGGGGTCTCGACTGGTTTACACTCTAGTAGGCCTGTCTCTGCTAGAATGTCCAAGATGTATTTCTTCTGCCGCAAAAATATCCCTCGCGGTGAGCGGAGGACTTCAATTCCCAAGAAGTACTTCAGATTACCTAGATCCTTCATCTCAAATTCTTTAAAAAGCTTTTCCCTCAAACTCTTTATTTCCTCTGCATCATCACCTGTAATAATCATGTCATCAACATACACAATTAAACAGGTAGTCTTCCCTTCGTGCCTCTTCAAGAATAGTGTATGGTCTGAGTTGCTCTGTCTATATCCATAGCTCTTCATTGCGTCAGCAAATCTACCGAACCAGACTCTCGGTGATTGCTTCAACCCATACAGAGTTTTCCTCAATCTGCATCCTTCACCTACTTTAAATTCATTAGAAAAACCTGGTGGTGCCTCCATGTAAATTTCTTTCTTCAACTCTCCATGAAGGAAGGCGTTTGTGACGTCGAACTGGTATAGTGGCCAATCTCGATTAGCGGCAATGGAGAGTAGTACTCGGATTGTGTCCATCTTGGCTACTGGAGAAAAAGTTTCAGAGTAATCTATTCCATAAGTCTGAGTGTACCCTTTAGCCACCAGTCGAGCTTTATACCTCTCTATACTTCCATCCGGTTTCCGCTTAATGGTGAACACCCATCTACACCCAACTGGCTTCTTTCCGTCGGGTAGTTGACACTTGTCCCAAGTGTGGTTACGCATTAGAGCGTCTATCTCCTTCTTCATGGCGTCTCTCCAATGCTTGTTCCTCATAGCCTCGTCTGCCGACTGTGGGATCTCTTCCTCATCGTAGAGGGCTTCCTCAAATGCTTGAGCCATCTCAGTTAAGTGACCTTTCGCGAGATTCACGATAGAGTATCTCGCCTTTCTGTTGATTCTCTCTGGACTGTACCTCTTCGGTGGTACTCCCCTGTTCGCCCTTGGAGGTAGTATATATCTCCCAGTGTCAGGATCGATTCCCTCAATTTCATCTGTTTCAACCTCTTCAGGTTGGACGTTATCCTCCCCCTGAGTCTCATCCACCACATTAGATCCAATAATCTCATTGACAGGAGCAAGAGTACTTACATCCGATATCAGAAGCGGAGAGTCGTCATCAGGACTTGTGTCACCTGCTGCTTCAGTCTGCACCACATCAGAGACTTGCCCAGCGGAGTTGCGTACTGCTTCCTCTGGTAGGTCCGCTTCTGGTACACTTGGCATTGACACCCAGCTTAGTGGGTCACTAATGTTTTCCCTATTATCACTCTCCCCCTGACTACTAAGATGGGTGTAGAAGTACTCCGATTCAAGAAAATCACAGTTCATGGTCGTGTACATACGGTTAGACTTAGGGTCAAAGCACCTATAACCCTTTTGGTTTACCCCATAGCCTACAAATACACATTTAATAGCACAAGGGGATAGCTTTGTTCGTTCATGTTTCGGTATATGGACAAAGACTGAGCAGCCAAAGACACGGGGTGCCAGAGAAAGGTGTTGGGGAACAGTTGTCTGTAGGGCTAGGATATCGGTTGGTGTTTGGAATTGTAGGATATGGGTAGGTAGCCGATTTAGAAGGTAGGCGGAAGTGGCAAGGGCTTCAGGCCAGAAGTTTTTTGGAACTTGTGACTCGATGAGCATGGCTCGGGTCATTTCTAGTAGGATTCTGTTTTTTCTCTCGGCTACCCCATTCTGTTCGGGAGTGTGGGCACATGTGGTTTGGTGTATCATTCCCTTTTCTAGGATGAACTGTTTCATTTTGGAATTGATGAACTCCCCCCCATTATCAGATCGAAGGATTTTGATGGATTTTTGGTATTGTGTTTGGACAAGGTTATAGAAGTGGATAAAGTGTTCAACAACTTCAGATTTATGCTTCATAAAATATGCCCAAGTCATACGGGTACAATCATCCACAAAGATAAGAAAGTATCTAAAGCCCTGCCCCCCGATTACTGGTGCGGGTCCCCAAACATCCGAATGTATTAAATCAAAAATGGTTTCAGTACGAGAATTACTCAAAGGATAAGAGTTTCTATGGCTTTTGGCCAAAACACAAGTCTCACAATACATGTTCGATTTTGGAATAATATTAGGAAATAGCATTTTTAAATAACCCGGAGAAGGATGTCCTAAGCGTCGGTGCCAAAGCCAAGCTTCCCTGTCAGCAGGCCCGTGAGTTAGCATGGCAGCTCCTTTTTGGGCTATCTCATCCACGTAGTACAGCCCGTTGCTTTCAGTGCCACGCCCAATAATCTCTCCGGTCCTGATATCCTGTAATAGACAGAAGTTTGGTTGCATCAGCAGTGTACAATTTAATTCTCGTGTTACATGGCTTATCGACAATAATTTATGGGAGAGTGAAGGAACATGCAAACAATTAGATAACTCTAAAGTTGGAGAAATCTTCACAGTCCCTGCCCCTTCTACAACAGTAAATTCCCCACTAGCAGTCTGAATATGAGATAAATGAGGTTTATGAGGTTTAGTAATATCCGACTTATCATAAGTCATTGTATCAGTAGCCCCGCAATCAAAAATCCACCTATTAATTTTTTCAGACCCTACAGATGCTGTACACGCAGTCCCAAAATTTTCTAGTACTTGAAACTGATTTTTACATTCAATTGGGGTTGATTTGTATTTTTCAACACAACTGGGGGTCAATTTAATATTTCGGAAAGTGTTTGGGGCAGAATTGAAAGATGAATTGATATGGGGTAATTTTTCGAAATAGCATAAAGGTTGAGGGTTAGGTTGTAAACCTAACCCTAATACCCCGTTACCTCCCGCCGCTTCGTCCATTTCCTCTTCTGGTCGGACCCCTGCAGCGGCGAACTGGGCAACTCCGGCTGTCTTCGGTGGTCCTCCAATCGGTTGTTCGTTGCCCCGAGCGTGAGCGGCCGCATCGCGGTTGCCCCCGGTGGCGGCGTGGTTCGCTGCTCCTCCATCTGCTCCGACAGCCGCGGCGGCGTGTCCCTTGCTCCACGGTGGGCGAGCGGCTGACGGTTTATGTTTCGATTCCCACCATTCCGGGTACCCCACTAATTCGAAACATTGGTCCCTCGTGTGCTTTCGTTTTCCACAGTTTGTACACACTAGTTTGGATCGATCTTCATCCATTCTCCGTTCATCGGGGGTTCGTTGACTCCATCCTCCGTTTCCACTACCGCCGCCGCGGCGTGGAGCATTGGAGTGGTTCGGCCTTCGCGCCGTGAAGAACCCTGCTCCGATTCCATCGGCTTGGGTTCGTCCGTCTGCAGGGCGAAGGATCTCCGATCGAATATCCTCCCTTTTTACTATATTGTATGCTTGCTCGGCTGAGGGAAGTGGCTCCATCTTTAGCACCTCTCTTTTTACTAATTCATACTTATCATCCAATGCAGTGAGGAATTGATATAATCGGTCTTGTTCTGTCTCTTCATTGTAGATTTTGATATCCTCCGGATACTGCATTCGGTTTGGCCGTTTCTGGTCGATTGCAGTCCAGATCTCGTTGAGATCGTTCCACACTTCCTCCAATGTGGAGTTCCCCTGTTTTAAAGTGCTTGCTCTTCGGTGAAGGTCGTAGGTTTGCAATGAATCTCCGCCACTCTTGTATGTTACAGCCAGGCTGTCCCATATATGTTTTGCCGTCGGTTGTTGAGCGACTCGGCTGACCAACTTGGTTTCGATGTTTTGAACAAGCCACGTAAATACACAATGATCGGCTTCCTGCCATTGTGTAAACGTTGGATCTGTTCTTGGTGGTGGGGATGGGACTCCAGTGATGTGAGATACCATCCCCCTTCCGCTTATTGCGTTATGCATCAGGATGGACCATATCGAGTAGTTGTCTCCGTTGAGTTTGAACCCTACTGTCAAGGGTTGAGAATCGGTTCTGTATGTGTTTTTTTCTGGTTTGGTTTCGGGGATTTCTGGTGGTTTGTTGTGCATAAGATTCTTACGCATGAAGTTAGAAAAGAGGCGTGCAAACTCATCCGCTTCGGATGTGTTCTGGCCGCCGGTTGCCCCTTTTTCGGGATCTGACATGGTTTTCTTTCACAGGTTCTTGGTCAAGAGGTTGGGAAGGGATTATGAGCGATGATGATATTGATTCTGAGCTCCCAGAATCGTTGCTGGCTCTGATGCCATGTTAAACGGCAAAGGAAAGGATTTGGGTAAAAGCTTGATTGTTTCTCATTACCAACGTATAGGTTAAATATATGATTACAAGTCTTGTATATGGTAACTAAATCATTGTACTCTATACATGATATAATCAATCCCTTGATATAGGTAATTGATTCTTGATTTATTCTTTCCTAACTTAATGAAATCTTTTTCTTTATTCTAACAGAGCTTCCCCTCAAGCAGCGGCTGCTGCTGCTGCCATGTGTATAATCGAAGCCACGCTGTCCTTACAAGACACCCGCCACCTATCATCATCCTCTGCCAACGCCACTATTCCTTTCTTTATTTAAATGTTTCATCTTAATTAGCTGCTGAATTGGGAAATTATTGATAAGAATGGATCAAGAACAACCGGAGAGGCCACAGGTGGAGGCGCCGCCGCAACAGCCCATCAAATACGGCGATGCCTTTAACGTTTCCGGCGACCTCGCCGACCAGCCCATCGCGCCGCAGGATGCCGCCATGATGCAGGCCGCCGAGGCCACCGTGTTTGGGCAGACGCAGAAAGCTGGCCCCGCCGCCGCCATGCAAGCGGCCGCCACCATCAACGAGAGGGCCGGCCTCGTAGGCCACGAAGACGCCACCGAAGCTGCTCGGCAGAGAGGCGTCACGGTCACGGAAACTGAATCTCAAGGGACTCGTGTGATTACGGAATCTGTTGCAGGACAGGTTATAATCTACTCTTTTTTTTTGTCAACATTTTTTGAATTACTTAGCAGAATATGATGATCACTTGCCAAAATTAGTACTACTAGTAAAAGATAAATGAGATTTCTAAATGAACCCGACAAAAATGGTAAAATGAGACTTCTAATGGAACCAGATGGAGTATCATTTACAAATGATATCTGATATTCTGATTGAAAACAGGTAGTTGGGCAGTTTTATGAGGCGACGCCGGTGTTGGCGGCGACCGGAGCCGGGCGGCAGGCCATGGTGACGATAGGAGAAGCACTGGAAGCTTCCGGCCGGGCAGCTGGGAACAAACCTGTGGACCACAGCGACGCCGCCGCCATACAGGCTGCAGAATGCAGAGCCACCGGCTCCAATCTCATCACTCCCGGCGGCCTCGCCGCCGCGGCCCAGTCTGCTGCGGCGTACAACGATGGCTTCGCGGGGAACGAGGGGAGGGTGAAGCTCGCTGACATACTATCGGTATCGGCTTATTACTCTTTCATGAAGCTTAAGTATTTTTTCCTTTTCTTTAATCTCTGTTTTTAATCTGTTTAGGGGGCAGCGGAGAAACTGCCGGCGGACAAGGTGACGACGCGGGAGGATGCGGAGGGGATTATGAGTGCGGAGCTGCGCAATGATCCTCATCGGAAGACGCATTCCGGCGGAGTGGCGGAGGCGGTGGGGGCGGCTGCGAGTGTCAATGAAGAGGGCGGTGTGATTGGTGATACGGATACCACCGTATAAGCCTTTTGTACGTACGTATGTATGTATGTATGTAGTGCCAAATATAAGTGTTGTATACTTAAACATGTACTACCTGTATTTATAAATGAAAACTTTCTTCAAATTTTTTTTATGTTATGTTATTTATTTTTATTTTTTTATCAACTCAATTTCAAAAAAATTCTATATTAGGGAATTTATTTCTCCCTTCATCCACAATTCCCCTCCATTATTCCAAGGATTATAATATATACTAAACATTAGAACTCTCCTATTAGAGGACGGATTATAATATATACTAAACATTAGAACTCTCCTAAAAGATCCTCTAATTAGGAGAGACTAAATTAAATCAGTTGTTCTTACAATTGATGTGGAAATTGAGTAGTAATATTTGACCTTCTTTTAAAGGTCAACGTCCTCGTTGGTCACAGCTAGTTCGTTGTTAGGCTATCACTCCAAGTTCTCGTTGTCACGGGCATGTTAGTCACGACGGATTCTTGTCCAGCCACCATTCCAAGTTGGCCCCAAATGTACTCCTTGATCACGACAAATTCGTTGTCGGGCCACCATTCCAAGCCGTTAACGCTCTTAATGAAAGCACCAATTGATACAGGCTGAACATGAGAACTCAGCCTAAAAGAGTAGCCTGTTAGGCAAGAGCTCATTCAGTCATATACTCAACACCTCACGGCCAATGTAGGAATTGAGTATGAAACAGATTAAGTACGATTTTTAAGAATTATATTCATTTTGTTCTACAGTAATATAGTTATTTTGTCATTTTGGTACATTCCATAGTAGTGGAGTCATTTTCATTTTTAGTAAAAGTAAGCATATTTCTTTTCATTTACTTTTCTCTCTTTTACTTTATTCTCTATATCTTTTAATCTCTCCTACTTTATTATTTTTTTATTTACTACTTCCGTCCCACATTAAGTGTCACATTTAGTGTGGACACGAATTTAAGAAATCTAAAGAAAAGTTGGTTGAATAAGTTTGCAGACTATGAGTCCCATATGTATACTCCTTCCGTCCCTCTGTAGCTGAGTCATATTCCTTTTTGGGTTGTCCCATTGTAGTTGAGTCGTTTCCTTTTTTGGCAAAAAACAACTTTTCTTCTATCCTACTTTACTCTCTCTTATTTTATTCTCTATTAATCTCTCTAACTTTTTCATTTTCTACTTTATTATTTATTTACTTACCTCACTTAACACAACTTTTCTTAAATCTCGTGTCGAAAAAAATGCCTCTACTACAGATGGACGGGGGGAGTATTAGTTTTATAATAAAATGTGAGAATTGGTTGGTGGAACGTGATGTCTACTTACCATTTATGATAAAGGTGAAATATGACTCTTATTGTGGGATGGACCGAAATGACAAATTGTGACACTTAATGTCAGACGGAGGTAGTAATACACTACATACCTTTTTCTTACTCTCCGTGCCGAAAAGAAATGTCTCCACTAGTATAAAATAGAAAGAATAGTAAGAAGTGGAGTCTCATTATCCCCGACACTATTTTAACTATCATTCTCTTTATCTCTTTAGTCTATTTTAACCATCATTCCCTTCTATCTTTTTTACTTTATTAATCACCTCTCAACCCCATAAAAATACTCTTTTTCACCTTATGCCCCTAACGCCATAGCCGGTCCACCTATTTAATTCATTTTACTAATGGTAAGAGTAAAATAAGTATGTATTTATGTGAGGTGTCAAAAAAGAAATACATGTATTTATGTGTGGAATGAAATAGTTATACTTCATAGTGCTTTATAGTAATATTGAATGTATAAATGAAGAGTCAACTACACATATACTATAAATATGTAGTCATGATGCGCCAACTCTAATTAAAAACAGAAAAATGTCGAGTTTCATGTGGAAGAGCTTCAACTTTTGCTTCTCCAACTTCAAGTGCTTTCCAACCATATCCCTCCCTCCCCCGCCTCCCACCGCCGACGGCGACCAAGATCAGCAGCTCGCCACCGCCACCAACCCCACACTAATCAAGAACTTCAACTCCTTATACGACGCCAACTACTCCGATTTCTCAGCCTCCAAATCCGGCCCTTTCTCCCCCTCCTCCACTGCCGCCGCCGCCACCACCGAAGACTTCAATTCCTCCTCCTCCGACTCTGACGTCCCGGATTTCACCACGGCCTTCGCCTCCCACCGCTTCTTCTTCTCCTCCCCCGGCACCTCAAACTCCATCGTCGAGCCGCTCCAACCGCCGCCGCCGCCGCACCCTGACGCCGTCCTAGGAGGCGGCGTCGCCGTCCCTACATACTCGCCGGACCCCTACTCCGATTTCCGGCAATCCATGTTTGAAATGATCGAAGCTCACGACGCCACGGCTGATTGGGACTACTTGAATGAGCTGCTTTTGTGTTATCTATCGCTGAACCCCGGTCACACCCACAAGTTCATCGTCGGCGCCTTCGCCGACGTCGTCGTCTCGCTCGCCGCCACGCCGCCGCCCGTGGACTGTCGCCGACGACACGGTGCCACTTTAAATTCATCTATGTAGTGTTAATTTTTTTTAATGATGAAATAATCATCGTTATTAAATATGTTAAACAAAGAAATGTAATGTGTGGGGTATTGGTTAGAAGAGAAGTGACGGTGGATTTCTCTAAAAATAATGGAGTAAGTTTTGGAAAAGTTTTTGTATTGTGTATAATGCTGTCCCAATGAAGAATGTCTTTTTTTCTCCATTTCCGATCGTGTTTTATGTTTTGATTTATGGGGTTTTTCCTTTTCTTGGGGGATTAAATATTTTTATGGGGTAAGTAGTTAAATAAGGGTAAAGGTTTTGGTGATCACAAATATTGGTTTATGCCTGCCGGTTGGTCGTCATTATTACTTTACTATTTCGAGATATATTGTCATGGATTGTAATGCTTCTATTAACTTATTAACGGTTAAGACAACTAGTAGAGAGTTTATAAACTAAATAAGTCTAGTATATAGAGGGATCAGCATGACCAACAAGCTACAACAATGCTTATAAATTAAATAGTAGTACTACTAGTATATAAAGGGATCAGTCATGACCAATGGAGATATTGGGAAGTTGACCAGCCGTGACCAAACTAGTACTCTATCCGTCCTTTAAAATTTGGCATCATTTAACTCGGCACGAGTTTTAAGAAATGTAATAGAAAGTGGGTTGAAAAAACTAGTGTCATGTGAGTCCTACTTTTATATATTAGTTTTAAAATAAAATGGGAGTGAGAATGAGTTAGTGGAATATGAGGTCCACTACCAAAAATAGTAAGAACATCTCCAATGGTTTTAGGCTAGCCACAAACTCCTCCTGCCACATCATCAGAACTAAAACTCTTTCTGCCACATCATCAGGACTAGCAACTGGACAAGCAATAGGCTAGCCACAATAAACAAATTATAAAAAATAAATAATTAACAATCACACAAAATACGAAATTAAATTTACGACACAGATACGGAAAAATTCAATAATAATATTTAAATTTTAAAAAGTACATTAATTAAAAAAGAGAAAACCCTCTTCCACACACGAGCCCCCGCCTCCGCCTCACTCATCGTGGTCGTCGCCGTTGTCGCCACTATCCGGGACCCCCAAATCTGCGGCATCTGAGCCCGCGTCTGAGCTCTCCAACTGTGCCGAGGCGGCATCCAAATCGACCCGCATACCCTCGAGCATTGAGTGAAGAAACCTCTTCTCCACGGGGTCAGTTGCCGCCCTCCATTTAGCTAAGATCTTGTGCATCTGAGCCCGCGTTTGTTGACGCGCGAAGAAGGCGAGCTCGGTTGGCGACGTGCCAACAGGGGGGGATGCCGACTGGACCTCCTCGGACCCCTGGGCGACCCCCCTCGTTACCCGTTGCGCCCGCCTTTGACCAACCGGGCGAGTAAACGATGGAGGGGACGGGAACTCCTGAACATCCTCAGGGAGGTCGTGGGAACCGCCGCTGCTGCCGCTGTAATCACCGGCATAGTTCAGTCACTGCTTCTTCGGCCAGCCAGCATCGACAATTGCCCGAAACTTCTCGGAGTCCATCAGCACCTCATAGCAGTTCCAGTAGGTAAACTCTTTATAAAGCCCGGGCACGGGGAAGGCTTTCTCCGCTATCCTCCTGCAGTCCTTGTCAGTTTGGCCACTGGTCTGCATGAGGAGGGCGTTGGTGTACAAGCCCGAAAATCGGGAGACCGCAGCCCTGATTCGGTCCCACCCCTTCCGGCACTCCTCCCCGCTGTGTGGCCTCCCCTTCGGGCAAAATGCCTTGTAGGCTGCTAATATTTTAGCCCACAAGTTGACGATCCTCTGATTGTTTGAATGGAGGGGATCATCGCAAACACTCACCCAAGCCTTGGACAGCGCGACGTTCTCCGCATCCGTCCACTTCCTCCGTGCCGGGCAGTCGTCATCAGCCGGTTGCGACGACTCGCCGACCACCCTTTTGCCCTTCACCTTGCCCTTCTTCTTCTTTGGTGCGCCCCGACCCCGCCCTACTCCCCCCGTTTGAACGGGAGTGTCCGCATCCTCGAGATTTATCCCTAACTCCTCTAAGGAGAAAGTGTCACACCCAGTGAACTGCGTCTCCGATGGGGTCGATGAGTGCGAAGAAGCTGTCAAAAAATCAAAACTTGGGCGATAGACATTGTCCCCCCTGGCGTCCCCTGCATCCCGGGCTGCATCCCCGGCTGCCACCCCGACATCATCTGCATCCCGGGTTGCATCCCCGGTACCCCCTGCCCGCCCTGCATCCCCTGCCATCTCGGGCATCATCTGCTGCCAAGGGTAGACCCGCTCGTCACTGGAGTATACTCGTTGTTGTTCTCCATTTCACGTTGTTGCTCTTGTACAGAAATTAAGATGGAGAGAAAACTCGTTAAAACAAGTGGTGCGAATGAAAATGACGTGCAAATCGCGTATATATAGTGTTTCGAAATTTTTTTTAAAAAAAAATGAGCTGGCTGATCGCTCGCCGAGAATCGGCTAGCCGACCGGCGAGCGGATCGGCCAGCGCCCGAGAATCAGCGTCCGCTCGCCTATTTTTTCGCCGATTTGGCACTAGCCGACTCCAATGGTTCGTCGAGAGGACCGGCCAGCGCGGGGAATCGGCTAGCCGGTCCGCTAGCCGCCATTGGAGATGCTCTAAAAGTGAAAAGTGACAAATTTTTAGAAACGGACGAAAAAGGAAATAAGTGACAAATTTTCAGAGACGTATGGGGTAGCATTTTAGTACGGAGTACTGAGATTTCAAATCGGCATTGGCGCCATTTATGCGCATGAAAATGAAATTTTGACATGATATATATGGTTCAAATTTAATGCTAGAGCTACCGTTGATATGAAATTTTATCATGTATTAGATGTCACTGTAAACATATGGTGTACATCAATTGGTCAGTTCACACATGAAAATAAAGGGTAATCGATTCTAATTGAGATTAGTATTGTCGACTTCAATAATTATAAATAGAATGGTAGTACAAATTTAAAAGAGGGGGATCTAAACATAATTAATTGCTATATAGGTTAATATTCATTTATGTTAAAACACGATTTAATCAACTCAATTATTGTTCGAGTCCGAATTAGTGCTAATGCATGTAGGAGTACATTATTTGGGGGAAAATATTTACGGAATACTATTGTCTTTCTTATAATAACATAGTACCTAACTACATACTAACCAAAAATAAAATTGCTTTCACTCTTATAAAATATACAGTATGAAATTGCACTCTCTTTCTCTCTCTAAAGGCGTGCTAGCTCGATTCTTATAATTCGTTTCTGTCAACCCAAGTATAGACAAACTAATGAATTAATTTAAGATAAAGTAAGGATTCCTTGAGATGTTTATTTCAAGCATATAGACAAACCATAGAGAATCCAAAGAAAGCCTTCTAACTACTACAATACACACTGTAATAAACAAATTAATAAAATAACTACAATTATGCTTACGTTAGTTGGTTTAGATAATAATTTACCTAATTCCCATGCATGAATATTGAATTATTAAATTCCAAGACATGCTCTTTTTAGGCATAGATTGTTTAGTAGGATTTGTGTGCTATAATGGAAACAGTAAAAATTTGTTTAATCTTTTACCTAAATTTGGGAGAGCGAGCTTAAGTACGACAAAATTGACTACTATTTTGTGTCTAGCTTATTTTTTTTCTATTATATATTGAAAATAACTGGATAAGTTAGTTTAACAAAAAAGCATGAGAACTTAATTTGATTAGTTGCCTCTAGTTTATTTAATCATGTCTGGGGCCATATACAGTTACGTAGCTTCAGATAATACGGTTCGGTTTTTTGGTTGTTTTACACACTATACTTTTTATATGATTATTGTATATAAATGACGTGGCATATAAAATATGAAATTAAAACTGCTCAATTTAATATTTAGAGACAAAATTTATGTTATAATGAGGACAATTGCAGGACTTTCAAATGATTGTAATGCATAGTTTTTTTTTAAAAAAATTATGCATAGGTTGAGTGATTAATTTCATGTTACAAAATCAATTATATATAGGGTGTACGCATTTAATGTATTATATATGGATTAATATTCAGTTCTATAAGAACAAACAGGTGTTGGGACCATTGAGTCATAGTCGACATTGTAATTTAATTGGTTCCCTGCTAATTAATGTGAATATTTTTGTCGCAGCAATGTAGCTATCTTCGATAATTTAATAATTTATATTAATAATATCAAACAATAAATTAAAGGCCATATGCTTAATTATATGAGCGATTTCTATAATTCCATTTCATAGTACTATATAAATGGTGAATTTTGAGGAACAATAATACAGTAGTACTTAAATACTAATTGGTCATTAATGTTGAAAAAAGTTAAGGATACTACTAATATAACCTATGAAGCAAATCTATAGGAAAACGACTTATGATTTGGGTGTTTAGAGTTTTTTAACAAAACTGACCAAAATAACGTGGATTAATCACTAATCCCATCTTTACTTCACCTGCCACATTCATCAACTCTCATATTCCAATTAATTAAGGTTTTTTATTTATAATCATAACTTATTAACTTCTACACTAATTAAATTCATAAATTAGTAATTAAATTTTATCCTCGGGTGCATCCGAATTTATTCAAAAAATTAAAGATAAGAGTAAACGACTGCATGATGGGATATTGGTAGTATTTGTATGAAACCGCCACGTTGTTACACCATAGCGAAAATCAGAGTAATAATTGGATGATGACAACAACTAAAAATTGAATGATGCCAAATCAAAAGATTGCTTATCAATGTAGATAAAGTAAATATCACTTCAATCACTCTCACATAGTTAATTAAGCACATCTTTTCAGTCTCACATGCCTAATTTTGCATAGAATATGTACTATTCCCTGCATGTTATTTTACTATTCATCATGGTCCATCCCATTTTGTTATGTCACATTATTGAAATTAGGAAATAAGATTCTACTGTACCTTCGTGTGGACTGATCTATTTCAAGAATAAAAAACAATTTGTCTTCTATTTAAGTAAACCTTGATTTACGTTTATATTTTCCATCTCATGTTCCCATTTAATCATTTCTTCTATTTAAGTACCCTTGAATATATAGCTCTAAATACATTTGGTAATGCAAACCCAACTCTTTAAATAATTATGTATTATACTCCCTTCGTCCCATAATAATTGTCCACTTTGGTTACGACATGGGTTTTAAGAAATATAAAGGAAAGTGAGTTGAAAAAGTTAGTTAAATATGAGTCTCACTTTTATACATTAGTTTTATAACAAAGAGTGAACTACCTCAAAAGTCCATAACTTTTCGGTTTGTGACATTGCAGGTCCCTAATAAAAAAAATAGCGCCAGAGGATTCTAACGTTAAATATAATCATGAATCATATCTTTTCGGACCAAAATACCCTCATGCCATAAAAGGGCATTTTTGTCACTCCATTATATTGTTGACATGTGATTTCTACCACATTTTTGTCAGCAACTTCTTATGTAATTTTCTAATAAATTCTAATATTTCATACGTAATTAAAATTTTATCATTATTTACACTTTCTAATTTTTTTATAATATACATATTTATCATTATTTGTATTAATTAATATGAAAATAATAAAATGAGACCCTTTCTTCCTTATAAAACTCATTTTCAGGTATTTTTCGATGTTTTATATTTCCTCTAATTTTTATTTATTTTTTACCTTGATTTATCGATCGATTTTATTTATTATGATAGTATCTCAATTTTGCAGTATTAATTTATAAATTTACATTGTCTTAATTTCAGATACTATTATTAATAAAAAAAATCTACAAGGATTAAATAGCTAATGTCACATGCTTAATATTTTCAAAATATTACTCATGTTTTAATTTTATCATGAATGACAAGAAACTATGCAAATTTATATATAAAGATTGAATATTCATATGATGTTAAAAATTTCAGTTTTAGCTAAATTAAAATTCTTAATAAAATATTAATAAATATAAAATCATATTAAAGTTAGGCTTACATTAACAAATTAGTTCGATGATATATAATGAAAATATATTTTAAATGTTAGTGTTTCAAGAAAATAATATTGTATCATTTAATTAAATATGAAATATTTTTTATTCTGTGTATTATTAATTCAGATTTTATTTCGTAAATAACTTCACTTTTTCATATTTTTGTTGTTTCTCAATGAGTTTTCGATATGATATAACTAGTATATTGTTACCACTAACTAGAAATAGAGGAATATAAGAAGTTTTTTTTGTGTACAAATATTGACAAAACTTTAATCACGTATGAAGTATCTGAACTTATTAGGATATCACATAAGAAGTTGCTGACATAAATATGACAGAATTCATATGTCAGCGAATTTAGGGTCATCTGACCATATTTTTTTTTGTTGGGAACCTGCAGTGTCACAAATAAAAAAGTTAAGGACTTTTAAGGTAGTTCACTCTATAATAAAATATGAGTAGAATGAGTTAGTGAAATACGAGACCTTACCATTTATAGTAAAAAGTGAAAGTGGACAATTAATGAGAGACAGATGAAGATGACAAAAGTGGACAATTAATAAAAGACGGAGGGAGTACATTTATATATTTTAGTTCAATTTAATACTCCATCTTTACTTAGAAAATTCGATTTTCAGACCACTTAAGAATTTTGCCAAATAATCTAAACACTCACTCTTCAGATCAGTTCAAATTTTTTTTCCCAATCGAACTAAAACCTAATTACTCTCTAATCGATATCCAGCATGTAGCAGGCCCAAAGATTCATTTATGCTAATTCAAATTCAAATCATGTAAAACCACAGTTCATTCCATCATCTCAATGACTCAGAAACTAAAACCTTTTAATCGTAAATATCCTCAAGATTGCACGCAGACAGCTTTGATTTTTGAAGAAAACAAGCAATAAGCATAGGGTTGTTTACAAACATCCAAGAAACAGACACATTTCACCGGAAAGTTTTACAGAAACTGAACAGATTCAATTGCAAGTGTGTAGAAATAAGGCTACCAACTCTCGATCATTCAGAAAAGTGAGTGTGAGAAACAGAGAGCCGGTGCCTGTACATTATTCCATGGCAAAAGAAAGCTTAGAGATTGGTGTAGCATAGCACGGGAGTGTTTCACTGCTCGAAGGGCTGGTTCTCAACCTCCTTCCTGATTGATTCAAAGAGCACCGAAGAAAGATATCGCTCCCCAAAGCTAGGGAAAATGGCCTGTACCCAAGGTTGAAGAAGATGATTACAGAAGGTTAAATCATACTTACAAAATGAAATTCTTCCAGTCAAACATCAGTTACTATACAATAACAAATCAGAGTAACATATACTACTAAAATAGCTATGACACATTTTGTTATATAACCTACTACTATGTTATGCTTTTACCAATGTAACAAAAACATGTTTGCCACCTAAACTTCGAAAAATGTAACAAAGATGTCTGAAGTCGAATTTTTGGTCAGTGTGCATTTGGAATCAAGTATACTGGATATTTTTGCTCTGTGAATTTAGGGTTCGAATTCACATACTTGCATTCACATTCGGGGCCCAAAAAATTCAACTAGGGAAATTTTTGTTGCATTGGTTTGGACACATTTCGGGGAGAAGAGTTGAACATTGGGACATTTTTCTCATATTTACATGTATAATTGTTCTTGTAAAGCTTCAAAATGGAAATGCCTATTGAGGATTTCTGCTATCAATGCGGAAAGAAGACTTACAACAATGAGCTTCCCAGCATTTTCAGGACGTTTTGCAATCTTGATAGCAGATGCTGCTGCAGCACCGGATGATATCCCAACCTGTTGCATATCATCAAAGTGAGGATCATCATTGAGTTTGTACATGAAAAGATGAACCAAATAAATTGACAAAATTTTAACCCGCTATCGAAAAAGACTAAAGCAATGCGACTTACCAGCAACCCCTCTTTCGCCGCAAGAAGCTTAGCAGTCTCTATTGCTTCATCGCTTGAAACCTGGAAATATACAGGGGAAACACCCAAGTTAACACATCACACCTAAAGCTCAACGAAGGTACACGATAAGATTGAAAGAATTATTTCCATCTGGAATGGAAAGAATATGAATCTTACTTGGACTACTTCATCGATGAGATCAACATCTAGAACACCAGGGATGAAACCAGCACCAACTCCTTGGATTTTGTGTGGACCTGATAATTATAAGAGAGGAAGTTAAAATTAGGTACCTACTTGGGTAGTGGAGTTAAATAGTGCAAGATTTTACGGTTGAGTCTTGAAATTATAGTATGACAGTTTTATTTTCAAAAGTTGAGCTTGTCTCGATGAGTAGAACCCGAAGAAGAGCATGCCATATCAAAATAGTTCCTCAACTTGAATTGATGAATGTCAATTTTAATAAGTACTAAGACAGGTGATAAAGGTGATTACATGAAGTAATGAACAAAAAATGTGCAATTCTATCGTTGGTTAAAATGGAAATAAGATAACAAATTATATTCTGTTATATATCATGGGTAAGTCCCGGTCCTATTGGTAAAAACATGATTTTGATATTACTTATTTTAACAGAATTAATATATGATTTCAGCACTTCTCAAAATTAATAGAACTCACCAGGCTTCCCTCCGGACAGAATAGCACTTTCAGTTGGTTCGAGACCATATAGCTAAAAGACAGATATAACAGAAAGTTAGAAAATCGCAATAATCTAACAAATCTAATAAGGATAGATAGTGAACCAGATAGTTGAATTATGCAGAATTTATAGCTCAGTACACAATCAAATCAACCACATGTATCTACATTCTACAAAATAAAAAAGATGATCTGACCTTTATCTCGGGGTTCTGTTCTTTAAAATATTTCCCTGCACCTGTAATAGTGCCTCCCGTGCCAATTCCAGAGACGAAACCATCGATTTTTCCATTTGTTGCTTTCCAGATCTCAGGTCCAGTGGTTTTGTAATGTATCTGGAAGATGTTTTTTGATCGCTTAATAGATTTCCCCTGTTGAAATTTGTATCAGCTATATCTAGTGCCGTAAAATTTACTTACCCTTGGGTTGGCTTCATTTTCAAACTGCTGAAAAATGTAAGAGTTGGGTGTCTTATCCCGAATCTCCTCAGCCTTTGCAACGGCTCCTTTCATTCCCTTAGCAGGATCTGTTAGCACCAACTCAGCACCAAAAGCACGGAGAACTATTCTACGTTCAAGACTCATGGAAGCAGGCATGGTAATGATTAGCCTATATCCTTTAGCGGCTGCAATGAAGGCCAAGCCTATGCCGGTGTTGCCGCTTGTTGGTTCAATCAGGACACTCTTTGGAACAAATTGTAAAATAGCAAGAATGGATAGTGCCAAAAACAAGAAAAATATAAATCAACTGAGCATCAATAAATCAGGAAAAAAGATAAACAGAAAATAAACATTGAATAAGTTGATGTGTGTTAGTCTACCTCTCCCGGTGTGATAAGCCCTTTTTCTTCTGCATCTGAAATCATACTATGTGCAATCCTGCACGGAGAAAAACATAGATAACAAAAATCAGCTCAGCAGCAAAACTGACAGGATAATAGTATGCAGTTATCCTTCATGAAATGAATGAGATACCTATCCTTGACACTCGAGCACGGTTCCATCGACTCGAGCTTGGCAGCGACACGCGCAACACAACCCTCGGTAATTTTGTTCAAGTATACCAAAGGTGTGTTACCAATCAACTACAACATGAGGAAACTATGCTTAGCCAAGAAACAAAATTGGGAAGAACAAAAACAAAACAAGATTTTTAATACTCACACTCGCACACACTTGTACTCTCAGGTTGGCCATTTCGAGCCATTGATTAGCTATTTTTCTTTGAGTTTCAAACTCATATAACAGAAATACAAACACACGCACAGTCACACACACACACACACACATACTGAGCATAAACCACATGCCAGCAACAAAAAGGATCACTGGTCAAACAAAAAAACAGACAGCAATCAATCTGCGAAGACTTACTTCAGTAACATCATTAGCTATTCCAACCTTTCCCTCAGCCATATTTCTCGACTAATCCTGCAAAATCATCACAAAATCTTGAGACATATGCAAGAAAACAAGCACAAAAGTCGAAAACCATGCTTCTTCAAAGATTAAAACAGTTCATGATCAACTTGGGACATACAGCAAACACATTCTCGGCAACTATAACGAATCCATCACAACAAAGTAAGAAACTAATAAAAATTCGACCTTTAAAAACCTTATCCTTATCAAATCAAATAACCCTGCATCAAATTTTAACACACAAAATTGGATACAAAAAATTAATACAAAAATCAAGAAAGAGGTAAACCCTTTTCAAGAAAACAACAATTTATCCATTTCCTTACCTAACCTAAACTTAATTTTTATTATCATTTTGTTCTTTCAAATAAAAAGCTGAATAGATCTATCACTCCATTTTCTTTTCAGCACAAAGCACGGAGAAGAAGCATACATAAACTAAACCGCCGCAAATCAAGAGCAGAATTATGAGATTGAGAAAAGAAATCAGAGCTTGATTACCTTTTCGTAGGTTTTTTTTTCTTCTCTACTGCTGGTTGAAATAACGAGAAGTGAAGTGTTAGTGACCTGCTATTTACATAACCGACCTTATATACTCCTACAACATTAAACAATTATAATTCATCTACAAAAATTCTTAATACTAATTTTAAAAGAATTAGTACTACTATATTCTAAGAAAGGCGAGAATTACGAGAATTATTTAAATAATAGTGATAAGTTTATGGAATGAATGGCGCCTAATTGTTGTCCGGGTACAACGATAAATATTTTGTATTCGCATTGTTGAATCATTGAAAATCTGATGTTGATGCCATACATTAAACTTTGTCTTGGTTCTTTAAATGTAGAAGATTTTTAATACTCTATTTGCGTATTTTTGTGGAAAGAGAAATCTGTAGATAATGATGGGTAATAATTTATTGCGCTGGATATTTATTAATTTCGGAATAAAAAATGTAAAGGGTAATTCTCTAATTTCTTGATTAGGAAATTAGGAAATTGAGTATGACCAATAATTTATAAAATATTATTCTACAATAATGAATTAAAAAATGTGTTTTTTCATTGGATCCAACTCACTTTATTCAATGTGTACAGCTATATATGGATTTTATTTTCTTCTTTTCCAACAATTATCACTAACTAATCATATTTTCTGACTTTTCAAAATTATATTCAAGATAAGACTGGAGAAATTTATGCTCTCTGAGTTGACAAATTCTAATAATTTTAAGATCGTATACTGGAAGTTTTGGAACTACTGTCAAGTACGTAGATTGTTTATTTGATCTATTATGAATAATAATGGAATTATGTGTTTGAATGTAATATTCAGTAAGTATGTTAAAACCATAAGTGTCACTGGTATATGCTGATTTGCAAATTAGTATAAATTAAAATTAAGGGTTATTACCGCTTAAATATGCAACGTTGGGTGTATAGTGATTTTTTCCATAACTATTGAAATGAGTCAAAATATGCATTATCATAATTGTTGCAGCAATTTTCGTATAAATCCCCATTTCGCCCAAATTTAACCCGACGTGACAAATTAGAATGTCGAGGACAAATCACACAATGAGAAGAACATTGCCATGCATAGAGTCTGTATATGTTGTTGTTTCATTATGATTTAAAAGTTATAATACATGTCATTCAATAGGATTTAATTTAAAAATCCTAATGAAATGATGACGATAAAATTTGTATGCATAATGTCATTCTTCTCATCGATTAATTTTTCCACACAGATATTTCTATTTTTCTCGCCTAATTTGATTGGATAACATATACCCGAGTTGTGTTTGCTATCAAAAGTATGATAACAACAAATAAAAATCTTTAGGAAAATAAAAAAAAGTAAACACAGATTTCTTGCACTGTGTAAGACAAACAGTGTGGCGTCGTTACGTAGTCTGAAGGGCCACTTTCATGGCATGGAATTCACTCAATATACACCACAGAGAATTGTTCATCTCTGTTTTTAGTCCATATTAGTACTACTTTTTTTCCACAAATCATTATATTTTTTATTGTGGTTTTGTTATTTATGTCTATGGTGAGTTGGTGACATGTCATTCGACAGTGTACAAATCTACAGATACCATATATTTCTGGTCCAATAAATTTAAGGATACGACATTTTACATTTCCAACTGTTACTATTTTGATTTATTTTCATACTTATGTCAACAAGCATAAAAAGAGGAATAAATTTGGTGGGTGGATATATTTTTGTTTAAGAGGAATATGTGTAGGTGGATAAATCATAAATGTGTGTATGAAAAGATCCTCAATCAATTAGTAATACACTGAATTGTAGAGTAGCTCTTGACTAATAAATTAGTCACATATTTTGTCAATATATATATAAGTCATTCAATATATTATAAAGTGTAGACTTTTCTCTCTATGCCAAAATGTCAATTCCCTTTGAAATAGAGTCATTAAAAAGTAAATGCCAATACAATAGAAAAATATTCCTACTATCTATTTTTATTTTCTTAAGTACACCAAACAAATTTTATTGAAATACATTTGTATTCTTAATTAGTGACTTAATTTATCAATAGAGGTAGTATACCATGAAAAACAACACAATAGAAAAATACATAACGCCGTACCTAGTGAATTTTAAAAACAAATACAAATAGTGAACTAAGTTCCATCACTACCCAATCCATAGTTTAATTTAGATAAGTAAATAAAAACAATAAAATAGACTACTCCACCATATATGCTTTGGTGGGCTGAATAAGATCCTTCAAATATGTAACATCATTTTAATTGCTTATCCAAAGCAAAAATGAAGTTAAAATTTGGAACATCAATCTTTGTTCAAGACAAGTAGTGTTATACTTGAATACGTCAAAGAGTTACCGGATTACAAGCAATTCTTGCTTCTTGTCAACATCTCCAGTCACAAATAAATTCATACACAAACTGCATCATAATGTAACGTCAAGACGTGTGGTACCTACTCACCGGAACGAGACAGGGATCATGTGCGATGTGTGAGCTCCCGTGCACTCACAATCGAGACCTTCTTCTTTAGCTCAAACGTAATCTTGTCCAGATCGGCAACAGTAGCTAGATGCCCATAAAACACCCTCTTCTTCTCTCCTGTTCTGGGATCCAATTTCACGAGATTTGGGTTCTTCTCGTCGTCCTTGGAAAGTGTTAAGGGTTGCAGATGGGCCCAGCTCTTCCGCCCTTGTCTCTGTCTCTCAAAATAATCAGCAAGCCTCCGAGCCTCCTTGAGCCCCGATTCATCACCTGCGAACTTCACTGCGTGCATGCCAAGATGGCCTTCTCTTGCAAACAATGACATCGACTTTCCACTAGTGAACCCAAGATCTGAAAGACAAGTGAAAAAACTGGCATGAGGATCCCAATACTTCTTAACCATGATTCAATTCAGTCGTCAAGACATATCAATCACAATTTAATACCACATAAAGAGAACCATGCCGCCTAAATAAACATAATATTATGCTTTGAAAGAGGAAATGGCAATATATATATATATATATATATATATATATATATATATATATATATATATATATATATATATATATATATATATATATTCCGTAGAATACATCCAGTTGATTCCTTAGAACGGGAGTGGGGGTGCTTGAAGAAAGTTAAGAGGTAAACATATTTTGACCTCCATAAGAATCAGAATTGAAATAAAGAATGATTAAACAGACTACTAACTTAGCAGCAGGTATAAATGCATATTGGCCACCAACATGAACCAACAGTTCATTTCCATCCCCAAATCTAAGAGCATATGCAGAGACACAACAATGAGATTGAAGTGTTATAGAAGGGAATAATACCCTCTTCACGAAAGTGTGACGTCCACCCAAAGTGGTCCATATAGTAAATAGAATCGGATTATGATCCGACACACGGACTTGTTGATCTAGTATGTTCTAAAGCTACTACTATAAATTAAGAAAATCAGCAGGTCATGCCAGAGACTGATGATTCTGAATCAGTAAGTATGTTTTAGTGACAGTAAAAAACGAGAGCCATATAGCCCTAAAATGGAAGCTGCGTGAGAGTAAGTATAGTTCATAATCACATATTATAACCACAGCCACATAATTAATTGGGTGGAGGTGGTGGAAACAGTTTGTAGGGAAGCTGAATTCATTTAGGTAACCACCTGTCTATAGTTTCTCACTGATACAATTACAATTGAGACAAACTTATTCAGGTCACATAAAAGTTGTACCTTACTAAGATGTTAAACAGCATAGATGATGATTCATCTAGATGAAGGGAAAAAACAATTTAGAGAATGCTTTACTACTGTATAGACAAAAACCACTACTGATGCAGCCGCCATAGATGACAAATAGAAAATCTCATTCACGAACAGATGAAAACCGACAGAGAATGGGAGTGTGTGATACCTCTAAGCATACTATCCATTGCTCTGTTTCCTAAACCTTCCATGCGTCCTTCGCTATTTTTTCCCGTGATGGTATTATGAATTAAAACAGTAGGTGGCCACACAATCAGATCATCAATGTTTGCTTCTGCATCATCAGCAGAAAGATTCTGATAGACTTTCGAGTTATTAGGTTGCGTCAAATAGTTCCAGCCCATTAGAATGCACAAAGCCTTGTGAAAAGCCAGATGATCCACAAGTGAGCCAGCACTTTCCGAGTTGTATGCATGCATGACAAGACTGTGCACATCTGGAAAATCTTTCGAAGACCTATATTTTCATGTCAAAACCGTGTAGTCGCCTCAGACACCGGGACAAGTCAAGAAATATATCAAGATAATACGACGGTAAATTTAGCAATATCTGTATCTGGCTGGAGAATTCAAGTTGTGTCAAATTCCAGCAGATACAATTTACTGCTCCAATAGCCCATTTATCAAACAAACAAAAGAGACAACCATCAAAGAGATTCTCATTTGACGCCAATAAACCAAATTGGAAACTCATGAAATTTTCACACACATATACTACCTCATCAGATATTTGTCACTGTGAGGAACAATGCTTGGCATACATTGCATCTAAAAATTTAATCATACTAAATGCACTCAACCATATGCGGACTAGTTTAACTTACAAGCAAGGAATTGAGAAAATAATATGAGAACCTGAACCAGTACAATATAAATCTAGAAATTAAACTCAATAACCCCGACCAGTGGCATCAAAACAAATCATGTACAAGTACAAGTTAAAGCCTACTATACAGCCAGTCATACCGGTCAAGCCACAACTGCATTGACAAGCACATAAATCATTCAATAGAAGTCTAGGCACACAGTATAAAGAGGCAGCTGGAAGCCTTTGCAATCACTCAATTCCTATCTCAGCAAGGAGATACCTATGACTAATTTGTCAGTGCTAATAAGAACAAGTAGTAGGTAAAAATAGTGAACTAGAAGCAAAATAAGATAGCTGGAGAAAATGACTCAGACCTTATTGTGCACTCAATCAACTTTAAAGTATTTCTGAGGAATCAAAAGCAGTAAATCAGTTAATTATACTACGATCCAAATCCAGTAAACTATGCAATGGCTTTGTTAATTATCCTAAAATACAAATCCAGCTACATTTAGGAATACAGACTGAATAAAAAAAAAGATTTAAACACAAAACTACTTCATTGTATGGCACCCCAACTTAAAGCATCGCAGAAGGAATGAAAAAAAAAAACTTAAAGCATCACAGAGAATTTATGTTCTTGCACTGGCATGGGTGCTACATAAACAAAATCGAGCAACGCCACTGTAAATTCAAAGAGAAGAATATGCGAAACATTTGTTTGGAAGGATCACAAAATATAACTGAATCTATAAACCTTGAGCTTAATAAGACAAGAAAGTAGGAACCATCAAAATACATAATTATAGAAGATGCACTAGCCAGCTAGATTTTGCATCAAAATACAACCATGTTAAATTGAAGGTAGAAACATGATACTTGAGAAATTTCCTATAATATTCATCTGTTGATGAAAGCACCTATATATACACAAGAATGCTAACTGAATCAGGAAAGCACTAAGTTTCTCTAAAAGTTGGAGTACCATATATACAAATCTAATTATAACATGCCTCTAGCTTGTTATAAAGATGATCAAACTTAACTCCAATGAGTACTTTAGTGAAGATATCTCCCAATTGGTGGTCTTTGAACATGTACGGTTCTGTAGAGTGCAGTACAGGTGACTTATCTGTCAACATTTCCACTATTACACCTCTGAGAATCCTTAGTTAGAATGGGGTTCCCACTCAGCTTTTGAGTAAGATTGGGAAGGGGGGGGGGGTTATTGTCTATAGAGGCGGTGGTTTACCCTGCGGCGGATGTCAGCGGTTCGAGTCCGCTTATCTCCAACTCATGAACTTAGAGCAGCCAATTTTCGGATTTTGGTGGTTTGATCTATGATTTATCATTCATGGACGTTGATAAGATCCATCCATTTAGAAGCACCTTAGGAATAAAGCTTACACTAACCCGTCGATTTGAAATTCATCTAATTGGAAATTTTATCTTCCTTGGGAGGTACTGGGAAATAATTGGAGCGTAATCTGAAAAGAATACATCAGATGACAGGCGATATTTGTTAAGGCTAGGAAGTAACAAAACTGATACCCTTTTTGCACCCGAGTATCCTAAAAAGATACACTCCAAAGACTTGGGAGTTGGGATCCAATTTGGTAACGTGAGGTCTAAGTTCTAATATCCCGAACAAAACAAACACACGCAAATATCCTAGGTTCATTTAAAATATAGAGATTTAGAGGGAAAATAACATGAAATTGATACATTAATGAGAAAACAAGTTGTGGAGACATCATCAACCTAAGAGTTTTTTGGAACTTGCATTGTAAACAACAGAGCCCTGACTGTTTCTGTTTCATGAAGATGTCTATTTTCTCTTTCAACTACACCATTTTGTGATGGTGTATCAAAACATGATGTTTGATGCAGAATGCCATTATGCACCATATAAGAGTAAAGTTGTTCACGCAAATACTCCTCGGTATTATCACTTCACACTGTTCTCACAGGAAATTGAGATATAATTGAAGTACAACTATGAATGTCGTGGGCAAGTTTTAATAGTGATGACCCAGTCGACAATGAGCTTGAAAATGAGAAACAGGTCCTGTATATGCTGCTGCCATGGTTATTTCACTAACTAAAACAAATTGATGTTAGGGAAATTTTATCTATCTTCACCTACTAATCAAAGCACCTATATGGCTGAGTGGCTCTACAAATAATTAGTTTAAGATTCAGGAACAAGATTGGTGTGAGTTGTTTTAAAGAATAGGCTGAATCAAATTAGCTCCAACCTATTCTGTAATGAGTATGAAAGGCAGGTGCATAGGCAAGAGAACAACATGAGTAAAAGGCTAAGTATGGCATTGAAAATCATTATAATCTACTGTGTAACCACATAAAGGTTGGCTTAGTACAAAAGAGCAAACAAAGTCAAGCAGATATTTATGTTCAATAAATGAGAATTAATTAACACTTCCTGCTTGAGAAAGCAACCAGAAAGGAATCAAGAAGCAAATACTTTGAACAAAATATGAAAAGACTCAATAAAAACAATTCTGAAGTGTGAGACTGTATGCAATTGGCCTAAAAGTATAGGCTTTTTGCAATTGGACGAAAAGTATAGCTGTTATTCTACAATTCCTTGAAGGCTATATCTAAGGAATTTGCAATCAGATCCAATATCATATGCCAGTGTCATGGAAAGTCATGCAAAGAATGGAATTTGAGCCCAACATACAGCATTTGTTGACAGATATCTCATATAGCAGCTCTCTCTACGGTAATCGATGCCTATCACCATGCTATAGTGGACAAAAAGCAACTGAAGTTTGAGACAAAAGCTCAATCCAAAGCACAAGGTGTGTCTCACCAGACAGGATCCAAAGTGTTAACTCACCAAAAAGTGCCATTCTTGTAAGAGTAAAGCTTTGAAACTCTGGCATGCTAAGATTATTCAAACACCCGAGAGTGTGACAGACACTATTAGAATGAGGATGCTTGACTATAAATTGGAGCTTACTGCTGCAGCATGGTCTCAGACATCAGAAATAGAATATAATAAGATTCAACAAAACATAAACATAAGGTGTAGGTGAGAGATCTCTGTCTCATCCTTCACAGGATTTAATCAGGGAATCAGGGTAGGTCGTCACAACAATTAATATCAGATTCTCACCCCACACCATATTTAGAAGCGCTACCTATGAAAGTTGTAGTGCAACAATTAAGTGTTTCCTGAACATTGCATATCTTCAGTTATGTTACGTGGTAATCTATAATTCTTTATAGGAAACAACAAAGCAGTACCAGTCAAAACTTCAACAACTCAAACCTTCAAACCAAGCATGAAATAAGGTGTTAGTCAAAGAAAATCGACCTATATAATTTCAGATACACCTGATAAACTTGGTAAACATTCCAAACCAGGGACGGAGCCAGAAAATAATATCAATAGGGGCAAATATAGGTATAGAGAAAGTTTAGAAGAATTAAGAAGGGGCATTTAGTGAATAAATTAGCAAAAATCATAGATATGTATATGTATGTAGGAAAATTTGAGGAGGGGCATATGCCCCACCTGCCAATGCATTGGATCTGTCCCTGTTCCAAACTAGCCGAGCATGACAATATCTAATTGCCTATATAAACACCTTAAGACACTTCGCTATTGCTAAAAACACACTCCAGCTATTGCTAAAAAATCTAGCTATTGACTGGATATCAAACAATGTACATGAACATGTAAGACAGATACTTGAGTCACACAAGTCAATTAAGAGCATTTATGATCCAAAGAATCAGGTCGAAAAAGCAGATATTTCTAAACATACAATTGCAACTGTAACCATAAGACAACATCTGACCTGCGACAGGCAAGACATGGTAGAGGCCCCTGTTTCCCGTCCATCAAAAAACTCTTTTTCTGATTTGGAGTCTCAAATACCAACTTCACAAAATGCAAAAACGCCACCTTTAATGCATTCTGATCAACCTCACTATGCCTAAGCTTGCTCGAACTTCCCTCATTATATCTCATGTTCTTAGCAGCTCTCACATCATCACCTCTCCCCAATCCGTACCCAACGCTTGGACCCGGCCCGTTCACATTACCGTACTGCAAGAGCTGTTGCCTTTGCCTATCAAACCCATCATCCCTTCCGCCCCTCTCATCTTCCCCAAACTTCCTTTTCAAAGAATTCTCAAGTCCCACATTCGGATTTCGGGCCCTGCCATCAGGACCGCGGAAATCAGGGCTCATGGGAAAAGGGGGCCCGAACTCGCTCTGGCCAATGAATCCGGCCCGGTGTGCTGGCCGCGGCATATGAGCGAAATTCTCATAATCAGGGGGCAAAGCGAAGTAAGACCGCACGGAGCCGTCGGCGAGGACGATGCTGCGGCGGTCGAGCATGTGAAATCCATAAGATGGGGGCGGTGGCGGATCGTTGAAAGGGTAGACCGAGCTTGGCCCTGCTGCGGAATTGGGATTTCCGGGCCTTGGAGATGGGTTCTCAGGCCCCGGCTTCGGCGGTTGGGGTAGGGGCCTATTGGAACCTTTGTTGTTCGGAGCCGGAGGGATTGCGGCGGAGTTAGGAGAGGGTTTGGATTTGGAGGAAGCGGCGGCGGACGACTCCCATCGGGATTTGCGGAGGTTGGAGGGGGCGGAATGAGGAGGCGGCTTGGGGGCGGAGTGGGGAGGTTGGGGGGCGTTGCCACCTGGCATGCTCACACCTTTTTCTTCTTCCAATCGACTGAAATCTCTGTATTGGCTTCTTGTAGTAGTATTTGACAATTCGCAATTACATTAAGAAAATAAAATCGTGTGAAATCTAGGATTTTAAAATTTCATAAAAAAAATTCAAAAAAATCAGAAATCAAAGTACTTTTCCATAATTCTCAAAGAATTGTAAATTTAAAAGCCCTAAATTTAGCAATCTAGAATACTGTCATCGTCAAACCCTTTTCACTCCGAAGCTACGGCTGCAAAACTCTGGTACCCGATTCTCTCTTCTTCATGTAAACGTATCACTTTTTAACAGTTGAATTCTTAAGTTGATGCTATCATTCTTTGTTTCGTTTACTTCTTGAAACAATCATTCTATTTTTAGTTACTGTTTCCCTTTGTTTGTATCCTTATGTAGAAGTGCAGAACCGCTACTTTTAGGAGTTACAGAAGCAGTATTTTGTTATTCATGTATCGTACGCCTACTTGCAAGATTAGAGTGTATGCAATTCAAATGATTTTATGAGCTATTGAAGAAGTATTATTCATGTAATGTTGCTTGACCTGCAAAATTAGGAGTGTACGAATGGTTTTAGGAGCTATAGAAGCAGCACTATTCATGTAATGTAGCTTGACTTCGCAGATTAGAGTGTAGCACTTTAAATGTTTTCGAATCGCTAAGACCAACCTGCTCAGCTTTTTAATAGCAGCTGAGGTTGAAGCTTTCAGTAAGTATAAGTTTTAATCTCAGAGCCAGAGGATGATGGGAAGTGCTGAAGGAAAAACTGTAGGTCCATCAGAATGCTGGGAAATTGTTCACATTCCTGAAAAGCCTCCGGTTTGTCCCGACCACCAACCTACGGGTATAAATTTTTGTGATTCTTTACACTGGTTCGAATATATGTGATGATTATATCGTTTTCTTTGTTCGCTTGGGCTTTATTTCTTTGTATTCTGTATATGCAGTGGATGTACTGGCTTCCGCAATTGATGCTAAGCATGCGAATACTATAGCCAGGTGTGCTGGTTTGGTTCATAAATTAGTCATTTTAACCTTATATTGATATGTTGTTTATTTTATTTCAAATTTGTGTCCAGAAAGCTAAATCATATAGCTCCCCTGGAAGGCCTCCGCCATGTGAAGCGCATAAAAAAGACTTTTCTTGATGGAGGTAGTTGCAGGTCTTCTATATTACTTTCTTTGCTTTTCAAAAAAAAAATTCACTTATAATTTTATATGCAATTATACATAGGAGGATCTGCCTAGTGGTTAGTGTTGTCAAAGTATATGTTATGCTAGAAGTTAGTTCATTGTTGATGTACTTCAACAGCTGTATTTACTCAGAATACTGAAATACCAAGGAAGTTATGTTTTGGCTTTTTGAGGTAGGCATGCATGTTCGTAAGTTAGGGCCAAGGAGAGACATGATTAATTGATTATCACATCCTATGCATGTGGAGTACTTAATAACTTTTCCGTATATTTCTTGTATTTTCTGCTTGATCATACAGATATTAGTATATATGATCTAAGACAGCTCATTTATCCTGACAGGAAAGAGTCAATTATTTGTGATTTTATGCATGGATCATGGAAGCAATGCTGAGTCTAACTATATACCGGAGGATGTGCTGGGGCTTATGAATGCGTACCAGTTGAGTACTTTCACTTCAAAAGTGGGTCATCGTTTTATCATCTTAATCGATGCCAGTTCTTGTCTGAACAATTCCATGTATCCAAAATCATAATACAACCTGCCATGCATGCTGATGCAGTTAAATTACATTGCACTCTATGGTTTATTGTTAACATTTGAAATCATTGAAAGAGATATTTTGTTAAATCAACTTTCTAAAAATGCTATGGTAGCTCGTTACTCATGTTTCAAATCTAACTCATTTCATTGTAAGCATATGTTCCCGTTTACATAAATTTTTTTGCCAACCCTGATTGGTTTAGGTATGCAAATATGCTGCAACAACAAAAGAAGAATGGGAAGAACAATGCAAATTGTGGCCAACTTCCTTCCATCCACCTACGTTGTAAGTTATTAAAGATATCAACTAATAGTGTTTTAACATGAGGTCGAAGTTCTAAGTTTCTTCATGTAACAGCAATATTGATGGCATAACTGGATTTTCGGAGGCAGATTCATTATCCATTCTCAAATTTATGAAACATGCAGTTCACATGGCGAAATCCGGCGCTTCGGTATGTTCTGATCTATAATCCTACACTAAATGCACACTAAATGCTTCTTTCTCTTCCAGTCCTGGCAAGCTTTATTTTCTCTCGCATATAAAAAAATCATCGTCTTAGCTCATATTTTCAATTAAGGAATTCCTTGCTAGTTTTTATACCTAAAATTTAAATCTTAAATTATTATGGTAATCAAATCTGAAGTGTGAAACTTCATCGTACTTGGAGCCAATTTGCAAAGTAATGTGCCACTGTTTTGTCCAGTGGGAAGAAAATGGCCTTGTAGCTTTATACTCTAATCTTGTTAATGGAGGAGTAGGCATTATCATCTTATTTGTTTTTTTTATCTTTGGTTTCATATCCACCTTGTCTTCTCTTCCTACCGTTTATTGGCCTTATAATTTATTAATCACATTTCCTTCTTTGTTATTTTCATTCTCTAGTCCTGATCAATTTAAGCTAAATTTTGTTGTCAGCTTGTCAATGCTGCTGTTATAGTGGATCCTTTATCAGGAGAAACTATTGCTAGCTCGTGTGATGAGGTCTTTTATCCTGGTCCTAAAGGTAGTAGCAAGGAGTCATGCTGCTCTAAAGATCATGAAACAACTATACAGGGTGGCCCTAATGAAATGGGAAATGATTTATTATCCAATGAAGCGAAGCAATCACATATGGAAGTCTCTTGTTTGCATCCTTGGGGATGGCTCGAGCAGCGATTGCATTCGAATTCGGATTCTTGGCATCCTTTACGACATGCAGCCATAGTGGCAATCGAAGCTTCTGCTGCAAGAGACAGACATCTTTTTCCTATGAACACACGAGGTGCAGATTCTGTTCAAAAAGATCAGAAACTGCTAACCCCAACCGGCTCTCCCTTAAAAAGACAAAAGGTGAAGATGACCAATGCTGAGTTTGGCTAGCAAAAGCTATCTGATATGTGTCTTGTGGACATTTCTTGACTTTGCTCAAATGCTATATTTTATTTCAGGTAAAGAATGACGAGATATCAGATTGCAACATGAATGGTTCCAGATACGACCCAACAAGACCTTATCTGTGTACTGGCTACGACATCTACTTTGTGTGGGAGCCATGTGCTATGTGAGTACTCTACTTGCTATAGCCTCTCTCTTACACAAACAAACTCTTATCTCTTTTGTGTATGTGGGGCGTTCAATATAGCTTTAACCTCTTCTTTCGTTGATCACTTTAGTTTTTCTTACCATTCTCTAACTTCAGGTGCTCAATGGCGATTGTGCATCAGAGAATCAGGCGAGTGTTCTATGCTTTTCCAAACCCAAACGATGGCGCTTTGGGAAGCGTCCACAGATTGCAAGGAGAGAGGAGCTTGAATCATCACTATGCTGTTTTTAGAGTCATGCTGCCTAAAGAGATCCTTGATTGATGCAAGATTTGCCTTTGTATTATTAGTTACTACATCACTAGTTAAGATAGTTTAATTAACTTATCTTGAATTCATGGCTACTTGTTGAAATCACCATGGCTTGTTGAAGTTATTTTTATTAACAAGTTTGTTTTGTTTTGCCATCCACTGATTAATTCCGAGAAAAGGGTAACTTTATCACGAATAGTCTTGATTCAATTACTTGACAGTTTTAATAGAAATTAGCACATAAGAGTTTGGGATGTATTTTACTGTTGGACTTGGAAATTGTATCACAAAAAATTATAATCCTCATCCTCTTTATATTTATCAGAATACTAAATAAAATTTGTTAATCAGTAAAAATAAATGTTAAAAATATTATACTGACTATTTTGCCCCTCAACGGATAAAACGACCATCAGTTTGGTGATTTCGCAACACAAATTTTGCAGAGTTAGCTCTCTTTGTAGATTGTAGCTCGATTTTTTTTTTCATGTCTTCAAATCACTCAAGTTTGGAGAGGAGATAGGTGTCCTGCCGAAATTGGGATGTTCGGTCCTTGATAATTTGCCAGTGTTTCTGCAACACAAATATTTGTGGTGTTAATTGTTTTGTGCTGGATTGTTAGGATGAACCAAGAAGAATCAGTTTCCAACCAAATTTTAGAGTTCTAAACCCTAAAAAATGGCAGCTTTTCCCGCAGCAAGGATTTGCCCCCTTGCCATTTCGAGTTCGGCCGAAAGAAGTAATAGTGAGTTTCCCTGATTGATTATGAATTTGGATGATTTTTACTGTGTTTCTCTCCTAATATTTAAATTTTAATCCGTATATATAACACAAGCAGAAAATAGGTTTTAAGGGCAGCTGATTCTTGAAGAAATCATACATTTGATGAGTTAGTTCTATATCCGAATGCACCAGCTAATTACCCTTTTGTTTTTCTGTATTTTTTTGGGTGTATTCTCAGAGAGACTGCAATCGAGGTGTAATGCTATGCTTTCCTTGGATGAAACATCAACAAGTCGCCGGTTTCTTATGCAAAATGCTGCTGTTTCTGCACTTGCATTGCTGAATTTGAACTGTGGATTGATGTTACTGCCTGCACGGGCAGAGGAAAAGGCGAAGGATGATGAGGGTTTAGTTGGGGCATTGCAGTCATTGTTTGATCCTAATGAGAAAACCAAATCAGGAAAGGTTTTGCCAAAGGCTTACTTGAAATCAGTTAGAGAAGTTGTGAAAACACTTCGCGAATCATTGGAGGAAGATACCAAGGATATGGCAAAGTTCAGACGAACAGCTGATGCAGCAAAGGAATCAATCAGGGAATACTTGAGTAGTTGGAGGGGACAGAAGGAAGTTGTCAACGAGGCAAGTTTTCTTTTTAACATCTGATATTTGTTGATGACATAACCTTGATTCCTGATAACTTAGCTTCCTTGAAACTGCTGAATATAGAGCAGACATTGTGCAGATCTTTCACAAGTTGAGGGCTTTACATTTACTCAGTAGAGAATTGGGTGATAGTTGAACGAATTCATCATATTTTCAAAGAGGGAGTTTCTGGTGCTTCTCTTCTTCACACGTGTTTGTTTACCTGTAGTGAACGTTGTATTCCCACTGGTCTTACGAACGATCTTGGTATATCTTCGGTTATGGTCTCGGTCATGCAATTTGTTATGTGGTTAGCTGTTCAGTGTGAAATGCATTTAGCATCCCACTTGAGTCTGATGTAAATAGGCATGACTTTACATAGAATCAAGAATTGAATTGAGTTACTATTTATTTTTTGCGTATGATGTTGGAACATCCTGCTGCAGGAATCATATGCAATGCTCGAAAAAGCCATAAGATCGCTCGCCAGTTTTTACTCGAAAGCAGGACCATCCGCTCCCCTTCCAGAGGAGGTTAAGACAGAAATATTAAGCAATCTCACCACTGCAGAAGATTCACTTTGACATGGGATCACACTTTGGAATATGTATATTGATAGCCTATAATACTTCATTGTTGATGTATATTGATAGCCTATAATACTTCATTTCCAAGATTAGAGATTTTTTATTTTGCTTGTAATCCTCAATTGGAACAATGACACCATATTCGGTGATTTATTATGTGTTTGATTTTCTTCTAGCTGACAGTTTAGTTGATTTTGACTTCATTTGCTTCCAATGATTTCCTCATAACAAGCAGGGTGTTAAGCTATGAAAAGGTAATAGCATTTGCAGGCAACAAGATAATAGTAATAACTAAACATAAGATTTTAGTGTGATATATATCATCCTAGTTCATGTTTTCCTCAGCGATAATTTGGAATCAGACTCTCATTCCAATAAATGAAAATATGAGACCTCTGCTAACATATAAGTATATACATACAAATTACCAGATTGATAGCTACATTCAAAACTTAAAAAATGCTGCCTCTGCTAAAAAAATGAGCCGCAAGGCTTGCTACTCGAATCTGATGATATTCACAGCAGACAATCTGTCAGAACAATGTGGGTTTGGAAACCATAAGGCGCTGTTAGGATTTGAAATTCAAATACGACGAAGCATCCTGCAGTTATACTAATACCCTCAAAGAACTGTAAACCTAATACTGTTTCTTCTATTCTCTCATCCACAGCACATAAAGCTACAAAACCCTGAGTACCCTCACATTTCAAGAGAACAATTACCTGTTGTTTTCACCATCTGCAGCACTCTCAGTGGGTGCTGTGGTCTGAACCAATGATTCGGAAGAGGTCAGAGATGCAGCTTCTCCATCAACCTCAAAGTCCGTTTCAGCTTCCACTGGAGCAGCACAAGACACCACAAGATCGTTTTGCATCTGGATGTCGGCCTTGCACACATTTCTTCCAGAATCGAGCAAACTTGATATAGGGGTGGGATTCTGATTTAAGTGCACTTTCGCAGTAACATCCTTTGCAGAGACTTCAAGACTTCTCTTGATGCAAAGGGCCTCCCCATCACATCCGTCCCTCTCATTAAGGATTGACGATTCCATATCTCCATTTGTAGCACTAAGTGAAGAAGCTTCAAGAACAGAACCATTATTTTCAGGTGTGTCGAGGTCAGCATCTTCAGAAACCTTCACCGAGGAACCTATATTAAAACTTGTAGATTCTGCAGTATCTTTTCCACTGGCCACAGTCTCGATAAGAGTTTCAGTTGCAAGGTTGTGAATACCTTCAGTTTTG
This sequence comes from Salvia splendens, assembly GCF_004379255.2. Taxonomy (NCBI): domain Eukaryota; kingdom Viridiplantae; phylum Streptophyta; class Magnoliopsida; order Lamiales; family Lamiaceae; genus Salvia; species Salvia splendens. The sequence goes on along the minus strand of NC_056033.1, from coordinate 3,337,496 downwards.
TTCTCCAAGGGAAAGTTGTCTTCCAGAGGAGGACCCTGCAACCCATTTTGCATGTCGATGTTTTTGCTTTCACAGACTCTGGAGCTAGCTGAGAGTTCTTTTTGGTTTTCTTCCATCTCAGAGTTGACCACTACAGCTTCGTTGCAGGCAAGAGGTGTATTAGATTCACAAACAGAATCTGAAGCACTAGCTTCCATGTTATTACTAAGAGCAGCTGGTGCTGGAAAGGCAGAGTCAACGTCACCAACTTTGTCGTTCTTCTTGGTGTCGTGGACCACTCCAGAATCATAACTCATCTGTTTCTCACACTCCATGGGTGAATCAATATCCAAGTTTTTTACCATAACAGGCAACTGATACTGGTTTTTGATTGATTCAGAAACCTCCACACCTATAGTTGAAGTAGGGATGGATTAAGAGGGAAGGTACCATAAAAAATAAATAGAACATATACATGAAATCTGAGGCCAGCACATAATTTAGATTTCATTCAAGAAACTGTCGAAATCGTATGAGTGTATCACGTGGAAATTGGAATAGGAATTTGTTTACCATCGGAATGCTTAGCCAATGGTTTCTGCAACATGTCTGTTCCCGGAAACACCAACATGTTCATGGACTTTATTTCTTTCTTGAGTCCATCCTCAAGCTGATGAAAACCAAAAACCTTAGTCCACATGTTCATATGCTCTGATATGGCAGGAATGACCAATTGCTCGACTTTGAGATATCGGAGTTCCTGAAATCACAAAAGTTGAAAAGTTACACCAGGGGAGCATACGTAGGGGGAGTTTATAGTCAATCAAACATGAATTTGGTAAACAGAAGCTCCAGAGCAAGTCATCACTGTTTCAATTGCCGATAGAAGACGCCTGCACATTCCTTTCTGCCTGTAGATTTCGCGAGTACCAATAAATGGCATCTCAGCCAGACAGGTCCCTTGGATCCTAATGAAGAGAAAAAATCCAATGATCAGATTGGCTCAGGGGAGGGGGGAAAAGCAAATGACAAATGACAAACAAACCTCAAAGGGCTTAGGCTTATGATCAAAATTTAATCTCTCCTCAGTAAATAAATCAGTTTGTACTTAATGTTGACATTTTAGTTTTTGTTTTTTAATTTTCTTCAATTTCTTCTTGTAAACCAGGCAACTTGAAACTGAATAGGAGAGGCTTAATCCCCTTCCTGAAAGAAAAATACACACACAAACTAAAACTTCTAAGACGAAATAAAAATCTTGTGAGGTATTATTATTACCATCTCAAGCTACTCATGAACAATTTTGAATTATTTTAGATGTGAAGCAAAATTAGGAAAAGAATAATGAGAATGGATAATCACAATGGTACTCTTAATGTTATGGATACAGATCCTTGCATCTCAGGTCGTCGCCACCACAGCCACATATATAGTATTAAGGTAAAATTGTTTTATTACCTTATAGATGCTGCAGAAACAATTTCATCACCCCTCTCCAGTATTATGGTATAGAATCCACAGTAATTCAGACGGTTGAAGTTTGATCTGCAAGACAATCATCTGTCATATATACTGAAGCCTAACTACTAGAATAATCTCTGGATTTATGCACAATTGCATATATATGCATTTTATATATTTGAAGCTTCAGATTTGACAGCACAAACTTCACTTTTAGGTTTATGTCTCCAATTCAAGGCCTGTTATACATAGCATTTTTTTGGAATCACTCATAACATAAGAGACAAGCACCAAGCTGTTTGACCAAATATCCACATCGGACTTTTCACTCATTCCTTGCCTCAATTTATCCACCTCTTCACCACAAACTAACCACCACAGGCTCACAGCTTAATATGCAGTTAAATACACTATAAGAGTCTAGGATCCAATTCCACAAGGGCTCTATGATGAAACTAATAATGATAATAATAAATAAGTAAACTAAAACAGCATTGTTGAAGACAGCAGTCAATATAATAACCGCTCACACTTTACTGTAGCATATGGCTCTACACTTCTCCCACACACACCCCTCTGTCTAAGTAGTGAGAAGGGAAAAACATAGTAGGTAAATAACAGCTCACCCGATGTTATAGACTACATTGCGGATCATATTAATCCCACTTCTCCTGTCAATAATGGGCAAAAAACACTCATCCATAACAGACAATGCAACAGCTAGCTTGGAGTTTGATTCAACCCTTTGAGGAAACCCTCGGTGTGAAGTATCAGACACATCTGTTCTCTGAATAAGAGACCATGAAAATCCTCCTTCCAGTTCATGTTTGACTCCAAGAATCTTTTGTAGATGATCATAAAACTAAAGAAGGGGAAGAGAGAAAAAAAATTGCCAATATTACCAATACAAGCCAGAATCTGAATGAAGGTTAATATCAATCTGAAGTACAAAAAATCCACTCGTGGAATTAAAAGAATACAGTATCTTTGGAGATGTAGGTGTAATTTCAATGTATTTGAGTGAAATCATAGGCAGAAATATTTGGATGCCATGAAGCAGGTTACCACTAAGTGCCACCAATTCATGTAAAAGAAGATAAAATTGGAAATTGCACAAACAATCACCACATCCACAGCAAGCTAATGACCAGAGGCCTAGATTGGCTGTACTAAGGAAGAATTGTGGACTGTCATTATGCCAATTCATCTATACTATCAGTACTAAACTGAAATCAGGGATACTACCACCACGAAAATACAAACATGAAGTGATGGCTGATACTGAACACATTATCTAAGTTTGTTTAGAGCATCAGAAAGTTAAAAATAACAGCATATATTCTCCTAGTACAATATCAGTAGGCACCCTTATAAACTACTTTTTCATCTACCAGTTTTTAACAGAAAGCTGAGACAATGGGTTTCCAACTTCCAAGGGTAAAAGAAATCATCATTCTCCTATGATTATCCCTATCAAGCATGAAAGATTAGCTCGATGAAATTCATTAGTATATAGCAATATCCAAATATACTGAATAGCTTTCAATTGCTCATTTAGCCCTCAGGCTGTAAGGGTGATTAAAGAGAATATCATAATTCATAATATATTGCTACAGCTAGCTATTATGGTAACCAAAGCTAACCTCTTGACACTGCAGCCCACAAAAGGATGCACCATTCAAACTCATAGACGAAGCAAGCACCTCTTTACTACATGATTTGTGATCTATGAAAATAATGCAAAAGAGAGAAGTTTTTCAGGAAGTTACTTCAAATAAAAATGAAAATGTGCATTTGTATTAGTGAGAGAGTTCAGAAAGAGAAAGGAAAGAGCTGTGCAGAATTTCAAGCTAATAAAAACAATTACATTTTCCCTCACAGAAGCTGCATCTGGTAAGTTCATCAACACCACTGTCCCCACAAAATTTGCATATACAATTTGGACAGTGCCAATCACCTGAAGGAAGCATCTGCATTGAATATAAATTAGAAACAAAGGCACTCAACTACCAAGAAAAAATATATCCAACGCCAGTCAGTGTGAAATTTTGAATATGATAAACTTGATTTTGTCTTGTTCCAGTAATTGTGAACATTGCCTACAAGGTGCTATAACTCTCAGAATCTAACTTTTTTCCATCTACTACAAAACATAAAAAAAAAACATGCCCAAATGATAGATAAATCCCACTCTTTTAAAACCCGAACAATGAAGTAAACAAAATCATATCCAAAATGTAAATGGGGAAACAATGAATGATACAGTGAAGCGAAAAATACAAGTCGTGCTTGAGACCATCCAGTAAGTACCTGCATTTCTAAACAGATCTGATGGAAAGTTGATGGACAACTATCGCAACAGATCAAAGCACCTCCATCACCACAAATGCCACAGGCATCGTCATCTGGATCGTCCCCATTAATGCCAACAGTATGATAATCTCGACACACAGACTCCCCCTGCCTATTCCAGGCATCTACTTGGCATTGCAAAAGGGACGTTCCAGACTCCAAGAATATGTTTTGGAAAGGCTGGCGCAACTTGCTGCCAGCATGCAGCTCAAATTTTGAAACTGTAAGGATTTTACTGCAGCAACCACAGTGAATTCCCTCTCTCGTGACCCAGCCTTCCAGCATCACCCGGTTCCTTCTGCGGTTCATATACTGCACTCTCTCACTCAACTGGGCTACTCCCGAATCAATCAGCCAGGCCAGTACAGTTCTTTTTCCACTGTATGGAACATATCCATCAGAGTCCGAGTTCTCCCCCTTATCAGAGCGACGAACCAGAAGTGTGCATTTGCCGATCACTTTACTTGTTCTTCCCTGTAAGACATTAAACTTGGAACCAGAAGTATTCATGTCAACTTTTATTTTCCTGGATTTCATTTTTAGTGAACCATTACGTAATTCACCATTGCTCCCTTGACTGATATCAGGAAATTTGGTTCTCTGTGCTTTATGATTCTGTTTTCTACAGGAACTAAGTCTCTCCTCATTCTGATCACTGTCTGAGCTCTCTCCATCATCATCCCTACCAGAAGATCTCTTGGCACTCTTACTCGGTCCATCTTCTTTCCTCTTCCTTTTCGTTGCCTCTTCAATCTTCTTTTTTGTCTGCCTAGTCAGTTTATTTATCAGATCTTCATCAAGGGGAGCAAATGAAGGAGAATCAATGACCAATTTACTTTTACTTTTACATTTATCTTCTTCCAGCTGTTTCTTAAATGCGTCGTAAGCCTTAATAATTGACCAGTAGGCTGTTCCATTAGGACTAATGTACACAGCATCTAAGTAATCTCTGTTCCGCCTTGGTCTATAATCTATAGTCCACCCGGCATCAATTAGCATTTCCCTAATCTTCTCTCGCAACAGTTGCTTTTCAGTACATCGACCCCGCTTCACTTTCCCTTCTTTGCCTTTAACAGAGGTGATATTCTCTATGGATGCTCTTTCTTCCTCCTTTTTCACATCTTTCTTCAAGCTAGAAACTTGAAGACCTGGTGGTGCCAGCTTAAGTGCTGTATCAGCAGCATCAGTTTCCTTCTCTCTGACCATGATGCCTCCACTCATGCCAATGATTTCTGACTCTCTCGTCTTGATGCCTTTACTAAATTTTGGTTTTACTTTTTCCAACTTTAGATCCATTTTCTCCTTCTCAATACACAAACCTCGGTTTTCTGGTGGCTTTGAAACCGGATGACCTACAACATGCCGGACATTCTTGGGTGCATCTTCTGACCTACAATGTGCTCTTTCTTCAACTCGCCTTGAATCATACCTACTATGATGAGAATGTAACTCCATGTTCCTCTTCTTCTTATTCACCATCACCTTCAGCACCCCATTCTTCCCCTGCAGCCTGATTGGCTCATCAGCAACTTCTGGGTGCTTCAACCTGAACAATGAAACCGGCATTTCTTCCTCAACCTCGTCCGAGTCAAATCCCTTGTTCCTCAAACCAGTATATTCACCCCCCTTGCTTCTCCCACTACTAGATTCATCAAAGTGGAAACTATGCCGTCTATCAGCCATCAAATTTCCACGTGGTGATCTGATGACAAAATCCTTCGAACTCTGACCACCTCTATACCCAGTCATCTTATACCTATTCTCCAAATACTCTTCCCTCATCCTTCTTTCATCAAATTCATGATCCTCATCTAGCTCATTCGAACCCAACTCACTCATCCTCCTCCTCCTCCTACTCTCAATACCAAGATCAATCTCAACATTGCTCCTCTCATACTCCCTGTTCTCAAACTCACTCCTCCTGTAATCCATGGGGCCATTGTGCAAGATCTTGTTATTAACTTTTCTCATAAACCCCAATGACTCATCCTCTTCACTGGCGCCAAATCTGCCTGCAACGAGCCGCGGCCTCTTTCTCTCATTACTATGACAAGTCCCATTTTCTACCTTCCTTTTTATTATCAAGCATCCTGACGAAGTCTTCTTCTTTAACACATCACCCCCTGATCTTACACTATCTTCCATATTCATGCATAAGAATAAAAAAATCCCAATCAATTCCACACGCAATTGAACACGAACTCACCCGCGAAACAATATTTTAGACATGGATTCTCAATTCTAGAGTCTAGCATTTGCAGATCTGACTCACAACCAAACGCCTACATAAATTCGCGGCACCGGATTCAATTTCAATTAAAAAAATAACCTCTCAACCTCGGCAGAAACCCGTGTATGGGATCGAATTCGGATTAACTGGCGTGATTTTCTGGCAAACCAATCGAAACGCAACGAGGAGAAGAAGAAGAATGTTTTCACAATAAAAAATTACTTTAACACAAATTGCTTTCTCGAAGATATAGCAAAGTTTGTATTATGCTATGCGTATTCTTTATTATTATACGGCAGAAAAAAAAAGGAGGAAAGGAATTCGAAAAGAAAAATGTAAAGAAAATGCACTTTATGATACTGTGATCACAGAATTGTTTGGGAAGCAAAGCAATTGTATAGATTGGTAAAACCAAAACTCTGCCGCTTGCTTGTCATCGCCATTTTTAAATTCTAACCACATACTGTGATCACAGAATTGTTTAGCCATTATTTCGAATAATACTATTTCTTGGTGGACTGTAGTAATCACTGCGGTGAAAATGGGAATCCGAGGAGTAAAGATTAGTGGATTGGTCTTGCTCTTCCAGTTCCTGCTGTAGCTGCTGTTGTTGCAGAGTATGATTGAACGAAGTCAGAATTCTTCATAACTTTTCTAGTCTTATTTCTTTTGTTTCTCTGCAATTTTGTAGATTTTATTATATATATCTATATTATATATATTGATCATCTCCCTGGGTTTTGATCTATGCAAAACTAGATTTAAATACAGAAACGCAGAACAATATCATAATTAGGTCACTTTTAGGTCATAATTAGGTAATTTTTAGGTCATGCTAACAAAGCATGACCTAAAACGATCTTAGCATGACATTAAACCCAAATATTATAATATGACCTAAAATTGCTTAATTATGACCTTCCGTGTTTTTGGTTAATTATTGACCATTAGATCATCTAATCCTAGGGCCAAGATTTGGTCTGCATTTCTGGATTTAAACACATACTTATTTTGATCATCTCCCTATATATATATATATATATATATAGAGTCGTGATCATATGATAACCCCTAAATATCGTAATAACCCTATAACCAAATCTGAACCACACATATTTCTAATCATGCGGTTGAGATTCAAACTTAGATTTACTTCATAAAAAAACGCGGGGTAAAACTGTCATTTCTCTCAATTAATTTCTGAATTTTGCCAAATATCCCGTAAAATGATAAAATGATAGGTTTATTGCATAGAAGGATAGTTTTGAGATTCAAACTTAGATTTTCTTCATAAAAAAAAGCGCGGGGTAAAACAGTCATTTCCCTCATTTAATTTCTGAATTTCGCCAAATAACACGTAAAATGATAAAATGATAAAATGATATGTTTATTGCATAGAATGATAGTTTTGCCGGATAGAATGATACTCTGAGTTGATAAAATGATACTTTTAACTGACTGATAAAATGATAGGTTTATTACATAGAATGATAGTTTTGCCGGATAGAATGATACTCTGAGTTGATAAAATGATACTTTTGACTGACTGATAAAATGATAAAATGATATATGTTAGGTTTATTGCATAGAATGATAGTTTTGCCGGATAGAATGATACTCTGAGTTGATAAAATGATACTTTTGACCGACTGATAAAATGATAAAATGATAGGCTTATTGCATAGAATGATAGTTTTCCCGGATAGAATGATACTCTGAGTTGATAAAATGATACTTTTAGCTTATAAATGTTAGGTTTACTGCATAAAATTATAGTTTTGCCGGATAGAATGATACTTTCAGTCGATAGAATGATAGTTTTGCCGGGTAGAATGATACTTTCAGCCGATAGAATGATAGGTATTTTTGGTGTATAAAATGACATTTTTGTTTAATAAAATGACACTTTTACCTGATAAAATGATAATCTAAGCGGATAAAATGACAGTAACCTTATAAAAATGATAGTTTAGCTGAAGAAATTGCATATAAGCTGATAAAATGATACTTTAACGTGACAAAATGACATAAAACTGATAAAATGATAGTTTTGCCGGATAGAATGATACTCTGAGTTGATAAAATGATACTTTTGACTGACTGATAAAATGTTAAAATGATATATGTTAGGTTTATTGCATAGAATGATAGTTTTCCCGGATAGAATGATACTCTGAGTTGATAAAATGATACTTTTGACTAACTGATAAAATGAGCGAAATTTGGATACGTATATTTTATCATGAGCGAAATGACATATTTACCCCCGCGCTTTTTTTTATGAAGTAAATCTAAGTTTGAATATCAACCGCGTGATTTTAAAAATGTGTGGTCCAGATTTGGTTATAGGGTTATTACGGAAATTGGGGTTATCATTATAATGCACCCATATATATATATATATATATATATATATATATATATATAGAGTCTCATTATTCACAAATCCACTCTTAAAGACCGAACCACCGAACCATACCAAATTAGGGTTTTTTTATCTAGTTTTTTAGGGATGAGAGGCACAAATTTATAATTTATTTTTACCTTCATCACGAGTCTATTTTAATTCATCCGAAGGTAAATAAGTCATACAAACATGTTACAAAGATTTAAATTCATTCCAGTAGGTTTTTACTTCATTCTAGTAGGATTATTACTTCATTCCAGTACGTAAATGCGGTTTCTCCGTCGCGTGTCGTTCTTTCTCTCTACAATATCTATCACCACCGCCACAACGCTGATATGATGTAATAAACACATGGAATGATGCAATAAATTATTGGAATGAAGTATGTGAAGTCCTACTGGAATGAAGTAAAAACCTTATCCAATGAAGTAATAACGTTTCTGAATGAGGTAATAAACGCACTTGAATAAATTGCATTTTTTAATGTAAATAAAGTAAAAACTCACGTAAATGAATTCAAATGAAACATATGTTGAATCATTTCAAAACCTACTAGAAGAAAGTAAAAACATGTTGTAGTTTCAAGGTATTACGTACGGAATGAAGTAATAAATCTATACAATGAAGTAAAATGGGCTTGTAATGAAGACCGAAAAATTTACACAGCAGCACATCTCATCAAAAAAACTAGATCTAATGGCCCAGATTTGGTCTCTAGTTCGGTCTTTAAAATTGGTTTGACATTGATCACAACCATATATATATATATATATATATATATATATATATATATATATATATATATATATATATATATATATATACACACGTGGGGCACTTTTAGGTATATAGGGTTTTGATCTATGCAAAACTAGATTTAAATACAGAAACGCAAAACAATATCATACGTAGGCACTTTTAGGTCATAGTTAGTTAATTATTAGGTCATGCTGACAAAGCATGACCTAAAATGATCTTAGCATGACATTAAATACAAATATTATAATATGACCTAAAATTGCTTAATTATGACCTTCCGTGTTTTTGGTTAATTATTGACCATTAGATCATCTAATCCTAGAGCCAAGATTTGTGCTGCATTTCTGAATTTAAATGCATTTTTATTTTGATCATCTCTCGCTTTTGATCTATTTTGATCTATATGTTTTTTTTGTTAATGTGAAATACCGAAATTTGATTCTGCATATAAAACCCAAATTTACAAATTATGTTTAAGTTCAATTGACTAGTCATACTAGTAATAAATATTATATAGGTTAAAAAAAACTTATAGTTCAAACGCAATAAAATCTATTAGAAATATAGTACATTGAAATAGAATAAATTAATATAATTATAAATTGCAACTCAATTGCTAACACGTGTTTTCCTTCTAATTAATAGATTGAGGGTTCGGGTCATCGGATAAGATAAATGAGATTCAAGAGTTCAGGTCATCGGATAAGATAAATGAGATTCAAGACACTATTAGATAAATGAAGAACCATTATTATTAAGTTTTATGGAATGTGTGAGGGCTTTTTTCTCGATGATTAAATAAATTCAATTTCTAATATCCTGGTGATTTACATTCTCATTATTCAATTTACATTCTCATTATTCAATTTTTCAAAAGTTTTTTTATATGGAATTGATCAAATAAATTCAATTTCTAATATCCTGGTGATTTTACAGACAATATTTTGGGATTATATGTACGAGAGACCACCAGTTGAAATTCAATGAAAGAGACTAGATGTGACAAAAACCACAAACACTAATAATCTAGTCACAAAATTTGGTACACCACTTTCTACAAACAAAAAGGAACCTTTTTGCTCATTTAATTCATTAATTGATTTCTAAAGTACAAAGTATGTTATTCATTGTTATAATTTTAATATTGAATATGTTTTCTCTCAACACAGAAGCACGTAATAAAATCATCTAGGCATCAAGCATAAGGTATAAAAAGTTCAAGAAAATGGACCATATATATAGATAGAGGTGTGATGGAGAAATTGCCAATTTGAGGACTTTTGCTATATCTGTTATATGAATAAGTTAGTAATGTACATCCACTCGCTCAAAATCAGTGACTTTCAGCTCAAGTTGAGTATCTAGAAGCCACAACAAAACTACATGTAGCTTTCAAGAACCTTATATACGCGTCTTACTTGCTTATTGGACGAGTCTAGAGCTCTGTGGCGTCGACTGGTAGTGAAGTAGCCCTGTGGAGTGAATGTGGGAGCAAGCCACCGGAGTAGAAATTCTTGGATGTGACAAAGTGCACAGGACTACAAGAATTATACGCAGACTCGTAGCTGTGCACCTTTGTGTCACTACTGCTTCTATCGGAATCTGTAAGGGGAAATAGATTGAAATGCTTCCCCTTGTATAGTGAATAATCGATATCAGTTTCATCCGTTTCTCCTTGTGCAAGGTTTGAGAATGATCGCGATCTATCTCTCAAAGCCCCGAACTGTTTATTAGCGAGCTCCCTCTGCTTCCTTTTGTATTTGGCCTTGAACCACCTCAGCTCCTGCCTTATCTCATTCTTGTAATAGTCGTGTGGTGGTGAAACTTGCCCCTTCTCCTTAGAGGACTGATCAAATTGATTGTCGTTAGATGATGGGGAAGTCACTTCGTGGTCCTCTTCCTGTGCCCATATGTCTGTGAAGTGAACACCGTCGGACTGGCTGGATCCCACAGGAGCATTATCGGTCACACACTGCTCCGACCCTTCAACTTGGTACGTGATCTCTTCAAAGCGGCCACGGACAGATCCACATGTTTGCAGGGTCTTGCCCAAGTAGCCTGCATCACAGTTTTGGCAGCAGCTACCGTTCTTGATAGGGCTCTCGTCTATGCCAAATCCCGGTTTCCATTCAGGAACCAAGGAAGCAATCTCACCATCGATCATTTCTGCTATTTTAGTCACATCTTGGTCCGTTATGTCCAACTCAGCAACCATTTCAGTCGCAACGCTCAGTGCTGTGTCGGTTTCAATGTCAAAAGGGAAGTATATGTTTCGCACACGACCTGAAACAAACAATCAAGCCAGAAGCATTCTTAGCATCAACAGTGGAATCAAATACTATGAAAGTTCTGAAATAAACCAACCTTCTTTATCAGCTATTCTGAGTCGGAGAAATATGTTGTCGTCCTCGCTCTTTCTCCCTTTGATGGTAATGTCAAGATTTTCCAAATGATCATCGTCTTGACTCGTGAATAGGTTGATCTCAGTTGCTTCGTAGTCAGCTGAGCGAGAATCCAAGTCGTGCTCTTGGTCATAACAAATATAATTCGAGTATCCATTAGCTAAAGAACTCGTTGTGCTATGATAAGCACTCCTCAAGAGAGGTTGTCTTAAAAGATGGACTAAGTCATCATAATCTCGTTGATACTGTAACGCCTTCAAGTCATAAACACAATCATCAATTTGAAGAAACGGATCGTTGAGAAGCTCCCAAGCAGACAGCCTATCTGACACCGTCGCTAAGCATTTCTCAACAAATTTACGAACCTCGGGATCCTGAACTTTGTAAAGGGAATCCGGTTTTTTTCCCTATAAATGAAACACATGCATTAGATCAATCTACATTATCCAGATTTCAAGTATGCAACACAACAAAACTAAAGCTAAATCCTCACCGAGATCACTTTCTTATAAATTTGAGCAGGATGAGTGCATTCGCTATACGGATATTCAAATGTCACCATTTCCAAAATGCACATTCCAAACGAATAAATATCCACTAATTCATTGTATTCCTCTTCATACACCTCAGGAGCCATGAACTCGGGAGTTCCTAACAAAAATCAATGTAAGCGACCAAACAATATCTTAAGCAAGGGCAAGATTTTCAATAGCTTGGAACTCACCAACACAATGCGCCGCATGAGATTTCCTGAGAATCGCAGCGAGGCCAAGATCACCAATCTTGACCTCACCTTGGTTCCCGTTGATGAAAATGTTGTCACACTTGAGGTCTCTATGAATAATAGGAGGATCATGGCTGTGGAGATAGAGAAGCCCTTGCAAAATCTGCCTACACCAATATTTGATAGCCCTAATATTTGTCCTCTTATGTTTCAGCCTATACCTATTCCAAATTTCAATAAAAGCTCATTTAGAGTTGAAGCAAATCAATACAATCATCCCAAAAGATATAAATAAAACAACAAACAAACTATCAATACAATTATCCAAAAATATAAGAAAAAACAAACAATCTTACTGTCTGAGAGTGCCAGAAGTGAACATCTCGGTTACAAAATTGATGTTCCTATTAGCAGTATCAACCCAAGAAGTGTAGAATTTCATAATATTGGTGTGTTTGAGAGTTTTGAGAAGATGAATTTCACAATACAATCTCTCAAGATCTTCTGGACTTTGCAGAAAGTCATAAAGTTTCACCTGATTCCAGGCTACTTCAATTCCTTCATACTCATCAAAAGCCCTATAACTGCAAGAAACATATAAAATTGGGGAAAGAAACATGAATCAAGAAATCCCAAATGAAATTAGGGCATTTTGCAATGATTGAGATGAAATCCTTCAAGAATTCAACATACACTGTCTTAGAAGACCCTTTTCCAAGAATCTCATTATACTGCAATCAGAAAACAAGAAATCAAATACTCCTACAAAAATGTATGAAGAAGATTGAATGAGAATGAAAGGCAGTTCATAGTTCATACCCTCACATATCTTCCAGTTGGATCAACTTCTACAAATTCAGAATCCTCTGCATCAAGACCAACATCATCATTCATTTCTTGCACCTACAATCTGGTTTTTCCTTCTCACTCTTCTTTCAAAGGATGAGGAGAGAGAGAGGGGAGGGGGGGAGAGAAAGAAAATAGGCTAATAATTTCAAGAACCAATACCTAAAATCTACGAATTCAACTCAAGGTAAAAAACGAAACTTTGAAGGAAAAGGGAAATAAATACAAGAAGCATGATTTATGCGGGAGAAGAGGCCTAGGAGAACCCATCAATTACATAACAAAAAAACAAAAAACGCATCTCATCACGAGCTGTAAAAATACAAAAGAAAAACACACAGCACAGAGTGATTTACTCAAAGTTTCACCGCTCTATTGGACTAGAAATATAGCTTCTTCCATGTGAGGGTATGTGTATAATTTTGTTAAAGACAGGGCTGGAACAGCTAGCTAGAAATGAAGGACCAACCAAGAATACTGTTAATCATTTTTATATTTATACATGTATGTTTTTGTCAGTGGCACAAGTGGGTGTCAGAGATTAGTACAAATTTCTGGTACTGAATAAGATTTTTATAGAAAGTGGGATTTGGGGCAAAAAAAATACCTAAAGATAGAGGAAGATCGTTGGATTGCATAACTGTGGATTTGGTTCTGGCAGAAGTCTTTGCTCTCTGTTCTTGTAGGATTTGGAAATTAAAAAGGGGATCTTTGAAAAAGTGAATCAACTTTCACTAATAACAATGATAATTATGGAGGTAGGGGGTATTCAAAAAGTTTAAACATAAAAAATTTGGATAACCGGTATTTGCATAATTTGATTATCATTAAAATTGGGTAAAGGTAAATTTATGTAATTGTATATGGATAATTTTGTAATTTTCGTAATTTGCAAAAATAATAAAATCTGTTCGTTTTATGAATTTTCAGTTTACTTAATCACCCTTCATATTGATTAAGGAATAAATAATGATTAATATTTTCTTAATATAAGATACTCAGCTTCAAAAATAAATTGTAGTAAAAAAATATTCAGATAAATTTTGGATATTTAATGAAAAGGAAAAATAATACTGTAAGGAAAATTAAAAAAAAATAAAGATAATGAAAAAAATACACTAAAATTATACTGTACTAAATTTTTATCATGTAATTTAATTTCAATAAAGAAAATGTTTTGTTTTTTATTTTTTCATATGCCTCGTGATGCTTTATTTTAGAATATTTTACACAAAAGAAGGAAGCTATGGAAGAATAACACAAAAGACAAAAAATAACTAAAAATTAAACTATAAGAAGAAATAAAAATTTATGTGAAAAAACATATAGTACTATAAGTATTAATAGGCTAAATATTAAAATTTATCCTAAATTACGGTCAATTATTTTTTAAACCTTAATTATATGGACTGACAATTTACTATTCCAAACTACAACAAATTATGAAAATACACCATTGAATTAATTCGTCGGTACCAAGTGGCTAACTATGATGATTAAAAAGAAATTAGTCATGGTTTGAAAAGAAAATTACTGATAAAATTAGTACCCATACTTTTAATCTTTTCAAATTCACTGAAACCCAAGTACTGATTTTTAAGTGAATTCAGTCTTAGTCTTTTTTCTCGAAAAAATCGTGTATTAATAGGTCTACCCAAATGTTGTGATTCCATAATTGTGAACGGAAACAAAAACATTTATTAGGGAGTTTTATGATTCATTTTATATCTAATTTAAATAAAGATAAGTGATCAATTAAATAAAACACATTTCATTAAGTTGAATAAATCTAGTGAACTGGAGCGCCACCCTTAGGGTTTAATATTAAATTATTCAGTTAATTATTATTTAAGGAATTATGTTCTAATATTCACCTGTTTAACTTCTTAATCACCCTAAAAAGATTGGGAGCATATGATACGCGCATCACAAGAATTTTTTTCTTACATAAAAGACAACCAGTTAAAATAAATCTTTATTTGGATACTTATTTTTGTTAACAAGATGAAATGTGACATGATTTGGTCAATAATGAGATATGCCAGATCAGGAATTATAGCTTATTTAATGGGTTCACAAGATGAAATAAATCTTTATTTGGATACTTATTTTTGTTAACAAGATGAAATGTGACATGATTTGGTCAATAATGAGATATGCCAGATCAGGAATTATAGCTTATTTGAAATTCTTTCAAATAAAAAACTAAAATCTTTTAGTGGGTTTTCAATGCTGACCACTAATTTAAACATATCCACTTTATTCTAGTGGAGAAAAATTGGAGAAAGAGCTGTACTATTCCGTACGATACATCATCAATCTTTTCCAACTAATATTTTAAACATTTATTTTCATATTTTAAACCTTTTCTATTAAATAAAGGTGCATTGAAGAGTAGTTGAATAAATATCATACATTAATTTATTGAATGGAGATGTCTTGAGAACTAGGAAAGATATGGGTTTTAATCTATCAAAAGAAGTCCCTAAGTATAGAAATATAGACCATATATGGGTCGTTAGATATGTATATGAATGGCCACGATTTGGATTGCAAACTGAATCTTTTGGGGCATAATAAGAACGATTTATGTCATGTGAAGGATAAATTAGGAATAGAAAAATTCATGAACCGTCGTTCCGTTTCTTAAGAGCGGATTAAATGGGAGTCATTACTCCACACGCTAAGTTGGTGCTTGGGTTCTGGCGTCGTTCAATTTAACTCTATTTTACCAAAAATTCATCCCATTTTTTTTATCAAAAAACCTCAAAATCGGTTGTGACAAAAACCCTAATCTATCAAATCAACAAAGAACAAATCACAGTTGACGATTCTGAAATCAACGAAAACGATAAACCTAGCACCTTCTTCAGCAATGGTCGACACACGATCTTCTGGAACCGCGACGCATGATGGAAAAGGTTAGTAAGATTTTGTATACCGATTGTCTGAAACTTAACTCAAATCTTAACCAATTTTCACTTCAATTGGTTGGATGTAACCTAGTTTATCAAAGAATGACTGTGAAGAAGAAGGTACCGCCAAAACCCAATGCACAGAAAGGTATGTCGACTAAATTTTCTGGGTTATTATTTGGAGGATTGTAGTTTTAGTTCTTTTTGGGCACTCTGGTATTTAATTGTGTTTTTTTATCAGCAATAGGTCAAAGTTCCACTCAAAACTCGACTGAACTGAGACATGGTATCGATGACCCAAAACAAGGTTAAAATTATATGTATTTACCTTATGAACCTCTGCTTTTGAAGTACTCATGAATTGAGATGGGATATGCTTTTATAATAGGAGACATATGGGAAACATGCTATGGAAAAAACTCATATTTTTTATGCTTTGTTTGTGTTAATGTTATACACTAATTTAATGATCTTTCAGATACAACACCACATAAATATATTTGTGCAGAAGGTGAAAGAGGGAAAGGAACTACTGAAGATGTTCCCATTTCTGGAAAAGGTCCTTACATTAAACAGAAATCATAACTTGATATGATTGTGGTACTATCTCTATTACACAATTGTTGTTTTATGACGCTTATGTCTCTGTATTAACCTCGTTCTTATGCACAAATGCATTGATAGGGGATTTTGAGTATGTAAGAGCTAAATACAATCGTGTGTTGATGGTTGCAACAAATAATCATAGCGCATTATTGAATAAAGCGGCGGCATCCAAACATTATGCAAATGAGAGCAAGAAAACAAAGATCAACGTAGAAAAGATGATAGCAAACTACAGATCTTAATCAATGGTTATGTCATACCTAAAACTACTAAAACTTTTGTTCATTTCTTTATAGTTTACCACTATTTTAAGTAAACGATGTTTAGACCTTGTAATTCTCGATTTTTGAACCATGTTTTATAAATGTCAGCTGGATGTTATTGTTACTTCACTATATATATTATTTCATATGTATTTATTTTGGAGTCTCTATGTACTAGTAATCCATTGTAATTTACCAATTAGTAAAAATACAAAGTAATCAAAGCTCTTCGTCGGTCAAATTATTCCGCTGGTATTGATAAATTTAAATACAATAAAAATGACCCAAACAACACCTTTTTTTCCATCCAACAACATTAATATGACTGAAAACTGCACTTACAATGACCTAAAGTTGCCATATTGAATAATACATTAGTCGTTAGAGTAAAAATAAAATTGGTTAAGGGTACTGCAATCCTCTTGTTTCTTGTAGTCGAAATACCATATGATGATAATTACTTCATACATTGTGTCATAATAAATGAATATTTGGGTCATGTCAGAGTATGAGTAATTTGTGTCATAATAATCCAATATTCAAGTCATTATATAACACTACGGAGTACCAGAATGCGTCATACAAATCTGATCAAAATGTTCGTATCAAACAAACGGAAGTAAAATAAACGATAACCCAAACATCTTCCAGTCTTTTGGGTCATACTAAATGAATATTTGAGTCATGTCATCTTCTGGGTAAATTGGGTCATAATAATCAAATAATCGAGTCATTATATAAAACTACGGAGTACCAGAATGTGTCATACAAATCTAATCGAAATGTTCGTATCAAACTATATATATGGGATGGATCTGGCAACGACGACGATGGAACATATTGATACAAAAGTATATGATGAACGGTGGTATATGATTGAAAATGAAACGCAAATGGAACAGATTGATGCAACGACAAAATTTGGAAACTAATTGCTCAAGAATAATAAATCTCCATGGAAATAAGTATAATGGAAGATCGTCTAATGAATATGGAAGATATGAAGGAGTTGAAGTTATGGAATGTAAATTCATCACTCACGCAGATGATTTGTTAGTTAGATGCAACATTATAGGATTTTCCATAACAGACGATTACATGATATGGCATAAGTAACCTTATAGGATTAATAAAGATTAAAATAATAATATTTCAGAAATTAATATAGCCATTAGATATTCTAATCTTAAGATAATCTCGAGTAATCCTAAGGACCACATTTGGCCTCTATTTCTTTGTTTAAACGCATTCTTGTTTTGATCAAAATCCGGAAAGATATAATGTATCGTTACAACGTTTACATTTAAAACTTTTAGATTATAATAACAGTTTGTGTAATGCCTCAATGATGAAACAAAATAAATAAAGCCCATATTATCTACTACTAGCAACTAGCTAGTCATTTTATAAAAAAAATATTTAATAAATTAAAATTGTTGAACATATTATTTTTGTTTTTACATGCGCACATTTGAATCGGGTCATATCATTCACGTGTTCCTATATAATGAATCACGCATGTTATGTCGTGTTCATGTTTAGAGGTTTTTTAGCATGGTATCTTTGACTTTGGGCTTATTGGCATTTTCACATGGTGTTGTTATCATGCTGACATGATAACCAAATTATACGTACAATTTACGAGTTCTATAAATGTGTCATTTCACCATCATGTATGTTTTTCACCTATTCGTATCATTATGCTCCATATAATATGATTCAAATGTTGGTTTTCCACTCTATTTTTATGATTATTATTTCTACTTTAGAATTTATTTTGTATAAATATTTTAGATATGATAACTCATGTAATAACACTACATAAACGATTAAATTATTTAACAATTCCACCAATAAGTGGTTGAGCTACATCTTATATTCATGTTAATCTTCTGAAAGGAACACCAAGTTAGAATTGTAAGCACGCCTTCATATTTGTGGGAAGGCAAAAAGATAAATTTCGATGATCGCAATAGTGTACCAAATTTGCTAGAGAGCTTGCAATAGAAAAGCCGTGTTCAATAATTTATATATTTTTCTTGCATAATTTACATCGATCATCCCCAATTTTAATCACGCAAATCTAAAGTGTCTCCACCTGAAGTTATCCAAAAAAAAAAGTGGATTCGAGCCCTAACAAAACTTCTCATCTCAAAGTCATTTCTATACTTTTGATTTTTGAATACTTTTATGTGCTCCGAATTCAAATAAAAACGCAAGTGAAATAGCAATAATATCCAATTTTCTTTTAGAATATCCGAAAAATAGTTCGTTAGCATTAATATATAGCCACAAAAATTGCAGCAGACATGATTTGTTTGCAATAATCACATGTTATTGTAATATGGTTGGGACGGTACTAGACATAGATGTTTTCTCTTGGCCCTAATTGTCACATTATTTCACAAACTCTTTTGGCATGACTTGTTTTAGGTGTACCAAACTACTTTCAATTTCTTGTAAGAAATCCATGTATGGGAAACAAACTAATCATGTTCTTTGCACATATTATTGTCTTGAGGAGTGAAATGTATACTAGTAATGAAATTAAGACATTTAACCAATATATAATATTCAATCCTTTTTTCATATTTAATAAAAAAAATATCACATGAACAAACCATCAAATAAATGTTAAAGACATTTAACTGATATTCCACCCATCCTAAACTTTTGTGCTGCCATACCTGCATTTTTATTTTGTCAAAACAACCCAACCAAATCAATCCAAACAAGAGTGAGAGGATATGATAAATAAAATATACGTGTCAAAATCGACACTTTAATTCAATAATGTCCCATCAGTCCCTCGTAGGCTCAAACAGTCAAACTCTTGAAAATGATTAATATAGTCTCCCAATTAGATGGAAAAATACCAATACATATGTGTTATATAAAAATATACTTTTTTTCAATAAATAAACGTGTTGATCATATGAAGGTGTCAAGGAGTCCGGGTTGACCGATCCAACCATCGGCTTATTATAGTCTTAAAAGTTTTATTAAATTCGGTATTTTGGAGCGTGGCAGCTCCACTCAGCCACCCTAATTTTTCAGGATAGGAGTATACTTTCGGTCTCCGTTACCATAATATGTCCTTTGTCAATGATAATTGTTACCTTTCAATCGGAGATGATGAATCGAGAATGACGAACAAGATGAAAATCTATTATTGAATTTCTTGAAGGAGAATGTTTTACACAATTTGGATCAGAATTTGATTCTACTCTAACCCTTCCTTTTTCCCTTTTAATCTACCGCTAATCAACTAATAAACCTAACGGTAACTAATATCAAATCCTACGGCTAGGATTTAATTATCTCGATTCGAAGCATCCAACGGCTACTGAGCTTCCTCCAGCTGAAAGCTAAGTTGCTCTGATGCTTTCTTCTTCCCTCTTGATTCGATCAGTAGTTGCAATTGCAACTAAGCAATTAACACTCACAAATCTCCACCTTCATTGCTTAGATGTGAATTGCTGACTGCACAAATCAACTAGCCTTAGACAAAGTTAAATTTTTTCTCTCGGCAGAAGCTTTGTCAGCATATCTGCGGGGTTAACAGCGGTGTCAACTTTGAACAATTTCACCTTCCCATTTTCTACCTCTTCCCTCACGAAGTGTAGTCGCACGTCGATGTGCTTACTACGATCATGGAATACTTGGTGCCTTGCTAGACTCAAAGCACTATTATTGTCACAGCCTATGGCTATGGCTCCCTGCTCCACCCCAAAGTCAGCAGCTATCCCCTTAAGCCAAAAGCTTTCCTTGACTGCTGAGGTTAGAGCAATGTACTCGGCCTCCGTTGTGGACAAAGCTACCACCTTTTGCAACTCCGACTTCCAACTCACAGCTGTCCCATACATAGTAAAAATATACCCAGATTGGGATTTTCTGGTGTCAATGCTCCTTGCAAAATCACCATTGCAAAAACCCATCAGAGCATCACACTCACTATCAACACCAGCTTTGAACAAGATTACAATATTTCCAGCTCCTCTCAGATATCTAAGTATCCATCTCAGAGCCAGCCAATGCTCTCTGCCATGATTGCTCATGAATCTGCTTGTGATGCTAATTGCATGAGCCACATCTGGTCTTGTCCCAATCATGACATACATTATGCTTCCTACAATATTAGCATAAGGGATAGCCTCCATTTCCAGCCTTTCCTTCTCATCCTTTGGAGCTTGCTCTATGACAATCTGAAATGTTGAGCCATTGGAGTTCTAGTTGGTTTAGAGTCTTCCATCCTGAATTTCTTAATGATCCTGGAGATGTAATCAGTCTGACTCAACCAAATTTCTCTCTCTTTTCTGTTCCTTACAATATTCATGCCCAGGATCCTCTTGGCTCCACCTAAATCTTTCATGTCAAACACTGAGCTCAAGTTATCTTTTACTGCCTGAACTTCCTGCTTTGATGCTCCTGCCACTAGCATATCATCCACGTACAACAGCAAATAAGCAACTACAATTCCCTTCCTCTTTTTGATGTACACACACTCATCATATTTAGATCTCACAAATCATTTCTTAGCACATGATCATCAAATTTTCTGTGCCACTGTCTGTTGGCCTGTTTGATCCCATATAAGCTCTTCTTGAGCAAACAAACCTTATTCTCCATTCCCTGCTGCACAAAACCCTTTGGTTGAGACATATATATTGTCTCTTCCAGATCCCCATGCAAGAATGCGGTTTTCACATCCAATTGCTCAAGTTCCCAGTCCATCTTTGCAATAACAGCCAGCAATATCCTAATAGATGTATGCTTGACCACGGGTGAGAATACCTCATTGTAGTCAACCCCATGTTCCTGTGTGAAACCCCGAGCCACCAATCTTGCTTTAAATCTGATTTTCTCATTATCAGCAGACTCTATCTTTTTCTTAATCAGCCACTTACAAGTCACCAGCTTCCTGGTACCATTCTTGATGAGAGAATCAATCTCATCTATCATTGCCTTCAGCCATTTATCTCTTTCTCTGCAATTCATAGCTTCCTTGTATGAACCAGGCTCTGAGAACTCTATCTCTTCTGTCACACAGAGTGCAAAATAAAGCACTTCAAAGTGTACATATCTTGTTGGTGGCTTTACATCCTTCATCCTGACTCTATCCCGGGCTAAATGATAATTCTTCAGGCCAGGCTGCCCAGCTTCTTCCTCTGATTGTTCTTCATCAGAGACATCAATTTTTTAGCAGAACCTGGTCCCCGATCCTCCATATCAAGATCAGAATTTGGCTGTAGGTCAATCATGGTCTTTTCTGCCCTTTTGTAAGGCATCTCAGACTCTATAAAAGTGACATCTCTGCTTATAATCACCTTGTGATTCTCGGGCTCCACACACTAGAGTCTATACCCCTTCATACCTTGCTGGTATCCTAACATCACACACTTGACTGCCCTTGCATCCAGCTCAGTCAGTTTCAAATATACATATGTCTTGCACCCAAAAACCTTGAGATGAAAATAATCTCCATAACTTCCATACCATCTAAGGTCTGGAGTATCTCCATCAATCCTAGATGAGGGGCATTTGTTTATCAATTTCACAGCAGTGGCCATAGCCTCTACCCAGAATCTCTTCTCCATCCAAAAGAAGCCAACATACACCTCACTCTCTCCATTATAGTTCTATTTGCTCTCTCTGCAACCCCATTTTGTTGGGGGACTGGGAGGAACGGTCTTGTGTCTCTTAATGCCTTTAGCCTGACAAAATGATTCAAACTCTTTTGATAAAAACTTCAACCCGTTGTCAGTTCTAAGGCACTTCACCACACAACATTTTTCTTTCTCAACCACAGCACACCATTCTTTAAATTTTGAGCATGCTTCAGATTTCTCTTTGAGAATATAAACCCAAAACTTCCTAGATTTTGAGCATGCTTCAGATTTCTTTTTAAGAATATGATTGTCATATAATACTTTCCACCACCAACAGATAAAATTGGAGAGGGCCCCCACAAGTCACTATGCACATAGTCAAGAGGGGCTTTTGAAGTGTGTTTACCTTTCTGATATGACAATTTCTTTGCTTTGCCCAGAATGCAGTCTTCACATGGCTGACCTGCCCTCTCTACAGTCCCATGAATGACTTCATTTTTCAGTAGCTCCTTGATACTTCCATCAGCTGGATGCCCCAACCTCATGTGCCATATCTCCATGGTTTCAGATTTCACCACATTGGCTTGGTCACAAGCTTTCAAAGCCCACCCACAAAGGTAGTATAGAATGTCATTTCTTGTTCATTTCAACATCAGAACACCATCTTTCTTCACCTCCAAGGCCCCAGCAAAAGAATAGAAAGAGTATCCCTTTTTCTCCAATAAACCGAGTGAGATTAAATTCCTCTTTACCTCAGGGATATACCTGACCTCGCTCAGAACCACAGCAGAACCATCATCAAGTTTGAGCTTAACCTTGCCAATGCCTTTAATATGTTAGACCTGGTTATTTCCTAACACCACAGTCCCTATAGCTTCTGAAATTTCCTCAAACATTTCAAGTCTAGGGCACATATGAAAGCTGTACCCCGAATCAAGTATCCAAGAACCACCACATACATCTTCCATAACATTTAGAGCATGTGTGATTTCCTTTTCCTCCACACAATATGAGTTTGACTTAGAATTACCAGCATCTTGAGCCTGCTTTCTCTTCCACACGAAGCAGTCCTTTTTCAGATGACTCGGCTTCTTGCACCAATGGCAAGACCGTGTCTCCTTCTGATCATTATTGACGGTCCTAAATCCATCTTCTTTCTTAAAGTTCTTCTTTCCTTTAAACTTCTTGATGTTTAGGCTCTCTGCCTATGACCCTTGGTTCCTCGCCACACCCTTATGCAATTCTTTTGCCATAAGGGCCGAATGCACCTCAGAGAATGTAATCTCTTTATCATGACCATACAAGATCGCATCTATGAGCTGATCGTATGTATCTGGTAATGCATTGAGAGCCAAGATAGCCTTATCCTCATCACTGATCTTGACATCACATGCCACCAAATCATCTATCGCCTTGTTGAAATCCTCCAACTGCTCAAGAATCGATCTATCACCAGAAAAACTATAGGAATACACCTTTTTTTCATATATAATCGATTCGCCAGAGATTTACTGCAATATATCTCATCTAGCCTCTCAAGAATGTCCGCCGCGGTCTTCTGCTCCTGAATCTCACGCAAAACCTTATCACTAAGGTTTAAAATCACCGCACCACAAGCCTTGAGCTGCATCTCCGCCAGCTTCGTCTGTGCCTTTTCATCAAGAGCAGGTGTTTTCCCTTTATCTGCGAAATCGGGCTTCTCCAAGACCGCTGCGCATCCTTTCTCGATCAAGATCGCTTTAATCTTCATCTTCCATAGACCGTAGTCATTTTTGCCGTTGAATTTTTCTGACTCCAAGCGCATTGCCATTTTCGATCGTAGCCTCCTTCGTTCCCACCGGACGGCGCCAATTGTTAACTTTCAATCGGAGATGATGAATCGAGAATGACGAACAAGATGAAAATCTATTATTGAATTTCTTGAAGGAGAATGTTTTAGACAATTTGGATCAGAATCTGATTCTACTCTAACTCTTCCTTTTCCCTTTTTATCTACCGCTAATCAACTAATAAACCTAACGGTAACTAATATCAAATCCTATGGCTAGGATTTAATTATCTCGATATGCAGCATCCAACGGCTACTGAGCTTCCTCCAGCTGAAAGCTAAGTTGCTCTGATGTTTTCTTCTTCCCTCTTGATTCGATCAGTAGTTGCGATTGCAGCTAAGCAATTAACACTCACAATAATCCCACGCCCTGTTAGTTTTTTATACTTGCGATGACCTTCTTAATAGTTTCTTATCCCATAACTTTCATTTGTTGGATCGTTAATTATACTCCCTTGCCATATGTGTCCATGCATACTCATATAGTAACTATTTATATATTGACTTTGTTATGATTAAAATTCCGGAATGATAGGAAATCGCGTCGAACGTCGCGGAAGCTTTGCCCGTCGATCAATCCGGCGTCGAATTCTAGTGTTCGTGCTTTGTGCACGAAGAAAGGAACGATAAATTGCAAAAAAAAGTGTTTTATTTCTTGAAGAAAAGAATGAAATAGATGCCCTATTTATAACTAATTGCCTAAGCTATTTACGGTAATTAAAAGATTCTAACTTAATCCAAAAAGGATTCTAACTAATCAAAAAAGATTCTAACTAATTTAAGGATCCTAACCGACGAAGGACTCCTCCTTAACGAGGGACAAATTCGCCATACCGCGCGGGTCTCCTCGTTATCCTCCGTTGCGATCGGTCTCGACGCGACGGTGCCGCTTGTCTCTGCTCCGTCGCCACGTTTGTGTCGACGTCAAGTTCTGCTTCGTGTGACGCCTCGCGCTCCTTTAGTCTCGCCGACGGGGGACCCGTAACAGACTTACATGCGTGTATAAAAATATAATAACACCCCCAGTAATTAAATACACGTCACTACATCACTAGATTCAACAATTTTGACAATGTGTTCGGGAATTTTGGGTTTTCATATTTGCACTACTTCTACACTTTATTTATATTTCAGCATTCAGTTTTGGAAGAATAGCCACTTCTTTTGACTTTTTGAAACGATAGGATTAAAATTAACTTGTTCGTACAAGTAGTGAGTTGGATGATGACAATTTCCAGCTTGGGCCATATATATAGTTCAATTGAAAATTAAAGTGAAACAGTGTTATAATGCATTATTTATTCGAGAATAAGTATCAAAGGTATGATGCCGGTAATCATTGAAACATTACTACTAATATACATGTGTGTGTGTGTGTCAGTGTGTGTGATCCAATTTCATTTGTTTGGGTTTTGGATATTTACATCGTAATTACGAGTCAAAAAAATTCAATCATGGCACTAATAATGTATTTGATGGGTAATGCTATGCCGCCATAATGTATGGCCAACCACACAATGACATTTTTGTAAAGAGGGAACATCATTTTAGGTACACGAACTTTGCCAAAGTATCATTTTAGGTCCGTGAACTTTGAAAATATCATTTTAGGTACACGAACTTTGAATTAGTATCATTTGAGGTCCTTTTTACTATTTCCATGTTTTTTTGGACGAAAATACCCTCAATACAATTCATTTATTCCTAATACAATTCATTTCCTAATACAATTCATTTATACTCATTTTTCCTACTAAATGTTATTTTTTTGGCACCATTATTTTTTCTTTTCGCTCTTCTCACAATATATTTATAAATGTTATTCATTCATGAAGTATACTCAGTTATTTAATTGATCTCTATGTGTCAAATTTATATATTACAGTAAAAATTAATTAAGAACATCAATCATGCAATTAATATACAAAATGTTTTACAGAAAGGTATGCATAATTACGTTATGTGAGGTAGTAATTATGAAAATATAAGTACAATATTATACAGCAGTTTATTGCGTGGGAATTACAGAAAAAGGAGTTTGTGACAAGTATGGAGTTTATGGATTAATATTACAGCAATTTATTGCGTGGAATTGCAGCAATTTATTTATATAAGCAGAAGATTCGAACACCGAAATATGTAGAAATTACACCATGAATTGACATATAGATTAATTTTGGTATTATCGAATTGTGATGAAGAAAATATACGGATTGTGAGGAAAAATGAGTATAAATGAATTGTATTAGGAATAAATGAATTGTATTAGGAATAAATTAATTGTATTGAGGGTATTTTCGTCCAAAAAAATTGGAAATAGTAAAAAGAACCTCAAATGATACTAACTCAAAGTTCGTGTACCTAAAATGATATTTTCAAAGTTCACGGACCTAAAATGATACTTTGGCAAAGTTCGTGTACCTAAAATGATGTTCCCTCTTTTGTAAATAATTATAAAAGTCAATACAATAAATTAATAGTACTCCCTCCGTCCCGCTTTAGCAGTCCCGGTTGAGTCGGGCACATGTTTTAAGTGGTATTTAAGTGTGTAATAAATAAATGATATAGTGGAGGTTGGGTCCCACTTTTAAACAACTTTTTTACTTTTAAGTGTGTAATAATTAGTGCTAAGATAATTTTACTTAATTACCCTTTTCTCAATTTTAAAATTAATTATTTTTTAAGTACATCCAAGATGGGATATATACAAAGGATAGCAATTACTACACTAACATATTAATAATGTTAAAAAATCAAAACATCATACATAAAATATAAATAATAATAGTAAAATAATGGAGTAGATCATAAGTTTTGGAAAATCAATTAAACATTCTATTTTTCATCTTTTACGCGTATTTTTTTTCTCTTTAGTGTCATTTATTTTTATTTTTATGTTTTTCTTAGATTTTACATTGTGGTGTTATTTAATACTTGAAAAAATTTGATCTCAAATTATTAAATAAATCTAAGACCAATAAAAATTCTTCGTTAAATTGAAGATCAATTCAAATCTCTAATTTAATCTAATACTAGATGACACCCAATTAAATCGAAAATCTACTCAGGATCTAAATTACTTAAATGAATGAAAATTAATTTGAATATCAAATTATACGATTGAAATAAGCAATCTTTAGTTGCATTAAAGATCAATTAGAAATAAATAATTGAAGTTTAATTATAAGTAGATTAAGCATATTATAAAATTATAAAATATCATACTATAGTTATATAATATAACAAACTGTTAACATGATTATATTTATTGATAATACAATTATCATTGATAATTAATCTATAGTAGTATCACAAATGTTGGATCATACTATACATGTAAAAATTGACAATGTATATTGTGTATACATAAAAAATCTAAATGTTCAATTATAATGTCGTAATACTATACTATTAACTTATACACTTGGATGGATGAATATAAAGTACTTACTTTATAAACTAAGGTAGAGGGTAGAGTTGTCTTAAGAGTTTTGATACTTTTAAGGTGAGTTAATTATTAAGTGAACTCATTTAATTTTCAGCTAAAAGACAAATTATGGCAGGCCATAATATGGCCATTTAGCACCACTCTATTTTGATATACTACAATAACTTCTCATTAGTATCTTACTGCGTGCACTAATTTTACTGCAATTTATATATATTTAAATAAATGATATAAATATTTATAACAAATATGCATCTACCAAGTCAATTGTACTTTTTTCCAAGAAATACTTTTCATACAGAAAGTAATATTTTTTTTTTGTTGGTAATCTTGGACTTATTGTCTATAACCTATACGGATTTGAGTTAAGTATGGAAAATAATCTAAAAAACATTTTCTTGATTTAAAAAAATATATACAGTCATACAAATACAACGGTAGTTCCATACATAGCGCCTATATTTAAAAATTACTAGTAAATATACTAATTAATCCCTATTATTTCAATATAAAATTATAAACGTTTGACAAATCAAAGTTTCTTTTATACCTTGTCCCTGTTGACAAGTCAAAGTTTATTATTTTTTCTCTACATGAGTTTTCTACATTCGATCAATACTTTTTTTTTTTATGTTGAACTAATGTTTACTCTTCGCGAATCCAAAAATCATCTAAAGTTAATAAGGAGTTAAATTTTACTACTATTTTGTTCTGTTAATATTAGTATTCATCGAAAAAATTGTACACATATGTTTGTCTTGCATCAATTTCTTTGTTATGTTTTTATATGAAATAAGTATATATATTTATCATGTCTTTAATACAACAATAATATTTTCGAGATGTATATTGTATGTTAGTGATTGTAAAATTGGAGTACAAAATATAAAATAAAATTGCAAAAAGAAAAAAAAAGGCCACGAACCATTATTTGTGTGCGCGCCACAAAATTAACGGGAAAAAAGCGATCATAAATCAGAAATGGAAAACAACCGGCAGAGCAGCGGCGATCGTCCGACGGTGATGGTGACGAACGACGACGGAATCGACGCGCCTGGCCTCCAAGCTCTTGTTCGTGCTCTGGTTTCCTCCGATCAATTCCAAGTCTACGTCAGCGCACCAGAAAGGTACGTCTATGAGAATATCTCTAATCATACAAACAGCCAATATTTGGTGCTTTTTTTTTGTTGTTGTGAATTTTCAATTTACAAGTTCAAGAGCTTTATGTTAGGATCGTCGACTGCAACATTAGTTTGATATTGTCCGCTTTGGGTCAAGCCCGCACGGATTTGTTTTTGGGTCACTCCCAAAAGGCCTCAAACTAATTGGGGTTGGACAGGAATTATATACACCTTCCAACTTCCCTCCCTCACCCGATGTGGGATGGGTTTGTAACCCAACAAACCTCCCCTCAAACCGAGACCTACAAACCCATCCCACATCGGGAACGCAGTTGACACGAACATGGGTTGTTCCAGCCCTGGCCCCTGGGTCATCCTGGGCCTGACTCTAACTTTGAGTCCTTCAGGGCCCGACCCTAACCGAGGCTCATCCAGGCACGACCCATAGCCACCTGGGCTCTGATACCACTTGTTAGAACCGAGGCTCATCCAGACACGACCCATAGTCACCTGGGCTCTGATACCACTTGTTAGGATAGTCGACTGCAACATTAGTTTGATATTGTCCGCTTTGGGTCAAGCCCGCACGGATTTGTTTTTGGGTCACTCCCAAAAGGCCTCAAACTAATTGGGGTTGAACAGGAATTATATACACCTTCCAACTTCCCTCCCTCACCCGATGTGGGATGGGTTTGTAACCCAACACTTTATTTATGCTAAGATCGCTTCGTTCGAAATCCAAAAAAAAATATGAGCTGTTTGAGCATAGATTGACAGATAATTTTCAACAGATCTGTAGGATGAATTTGTTAACTGCAAGTGTTGTAATCGTATTGATTCTACGGTTTTGAGTGAAATAGTTATTTTACTCTTGATTTGAAGAAAATGAAACTTTAACAGGGAACCATCTTCTGTTAGTCATAGTTCGACAGTGCTAACTGTTATGCATGCTAAGCCTGTGGAAATCCCATGACTGTGAGCTGATTGTGATAGATATTCAACATGTTGAGCGTGTAAGCATTCCATAGATTGCATTTGTTGACTTTATATTTGAATAAATGCAGTATTTATTCAGGGACTGTAGCAGGTGCTCGGGAAGCATTTCTGCACAACATACCTGCTGTTTCTTTATCATATGACTGGTATTTATTGTATATCGAATAATATTAAGGTATGGTCCTGGAGGGAGGCGCAGTGCTGATGATTATGAACTGGAAGCAGAGGCTTGCTTGCCTATAATCAGCGGTATATTGGCTAAAATCAGATTGAATACTTATCCTAGAAACAGTTTTCTCAATATAAATGTTCCAGCAGATGTTGTGAATCATAAGGTCATCTTTTATCTTCTTTGGCAATTTCCTCAATATTTCCTTTGACAGGTTTCTTTTGTAATTTTTTAGTTATCTTTGTTCATATTAAAACGTTTTCTTTGTTGAGCAGGGGTATCGACTAACCAAGCCAGGGAACAGTATGAATAAACTTGGGTGGAAGCAAGTCGCTTCTCAAGCTCAAGGAGAAGAAATGATATCAGCAATGGTTTCAGATCCGCGTCCATCATCAATCCTTGAATCAGAGGCAGTGGATGATACCAAAAACAAAAATCTTATGTTCATAAGAAAAGTAAGATAAATCTTGAATTAGAATTTTAGCCTGAGACATGAAGTTCTTCCTTGCTTCTCTTAACAGTAATTCCTTGTTTCTCCTTCAGCTCTAGGAGTTTCAGGTCGAAGATGGTGGCACAGATTATTCTTCTCTTCTAGAAAGGATACGTAAGTCTGATTCATTTGTGCGAGAAACAAGTCTTAGTCTGTCAGCCGCTTACTATTGATTTGTGGTGTTGGTATTGCAGACAAGTGTGAGTCCTCCTCTAGCTGCTATGTCTCCTGCTGAGGAAGATATCCACTCATACGTTGCAGTGTGGCTGCCACTTCTGAATCAATGCTTTTCTTCCTCTACCATTTGAACACGCAAGAAGCTGCAATTTTACTCTAATAAATCTGTCTTCAAAGTTCGAAAATCAAAGCATGTATTTTTATCAATAATAAATCACTATATTGTCACCGACCTACAAATCACAGCATGTATTCATCCTTTAGCACTCTATTGAAACTAAGAAACTACATCCAGTGAGATTTTACTACTTCCGGGTAACTTTACAAGTCCTTTTTCCATCATTTTTTCCCTCACAAATTTAACACCATCCCAGTTGCCCGATGCTGCATGCATACTGGAAAGCAGCACATAAGGAGAAGAATCGTGTGGTTCCAACTCGAAAAGCTTTTCAGCAGCACACTTCCCCCTCGCATCATCCCCCTGCAATCTGCACGCATTAAGATAAGTAGCCCATATCATAGAGTCGGGCACAGATCCTAGGTTGTCGATGAACTTCTCTGCCTCCTCAAGAAAACCCCAACGCCCGAAAAGATCAACCATGCACGCCCAGTGATCTCTACGAGGTTTAACCCCATAAATGCTTACCATGCTCCCATAAATTTCTCGACCTTCAGGTACCATTCCTGCATGACTACATGCGGTTAGAACGCCAAGGAAAGTGACTGCATCTGGTTCTATATTAGCCCGCTTCATCTCGTCGAAGATGTTCAGAGCATCTTCTGCATAACCGTTTTTCCCATATCCAACAATCATAGAGTTCCACAAAATCACATCTTTCTTGCTAATCATCTCCCTGAAGACTTGGGCCGAACATTTAATATCTCCACATTTAGCATACATATCCACGAGAGCGCTTCCAGTCAACTCATCTTTATCATAACCTATATGAAAGATGACAGAGTGGATTTTCTTACCATCCTCTAAAGAAGTTAAACCTGAGCATGCTCTCAAGACGCTACAAAATGTCGCTTGGTCTGGCATGGCATTATGACATCGCATTTCATGGTACCAACTCAATGCCTTGTCATAATGACCATTTTGCGCGCTTCCTGATATCAAGACTGTCCACAATACTGTGCTTCTCGGATGAGGAAGCTCAGAGAAGAAGCTAATTGCTTCAGTATTTCTTTGATTATTGATGTACATTCCCAAGAGCGACACAGCTAAAAATTCGTCATTAAATGGAAGGCCGACTTTTAGGATAAAACAGTGGATTTGAATCCCAAGATATAAATCATTGCTATCGGAACATGCTTCCAGAAGGGTAGCAAACGTGACTTCGGAAGGTTGCAGTCCCTCAAGGAGCATATACTTAAAAGTATTTGCTGCCTCGGCTAAGCTAAATAGAGCATGGCCAGAAATCAAAGCATTAACACAAACCACACTTTTCTGGGGCATGGAAGAGAATACTTCCGATGCAGTTTCAACTACTCTGCACTTGCAATACATGTCAATCAGTGAGCTTCCAGCATACATGGCTTTTTCTAGACCATACTTGTGCATAAAACAATGTATCTGCATACCCTTGCAAAGATCTTTAAGATTTCCCACAGCACTAAGTATGCTAGCTAAGGACACCTCATCAGGTGCAATCCCCTCCGACATCATCTGCCGAAACATCTGAAAGGCTTCTTCTTCCTCTTCATCCTGCACATAGCCCACAATGATTGCATTCCAAGAAACATTATCTCGATTCTTGATTTTCTCAAATAGTGTCCTCGCATTTAGTAGAGCTCCACATTTGGCATACATATCCACTAATGCATTTTGCACATATACGTTTCTTCCAAATTCATTCTTAATTATATATGAATGTAACTCGCGGCCCATATTGATATTCCCCAAACACACACAAGCACTCAGAAGACTAGTATAAGTATATTCATCAGGTCGAAATCCAGAAATCATCATACTTGCAAATAACTCGAATACTTCATGAGCAAGACCATTCTGAGCATAGCCCCCAATTAATGCATTCCACAACACCTCATTTTTCTCTTCTGAATCAGTAAAGACTGCCATCGCCGCCTCCATCTTCTGACATTTGGCATACATATTAACCAAGGAGCTCCCTGCATATACATTAGAGCTAAGGCCACGCTTCAGTGCCCAAGAATGGACCTGCAAGCCATATGTAAGGTTAGCCACAGTGGCAATTGCTCTCAACACGCTACCTAGCGTTGAACGTGTTGGCTCAACAACAGCAATATTGACCATATTCCTGAACAGTTTGATAGCCTCTCCTTCATTACCCCCTTTCACATGACCCGAAATCATAACATTCCATGCAACGACATTTGGGTTACGCATTTGGGAAAACAGGCGGCAAGCATCCTCAAGCCTTCCTTGCCCCACAAATGTGCCTAAGACAGTCACAAGCACTATATCATCGGGCACATGACCTGCTTCCTGCATCCGCTCGAAGACTTTCAATGCCTCACTAAGCAAGCCAGCTTGAGCCAGCCCCGAGATCATTGACGTCCAAGCAACTTTATCCGGGTACATTGCAACATCAAATATCCTCTTGGCAAATGCCAAATAACCACATTTTGCATACATATCAATCAACGCACCCTCGCAGTATGGGTCGGTTTCAAACCCTAGCTTGATAGAAGCACAATGTGCTTGCTTCCCAGGATATACATCCATCAACTTAGCACAAGCTGACAAGACAATCGCAAAACTGAACTGATTCCCTGCCACCCCACAACTCCACATCGAGACAAAGTCCTCCAACACGTCCACAAACAACCCTTTACGCGATTTCATACTCATAATTGAATTCCAAGCCAATTCATCCCTTTTCTCGAGGTGCAAAAAAACCTTTCTTGTGTAATCCATGTGGCCGCATTTGGCATACAAATCCAAGATAGAGTTCCCCAATTCCCTCTCTGACGATATGCCGAATTTCAAGCTCTGGGCGTGAATCGATTTCGCCGCCTTCAATGAAAAACTTAGTCTTTCGGGAATTCTGTCGAACAGTTTGCGGGTTTGGATCTTCTTGCATTCCCCCAAGCATATCTCTAATAGATAGTCGTAAAAGGTGAGTTCTTGAGACGGAGATTGACGAAATCTTGTATCGTGTACGGGATGTTGAGTTGAGAATCCGAATTGGAGATGCGAAGATGAAGAATTTGGGTTCAGTCGCTGCGGCCTAATCTTGTTATATCTAGCTAGCATTTCATCGGCTAACTGTATAACTTAAAAATGAGAAAAGACTAAATCATTTAATCAAATATTTTTCCATATATATTTGTACCATTCAGCCGAATCAGCAATGGACCATCTTCTCCATTCGCGAGCAGATTTGATGCAATGGCTTTGGGTGTAAAGGCGCCAACTCCACTCTGTATCTATTTGCCGCCACTCGAGTTCAGATTTGGTGTTGAAATTGATTTCGAATTTTGGGCTGGGCTTATTAGAAACGGGCCGTGTTGGAATAGTAATTCAATACAAAAAAATAAGAGTGATTCGAAAATTGATTAATTTTATCGAATGAATCCACTTCTCAATCCTAAAATATGTTATGGGTATGAATGAATATATATTTGATTGCGACACTTAGTTTATGGCATTTAGTTGTAGCCAATCAATAGATTTGACATTTGTCCATGTTTCTTCATGGTAGGGACAATCCATTTAATTTATTATTGGATTTGAACCGACAAATTAATATTGAAAATCACTAGCACTACACCTAGGGATTTCAATCGGGCCGGCCAACCGGGTTTCGGGTTAACCTTATTCGGGTTGCGGGTCAGACGGGTGCAGGCTAATCGGGTTGAGATTTTTCGGGTTATAAAAGTTCAGTCCTAAACACTCGGGTTTCAGGCTGGCCCAGCGGGTTAATCGGGTTGCTACCGATAAAATTAACATGCGATCAATCCAATAAATAATGACGAAAATTAGTTATATTTATAAAACCTAAATATTTAATTATGATAAATTTGAGATATATACTTAAACTCAAACACAAACATGATCAAATACTAATATTTGAGATTTGTGTAAAATAAAACATAAATTTAAATATTTTAAAGCAAGTTTAAAACATGTTTTACAAATTTAAATATTTATTAATGAATTAGAAGTTTCTAATCTATTTATTTATTATTATATTAATAAAAATTTAATATATAATTTATATATTTAATATAAAATTGAATGTTACTTTTTTAGTTATCTATATTATAAAAATAATCAATGAAATTGTCCAATTACGAGTCAAACAAATAGAACAATAGAAATTTTATCGGGTTTTCGGGCCAGCCCATCTGGTTTTCAGGTCTGACCCTAACGGGTTGCGGGTTAATCGGGTCGGGCTAATCGGGTTGTAATTTTATCGGGTTAGAACTTTTCAATCCTAACCCCTATAAATTTGGCGGATTATTCGGATCATCTCATGAGTTGCGGGCTACATTGACATCCTAACTACACCCATTGACTTATATACGCAAACATATGTGACACCACCACGAGACAGATTAAGGATTAATTTTGAATTCAACACATATCTAATTATATAATTACAATATATTATTGAAATATAGATCTAAATCTGAAATTAAATGTTGACACCACCTTGAGGACGTGTTTTTTTTGTTTTTTGAGGTTGAAAGAAACCATACGTCATGATATACTATTACATACGAGAATCTGACAAGCTTATTCAATATTAATTACTAATTTTTTTTTTCAATATTTGAGTTTTTGTTAATGGATAAAAATTCAAAGTATCATTTTAAATTGTTGGCCTCGATAGTATTAGTACTAATTTTTTTACCCAATCTTGAAAAGGTGTCCCTTGACCATGGCGAATGTGATGAAAACAACATCCTAATGACTGAATTTGATGAAGAACAAGGTGTCATATTTTTAATATGCAACCCTAACCTCTAATAAAAATGAATATGTAATTAAATCATAATATGATATATTTTTGAAGTTTGGAACGACGTCGTATTTTATGTCGGACAATGAATCTATGTAGGCAATTGCGGTATCCATGTCATTTAGAAATTGGAGATTAAAAATTCGCGGCACAATTAAAACAAATTAACCCAATCTAAGTATTCATACCAAATTTCGGATTTAGCTTACAAATTTTGAACTACTATTTGAATACCATATAAATTAAAGAGATACTCAGAGCTTGATTATTTTTATAATGTAATCTACGCAAAACACACGTTAAGCCAGCATAATTAAATATGGAACCGACATTTGTTATCATTTAAATATCATAAAGCTAGCTCGAAATACATAGACCATCCACTACGGGTCTCGCCGGCGTCTCGCGTCTCGTCCCGGCGAGATGGGACGCCGGCGCGACGCGTTGCAGCCTCCATCTCGTCCCGTCTCGTCCCGGCGAGCCACGAGACGGGCTGTCTCGCCACGCGCCGAGGCGACGTGGAGCAACCCGGCGTCGTGCGTGACGCCCACTCGCCGGCCCACGAGTGGGCGTCGTCACGTGCTGACGCAATAAATATTTTTTAAAAAAAAATTCGAATTTAAATAAAATAATAATAATTTGTAACGGTAATAATACCGTTTTTTTATTTTTTTTATAATTTTTTTGATTTTTTATTAATTTTTTTACTCTATAAATACTCCTAAACTCATCCTCATTTCACACACAACTACACATCTATTCTTCCTATCATCTAAATTTTCTCTCAAATTTTCTCTCAAATTTTCATAAACCAACTCAAGATGTCCGGCAACGGCGACGGCAACTACGGCGGTTCCGGCTCCGGCGGGTGGGATCTCAACGCGTTCGGCGATTGGGAGACCATGATCAACACATTGGGCGGTTCCGGTTCGTCAACCCCTGGGACTCAGGTTCGGCGACGCCGGGGGGGTATCAACCACCCAATTTTGACCTTGATGGCGGCGAGCCCGAGGCGAATCAAGTCAGCCGGCCTCGGGATCGCGGGGAGGCTCGGACACACTTATGGTGGCGTACATGACCGCCACAATGGCGGACACTTCCCACTTCTCGTACGCCCAATTCACGGCCTGGTGGAACGGAATTGTTGCTATGGCAGCACAACTTGACCTTCCGACACCCCCTAAACCTCGACCGCCTCCAGAGGATGATTCGCCGGCGGAGTAGTTTTTTTTATTTTGTGTGTTTTTTTATTTTGTGTCTTTTTTATTTTGTGTGTTTATTTAGTTTGTGTGTTTTTTAATAAAGTGTGGTTTTTAATAAAGTGTGTTTGTTTAAATTGAATTGGGTAGAAAAAAATTCTAAATGAAATTGAATGAATAGTAATTAAGGGACGGTATAGAGACGGTTAAGAGACGGAGCGTTGCAGGTTCCGTCCCTTAGTTAAGGGATGGAGGAAAAAAGGACAGTGGGGCCCTCAAATAGTGCTCAAATAGTAGTTAAGAGACGGTTTAAGGGACGGTATAGAGACAGCGTAGTGGATGGCCTTAGGTTGTGTCATCTATAAAAACTAAACACCTATCATTAGTCAACCTTTAAACTTCCGAGAGTTGGGAAGAACCTATCCTAACTGCCGGAAATTGACAAGCCAACAACAATTCATTTTAATTTACCAAATAACTACATCTTCATATATCATCAATATGCTCATCTCATTATTTTAGGAAGGTAGTAAATACTACTATAGTAATCAAGAACACGTATCTCATCACACAAACTCTAACTAAACTAGCTAATTCTATTGGGGTACCCAATTGACCATAAATTTATAAATTAAACTAATCAAATGATATGGTATATATAATACTAGAAAATACCTTTTTAGTAGTAATATATAGTAATTGATTACATGACTCATGTGAAATGTAACTCTATAGACGTAAATAATTTAAGTGCATACTATATTAACTTTACCTCACTCAAACAAGATTGAAAAACCACAATGTGAAAATTGAAAACGTAACCCAAAAAGGGAGGAAAGTTTCTATCTTAATTATGTACATGTATGTGTTCAATCTCTTTGGTTAAACGCCGCCGTGCATGCTCGAGTCACTTGGGCGGTGGTGGCGGCAATGGCAGTGGCAGTGGCGGCCGATGCGACTCCACCAATATGGACCAAAGCACATGTACGTCTTCGTAAGGGCACGATTTCACATCCTCGTACAAAATGTATATCCCTCTACCTAACCAAATTAAAAACATCAAAAAGTAGTAGTAATTAGATTGGAATGATCAAAACATACTTACTAAAATGAAGATATATATGTAATTGCATGATTATTATTAACACATACTCTTCTTGTGAGCGGAATTCAGACGAATCCACAGCTTCTTGAAGGGAGAGAGGAGGGATTGGAGCCACCCCATTTTGGAGGAGAGGGGTGAGTGCTCAAGACATGTTCAACAATTTATGCAAGTTTGGAGAGAGAGTGAATTCAACCAAATTTAGAGAGAGAAACTTGAACTATGATTTTGCTTTAGGTTCAATACTAGTGTTTCTTTCTTTTCCATTAAAAATGTTGCTACAATCCTTGTAAATCAATCATGCGCACCACATTTTTCTTGGTAAAATGTCTATTTCATACATAACCTTTTCTCTTCTACTACAAGAACCCTCTTTACCTACAAGGAACCTTTCTCTCTCACCCCAACATTTCTCAAATCCAAAACTCGATATTCACATCACATTCATCTCATACTTACTATAATTTGCATATTGTATAGTATGTTGTATGTTAAGGGATAATTTTCCTTAACAAGATTCCGGCGTCGCGATTGCGATCGTCGGAGGGATAAAGGTAGTCGCGGGAGCTTTGCCCCTGATCAAACCAAGAAAAATACGAAATTGAAATAAAAGCGTGAAAATAAAATAGAAGGATAATTGATATTTCTTGATTGAATAGGAAGAATACAATGCCTCCTATTTATAAGGCTACCCTAACTTAGAGAACAAGAAAATAAAGATCCTAATAATACATGGGAAATATATGCTAAATCAATACTAAACTAAATAATAGAGATATGGGGATATTCGTAGGGATATTCTCGTATCAACTCTCCCTCTGTTAAAATCTACCTTGTCCTCAAGGTGGGCATAGAAATCTGAACAACATCTACGCATCGAATTTCCTCCAAGCGTTCTCAATTCTACCGTGAGATTATTGTCCGCTGCTATAGTTGTACTTTCATGACTCTCAATCTGCCCCATTAGTACTGTTGGAAAGAGATCACGAGTAAATAATCGAGAAGATTGGGGGAATCAAATCACAAGCAAATAATGAGGAAGATATGGAATTAATTGAAAATTACCAAGATTATGGTAATTAGAATTAGGGCAAAATCTTTCCTTATGTGTATAGCTGCTCTTCCTATAATACTCGATGTAATCTTTGTGACAATACAAGTTGAATAAATATTAGATTTTAACATGGCATCAGAGCAAGGCTCAGAAATAATTTCATCATAGTCTTTGTTTACCTCTCTCGACCTAAAGGCAGATTAAGCCATGGCCGACGAAACCAAACCCCTAGTTCAAGACGACCACAAGCTACGGGTCAGCAAGAATGTGACCGTGGCAGTAAAGCTCAACGGAACGAATTACTCCATATGGAGCCGACTCATGAAGATCCAAATCGGGAGTAGACGAGTACTCCGCCACATCAACGGCAGCCCGCCACCACCCGAACCAGGGGCGGCTGGCTACACGGAGTGGGAGGAGATCGACTTGATTGTCTTCTCGTGGATCTTAGACAACATCGAGACGGACATCGTCATCGATTTCGCTCACCATCAAACAGCCGAAGCCCTGTGGAAGAGCCTAGCCGTGACGTTCGAAAGCACGTCCGATCCGTTCTTGCTCTTCGATCTGGAAGAGAAAGCAGAGAATGTCAAGCAAGGAGAACAAAGTCTCGAAACCTATTGGCGTCACTTACATGGGACGTGGATCGACGTCGACCGGTGTCAAGAACAGCCGGTCACGTGTTGTGACAAGGGGATAGGGCAATTCCGAAAGTATGTCGAAACACGACGATTATTCAAATTCCTAACCGGCCTGAACCCGAGATACGACCAAATGAAACGAGAAGTGCTTAAAGACAAACCGTAATCCTCAGCCGAGGTCGCGTACGGTTGGATTAAGAGGGAGACCGCCCGGCTCAGCATTATGCCGGCAACCACCACTGAATCCGCCGTCGCAACCAACGGTACCACATCATCGGGCGGAATCGGGCTCGGATTCGCGGTCCGGAGTCAACAGAGGAGTGGACAACCGCCGCATCGTCTCAATACAACAACCGCCCCGAATCGCCGGCCCTTCAAGCAAGACAAGTCCAAGCTATGGTGCTCACACTGTGGGAAGCACAAGCACACCAAGGAGATGTGCTTCCTACTCGTCGGATTCCCGGAATGGTGGGACGACAACCAAAAAGCCAAGGCCAGATTAGCGATCGGTGTTACAGAAAATGGAGGGGACATGTTTCCAGCGGCCGGAGCGGGCAACCAGGAGGCCGCCGACGCTCACGGTCGGCTAGATAATCGGGTCGGCGCGATGGGAGAGGCAGCAATCGCTGAATTCAGAAGGAGCGGCGGATCGTTCGGAGCAGGTAACGAGTTAGGGGTGTTAAACCCTAACCCCAATCTTTAATTTGCAAATGAGTCCCCCCAGATTAATAAACCCCACATTTTACCCCATTCTGATAATATTAGAAGATTGAACCCCATAAAAGCTGGAAATTCGAAATCTGCCCCCAAATCCTCAGAAATCTCGTTTATTACCCCAAATTATTCTGCACCCCTTCAAAATACCCATGTTGTGTGTATGGCAAAAAAATTACCGGGTAGTACTACAAGTGAGTGGATATTTGACTGTGGGGCTACAGATACAATGACGTATGATAGAAATGATTTTTCTGTTTTTAATGGGGCAACTAAAAGTCAAATTCAGACTGCTGATGGGGGATCAACGTCCGTAAGTGGGAGCGGAACTATTGAGATATCTCCAAACCTGAAACTCAATAATTGTCTTTATGTGCCTAAACTGTCTCGCAAACTAATGTCTATTAGCCATGTGACCAAAGAGTTAAATTGTACCTTATTGATGCACCCGAACTTCTGCGTTTTACAGGATATCAGGACGAGGAGGATAATTGGGCGTGGCACAGAGCGTCAAGGGCTCTATTATGTGGATGAGATAGCTCACCAAGGTGGCGCCGCAATGCTTGCTCACGGATCTGCTGATAGAGAAGCTTGGTTGTGGCATCGGAGAATGGGTCATCCCTCAACGGGTTATTTTAAATTACTTTTTCCAAAATTTTTGCATATTAAAGACATTTCTTGTGAGTCGTGTGTTTTGGCTAAAAATCATAGACAATCTTACAAATCCAGTGATACTCGTGTTAAGGATATTTTTTCTATTGTTCACGCTGATGTGTGGGGCCCTGCGCCTATTGTTGGTGATCATGGTTTTAAATATTTCCTTCTATTTGTCGATGATTGCACTAGAATGACCTGGGTGTATTTTTTGCGGAATAAATCTGAAGTTTTCGAAAAATTTGTCATCTTTTTTAAAATGATTCAGACACAATTTCGAAAAACCATCTCAGTCCTTCGGTCAGACAATGGGAGGGAATTTGTCAATAAAGACATGGAAGACTTTTTTTTAAAAAATGGGTTAGTTCACCAAACCACGTGCCCGTATACACCAGAACAGAATGGGGTAGCTGAGAGGAAAAATAGAATTCTTCTCGAAATTACTCGAGCGTTGTTTTTTGACTCAAATGTCCCAAAGTTCCTTTGGCCCGAAGCCGTGGCTACGTCAGTTTATCTTGTAAATCGTCTTCCTACAAAAATACTTAACATGAAAACACCCCTTCAGACCCTTTCGAAAATGACGAAACTTCCTGAACCTCTTACTCTTCCACTTAAAATTTTTGGATGCTCTGTCTATGTGCATATACCGAAACACGAGAGAACAAAATTTTCTGCATGCGCTGTGAAATGTGTCTTTCTAGGATATGGGATTAATCAGAAGGGGTATAGGAGTTATGATCCATCCACTAGGAAGATAATCACCACTATGAACTGTAATTTTCTTGAATGTGAATATTTCTACCACACCCATCTTCGGGGTCAGGGAGAGAGTAGTAGAAATAGCCTAAGGGATATCAGTGGACCCCCAAGTTGGTTGGTGCCTCAACCAAGTAACTCAGAGGTGGAACTATCAGAGCAAGCTAGCACCACCGCCGAGCAGGTCACAACCACTATGGACCCTCCTCAGGCAACCACGCCTCAATCCGATTCTTCTCCAGTGATATCCGAGGTAAATCCTGAACTCAACTCTGAAAGTACAATTACACCTGACAATTCTGAGACAGATGAGATCACCGCTATTGATGGGGATACCGGTCGATACATTCTTCCTTAGCGCAGTACTCGGGGAGTCCCTCCAAAAAGATACAGTCCAGAAAGGATAGGTGCTAAGAGCAGATACTCAGTTGCAAATTTTGCGAAAGCCAACCTCATAGAAATGGCTAAGGCATTCACAACCGCCCTATATGAAGAAGAAGAAGAAGAGATTCCTCAAACTGCCGAGGAAGCTATGAAGGTCACTCATTGGAAGAAGGCAATGATGGTAGAAATGAAAGCACTGATGAAGAGCAATACATGGGAGGTGTGTGACAAGCCAGAAGGAGTGCGAGCCGTGGGATGTAGGTGGGTCTTCACCATAAAAAGGAGGCCAGATGGGTCAGTCGAGCGATATAAGGCAAGGCTGGTAGCAAAAGGGTACACTCAGACCTATGGAGTTGATTATGCCGAGACATTCTCCCCGGTTGCCAAGATAAACACAATCAGGGTACTCTTCTCAATTGCGGCCAACAAGGAGTGGCATTTACACCAATTTGACGTCACTAATGCCTTCCTGCATGGTGAACTTCCGAAACCAATCTACATGGAGGCTCCACCAGGATTCTCGGAAAACTTTGAAGGAGGGAAGATATGCAAACTCAAGAAAACACTGTATGGATTGAAGCAGTCTCCCCGAGCCTGGTTTGGGAGATTTACCGAAGTGATGAAGAAGTATGGGTACAATCAGAGCAATTCCGACCACACGTTGTTTCTGAAGAAAAGGGAAGGAAAGATCACCTGCCTTATCATCTATGTGGACGACATGATTCTTACTGGAGATGACGAAGAAGAAATCAAGGAGCTGAGAGAGAATTTGTTTTCAGAATTCGAGATGAAGGACCTAGGTTCGCTGAAGTATTTTCTGGGAATAGAAGTGCTAAGATCTCAACAAGGAATCTTCATCAATCAAAGAAAATATGTCCTGGACTTGTTAGCAGAAACTGGGATGCTGGACTGCAAGCCAGCAGACACACCTATGGTCCAGAACCACGGCTTGAGAATAGTAGAAGGAGCAGAACCCACTCATCGGTCAAGATACCAGCGCTTAGTCGGGAAACTAATCTACTTGTCTCATACTAGGCCTGATATTGCATAAGCGGTCGGGGTGGTGAGCCAGTTTATGCATCAACCACAGGCGGCTCATTGGGAGGCAGCTCTGCGTTGTCAGATACTTGAAGGGAACACCAAGACATGGAGTGTTGTTCAAGAAACATGGATATATGGACATACATGGATACACCGACGCTGATTGGGTAGGAAATCCGAATGATAGGAAATCAACTGCGGGGTACTTTACCTTTGTTGGGGGGAATTTAGTCACCTGGCGAAGTAAGAAACAGAAGGTGGTAGCTTTGTCAAGTGCGGAGGCAGAATTTCGAGGAATCAAGAGCGGGTTGACTGAGATCCTATGGCTTAAGAGGCTAATGACTGAGTTAGAGTTGATCTCCCCTGGACCGTGCAAACTTTTTTGCGATAACAAGGCAGCTATTAGCATATCAGAGAACCCAGTACAACATGATCGGACAAAACATGTTGAAGTTGATCGCCACTTCATGAAAGACAATATTGAAGCAAAGGT
The DNA here is from genome assembly GCF_004379255.2 of Salvia splendens. NCBI lineage: Eukaryota > Viridiplantae > Streptophyta > Magnoliopsida > Lamiales > Lamiaceae > Salvia > Salvia splendens. The sequence goes on along the minus strand of NC_056033.1, from coordinate 3,293,724 downwards.
GGTGGAACTACCGTTTGTAAGATCAGAAGACCAGTTGGCTGACATTCTCACCAAAGCTGTGGACTCCAGAAGTTTCCATGAAGTATTGGGCAAGTTAAGTAAGGACGATCCCCTTACTTAACTTGAGGGGAGTGTTGAAAAGAGATCACGAGTAAATAATCGAGAAGATTGGGGGAATCAAATCACAAGCAAATAATGAGGAAGATATGGAATTAATTGTAAATTACCAAGATTATGGTAATTAGAATTAGGGCAAAATCTTTCCTTATGTGTATAGCTGCTCTTCCTATAATACTCGATGTAATCTTTGTGACAATACAAGTTGAATAAATATTAGATTTTAACAAGTACTATAGCTCCCTTTAACTGAAAATCTTCTTGAAAGTCGCCCACTACTGTATTGTTCATGACAAGTCCTAAAAGTGCACTTCTTGCAGAACTCTGAATCTCTGTGCTCACGGTAGTAGAAAGCCGAAAAGTTCGTGTGTAGTAAGCCATATGAACATACTTAACATAATCTTCTTTCGATTCCATCCTATCCTTTCCATGTAAACCCATGTTTGAGAATCTTGAGGTGAAATTAGTAATCCTGAGACCCATGGTTTCTCTTCTTTTTACAATTACCCTTTGCACCACTAGAATGCCAAGAACTAGAAAGAATTTCGTAAGAGAAACATAACCTCCTAGATCAAATGTGCAAGATCGTCTTTGTGCACCAAACAGAAGAGTTGAACGTCTCCTTTCACCATCTTGAGAAAAGCTCACCAGTGAAGGAGGGTGATACCCCAAAAAATTACGATTATATAAAATCGATTTATAACTTGAGATCGTTACCTTCATGACGTCTCCCGCCAAAATATGTCTGTAGCGTAGTGAATGCAACAATACATGGCTCTTCTTGTTACCCCTGCCACTCAAAATAGCCATCGACAACAGAAGCTTTTACAAAGAAAACAACTTTGCAAGGTATCCCCCTGGATCAAATGCAAAATGTCTTTGTTTTGTACTAACAAATGCAGCACCATTGAAAACCCCAAGTACTCCATTGGAATCATTCATACTCCATATTTTGTGAAGACACGTTCCCTCTCTAGTAGGATCAGAAAACAAGCAGATTCTTGTCGGTCCACACGGAAGGGCTAGGAAAGCAGAGCCATCATAGTTATTAGTGCTGCCTCACACAGCATGAACAGCGCCAAGGTATTCGGCCGTGGGATGCAGAGCCATTCGTTTCTCCTCCAAAATCTTCTTACTTTGGTCCAGTGTCATTTCATCACCCTCACATTCCTTCTCTTTAACTTTGTTTCGGGAAGCAATCTTTACTTCACCAGCTACTGCAGGAGCATCCTCACTAACATCAGCAACTTTCACACCTTCAGTAACAACACCCTCTGTGTATCTGATGGAATCCTGCACCGAGAGAAGTTCACGGTAGTCTAGATTATCTTCCTTCGAAAATCCTCCCCAGATTGTGGCAATGTACTGCTAAAGCATTGATAACACCCACGTCCACTTCTTGAACTCCTGAGATCCCAAATTGTCTCCGTTGTGGACAACAAATTGCAATTGCTTTGACAGCATCGTCGCTGATCTGCTGACACAAATCCGGCCTAATTTGAATGCACTTTAAAGCTTCATGTCGAAACAGTGGGGAAAGTGATGAAGCTTTTAGAAATACATCATCATGTCCATATTCTAACAATGCATCTCCCTCTCCAATTTGCTCTTTGGGGCTGCAAGACAGAGATACCGCGGCTTGTGGAGGCGGAATAGCGTCGTGAGGTAGGGCAGTCGCAGCATGGACCGTTGCTGTTTCTGTGCGGCGGAATGGGTCGTCAATTTCATAAGCCATATCCCAAGTCTCTTAACCAAAAGGATGTTTCATATAGCCAACAGCATCCACTGTTGTTGGGAGTTCGCGCCTCGATGGACACCAGTAGGAGGGCGAGCACTGCGGTTGCGTCGCCTGCCAGTCGGGAGGGGGTGACTGATCATATGTCGGGTATCCTTGTGATGCGTGCTATCCCGACGGGTCCCAGCAGGTAGGCGACCGTGGTGGCGGTGGATACCAGCTGGAATTCATGAGCGAATGCTGAGGCAGCGGCTCTGCTGGAACCTGCCATGTCGTGTGCGCCGGTGGATGGTTTGGTTGCGCTGTTGGGTACCAATGTTGGTAGCCGAATTGATGATTCGTGTCGTAAAGCAGTGTAGCATCGGGCGGCCGGAGGTGCTGCCAATCCAGGGAATGATCAGCGCGGTTGGCGTATGCCAGAGGGGCATAAGGTGGGTCTGGATCAAGTCGGAGAGGCTACCTGTCCGGTTGGTAGAAGGAAGCATGGTCATGCTGCCACGAGTGATCAACGACGTGTTGATTTTGGGTGGGTAGCTGCCACTCCATGTAAGCCTGACGATCGACCGCATCCAACTTCTAGTTTAATCTGTTGCAGAAAGCCGTTATCCGGTCACATAGAGAAGACATAATGATTTCCTCGTTGGTGTAACGAGCCATGAGTACGAAGATGAAAGCACCAATTGTTAAGGGATAATTTTCCTTAACAAGATTCAGGCGTCGCGATTGCGATCGTCGGAGGGATAAAAGGTAGTCGCGGGAGCTCTGCCCCCGATCAAACCAAGAAAAATACAGAATTGAAATAAAAGCGTGAAAATAAAATAGAAGGATAATTGATATTTCTTGATTGAATAGGAAGAATACAGTGTCTCCTATTTATAAGACTACCCTAACTTAGAGAACAAGAAAATAAAGATCCTAATAATACATAGGAAATATATGCTAAATCAATACTAAACTAAATAATAGAGATGTGGGGATATTCGTAGAGATATTCTCGTATCATTGTATTTTTCAAATATTACTATTGTGTGACATTATAAATTGTCTCCAAATTACGAATTTCCCTAATTTTGTTTTGAGTACAATTTAATGAGATACCTTTGTTCCTTGTGTATTTTAAGTCTTAGGTACGTATTCAAATGATATTGGTCCACCTATGTTATTAGTAACAAACTTTTTCTACGTGTCGATGTTAATTTCGATGTTAATTAGAGTTTGATTTGTCTAGGTCATGCTATTCTTTGTTAATTAAGTTAAATAAATGTGTTGTCAATTCTCACACACCACTCTTGTGGCCCACTATATATATATATATTTATTGATTAAAAACTTCGTTCTAGATGAGTAAGGTAGATTTTAAGTTTATTTTCTTACATACTATATGAATTATCAACACGTGTTTCATTTCACAAAGCATATTATACATATAGATAAATTCTCATACATTATATTGTCACATTCATTGTTAGATAGCTTATGTGTGTCTACATATTTGTGTGGTGGTGTAGGCCGTCAAAAAAGCTACATCGACGATCCATATTTTAATCACGAATTAATTTTCTACAAGTTTCACGCAATATTATTTATAATTAAACAAATAGGAGGATAGTCCAAAACACACCGTAACTATTTTTTTAAAAATCATCTACATTTCAAAACTATTTTTTGCACCAACTAATTTTACAATAAATTAATGGTGTACATTAGATAATTCATGTTTTGGTTCACAGTGTATTTAGAAAATACAAATGAAACTTAACAACCAAAAGTAGTGCATAAAAGTTTATTAGGAGCAGAATACATTGATAAATTTACCAAATAAATTAATATTTCCGTATTTTTTATGTATTGTCACTACTATCTAAAAAAGTTGAGTTGATAATAACGGTTAGGCCCATTGCACGAGCCCGCTCATGATTTAATTTTACAAATTAGTTTGTTAGAGTAATTAAACTGTTTTATTAGTAAACTATATATGGCCCGGCCCACCTAGCATTAGGATCCACTAAAGTCTTAATAATTTTCCAAATATCTTAAACCAATATACTTAAAACGGTGATATTCCAATATTTATTCCCAAAACTAAAGCTAATGTGGTTCTTGCACTTCCAATTTTCTTTTCATTTGTGAGCATTATTTTGTATACTTCACTTAATACCACTGAGATTAACTCCTGATACGAAAAGGGTAAACTCTTACTACCATTTTCCATACATTTAAAAGCCAAAAAATTATATAGCTCTCATTCTAAGAAGGCAATTTCAACCCAATGACTGCACAAGACTTTGGTACCGAAAACTTTGTGCTAGGATAGATTTACAACATTTTCTAAAGTTCGTATTAATCGGTAAAAATGTGGCGAGAAGAAGAGTTGCGATATAGAACCTATTCAACGCCAAGAAAACAATGAAACCAAGACATAAACAAAAGCAAACGTTTATTACAAAACCACTACAGAAGAAATCAGCGAACGAACATAAGAAAACAAAAACAAATTCGCAACACACGTCCTGATGTTATATACGTACCATCACCATTCACCAAATGGATCATACACGATAAGAACTAATAGCACGAAACAGAAAACACTAGAAACTATTCTCGCTTTTTCCTTAATATATTTTGAAGGATAAGTAGAATAATTAAGAAAAAATTATTTCAAAAAAAAAATAAAACAAAACAAAACTATGTGATGCTGACTTATACCAAGGGAACGGGGTGCATGACTTATCTCAATCTTATCGGGATAATAATTTCCTAAAAGCTGATTATTTGAAATTATTTAAAACATTATTTTTAAAAATCACGAAATTAAATAAATATAATAAAAAGTACTTGAACCATTACCATTTTATCCTTACGCACTAATTGGCCAGCTCTCTAGTGATTACCAATTTCAAACTAAGCTAAATCAGTCTTTCGTTCTCGTACATTTACAAATATAGTACTTCAATTTTTTTTATTAATTCTGAACCGAAAAAATGAATAGTACTATAGTAATCATTTATTTTCAAAAATAAATTAATATGTGTGATCATAAATCAAGATTTTTCTAGAGGCTCGAACAATTAGAAAGTAAAATAATCAAGAGAACATATTAGTGTGACAATTTTCTAAAGTTCAAATGCAGCCTAATCTGTGTCAGTCGACAACTGGTAGAGAATTTAAAGGCTGAGATGATTTAGCCAATTTACCAAAGTGAGTGATACATACGATTAAGATATCCTTAATACTTAAGGAAAATAACAATAGCATAACATAATTAAGTCAAAAAAGCGAATCCCAATAGATGATACGAAGAGTAAATGGTTTACATTAATTTCTGATTTTGTGACGAGAGATAATTTCTATGACCATTCATCCCTACATACATATGCGTAAACCTCAAAGTTCGATTTTTTTTTATTTATTTTTATTTTGTCAAGATGCAATCGTTAGCCAAGAGACTTGGAGGCCATATGATTTAAATTTTGAACAAGATATATATAGTTTACTTTCCCCTACCAATATAGCTTAAACCTAAATCTAGGACCACATAAATTCTGACGACATTTACATAAGTTTCCATTTCCTTTCCTTTTGCCTTTGTAATGCCAGCATTCCATCTTTATTTTCCTTTTTTTCCAATTAAAAATTAAATGTTTCGTTGCATATATAAACAAAATCAAATAGTAGGAGTACTTGTAAGTTAAACAATGTGTAAAAGCTATAATTACATGGCATGTTATTTAGATAATCAATTAATCATCGCTAATTTATCGCTGGTTTAGCAATTTTTATTTTGGTTGAATGAAATAATCGTAGATATAAATGAAACTAGTGAACTTCATCATTCAAATTCCAGCCACCCAGAAAGATTGGAGTAGTAAGTCACTTAGCTTTTCTGATTTTCTCATAGTGAATAATAAGTTTATGTGTTCAATGAGTCAATGACCCTCCTCATATTATTGGTTGAATATTTATCCACAATCATCTCGGTTGTTGTACTATATCAAATTTATTATTATTTGTAAATTAAATGAAAAAATATTCCGCCATTTAAGCTGCTGCCAATTCATCAGCAGCTCCCAGTCTTTGCTCCAACTGGAGCGATGTTGGAGCAACATTTCTTGTTGCATCTCATTCACTTTAAGAGCATCTGCAATTGGCGGATTTCCCTGCGGACGTCCGACCGAAGTGTTGGGTGTCCACGTGGGACGTCCGCCATTAAACGTGAGAGGCGCGGATGCGGACGTCTCCTGCGGACACCGCATATCAGCGGCCTTCCGGCTACGTCCGCCATTGCGGTGCCACGACGGACGTCCCGATTTTTTAAATTAAAAAAAAACTCTTATGAATTCCATAAATTGTTTAATTTGGTGAATTTGTGAATTTTTATTATTGTGGATGTCCGTCGGGATGTCCTTGAGGATGTCCGTCTTTGTGCAATGGGATGTCCTTATGACGTGACAGTGAAGTGGGATGTCCTTATGACATGGCAGGAGGTGTTTTTGGGAAGTCCGTCAGGTTTCTGCGCTGGACATCCGCACCATTGCGGATGCTCTAATTCTTTGGCTACCTATATAATACTACTACTATAATCTTCAATATATACAACTCGACAAGTTTATTTTCTATTACTATTAAATTATATATTTTCTTCATTTCAAGGAAATAGGACGAATTTTCTTTTTCGTTCATATAAATAGTTCATATCTATTTATGACAGTTTTTTCTTATTTATTTTACTTTATCATTTATTAGGCCCACTATCTATTATATATTTGATCTCCTTATTTTTTATTTTACCACGTTAAAATTTGTGTTATTTTCAATTAATTTGTTTTTATATTTTTTATTTTACTAATTATATATTAAAATTTGTGTTATTTTCAATTAACCTATTTTTATAGCTCGACGGAGGGAGTATCAAATAAAATAAAAGAAGTAAATGTACATATAAAATGGACAGTAATTATTGCATTAACTTTTTACTAGTCCATATATGATATGATTGCGTAGTACTACTAATGCAGTATGTAGACTGGAATTTTGATGACGCCAACTATTATATATTTCTAGTAAACTTTTCTGCAAACCCACTTTGCTTTACCGGGTCCCATAATGCAATCATATACTTACAATATAGATTTGGATTTTTATTTTACTTAGGACGTGTTTGGTTTATTGATTACCTCCACTTAGAGAAAAGTAACGTTGCTGGAACAGTGTATTTCAAGTGTTTGGTTTACAAAATACCCTAAAATGCAGCCGTGTTATTAATCTATGGCCAGTCTTGAACCGCGAGATTTCCACTGTTTAGGCTAGAGATGTATCTCCCACCTCCCCCTCTCTCTCTACTTCTCTCTCTTCTCTCTACTTCCTCTATCCTCTCAGCTCTCATTTCCTATAAAATCTGAGCCATTTTTTTCAAAATTCTTTTCTTTGTAAGTTGTTCTTGGATTTGAGTGATTTTCCAGAGATTTCGATTGGATCAATGTTTGAGATGATAGTAACTAAACAGGATCCGAGCCTCTTTCTTTTCAATATTTTATTTTGATTTGCATGTCTTCAATCCAGATATTTTCTGTAAAAAATTGTGTTACTTTATTTTATAAATTTTGATGTGTTATGTATCTTGTCTGCAAAAAAATTATGTTCTTCAATGCAGTTCGTCATTAGTTTGTGTTGAATTCTTCAAATTTTGGTGTTGGGTTTTGTTGCTTTTTAATTGTTTTTATTCGTCATAATAAAATTAATTGTTCTTGTTCAAAACTTTTGGTGTTGGGTTCGTAGTTCGCAATATGTTCCTTTTTTCTCAAAAATTATGGATTAAATGATTTTGTCATATGGTTATTTCATCTTCACAATTTCATTGATTTTCACATCAAATATGGACCGTTTGATTATTAACGTAAGTTTCTTTAATCAATGATAAATATGCTTAAACTTGATAAAATTAACTACTATATTCTTAAATAATCAATAAATTAACTACTGATTTAGTTAATAATCCAGAAATATGCATGGTAATCTTTACATAAGGATATTTCTGTAATTTCTCATCTTACCTATAAAACAAATTTGTGAACTATCTTAATCAACCAAACAACATTATAAAAATTCTATCTTGACGTTGTTTTACCAATGGCCATAAACTACTATCTTCGAATAACTATCTTACTATATCTATGAATGAAACGAAACGAGTGTTGGCAATTGAAACATAAAATGAATATAAAAATATCCCACAGCGGTGTACACAAAGAGCTTAATCCACTATATAAGTCTCATGTGCCTCTCCTCCTATCACCAATTGGTTTTAGGATGGAACCCATGGATTTCTATCATGCTATCAGAGCGGGTTGCCGACTGTGGGTCATATTTAACTGACCTAGCAGTATATTTGGGCTGAAACCGAAAAAAAAGAGACTGGCCCAGTAGTATAACTGGGCTAAAAATTTGGGCCAGTGGTCCAACCGATCGAAAAAAAATTAGGCCGATTGTCCAATGATCATAAAAAAGTCCAACCCCTCCAAGATTCACCTTGAAGGGTTTGAGGGAGAATGCTGGCAATTGAAACATAAAATGAATATAAAAATATCCCATATCGGTGTACACAAAGAGCTAAATCCACTATATAAGTCTCATGTGCCTCTACTCCTATCACCCATTAATTTTAGGATAAAACTCATTAATTTCTATCATTCCTTATCTACTTACCTATCTACCATCATTCCACAAGCCTATAGTGAAAATGGGCCCTATATATAACTGGAAAAAATATTGAGGTTATCATCATTTCATGAGTAACTTTCTATGCTACTATTTACTTTGCCACAATGATTTATTCACAGCCATCCTTTTATAACTTTTCTCCAGAATATTTTTCGAACTCTACTAGAAGAATTTAGCAACGGTTATATCTCTCGAAAAAGAAGATAAAATGGAGTAAATAAATCAAAAGAAAAAAGGAAATTGGGGTTTTGAGTGGCGTTTCCACACTTGTTCGGTTATTTCACTTTCAATGCAAAAATGCAACCTTAAAATATAGACAAAATGATTTTTATCTTTTCTTCCCTGTCATGTTTGACAGACCACCCAAAACCCCCCACTAACTAACCAACTAAAGTTAGTGGATTTTTTTTCGAGTGGAAATTAATCATAAAAATTAAATCAGGAAAGTGGGGTATATAGAAGTCTGAGTTTATCTCCTATTTTCTATGAATTTTAATGGAAACTATCTAATGTTATAAATTGAGTTCCTCGGTTTTAGTAATAGTCTGAATTCCTTGTATAACTTCTACTATCATTTTTTTTTGTAGTTGTATGCTTTGCAAAAACTTGTAACTAAGATCATGTAAGTTTTTTTAGAGCTTGGAAGCCAATTTCTTTTAGATAATTTATTATATTTCCTGAACATTTATTTTTATGTGATAAGATTTTGATGGGATAATTTATTTTGATTAGATAATTAATTTTTATATTTTGTCACTACAAAAAAACTTATTTTTTAATGACACAATGCGTTGGAAAATTTTTAAAAATAACAACAATTTAGGACACAAAAGAAAGTGTTCCTAAATTAAGTTCAAATTATATTTTGCTTTTTTAAGATGCTTAACGTCCATAATTGCATTTTAAAATATCATTAACAAGATTTTTTGTTGTAGTGTGTGTTGGCGATTAAATTTTAAAATATACATTGGACAATTTACCCTAGATTACAACGTGAAATATATACTATATGTAAAGGAAAACTGTAATTCAAATAATAACTACTTGCTAGTATTGAATTAAAGAATCACTTTTGTACATTTCGCAATTGTCTCATATAATTAAATTTTTGATTGACTTTTAGACAACTCTAACATTGATCTACCTCATTTTGATCGAATCAAGATGAATATCATGTATATGGTGAAGACATGATAACAAAAGATACAAACTGAGAAATGTACAAAAAATTAAGGTTTAATTCGCTATTTTTAAAAGTTAGTAATGAAATTGATTAAAAATTAATCAATAAAATTGTGATTTAAATGACCATTTTTCCAACATTAGTTAGATGTAATTTGTAAACTGTTTAATTTTGAAATTTGGTACCTGGAGTTAACTAGATAGTTGACTATAGAGAGGCATGATTTTAGCTAAAGCCAAAAGAGAAGCAACGGACCAATATTTAAACAATGGTGACAATTTTTTTTGTCAAAACACACCTTTTTGCGCCTTTTACATGTTAAAGGTTTTTGTAAATAATATAACTAAGTTTTACAACATGTGTATGATATTTATCATCTTTTATTTGAAAGTATACCACTAGATAGATAATCTTGAGGGTGTGATGCATCAGATAAAGTTTTAGATAGCAAAATATTCTCCATATAAATCTCTCTATAAATATATGAATATATTTAATAAATATAAATTGTTATATTTTATTAAAAGAACTGACACATCTATATATAATAAATTGTTGTTTTAAATTAAAATTCTTAAGAATCCATACTTTTTAAATTCTGATAACATATATACACTAGAGGAGATACATCACATAGTACAATTTATTAGAAATCTATAGAATATAAATAAAAACAGCAAATCAAGTGTAACAACACCATTAAGGCAAACAAAGAGGCCCCACTTCAGTAATTTGGCTTATTTCCTGCATTAATTAAAGCTTACCTAGCAAACGATATTTTTAAAAATTTAATAATAAATAAATGGTCTTTCGCAGAAATACAGTTGAACATCATTAGCTTAATTGACAATGATATGCACAACGCATGGTCCACATGCCCACAAAGTGAAATCCAACTCAATTCTTATAATTTGGTTGAAATTTAATTTAAATAAAGCAATGATTAGACTATGATATGATGAAGAAATTACAAGTCGTGCTATGAAAAGTGGTGTTCAAATTTTGAAACCAATATTAGGTTAGGTGAGGATGAATCTGACTTTATGGCACACAATGGCACGTGATTGAAAATTTTCTATATCGATTGAGAAAATTCAATTTCTAAATACTAAATACTAAATACACAAATATTATAAAGTATTACTCCCTATATAATTTAATACTAATATTTCTCGTATGATTTAAGATTTGTAATCAGCATATGAGATTTTAATTTTATTCAATTCGAGAAGTACAAAATTTTTAGATATTATAATGTACTACATTTTAGTTTTTCACATATACATTCAGTGGAGTATTTTAATATTTTAACATTTTTTTTATAAAATAACAACCGCTTAAGCCTACAGCTGGCGAGCTAAAATACGATATCCAAAATGTCCAACAAAAAACACAAAAAACAGGCGAAATCTAACTAACAATCTACCAAAAGAGCAAACACAAAAACACCAAGCCCAAAACCAACGAGAAAGAAAGGGAAAAAAAGAGAGGAGGGAGAGAGAGGAGAAACAGCTAGGTGTTACGTAGTGGATCTATCACGATTAAATTCTACGCCTAATAAATACTCCATTCGTCCTTGAAAATTTGTCACTTATTTCTTTTTTCGTCCATCCCTAAAAAAATTTCACCTTTAACTTTTACCATTTTTTGTAGTGGACCCCGCATTCCACTAATTCATTCTCTCTCACATTTTATTTTAAAACTAATACGAGTATATAAAAGTAGGACACACATGTCACTAACTTTTTCAACTCACTTTTTATACATTTTTAAAAACTCGTGGCTGGTCAAATGGTGCCAAATTATTAGGGACGGAGGGATGTAGTAAATTATACTTGAAAATTAAAACTCCGTAGTAAAAAATATTTAAAAATCTTAACTTCAAATAATTAACTAATTTTTGTAATTAGTACGGAACGACCTCGCATGAATTTTTTAGGTTTTAAACAACAACAATTAAGGACGATAGGGATAGCTGAATCTTAGTAGTAGTAGTAGTAGTATTTATTATGTCCCATAAAACATTTATTGTCTTTTTTTCTTCAATATTTGACGTACAAAATATATAGACTTAAAAAGTACTGATTATGGAATCACAAAGTATTAAAGTCAATACTCCACTAGCTAATTGCATAACTCCTAGATAACTATTGAAAATTTTAGAATTCATACACTTAAACAAAGACTTCTACTTGGGATAAGTAAGGAAAATGGAATTGTAAACGAATCTACGACATCTTTCAATGTGGACAAATAAAAGAAATATTCAGAAACGACTGCTTAAATATTTTATTCCTCTCAATAAAACTTGTCTGTTTCTTTTTTCTACTATCGAGAAACTCTAAATTGAATTAGTTAATTAATCCCGTCAAACCTTATTAATAACCTCAACTAGAAGATCGAAGTAGTAATCAAGCTTTAATTCTTATTTTAGCCAATTAAAGTTTGTTTAATCATCAAACGCTATTTGTTTTGAATTTTAACGGAAATTAAGTGACATTTTTTTAGACTTCACTAACACCGTAGTTCCAAATTTACCTACTTTGATTACTAATTAATTTCCAATCTAAACTGTATAAAGGGATTCTGGTTTTTGAATATTCTTAAATATTAGGTGAGCACTATATATGTGATTCTTGGTGACTGATACATAAGTAGGTGTGTTTCTATTTCACCTAAATTAAAAATAGATATAACGTTTGTATTGATCGAAATCTACTATTAAAGTGATGTAAAATAGTTGTTCCGTAATTAACTGACACGTGAGGAATGTCTGATACTATTATGCTGTGTTTGTGTTGCTAAACTAAGTATTTACTTATAAAATAAAAATAATAGTAGTATAAATAGTGGAGTAGTATAATAATTGCATGTGCATGGTCTTCGCCGTAATGAGAACGAAGGCGGACATATTTCAACTATCGAAGTGTTGACTAATTAATGAATGCTATGTATTTGTAGCAATATTTTAAAAATGTTGACGTTGCAAATAATATTGCATTACACGATTGTCCAAGCATATAAATTTTGTACCCCAAATAATAATGAAAGATTTTTTATGGTGTATTAATAATAAGGTAAAAGAAATCCAAATAAAATTGATGTATCGAATAAATGATGATAAATAAGAAAAATTAGATTAAAAAAATAAAGAGAAGAATACTAGATGAAGTGAGATCGGAGAGAAATAATTAATGTAAATGTACCTAAATAGCCCTTAAGGCAAAAAGAGGGAAAATGGTAAAATTATCTGAAATTAGTGAAAAGTACTTAAAACACTATTTTGTCTTTGCTAGGAGAATTTTGATGATGGAGTATTTATTAACGAGGTATCGAAATATGCAAACTAGCTATATTGTTCAAAAAACTTTTTTTTGGTTATTCACTCATTTTTTATAATACAAATATGATTAATTCGTTTGAAAATGACGAATAAAAAAAATTATTGTCCTCTGCAAAATTAGAACCCAATAAAACGAATTCATTGAGCAAAATAGTAAATCAACTCACCATATATCTTCACTGTTTCAGAACTGTGAATATGTTTTTTAGTTATTCAATCTAACTAATTCCTATATACTTGAATTCAATTGAGTTGAGCTAGCTAGCTGGTTCAACCCTAACTGTAATGCAATAGTATTAGTAATATTAATTACAGTAAGACAACTTATAAGAAGTACAATAATATCTGTTGGTAAATATTTTTTTTACAAATATGTAGGGACGTTAAAATAGTTTGGACTGGTGTATGGCCACGAGAAAACTGTCAAGAAATAGGTAAATAAGCATCAACAAAATCCACGACTACTTACAACGTATCCTCACCGATATTGAGACCATAATAATAAGCTAGTCGCAAATACATTTATATGCTCACGGATTTTATTTTTCCTAAATTTCATCATTACAAAAAAATAATTAAAAAAATCATTACAATGTGACAATTTCTCTGTATCTCCTCACTGTTTAGTACTTACTGCCAGATTAGATTCTTTCCATTTTTTCTTCTTTCCTGCCATTTTAATTGATTAGATTAGATTCACTTGTATAGGAAAAAAAGGTATTATTGCCTCTGTTACAGTGTTATAAACATACAAAGGTTGATTGGAAAATATATATATATATATATATATGTAGTGGTTTCAATAATAACTTTTTTTAAATGAGAAATTTGACCACGTGAAAATTTTATGAGTTATTTGATACATTATTAATATTAGTTGTAATTACAAAACATGTCGATTATTGATATTGAGTCAAAAATTGGTATTTTATGATACCAACTGATATCAATATATTTGCGCGTTGATACTATAATTCTGTGTTATGACTTAACCAAAAGTTATGCAAAGATCCATCTTGTATATAAGTAAACTTAAAAATGTGACGTAGTACTATAAATATATGACTATATAGCTAGAAGTTCCAAGAGCAAAATTGATTGTTTGAGGTTGTGAAGACGTTAAATTTTCAAATTAAAAATTGTATGTCTGAACAACTCGCCATTAATTCTAGTGTCACTTTATCAACAAACAACGATGTTTCTAGTGCCCACCACCATGTAGTGTAGTAAGATATCCATAAATGATACTACTAATATAACATCTCAAACCTCATCTCTTATTTGTATGTTTGTGGCTAGGATTTGCCTCCTATATCATAATTGTATTATACTTTTAAGATAATTATCAGGTCATTTCACTGGTAGCTGTCGATCCATATATTTTTAGTTTTTCATAAATCACAAACAATAAATCAAACTATCAAAATAGTGTAAATCTGAACCGATATCATTTCACCTGATGCATTTTTTATAAATTAAATGAATTTATTACGTAAATATACGTAAACTTCTATGAGCCATATATGTACCTATAGCAATAACTAACTCTTCAAAGTCGACTTCATTATTCCGAGAGAGTTAGTTTTAGAATGAAATTTAAAATTTGTAAATTAAAAGGAAAAGAAAAAAGCAAAAAAAAAAGGACAGAAAAGGAAAAGTACGAAACCCGTTGCGTGCTGATTTTTGCCATAACATAAACATAATGAGTGTGGTAATAATTAGAGGGGCAAAACCGGAATTCCGACGTATTCCGTTATACTTAACGGCTTCCGTCACACGGCTATAAATACGGGCTCTTTTCCCATCGCTCTGACATCTCACACTCACTAGGTGTAAAAAAAACACAGCCTGTGTTTCAGTTGGGAGTTTGAAATGGTTGCGTGAAGAAGAAGAGTGGTATCTCTGCGTTTTCTTGATAAAAATAAAAACAGTGATAATCATGGGAAGGAAAGACAGCAGCCAAGCGCAGAGGGAGAAACAGAGAGTTCAATCCGTGGTTGAGCTTCTGAAGAAACAAGCCCCCCCACTCACCATCAAACAGGTTTGCAATCACACACACTCACACCTCCCACTGTGTGTTCCTCTACAAATTGAGGCAATGTGTGAGTTTAATTTGCAGGAGAAGTTCTGCAACAATGCTTGCGTTGAGAGATTTTTGAAGGCGAAAGGAGATCATGTGAAGAAAGCGGCTAAGCAGATTAGAGCTTGTCTTGCTTGGAGAGACTCCATTGGAACTGGTACACTATTTTTTTTTTCTCTCTCTCTCCTTTTTCTTTTGCTAGTTTGAACTCAGAATCTTGCTTTTTTTCTTCTTTTTTTGGTATTTTGAAAGTGTGTTTGTAGCATGCAGTAAAGCGAAAAATTGGATAAGCACCAATATTATTATTATTTTTTTGTTTTTAATTATCACTGATTTTAATGTGATTTTATTTTGATTTTTTTGTAGATAATTTGATGGCTGATGAGTTCTCTGCTGAGCTCGCTGAGGGAGTAGCTTATGTTGCTGGCAACGACGATGAATTAAGACCTGTTGTGGTAATTACTAGTATTATTTTTTATTTTCTCTTTTTTTTTCGTTTGTTATATTAGTATTAATTTCTTTACGCAAATTTGATGTATATGTTGCTCAAATTTCAGATATTTCGAATCAAGCAGGATTACCAGAAATTCCATTCTCAAAAACTGTAAGTTGATCACCAGCAGCTTAGATTTTAGTTTTCCACTAAATGATTTTTCATGCTTAATTAGTGGAGTAGTAATTTTTTTTTTTGTTTTTTCTCAATATAGGTTTACCAGGTTGCTAGTGTTCACACTAGAAGTTGCAATTCAAACTATGGCAAAAAATGTTGACCAATTTGTTATCCTCTTTGATGCCAGTAAGTCTCCATTTTTTGAAAGTTTAGTCTGTATGTATGTGTATGCATATGGGGATAGATTGAGAATAAAATTAATTTGGTGGAAAAATGAAAGTATTTAGGTGTAGAAAAAAAAATGAAAGTATTTAAAGTTATCAACACATACTCTGTCAAACCAAATCAGAAACACAGCTTTTATCCAGAGTTTGGGAGCAGCAATGAATGTGCATATTCCTATATGCCTGGGGATTCCACAACCACTTCAAAATCACTCCGAAAATACCCTTTAACACACACTTTATGCTAAAATTAATAACATGATTTAATTTCCCATGTCACGCCTAATTATTATAATTAATGTTAAAATCACATTAGCAGCAGTTGATATTATGTCGGAAAGCAGGCATATGATGTCTGAAACTTTTTCAGAAATTGCCTGGAGTGCCCCTGTGGTGTCACGGTCACGCTTGGGGTGTATAGGGGTGTTTCTGGTAGTTGATTATTTTTTACTAAAAAGTGATGTTATTCTCTTTACCTTATGTCAGAATGATCCAATCACCCAACAGCGATTTGAATTTCTCTTGACCTTCTTTAATACTACTTAGTAACATGATTATTGGATTTTTGGGAGTTTGTTAATATTCTTGTTGACTAATGTGCATTATTGCAGGCTTTTTCAGGTCAGCCTCTTCTTTTATGAACATGTTACTAGCAACATTAAAGATTCTTGGTGATCAATATCCTGGCCGCCTTCACAAGGCATTTGTTATTGATCCTCCTTCTCTGTTTTCCTATCTTTGGAAGGTTTGTGTGATTAATTTGTGGAATACTTAATTTTTTAATAGTGAAATGGTAGTAATGATTGTAATGTGATTGTCATGTAGGGTGTGAAGCCGTTCGTCGAGTTGTCATCGTCGGCCGCGATAGTGTCGTCCATCGACTTTGAGGAATCGATCGAATTCAACGACTTGAGTTGCTACCCACGCGCTGCCTCCCTCCGGTTCGATCCCTCGACCGCGGCCAAGCTCGGCTCGTGCTCCTCCTCTCGATTCTCGTTCACCGTCTCGCACCATCTCGACTCGTTGAAGCCTTGGTACCTATCTTTCGGGGACACGTCTGTGTCCAAGGTGGGCCCTGCAAACCACCCCGTTGCATTCTCGGGTCCCGCCATCTCACCGCTCAACGCTAGGTCGTACTCCTTTGCTTCGCCGGTTGCAAGAGGGCCACACGACAGCTTCGACGTGGGTAGGAAGGGCATGTTCCCGTCGACGCCAATGCCGCAAAGGACTCAGAAATTGGACTTTGACCCGTCCACGATCCGCCACCCGAGGACTCCGAACCCTTCGTTCCTAAAATCGCCGGCCCTATTCTTCCGGAGGGACTCCCAACCGAGCCGGGTTGAGAAGTCTCGTGATTCATTCACCCCGTTCGTAAAGTTCTACCGAAGGCCTTATGATGAGATGATCTACAGATCGAAGATGAGGCCCCCTCTTGGCGGCCTCATCTCGATCGTTTCGCCTCAACTAAGACGCAACCGACACATCTCGATGTCGCAAAGGTTTTGAAGTTTCTATAAAGGAAAATAGTACATACTAGAATCTTCAATTAACCCCAAAAAGGTGTCTTACATCATTTATTGAATATTGTTTTGCCTAAATCTTGGAAGATCAAAAGGAAATGTTATTGCATAGTACACTATTTTTGTGTCAAAATGTGTGTAAAGAAAAGACTGCGTGCAATGTGGGATGTGAAATGTCGTGCAATAAATATTAATGTCGCTCTAGTGCTACACTTGATTTGAGCAATTGGCAAAAAAGAAAAGACAGCGTCGAAATAAGAAATCGTGGTCAAAACGGTGAACACATAAATGTTCTCACTTTATTTATTTTTTTCCCTATGTTTAATTTATTACTACTTCAATTTTTTTTCGACCTGGACATGCCTATTGGGTTGAGTTTGTGATATCAATTATATTTGTAATTAGGGGCGGACACAGAAATCGTCACTTATAGGGGCTATTTTATAAAAAAAATTATTTAAACTATATTCATATATTATTTAGCTAATATATATAAGGGCTTTTGTATAAGAATTTGCATAAAATTAGTATAAATTAATAAAATTTACAAAGAAAAAATATTTTAAAATCATGTTTATTAGGGGGGGCTTAAGCCCCTAGACCCTCCTATGTGTGTCCGCCCATGCTAATATATTTTTCCATACCCCATTTTCATCGTATATTATGTTTGTTTGATTTTTTCCTTTTTCTTTTGGACAAAATGCAAGAAACAAAATGTTGATTACAGAGACTTCAAGATCAATAGTTATCTTGTCTTAACATTATTGATAAAAAAAACCGCCATTTTCTTTAAAGAAATTAATGTTCCAATGTTTGAAAATATGATTTTATATTTTTAGAACCAATTAAATTAACTTAATTACATATTTAATTATACTCCATGATTATGATGTATAATGATACAAACCGATGAACCATCTCCAAACTTTATATACAAAACCTTATATTCGTGCTTTTCCCATTTGAAAATTAATAATGGTGATTTTATTTATAAAGTTATGGTATGTGTACTATCCATGGAGCACCTGTAATTACTAAAGTTAATTATAGTTTGAATAACTAAAAATTTGACCTTATGTTTGAAACCCATCTCCTTGTAAGATTGTTATCGTAGTATGTGGTGGTGATCAATATTTTAATAAAAATGTTGGTTTCAACAATGGCAGGGTATTTGGTAGGAATAAATGTGTCTTTTTTGCTGTTTGTAAGCGAAAGTCAAATTCGAACAGATTAATATTTTCACATTATTATAAAGTAAAAACCATATAGGGAACTGAAATTTTTACACACAAAAATTTGCAAAGCACACTAGAATACACACACTTGCACCCATTAGAGAAAACGCAGTTTTGTGACTTATATATCTGTCCTTAACCAATCAAGGCACTTTTAGTGATTAAATCTTGTGTATTTTTCTCCACTGTTGTGAGATATTGGTTTGTATTTTAGGTTGTGGTTAATTTGATATGGACAAAACTTCTTCTGGTAATTTGTGTTTCTTTATTCATTTTGTGGAAAAAAGTGGTATTTCTTCGCTTATTTCTAAGAGTTATTAATCACTGGAGAAATTGTCAAACTGTCATGGATTATTTTTTGTACTATCTCTGGTTTGAATTTTGGTTTTTTGTGGTTTGTTTTGTAATGAGGCAGACAGACTCTACAGTATTGTTAATCCTTGAAAGTGACATGGAAAATTAAGTGGTTAGACTATACTCTTAATAGATGGAGTATATATATGCATCTATTTTTTATATGTACAGAGTAGTATAAAAATCAAAATCTAACTAATTTCCTTCTTATTTAGAAACTTAATACCTAAAAATGAATCTTTTGCATTGTCTATGTAAATTTCATTTTTAGCGCATCAAATTACTCACGTTTTGAACGGATATAGCAAATGTATACTGTACTAGCATACTAACAATAAGAAAATAACATTCATATATGGGTAAATTAACGTAAAAACTCATTTTTATGGTGAAAACTAAAAATTGAACAATGGTAGTACAAAGTTACATCCTTCATTGTGAAATTAATTGCACATTAACAATGATGATTAAATTAAATTTTCTCCCCTAAAGGATTTGAATCATGCATGTGCCGGGCATATCCAATGAGGAGATATATCCTCCATAGATCTTCGTGATCGATGGATTAACTATAGTTCTTAGTTGTCAATTGTCATTTTGAATGATTAAAGTACATAATGTAATATTGATGATGGATGGCGTTAATTTTAAAAACTTTCGTAATAAAAGTATATGGTGGATGAATTTTCTAACTAGATCAATTTTTGCACTTGGGTTTGAACATTTTGTTTGTATTCATTCATCTTTTATTCATTGATTTTGTGTGTTTGTTAATTAATTCTATATGTTACAGACCTAATAAGTTGAGATGGATATAGACCTATGAATTGTTAGGATCGTCGACTGTAACATTAGTTTGATATTGTCCGCTTTGGGTCAAGCCCGCACGGATTTGTTTTTGGGTCACTCCCAAAAGGCCTCAAACTAATTGGGGTTGGACAGGAATTATATACACCTTCCAACTTCCCTCACTCATCCGATGTGGGATGAGTTTGTAACCCAACAAACCTCCCTTCAAACCGAGACCACATCGGGAACGCAGTCGACACGAACATGGAAACCCCCCTCAAACCGAGACCACATCGGGAACGCAGTCGACACGAACATGGGTTGTTCCAGCCCTGGCCCCTGGGTCATCCTGGGCCCGACTCTAACTCTGAGTCCTTCAGGGCCCGACCCTAACCGGGGCTCATCCAGGCACAACCCATAGCCACCTGAGCTCTGATACCACTTGTTAGGATCGTCGACTGCAACATTAGTTTGATATTGTCCGCTTTGGGTCAAGCCCGCACGGATTTGTTTTTGGATCACTCCCAAAAGGCCTCAAACTAATTGGGGTTGGACAGGAATTATATACACCTTCCAACTTCCCTCACTCATCCGATGTGGGATGGGTTTGTAACCCAACATGAATGTGGACTCAATTATATTCTATTAATTATTAGTTGCCACTAGTTCTACATTCTCTAATTTGTCTTTATTACTTTCTCGTGACCTCACTGATATTAACTACTACTATGCTGATTTAACTATGTAGGTCCAATTAATCACAGGATCTCTATTGTTTTGGACATATTATAGCCAATTTGTGAGGTTATATAGATTACAAACCGCTAGCTATACCTATGCTTAGGGATTAAGTAATAGGAGATATTATTTTACACCGATAAATATATTAATCTTATAATATATATAGGGGGTGTTCGGTTTGCAAGATTGTATCCGGGATTAAATTTGTAGTGTGTTTCGTTCATGATATTCAACCCCACAACTCAATCCTATATGAATAATCATGGGATAGTTAGTCATAGCTAACCTCCTATGACTAAAATAATCTCACAACTTAATCATAGATTGCATCTTGGTATTATTTTATCTTGGAAACCGAACACCAAGATAAAGTAGAAAAAGTAGCATTGTTTTAATTTTATTCAGACACTTCCTTTATTTCATGGCTTAAAATGGAATCTGGACTAACAATTGTTTCATTTTTGGCTGGATCAGATCTCAATTTAATAGTCATGGGCTGATTTAATTATCTAGAACCATGGCCCATAATATGCGACTTTGGACTTATCATTGGCCCAATTTAAAGCCACTCACTGATTTATTACTTTTAGCATGTTTACACTTTACGTAAAGGATTTCAAATTGAATTACATTTCTTTATTTTCTTAAATGTGGAAAATCATAAAATGAAATGAGCAGATACGCCTTTCCTTTTAGATTAAACATCATCATATTAATCAACTTTTGGTTAACCAAATAAACATCTTAAACATCTAAAAATCAGCCCTAATACAATAGGTGATATTGAAGTTTATGGAATATCATAATATATATAAGCAACACAGTTGCAAAATAAAATCAATTTAAAAGGTAGAATTGAAATTTGTGAAAAAAATGTTCAACAACAGGAAATGAACGTTTTTTGGGGTGACTCATTAACAATAGTTGGTAAATTTACTGCACTACTTTCATTTTTCTTTTGTTTATATCATGTTTATTATTGTCCTTGATTATCAGTGTTTAATTTTTGAAGTTTATATTAAGTGTTATTGGCCTTAAGGACTTTGATAAATAAATACACATTTATTCAACTCTTTAAAAATCTAATAGAATGTCAATATTTGTATTTACTGTTCTTATTTTTTACACTCATTACATTACAACCTCACATTTTAAATTACTACTATAAGTTTATATAGAATGTCCATATTTAAATTTGCTAGTCATTTGACGTTTTCTATTGAATAAGTGGTTTTTGATAGACCCCACTTTGTAAAAAACAAAGTAGTAGTAGTATTAATTTCGCAGAGTTTGGACTCGGTCGTATGTGGCACGATTAGCAAGTCTTCTTTGAAGACTTCTTTTTTTTGCTTTCAATGGTTGTTATTAGCTATATCATTCCTTCCACTTAAACTATTTTACAGTACTAGTAATTTTTAAAATAAGTGTCACAGTGATAATAGAACAGAGGGAGTAGTATTTTTTATAATCATAAGATAAAGAGTAATTAAGACATACTATTGCTCTCCCAAACTACATATTTGACTATATCTATCTAATCAAACAGTATTACTAAATTTAATCCAATTTAATTCATCAAATCGAACATTGGGTAAATGTGGCAGCTATGAAGCTGATATTTCCTTGTAGACCCAAAATGGAGACACCCTTATAAATATATGTAATAAACTCATATGTATAACAATGAAAAATTGGAGAAAAAGATTAGCAAATAAGAGCATCCACAATAGCTTTCGCCCCGCCATAGCCCAGCCACAAACTCCTCCTGCCACATCATCAGGACAATCAAATAGCCCAGCAATAGCCTAGCCACGTCACTCAAAATTATATAAAACAAATAATTGATAATCACACAAAATACGGGATTAAATTTACGACACAGATACGGAAAAATTCAATAATAATATTAAAGTTTAAAAACGTACATTAATTAAAAAAACACACGTCATTAAAATTAAAATAATATTACAACATCCTCATTAATGAGTTTGTCCCACATCAAAAGTGGAACATAAAAGATTCAAGGATGTCTCTATAAAAGAGAAACAACCAAGAATGATTTCGTCCCACATCGAAAGTGGAACATAAAACATTCAAGGATGTCTCTATAAAAGCGAAACAACCAAGAATGAGTTTGTCTCACATCGAAAGTGGAACATAAAACATCGAAAGTGGAACATAAAACATTCAAGGATGTCTCTATAAAAGAGAAACGACCAAGAATGAGTTTGTCCCACATCGAAAGTGGAACATAAAACATTCAAGGATGTCTCTATAAAAGAGAAACAACCAAGAATGAGTTTGTCTCACATCGAAAGTGGAACATAAAACATTCAAGGATGTCTCTATAAAAGAGAAACGACCAAGAATGAGTTTGTCCAACATCGAAACTAGAACATAAAACATTCACGGATGTCTCTATAAAAGAGAAACAACCAAGAATGAGTTTCATAAAAAAAACATTAAATAAAAAAAGATTAAAATTTCCGCTCGAAATTGCTCGCCGATCGGGAGCCTGCAATGGCGGCGAGCGGACCGGCAAGCGCATCGCTCAGCGCTCGCGAATCGACATGCGCTCGCTGATTTTTCACTGAAATGGCGCTCGCCGGTTATAATGGTTCGGCGAGCGAACCGGCTAGCGCTGGAGATCGGCTAGCCGGTCCGCTCGCCGCTATTGTGGATGCTCTAAAAGGACAAAGGGCTGTAAAGCTACTTGCTTTAATTTCACAACAGCTTTCATTACATGCACTTTTCTTCGCTGCCAACATTTTTTTAGATAATTATCAAGCCTTGGGATGTT
This sequence comes from Salvia splendens, assembly GCF_004379255.2. Lineage (NCBI taxonomy): Eukaryota > Viridiplantae > Streptophyta > Magnoliopsida > Lamiales > Lamiaceae > Salvia > Salvia splendens. Next base: position 3,270,276 of record NC_056033.1, on the reverse strand, counting down.
ATATGTTTACGTTTTTTCTCTATACTTATATAATTATATTACCTACTTGACACAGGCAATACATCTTTTTCTGAATATTTTATTTATTTATTTTTACATGTATTAAGAAAAAAATAATACTACGATGAATTACTCACATAGAGAAAAATATGAAGCTGAGTTAGACCCTCATTTATTTATTACCAAGCACATGTAAATTTCTACAATATTCGTAACAAAATAAGTTATAGTATAGTAAATCCCAAATTGCATAATTGCATAAAATAAAATCAATGTGATTTGGGAGGATTTGGGTTTTCTGGTTGATTATAGAAATCCAAGATATTATTCCACCTAGTAGGCTCGTTTTGTCACATATGTAGCACACCTTTTTACCTTTGAAAATTTTCTTGTTAAATTTGGCTTTTTTTAAGCCCGGTCAATTCAGCAAAAAAATCAATTAGTTGGTTGAATGCAACCTATGAAATATTTGGTTTTATTCATCCTCTTTTATTATAAAGAAACAAAAATGCTTTCAATCCAACAAAAAGAGAATTTAATGAGAAGAATATTATACTCCTACACAATAAAAACCTAATATCTGATCAGATACAATCGACTAACTACGTAATAAGAGAAAAACCTAATATCTGATCAGATACAATCGAGTAACACCAATAACCCACACACATAAAACTAAAGAAACCAAATCAGCACAGAGACAACTAAGAAACATTAATGAATCCGTTGACCGGGACACACATAAAAAGAACCAAGTTTCACATAAAGGAGATAACCTATTAGAGCATCCGTAATGGTGCGGATATCCCGACGGACTTTCCAAAAAACACCTCCTGCCATGTTATAAGGACTTCCCACTGCACTTCCACGTCATAAGGACATCCCACTGCACAATGACGGACATCCCCAAGGATAGGCATGTACAAACCGAACCGGACCACCGGTTAACCGGCGGTTCGGAACCGCCGGTTCACAAACCAAAACCGGTGACGAAGGTTCGAACCGGATGGCGGTTCGGCGGTTCAAGCGGGCTGTTCAGGTTCAAAAAAATCGTGAACCGTAACCGGCAGTTCAAAACCGCCGGTTCACCGGTTCAAACAGGCGGTTCAGCGGTTCCAACAGTAGGATTCCGGCTAGGCCGTAGGTTTTCAGGCTAGGTGTGCAGAAAAACCGACGGTTTTTGGCAGAAACCGCCGGTTTCCGACTGTTCGGGACCTTTTTCAGGTGGCAGCGTATATGTGGCAGTGTATAGGCCTGAAAACTAGTTAGAAACGACAGGTTTTCGGTCAGAAACCAGCGGTTTCAATCAGAAACCGTGGACTGAACCGCCGGTTCAGTCCGAAACTGCCGGTTCAGGCGGTAAACCGGCCCAAATTTGAAATTTGAATTTTTTTTTATTTCTTCTAATTTTACTCCTATAAATACCCTACTCCCCCCATAATTTTTACTCACCTCATTCTTGTGTTAACAAGGATTCCTTCTCAATCTCAATTTCTCTATTCTCTACCTCATTCTCTCTAATTGCTCAAGTTGTTTACTATTATATTTGTTGTTATGTTCGTAATTTACCATTTATACAATATTTCATATTTCATACTACTTTCATTTTGCATTATGTCTTCTTCTCGTGGTGGACCGGGACGTGGTGATCGGGGCAAAGGAATTTTCCAAGATCAAAGTAGTCGTCCCCAAAAATCAAAGCGACCTAGTCGTCGAGAAGTTATGGAAGAGGTTTTCCGAGTGGCGGCTGAACGCATGCAAGTAAGTTCTAAAAAATAAAATTATTTTTACAATTCATAATTTCATAAGATTGAGTTTTTTAATTTTTTTTGTGTTCCTAATTAAAACTTCAACTTATTTAATATTTATAGATAGAAGAAGATCATAGGACCACCATGCTACTAGCTCAAATGCATCAAGGTGGGTGGGGGGACGGTGGTAGTTCCCAACAACAAGATGACGAGTACGACGTGACTATATCGTCGGCCTTGGACAACAATGATGATAGATCTCGTTCTCGTATTCCGTCTAGCATCGGCGGAAATGAGGACATGCATCCCCCTCCACCCACTAAAAAAACATTGAAATCTGATATTTTTGTTAAACACTACAAGAAGGTCCCGGTGGTAATTCCAAGTCCTAATGATCCGCTTTCTCAAGAACAAACATCGGCGTTTCATGCATATTGTAACTATTGTGATAAAGTCTACAAATATGCGAGTGGTGGGGGATATGGCACCCTCCGTCGTCATTTGATGACAAAGCATCCGGAAGAATGTGGCACTGCCGCTACCCAAACCCAACTAAACTTCCAACCCGGTGGCTTAGGTTCGTCAGGTACGCCTCTTTTTAAATGTGATCCTAAAAATTTTGCTGACGTTATGACTAGATGGGCTGCAATGAAGCATTTTCCTTTTAATGTTTATGATGATAAAAAATTTGAGGTTACTATGCAAAGTGGTATGAACGTAGCTGTCAAAAGAGTAGGTCGAATGACCGTTCAATAAACTACCGTTCGACAATGTTTGGAGAAAAAAGTTGAATTATCACGTTATTTACTCAACTTGGGACACAAAGTGAACATTTGCTCAGATGTATGAACTGATTCTTTTAATAGACATTCATACATGGGCATTACGATTCACTTTGTGGACAATAGTTGGACTTTGAACAAGCGTTTGATTGGTTTTAGAGAATTTGAGACACAACACACTGAACCCGAAATTGCTTCTTTAATTATTCAAGTTTTGAATGAATTTCAATTATGCAATAAGATATTTTCTGTTGGTTTTGATAATGCAACTGCTAACACTGTAAGTATTAATGACTTGATTGCGGCTTGTGCTTCGGTTATTGGTGGTAAGTATTTTCATCAAAGATGCATATGTCATATTTTGAATTTATGTGTACAAGATGCGCTTGAATTATGGCAAAAGCATGTTAGTCATATTAGAACTGCAGTTAGATTAATCCATCAAAAGCCGCCTATTGTCAAAGCTTGGAAGAAGTATTGCCATCAAAAGAAGGTAAGATATAAGAATTTTACCATGGATGTGTCTCATAGATGGAATTCGACATATCATTGTCTGAATTCTACTTTGGGGCATAAAGATTCTTTGTGTGATTTTTTTAGAACCTATCCCGTTTCTGATTTATATCTGTCGCATAGTTGTTGGGATCATAGCGTGAGTTTATTTAAATTGTTCAAATATTTCAAAAATGCGACCGTTGAATTATCGGGTGTTTATTATTGCACTGTTGTTCGTGTTTTAGAGCATTGCATGTATAATATATCACTTGGTTTTAAAACTGCGATGAAAAATGTTTATTCTTCTCCTGAATTGATGTGTGTTTTATATTATATGATTGACAAATGGCTTAAGTATTTCAACAAGATTCCAACGGTGTTTTTTACTGCAAAGGTCTTGGATCCAAAATGGAAATTAGCCGGTACCTCCAGGTTTTTAGATTTTTATTATAACAATTTAAGTTCTATTGATCTTGGTCCACTTCAAGCATTGCAAACGGATACCAATGACCAATGGGGAGTAAACCTAACCGAAACATTTCAAATAAACCTCCCGGACCGGTCAGTTGTCCAATAAACCTTCGAGTTTAACTTGCGTGCTCTCTACACCGAATATGAAACCAAGTATAACAGTACCCACCAAGTCAGAAGACCTACCCCTCCTCAACAACATAATTTTGGCTTCGCATTTCAAACTGATTATGATGACCCCGACGCGCAATCCCAATTAGCCGACCTATACAGCTACAGCACCGGCGGAAGGTCGACCACATGTATGGTAAGTGAGTTAAATTTATATTTCGATTCACTCTTTTCTTTTGGTGATGAAGGTCCTACTCCTCCTGCCCAAATCGACGTCCTCGATTGGTGGGGAACACACGAGAAAGATTTTCCCATACTTGCGTCAATGGCCAAGGAGATTTTTTCAGTTCCGGCTTCCACTGTCGCCGTCGAGTCCGCTTTCAGTGTTGGATCACGTGTGTTGGATGAATCAAGAAGTAAGCTCTTCGCGAAAAATATGGAAGCTGTGATGTTACTTGATGATTGGGCCAAAGCTGACGTCAGAGAACAAGAAAATGATTAGGATGATCGTCAGGAGGAATCACAAGAAGATTTCACCGGGGATGAATCGCAGGCCAACCGTCAACCACTGGCCAAGCCAAATAGGTAAGTAAGGTAAGAGAACTACGTGGGCTTTGATTCCCTAATGCAAATGAGCATTGTGGATACGTAGACACCTCAACTTAAATTTTAAATTTAAGTGAACTCAAGTCCTTTTTCTTTTATTTCTTGTTTTTCCCATTTGTCTCTACTTCAAAAATATGAAAATACAATTAAATAATTGTATTTGTATGTACTATAGTCGGTGAAGTAGATTTCTCTGTAAGGCTAAATCTGGGAAACTTTTGACAATTCTACTATAATTGTTGATTGTTAGACTAAACTCAACATTTAAGGTTGAATTGCTAAAGGTGTCCTCAATTTAGTTATGTAGAAATATCTACTTCGCCGACTAAGAGTATATATACTTATAAATTTAATGTTCAGAACTTCAAGTCTTTTTTGTAATTTGTAATTAGCTTCGTTGTAGACTAATAGTCTCGTTGTATTTAATTTTTTTGTTTAAGACTTCAAGACTTCAAGTTTTTTGTGATTTGTAATTGTTGTAACTTGTAATCTCAATAAAATTGTAATTTTCATTGTGATTTTTTGAATTTTATTTATGCGCATTTCATAGATAAATAAATAAGAAAATGAAAAAAAAATATTACGAACCGGCGAACCGTCCTGACAGCGGTTTTTGGCCGGAAACCGACGGTTTTGAACCGGCGTCCGAACCGGCAGTTTTTTGAACCTGAACCGGAACCGCCGGAACCCTTGGCGGGACGGTTCAGGTTCTTGAAAATCCTAAACCGTGAACCGCTGGTTCCGAACCGTAACCTGCGGTTTATGAACCGTGTGCATGCCTACCCAATGACATCTCGGTGGACATCCACAATAATAAAAATTCACAAATTCACCAAATTAAAAATTTTACGGAATTAAAATTTCGATACGAATACAGACGGAGAAAGTGCAATGATAATTCATTATAAAAAAAAAATCAAAATTCGGGACGTCCGTCGGGGCACCGCAATGGCGGACGTCCCGACGGACGTCGTCGGAAGGCCACGGATACCTCACATCCGGGGCGGACGTCCGCATCCGTCGATCCGTGTCTAATGGCGGACGTGCCGCCCAGACTTCCGACACACCGGTCCGACGTCCGATGGGACATCCGCCATTGCTGATGCTCTTAGAGCATCCGCAATAGAATGGATGTCCAGTGGACATCCCAAAAACACCTTCTGTCACATCATAAGGATATCCTAGCACTGCCACGTCATAAGGACATCCCACTCCACAATAGCGGATATCCCCAAGGACAACCCGACGGACATCCACAATAATCAAAATTCACAAATTCACAAATATGCAATTTTACGGAATTAAAATTTCGACACGAATACGGAGAAAATGCAACTATTTTATTTGAAAAAAACATACATAATTAAATAAAAAAATACATAATTAAATACATTGTTTAAAAAAATACATAATTAAAAAAATAAAAAATTTGGGACGTCACGACGGACGTCCGCGCACACCCGCGGACGACCTCTCGTCCACAAGGGACGTCCGCGTCCACCTCCGACGATGCAATAGCGGACGTCCGCCGGAACGTCCGCTATTGCGGATGCTCTTAGAGATGGGTAATACACCCATCGGCCATCCCTACATATATTTTTATTTTTTTAGTTGAATTAATGAGGTTAGTATATGTTTTTTCTTGTGAATATAATACAGGAAGTGGATTTGGGTCTCAAAACTATAGGTTTGAAAATGCTATATGTGAATTATTGTATTTTTGTGCATGATATGATATATATATATATGAACCACCTAAACATTGAAAAAGAGTTAAAACAGATATTGTAAAATGTAAAAAAAGGAGTAGTATATATTTACATAACTAATCGGCCAACAAGTTTCAACTGTAATATTTTTAATACGGGAGTAGAAATCTATGCCGCTGTAATATATATGGTTGACCGTTTAAAACTATTTTAATAGTAAATAATAGTACTTTAATTAATTTAATGCTATTTTTTACGTTATTAGTTTTTCACTAAAGCAGTAACAAGTCGATCGATTTTTATCTAAATCAAAATTATTTCTAATCAAGTTGTGACTAAAAAACACTATTCTTTTTTAAATATTTCTACTATATATTTTAAGGATTTTATTTATTTTTACACTAACATATATAGTACTCCCTCCGTCCCAAGCTACTCGCACTTATTTCCTTTTTGGGCGTCCCAAGTTACTTGCACTCTTTCCATTTTTAGTAAAAATTTTCACCTACAGCCGTCATTTTTTACTTTCCTATACACTCATTCCTTAATCTCCGTGCCGAAAAGGAAAGGAGCGAGTAGCCCGGGACGGAGGGAGTACCTGTTATTTTACCATTATAATTTATACAGTTGTTTGTCTGTCACAAGTGTGTAAGATAATTTGACAAAAAAAAAGATGTTTTCGAAAAAGAAATGATTACTCATTTTTCTTGGATCCCACTAAGGGGAAAAGTTAATATGGGTAATATGTTAGCATAATTTTGTTGGGTGCACGCATTAATTACTCACAACCATGTCACAAAAGGCCTAGTATTTTTCATAACCAATAATTCTAGCAACCCCACCATTTAATTACGCCTGCTCAAACCAAAACCAAAAGTATCTCTCCATTTCTTTTCAATAACCTATCCACATTATTTTATTCAAAAATATATTTTCTATTTATAGCACATTAAATTTCAAGGATATGCATACCAAATCAGGTCCACGAAAAATAATTTTGGTAATGGACAATACAAATTTTAATATCAAACCAACTTTATTAGAATGAGAAATATATTATAAATAAAAATAAAGATTAATTTTGATAAAAGACATGGCCAAAATAATTTTGGTAATGGACAATACAAATTTTAATATCAAATCCAGCATCTCTCTCTGTCACGTATAACTGTCTAAAAGCAACCTCTCCTCTCAATCAATTCATAAACTGATTAGTATATTAATTGTACTAAAAAAATCTTTAAAATCTCACAATATAAAGCCCTGTGTTAAAATATGAAAATTTATTTTTTACCGTGAATGGAATGCACATTGCACACCTCCAAAACTAGTTTTTAGAGTGAATCTGCCAAACTATATTGGTTAAAAAAGAAGACGACAGAGGAATCTTTCCTGTTTTGATTTTCTCATTATATTTATGATTTCTTTCCTGTCTAATTGAAATGAATTCATCATTTTTTTAAATATTCCGTTGCAGACAATTCCAGCACTTTAGCATGTGACTATTATTTTCTCTTCAAATTCAAGCAAAGTCGATTGCGATAATTCAAATATTCTTCTCTTACTATTAGCAAGAAAACAATAAAAATCTCTAAACCGTGATTCTAGTCCTCTCCTTTCTTACAGCCCCTAAAAATTTGCCCTCAATCTGCAACTCCCTTTGTCCTTACCTTAAAACAGTTGCTTCCTCCAACCTTAAAAGGCCCACACCAAAAAAAAAAGTTGAATCTTCATCCCTAAAAACTGAATTCAACACGAAGCAGAAGTGGGTTCCTTGATTCGCCTCATAAAGATTCAATCTTGGTATGTGTATGTTGTAACCCCTTCTCGATTTTCCTGCTTTTTTCTGTGCAAAGATTAGATTTTTGTAGAGTAGTTAGTGGAAAGATCTAGACTTTTATTGAATCTAGTGGGGAGAAAGGGAAAAATGAGGGATTTTCCTTCTTGTTTTGGGGAGAATGGAGTTCAGGTTGCTGATGCTTCTTGTTCTAGTGTGGGTGGGACTAAACCCTCTCAGAATTCTGTCACGTGCGTGTATAGATGTAAGTTCTTTGGCAAATCTTGTCTGATTAGTATTGTTTGGAGCAAGAATTTAATGGGGCAATGCCTGAGTGTTGAGATAGATGATGCATCTCATCAGTGCTTATGCAAAGTAGATGTGAAGCCCTCTCTGTTTTCAAAGAGGAAAGGATCCAAGAATCTAGAAGTGAATTCCAGTAAAATTGAGATATTTTGGGATCTTTCCATGGCAAAATTTGGGCCCGGGCCGGAGCCGGTGCAGGGCTACTACATTGCAGTTGTGTGGAAAGGGGATATGGTTTTGCTAGTTGGGGATATGAGGAGGGAAGCACTCAAGAAAACAGGAGCAGTTGCTTCACTTTCAAGTGCCATTTTCATTTCAAAAAAGGAGCACATTTCTGGGAAAAGGGTTTTTGGCACAAAGGCACAATTCTCAGACAATGGCCAGATTCATGACATCAAGATCGAGTGCGACGCTAGCTGCAGCGACGATCCGTCCCTCTTGGTTCGTGTTGATGCAAAAACGGTTATGCAAGTGAAGCATCTGCAATGGAAGTTTCGTGGGAACCACACCATCTTTGTTGATGGCTTGCCGGTGGAGGTGTTTTGGGATGTCCACAACTGGCTGTTTGGCCCGAGCCTTGGCAATGCAGTGTTCATGTTCCATAGCAGTTTGTCCGCGGAGAAGATGTGGAGCACCGGGAGCCATTCAATGTGCGACTCACCGGCCTTTTCTTGGAGCTGTTCGGAGAGTTTGAGGGAGTCTAATATGCCAGGCCTTGGTTTCTCAGTTTTCTTGTATGCTTGGAATAAAGATTGAACTTTCTGGTTTTAGTATTTTTTCCAAAGCTGTGGTGATTCTTTGATGAGTTCTTCTGTGTATAGAAATTCTAGCATAATCATGGAATTGGACAATACAGTACTAGGTTGATTTAGGGTATGTCTTGGAATTATTTATTGGAGGATTGATACAATTCTTGATACTGAGAATTCAAGAACTTGATTATGCGATGTGGCCATGTTCTTGATGGCAATTGTGATGCTTTTTTACTATGCTACATTAATCCGTGTACTAGTACAATTTATTAGCCACATTTGGCTTGATGTTTTTAACACTTAGTGAATACTTTTGCTAATTTTTCTTTTTTCTATTGCAGAATGCATTTTGTGCCATTTTCTGTCTTGTTGATTTTGCAATTAACCAACAATTTTGTCTTCAACGTGTATGGATTTTGAATACTTGCCATAGAAAAGTTTGATCTAAAACGAATAGAAAGTTAAAAGAAAATACAAAAAACGATGAATATTTTGTTTCTATTGCTTTTCTGTTGAATTTGAATAAGTGTTAAGTCATTTTCATGTATGAATTGCTTCTATGCAAAGTGCTAATTATTTGCCAAGAATGTCAAAGACAAACACATTATTTTAACATATCATTTCGTCAAAAGTATTTCACCTACTAAAAGTTACATTTATTGAAATTTCATGTGCAAAATTCGATTATATTAATTGTGTTTTAGAGGAGAATTCAAAATCTCAAAAGTGGAGAAAGGGGACTTTCAAAAGCACCACGGGCTCTTGAAGTGTAAAACGTCGACTTTAAAATGGGCTAAATATTGATTCAATTAAAGTGGGCCTTGGATTGGAAAATAATGTGAAGTGGAAAGTAATACGCAATTTATTAGGTAGGGCTTCCCTTTCAATTTCGAAATTTGATAACATAGGCTTGTTGCCCCACTTCAAAAAAATACTACTACTACTACTAAAAGGATAACAAAATTTTAAAAGTTATCCTCAGTTTTGATCTAAAAATAATTTCTTTTATGACCCTCAATTTTCTCAATATAACCGTTTTTCTAAAAAAAAACTAATACAGTAATAAAATTAGTTGATATACCACTTTACCCATATATAGCCCGGGTAGTGATAAAATGCAAACTCTAAATATTATACAGACTTCAAACTATGATCTGCATCGTTAGAAAATGTGAACAAATGACAAAATAACAACAACAAAAAATGTCAACACAGCGTCAACACAACATCAACCGTTGACACCGTGTAGACATTTTTTGTTGCTAATATTTTGTCATCTGTTGACATTTTCTAACGGTTCGGATCATAATTTGGAATTTGTATAATATTTAGAGTTTGCATTTGATTACATCCCTTACAGTCCCATTTTAGATGCATTTTCCTTTCTCCTTTTTAGTGAACTTAACAAAATAATGTTTAGTGATTTGAATAAAAGAAACATAATAGAATAGGAGATAAAATAAAGATTAACCTTTTACTGAAAAGAAAATATGGTAATTAATCTTGGAACATACTAATAAGGAACACGAAGAAATTTGTAAGTATCTTGAAAAGTGGAATAACCGATTGGTGGGGTTATGCATTTTCATTGTCTTCTTCTTATGCAAAGGAACTCTTCACAAATTTGTTGTGAAAACAGGATTTGGTATATAACTCCATAGATTGTCGAAATTTTTATATAATTAATTTTTTTTTCTTTTTTCAGTTATTATTAATTAAACTGGGGACTGTTTGGGTCATATTGCATAACGATATATATATATATATATATATATATATATATATATATATATATATGGTTGCGTAGTGACGTAGTGTGCTAACTAATTTACAGTAATAACTAATAACTTTCAATACTGTGTATTAAAAATATCAACACAAAGACATAATTATATCAATACAATATGTAAATTTAAATATCAACACAAAGACATAATTTATCAACACAAGAAAGATTGATAAATTTATGTCTTTGTGTTGATATTTTTAACATACAAAATTGATATTTAGTTATTAGTTATTACTATAAAAAGTTACTAAGTTGCCCAGTATCTTGGCAGCTTCTCAAAACCTAAGCAGATGATGATTCATATAGTAGTATAATTTATACGTACATCTATAGACCAATCTAACATAATAAAAACTTTTTTTTATAATTTTAATGATTAAAATACATACGTAATGGCATAATTTATTTATATTTTAAATTTGTAATTAAAAATTACTAAGTTTAGGTACATAAAAAAATTATGATAAATTTAAAATAATATTTAGTTGTTTTTTGAATTAACAAGAATAAGTTTAGCGTTTGGTAAAAGTTTGGCTGTTGATTTAATTAGGAAAAGTGCGAGTTGTTTTTTATAATACTCCAAGTTAGGCACAAGATAAAAGAATGGTTCATATTTGAAAAAGTTCCAAATAAATAATTTTTATGTTAATGTATATCTAAGATGTTTGGTTTATAAAACAAGAAAAGGAAGCTGAGTGGATTGCTTTATTACTTGGGATTTTTTAGAGAGGAGAATTAATCAGTAATGCATCAAAATACTTGTTACTTTATACATAATCCGTCACATAATACTTACATAAATAATCTAGATGATGTTCAACAAACCTATTAATATATTTTCAAAAGTTCCTCTACCTAAGCTTGTATGGAGAACACTTATTTTATAACCTTGTCGAATGTTAAATCAAAATCTATTTTGCTGGATCAATTCTATAGAGAATAATTTGTTTATACTATCTTCAAAATAAATTCTAAGATGAGTCAAACTTTGAAATTAGTCATTGAAAATGGTAAACTAAAAGGATAAGTTCAATATGAAGGAGTCGAATTGGCATTCCTATCTCCCAAGAAGATTTGATTCTATGAGATATGTTGGAATTAACATAATGATTCTCAACACATTAGTTAGGTAACTCCATCATCACCATTTTCCCATTGCATCATCACACACCATTTATATTCATTTCCCCCCTCCTAAAAAAAACACACATTATTTATTGCTATTATATGTTCCATGCATGCTCCATCTTATTACACCCACACCATCATGCTGATGCAAAATTGACATCATACATTATAAGCCATGCTCATTGCCCTATTGAGTCCCACACACCCCTAAAGAGTGCAGCATCACCAATTGACATGTGGCCAATCAAATCTAGTTGAGAGGAATAAAATATGCGGATATTATTATTATCCATGCATGCACATCATCATCTATGATTGTGTACACAGACAAAGAATTTAACATATACTGTAATTCGAAGTTGGGATCAATCACTGCTTTTGGGTATGGAGCTGCTTTAAATCCTTGAACCAGTTGTCCCATCCTTTGAGGTGCCTACAAATCAACGCAGGGGATAGTCATTGGGCCCGTCGGTGAATACCCTTGGTAATTACCAAAAAAAAGTTGGGGATATGAATATAGACAGTCCATCCCCGTTTAAATGAACCGTTTAATTTGTTAAAAGAACTAAAATATTTGATGAGTTAAATAGGGAAATTACTAAAAAGATAAAGAAAATTAAATAGTACTACAAAAAATGTAAAATATGAAAAGAAAAAATAATTATTTTTTGACAAAAGAAAATGCACTAGTGAAGATTGTTTGATTGAATACAGATATAGTCTATCATGTAATATCTCAGTCCATTAAAAATAATAAGAGTACTCTTTCCATTTCACGGTAGATGTCTAATATTTTTTTTATTATTTACAAAAATGTCACATTTTCTTTTTTTAGAAATAAATATCACTATTTATACATCCACCATTTCTTATTATCTCTTTATTAAAACTCTAATTACTTTTTTTTCACTCTCACATCGATAAATTTAAACATATTTTCTCTTTCCACTTAACACACTAGACAACATGGAGTATCATATGTTATTTTCAATTGTGACATCTATCATAGACGGGCATTTCAGGTTGTCCACCAAAATTACCATCTAGCTATTTATTGTAAATTTTATGTCCTTAATTAGACGAGTCTCATTTTTTATTACTAATGCTTCAACCATTTATTCTCAATATCTCTTACTATATCAATTTTTATATTAAAATATGTATTATTCACAATAAAAAAAGCTAGTACTCATATTTTATGGAGGAAAGTAGTAGTAGAATTAGTTTTGATTTATAAATATTGAGGCGTGATAAAATTAATGTAGAAGCAATATAATAGTATCTGTCGAGTGTGGAGGCAGGGACATGTTTAAAAACTGTTGAATAAAAATGAAGTTTGGTAGATATTATCATGAGGGTTGGGGGAGAGAATTGATGTTGCGATGGTGACGATGATGATTGAGTGCGCCTGGCTTAGCACGCCATTCATCTTTGAATCATGAAATCCACTGCACGCCTCTCTCTATTCTAACTGCATTTCCCAACCAAGATTTGGATTTTGGTCCAGTTTCTCAAGAAAAATAAAACCCCTCAAATTAGGGTTTATTGTCACCCAATTCAATCATCATCTTTTAACCTTTTCTTGTTTAAGTGCATCATGGTGTAGCACAAGACACTGTATTACCTTCATCATGCCCACTTTGTCCATATCCTGCTCTCCACGTGTCGACTTCTCATTCGTTGCCTTCCTCACTACCTTCATATTTAATTCTCATATATTCTCCTTCCGTTTGGAAATATCCCACTTAACATGCCACATTTTCAAAAAAGAAAATATCATCCTCTATCCATTTAACTTACAAACAACACTGTATAAAAAATTATGTGTAAAAAAAATAACATTTCTCTTTAAGCTGGACAAAGTGAGTATATAGTCCCTGTAAAAAAATACCAGTATATTCATAAGTAGAATACAATAATTCGTAATTAGAATATATATTCAATGTAACATGCTTGTAATGTCGGGTCATGCATGCAAATGCACTTTGTAAATTTATTGGCATTTAAAATTTCGATGGATTTTGAGCTGTAATTTCCCCTAATGAAACCGGAAGTCGAGTTTTTCTTATTATTTCTTTTAACTCTGACTACAACCTTTATGTTTTTGTTTAATTTTGTAATTGGTTATAGGAGGCTGCGAAAATCTCCCTAATTTCATAACATCACCTCCTAACCTAAGTCATCATATCCTTTTCGATTTCCCCCAACTTTCCTTTACTTATATATCACTTCCTCTTCTTAATATTCATCATCCTAGCTCTCTCTTCCTCTCTCTCTCTATACACACATCCTTCCATCCATTTTTACATCAAATTAAGTCTAGAAAAATGGGTGATGTTTCAATCTCAAACGGCTTGACTAACTCTCAGAGGAAGAGCTGCTGGTATGAGGAAGAAATTGAGGAGAATTTGAGGTGGTGCTTTGCACTTAAGAGGTAACTATATTATATTTCAACCATTTTCATATTCATTTCACAAAACCAGACACTATTCTCTTGTAAATTAGAAACATTGTTGCATTTTTCACTTTTATTTCGATATCTTCATGAAAAAAGAACTGATCATGCTAAGGAAAAAATAAATCAAAATTTGAAGTTAATTGAATGTATTGATGTTCTTATTTTGAATAATAGTATTTACTATAATACAGTGAATTATTATTATTATTATCATTATTATAGTTGCAGCATACTCCTATAGACAAAATAATTTACTATTTATTTATCTTTTTAACTACAACTTTCCCCAAATCTTGTCTGCTAAAGTTGAGACAAAGAGAAGATCAAGTGAGCGAAGAAAAATCATTAATCTTGTAAGTAAATAACAGTTTGTTTTATTTTTTTGTATGCAGCATTTTGCACACAGGTGCCTCTCAATACCAGGACATTCAACTCTTGGACACTAAGCCCTTTGGCAAGGTGTAATATCTATCTCTTACTCCTATATTTTATTGATAAATATAAAATAGCATAAAATATATCATGACTTATATCTCATATGGTTTAGGCTCTTGTAATTGATGGAAAGCTTCAGAGTGCTGAGATAGATGAGTTCATCTATCATGAGTCTCTTGTCCATCCAGCACTTCTAAATCATCCCAAGTAAATATTTTCACCTTCACATATATTTACATTATACTATATACTATGGATATCTGATTTAATAAATAATTTAAATTTGCAGTCCAAAAACTATTTTCATAATGGGGGGAGGTGAAGGATCTACTGCTAGAGAAATACTCAGGCACAAGACAGTGGAAAAGGTCATAATGTGTGACATTGATGAGGTAATTAATTGCTTAATCAATCCCATATCTAATTAATTTTAATTAAAATCTATTTTGTGCTAATCTAGTGCATAATATTGCAGGAAGTGGTAGATTTTTGCAAGTCACACTTGTTGGTTAACAAGGAAGCCTTTTATGATCCTAGATTGGAGCTGATTATCAATGATGCAAGGTTGCTACTATACCATGTGCAAGAATCAAAGTTCTTTTCTAATTTTTTATTTTAAATAATTTGTTTTAATAATTATGATCAGGGCTGAACTTGAAAGAAGGGAAGAGGTGTATGATGTGATAATAGGTGATTTGGCAGATCCAATTGAAGGAGGGCCATGCTACCAACTCTATACCAAATCATTCTATGAATTAGTAGTCAAACCAAGGCTTAGCCAAGGTGGCATCTTTGTCACACAGGTATTTTCTTTTACTATTATTGTCATTGTGCTGTAATTTTGATGATTGTTTAATTAATAACAATAAAACTATTTTCAATAATTCAGGCAGGACCAGCTGGGATTTTCAGCCATACAGAGGTGTTTTCTTGCATCTTCAACACCCTGAGACAGGTCTTCAAGTGTAAGTTGATGAGATATATTAATATAGCTAATCTAATATATGTATGATTTATTAATAATAACTCTGTTATTATAATCATGTGCAGATGTTGTGCCTTATTCAGCTCACATCCCATCTTATGCTGATACTTGGGGATGGGTCATGGTAAAATCAACACTTTGATCAATAGTTCAATTTATATTTTGATGAACAATTCTAATTTTGATATAAATATATATGATGATAGGCATCGGATAACCCTTTCACACTGAATGCTGATGGGCTAGACCAAAGGATCAAGCAGATGATTGAAGGGGAGAACAGATATCTTGATGGCCAAACATTCACTTCCTCCTCTACCTTGAGCAAAGCTGTTAGAAAATCGTGAGTCCTTGGATTCTTGATCGTGTCATGTCACGTGCATATTTATGATATTTAATTATCTATTATTGATTATCGATCGTAGGTTGGACAATGAGACTCATATCTACACCGAAGGGAGTGCGAGGTTCATATATGGCCATGGAAGCAATGCTTGCAAGCAACATTGAGCTCTAAGACAGAAAAAGAGATGAGAGAAAAGAAAATTTTAAAGAAATTTGGTTGATGGTTTCTACTTTTGATATGTTGCTTTGATTATGTAGTTGTTTGGCAGAAATTATGTTTGGCCTTATGCCTTGTTTCCTTGATGTTTTCCTTCCTCTATAAGTATTAATGGAAGTGGAATACATGTCATGGCAAACTTATATAAGTGTTGTTTTGCTACTTTATATATATATTGTGCATGTACAACTTTCTTTATTTTAGTGTAACACCCCGACTTTTTCTACTTTTTTTTTGTTCTTGAAGGGACGTCGTTTGTGTAGCCGAAAAATTTCCTTCAATTCTTTTCGACGTTGATGGAATTAGCTAGAGTTTTTATTATTGAATTTGGGCTAGGATCTTTTTCCTTGTTTGCATCAAGCCCAATTCTTTGTAATCAACTTTTGAAAGTCCTTTTCAACTTCATTTTGGACATGGAGCAATTATTCTTTTTAGCCTAATTTAAAATCTAATTGTTATGAGCCCAAATGATTTATTAATTTGAATATGCAAGAATTAAATATGAGATTAGTCTCACCCAATTTCTGTTCCATGAAATCGGTTTCTACATACTGATCCCACGTTCATCACTCACAATCAACTTCCTTTTATTTTCACCAATTTAAAGCTTTCAACCGATTACGCATTTTGACAGAGAGAGTGAAGAGAGAAAAGGAGAGACAGTTTCTCGATTGAGGAATTTGGAAAAGAGAGTGCAGAGAAACAAAATTGAGAGAGAAATAGGAGATGGCAACGGCGGCGAATTGTCACGGAGAAAGAGAACAGCAACGAGCAGCAGCGGCGCGGCAGGCTGTCCCGGCGGAGCAGCACGTCCGATCAGCGGCTGCAGCGGGGCGGCAACGATCCAGCAATGGAGACGGCGATCATCGAATACGACAGTGCCGCAGAGCGATTAACGGCGGTGGCTATTGGTGTAGAGGAGTGGCGAGAGAGAGATTGGGATTTTCGTTTTGGAGGCGAAATCTGGTGGAGCGATTCGGGAATTGGACGTGAGACCGGACTCGAGATGACAGTGCAGAGGCGGCTTGCACACCGGCGAGTTGTGGAGTTTCACGGCGATGACGACGGCAACAAGCCTGTTGGTCGAGAATTAGAAAGGAAGAAGATCGGCGGAGGTGGAGCTGAGCCGTTGAGCTCGCCGACGGAGTTCAGATCGGAGGGCAGAATAGAGGGAGATTTTATTTCAGTTTCAATTGGGGATTCTCCTGATTTTGACACGAGAGAAAGAAGCGAAATGGGGAGGGAGATGGAGATTGCAGGAGCTATAAATTGTGAGGGAGAGTTGTTGAATTTGGGGCGTTGACCGTGGGGTTGAAAGAGGAGATGAGGAGTTGGGTTAGAATTAGTTTGGGCCAGATTATTAATCCAAGTTTTGGGCTGCTGTACAAAATTTTGATTTGGGCCTAGAGTGATTTAATTGGTTGGGCCCAGTCTATTAATTATAGTTGAGCCATTGATTTTCTCCAAGGAAGTTTTGCTCGTTGAATTGTTTGGACTGGATTTTGAGCTCAAGAATGATGGGAACGCGACGATCGACTCCGAAAATAAATGAAGAAGAAGAGAAGCATGGACTCAAGGAAGGGAATTCTCCGCGAATCAAATTGAAGTGGAAGTAAGGAATTCAAATTCAGAAAATTAAACGAACGAGGTGGGCTTTCGAACTAAAGTGTTTTCAAGAGCTTTCGTTTTAATATATCGGTTTGAACATCAGGTTATGTGTGATTGATTTATTATATTTATTCCAATGATGAGGCGAGATATGTGATCAAAGTGAAAGTGTTGTTGCGCATGTTATGCGGTGCTATGTGTTGATTTATTGAGTGATATTATAAATTGCTTGGCTTTGTTGATGTGATGTGAATTGATGTTCGACCTTGACAGAAAAATGATTTGTGTTTCAAATACGTTTTTGAGGAAAATAAAGTTTGCAAAGGGAATGTCATGCCATGTTTTTGTTTTGAGAAATGCATATCTGTTTGTTTAGCAAGGGAGTTGTCCCTACTAGACCTATTGAAATCGAATTCGGGTCTGACTAGTGAGTGAGTCCCTACTCATGCTAGTGTACACCAATGGAGATCGTGAGCCATCTTTTGGGTCGGCCGGTCCAATGATTGAGTTTGCGGCCACATTCTCGTTTCACATTATGCTGTTGATGTTGATGAGATTGATGTTGATGTTGATGATTGCTTAGTGGGGAGTGAGTCCCTACTATGAGTTTAATCGAATTCGGGTCCTAGCAAGGGTGCGTCCCTACTCGGACTAGTGTACACGATGAGGAGCGTGAGTCATCGAACGGGTTGGCCGGTTTTCGTGCTCGTGGAAAGTGGCCACCTTACACGGCACCCTAAAGAACAGATATGACAGTTTCTCATATAACTCAAGGAGAAATGGTTGTGTTTTTTAAATGATGAGAAAAAGGATTTGCGGATGAGTCGAAATTTTGTGTTTGAAATATTTTTAGTGTCTTGGGCCTTTTCAAAGTTAAAACCCGAGGTCACTCAATGGCGACATGACATTACTGTTTTTATTAAATTGTTTTGGCATTTGTTCACTGAGTACATCAAGTACTCAGCCCTGCATGCCCTGCATGTGTTTTCCCTATGTGCAGGTTGAGCTGTGACGAGGGCGGTGGGTGTTGAACATGAAAGTGAAGAAGATAGCAAATAGAATGTTTCGAATATATTATGTCTTCATACATAATACTCCTAGTATTCTTTTCTGGAATGCGTACGCAGAATGTTGTTTCTTTTGAGTTCATATATTGATGACATATTGTATTCCTTTGAGTTTTTATAATAAAATGTGAGTGGAATAAGTTGATATAATGTGAGACCTACTTACCATTTCTGGTAAAAGTGAAATGTGACTCTTATTATGGGACGTACAAAAATGGAAAATGTAACTCTTATTATAGGACGGTAGTTTTTAACATGAGACAAAAAATAATATTTTAATAAATTACGAAGTACTCCCTCCGTCCTAGTTTAGGAGTTAGATTTAGTTATGGCTTGTGGTTTAAGAAATTGGTGGAGTATGGAGTATAATAAAGGAAGTGGGTTGGTGGAAAGTGGGTTTGACTTTATGGATTTAAAAAGTGTTTCTATTGATTTAATTTTATGTAAATAATGCCATGTGAGTGTAATTTTGATGATTAATGGGGTTAAATTTTATGTACAAATATGAAAGATTCTAAATATGACTCTTAAATTGGAGACTTAAATAGCAAAATATGACTTTTAAATGGGGACATAGGGGAGTAATTTTTAGTACTACAAACAAAAAAATCTGAACTTTATTGGGTCAAATCAGGGCAATGCTAAAATGAATTGTTGAGAGCATCTCCAATGCCGGCGTCAAAATCGCGACGCCGATTTTTCGCCGACGCCGGTTCTGACGCCGAACCATTAGAACCGGCATCGGCGAAATCGGCGTCAAAATCGGCGTGGCCATGCCGATTCGCGCGATGACACCGGTTCCGACGCCGATCCTCACGGCGCCATTGTAGGACCCCTATTCGGCGTCAGATTTTAAATTTTTTTTTCTTTTTCGAAAACACTATATATACGCGCTTTGAAATTCCGGGCAGGCGTCGACGCTGGCTGGCCGAAGAGGCAGAAACTGAACTATACCGGAGATTATAGCGGCAGCAGTGGTGGTTCGACAGACCTCCCCGAGACGGCCCAGGAGGTCCCGACTCCTCGTTTGTTCGGTCGCTGACCTCGCCCGGTTGGCCAAAGGCGGGCGCAACAGGTTGCGAGGGGGGGCACCCCGAGTTCCCAGGGGGTCCATTCGACATCCCCCCTCGGCAGGTCTACCGAGGAGCTCAAATTCTTCGCGCGCCAACAAACGCGCGCTCAAATGGTGAAGACCTTAGCCGACTTCCAAGCGGCGGTGGACCCCGAGGTGAAGGATTTTCTTCGTGTATTGCTCCAGAGCCAGCGTGAAGAATTGGAGGCGATGAGGTGGGACACCGGCGGGAATAGCCGCGGAGTAGGTGGCGACGGAGGCGGCGGCGGTGGCGACGACGGTGAAGAAGCGCTGGGCGACGACGGAGACGAGGACGGCGGCGAGAAGTGATTTTGTTTTACTTTTTAAAATTAATGTACTTTTTAATTTTTGTACTTTTTTTTAAATTATTGTACTTTTTTTTAAAAATTAATGTACTTTTTAAGTTTTAATATTATTATTCGAATTTTCCGTATTTGTCTCGTAAATTAAATTTCGTATGTTGATACGAGTGTAAATTAAATTATATAATTGTTATTAGTGATGTGGATAAGTAGTGTGAAGGCTATGTGAGGGCTATTTGATGTCCAGTTGATGTGGCAAGCTGATGTGGCAGGAGAATTGTAGTGCTGATGATGTGGCAGTGTGAAGGCTATGTGAGGGCTATTTGACGTCCAGTCTTACTGGAGATGCTCTGATAGGAGAGACATATACACAGTACGCTCACACAGTTGTACTAAGTAGTAGTTAAAATTTTTTCTTTACACTAATAGTACGAGACATTGTTATAATAATAATAATTACATGTTTCTTTCTACACTAATGTAATACTCCTATATTATTATTTTTATTTCATTTGCCAACATTATAAAACTAGAAAAAAAAAATCTAAACCAATTTTATTGATATTTACGAAAAATTAAGTAAATATGAAACCATTTCAAAGATATTTACAAAATGGAGTACTCCACAATTGTTTCCCCTCCCTAAATTAAAATAAAAACTATAGAGATCGAGTCGTGACAGTGAGTTAGAGCATCTCCAATGCACGGATGTCCCACTCGGACATCCACTAGGACTTCCCAAAAACACCTTCTGCCACGTCACTAGGACTTCCCATCCCACTGCCACGTTACTAGGACTTCCCCTTCACAATCCGCCCTTCTCATCGCCCTTCCCACTAGGACTTCCCATAATAAAAAAAACCACAAATTCACAAATAAAGCAATTTACGTTTACGGAAATAAAATTTCAACACGAATACGAACGGGAAAAATTAATAACTTCATTAAAAAAATAATAATACCGGACGTCCGACCCACGCCACAATGGAGGACGTCCGCCCGCCCGTCGCTCGCACGTCCGAGGACATCCGACGTCCTTACGGGACGTCCGTATCCGAGTTGCCACGCCACAATGGCGGACGTCCCGGTCGCCCGTCGGACGTCCGCCATTGGAGATGCTCTTAGTCCGACGTCCGCCATTGGAGATGCTCTTAGTAAAATACTCCTATTTCAATATTATTAGATGATGGGACCCAGCTGTTAATTCAAACTTGCATTTCATCTTTATCCACTCCCTATAAATACCGTTCATCACTTGTCTCTGGCCCGCTTCCCCAATTCTCCATCCAATCAAAATCGAAATCGAAATTCAAATTCCTCTCCTCTAAACCTTAATTTTCCATTTCCGATATGGTTTCTTCCGGCATTTCTTCTTCCACCCTCATTTTTGGTATACTTATT
The DNA here is from genome assembly GCF_004379255.2 of Salvia splendens. Classification (NCBI taxonomy): domain Eukaryota; kingdom Viridiplantae; phylum Streptophyta; class Magnoliopsida; order Lamiales; family Lamiaceae; genus Salvia; species Salvia splendens. The sequence goes on along the minus strand of NC_056033.1, from coordinate 3,248,688 downwards.
CTCTTCTCCCTCCCGCTGCAATATTAATGAGTGTATATACTAATGGGTTGATGAGATAATAGTATGAATTTATGAAAATGTGTGAATTTTAAATTTTCTTTTTCTTTTGATATGAGCAGATTTGGATGATACCCTGTATTCTTCCAAGACTGGAATCGTCAAAGCTCTTAAACGAAGGTTAATTACCATCATTATTTATTTCTGCGGAAAGGAAAGGAACAGCTTAGTTAAAATGGTTGATTTTGTTGCAGAATTTCTTGCTGAGAAATTTGGAATTTGTGAATCCGATGCTCAGGATATGAACAGCGAGCTTTTCCGAACTTGTGATATCCATCCCGATGATTATCACAGGTAACATCAACCTACTCTTTCTTCTTGATTAAATTTTAAAAAATTGTCCAAAATTTCAACTTCACAATATGTACAGAATATTAACCTTAATTATACTACTAATTATAATTAATTTGGTTTATTTGAATTGTGAAAATAGGTTGGAAGAGCAACAAAGAGCCAAGAAGCTGATTATGCTATAGAAACGGTGGCAAACATGGGTGCAGGTGATACCAGAAATATGGGTTGCTGAGGATGATAAGAGGATTGGTCGCGCCACAAATGAAATGGGTTCCGTTTATGCTGCCACTACCGTTGTTGCTTGACAGACTTGTACATCTACTTTCAATATGTTCCAACCCCACAACTAATTAACTGCTATGTACAATCTGTATATGCATGTGACTAAGTCTCAATCTGTAAACTTTGTGTATGTCCATTTGCTGATCAATCAAAGTAAATAAACATGTTTTTTCAGAAATTTTGGTTTTGCGGATTACAGATTTTCGTTACGATTTACTGTTACCTTTACGATAGACATCGTAATTTGGTGCAAGTTATTAGATGGTAGTAGTACTATAATTCTAGATTCGAAAAGTGAATGTTGGATGATAAAGTAATTAAACGAAAAAAATGGCATCTTATGAGTGGATTACATGGCTAGGGATGAAATTTGTGCATCAAGTCAACTTTGAAGTTTGAAATCGAATTGCACATTTCACTTGAAAATTCGAAGCATCGACTATCTAGTTGTCTACTTATTGGACGTGAAGCTAAATTTTATTGATAAGTCGTTTCTCATGCAACTAATAGGTGCATACAGTCGAATCCTCATGGCTAAAGGCTAAAAGAGCGATAGACTATTATTGTCATTTAAAATCATCTTAAAACACCCCTACCCTCAAAACGTCTATTGTTAGTGCTTTACAATAGTCACATATCTTGAAACACCATTTGCCTTCACATAATTGCTAACCCTTAAACCTCTACACATGTACCTGGATTAAATTTAGTTTCTCCAAATAGACAACAAAATCTGGTTAAATTTCAGTTTAATATGGAGTTTGTATTGTTTTAGTTTGGCACAATCGATTAATCACCTAAATTATGTATGCACTATATTAAGATATCAGCTATAATCAAAAACATTAGACTTCAATTGATAAATTCTGACTAAAGAATATAAATTCTTGGTCCGGAAGGAAGCTATGATGCTTTCTACCATTAGACAATGACAATAATTTTGTAGTAAGATAAAGTAGAAATGATATGAATGATAGAAAGAGATGAATTACTGAACCACATTTAACAAAGTAGGAGTATCTTTCATGCATAAATACACGGTTACAAACAGTAATGAATTAAGGCGATGAGAAATTACAAATCGTAGACCTGCTTGCCGGTGAACTTGACCTCGATGGGGCTGACATTCTTCCCAATGGACCGGAAGTTCTGGCCGACGCCGGTCCTCCCGGGGTTGACCTTCTCCGGGTAGACCCCATCCTTGGGGTGCAGATACTGCACCTCTCCGTTGGGGAAAACCCGGTAGAATTGGTAGTTGATCTTGTACTTGGAGCGGAGTCGGGTGCCGAGGGCGAGGCACTGCTCCTTCCTCGCCAGCTTCAGCAGGTTCGGTCCCTGCCTCATGATGGCGGCGCCTCCCGTCGGCATCTCGAACACCTGCTCCTTCGGGGACTCCCACGTGATCACGTAGAACTCCTCCACCTGCGCCTTCCGGAGGAGCCCGCCCGTGCTGCCTCCGAAGATCGGGGAGGGTGTGTTCGGGTCCAGCTCCGGCGGGGTGAATCCCGCGGGAGCTTCGGCCTTCTTGGCGGCGGCGGGGGCCTCCTCGGCCATGGCGCGGATGGGGCGGTTGGTGTGGATTTTGGTGGGCTTTAGGGAGGGGAAGCTGGCGAGGGATTGCTTCCACGGGGCTGCCACGGAGGATTTCGGGGCGGCGGCGGAGAAGAGGGAGGCTTGGGTTGCCATGGCCATGACTCGGTGTATCTTCTTCTTTTTTTTAGTTTTGGGTGGTGGGAAATGGAAGGAGGAGGTTTGAATATTATTTGATGAGAAAATGTTTGGATATTGGGGATAAGGTGATATGGTTGAGCCAATTAGATTGTTGCATTTGATATCAAGCCTTACCCTTGCTTTGTGGCGCCATCTGTATTTATTTCCATTTCCTCTTCTTTTTTTGACTCATTTTTCGGATAATCGATCTCCACTTCAACTTTGGTTATTTTGTCCTATGGTGTGGTTGTATGGACCTAATTTGAAATTAATTTACCTTCTTCGTGCTGCTGATGGCCTTTGTACTCCTTCCTTCCGTTCTATTATAATTGAGACGTTCCATTTGAGCACAAGGTATTAAAAAGTAAAGATGCAGTTCATTAGGAAAAAAATATTTCATTTGCGTCATAATAAAAATATGGACACTTTCATTTTCCTTCCTCCCAATAAAAATAGTCAATTTTTATTTATAAAAAGTTTTCTCCAACTTATTCATATATATAAATTTATTTACCGCTTATACTATTAGACTATTTTAACTACTTTCACATGCACTTTCTTACTTTATCAATTACTTCATCCGTTTTTTTAAAAATAACAACTATTTCCATTTTAGGTCGTTCTTTAAAAATAGAAACTTTAGAATCTTTCTATTTTAGGACATAGACCCCACAATCCACTAACTCTACTTTCACTACTTTTTTTCTCCATCTCTCTTACTTTACTCATTTTTCTTTTACTTTCTCTTACATTACCAATTTTTCTCACTTACTTTACCAATTGTACTTTAAAACTCGTGCCTTTTCAAATATTTCTATTTTTTAAATACGGAGGAAGTATGTATTAATTATCATACCATCCCAAATGTTCTCACTATTTTTATGGTACTGGGAGTAGTAAAATAGATGAGTCCAAAAAAACCCAAATAAGAAGAAATCTACATGAAAAATAGGTTATTGCTTGGTGCAAATAGATTTGACTCAAGTCATTTATACATTGATTATACAAAAGTGCATTATCTGAAAATCACAAAACTGAATAGTGGAGATGACTATTTGAATCCTCAACTCAAATAATATTCAAAATCGACTCATTACAAGAAAATTAATTATGTGACATAAATAACTAGATTGCACGTATTTAGATAGACACACTATTTGGAATTCCCTTGACATTAAGTCCACCCTTTTTGGTGTCATCCGAAGTGTTGGGATAGAGCAACATGTACGGCATCTGAACCGGCCCGGTTCGGTTCCTCAACTCCGGGTCGAGGTTCCTACTCTTTATCATATCCTCAATCTCAACCAGTGAAGCGCTGAACCGCTCGAACGCCTGAACCGGTTCTCGGTCGCCGGTCCAATACGGCGTCTCCCTCTGCCCAAGATAGATCTCGTCCGTCGAATGCCTCGACAGCATCTCGATCAGTGACACCCCGAGCAGCGTCTGGAACTGAGCCGTTATGGTTTTCAGAAACGCAACCTCGTGATTCTCCTCATTCTCCAGCTCTGCGTACTCGGGCGAACCCAGTTCAGGCATGAACCGCCGGCTCACAGTGGGCCGGTTCGGGAGATAGCCAGCGTAAGCATACTGGCCAAAGTTAACCGCTGCGTGGAGGGCCGACGCCACCCATATTACTATGGTGCAACACTCGATGAGGTCGTCCCGTGTCGCCATTTCCGGCCACCACGGCTTATCGCTCAGGTCCCCGTGCCCGACCTCGCGAATCTCCTTCCACCACGACTGAAGCTCCACGTCCCCAGTTACCTTTTCGTCGGTCAGGTAGTACAACGAGCAATACTCTGTCACCCAGAGATTGATCGCCGACCAGATTTCTAACCCATCCACCGCGAATGGATAGTCCTCTATCAGAAGGCGGAGGCCGTGCGGCCGGCTCCGATCAGGAACCGCCACTCCTCTGTTTTTAGAGATAATAAAATATTAGTACTCCATATTAAAAGAGAGAACTCATTTAATCTAAAAACTTAACTGCAGTTTCATTAAACAATTGATGTGAGACATTAGAGTTCGTAACGTACCTTTTGAGAAGGTCCTTCGGGAGAGCCTGATCAGTGAAATTCCAGTTCGAGTAGACCAAGGAGGACATTTCCATGGCGTATCGACCCGGGAAGACGGTGGTCTCGAGTACTCCACCGGCGTTGATGAGAGTGTGGCGGGCCAAGGCGTTTATGTGGATCGTGTCGCGGAAGTGTGGCTTGAGAAGCTTGTAGATCGGATGGAGAGTGCTCAGCTGTCTGTTCGTCGCGATCGAGAATGGCTCGATCACGGCGTGGGTGTTCAACCAGTGGCTGATGAGTTGGTGGAAGCCGGAATCGTTGACGGCGGCGTATGCTTTTGCTAGCTGCCAAATCATGCCGCCTACGCCTTCGTTGCACGGAGTGAACACTCTTCTCACTGCTCCATGCGAATCTCCGGATTCGTGTGGCAAGCTGAGCTCGATGGCGAGTGGCTTCAACGTGCCGTTTTCCTCGAGCAGAAGGAGGGTTCGGGTGGCGTAAGTCTTCGTCGACGTCGTGTTGATCCGTCTCAGGTACGGCATCAGCGCGTCGTGGTGATCTAGTATGAACAACTTCTTCTTCTCTATTGCCTGTACAAGTAAAGTGATAATTGAAATCACTATAAGTATAATAAACTATTATATTTATAGTCAATTGATTTTATGATGTAAACTCTATTATGGTATCAGAGCAGATTATCTGCATGCTGAAACTTTTACTATCCTCTAAATGATAAATGAGATAAGTATCTTAATTTTACCTCAATAACAGTGAGGCCATTCATGTTTTTCTCCATATCCTCTGTTGTGATGATACTATCTTGATTGCCATATACTCCAGTGTCTAGTTTGCTTCTTGGTGGAAACTCATCGAGAAGTCGAATGACAACCGGGTTGACGCCGGCCAGCATTTCACGGCCGAACTCTTCATCCGTTCTCCACGCCGTCTTATCCGCTGCATAGGAACTCATGTTAAATTTAATTCGAATCAATCAAATAAAATTACAAATGTGACATACTTCCAAATTATACTATAGTCTAAACTTTATGTACCTTGTATAACTTCAGGAACTGGGAAGTTGAGGAACCTCTCACCATCGGAACGAATAAGCTCCCTAAGCAGCTCCCACGGAACGCAGTCTTTGATTTTCGCTAAGGATTTATCGTCAGGCAACTGAGTCCTCGTCTCGTAGATGCTCAAGACGTCATTGAACGTGTCAAACTCGTTAAATGTTTTGTCGAACAAGGCCTTGATCTCGGGGACTAGGACTTGCCCTACCGATTTTATGGCATAGCCAATGAAATCCGAGAACTTGACTTGGGCGAATTTTTCATCTCGTGGGACATAGATGTTTAGGTTTAGGAGGAACAATCTGCTCTCCGTGTTGGGATCTTCAGTCGTCAAGGTTGGGTTAAAAGTCGTATTAGTACAGTTGGGAAATTTTTAGTAATGTGTGTTGACTGTTGAGTGCATTGTAATGCTACCTTTTTTGTTTGGTGCGCGACCTGTCCGTGCCCTACGAGGGTACGGGTAGGCTGGTCCGCCTAGCACCGGGCGGGCGTGATCCTCACCTTTTTCAGGGCTTCCGAGGTCGTTGTAGTATGCATAGTCGTACACTCTGTCCCACTCCTTGAGCTCGCCGGAGCCTTTTCCTCGGAGGTTTTTTAGCTCTTGCTCTCTATAAACGATAAGTGGTGGTGGCATTTCCGATGGTAGGTATGCCTAATCAAACAAAAATAATTTTATCTTACATTTAGACTAGTTAATTTGATCTATAATCCTATATGAATAGTTAATAAAGGAGTCTATAATTAAGATAGTCAACATCCCGTGTCTATGGGAATTACTTTTGGGCACTGAGTAATTTAGAATCTGACATCAATTGTATAAATTGTTATGAGAAGTATAATACTAGTATTAATTTGCTTTAGCTAGAAAACATAAAAGGAGACAAGAAGATTCCAAATAACGGGTTAATTACTTCGCATCTAGGTGCTTCAGTATCGTAGATTTTCATATTCTACATATAAATTGACAATAGTAACGTACCTTATTTGAAAAAAAGAGGCGGTCCGAATCATAGCGATGTGAGGGATAAACCCACGAGTCGCATACGAAATGGAGAGGACCTGAGTGTCCGGGGACATCTTGTAACTCGAGGGACTTGAGATAGATTTGACTATGATGTCGATTCCGGATCACGAAAGCCCCTGGAATCCCAAGGCAGTCGTCGAATTCGACATCATAGGAGACCTCATCTTCAGCTTTAAGTGAAGTCAACTTAGTCACCCAATCCTCCAAGTAGGCTTCCTTTCCTAGCCTCCCTCTCTTGGGATCATCTGCAATAAAAAAATATATATATAAATGAGAAATCATTATTGATCATCTTTCTAAAAGAAAAAAAATATGGTCAAAATTCACTAACCAAGATCGAAATGCTCGGAGCTAATGAGCTGCAAGGAGATGCCTCGACCGAAGAGCTCGTGGACGCGATCGACGAATGATGCCCATAAGTCGGTGCTGTCCATAACGTTTTTCTTCATTAACACGACTTTGCCTTCGATCTTGGGAATGGGATCGTCTCTGGTTTTCCCACACACGGATCCGAGCAGCTTCTCCATCACCTCTGAAGAGTCGCATGGTGGGAAAATCCCCATTGTTAATATGAAAATCGTGTTTTGGAAATGGAAGATATGTGATGGGGTACGAACTAAACCCTAATGGCAAGCCCAATAACAGTGACGGCCCATCAGCCCAGAAAGAGTATCTGTTCGGCACCAAAGAGTTCGGCACGACCAAAGAGTTCGGACTCAGCCTACAGCTCGGTAAAAGCCGACCAGTCAAGCTCTCCTCTCAGATCGGCAAGAGCTGATCGGTAAAGTCCAGCAGTTCGGTCTCAGCATTCGACCGAACTAGGAGTTAGTGGACTCATGAAAGGCCTCCACGACCTCCGCTATACCCACGATCTATTTAGTGGTACGAAGCAGTTATTGAGCAGTTATTGCTCACCCACGATCTTGTTAGTGGGGCTGCAAGCCACGACCTTAGTTCAATGTATAAATAGAACTTAGATCAGATAGAAAAGGGTTAAGCTCTCTAGAGATAAAATACCATATAGCAAGTCTGTGTTGTAAGCTGTAATCCCAGATCAAGCAATACAATCTTGCCCTCCCTTCTTCCCGTGGACGTAGATTTACTTCAGTAAATCGAACCACGTAAATTCTTTGTGTCGTAATCTTCATTCTCTACCAGCATTTACTAACATCAGAAATTCGCGGATCCATCACTGGCGCCGTCTGTGGGAACCAGAGAACAAAATTTGTGATAAAGCGAATTTTTGATCCATTTTTTCCACCCAAAAAATGCATACCAGATCGCAGAATACCCGTATTCCTGCCCGTGAGAACCAGGAGGAAGCCAATACATCCCATAGGTCTGGAAAACAGCCTAGGGATAAATCCACCACCAGTTCTCATGGCGAAGGAACAAGCCGCTCCAAAAATCATCCCACTGAGTCTTCCCAGCAGCCCGATTTGAATGAGGCTGTCAAGCAGTTTTTGGCGGCGAAGCAGGAGGAATTCTTAACCTTCCTGCGAAAAAGCCAAAAGCAGCCGGAGACGAAAACGGCGGATTCTCCTTCTCCCTCCGCACAAGAAAGTCACTACCGCAGTAGTGCCGTGTCTTCCAGGAAGAAGAATCCTCAACCCCGACATATTCCTGTTCCTCCTCGGTACCGGAATCACAGGAGAACTCAATCTCCTCCATACCGACGAGATATCGGATTCGCCGTGTACGGAGCACTGAAGACTCCGTTCTCGGACGACATCACCCGAACTCCCCTACCACAGAACTACCGAACTCCGTCGATGACTTACGATGGGCTCGTGGATCCTTACGATTTCTTGGGGCGCTATCAATATAACATGGCGAACCAGGGTCTCAACGAGGTCCACATGTGCAAGCTGTTTCCCGAGCTGCTCATCGGGAACGCGAGAAGGTGGTTCGATAGCCTCCCCCAGGGCAGCATCAGATCTTACCGAGATCTAATGGATGCCTTCCACAGGAGGTTCTTTCAGAAAGCGGAAGCCCGAATCACTTCGGCTCAGCTGCTTTCCATTCGTCAAGGTCGCGACGAAAAAATCAGCGACTTTATGACAAGATTCCACAAGGAATGCCTGCAAGTAGACGATCTCAACGATCTGCTTGTCATTTCGGCATTCCAAAATGGAATCCTGCCCGGAGCTCTCTACAGGAAGCTCGTTGAGTGCGGTCCGCAGACAGCTCAGGAAATGTGGGACATTGCGGACCAGTACTCCCGGGCCGATGAGGCAGACCGTCGCAAACGGTCGTTAGACAGCTCATCGACCCGAGGAGACAGAAGGAAGCCCGATCATAGCGATCAGGGGCATCCTCGCCGGACTCCATTTGAAAGAATTCAAAGGGCTCCGGTGCAAGACAGATTGGGACCTCGTCTCAATCCCGAGAAGCCGCCCGCGCAGTTCGTGCCGCTGAACAAGCCGAGAGCGGAAATTTTCGAACTGCACTCTGACCTATTCGAAAAGCCAAAGCGGATGACGAAATCAGCCGCGCGCCGACCACAGGATAGCTACTGCTCCTACCATCAAGACCACGGTCACGATACTGAGGAGTGCAGAAACTTGGCTGCAGGTATCGATGTTCTTGTGAAGGCAGGGGCATTGAAAAAATACCGAAGCAAGCAGCCAAAGAAGAATAAAAAGCAGAGTGGTGCGAACTGCGCTCCTCAGGATCCGAAAAGGCAGCCGGATCCCGAAGACGATGACGAGCCGCAATATGATGGAGTAATCCAGACTATTGACGCGCTCCCTGCCGGGAAGACCAAGTCGTCCCTAAAGTCAGAACGCAGAGGCTCCAATCGAGAGGAGCCAACGCATAAAAGGCTGAAGCAGGACGAAGTGATTACGTTCTCGGCTGCTGATCCCGTCCCAGCCATCTCTCCTCACCAAGACGCCATTGTCATCCAAGCCGGAGTGGCAAACAAACTGATCCACAGGGTGTTTGTGGATACAGGAGCGTCGGTTAGCATTCTTTTTAAAGAGTGCTTCGACAAACTAGAAGTGGACCCAGCTCGGCTCAGTCCGGCTCCGCTTCCCCTGAAGAGCTTCACCCAGGAGGACACCCGCCCTGAAGGTATTATCAGCCTTCCGATCACGGTGGGGAAAGCGCCTACTAGCTCCAGTACGATGATTGAGTTTTTCGTGGTGAAAGCTCGGTCCCCGTACAACGTCATCCTGGGAAGAGACTGGCTCAACACAGTTCGGGCCGTTTGCTCCACCTATCACCTCACCATCAAGATCCCTACTAAAGGAGGGATAGCGGTCATCCGAGGTGACCAAAAGAGAGCAAAGGAATGTCTGCAAATTGCGCTTAGAAGTGCCGAGCAGTCAGATCGGCACCACCAAGCATAGCAATCACAGCAGCCGGAGTCTGAGGCGATGACCGAAGTCATACCGGAGCCGAACTCGATGACAGTTCAGCTGTACGAAGACGATCCATCCAGAACGGTTAAGATCGGCTTCGCGGGAACGCCCCTACTTCGGGAAAAAAACCATCCAGCTCCTCAAGGAGTATAAAGACGTCTTTGCATGGTCTCCGTTGGACATGACCGGAGTACCCCCCGAGGTAATCACTCATCGGTTAAATATTGATCCTTCAGTCCTGCCGATAAAACAGAAGCAAAGACTCTTTGCGGCAGAACGAAGTCAAGTCATCCATGACGAAGTCCGTCAATTATTGAAGGCGGATGTGTTATTCGAAGTGAAGTATCCTTCGTGGGTGGTCAATCCTGTCATGATCAAGAAAAAGGAAGGAGGATGGCGGATGTGCATAGATTTCACCGATCTAAATAAGCACTGTCCCAAAGATTGCTATCCCCTTCCGAACATAGATAAAAAAGTAGAAGCTTTGATAGGCTTTGAAATTTTTTGTTTTCTTGATCTGTACAAAGGATACCATCAAGTTTTAATGGATGAGATTGACGCTTCAAAAACGGCCTTCATTACTGATTTCGGCATTTTCGCTTATAAAAAGATGCCATTCGGTTTAAAGAATGCCGGAGCCACTTATCAAAGGATGGTAGACAAGCTTTTTCGGCACCTGATTGGAAAGGAGGTCGAAGTGTATGTTGACGATATAGTCGTCAAAAGCAAAAGCACTTCGGAGTACGAGCACAACCTCAAGTCCACTCTCAACGTGCTCAAGAAAGCCAACCTCAAACTTAATCCCCAAAAGTGTACCTTTTTGGTAGATTCGGGAAAGTTTCTGGGTTGTTGGGTTTCAAAGGACGGACTCAAGGCAAACCCCTCAAAAGTTCAAGTCGTTCAGAACATGGCAATGCCGAAGTCCATACATGACGTGCAAAGGCTAACCGGATGTCTAGCCGCACTGAATCGATTCCTTTCCCAAGCAGCCGAAAAGCAACTGCCGTTCTTCAAGGTGTTGAAAAAGGCACCAAAGTTCGAGTGGGGAGCCGAGCAGAAAAAGGCCTTTGACGAGCTCAAAAGTTATCTAGCCGAGCTTCCTATTCTCTCTGCTCCAACCGAAGCCGAAGTAATATTCTTATACTTAGCGGCATCGGATCAAACCATCAGCGCGGTGCTTGTACGAGAAGAAGGCCTAAAGCAGCTTCCCATCTATTTTACAAGCCGAGCATTAAGAGGTCCAGAAACCAGGTATCAACCTCTGGAAAAGATTGCTCTGGCATTAGTAAATGCAGCAAGGAGACTGCGGCCATACTTCTATGCTCACAAGGTATGCGTCTTGACTGATCTGCCACTTCGGCAAGTGTTGACCAAACCAGAAGCATCAGGCAGAATCGCCAAGTGGGCTATAGAGTTGGGAGAGCACACAATTGAATATCTACCTCGGAAAGCCATCAAGGGACAAGCCTTGGCAGATTTTCTTGCAGAAGCAAAGTTCGATCAAGCAATTCCTGTTATTGCCGAACAGAAGAATTCTGCCAATGCCGAACTAGCACAGCCCTTGGAATCCGAAGTAGAGCCGCCGGACTGCTGGAGCGGATTCGTAGATGGAGCTTCAAACAAGATGGGAAGTGGAGCTGGTATTTTACTTGTCGCTCCCGACGGACACGAGGTAACCTACTCACTTCGGTTCCTATTCCCCACTACTAATAATGAAGCCGAGTACGAAGCCCTCCTGGCCGGACTCCAGTTAGCGCAAAGTCTGCTCGTCAAATCTCTCAAAGTCCATTGTGATTCACAAGTCATAGTAAATCACATGTTGGGTACAAGTGAAGCTCGTGACGAGAGAATGAAGAAGTATTTGGACAAAGCGCGAAGCATCAGCCGAAGTTTCTCCTATTTTCGGATAATCCGCATTCCTAGAGCGGAAAATAGCCGAGCAGATGCCTTAAGTAAGTTGGCCTCAGATCCGAGCTCAAAGGCGGAAGAATTAATGCATCGAAGCATTGATGAAGCCGAGGTACATTCAGTATCCAGCTCGCCGAACTGGATGACGCCGATCTTGCAGTATCTGGATCAAGGACAATTGCCCGAGGATAAGAGAGAAGCTCGGAAGATCACGTGCCGAGCACTTCGGTACGAACTTCATGAAGGAGTCCTCTTTAGAAAGTCTTACCTCCAGCCGTTATTGCGGTGCGTAGGACCAGAAGAGACGGACTACATCCTCAGAGAAGTTCATGAAGGATCGTGCGGTAGCCACATCGGAGCCAGAGCTTTAGCTAAAAAAGTTCTGAGATGGGGATATTATTGGCCAACCATGGTACAAGAGGCAGTGCAGCTCGTCAAGAAGTGTACGAAGTGCCAAATTCATGCAAATGTCCCAAGGATGCCGCAGACCGATCTATACACTATGCAAAGCCCTTGGCCTTTCATGCAATGGGGCATAGACATAGTGGGACCACTTCCTCAAGCTCCTCGGCAAATGAAATTCCTTATCGTTGCCGTGGACTACTTCACGAAGTGGGTGGAGGCGGAACCATTAGCTACGATAACGAGCTCAAAGGCATTGGACTTCGTCTGGAAGAACATAGTGTGCCGATTTGGCATACCCCACATCCTCATCTCGGATAATGGGACTCAGTTCACCGACAAGACGTTCAAGAATTGGTGCCAAGAGCTGAACATTCAACAGCGGTTCACTTCGGTCTCCCATCCCCAAGCAAACGGACAAACGGAAGTAACGAACCGGATTCTGGTGAAAGGGTTAAAAGCTCGGTTAGAACAAGCCAAAGGACAATGGGTAGAAAATCTCCCTCAAGTCCTATGGTCCTACCGAACTACACCCAAAACCTCCAACGGTGAAACTCCGTATAGTCTGGTGTATGGCACTGAAGCCGTAATTCCGGTGGAGATCGGCGTACCCAGTCCCCGAACTCTAAATTTCTCCTCAGAAATGAATGACGACGGACTGAGAGCAGAACTAGATCTCGCCGAAGAAAGAAGAGAATTGGCGTGCATAAAAGCAGCCAAGTATAAGGAGCAAGTAGCCCGGTATTATAACCAAAGGGTGAAAAAGCTTCAATTTCAAGTGGGAGATCTCGTCTTGAGAAACAACGAAGTAAGCCGAGCAGAAAAGCTGGGCAAACTCGAGCCCACATGGGAGGGTCCGTATCGGGTGTCAGAAGTCCTCGGCAAAGGGTCTTATAAATTGACTCACATGTCAGGAGAACAAGTACCCCGAACATGGCACGTCTCCAACCTCAAGAAGTTCCACTTGTAAGAGACAAGGTCCGGTCAGTCCGTCTCGTGTCTAGTTCGGTCATAGGGGTATATGTTTTTATTTGTTTGTTTTTTACTTGTACCTTTTACTTGTCGTTTTATAAAAAGTTTAAAGTTTTTTTCTTTCATCTTTTTCATTTTTTCTCTATGTGTTTTGTCTTTATGTGCTTGTCGTCTCTTACAAATGGTACCAAGGTATATCGTTCTTTAAAGACTGATCCCCTTTTTAGATCGATTATTAAAGACTATTGTGAGTCCAAGCTTCTAAGGAGGATATAAGACCACAATTCAGCTTAACAAGCAGTCCGTCTGAAACGAACTGCAATAAGCCAACGATTGTGAGTCCAAGCTTCCAAGGAGGATACAAGACCGCAATTCAGCTTAACAAGCACTTCGTCTGAAACGAACTGCAATAAGCCAACGATTGTGAGTCCAAGCTTCTCAGGAAGATACAAGACCACAATTCGGCTTAAGAAATAAGCACTTCGTCTGAAACGAACTGCAATAAGGGAAAGTCCGATCCACGCGATAAACCTCGCCGAATTAGGACGACCAAGTTCGGTCAAAGAAGTTTACCTCATAAGACCGGGGACGACCATGTCTAGTCAAAGAGGTTTACTGCATAAGACCACTTCGGTTAACTGGGAAAGTCCGATCCACGCGATAAAACTCGCCGAATTAGGACAAGGGAAAGTTCGATCCCGGCGACAAAAATCGCCAAATTAGAACACAAACCAAGTCCGGTCAAAGATGTTTATTTCATCAGACCAAAGACGAGTCCGGTCAAAGATGTTTATTTCATCAGACCAAAGACGAGTCCGGTCAAAGATGTTTATTTCATCAGACCAAAGACGAGTCCGGTCAAAGATGTTTATTTCATCAGACCAAAGACGAGTCCGGTCAAAGAAGTTTACTTCATAAGACCAAGGACCAAGTCCGGTCAAAGAAGTTTACTTCATAAGACCGAGGACAAGTACGATGAAATTTTTTCGCTAAGCTGTAAATACAGTGTTAGAAGCGAAAACAAAATTTCATTTTTCAAATCTTGTTCGGCATACAACTCCGCTACCCTACAAAATGGCGTTACGCTATTACAAAGGACTATTCTACTGTCCAGGGTTGCTGAAGTTAAGCCACCTATCTGCAAAATCCTCTGGAAGCCGAGTTCGGTTGTTCCGAGCAGATGAAGAATAAGCAGGTCGACGAGATGCTATCCTCGACCCAACGCCTCTTCCCCGAGCCCGAGAAGTCCTAACACCTCGGCGATGAAGAGTCTCTGCAATAAGCATCTGCTGATCTTGCTCGCTCATAGTCACGACTCCTCGGCGAATTTCAGTCCGTCCCTGTCTTGACGATTCCGGTTGCTCCTGAGCCCGTTCTCGTCTTGACGTTTCCGGCTGTTCCGGAGTTCGTTGTTGACTGGGAGTAGGATTTTGAACAAGGGAACCAGAGGCTTGATCTGGAGTGCGAGCATCTGTTGGCGGGAAATGCCTAAGGAATCTCCCGATTGAGGGACGCCGGGAAAGAATGATGTCGTACCGAGAAGCCCAGCGCCGCAATGATTTCACAACTTGTTGGCAAGCCGAGCTCTCCAGCGCATTGTTCCTCCGGAGTACATGATATTCCTCCCACAGTTCGTCAACTCGACTCTGAACATCTGATATGGTCACTCCCCCGCGCACACGGATGTAATCCTCGTACGCAGTCCTCTCAGCAATGGTCGTATTCAGCTCGGCCTCCAGATCCTTCTTATCGGACTCTAAGTCCTTATTATCGGCCTCCACCTTCACTAAACGAGCCAGAAGCTCGTCCTTCTTCGTCTGATCGGCTATAGCTCTTTTCTCAGCTTCGTCTAAAGCCGAAGAGTACAGCCGTTTCCAGTGAAGTATCTCCATCTCCTTGAGTACAAAGCAGCTATATTAGTTCGGCAGCTGTACCGAGCAGATAGTAAAATACAACAGGAATAAAGGCGAGTACGAAAAGCTATACGAAGACAAGTGTAGAGAATTTTTCATTCACAAGGAAAATTTTTACACTAGGAGGGCTTCAAGGCCATTTTACAAGGAAGAAACTAGACTAAGAGAAGGGAGACGAAATCATACTCCGCCAGCTTCGTCTCCGGCTCCTTGGTCTGGTTCAGCTTCTTTCTCCTGAGCTACCTCAGCCTCGGCCTCGCATCCTGCCGGCCTCGCCTCCGCCTCCTGATCGGCCTCCTTCTCCGGATGCCCGGCCCGCTCGACTTCGGCCTCCAGCTCCAGCAACTCGGCCTCACCCTCTCCGTTGTAAGTCGAAGCGGGTGAAACGGGTCCCACGGAGGCAAAGATAGCCTCCAGGTTCTCGTCCCGATCAGCTCGACAACTCCGGACTCGGTCTGCAGAAAGCAGGACCGAGGATGAAGCGAGCTCCTCAAGGAGCGGCAGATTCTGAAGCCGAGCTGCTATCTCTCGGCTGTACAGAGGCAGCACGACGTCGGCCCCCTGCTCGCCCTTATCGGTAATTAGCCTTACCAGACTACCGACAAAGGCCGAGAACTGGCTGCTCAAAAAGAGTTTCTCCGTGTAAACACGGAGAGCCTCCCCCTGGGCAGCCACGGCGGCGGCCTCCTTCTGAGCCTCCCGGTGCTTCGTCTGCTCTTGCAGGATGATGAGCTGGTTTTTGGCTGACCGGGCTTCATCCTGAGCCGAGATCCTAGCAGCTCGGGCCCTCTCAAATTTGGCCTCAGCCTGTTCGGCCATACTACGAGCAAGATGCAACTCCTTCTGCATCTCCTCGTAGTCGTGGGATGCTTTGGAGAGCTCCACGGAGACGAGCTTGGCTCTCTGAAGATGAACAAGGAAAAAACTCAACAGAATGGCCATCAAAAAATGTGGAAAAGAAGCCAAGTCAGAAAGCTTACCTCCACAAAATTCGTCGGCCATTGAAAAGGCTCAGGGACGTGTTCCGGGATGTCTACAACCACCTCGGAGACGACCAGGTCTTTCCCCGGCACTCTTGGGGACTCATGAAATTTCCCCTTCCCTTTGGCCGAACACGACTCCGGCTCTTTCGGATCCGAAGAAGAGGTTTTTCGCCTCTTCGGATTCTTCTCGGCTTCAGACGCCGAGATAGGGGCCCTCTGCCTCTCCGGCTCCACAAGCTCGGGGGACTTTCGGATAGCCTTATTCAGCATGTACACTGCCAAAAAGCAAGAAAGCAAAGTCAGATTTTCTTCGTTAAAGCAGTAGAGCATAAAGATAAAGAGAAATCCTCACCCTCGGCCTCTTCGTCCGAAGACGAGATGTCGAACACGACGTCGCCCTTGACGAGCTCAGACTCCGTGTATTGTTTCCTAACTATGGGAATCTTGTTGAGCTCGCCATCGAGCTCGTCCAACGGTTCAGGCCGAGGATGACGGATAACGGACTTCGGCCCTCTCCAGGGAAAACTAGGAGCCGCGGTCCTATCATAATAGAAGAAGCGGTTTTGCCACTTCGGCCACTTCGTTTTACAAAAGGCCCTAAAGGGCTGTACAGGGATCAAGTAAAACCAAGACCCCTTCCTCTTAAATTGAAAGAATTTAAGGATCGCCTTCAAAGACAAATCCCTTCCTAACCTACGGAGTTCGGCAGCGAAGGCCGACAAGTGCCTCCAAGAGTTCGGAGTCACCTGGCCTAAAGGAAGCTGAAAAAAATCTAGTAAATCTATAAAGGCAGAAGGGAGGGGGAAACGAAGCCCGCATTCTAAGCAGGCCTCGTACACGGTGGCGTAACCCTCCGGCGGGGAGTCAGCCCTATGATCACCGTCAGGTACCACCGCCCTCCCCCCAGGAAAAAAGTATTTTTCGGGTAGGGATACCACAGTATCCTTACTCAAAATACTATGGAAATACTCTACGGTCTTCTCCCCGGACTCTTTCCGGACAGAAGACCCCTTACCGCCTCTCCTACTGCTACCCGACTCCGAAGAAGAAATAGAAGCCATTTTTCTTACTTTTTGAAGGTGAAGAAAGTCTGAAGAAGCTCTTGAAAGCGGAAGAAAATTTCTCGAGAAAGAGAGAGTATAGAAGACGCAACAGCAAAGGTGTTCAAATGAGGAAGAAAGAGCATATTTATCAGATTCGGGAAAGATTTCGAGATCGTTGCGCTGTTTCGAATCCCACCTTTTCAGGATTCAACGGCCGGATTTTACTGTCGCATTTAATGCAGGCACGCGCAAGGCACGTCCCCTGACGTCAGCCTCCCCCTTACCATTATCCAGAATGCCGAAGTGACTCACCTCGCCGAAGTGATTCACTTCGCTTTTCGGGGGGGGTAGTGATGGGGTACGAACTAAACCCTAATGGCAAGCCCAATAACAGTGACGGCCCATCAGCCCAGAAAGAGTATCTGTTCGGCACCAAAGAGTTCGGCACGACCAAAGAGTTCGGACTCAGCCTACAGCTCGGTAAAAGCCGACCAGTCAAGCTCTCCTCTCAGATCGGCAAGAGCTGATCGGTAAAGTCCAGCAGTTCGGTCTCAGCATTCGACCGAACTAGGAGTTAGTGGACTCATGAAAGGCCTCCACGACCTCCGCTATACCCACGATCTATTTAGTGGTACGAAGCAGTTATTGAGCAGTTATTGCTCACCCACGATCTTGTTAGTGGGGCTGCAAGCCACGACCTTAGTTCAATGTATAAATAGAACTTAGATCAGATAGAAAAGGGTTAAGCTCTCTAGAGATAAAATACCATATAGCAAGTCTGTGTTGTAAGCTGTAATCCCAGATCAAGCAATACAATCTTGCCCTCCCTTCTTCCCGTGGACGTAGATTTACTTCAGTAAATCGAACCACGTAAATTCTTTGTGTCGTAATCTTCATTCTCTACCAGCATTTACTAACATCAGAAATTCGCGGATCCATCAATATGCAATGAATTAGTTCGAGAATTGGGTGGTTTTATTAGTAGAAATTATGAACGCAGCTGTAGCAACAGCGATGGTGTGTTTTCTTGGAAGGTAGATGAGTCGTCTGATGCGTTGGACTATTTCTTCATTTTTAATCAAACATGCTGTTGTCACGTGGGGAAACAATTAATTAAACTTGATCATTTGTAAGTTGGGAATATAATAATTTCAATTATTTTTGTCCTGTATCGAGAGATAATTTCCTGCATGTTTCATATCATTGCAGCGGATTTTAGTTGTTAGAAATTACTTTTAGGATTAAATTATTCTATGTGTTCAGAACATTTACAAAAGTTAAGAATGATTATTTTTTTATGACCAAATAAATCAAGTTGACTTAATTTGTGAGTCAAATTTGTTAGATTAGATCTATCTTACTACATGAACTTATATTTTGAATAGTGATTTACTAAGATATCAATTCTAACTAAGTTTATTTATCATGTCATAAAAATAATATTGTACTACTAGTATATAAAAATATAAAAAAAATTGAGTATATTACTAGGGAGTATTAATTATATATCGTGAGTTTCACGTACCTTTCTTGATACGCAAAGCTACGAATAAACTCAAGATTTTTTTGGTACAAGTGTACTTTAAAGATTGGCTAAAAATAATAGTACTACAAAAAAGAGTATAGCATATATGTATAGGGAGATGATCAAAGTATAACTAATATTAAGTGTATAACTAGAGAACAAATCTCAGCCATACATTATCTTAATCCAATGACCAAAATAAGTAAACATTTTTAGTTAATAAAAACTGCATAGGGGTACTTTAGGAAACCGAGTTTGTTCTCATATTTTCACATACACACACCATTCACACTCACACACAAACACACACTCTCTCCTTCTCTCACGATGTCGGTGTCGATGATAAGCTTTTCACGCTTCGTCGAACAGCAATTTCCAGAAATCACGCTCGACATCACCACTATTTTTGGCGGATTCGATTGAAACTTGGAGATTATATATAAGCGTTAAGGATTTGGAAGATCTCGTAACTGAAAAGTATAATAAGAAAAAAAAAGACACAATGCACAGCTAAAGAGTCGGCTGTAATTCTGAGTGTGTCTAGATTAGAAATGTATCATTATTCGAAACGTCATGTGATCCATTATTCATATGAAAACAATTCTTTATTTATATGTTGCTGAGACAGGTGGCAGTTTCTGATGAGCTTTTCTGGATATTCGATTTTATGCTTCTTGTTTATAAAACTTTGTGGCCTAGTAATTTGTGTTCCACGGCTAGAGTGAAGTCTCTGTGATATTTGCTTATAGTGATCTATTTTGTTAACATCAGTGAAGTAAGTACATGCTTAGAGTGATGTGTTCCAAGGCTAGAGCGAAGTCTTTGTGATATTTGCTTATAGTAATCTATTTTGTTAACATCAGTGAAGTAAGTACATGCTTAGAGTGATGTGTTCCACGGCTAGAGTGAAGTCTCTGTGATATTTGCTTAGAGTGATCTATTTTGTTAACATCAGTGAAGTAAGTACATACTTAGAGTGATGTGTTCCAAGGTGATGTGTTCCAAGACTAGAGCTAAGTCTCTGTGATATTTGCTTATAGTGATCTATTTTGTTAACATCAGTGAAGTAAGTACATGCTTAGAGTGATGTGTTCCACGGCTAGAGTGAAGTCTCTGTGATATTTGCTTATAGTGATCTATTTTGTTAACATCAGTGAAGTAAGTACATACTTCGAGTGATGTGTTCCAAGGTTAGAGTGAAGTTTCTGTGATATTTGCTTATAGTGATATATTTTGTTAACATCAGTGAAGTAAGTACATGCTTAGAGTGATGTGTTACACGACTAGAGTGAAGTCTCTGTGATATTTTCTTATAGTGATCTATTTTGTTAACATCAGTGAAGTAAGTACATGCTTAGAGTGATGTGTTCCACGGCTAGAGTAAAGTATCTGTGATATTTGCTTATAGTGATCTATTTTGTTAACATCAGTGAAGTAAGTACATGCTTAGAGTGATGTGTTCCACGGCTAGAGTGAAGTATCTTTGATATTTGCTTATAGTGATCTATTTTGTTAACATCAGTGAAGTAAGTACATGCTTAGAGCGATGTGTTCCACAGCTGAAGTGAAGTCTCTGTGATATTTTCTTATAGTGATCTATTTTGTTAACATCGGTGAAGTAAGTACATGCTCAGAGTGATGTGTTCCACGGCTAGAGTGAAGTCTATGTGATATTTGCTTATAGTGGTCTATTTTGTTAACATCAGTGAAGTAAGTACATGCTTAGAGTGATGTGTTACACGGCTAGAGTGAAGTCTCTGTGATATTTTCTTATAGTGATATATTTTGTTAACATCAGTGAAGTAAGTACATGCTTAGAGTGATGTGTTCCACGGTTAGATCATTATAACAAAATATCAAAGAAATATCACTCTAACCATGTTTTTACTTCACTGATGTTAACAAAATAGATCACTATAACAAAATATCAAAGAAACATCACTCTAATTGTGGAACACATCACTCTAACCAAGTTTTTACTTCACTGATGTTAACAAAATAGATCACTATAACAAAATATCAAATAAACATCACTCTAACCCTGTAACACATCACTCTAATCATGTTTTTACTTCACTGATGTTAATAAAATAGATTATTATAACAAAATATCAAAGAAACATCACTCTAACCATGTTTTTTACTTCACTGATGTTAACAAAATAGATCACTATAACAAAATATCAAATAAGCATCACTCTAACCGTGTTTTTACTTCGCTGATGTTAACAAAAATAGATCACTATAACAAAATAAATATCACTCTAAATGATCTTTTTCTCTGTACAAATTTCAATTCACAACATACTGTGAACGTGTATTGACTAGTGTAACAGTACAACACGTTTACTTGAGAGTTGACGCTCAGAATTGTAATCAAATTCCAACTCCGATTATCTATCTTTCTTCCCAAATTAAATTTACATGCAATTCTGAATGGACCGTCTCGTGATTCTCTGCTTCCTGCTGTTCAATTTTACAATTACAGGTAGACATGCCCACCGGTTCCGGTTCCGGCGGTTAACCGCCGAACCGGAACCGGCGGTTCCGGAACCGGAACCGGAACCGGCGCAATATTCCCGAACCGGAACCGGCGCAATTCGGTTCGCGGTCCGGTTCAGGTTCAAGATATTTCGAACCGGAACCGTCACCGAACCGGCGGTTCGGGACGGTTCGGAACCGGCGGTTAACCGTGGAACCGCCGGTTCCGGCGCTTAAATCGAGGCAGGGGGATGAGGGCCGGTGGTGATCTTCAAAAAACGGTCGAAACCGCCGGTTTTTTCGGCGGTTAACCGGCGGTTAACCGGAAAAACCGGCGGTTAACCGCCGGTTTAGTGACTTTCGAGGCGGCGCGGAGCACGAGGCGACAATGGAGCAGCTTTTGCAGACGGTTCGTTGACCGAACCGGCGGTTTTATTTCGGAAACCGGCGGTTTTGGCCCGGAAACCGGCGGTTCCGCCGGTTCCGGCGGTTTTCCGCCAAAACCGCCGGTTTTGTGAAAATTCAAATTTTTTTTTTTTTTTAAATTTCAAATTCGAATTCTTCCATTTTCCCCCTCATTTTTTTCTATAAATACCCCCCTCTATCCTCATTTACATTCACCCCACTCTTGTGTTAATAAGAGTTTCTCTCTTCAATCTCTCAATTCTCTCTCTTTGTCTCCAATTTCTCATTTGTGCTATTGTGCTTCCATTTAATTACGCAATTGCTACTCTTATTACGCATTGTTATACACTTATACAGTTATACTTGTTCCCGTAGTTCTATAAGTTGTCTTTCTTTCTCAATTACTAAAACAAAAAAAATATATTATTCCATATTTCTACATTTCTACATACCATTCCAATATGTCTTCATCCCGAGAAGGTCGTGTTGATAAGGGAAAGGGAAAGGCCAAGAGGCCATCTCGGAGATCCGTTATTGATGAAATTTCTCAAATGAACATGGATGAGTGGCAGGTTAATATTTATTATCTACTAATTTCATTAATTTTGAATTACATTTCATTATTGTTCATAATTTTATTTTGTATTTACAATACAAATATTATTTTGTAGGCTCGAGAAGAGCAAGATGTGGCACATGCTATTGCTCTCTCTCGCTCTCAATACCAAGGCGATGCTTATGTTGGTACCGGTAGTGGTGCTCCCGGTCGCGGTGCCTATTCCCAACAAAGTCCAACCCCCGTGAATGTTGATGAAGACGATGATGATGATGATGATGACGACGAGGAGGAGGGGGAGGAGGTAGAAGAGGTTCAAGAAATGCCACCCCCACCACCACCAAGGAGTCGGCGTGGTCGTGGTGGTCGTGGTGGTCGTGGACGTGGACAACCTCCTCAACCTCCTAGACCAGCTGAAAGGTCTTTAACCTCAAACATCTTCGTGAAACATTTCAAGAGGGTACAAGATAGTAACGATCCAAACACTTATAATGTGTATTGCAACTATTGCGAAAACGTATACACATTCCGAAAGGGTGGAGGGTACGGTACATTTACCCGTCACCTGGAGAAAGCGCATCCGGTCGAGTTTGGTATCGCTCCAACCCAAACTCAACTCAACTTTCAACATGGAGTCGGAAGTGGGACGACGGGTTCATCCCAAACATCAGGTATGTGTAGCAATACTCTTTTGAAATATGATCACAAAAATGCTCTTAATGTGATGTCTAGATTTGCCGTTATGAAACATTTTCCATTCAATGCTTTTGATAACGATGCTTTTGAGTCGAGTATGCGGCAAGTATATAATGCCGCTGCAAGAAAATTGAGTCGAACTTCAATGACGCGAGCCGTTGTTCGACAATGCATGGAAAAGAAGGCGCAATTAGGTACGTTTATTATTAACTTAGGGCATAAAGTTCTATACGGTACTACAACCAATAGGACTAGAGCGACTAGTGAATTAGATATATATTTGGAATCGCGCTCTATTTTTCAAGATGCAGGTCCTCCTACTCAACAAATTGACGTCCTTAATTGGTGGGGAACACATGACAAAGAGTTTCCGATACTCTCCATCATGGCTAAGGAGATATTCGCCGTTCCCGCTTCCACCGTCGCCGTTGAACAAGCTTTTAGTGTCGGCGGTTGTGTCCTAGACGACAAAAGGAGCAATCTCTCCGCCAAGAACATGGAAGCCACTATGTTACTTGACGATTGGGCAAAGGCGGACATGAGAGCACAAGAGCCGGATTTCGACTTCCGTGTAGAGAGTGATGGTGAAGAATTTTCTTCCGATGGCGATGACGAGGTCAGAAGCGATAGCACTCAACATTAGCAATGAGTCGACGGGGGCGGTGAACGGCGAGCACTGCCGACCAAAAAGGTAAGCAAGGTAAGAGAACTACGTGGGCTTTGATTCCTCAATAAAATTGTGGATACGTAGGCACCTCAACTTAAATTTGAAAAGTTTAACTTCGAAAGTTTAAGTTGAGCTCAAGCCCTTTTCAATTTTTTTTTTTCCCCCTATTTCATAGATCATTCAGGATGCGGCTATGTTGTACTTGAAGATCATTAAAATATATTCCCCATTTGATAAATATCAAATGCGGAATATATTTTAATGATCTTCAAGTACAACTTAGCCGCATCCTGAATGATCTATGAAATCTTACCTTGGAATCAACCTTTTTTTCTTGCAAAATGTTGCCCATTTTCTAAGCAAACACATATCAGCACGCTATATACACATTGCTGCATTTCTAATAGGGGCAATTTGATCTTCCAAAGCAATCAATGCATCTCGAACACACATAGTCAGAACATTATTCAAGCATCTAGCATGGAAAAAATCAGAACAAACTATCTATTAGTACTAATTTTTTCCATGCTAGATGCTTGAATAATATTCTGACTATGTGTGTTCGAGATGCATTGATTGCTTTGGAAGATCAAATTGCCCCTATTAGAAATGTAGCAATGTGTATATAGCGTGTTGATATGTGTTTGCTTAGAAAATGGGCAACATTTTGCAAGAAAAAAGGGTTGATCCCAAGGTAAGAGAACTACGTGGGCTTTGATTCCTCAATAAAATTGTGGATACGTAGGCAACTCAACTTAAATTTGAAAAGTTTAACTTTGAAAGTTTAAGTTGATCTCAAGCCCTTTTCAATTTTTCCTTTTTCCCCCCCATTTCATTTTTTTTTAAATTTACCTTCCGAGTCCGACGAGGCGACGAGCCGACGCCCGACGACACTTGTAAATTATATTACATTGTTGTATGTTGTTGTATTGTATACTTATGTATTGTAAATTGTAATGTATCGTTGTCCGTTACAACTCAAAATCAATAAAATTTATTTCATTTTCTCCTTATTCGTCTTATTTGTGCTTGAATTATGCATTGTCTTGTTCCGATTTGTTGTATAAAGCCAAATTTCAAATTTAAAAAATAAAAAAAATAAAAAATAATTGAACCGGCGAAACCGCCGGTTCAAAAACCGGAACCGCCAAAACCGCCGGAAAACCGGCGGTTCCGAACCGGAACCGGAACCGCCCGGTTTTTGAACCGGAACCGGAACCGTGAAATAGCCTCACGGTCCGGTTCCGGTTCCGCTTCCGCCAAAACCGGAACCGGCGGTTCCGAACCGGAACCGCCGGTTTTCGAACCGTGGGCATCTCTAATTACAGGTGGTGATCGTATTTCTATATATATATATAGAGAGAGTAATGATATAGGGCAAGTACTCATTAAGTATATAACTAGAGAATAAATTTCAACCACAAGATTAAGAAATCAAGGGTTGAAAAATTAGCTTAAGATTTCAAAACTGATCCAGAAAATTACTTCACAATATAAGTAGGCGGGGTAAAATAGTCATTTAACAAACAAGGCTGGGTAAAACATGAATCTCTCATTTAGAGAACATGAATCTTTCCTTTTAGTTTTGATCCTTCTAAATAAGTATATGTATATTCTTTTTGAAATACCTTCACTTCTAAATGCAAGCTCTCCTTTAAGAAAGTTTAGTCAAACAATATAAATCAGTGCTCAAATTAAAAATATTCATTTCCTATAAATTAATACACATTAATCACGGTGTGTACTACTGATCACTAGCAAAGTAATAATTGAGGACCTACGTAAATTGAATTATTATTAACGTATAAATGTCATAATCAACTGCTCAACTTGAGAGATAACGTTGGCATTTTTTGCTCTTTCATTTTCCATGATTGTGAGATCCAATATATAATTATGACAAACTAATACATCAGGCCAACTTCCATTCCTATCTTCGTATAATATGTTATCTTACTTTTTTTTACAAAAGTAATATTTGTATTAGTAAACTCTAATTGATTGGTTTTAGCACTACTTGGCAATACAAACATTTGAAGATTCCCAAATTATATTCGACCAATGTGATCGTTAAGTATCTACATCAATATGAAAAGCCTGCAACAACCAAGCCATCTGCAACGCGTCTCGTTGCCATCTCTATCTCGTCTCGGCGAGACGAGACGACATCGAGATGGCGTTGCAGCCCCGTGTCTCGTCCCAGTCTCGGCGAGCCAGCTCGCCACGCGCTGGCGCTAGGCGTGACGCCCACTCGCCGGCCCGCGAATGGGCGTCGTCACGCTGACGCAATAAATCATTTTTAAAAAAATTGATTTTAATAAAAAAATAAAATTAAAAAACGGTCATATGACCGTTCAACGGTTATTTTTAATTTTTTAATTTTTTTAATTTTTTTATTCTATAAATACTCCCCTTTCATCCTCATTATACACACAAACACACATCTATTCTTCTCATATCATCTCAATTTCCTCTCCAATTTTCATCTCACCTCTCTAATTTTCATCACAAAATGTCTAGCGACGGAAACTCTGGCGGCTCCGACGGCTTTGGCATAAACGCGTTTGGCGACTGGGGGCATGTACAATGTCTTGGGTAGTTCCGGTTCCGGTTCGTCGAAGCCGGGCACCCAAGGCTCGTCGACGCCGGCGGCGTACCAACCACCCCATTTTGATGTGGATGCATACGCTCGTCCCTCCGCCCCGAGGTATTCACAGGGATTATCCCAAATTAGGGGATTATCCGGATGAACCCAATCCGGAAGGAGGACGAGGCGGTGGAAGCTCCAGGGCTCGCGCATTCGATGCTGTGGTGGAAGAGGAGGGGGCGGCCGAGGAGGAGGAGGTAGGCCGTCACCCACACAGCAGCAAGGACACGATGGCTCTGTACAACGCCTGGGTCAGCGTCTCCTAAGATCCCATCGTCAGGAATCAACAAACCCGGAAGTGTTTTTGGGAAAAGGTCACCGACGCCTGCAACGAGATTAAGCCAAAGGGGTCCCGCCGCCGCACATTGAAGATGCTCTGCAGTCATTTTGACCGAGTCGACAGAGAAGTCAAAAAATTTTGCGGGATCTACAAGAATGAAGCGGCAAATTACCAAAGCGGAGCCAGTGGAGCCGACATTCTGAGAGCGGCTTCGCAAGTCTTTTTTTACGACAACGGCAAAGAATTCAAACATGTCGATGTTTGGGAGGTGGTCAGAGATGAGGAAAGGTGGGCTGGCGGTGTCCAGTCCAGCACAGGCTCGACCTCGAAACGCACGAAGCACACGGCGGGTGGCTAATACTCGTCTAGTGAGGGCGGTTCAGGCAGCGCCGCACAAGAGTTTGCCTCACAGGAGGTTGAGGGCACGGCCACCGATGCAGGGGGTCCTCCCGTGGGCGCCGTCGGAAGCAAGGGACCAAGGCGGCAAAGGCGGCTAGATGGAGGAGGGGCCGAGGTGAATCAAGCCAGGCGGGCTCGGTCTCGGGCTCGAACACCCTATTGTCCATGTACTTGACCGCCACGATGGCGGACACTTCCCGCTTGACGCCTCCATAATATCAAGCCCATCTTGCCGGAATTGAGTATATGGCAAGAAAAATTGGTATTCCGCCTCCAGGTAGCTTGAGTGCACCGCCACCACCTTCGGGGGATGATTCGCCGGCGGAGTAGTTTTTTAAATTTTTATAAAATTGTATTTTAAATTATGTAATTTGTATTTTTTTTAAAGGATTTTAATTATGTTTTTTTTTAATTTTAAATTATATTTTTATTTTATTTAATGAAGTGTGTTTTTTATTAATTGAATTTGTTGGAAATAAAAATAAAAAATGAAATTGAATGAATAGTTAAGGGATAAGATGGTTAAGACGGATAAGAGATGGAGGGTTGCAGGTCCTGTCTCTTAGTTAAGAGTTAGAGTGAAAAATACAATGGACCATGAATAGTTAAAAGATGAGACGGATAAGAGACATCGTTGCGGATGGCCTTATATACAGTCAAAATGTGTAAGATGTTCACATTTCACAATCATGTTCCTGACATTTTATGGATCATAGAAAAAAAAATATGGAAGTAATCTAATTTGGAGACAATGAGCTGGTTTATTGTTAGTGTTCTGTAATTGGCGTGTGTATTATTGGAGTGTTTAGATATTGACCTATTTAACTATATAGTAAGTAGTACTAGTTGTTTTGTATGAATGAACGGATAAGATTTGGGGATGGGATCATAGCAGCCCTGCTATTCCACACTAAATAATAAAATAATATATATTAATTTGATTTATTTAATTTATTTTATTTGATTATTTTATTTCTTTGTATTTAATTTAATTTTTTTGATTATTTTATTTCTTTGTATGCAACAGTTGGGGCTGCTGTGTATTTGTACGCAAAGAGATCCCCATCCTCATATTTGAGAGTTATAGTTAATCTATTTCAGTACTGTTTTTTCTGTTTATAATTTGAGTTAATAAGGATGGTTTATAACCTAACTTTTCTTAAATTTCTAACTTGTTAACTCATCAACGTAGTGTATTGAAAATGTCAACACGATCACATTAAAATGTCAACACATATTTATGTTAACATTTAAATATTAATATAAACACAATGTATTAAAATATCAACTTAAGTTTATGCTGACATTTTTATTGTCATCGTGCTGATATTTTTAATACACTACGTTGATGAGTTAGCAACTTAAGAAAAGTCAACAACGGATCACACCCCTGAGTTTATATATATCTAATTGCTACTCTCCTTGTTGCCAATTCGAAATCCCAATTGAGTTCAACATACTCCCTCCGTCCCACAAGAATATGCACTATTTTCTTTTTAGTCCGTCCCACAAGAATATGCATTTTCCAATTTTGGGAACTCTTTTCACTCTAATGAGGTAGGATTCATTCTCCACTAACAATACTTTAATTACTTTTTCTCTCTACATCTTTCTTACTTTTCCAATTTTGCATTAAAACTTATGCCGAACCCAAAGTGCATATTTTTTGGGGACAGAGAGAGTAATAAAGAAAAATTGCTGGAAAAATATAATAGAATATAATTATAATATTATACATCCATATATATATATATATATATATATATGGATGTATTCATTTTCTTTTCCTATATTTCCTCCTTTTTCCTTCTTAATATCAGCCATTAGATTAGAGAAATGGACGGTCAAGATCAACATTGGGTAATTAATCACGTGTTGCATTATTTGTCCTATTTTGTGCATTATGATGGTACAATAGTAATCTAATAATGAGATTACATACATGTCTACGTACTATACCCTAGCCCCTAAGCTTATTAAACCCTTAGGGGAAACAAGAAACGTGTGTCAAACATCATAACACAGCACATCTTGTTCGTATGCATTGCAGTTCACAAATTGTGCATTATATAGTCAATTATATCCATTACTCGTTACCATGTGAAGATTACATACGTGTCTACGTACTATACCCTAGCCCCTAAGCTTATTAAACCCTTAGGGGAAACAAGAAACGTGTGTCCAAACATCATAACATGGTACATCTTATTCGTATGCATTGCAGTTCACATATTGTGCATTATATAGTCAATTATATGCATTACTCGTGACCATGTGGTGCATTATTTGCAGATACCAAAATGTGGCAGTTACTTTTCCGTCAAATGTCAATAATAACCCTGTAATGCATACAACCACCTTCTATAATGCAACACGGAACCAGTTTTATAGAATCAATCTGATCCGTTGATGCCTTAGATCTAACGCGTAATATTAAGAAGAAAAAAGGATCTAAGATGTGAAAAGGAGAATAACGCTCCCCTATATATGTATATATATATAGTTTTGTACCCCCTCCGTCTCATCTCAAGCGAACAACTTTTCATTTTGGATTGTCCCACCTAAAGTGATTGATTTCTTTTTTTAGCTAAAAATAAAATTTCAATCATCTCTTACTTTATTTCATCTCTCTTACTTTATTCTCTTTTTCTTACTTTATTGTCTCCTTATCTCTCAACTCTCATACTTTTTCCTCTCTCATACTTTACTCTCCCCACTTTAACTCAATACATATCATTTTCTTAATTCACGTGCCGAAAAGAAATCCATCACATGAGATGGGACGGATGGAGTATTAAAATATGAACGAAATAAGTTAGAGCATCCACAATGGAGGCTAGCGGATAGGCTAGCCGATCGCGGGCGCTAGCCGACCGCTAGCCTCCATTGCGACAATTTAGGCTAGCTGATCGGAGAGCTCTAGCCGATTCGCGAGCGCTAGACGATCCGCTAGCCGCCATTGCGGCTCGGAATCGGCTAGCCGATTTTTTTAAAATTATATTATTTTTTATAATTTACTTTTTTTAATTTAAATAAAATTATTGCATTTTCCCGTATCTGTGTGGTAAATTTAATTCTGTATTTGCGTGATTGTAATTTTTAATTATGTAGTTCCGTAATTCGTGTGTGGAAGAGGAGTTATTTTTTTTAAAATTAATGTAATTTTTTAAAAATTAATGTAATTTTTTTAATTAATGTACATTTTTTAATTTTAATATTATTATTGAATTTTCTCGTATTTGTGTCGTAAATTTAATTTCGTATTTTGCGTGATTGTAATTTTTAATTATGTAATTCCGTAATTCGTGTGTGGAAGAGGAGTTTTTTAATTAATGTAATTTTTTAATTAATGTACTTTTTAATTTTAATATTATTATTGAATTTTCACGTATCTGTGTCGTAAATTTAATTCCGTATTTTGTGTGATTGTTAATTATTTGTTTTTATAATTTTGTTTATTGTGGCTAGGCTATGGTTGGGCTATTGCTTGTCCTGATGATGTGGCAGAAGGAGTTTTTAGGGCTGTTGATGTGGCAGGATGAGTTTGTGACTAGGCTATGGCTGGGCTATTGCTTGGCCAAAACCATTATGGATGCTCTTAATGAAATTGAGACATATTTGTTATTTATAGCAAAAGTAAAATGGAGGTTAGTAATTACGGACTTTCCAAAATGACACATCGAGTTTCCTAATCACGGTCCTGTGGAGCATTATCTATATAATTATTGTAGTATGTTTATCTGTAAACAGTTTATGGATTATACTAAGACCATCCACTACGCGTCCCGCGCGCGGCTCGTGTTCCGTCCGGGAGGGACGGTTCCGCCGCGGGACGCGTTGCAGCGTTGCGCCCGTCCCCAGCCAGTCCCGGAGCCCGTCGCTGCGGGACTCGAGACGCGACGTCCTGCCACGCGCCCGGGCGACGTGTCGAGCGCCCGACGCACGCGTGACGCCCACTCGCTGGCCCGCGAGTGGGCGTCGTCACTGATGACGCAATAATTATTTTATTTTTTAAAAAATTCGAATTAAAATTTTTTTTGTCAAACGGTAATATTACCGTTTTGTTTTTTATTTTCATTTTTTTAAAATTTTTTTATTTATTTACTCTATAAATAATCATATTTCCTACTCATTTCACACACAAATACACATTTATTCCTCTCAAATCCTCTCTATATCCACTCCAATTTCCATCTTAAATCAACTCAAACAAATGGATCCTTTTGAGCAAATGCGTCAAATAATGGAACAATCGCTTGAAGAAGATCGACGCCGAGAGGCGGAGGAAGCCGCGCCGCCCCCACGACGCTCCCGGACGTACATCCATCATAACCGGGAGGAAGCCGCCGCAAGGTTAGTACGCGACTACTTTTGCGATAAGCCGGCCATCAACTTCGTCGCCAACAACCGGCTGTATAAAATGGGGTACTATCTCGCCGACGGCATCTACCCGAAGTGGCCGACCTTCGTGAAGACGTGCAGCAGGCCTTTGTGCAGAAGCAGGAGGCTGCTCGCAAGGATGTGGATAATCTTGCACAACATGATTGTCCAAGACGAAGGACCCGAGGCGGGAAATTGGTTCGACCCCGAATCCCCCGGAAGCTCAACCGCAAGTAGTCCGCCGCGAAGTGGAGCGCATCCGTCAATACAAGAACGGTTGTCTATTCGGGCAAGGACACGCGACTCTAGCGCCGACGCCTAACTCCAAGAGGATCTAATTGAGCACATTTGGGAAAACTTTGGCGGAGAAAATTAAATTATGTCATTTTAATTTTTTTAGGATTTTAATTATGTCTTTTTTCTATTTTTTGAATTTTAATGTTGTTTTAATTTTAATGAAGTTTGTTTTTTAATTGAATTTAGAGCATCAAATTATACAAAGTTAAATTATGTCTTTTTTATTTATTTTGGCACAAATTTAATTATGTATTTTTTTAAGATTTTAAGTTGTAATTTTATTTTATTTAATGAAGTTTGTTTTTTTAATTGAATTTGTTGGAAAAAAAACTGAAATTGAATGAATAGTAATTTAAGGGACGGAGCGTTGCAGGTTCTGTCCCTTAGTTAAGGGATGGTGAAATAAAGTACAGTGGGACACTCAAATAGTTGTTTAAGGGACGGTGGGGGCAGCGTAGTGGATGCCCTAAACATGTTACGCATACATACATAGAGCCAGCAAAATTAGCTAGGCTCGACTAGCCTGCCCAATTAGCCCGACTTCAGGGTTTCGTTGGGCTTTAAAATAATTGTTACTAGTACTAATTGATTACACTAATACGTACTAAAATACTTTTATTTTAAGTTTCATTTTAATTTTTTTGACATACAAACTTAATTCAATTTATTTCAGTAGGCGGGCTCGGCCCAATCACCCATTTTGGGCTGAAAATGGGTTCGTAAAATTTGACTCCGGTCGACTCTCGGTCCGATCAGTTTGGTAAATCACAAAACTCGATAGATCATACCGAATTGGCCCGACCGGCACTTGCTATGGCGTCGAGCTCAAGTACGTAGCAGCCACTGGCATATCCAGTGTAGAACAAAGAGGTACAACTGTACCCCAAAACTTGATGTCTTAAGAATATATTGTAACGCTATAATCAAACCTTTGTGGTCCAACGGTAGTTTACAAAGAGGCCCAAGTTCGATTCCTGGTTGCGAGCTTTCCGGTTTTATATTTTATTGCACTTATTTGTTCTCCATTCTATTTTGAAGATTGCCTATTTGTCTTCTTATTCGATTCAACTACATATTCCCTTTTATTTTGCTGCATTTTATTTTTTAGTTGTTGTATTTTAATTTTACTCTTTTTTACTTGTAGTTAATTTATATTCTACAGGAGACTTAAGTATTTTGATGTAATTAATTTATTCTACTCTCTATTTTGATGTTATTATATTTCTATTTGTTTTGTAATTATTACGTTTGTACTACTTTTAAGTAGTCAACATATACTTAGTTATGAATAACTGAATTTTTCTTAAATAATTTTTATTTTTTTATTATATTCCTATTAATAAAATTCACAAATATTTTATCAATTGCTTAGTTATGGAGTATATATTTTTATTTTTTGTTTTTAAAAAATAGCTTATACTTTGTATGAATAATTTATGATGAAAAGATTTACTAGTATTTTATTTAACAAAATAAAATAAAAATGATTGATCAAATTTTAAAGGTTTAAGGTAATGAAAATATCGTACCCCTGAATTAAAAATTCTGGATACGCCATTGATAGCAGGCTACTAGCTCATTGGAAACATATCATAGAGATTAAGGATAGTGAACACAAAGAAAAATTTATAATCTATGTGATTGTTCGCGATTTAATAATAATAATAATAATAATAATAATAATAATAATAATAATAATAATAATAATAATAATAATAATAATAATAATGGAGGATTTTCTCGTGTTTTGTAGTGATCGATATCTGTATAGCAATTTAAGATTTGAAATTAGGATTTGCATTGATTAGTTATTTCGGTTATTGGGATTTATTTAAAAGTTTATTTAGTTATTACTTGTAGCCTCACATCATTATGCACATTATAAATAAGAGAATATTTCTTCTGTATTAATTTCTTATACTACCAATCTTTCAATTTATTTTCAAGCAAAGCTATCTTTTGGATATTTTAATACTTTAATATTTCCAGCAAGCATTCGAATTTCGAACGTTCAGATCTCTCAATAAACCCAGTCTTTTTTTTTGTTTTCGTTTTTCATAATTTTTTTTGGATTGGCGAGTTTGTGACGAATGATATGTGAAAGAATATAGAAAAATGGGGTCCAACAAGATTTTGAATTCCGACAGTATTTCTGGTGATAGAGCGATGTCGATCTCAGGTGAGTTGATCGTCTGTAGATGAATATTGACGTATAATTTTGATTTGGGGATTGTATTTCTTAAGACGCGTGCTTGTGAATGGTGGAAAAGATATAAAGATTGGTACTTTTTTAATTTTTACTTGATTTAAATCTGAGATTCCATTCTTTATATGCGGATTTTAATTTATTTTAGCGCCTTGTTGTGGATTATATCATATTATTGTAAAATTTCAGGTTTGCGGATACATATGTTAAATATGGAGTATATGTTTTGAATTTATGTTTACCATTTATTCTGTTTGAGCTGGATTGTTTGTGAATGCTTATATCAGGATTACTGATTACTTTGTTTAGGGAGTTGGAATTCATCACATTGTATTTTCTTTGATGCCACATGGTATCATTGTCAGCTGCAGTTAAGTTGGTACAATATGTTCCAAATTATTTCAGGATGTTATTCAATTAGGTCTAGTGGTTCATCAATTCTTTTGGTTTATCCATATGGATTTTAGTTGGAAGAATATGATAGTGGTCTAATCACATATGGTTGTCGCAATAATCATACCGGCATTGTGATGTGGAAATTGAGCTTTTGATTGGAGCAATTCTGTCTCGATTTGGATGTTTGGATGCTAGATGGCCTTATATGTGACAGTGCATTTGTTTTTATATGCTAGATTCCTGATGGAATCACATCCTTTTGCAATTACAAGTTTGGTGCCTTGTGAATCTTTCGAGGACAATCAGTGATACTAGCTTGCATAATGCAATAACACTTTTATCAATCCTTTTAGAAAAAAAATATTTGACTTCCTTCCACAGTGGCTGCTGTGTTGCCTAATCCCTCATAGGAAAGAATAAATATGGTTATGTCATATGAATTCCCTTGTATTCACGTTTTTTGAAAAACTCAGTATGCAACTTTGTATTCTCTTATATGGTTAAGTGTAGCAGAGAACATTTGGCTTTTCTCAGGCTGTGGTATATTGGTAATGAACCTTAGGGCTCCTTCAGATTTGAAATAGAAGTTGAAAACTTTTCTAGAAGTGATACTCCTAAAAAATGAGATGACTTGTTTTATTGTAATGTCTTTGGTTGTAGCAAGTTATATTTCTACACCATGATTAAGGTTATTGAGAATTTGATCGTTGATTGTTTGTAGTATTTTTTGCATACTCATTTTGCATAGTTAGTAAGTTACCAGGAAGATATTTCCTGCAAAGTGTGTGCTAATATGGATGTAAGTCTTATAGTTTGGAAAGCTACTGTGAAGCAGCTAATTTATCTAAGAATTATATTTAATTCTACATTTTGGAATATAGCGTGATTTGGTGAGATGTTCCCAGTTTCTTCCAGTCACATGTTCCTTTAATGGGATAATTTCTGATTTTCAGGACTTCGTGAAAAGCACCAACAAGATTTAGAAAACTTGACTCTGACTTCACAGCCTTTCAAGACATTAAAGCTCTTTGTTCTTGCTGTAAGGCAGTATATAAGAAAATCCGTAGTATATATGTTATCACATGCCGGTTGGTTAATCCTGTTGAGTGTTATTGTTGCTGCCATCGGCACACTACTCGTGACTGTTGAGGGTCCTCATGGGAAGGTAATCCGAATGCCACATTTGGCTATCTTTTTCGTTATGTTATCATTCTCTTATTCAAATCCAGTTGCTTTATTTCTCGCCAAAAACTTTTAGGTGCCTCTGATTACTGACTGACACACCTTGAGTTTTTCGTTTAACACCATAGACCTGCAATCTGTGATGCAGCATGTCGAGGAAATTCAGCGTTATGTGCAATTTGTACTGTGGTGGGTGGCTCTTGGAGTCGCATCTTCCATTGGACTTGGTAAGCTAAGACTTAAAAGTTCGCATATGTATGGTTATTCTTATGTTGTTGGTACTTGGTAGAAATGATGGAATAACGTCTCGGACAAACCCATATTGTGATTCAAAATTAAAAATTGTTCTTGAGGTGAACAAACTTGTCCACTTAAACAAACCTCACTAACTAAATTATTATTTGTACTATATGGTTGTTCGAGAAAGGGGATCCCAGTACACAACAGCACTTATTGTCACCTACCTCGTATGATCTTTTCTATGATCGTATCCGTATCTATTAATTTCTGAACCTGCTTCACTGTGTTACTTGTATAGGATCTGGATTACACACCTTTGTTCTCTATTTGGGACCTCATATTGCATTCTTCACAATTAAAGCAATAAAATGTGGCCGAGTAGACATCAAAAGTGCTTCATATGACACAATACAATTAAAAAAAGGCCCTTCATGGCTTCGAAAGAACTGTGCCGACTTTGGGCCCCCATTGTTTCCATCATCAGACGGTGTACGTATCCCACTAAGTAGCATATTGCCCCAGGTCCAGTTGGAGGCCATTCTATGGGGCCTCGGGACTGCACTTGGTGAACTTCCCCCATACTTCATTTCAAGGGCAGGTATGAACATTGGTTACATGTTTTCATTTCTTCTTATGATGCAAACTGCTTTTTATACCACATAGAGCTTTTTTAGGATGATAGATAGTTTTTGTGCTTTTGGATTAATTGTTGATTCAGTTTAACTTAATATGCATAATTTGTGCAGCTCGCTTGTCAGGTAACACAGTGGATGCCATGGAAGAATTGGATGCTTCTTCGGCAGAAGATGAGGGTATTTTATCTACTCGTCTGAATCAAATAAAGCGCTGGTTCCTGTCGCAGGCTCAATATCTAAACTTCTTTACAATACTCATTCTTGCTTCGGTTAGTTGCTTTAACTCCCTTCTTTGTGTAACTTGCAGTTTTTATTTACATCAGGTACTATTCTTTAGTAAGTTAAGGAATCCATAAAATACAAATCTATATTGATCTCATCTCAGAAATCAGAATATAACCATTTCCTTATATTCTTTTCTTGGCTCAGTATTGCTTTGCCTTACTCAATTGATGGACTTTTCTCGATGTTCATTTTTGTGAGACTGCCACTATGACTTAAGGACTACGGGAATATTTTGTAGGTGCCGAATCCTTTATTTGATCTTGCGGGAATAATGTGTGGACAGTTTGGAATTCCTTTCTGGGAATTTTTTTTGGCAACGGTGATAGGCAAAGCAATTATCAAGACTCACATTCAGGTTGGTAGAAGATTTCAATTGTCTCTAAAAAATAAATAAATAAAACCTGTTGTACCTCTTAAAATTGACATTCTTTACATACCTATATGAATGTAGACAGTGTTTATCATATCTGTATGCAACAACCAACTGCTTCATTGGATGGAAAATGAACTGCTTTGGCTGTCTAGCTTTGTACCTGGTTTCAGCAACATTATGCCTAAGCTCATCGCGAATCTTCACTCCATGAAAGACAAGTACTTGTCCACGAAACCTGAACCTCCTGCAAGTGTCAAGGTATTTGCACCTCTCTCTCTTATTCAAACTTGCCTTGAATCTTTCCTGCTAACACTTGTTTCAATCAGGCGGCCAACTGGGATTTCTCGCTGACGACTATTTGGAACACCGTGGTGTGGATAATGCTGATGAACTTTTTCGTAAAGATTGTGAATTCAACTGCACAGGGGCATCTAATGAAAGAGCAAGATCAGGAAATCGCTGCATTGAAGAACAAGTCTTCCGAACCTTCTAACAACTAATTATTCATATTTTCCATGACTTTTTTGTTCTAGTTTTTTTTTTTTTTTTCATGGTTCTCCAGGACTCTAATAATTAGGTTTATTGGTTAGGATATTTATACACAGTCACCATTGAAAGCCCTCTGAAGAAATTGTACAGGAATTGCAGGATTTTTAGTATGAGGGAGAGTTGAGACCTATTCTTTTTTGGGTTATGTAAGAAAGCATTTTTGCTTCTATTTCTTCTGTTTTGTTATTCACTTGAATTTAATATTACTGGAATCCCACATATATTACTATCCTCCAAGAAGTTATTTTTTAAGGAAAATTTATTTATATTCAATTAAAATATCTTTTTGCCTTGATTTGCATATGCAAGTGGTATGGGTTAGATAAATTTAATTTTTTAAAGCAGGAATTCATGCTTTAATGACTCAGAGTTGTATAAAAATAGACTTGGAATATGAGATAAAAAAATCAAGTTGTAATCTAATTAAGATCTAAATTTTATGAGTATTTTATACTACAACGATACCAGTTATCCAGATTAGGGTGTCCTAATCGTCTTGATCTAAGAAATAGATTCTGTGTACCTTGTATCCATTAAAATAATATTTTTTAGTTAATCCCTAATGTTTAAGTAATGTACCCTCTTGTTTTAATAATTTATATACAGTATGATTTATAGTAATAACAGTAGATATAATAAAAAAAATCACGGTGTTTTTATAGAAATATACTATAAGGGGACTAATCAATTACCTGAAAATTAAACTCTTTGTCTCAGCATTTCCCAAAATCCCTTTACTTAATTTCAGAAGAAAAAAATATCCTTTTACTTTAAAAGATATTATTACACTATGTAAATTTTAAATTAATAAATCCAAATTAAATACACTCTCAAAATTAAAAATAACATCGAGTTTATTTTTCATTTTAACTTGTTTATTCACAACCATTCATATGGAAGACATACAGTAAATGCGTGTCATTAATAGTAGCATATTTAAGCTAGTTGTGTGAATCATGCATGAAATGTAGTGTAAATCAATTAATGTTGGACTTCAATAATTTATTAGTACTTGGTTTGAACTTGTTGTCTAGGGAATAACTTATTCTATTTCTACTTAGCATTCTCCGTCCAACATTAACTATCACATTTATTTTTTTTACTCGTTTTGTAAAAATAATAATAAATAGTTAAAGTCGAGAAATAGTAAAATGAGAGAGAATAAAGTACAGAAAAGTCATCTTTATATTATTCTCTCTCTTACATTACAATTTTTCCACTTTAAGAGCATCCACAAGACCACAACGGCGAGCAGGACGGCGTCCGTCGGTCCGTGCCAGCGGCACGGAGGCCTCGTCCGCCGCTGCGCTCGTGCCGCCGGCACGGGGCTGCTCGATGCATCGAGCACGTCCGTGCCAGTGAGCAGGTGACATGGCAGGCGTTGATTGGCCAACGGCATAGCCGTTGGCAATTTATTTATTTTTTTTAAAATCAGTTTTTAATTAAA
The DNA here is from genome assembly GCF_004379255.2 of Salvia splendens. NCBI lineage: Eukaryota > Viridiplantae > Streptophyta > Magnoliopsida > Lamiales > Lamiaceae > Salvia > Salvia splendens. The sequence continues at coordinate 3,210,004 of NC_056033.1, read as the reverse complement.
AAAACAATTTAAAATAAAAAAAAATTCCCACTTCCCAAAAAATTATATCCGTTTTCTACCCACTTTTTTTCATTTTTCCCCCAAAAATACACATTTTCATCTATAAATACCCCCACTTTCACACCCAAAAATTCACATCACACAACACAATTCTCATCTACATTCTCTCATTTCCATTCTCAATCTTTCTTCCACTCATACAACATAACAATGTCCGGCCACGGCGATCACCCCCCGGGCTCCCACGGTTGGAACCCCGATTGGTTCGGTTCACAAACGTTTCCTAGTCCGGAAACGGAATATTCGGCCCCTCCTCAAACCCAAAGTTCGGGAGTTCCGGGTGGCTACCGGCCTTACCCGATCGACGACCAAGATTCCCCCGAAGGGCTATACGGGTGGACACCCGAGCCTAGAGCGAGGTCGAGCGGCCCCTCCCAAACTCCGACTCCTCCTACTCGCGGAGTCCGCACACCGTACACTCCGACGGAGATGGAGCAATTGTTCAAGGCGTTCTTGTCAATCTCAGAAGATCCGGAGGTTGGCACGAACCAATCCGGCGATCATTAGTGGTGGCGCACCTGTCGCCGGTACAATGAAAACCGGCCGGCGGGAACAATCGAACGCAACGAGAGTATGGTGCGCAACGCCATATACAAAGCCAACGAAGAAATCTAAAAGTTCCTGGGGTATTACCTCCAGGAAGAGCGGTCGGCAGAGAGCAGTTCCGCCTTGTCGACGTACCAATCCATGAACTACAAGCCGTTCAAGTACCTCAACATTTGGCAGGAGACGCAGTCGCATCTGAAGTGTAGGGGAGGCGTAACATCCTCCTCTAGCGGCTCCTCCAAACGGTCAAGGTCGGTATCCCTATTCTACGCCGGCTCCGAAGACGTGGCTAGCCAAACTTGCCGGAGCTAACTTGAGTAGCCCTGACGCCGGCCCGAGCGGTTCCCAACGCCGACCGCAAGGAAGGAAGAAGCCGGCGGCCAACCGCCGTCGCGCTGCGACTCCATCCGGCGATGCTCCCGAACCGGCTCCCGTTCCCGTTCCCTATGCGCTACCTCCACCCCCAACAACTCATTGTGGGCGATTTTGGCCCAACTCAATATGGCCGATAGGTCAACTATGACCCCGCGCAATTTCGATCGCATGAGACCATGATATTGGGTCTTCAAAAATAATTGGGGGTAGTGCCATCGGATGAATAGTCTTCCACGGGGGTATTTTTGCCTTTAATTATGTAATTTTTAATTTTTAGGATTTTAGTTATATAATTTTTATTTTATTTGTAATTTGTAATATTATTTTGGTTTTTTTAATGAATTTTAATATTATGGAAATTTTTTTATTTAAATTGAATAATAGAATGGTGGGACCATTGTGCTCGTCCTTGCGGAAGAGTACGGTTGTGGGTGTTGTGCTCTTGCCTAAGAGCAGGCAGAAAAAGTAGGGCCGGGTCCACAACCGTGCTCGTTGGCAAGAGCACGGTTGTGGATGCTCTAACTATTTATTATCATTTTTACAAAACGAGTGCAGAAAAATAAATGTGACAGTTAATGCAGAACTAGGGTAGTAACTTCAAGTAAAATTTAATACCTTCATGTGCTTGCTTTCCATTGGGTTAGCATGGTTGGGGTGATTTGGACTACCCTATATAAAAAGGATTGTTTTAGTTACCATTTTTTATAAAAAAAAATTAAAAGATGTATATAGATATATGTCGTCTATATTATTATATAATTTCTTTTAAATTTTAAACCTAGAATCCGTTAAAAGTGACCCAAGTATAGAATTAAATAATTCAGCTTGGGTAAAGTAAGAATACCTAGCTAAAAGATGTTGAAAAATGAATGTCAAGCTATTATTTAAATAATTTGTATGTTGATATAGTCTTTCTTAAAAAAAGATTGAAATAAACATTATTAGTGGGATGTGCATACATATACTATATAAATAGAATGCAACACAATATCCACTAGCAAAAAAATACAACAATTTGTAAATCTATCTACGTCAAGAAAAATAATTCTACTAATAAAGAATAGAGGGAACATCATTTTTGGTCCACGATCTTTGCCAAAGTATCATTTTAGGTCCGTGAACTTTGAGTTAGTATCATTTGAGGTACTTTTTACTATTTCCAAGTTTTATTGGACGAAAATACCCTCAATACCTTAAAGTGTATATATTTTTAATAAATTTATCATATACTCATATTTTTTTATAAATATCTTTACAATATATTTTTGACAAATTTTCTAAATATAATTTGACCTTAAATATTATCACTTAATTTTGTGACATGCAAGTAAAATTGCTTCTTCAATTTTTTATATTATTTTTTAAAAAAAAATTGAATAAAGAACTTTCTTTAATAATAAAAAATTGAATAAAGATCTTTTTATAAATATCTTTACAATATATTTTTGACAAATTTTCTAAATATAATTTGACCTTCAATATTATCATTTAATTTTGTGACATGCAAGAAAAGATCTTTATTCAATTTTTTATTATTAAAGAAAAGTTCTTTATTCAATTTTAAAAAAAATTAATATAAAAAATTGAAGAAGCAATTTTACTTGCATGTCACAAAATTAAGTGATAATATCTAAGGTCAAATTATATTTAGAAAATTTGTCAAAATATATTGTAAAGATATTTATAAAAAAATATGAGTATATGATAAATTTATTAAAAATATATACACTTTAAGGTATTGAGGGTATTTTCGTCCAAAAAAACTTGAAAATAGTAAAAAGTATCTCAAATGATACTAACTCAAAGTTTTTTTTTTTTAACTCAAAGTTCACGGACCTAAAATGATACTTTGGTAAAGTTCGTGGACCAAAAATGATGTTCCCTCTAAAGAATATTCCAACTAAGAGTGCTCTGCAAACTGTAGACGACGACTATTTTTGTAAGAAAAATGTAGTGATAGTCTAAGCAATAGAATATTTGGTCTAAATGGAGAGTAATTTGAATTTAGTGTATTTAATGCTGCAAACTCAACTTAATTTAAACTTTTCTACCCATTTTCAAATGTTACATTTCGACATTTATGACACATGATGGGACCAACGACTTAAGGCAAATCCAATTCAATTCGTGACTACTTATTTAAATGCCAATTACTCCGATATGACTAAGCTGTATATTTAATTTTCAACTTCATTCACCTCATCTTTTGTCTTTCTTATCATTGAATTTCCGCAAGACATTGACAAATTAAAAAGATATATAATGGACACGTGTCATAACCTCTCACACACTATTTACTACTACTACTATTATTTACCAAAATGTGGAATTTGGGACTCATACTGACACCAATACAATCTAAAATAAACCCCACAAAATTTCCTCATAACCAAGATGCCATATTGTCTATTGATTTTGCTGTCTGAATATTTAATAATGCATGGCCCACAAATTTTTCTTTCTGCCCCTTTTTAAACAGTTTTTTCCCTTCTTGATTGTTCTCAACTTGATAAGGTTAGATGCGTATGTTTTTATTGAGATAGAGCAATTACAACTTTCCTCAAAATGTCTGCTAAGAGCATCTCCAATAGCGGGCGCTAACCGGTCCGCTCGCCGAACTATTGCAGCCGGCGAGCGCTAAATCGACGAGAAAAACGGCGAGCGCTCGCCGATCGGCTGACCGCTATTGCAGGCTCCCGATCGGCGAGCGGAAATTTTGATTTTTTTTATTTAATGTTTTTTTATGAAACTCATTCTTGGTTGTTTCTCTTTTATAGAGACATCCGTGAATGTTTTATGTTCCACTTTCGATGTGGGACAAACTCATTCTTGGTTGTTTCTCTTTTAAAGAGACATCCTTGAATGTTTTATGTTCCACTTTCGATATGAGACAAAATCATTCTTGGTTGTTTCTCTTTTATAGAGACATCCTTGAATGTTTTATGTTCCACTTTCGATGTGGGACAAACTCATTAATGAGGATGTTGTAATATTATTTTAATTTTAATGAAGTGTGTTTTTTTAATTAATGTATTTTTTTTAATTTAAATAATATTATTGAATTTTCTCGTATATGTGTCGTAAATTTAATTCTGTATTTTGTGTGATTATCAATTATTTGTTTTATAATTTTGAGTGATGTGACTAGGCTATTGCTGGACTATTTGCTTGTCCTGATGATATGGCAGAAAGATTTTTAATGCTGATGATGTGGCAGGAGGAGTTTGTGGCTGTGTTGTTCTTATTGTGGATGCCCTAAAACAGAAACGTGGTGAAACTGCTTTTTGAATTGTGCACTGAATCTTTTTTAATTTTAATTATGCCTGAGTTATATAGTGTGTACTTCTGAGTTGAATTTCAAATAACATTGGCCAAACTTGTACAATTTCTGAGTTGTAACTTATAATTATAAATTTTAAATCAGTTCATTAATAGAAGAATAAATAATTCACAATAGATTAAATCATATAACAATTATCATCCAATCCATTATCCACCAACTACTAATTCAATCATGAAATACTTTAAAGTTTTAACAGTACTAGGAGTACAAGATAGTCTTTTCAACAACCTGCTTTTACTCTCTCTCTCTCTCTCAAAATTCATGAATAATAGTAGTAGTAGTAGTATAAAAAACACATTCATAAAAAACACATTAATAGCCTGTGGTGTGTATTAGAGTGGGACCACAAGACAATATCAACAAAGGAAAAGGTCCAATTTTCCTCCAACACTACTACCACTCCCATTTTCTAATGCATATTTTAGTTCAATAACATCCCTCACAAACACTGGCCATAAAAAGTAATGCAAATCTCACTACAATTTCCAACAAGATCTATCTATTCAAAACAAATAATACTACGATACAATTCTTCCAACAAGAACTGTACAGAGAAGATTAATGCATCACCATCACCATCACCCATCACCATCACCATCACCATCAAGAATCCAAGCAAGTGTAGAACAGAGATTAATAAATTTAATTGAAGGAAATAACAGAAAAGGAGTGAGGGCTTATCTTACACAGCTACCACATATACATATGCAAGCCCTCCATTACATACATATATATCCAAAACTAAAATCTTTCCTTTTTGGTTTTCAGAATAATTTCTTTTCTTTCTCTCTCCTTTTTTCTGGGGAAATATATTTCCAAGCAGGAGAGTAGTTGAGGAAGATACAAATATGATCAAAGAACCTCCACTATTCTAACCAAAACAAGAAGCTACTCAGTCTTCTAACATCTAAAATTTTGTTCTTGTCCACCAAAAAATTGATCATTCTTCCCCACCCGACTTTCAAAAGCACGAAAACACTTCACTGTTTCATCAGCATGTTTACCTGATGAATGATAGGGGCGTGAGCACGCAGTACGAGCTCCATCCATCCTCTCCCTTCTTGACACCTCCTCCTCATTCTTCCAGCAAGTGCCTGTCCCAACTCTCCCTCCCTCCTGGGACTCATAGCATCATCAGCACCTTTCACTTTTTCTCAGGCTGCCATGGATTTAAATTGTCATTTCCTGGTCAAGTAATAAAAATTGAATCATAAATTCACAACCCCCCATTCATTCCAAAATATGTTGTATAACAAAGTCACATTTCTCAACCTACAATGGGGTTGCAAAGTCTATTTTCTAGTTTTGTTAAATACTTACCATCAGGTTGTTTCTGCTCGGTAGGCTTCACCTGAACAGCAGCTGGAACGGGATGTGCGTAAGAAAAGCCAGCTGGCAACAGGCTACCAGCAGCCTTCGCAGCAAACTGTGGTGCATGGATTATACCCTGTGAAGGCAATCCACTACCCTTTGCGTTAGCAGTGGCTGCTGCAATTGCTGTAGCTGGATCATTCGTGTTTGCACCACCCAATAAAGACAAACACCCAGCTGATGTCACCGGAGCACTTGGTGACTGCTGCTGTTGGTCTGTCTGTCTTCGCGGCATATAATATCCACTGACCCCAGGTGTGGTTGAGCTTTTACTGGAAGAATGCGGACACTGGGATTGAGCATACGGATTTGAGAAGAATAGTTGCTGCTGCATTGTTTTAGGCATCTGCTGCTGAGATTGCAGTTGAATTTGAGATTTCTGTATGCTTCCAGAAGAGGCAGAAGCTACATGAAGGTTCCCCAGAATTGATGGAGACTTCTGGTTAGGACCGGATGGAGCGTTCTTTGTAGGCTGTGCTGACAAAGATGGCGCTTGGCTTGTTTTGTTGTTCGTAGAAGCAGATGAAGCTGTTCTTGGGCTCCCACTGGCTCCTTTGGAGACTGAAGAGGCCGTGGGAGAGCCTACCATCATAGGGGAAGACGAAGTCTGGTTGTTGCTTGGATGAGCTTGCCCTTGAGAACCTGTTGATGGTTTCTGATTTCCTCCGAAGGATATTTGAGTCTGAGAATGCTGCTGAGGAAGGTTTTTTAGAGTCGCAGTGGTTGCAGAGGAGGTTTGGGGTGACAGATTTCTACCGGAGCCTTTCCATTGTGGGGACTGGGAGGGGCTGCTGCTGTTGCTCTTGACAAGATTTGTCGGGAAGCCAGAGAGTCCACTCGGAAACTTCAAACCCATGGTTGAAGATGAATTGAAATGCTGCTGTCGACTAACTGCATTTGCTGTCATGTGCTGCGGCAGACTACCCGAATTTGCTGCCATGTGCTGCTTCAGTTGCTGTTGCAGACTACCTGAGTTTGCTGCCATGTGTTGCTTCAGTTGCTGCTGGTGCTGGTGTTGTTGCTGTTGTTGTTGCTGCTGCTGCTGCTGCTGCTGCTGCTGCTGCTGCTGATGCTTAAGCTGCAGATTTTGCTGTTGCTGAAGTTGAGCTTGAATGCTGTGAGCATTCTGAACATTCACAGCATTGGAACGGGAACTGCGAGGTGCACCAGAAGCAGCAGCATTTATAGACCGTGTGGAGCTCTCAATCACGTTGTTTGCCTGAATAGACGACGAAACATGCCCATCAGTAGTCAAGTCCGACCTTGTGAATGCAATGGATTGCTGCCCACCACCAACACCCATTGCCTTTCCAGTCAAGATCTTACGTTCTTCTGTGGCATGGGAATCGACACCAGCAGATTTACCATCATCTGAAATTCGGAAATTCTTCTTCTGGGCAGCCTGAACAGCAGCCATCATCTGCATATTCTGTCTCGTAGCTTCTGAGGAGCTATGAAACAGAGCGTGATTCTGAGCCATGGATGCCACATCAATGCCCGGGCCTCCACTGGTTCCATTGACAGTACCAAAACTCATCGCAAAGCTATGTGATGCAGGCAAGGACTCCGGTCCAGGCTTGGATCCGTGCTGCCCCTTCTTGTCAGCATGATTACTACTCGCGCTCGTAGCACTCGCTGCACCACCGCCAACACCAGCCAAAGTGGCAGGATGAGTCATCAACCCGAAATTCTGCGGGTGCATTGGCATTGCGAAATTCTGGCCATATATGTTCATAGAGGCTCGAGAACCCCGGCTTTCAGCCATTGATGGGCTGTCTTCCCTACTTGGTTCCCCCTCAAGGTGCCTTGCCCGTGATTGGTGCACATATTGGCTGAGACCCTGTTGCAACTGCTGCTGGGATGACTGCAATTTCTGGGACGGCATGTTCTGCAAGCTAGCAGTTCCAGAACCACTGGAGACGCCGCCGCCAGTTTGCATTCTCGGATGCTGGCCCTGCAAATGCTTCTGTGAAGTCGAGGAACCACCACTGGATTGGCTTGCATTTTGGTGAGCTTGCAGCAGCTGTGACTGGATGGATGATGGCTGCGCGTGCTTAAGTTGCGAAGGATGAATCATCTGAGACGAGTAGAATGAACCGTTGAACAAAGGCAGCGCCTGGCCTGGGGTAGCCCTGTAATTCGGGGGGGCACCTACAGCAGCAGCCGGTATGGGAAACGGGTACCCGTTGTTCTGTAGGATCGCCAAATACTGCGTCTCATTAGAAGGCATATTCGGATAGTTGAAGCTCACTGCACCTGCTGAAGTGGAATTCGTAACACCAGAGCTACAGGTATTGGAAGAAACACCAGCAGCCGGTGATTTGGTTCCACTAGGCCGTGGTGCTGCCGATTGCTGCTGGCTCAAGGGGAAGATGAAAGTAGGCCCCTGCTCAAAACAATTCAAACATTCAACACACACTCCACCAAAACAAGACATGCAGTTAGTGTTGATAAAGGAAACATACCAGCAAATTACTAGGAGCAACGGGAGGCAATGCTTGCTGGATAAGAATCTGCTGCTTTCCCTGAGCAGAATCTGACGTACTGGCCGGTTGAGAACCCTTCTCCTTCCCGACAGGAATGGGGGCATTCTGGGCCTTATCCTGAGCACCTCTGACAGCAACATTCCCGTGCAACTCCATTCCTGGTATGAAGTTAAGATTGCAAGGCTTTGCCCCGAATAAAGAAGCCGAGCCAGCCGGTCCAGGCCAGAAGGGGTTCATCTTCATGAACTGTTGGAGGTAATGTATATTCCTAGCAATGTGGCAATGTGTAGCACAGCGTTTTGGTCGGGGCTGAGAGAACAACGGCTGCAGAATTTCGAAGACAATCGCATCATCAAAGATCCACCACCACAGGACATCATTACTCCACCATAACAAAACAAGGACCAAGGATCCCTTACCTGAATATGTCCAGGCGCAACTGCCCCTCCTCCCTCCATTGACACAATTTCTTGCAACGGAGCCATATATCTGCTGACCGAAACCAACAAAACGCCATCATCAGACAGAACCAACATAAAAACATCCAAGATTTCAAGTAAAATGGTACGCAGTCATACCTCATCGGAGCAAGCCCACCGGGCCAATTCCCCATCGACATTGGCAACGGCAAAGAGCTCGTTGAGTGACCTAAGTTCAAGACACGTTCAAACTTCTCAACATCCCAATCCACAGATCTCCACACCAATGGCCCAAAACCTTAAAAATAACAAAATATAAAACCTACCAGATTTCTCAGTGAGCTGCTGCTGCTGCTGCTGCTTCGGAGTCAACAACTGCGATTTGTTTGCTGCAGTAACTCCATCACCGTCATCTCTTTCTGACTTCTCCAAGTTAAGATGCAAATCTACATTCCTCTCCTTTGATTCCCTTTCTTCTAGCACCTTTATTTCTTGATCACTCCCTGCCCCAATTCTGTCATTTTCGTTGGCTTGATCTCTCACCGCCTTCGAATTCTGCAGAAATGCAGCAGATAAAAAATCAAAAGGCTGCCAATCATCAAAATCCAATAATCCGAATAGAAAGATTCTCAATCTACGTACTGTATCGGTGGCCGGAACAACCGGCTTTTGATCCACCGGCGAACCCCTCAGATCAATCTTTGCTTCTTTATCCGGAGAAGATTTTGCTTGTGGCGGCGGCGCCTGAAAATAAAATAAAAATCCGTTAAAAAGAAATCCAATTCAACAACAAAAACACAAGAAAACGAACTTGAAAAAAATTGATCTTCGCTCACCATAAGATCTATTTCGAACTTCTCTTCCTTCCGATAATCCGCAAAATTGCTAAGCTCGAGAAAATTATAACCAAAATTAGGGCAAATGATGAGAAATTCACCCCAACCGCCTCAAAAAAAAGTGAAGCCCAAATTTGTATACTCACGTTTTAGTAGTCGCCGCAGCCGGTGAAGGTGCCGCCGCCGGTGAATCTCCGTTTTGGTTAACCGCTGCTCTCAACGCAGGAGATTCTTTTTCCTTCGGCGACTTTATCTCTTCCTTCGCGACGGAATTGCTCTCTCTTAATTCTTCAGCCACAGGCTTCATCTCCGACACTGACCCCGCCGCCGCCGCCTGCCTCTGTGGATCGACCGAATTGGTAGCCATTTCATGCACATTTTCAACTGCGGGTCCTGAGATTTTCTCTGGGGATGGAATCTCGCACTTCGGCGTCTGATCTGCGTCGAGCTTCGCCGGAACGGGGCTGCTACGAGCGCCGTGGCTTGAGTTCTCCGGAATCTGCCGCGGCCTCTTCCTCTTCGGAGCTGCAAAAGGATAGCAGCGTGATGTTTAGAACTCTCAGCCAGAGAAAGCAGAGACCAAATAGAGCGTGATTTAAAACTTACCGACAGCTGAAAGGGGCCCAGAATTGGATCCCAAATTGGGATTATTGGCCGAAGGGGAATTAGAAATCGGCGATGAATTGCGCTTGATTTCTCTAGACTCCTCCTTTTTCAATGAAGAAGGGGCTTGTGATTGAGTCATCAAACCATACAACACCTCCGCGATTTCAATCTCCAACTCCTCCGGATTCGAAGAGCTTGGCTTCGACGCGGACGCCGTTGCCACTTTCGGCGGCTTCAGCTTCGGCCCAGAGTTGTTCACAGTCTGCTTCTGCAGATTGCAAAAGTTCAGAATTAAGAATCGAAGAGATCTTTGGAGATTCAATAATTATTTGACCGATTTCAGACACTGACAAGCTTCTTTCTCATGGAAGCATTGGAAGATGACGGAGACATCGGAGCCGCCGGCACAGGCGTCGCCGCTTGTCTCGCCGGAGAGCTCCCATGATTCAGCTCTCCGCCGCTGTTGTTGCTGATTGAAATCCAATCGTGAGACCTCTTCGTGGATGCTTCAATAAAATGAAAAGAAATCAGAAGTTTGACCTAAAAATCAAATCGGAGAAATGAGATAAGAGTTTTCCGTCACTTACCGGAGCGTGCCTTTCTAGGAACGGGAGCGCTCATCATTTCCGGCGGCGCTTTAGAAACCTTGGCCGCCGTTGAAGAAATAGGAGGAAAGGTTTTCCTGTGCTGGAGATGGTGATTGCTACTTACAGTATTGTTCTGTTGCGGTTGACTAAAACTACTGCTATGGTGGTGGTGGTTGGGGACGGAACCCACCGCCTGCGACAGCAACCTCACGCCGCCGGCGTTCACTTCATCTTCTTCGTCTTCTTCATCATTGATGCTCTCTTCCGAAGTCTCGTCTCCGCCTCTTCTCCTCTTACTCCGGCTAGACCTTTCTCTCAAATCTCTCTCTCTGTCCCTCTCCCTCTCCCTTTCCCTCTCCCTGTCCCTCTCCCTCTCTCGATCCCGATCTTTCTTCATTCTATCTCTTAACCTCACTGATTCCTGCAACTCCACATCTTCATCTGCAAAAAAAAGCTCGAATTATCAGTGGAGAAAAAGCGGAGCCGAAACAGATCTGTTGTTAAAAAAACGAGAAAAACCAACCTGGAGAGTCTCTGAGGCTGTTGGTTCGGTGGCGGCGGCGGTTGAAGCCATTGGAGCCGACGATACTAGCTCTTCTGGCTTCTCTGTTTCTGTCCATCACTGGAATAGAATCAGAATTTCAGCTTGACCCAGATGAAGAAATCCAATCAGATATCTCATCAGAGGTCGCTATAGCATAACTCGCCGGAGAAGAAGAAGAGGCTCGCCGGAAATCAAGATTCAGAATGAATCCAGCGGATAAAACAACAATCTTTTTCTCCAAATATCCTTTTCTCTCCCCAAATGGGCTCCTCCTCTTCCACAAATCCTCTAAATGAAGCTTTTTTTTCCTGTCTGGCTACCCCTATAAATGAAGCTTTCTTTTCCTGCTGTCACGATCTCCTTCATCTATTCATTTGTTAGAATAGAGTATTTGACATCTACAAAAGCCCTCGTGGAAAATCATATGAGCTTGCTTTGTCACGCCAATCGATCTCAGCCGTTGAGATCGGTCTCATCTACGCTCCACAGTCGCCAGCATGGCGGTATTTACTCTATGAAATCTCGAATACCACCGCTACGTGTCGGTTTCTGTCTTTGGATTCAAGCTTCCATTTTTTTTCGGATTTGTATTTATATGGGAAAGCCATTTTGCTTACGTCTCTAGCATAATAAAATCAAATCCTAGAAATATGTATTTTTACTGCTCCATATAAAATCTAAAATCAAGCATGGTAACAATCCTAACTTTAACTACTACTACTAATCTTGGTAATTAATCTTTTACAGTATTGTTAGTTAGTATTGTTAATGAAGAAGAAATTTATCAAAGTAAAATTTGATTAATTTTTGTGACTGATCTTAATTCTTAAATGGAAAATAAAATACTCCAATAATATTTGTTTTCTAAATGTCTAAGCAAATAAAAAGCCTTAATACACGCATTGAGTGGGAGGGTGGAGTGACCGGGTATATCCAGTTGCTAACCTTATTTAAAGCAACATGACCATTAGAGCATCCACAATACTGGACGTCCCTGTGGACGTCCGACCGGCGAGCGGGTCGTCTGTCCGGAACGTCCACTATTGGGGCGGACAAGCGCACAAAGGACGAGCCAGACGGACGAGAGCCATTAGAGCGTCCACAGTACTGGACGTCCGACCGGCGAGCGGGCCGTCCATCCGGGACGTCCACTATTGGGGCGGACAAGCGCACGAAGGACGAGCTAGACGGACAACCTCTCGTCCATCGGATTTTTCGATCGTCCGTCGTGTCGTCCTTCCGCTCGTCCGCTATTGTGGGTCCTCGACGGACGAGAGCATTTTTTGATTTTTTTTTTTACTTTTTATTTTTTAAAATTTTAACTGTATATATCCGGCTCGTTCCACTTCATTTCATTTGCACTTCATATCATGCACAACGATAGTCGAAAATGAAGGCCTACTAAACTTTGTTTAAATTATTTTTTTGTTGCATTGTATTATTTTCTCTTTGAACTATGTATTTTTTTTATTTCACAATGTTTTTTTAAAATTATGTATGTTTTTTAATTTATATAAATTGTTCGCATTTTCTCCTTATTAGTGTCGAAATTTCAATTCTGTATTTAAATTTCGTACATAAAATGTGAAATTGTGTTATTGGGATGTCTTAGTGCTTGTCCTAGTGCTAGTCCACTATTGTGCAGTGGGAAGTACTAGTGATGTGGTAATGGGGTGGGAAGTCCTTATGACGTGACAGAAAGTGTTTTTGGGAAGTGCTAGTCCGTGGGGAAGTCCTTGCTATTGTGGATGCTCTTTTAAAGAATCTAGGTGTGATCGAAAAAATATCGCAAAAACTTGGTCAAATTTTATTATTTTTTCGGTTCACATTAATAAAATATAATTTTATTCAATAAAAAATTAATTTCCATTAAATAAAGAACAAAATTGAAGGTCCCAAGAATTACGGCCAGACTAATTAGGTGAAAACAAATTTTAAGAGTATCCACAATAGTGAGGACACTTCTCCTGCACAAACCATTTTTTTTGTCTTCAGTCACTTCTTATTTATCCGCTATCATAAAAAAAAGTTTTCACCGCAGTAGTGGACGGTGGAAACTTTTTGCCACATTTCACTTTATTTTATTTTTTGTATATTTTAATTCAGTTATAATTAAAATTATCGGACTATAAATAATTAGAAAACGAGATAATATTCAAATTTAAAAAAAATATTGGGACCAAACATTCGTTGTATTATGGATACGGGAAAATTATACAATGAATATTTTTATAAAAAAACAAATAAAAACACTGCCACCGTCTACTCGGTGGCGGAGTCGGAATCCGCCGCCTATTCTCCACCGCTATAGAGAGTGAAATGGATGTGAAGATGTGTATGGAGGAAGGGTATTTATAATACAAATTATTAAAATTTTAAAATTAATAATAAAAAAAACTGGCTATAGCCGTGCCGGCTAGCCGTGCAATAATCAGCCGCGCCGATAGCCGCGGCTACGCCACCATCACCGTGTCCTCGCCAAGTAGTCGGCGAAGGACCTTCCGCCCCCTTCCATCTGTCCACACTGCGGCGCCATGTCCTCCACTATGGGTCGCCGCGGCTTAGTCGACTCCGTGGCGGTCGGCGCGTCGCCCTTATTGTGGATACCCTAAAAAATCAAACTTCGCCCAAATAATAAAATATGCATTTCTCATTTTTATGCTAACAGAAGTAAGTTTCTCATATTTCGATATTTTGGTGGAATTAATTAGCTGGGGCTAGACCGGGGGCGTATGTTAGGGTGTCCATTATGGGGTGCTCGCGGCTATAGCCGCGGGTTGGGGCGGAGGGCGGGCGGGCTATAGTGGAGAGGTTGTCCGCCCGCGGGGCGGACACCGAAATGGGGGCGGTAGGGGGCGGACGGGGCTTCAGCCTACTCCGGGGCGAGGACGTGGCGAAATGGGGACGGACGCGGCTATAGGCGCGGCGCCTATAGTGGCGGCACCGACCGCCGCGGCTATAGCCGATTTTAATTTTTTTTCATTTCAATTCACCTATAAATACACCTCACTCCATTCATTATTTTCACATCATTCCAACTCTACATCTATAATAATTTATCTCACTACAATTTTAAATTTAATTTTAATTCTACTTCGTATAGTCGTGTTCTTCTAATTACGTATAGCCCGATAAATTTGTTCATAATTACTTGAAACATTATAAAATAAAAGTTTATTAGAATTTGGGGGCTATTGGAGGTGTCTACTATAGTGGCAAACATAATATTTTGGGGCTATGGACAACAAAATTGGGGCTGTGGATAAAAATTGGGGCGGAGCTATTAGGCGTGTCCGCTGGACACTTTTAGCAGCTAGTACTTACTTTTTTTATAGAAGTGACACGTGGGTCCCAGTCTCAACGGCTGCGATTTGGTTGGCGGATGGATGTTGAAATATCTCGACTGTCCGATCGTATGCCGACGTGGCGGGTTCGGCAATTTAATATATGTCCTAGCTGGCATATTGATGCAGACATATTTGGTTGGGCAGTGGCGGGGCTGGAACGGATCTGGGCCGTCCGTTTCTTTGCAGGATATCGGACGGTGGTGAATCGAGACCGAGCAAATAAAACTGAAGTCGCGGTCACGGAACTTCCGAAAGTGAGTGGGCCCACGGAGTTGTCTTTTTGCCTTTTTATTTTTTTATGTTAGTTTAATTGGTAAATTATTTATTTGTTTCATTTTACTAATCCTTTATGCTTAATTGTCACGTTGCGGTGGAAAATTTGTAAAACTTTTTAAAGTGTAATGAGTCCCACTAAAGTCAAAAAATTATTCTCATTCATGCCACCGCCGCTTCAGTATGCAAAAAAAATAATACTATTGTTTTCATATTTTAGAATTGTAGGCACTTTACTTTTACATACGACAACTCAAATATTGTGTCTGGATGATGTTTTTAAATGTGGTAAAAATAAATAAATGTTAGTCCGTATGAAGAAAAAGGTATGCTTATTATGCAATAAATTCTTTATAGAAAATACTATTGAATTGCGTATCAATTCTTTAGATAATATTTTCATTGTGTTTATGACTGTAGTTAATTGTGTGTATGCATATTACAATGCTGATAACTTTTCGATTGAATCTTTAAATGTATGTACGTTACATAATAAATATAGTTCATTGAAAGTTAATGACTTTAAATCACTTATACCGGATAAGTGACTTGTCGTAATCCATTACCTTTGAAAGTTTTCATATAAATACTCAAAATTAACTCTTGGAGACGATTTTAGTAATCACTTAGGCACTTATAGGAGTATTAAAAAATTACTTCAATTGACATATTTTGGTTCCTCTTTAAGATTTTCTTCACAAACAATTGACGACTTGATACGTTGGATTTATGCATCTAAAATGAAAAACGTGCCTTAGGTTAGAAAAGTAATGAGGCTATAATGCATATCAGCACATATGGTTACAAATCAAATTAAACAATTATACATTGCAACTAAATGTCTCTATAAGAGTACAAATTTTGAGAATGTTCAATAAACTTCGTGTTCGAAGTTGTTTCACAATGAGAGATAGATCTCGAATTTTTTAAACATTGGGGGTAATATTATTTCAGTTCAATGGTATCACCCGATTTTTTTATTCAACGATTTTGACACATTCATATATAATTGCATACCACCCACTAGAGTAGTATCAAGTTGCCGCCAACAGCCAATGGTGTAGCAGTACGCATTGGATCAGTCAATATCGAGTTACCATCGACATACAATGGTGTAGCAGTATCGCAAAATATTGTATTATGTCTAATAGTGAAAGGATAAAAATAATTTTAATGTTTAAAGTTTTTCATATTTTCGTTATTTACACCTATAAAATATCCACAAAACAATTTGCTTGTAATTGTTTGCAATGAGTTCATGAAAAAGTTAACTTTATGCGAATGGAGCTCTACATGTGGTGGGTGCACCCACATTCATCTTAGTGCATTTTAGAGTGTAACACTCAGCTTTGGGTAATGCCCACTTTCGTATGTCTATCCAATAAACAAGACAAAATTTAACAGTATAAGATATTGCCATTTACCCCACATATAGGCATGTCAAAATGGATATAGGATATTGGATACCCAATATCCAAGCCCGAAAAAATCGGGTAATTGGATATCCGAAACATGATTTTTCGGGTTTCGGATCGGGATCGGATTTCAATTTCATTTTTTATTTTTATTTCCAACCAAATTAAATTAATAAAACACACTTCATTAAATAAAATAAAATTACAATATAAAATAAAAAAAAAACCACATAAATAAAATCCTAAAAAAATAAAAATTACATAATTTAAAATACAATTTTATAGAAAATAAAAAAAAACTACTCCACCGGCGAATCATCCCCCGAAGGCGGTGGAGGTGCACTGAAGCCACCTGGAGGCGGAATACCAAGTTGTCTTGCCATAAACTCAATTCCGGTAAGATAGGCTTGGTATTGGGAAGGTGTAATGCGGGAAGTGTCCGTCATTGTAGCGGTCATGTACATGGACATTAGGGAGTTCGAGGGTGCCCCCGAGCCCGAGTCCGCCTGACTTGATTCAGCTCGGCCCCTCCTCCCTCTAGCCGCCTTCGCCGCATTTCACCCTTGCGGCCGACGGCACCAACGGGAGGACCCCCGACATCGTCTGTCGTGCCCTCAACCTCCCGGGAGGCAAACTCTTTGTGCGGCGCTGCCCGAACCGCTCTCACTAGACGAGTATTGGCCACCCGCCGTATGCTTCGTGCGCTTCAAGTCGAGTCCGAGCTGGACCGGACACCGCCGACCCACCTTTCCTCGTCTTTGACGACCTCCCAAACATCGACATGTTTGAATTGTTTGCCAGTGTCATCGAAGTAGACTCGCAAAGCCGACCTCAGAATGTCGGCTCCCGTGGCTCCGCTTTGGTAATGAGCCGCTTT
This sequence comes from Salvia splendens, assembly GCF_004379255.2. Classification (NCBI taxonomy): domain Eukaryota; kingdom Viridiplantae; phylum Streptophyta; class Magnoliopsida; order Lamiales; family Lamiaceae; genus Salvia; species Salvia splendens. The sequence continues at coordinate 3,192,919 of NC_056033.1, read as the reverse complement.
ACTCTTGTAGATGACGCATAATTTTTTGACCTCTCCGTCGACTCGGTCAAAGTGAGCGCGGAGCATCTTAAATGTGCGGCGGTGGAACCCCTTCGGCTTAATCTCGTGGTAGGCCTCGGTGACCTTTTCCCAGAAGCACTTCCGGGATTGTTGATTCCCGACGATGGGATCGTACGAGACGCTGATCCAGGCATTGTACACCGCCAGCGTTTCTTTGGGGCTGTACGGATGTCGGCCTAGATCCTCCTCCTCCTTCTCCGCCTCCGGCCTGGAGCTTCCACCGTCTTGGCCCCCTCCACCGCCTTGGCCTTCTTCCGGAGTGGGTTCAACGGAATAATCCTCCCGAATCTGGGATAATCCCTGCGAATATCTCGGGGCGGAGGGACGGACGTATGCATCCACATCAAAATGGGGTGGTTAGTACCCCCGGCGTCGACGAACCTTGGGTGCCCGGCGTCGACGAACCGAAACCACCACCCAGGATATTGTACATGCCCCCCCAGTCGCCGAATGCATTGATGTCGAACCTGCCGGAGCCGCCACCACCAGAGTTTCCGTCGCCGGACATTTTGTGATGAGAGGCTAGATGAAAATTGGAGAGGAAATGGAGATGATTTGGGAAGAATAGATGTGTATTTGTGTGTGAAATGAAGATGAATTAGGAGTATTTATAGAGTAAAATAATTATAAAAAGGGTAATATTACTGTTTTTCGTTTTTTGTAATTTTTTTAATTCGATTTTTTTAAAAAAAATGATTTATTGCGTCAGCGTGACGATGCCCAATCGCGGGCCGGCGAGTGGGCGTCACGCGGAGCGCGCCACGTCGCGCTTGCGCGTGGCGAGACGTCTCGCCATCCGTCTCGGCGGGACGAAACGCTCGGCGGGCTGGGGACGAGACGGGGCGCTGCAACGCGTCACGCCGCCGTCTCGTCCTAGCGTGACGGATTACGGGCCACCCGCGTGACGCGTTGCGGGTTTCCTAAGATTATGTTTGAAGGGAAAATTTAATGTCTTGAGAATTACAATAAGTTTTAAAATTCAAAGCCTTGATTCTAAAACACAAACTAAAAATGGTGTATTGATTCTAAAAACACAAGAAAATGGGATCTTGATTCCAAAACAGAAGAAAAATGGTGTCTTGATTCTGAACACTAAAGAAAAAGGTATCTTGATTTTGTATAGTTTAATTTCTTATACATATATTCTAATATCCAACTAATAGTAAAAAAAATCTGTATGTAGATGGAAGAGGTTGAGGATTCAACTTTGTATTAAATTTGCCATTCGGCGTAAATAAAAGTATTAAATAAATTCTAAAAATTTGTAATTAATTTTCTAAAAAAATACAATCGAGATTGGATACCCGAGTCGGGTATCCGAAATCAAATTCGGATCGGGTATCGGGTATTGATTTTTGGGAGTTTCGAAATCGGGTACCCGAAAATTTCAGATCATGTGTCATTATCTCATTTCATGTCACTAGATTAGAAGACATCACATAATATAAACACTCTTAACAAATCTAATATAAGAGCATCCGCAGCGGTGAGAAGGACGTTGTCCGTCCGTGCCAGCGGCACGGCACTGCTGTCCGATGTTGCGCTATTGCCGCTAGCGCGGCGCTGCTCGATGCATCGAGCACGTCCGTGCCAGCGAGCAGCTGACGTGTCGCGTTCTGATTGGCCAACCGCATTTTCGTTGGAAATTCATTTTTTTAAATCGAAAATAATTCCAAAAATTAAAAAATATATATTTTCAGAATCCCAAAAATCTGGCCGTTTTTTTACCGTTTTCTGGATTTTTTTTATTTATTTTTATTATCCGCAAAATCATCTATAAATACACACATTCATCATCCATTTTTCACATCAAATAATCTCTCATTCATCTCTCATTCATATTTTTTCATACAACTTATATCTACATCTTCCTCTCTCACTCAAACCCTCAAATGGATTTCGCTCATCTCATTGCGGAAGCGGAGCGCGAAGAACAAGAAAACTATGAACAACATCGTGCCGCCTATGAAGCCTATGTCGCAGCGAATAACCCCACCCCTCCTTCTCAACCAACTAGATCAACTCGCCGATACATCCATCGTGACCGGGGATGGAGCCAACGAAAGGCTCGTTGCCGACTATTTTTCCGACCAGCCGCGGTTTTAATTTTTAAGACTTTAATTATGAAAATTTTAATTTTTATGATTTTAATTATGTAATTTTTAATTTTTTGTAATTTGTAATATTATTCTGATTATTTTTAATGCATTTTAATATTGTGGAAATGTTTTTATTTAAATTGAATAATAGAATGGTGAAACCCTTGAGCTTGTCCTTGCGGAAGAGCACGAATGTGGGTGTTGTGCTCTTGCCTAAGAGCATGGAGTAAAAGTGGGTCCGGGCCCACATCCGTGCTCGTTGGCAAGAGCACGGATGTGGATGCTCTAAGGGCACATTTGAAGATTGTTAACTATCGGTGGCTTGGTTGGGCGAACCCGAACGACATTGTCGTCGCAATTGGTTAGCAGGCTTGCAGCCACGATGGTGACTCCACTTCGGTAGATCTGAGCCACTTCTATGTTTACAAGGGTGATGAGGATTTCTGTATGCAAATTTCGAACCACCTATTTTAATATTAGGGTTCAATTGTGGCATATTTTTTGTTCGCGGGTTTTAATGTAGTTTGTTCAATATTGGTAAGGGCAATGAAGATTTGTTTTTTTTTTTGTCAACACATTCCGCTTCAACTTTTGTGTTTGAATGTAGGTTGTTCGGACTTATAGTTCAATTATGTTTCCCGGCAAAACTTTACCCGGGAAGCGGCGACAACTTTCCGTTGGGAAAAACTCTAAACGAAGATGTTGATTTATGTAATTAATCCTTAATTAATTTTCAATTTGATAACTAATAGTAGTGCATTATTCATCATCAATTTAGCTTACAATAAGCATTACTTATTTACTTAACTAGACATTTTCGCTTGATTTTTAGTTGATCTTATTGTTAATAAATGAATACTGTAGTTTAGTAGATTAATAATCAAATAATTATTCATTATTGAAGTTAAATGAATATATATTAATATAAAAGGTATTTTACTCCTTACCTATAATATAATAGTAGTATAAATAGCTAACTTCAATTACTTTATCTCATTTTTCTATTCCATACCACTATATAAATATCTTCTCAAGTTCTGCCGTGATTACCATTGTATACAAATTCTGAATTCATATCATGATAAAAGTGAAATTAAGTTGCCACTATTACATTTTAATATTCAATGGAATTATGGAATTAAGCTAGTAACAAAATACTTATGTCGGACCATTAAAAGAAATGTACTCCCGTAATTGTGTTAAATTCGTGCATAAATATCAATATATGTATTCAAAATTTAAAGTATAATAAGAAAATAGTTATGATGGTATCTCAAAAGAAATTATATGCTACACATCTAACGTGAGCACCACTTCCGTTTGACACACGGTTAACATTGTTCGTTTTAATCTATATATTTAATTTGATTCTAATACAATAAAAGTATTATTGAAATTTTTTATTTCATAAAAATTATAAAAATCAAAGCTCAATTTACCCACTTTTTCAATAATTTCAAATAAATTAATAAAATAACATATTCTCAACCTGCTCGATCCCACTTCTAATCGTAGTCAAACATGGCCCACAAAACAGACGGAAAATTAATTTCTGTGAGTATATTTTTCGGAATTAAAAATTACCTAAAAAAGTAAAAGTAAGAAACTAAAAGGAACCAGAAAATTCTGAGCTACTATAATTTTTTTACCAAAACTTGTACTACTCTCCCTCGAACTAGTGGCCCCACATATGTCGCATTTAGTGCATGTTATCCTACGTGGCATAGTGAGCTATCTTACGTGGCTACTTTCCTCCCAGACACGTGTGCAAGAAATTATTATTTATTCATTTGTTTTTAATTTTTATTAAATAAAATAAACAAAAGAAAGAATTTGCATTTGGGTTGGCTACATCTTTTTTCGCTTTTCTTGTGAATCTCTCAACTCTTATCTTTAGCTCAAAAATATCTTCACATTTGCTAAAGGGAATGATAGTATCACCCAACCCATTACGTGACAGACACTGAAGACCACACGTGCAAAGACTACTACATAAGTATTCACGTTTCAAATTAATCATAGTACTAAGATACTGGACAAACATTGATGAAAAAAATGGAGATGGCAAAATTGTAGAAACAAAAATAAAATAAAAATAAAATAGGTGAAAATTATTTATTTGAATAAAAATTTTGTTATTAGTGAGAATTAACTTAGAAGGAACTTGGAGTATTAACTAAACAAGTACTCCGTATATGGAGTATAATTAAAAAAACTAGGATACATTATTTAATATTATCATTGAGCATGTGGTATTTATGGGACGTTGGGAATGGCCAATCAGTGGAGTAGGTATTTATAAAGAGGGAACATCTCAAAGTTGCATATCATATATACTTTTTAGTTTTCATTCATCAAACCTAATTTTCGATATATCATATGTTTTGAAATTAAAATATTAAATTATGAATTTTAATTTTTTTTAATTATCATTTTATACATAAAATAGGGTATTTTTATGTTTAAAATAACATTATTTCGCAAAATAAGAAATAAACACATGTTAAATGACTATTAACTCTTTTTTAAATAATTAAATAACAAATATTTAAAGAAAATGTATATTTCCAATGAGACTAGTAAAGTACGGACTATATGCACCTAAGAGCATTTCATTAAACTCAAATCAATTATACGGTAGATGTTACATTAAATACTCCATTTGTCCCACTTAAAATGTTCGCATTTTCCTTTTTAGAGCATCCACAGTGGTGCAGATGTCCCGGCGGACATCCCCGCGTACATCCCAAAAACACCTCCTGCCACGTCATAAGGACTTCCCACTGCACTGCCACGTCATAAGGACATCCCACTGCACAGTGGCGGACATCCCGACGGACTTCCCACAATAATAAAAATTCACAAATTCATCAATTAAAGAAATTTACAGAATTAAACAATTTACGGAATTAAAATTTCGACACAAATACAGAGAAATTGCAACCACTTTATTTAAAAAAACATACATAGTAAAAAAACATACATAATTATTAAAAAAATTACATAGTTAAAAAAACCGTCATCTCACTCCTCAGATTCCCCGCCGCCACTACCCTCGTTAATACAAGTGGTGCGAATGAAACGAAGTTCAACGAGCGTATTTATAGAATTTTTGAAAAAATAAATAAAATAATCAGGATGTCCGCGCGGACGTCCGTGGAGTCAACGCAATGGCGGACGTCCGTAAGGACGTCGCGACGGACGTCCCGGGAACGCCGTTGAACTCCATTGTCCGCAGCGGACGTCCGTATCCGCGTCACCGCTGCACAATGGCGGACGTCCCGCGCGGAACTCCAGCACGCCGGCCGGACGTCCGCCGGGACGGGTGCCATTGTGGATGCTCTTAGTTTGTCTCATTCAAGATATTCACTTTTTATATTTAGTAACAAATCTCTCTATCATTATTAAAATATTCAACTACTTTGTTTCTCTCTACTTACTTCATCTAACAACTCCTTCTAAAATATGGTGTCAATAAAGAATGTAGACATCTTGAGTGAGACAGATGGAGTAGTAATTTTTTCCCAAGCATTGATACTAAATTAGACGTAAAAGAATATTCCCTTCGTCTCAGCTCAAGTAATTGATTTCTTTTTGCCGTTATTTTGAGTATATGATAATAAATAATTAAAGTATAGATACAGTAAAGTAAGAACGAATACTATAGAAGAGTCTCTTATACATTATTCTCTCTCTTACTTATTTTCTCTCCACTTTTACTATTTATCTCTCTTATTTTACTTTATCTCCACTTTAACTATTTATTATTATCATTTTACTAAAACATGTGCCGAAAATCAGTCAATCACTTGAGATGTGACTGAAGAGTATTATATGTCCATTACTTTTTTTATACTCACAAAATTTAGAAAAGTGATTTCGGGTTGTTTCAGTGTAAACACAAATATAAGTATATTTTGCTCAAAACCTAAATGAGATTGATTTTACAGTACCATTAGAGCTAATGAACTACGCCCTCCATCCCAACTAAGTTGAGTTGTATTTCTTTTTAGGATGTCGCAATTAAGTTGAGATATTCAAATAAAAAAAATATCCAATCAATTTTATTCTTTTCTATTACATACTTAATCTCTCTTTATCTTTCTTACTTTATTTCTCTCTCACATTTTCCAACAAAATTTCTTAATTCTCATACCCAAAATTTTTAAATCAACTTAATTAGAATGGAGGAAATATTTCATTTTGAGTTTTAGTTTACATTAAAGATGGCCTATAAATTGCCATTCATGTTTCTCACATCTCAAAAGAGTAAAGAACCATAACACACATGTACATTAACAACATACATTGAAATTTTATTTTCCTAATCATTAGTATAACTTTAAAATTGTTAATCTTTTGACAATACACACTCATAGAAGCAGTAGGGTACCACCCTGAATACAGTTACACCATAACACTAATTCTAGCCCTTAGATCTATAAGATGGACGCCTAAGATTGAATTGATGAAATAGAGTTCGGATTGTAGTCTTATGTGCTGGATATTGCAAGCGTGGGTATTTTAGCCCATTCAAAAAAAAATTTAAATTAAGTACAATAAAGTAATATGTAAACTGCAATTACTACTTAATAACACTACAATATTCATAGAGTAATACTGCAATCTGGTAACGTAAAAAACTATTACGAATGTTGCAGGCGCATAACACTGCAATATGCATTGAGTATCACTGCAATGTGATAAAAAACTAAAAATAAAGAATGTCAATTTTAACCTTTAACGTTTTTTTATGTTTCAATTTAATTAAAATGGGCTGCCACATAACAGCTTGAAAATCACACGATCTTCAAATCTAAATGCCTGAAATAATAAGAGTAATATGGTATTATAATAAAATGAGTTTTCATATTGATGAATCGGCGAATTTTTGATGGTGATGAATGCACGTAAAAATAAAGGAAGATCAACCCACAGAGATTTACGTGGTTCGATTTACTGAGGTAAATCTACGTCCACGGGAAGAAAAGAGGGCAGAGTTGTATTGCTTGATCTGTTTTCTACAGCTAACAATACAGACTTGCTATTTGCTATTTTCTCTCTAGAGAGCTTAACAGAAGTTAACAGAAGCCCTTATCTATCTGACCTAGGTTCTATTTATACAGTGAACCAAGATCGTGGCATGCAGCATTTATTAGGTAGTGGATGTCGTGGAGATCGTGGCGACCTTGCATGGGTCCACTATCCTTCATGAGTTAATGACTGCTTGACACCACTAAATAGATCGTCGGTGTAGTGGAGGTGGAAATCTTGCATGAGTCCACTATCTCCTAGTTCGGTCGAATACTGAGACCGAACTGCTGAATTATTGCCGAGCAGCTTTTGCCGATCTGAGAGTAGAGCTTGATGCCGACCTGAGAGCAAAGCTGGATGAGTTGGCTTTCACCGAGCTGTAGGCTGGGGCCGAACTCTTTGGTTGTGCCGAACTGAACTCTTTAGTCACGCCGGACTGATACTCTGTCTTGGGCTTTACTGCTGTTGGGCTTGTTTAATACGTACTCCATCACTACCCCCCCCGAAAAGTGAAGTGAATCACTTCGGCATTCTGGATAAAGGTACGGGGTAAGTTGATTTTTGTCCTCGGTCTGATGAAGTGAACTCTTCTTTGACCGGACTTGGTTTGTGTCCTAATTTGGCGAGTTTTATCGCTCGGATCGAACTTTCCGTTGTCCTAATTTGGGGATCGAACTTTCCCTTGTCCTAATTCGGCGAGTTTTATCGCGTGGATCGGACTTTCCCTAGTCCTAATTCAGGCAAGTTTTATCGCGAGAATCAGACTTTTGTTGCAGTTCGTTTCAGACGAAGTGCTTGATTCTTAAGCTGAATTGTGGTCTTGTATCTTCTGTAGAAGCTTGAACTTCACAATCGTTGGCTTAATGCAGCTCGTTTCAGACGAACTGCTTGTTTAAGCTGAATTGTGGTCCTGTATCTTCTGTAGAAGCTTTGACTCACAATCGTGGGCTTGTATATGTTCTAAGAAGGGGATCAGCCTTCGAAGAACAAGATACCTCAGTAACATTTGTAAGAGACGACACGCACAGAGACAGACAAAACACATAGACAAAACGCATAGAGGCAAATAAAAAGCACATAGAGAAACAAAGATCAAGCAAACCAAATAAAGCACATTGACCGGACAGGACTCAAGACTGACTGACCGGACTGTCTCTTACAAATGAAACTTCTTGAGGTTGGAAATGTGCCATGTTCGGGGTACCTGTTCTCCTGACATGTGAGCCAATTTGTAAGACCCTTTGCCGAGGACTTCTGACACCCGATACGGACCTTCCCATGTGGGTTCGAGCTTGCCCAGCTTTTCTGCTCGGCTTACTTCGTTGTTTCTCAGGACGAGATCTCCCACTTGAAATTGCAGCTTCTTCACCCTTTGGTTGTAATACCGGGCTACTTGCTCCTTGTACTTGGCTGCTTTTATGCATGCCAATTCTCTTCTTTCTTCGGCAAGATCTAGCTCAGCTCTCAGTCCGTCGTCATTCATTTCTGAGGAGAAATTTAGAGTTCGGGGACTGGGTACGCCGATCTCCACCGGAATTACGGCTTCAGTGCCGTACACAAGGCTATACGGAGTTTCACCGTTGGAGGTTGTGGGTGTAGTTCGGTAGGACCATAGGACTTGAGGGAGATTTTCTACCCATTGTCCTTTGGCTTGTTCTAACCGAGCTTTTAACCCTTTCACCAGGATACGATTTGTTACCTCCGTTTGTCCGTTTGCTTGTGGATGATAGACTGAAGTGAACCGCTGTTGAATATTCAGCTCTTGGCACCAATTCTTGAACGTCTTGTCGGTGAACTGAGTCCCGTTATCCGAGATGAGGATGTGGGGTATGCCAAATCGGCACACTATGTTCTTCCAGACGAAGTCCAATGCCTTTGAGCTCGTTATCGCAGCTAATGGTTCAGCTTCCACCCACTTCGTGAAGTAGTCCACGGCAACGATTAGGAATTTCATTTGCCGAGGAGCTTGAGGAAGTGGTCCCACTATGTCTATGCCCCATTGCATGAAAGGCCAAGGGCTTTGCATAGTGGATAGATCGGTCTGCGGCATCCTTGGGATATTTGCATGGATTTGGCACTTCGGGCATGTCTTGACGAGCTGCACTGCTTCTTGTACCAAGGTTGGCCAGTAATATCCCCATCTTAGAACTTTTTTAGCTAAAGCTCTAGCTCCGATGTGGCTGCCACACGATCCTTCATGAACTTCTCTGAGGATGTAGTCCGTCTCTTCTGGTCCTACGCACCGCAATAACGGCTAGAGGTAAGACTTTCTAAAGAGGACTCCTTCATGAAGTTCGTACCGGAGTGCTCGGCACATGATCTTCCGAGCTTCTCTCTTATCCTCGGGCAATTGTCCTTGATCCAGATACTGCAAGATTGGCGTCATCCAGTTCGGCGAGCTGGACACTGAATGTACCTCGGCTTCATCAATGCTTCGATGCATTAATTCTTCCGCCTTTGAGCTCGGATCTGAGGCCAACTTACTTAAGGTATCTGCTCGGCTATTTTCCGCTCTGGGAACGCGGATTATCCGAAAATAGGAGAAACTTCGGCTGATGCTTTGCGCTTTGTCCAAATACTTCTTCATTCTCTCGTCACGAGCTTCACTTGTACCCAACATGTGATTTACTATGACTTGTGAATCACAATGGACTTTGAGAGATTTGACGAGCAGACTTTGCGCTAACTGGAGTCCGGCCAGGAGGGCTTCGTACTCAGCTTCATTATTAGTAGTGGAGAATAGGAACCGAAGTGAGTAGGTTACCTCGTGTCCGTCGGGAGCGACGAGTAAAATACCAGCTCCACTTCCCATCTTGTTTGAAGCTCCATCTACGAATCCGCTCCAGCAGTCTGGCGGCTCTACTTCGGATTCCAAGGGCTGTGCTAGTTCGGCATTGGCAGACTTTTTCTGTTCGGCAATGACAGGGATTGCTTGATCGAACTTGGCTTCTGTAAGAAAATCTGCCAAGGCTTGTCCCTTGATGGCTTTCCGAGGTAGGTACTCGATTGAGTGTTCTCCCAGCTCTATGGCCCATTTGGCGATTCTGCCTGATGCTTCTGGCTTGGTCAAAACTTGCCGAAGAGGCAGATCGGTTAAGACGCATACCTTGTGAGCATAGAAGTATGGCCGCAGTCTCCTTGCTGCATTTACTAACGCCAGAGCAATTTTTTCTAGAGGTTGATACCTTGTTTCTGGACCTCTTAATGCTCGGCTTGTAAAGTAGATGGGAAATTGCTTTAGGCCTTCTTCTCGTACAAGCACCGCGCTGATGGTTTGATCTGATGCCGCTAAGTATAAGAATATTACTTCGGCTTCGGTTGGAGCAGAGAGAATAGGAAGCTCGGCTAGATAACTTTTGAGCTCGTCAAAGGCCTTTTTCTGCTCGGCTCCCCACTCGAACTTGGGTGCCTTTTTCAACACCTTGAAGAACGGCAGTTGCTTTTCGGCTGCTTGGGAAAGGAATCGATTCAGTGCGGCTAGACATCCAGTTAGCCTTTGCACGTCATGCATGGACTTCGGCATTGCCATGTTCTGAACGACTTGAACTTTTGAGGGGTTTGCCTTGAGTCCGTCCTTTGAAACCAAACAACCTAGAAACTTTCCCGAATCTACCAAAAAGGTACATTTTTGGGGGTTGAGTTTGAGGTTGGCTTTTCGGAGCACGTTGAGAGTGGATTTGAGGTTGTCTTCGTACTCCGAAGTGCTTTTGCTTTTGACAACTATGTCGTCGACATACACTTCAACCTGTTTTCCGATTAGGTGCCGAAAAAGCTTGTCTACCATCCTTTGATAAGTTGCTCCGGCATTCTTTAAACCGAATGGCATCTTTTTATAAGCGAAAATGCCGAAATCGGTAATGAAAGCTGTTTTCGGAGCGTCACTCTCATCCATCAATACTTGGTGATATCCTTTGTATAAATCAAGAAAACAGAAAATTTCGAAGCCGATCAAAGCTTCTACTTTTTTATCTATACTCGGAAGGGGATAGCAATCTTTAGGACAGTGCTTGTTTAGATCGGTGAAATCTATGCACATCCGCCATCCTCCTTCCTTTTTCATGATCATAACAGGATTGGCCACCCACGAAGGATACTTCACTTCGAATAACACATCCGCCTTTAATAATTGACGGACTTCGTCATGGATGACTTGACTTCGTTCTGCCGCAAAGAGTCTTTGCTTCTGTTTTATCGGCCGGACCGAAGGATCAATATTTAACCGATGAGTGATTACCTCGGGGGGCACTCCGGTCATGTCCAACGGAGACCATGCAAAGACGTCTTTATACTCCTTGAGGAGCTGGATGGTTTTTTCCCGAAGTAGGGGCGTTCCCGCGAAGCCGATCTTAACCGTTCTGGATGGATCGTCTTCGTACAGCTGAACTGTCATCGAGTTCGGCTCCGGTATGGCTTTGGTCATCGCCTCTGACTCCGGCTGCTGTGATTGCTATGCTTGATGGTGCCGATCTGACTGCTCGGCACTTCTAAGCTCAATTTGTAGACATTCCTTTGCTCTCTTTTGGTCACCTCGGATGACCGCTATCCCTCCTTTAGTAGGGATCTTGATGGTGAGGTGATAAGTAGAGCAAACGGCCCGAACTGTGTTGAGCCAGTCTCTCCCCAGGATGATGTTGTACGGGGACCGAGCTTTCACCACAAAGAACTCGATCATCGTATTGGAGCTTGTAGGCGCTTTTCCCACCGTGATCGGAAGGCTGATAATACCTTCAGGGCGGGTGTCCTCCTGGGCGAAACTTTTCAGAGGAAGTGGAGCCGGACTGAGCCGAGCTGGATCCACTTCCATTTTATCGAAACATTCTTTAAAAAGAATGCTGACTGACGCTCCTGTATCCACAAATACTCTGTGGATCAATTTGTTTGCCACTCCGGCTTGAATGACAATAGCGTCTTGGTGAGGAGAGATGGCTGGGACGGGATCGGCATCTGAAAATGTAATCACTTCGTCTTTCTTCAGCCTTTTATGTGTTGGCTCCTCTTGATTGGAAACTCTGCGTTCTGCTTTTAGGGACGACTTAGTCTTCCCGGCAGGGAGAGCATCAATAGTCAGGATTACTCCATCGTATTGCGGCTCGTCGTCGTCTTCGGGATCCTCATGCCTTTTCGGATCCTGAGGATTGCAGTTCGCACCTCTCTGCCTTTTGTTCTTTTTCGGCTGCTTGCTTTGGTATTTTTTTAACGTTCCTGTTTTCACAAGAACATCAATACCTGCAGCCAAATCTCGGCACTCCTCGGTATCGTGACCGTGGGTTTGATGGAAGGAGCAAAATTGATCCTGAGGTCGGCGCGCGGCCGATTTCGTCATCCGCCTTGGTTTTTCGAACATATCGGAATGTAGTTCGAAAATTTCCGCTCTTGACTTGTTTAAGGGTACGAACTGAGCGGGCGGCTTCTCAGGATTGAGACGTGGTCCCAATCTGCCTTGTACCGGTGCCCTTTGAATTCTTTCAAAAGGAGTTCGGCGAGGAAACCTCTGATCGCTATGATCGGGCTTCTTTTCGTCTCCTCGGGATGAGCTGTCTAAAGACCGTTTTCGACGGTCTGCCTCATCCGCACGGGAAAACTGGTCCGCAATGTCCCACATTTCTTGAGCTGTTTGCGGACCGCACTCCACGAGCTTTCTGTAGAGAGCTCCGGGCAGGATTCCATTTTGGAATGCCGAAATGACAAGTAGATCATTGAGATTATCTACTTGTAGGCATTCCTTATGGAATCTCGTCAGGAAATCGCTGATCTTTTCGTCGCGACCTTGACGTATAGAAAGCAGCTGAGCCGAAGTGATCCGGGCTTCTGCTTTCTGAAAGAACCTCCTGTGGAAAGCATCCATTAGATCCCGGTAGGATCTAATGCTGCCTTGAGGAAGGCTGTCGAACCACCTTCTGGCGTTCCCGATGAGCAGCTCGGGGAACAGCTTGCACATATGGACCTCATTGAGACCCTGGTTCGCCATATTATATTGATAGCGTCCCAAGAAGTCATGAGGATCCTCTAGCCCGTCATAAGTCATTGACGGTGTCCGGTAGTTCCGCGGCAAAGGAGTTCGGGTGATGTCGTCCGAGAACGGAGTCTTTAATGCTCCGTACATGGCGAACCCGACATCTCTTCGGTACGGAGGAGATGGAGTTCTCCTGTGGTTCCGGTACCGAGGAGGAACTGGAACATGTCGGGATTGAGGATTCTTTCTCCTGGAAGACACGTCACTACTGCGGTAGTGACTTTCATGTCTGGATGAGGAGGGAGAATCCGCCGTTGTCTTCTCCGGCTGTTGGCTCTTCTGCAGGAAGGTTAAGAACTCCTCCTGCTTCTCGGCCAAGAACAGCTTGACAGCTTCATTTAAATCGGGCTGCTGGGAAGACTCGGTGCGATGACTCCTGGAGTGGCTTGTTCCTCCTTCGTGAGAACCGGAGGTAGATGTCTCCCGAGGCCGTTTTTCAGACCTGCGAGCTGGACTAGCTTCCTCACGGTTATCGCGAACGGTATTACGGGTGGTATGTGATCTGGTATGCATTTTTTTTTTTTTTTTGGGGTGGAAAAAGGGTCAAAAATTCGCTTTATCACAAATTTGGTTCTCTGCTTCCCACAGACGGCGCCAGTGATGAATCGGCGAATTTTTGATGGTGATGAATGCACGTAAAAATAAAGGAAGATCAACCCACAGAGATTTACGTGGTTCGATTTACTGAGGTAAATCTACGTCCACGGGAAGAAAAGAGGGCAGAGTTGTATTGCTTGATCTGTTTTTTACAGCTAACAATACAGACTTGCTATTTGCTATTTTCTCTCTAGAGAGCTTAACAGAAGTTAACAGAAGCCCTTATCTATCTGACCTAGGTTCTATTTATACAGTGAACCAAGATCGTGGCATGCAGCATTTATTAGGTAGTGGATGTCGTGGAGATCGTGGCGACCTTGCATGGGTCCACTATCCTGCATGAGTTAATGACTGCTTGACACCACTAAATAGATCGTCGGTGTAGTGGAGGTGGAAATCTTGCATGAGTCCACTATCTCCTAGTTCGGTCGAATACTGAGACCGAACTGCTGAATTATTGCCGAGCAGCTTTTGCCGATCTGAGAGTAGAGCTTGATGCCGACCTGAGAGCAAAGCTGGATGAGTTGGCTTTCACCGAGCTGTAGGCTGGGGCCGAACTCTTTGGTTGTGCCGAACTGAACTCTTTAGTCACGCCGGACTGATACTCTGTCTTGGGCTTTACTGCTGTTGGGCTTGTTTAATACGTACTCCATCACATATTAATACATCCCTACACACGCATACTCAAACATTCAAGGATAAGATAATTCGACTTAACACTCATACTCAAACATTCAAGGATAAGATCATTCGACTTAATTCATATAATTCGACTTAATTCGTTTAACTTTCAATTATCCATCTTATAAGTTGAGTTTATCTAAAGAATTTTGTAAGAAAACAATCATACTATTACTACTATAAATCCTAAATTATTGCGATGGAGAAGATTGGCCAACTCTCTGGAGGTGTGTGGGACCCGCACCCATATCTATTTTCTATTGTTAACTAAATACATTAGTTAGGTAATTATATACACAACGGAACATGTCACTTTAATAAATCCGCTTGCCATTATTTATGATACTGTTTCAGCCACGTCGGATTTGTCGGGCCCACCCAGGTAATGGGCCCACCATTGCTTTTAATTTTGTCGCTTGTGAACTTTTTATCATCTCAAAATCACCCGCGATACGACACGTGTCCAACAGCATTGACGTCGTCTCCTCCAACGTGGCACCTCCTACAACCGCGTGTGGGTGCATGCATTTGCAAATAAAAATCAAAGTTAAACTTTTCCTTCAAACTACAACAAAATTGATTCATTTTTTTATTTAGCAATATATTGTACTCAATAGGAAATTTTCTTTTCTAAATTAGAACTTTGGAGGTGACGAATTTTTTTCTAGTATTGCTAATTTAGTACATTACATAACTCTTATAAGATGGTTCTATATAGATATATATGAAACATGTAAACAAATCGTATAAGCGAATCAAGATTTGAAACTTATATATATATATATATATAGGGATCTATTTATTTCCGTATCTTTTGTTCTTTGTTTTTTTAATCTTAGTCCCACTATTTTGTCATCCGACGGTTAGATTGGTGCCACGTGTCATTTAATAATGCAGATTTTTCAGTTGAATAATGCACACAGACTAATAATGCAACATTATAGTGTAATAATGCAGATTTTAAATTGAATAATGCGCACCGACTAATAATGCACCATTATAGTGTAATAATGTAAATCATCTGGACCGTTGATGAATGAGATCTAACGGCCCATATTAAGAAGAATAAAGGATCTAAGGGATGAATAGGAGAATAACGCTCCTCTATATATATATATTCCTCCGTCTTATGTTACTTGAGACGTTTCTTTTCGGCACGAGATTTAAGAAAGTTATGTTTAGTTAGTTAAATAAAGTAGATGAGAAAATAAAGTAAGAGAAAGAAGAGAGAGTAAAGTAGGTGAGATTAGATATTTTTTTTAGCCAAAAATAGAAATGACTCAACTAATTTAGGACAACTCAAAAAAGAATATGACTCACATGACTTCAGACGTAACTTGAAACGGATGAAGTAGTATTTATCAATAAAAAATTATTTGGAATAATGCAGACCCTTTACTTAAAAAGTGATGGTTAATTTACTTAATAAACTAATGCAATTTGTCTTGAGTATATCGAAGAGTATGTGGGGTTCTTTGGCAATCTTTTGCTTTAGCTATTTAAAGAATGTATCTTGAAATGATAAATTACTTTATTCATGAGAGGGAGTAATATAATATGATTAATACGATTTCCTTTTTAATTAGTGGAAGTGGAAATGATGCCCCCTTTTTACATGTAGCAGTATTAAACATGGCTGGCAAGCAAAGCTTACGTGGGAGTTGGACTTTATATTATTTTAATTCTACCATTTATTCACTCTCATAATCTTGATTAATATTTTAATAGGATGTTTGTTTGCATCAACACGCACAATAGGTCATCCTCGAATTAGTTACATTTTATTAGTAGTTTCATCATGGATGAATTTATTAGATAAAATAAAATCAAATTCAGAAAAAAATATGAGAAGGTTGACCTTTAACTATTTTTTGTTAATGGGTATGACCCATTAGAGATAAAAGAGGGCAATGCCAAATTGAGTATCATACATAATCCATCCAATCAATTTATACCTTTTCTAGAACTGGGTTTTCTATACAAGAGAATCAATCTTATTTAGTATGTTGACTTGTTAATCTTATTTATACTATTTCATAAGACATGTCAATGATTGAGGCTTACTATTTCATTATATTTTGATATATTAAGAAATTCCAATTTTCTCATATGAGACTATGAGAGTATTGATGATATAAATGGGTATGGGTTTAAATGGATCAGATTCTCAAGGATCACATTTAATTCTTCCAATAAGAGACCGTTAATAAGTGAATCAAATGCTAAGATTTATTTATCTCATAATGATAATAAAGCAATAGTATTTGGTTGTAGGTATAGTTACAATCTTATAGATTAAATAATCAAACATGTAGGGAATGTATTATTAGGCCCAAATACCTTCTTATTTTTTTGTTTGTGTTGACAATTTCGCATTCTCTATAACAATACTATTTGATTATTCACTGAGAAATAATTGATTTAATTGATTAACAATACTGTCGCTGAACTAATTTAACAATGCACAAAAAATAGAATTAAGTAGTAGTAATATAATTATAAATTAAATATATAAATAAAATGGACATGAAGTGCGACAAGCGTGGCATGCGATAACACCAAGCTTCACTATTTTAATCTAAATTAAGTTTAAATATTTCGGTATTTATCCAATGTATTAAAAATTGGGCACTAGCCTTAGACTGATCTAGGTCCCATCTCCACTTCCATCTGGGAATGCATAAATTGATTATTTATTTGATTAAAATATACGTATCATTTAAATATTATTGTACTATCTGCTTTTTATTTTATTTTATAGATTGTGTTGAAATCTGTGGCCATTTTGATCTTACTTATTTTAAACAGTAGCAGTTTAGAATATTATTACTCCACTTTGATAATGGAACCAGACAATCTGGCTATATTATTATAAAAAATTAGGCGGGATAAAGAGACATTAATTAATTAATTAATTATGTATATTTTAGTCATAAGATCCCAAACTTATAAGGTTGTAGACAAAATAACAATAAAATATTTATGGTTTCTTTTTTGATTAATCGGATGGATTAAAAAAATACTGTACTTTAATAAGTAGCTATTCTAGGTTTCTCCTAATAATGGGCTTTTTATTGGTAGACATCAGCCTATTCTTATTTTTACAGACGATTATTTTATGAAATTGAAAATTTGGAAAAAGAACATGGACTTAATTCTGTACATTTACTAAATGTGAATTTGTTTACGTCACTATAATTTGAGAATTATTAAATCACCTAATAAATATCACAGGATTTATGGGGAATTGATGTGAGGATGCATGTTTATTTGGAATCTCTATTTTCTGTTGATCCGATTATTAATTAATTTTACACCGGATAAATTACACCATATACGAATTTACATTACAACATTTTATGATTAGATATGAGTCTTTATTATTGATTTGGATGCACACCCACTAACCCACAAATATACATGCTCACACAATCACACATGTGAGCACCGCCGCTCACAAGCAACACTCTTGTTTAATACTCCCTCCGTCCCACGTAGATGCTTTTTTTCGGTACGAGATTTAAGAAATTATGTTAAAAGTAAGTTAAATGAAGAGAGAATAAAGTAGAAAAGTAAAAAATAGAGAGATGAAAAGAGAATAACATAAGATAAAAGAAAAGTAGGTGTTTTTTGCCAAAATAATAAATGACTCAGCTACAGTGAGACAACCAAAAAATGAATACGACTCAGCTACAGAGGGACAGAGAGAGTATTTGATTTAGCGTATATTTATTTTACATTATACATTTTGTTTGGTTATAATATACTACTCATTAAAATTTGTTACCAATAATAATTTAAGTCTGTAATTTTTGGAAAAATTAAAGTCCAATTTTTTTTATAGAAACTTTAAATAAATAAATAAAATGGCGCGTAACATTAAATATTTAAAACATCGATAATATTATAACAATAAATCGAGTTCAGTATGTATTATTACAATAAGTCTATATTATGGTAAGTGAAAAAAAAAATAGAAAAAGTTATACAGTACAATATAATATTAAGTATTTTAGAATTATCAACTGTCATTGAAAATGACAAATGACATTAAAGTTTTTAACTATCACAAATTCACAATATTAACATTGATTCGAATTCATTTGAAACAATGCGTATACGTCATCTCAACACTATTCCTAAATTTACCATTAATACTTAAATTTGACATCTTGCTTACATTTCGGCAAAATATTCCATTTTCGATTTACCAAAGGCCCAGTTAAATTACGACCTTAATAAAAGTAGCAAGGCCCAATAACTAAATATATTTTTTCGTTTTTTGTAAAGAACTTTCAATTATGCATCTATATTTTCTAAAAATATGACTCAGTTAAATGAATACTACTACTATCATTTAAAAATAAAGGTATATAGTTTTAAAAAAATAAAACACCCGAGGAAATACAAAACAATACGAATAAAAACAACCACTATTAGCTGAGCAGAGTAGTCAATATTTTTTTTCTAAATAAATAGTTATAGCTTAAAATGAAAAAGAGTTACAACTACAAATTGTAGAATGCTGTATCTTTGAATTTTCGTCTGAGGAAAAGTGCTAAAGGAAAGAGCGCATTAGCCGATGGATTATTCTTGACTAGTGTGCTTCCCAATTAAATATATTTACTTTATCTTATTTATTCTTTTCAAGAATTTTATTAGTCCACGTTTTATTAGTGTTGGCCTGTAGAATCATCAAATTACAACGTTCTTCCACTCTAAATATAAAATTAAATAAATAAAATAAAATCAATGTATGTTACTATGTGCCAGTACACATTATTGGTTATTGTTTTTATATTTATAAAGACTAAAGTAGTTAAATGTTCGCTGTGAATAGGGCCGGGGAAAAATATCGAAAAAATAATATATCGCTCGTATCGTATTGAAAAATATCAAAAAATTATCGAATTTTCGATATATTGTAATTTTCGATATATCGTAATTTTCGATACGATACGATATCATATCGTAAGTTTTCGATACAATAACGATATGAATTTCCTTATATCGCGATATATCGTTTTATATCGAATATACGATATATATCGATATTTTCGATATATCGTTTTATATCGAATATACGATATATATCGTATATATCGAAACATATTGAAATTCAATACATATTAAAATTTAAAATTATAAATATATATAAATCCATTTAATTGTACTTGGTTGTGTTGTATTTTGATTATGGAGATAAGAACAATATTAATTTTATTGTGTTGAAGTTTTATTAATTTTTGTGTGAATTTTAAGTTTTGAAATTATAATTTTCGATATACAGGCATTCGATACGATATCGATATTGATATTATCCATATCGAAAGTTCGATATATCGAAACTTTCGATACGATAACGATATAACGTTTTCGATACGATATCTCGTATATACGATAGCTCGTATCGACCCACCCCTAGCTGTGAACACAAATAACCTATATTATAAATGTTAATATAAAGATATTTGTATGTCAATTAAGTTTTGTTGGCATATAAATATTTTCTTGTTAATATCTACTAACATATGATGTTGACATAGTTAGCCGTTAATAATTTAAAAAACCTAGCAACCTCACAGGTCTCTACGAATATATTATATAATATCATAAATTTTGTATAATACAAATTTCTCAATCCAAGGGACTGGCCAAAAATATGTTGAGTTAGATTTTTGACCAAGCACTTAATATTCCAAACGTTGGCTTGTTTTGGACCCAACAATTAATATCCTACTCAATCGCACTTGGGCAGTATTGACTGCGAGTATTTTTCTGGAAAGTAGTAGTGTGTTTATATATATATAGGGAGATGATCAAAATAAAAATGCATTTAAATCCAGAAATACAATCCAAATTTTGGCCCTAGGATTAGATGATCTAATGATCAATAATTAACCAAAAACACGGAAGGTTATAATTAAGTAATTTTAGGTCATATTATAATATTTGAGTTTAATGTCATGCTAAGATCATTTTAGGCCATGCTTTGTTAGCATGACCTAAAAATTAACTAACTATGACCTAAAAGTGTCCTACGTATGATATTGTTCTGCATTTCTGTATTTAACAAACGCGCGCGCTTGTTATAACTAGCATACCCAAAAATTTAAAATTACAAAATTTTAGATTTAATGTCGCAGTTATCACTTTAAAAGTGTAAAAACAAAATTTAATTGAATATCACCAGTCAAGATCAATCATCATCGGAAATTAGTCATGTTCTTGAAGTTTTTGGGCATACGAGGGTGACGTGCACCAGATACAAATACTTAAGAAAATGGACCATTATTTTTATTGTTTATTATGTTATGATTCCAATTTGGGTTTGTATTTAATAGTAGTTTAATTCGGCCGATACAATTGGATTTCGAATTGCGTATACGAAAAATAATTAAACGAGATGGAAGAGATTAAACTGATAGCGATAAGATTTAACACGATTTATTGGAAATTGAAATAAAAATAAATACATATCTCATATAAGCATAAAGAGGTACCTAAAATCATTGGAGTATATTAGAATGAGTTACTGTTTATAGCCATATTTAACTGACCTAACAATATATTTTAACTGAAATTGGAAAATGACTTAACATCTACAAAACTAATTTCTTAGTATTTTCAACATCCTAAATGGGTTAAAACTCTTGGAAAATTCTCAAACTTTATGATATGTAGCTATATACGAAGTCCTCAAATAAGTGATTACGTATCCTTAATTCGAAATTTTCTTTTGCCTTATGATTTTTCACAATTTAGAAGCACCCATAAAATGTTGGATTGACCATTTGCATAAAAAATGTCAAATTTGAGTTCGATTGTAGTTTGTGCACTTCCCTCATTCACACTTAACACTGACCGATGCCAATCTATTCCAAAACTATTAGTTGGCTGAAAAAAGTGTTGGCTGAAAATAACTTCTTATTTATATTTGATTATGAGACATACTGTTAGATGTCTTTTTGTTTCATTTTCAATAATATTAGTCCAAATTCCAAAATGATCCAGTGTTTGTTTGTTTGTTTGAAGTTATAAAAATATCATAACTTCTAAGAAATAAAAGAGTTGTAAATAAAAAAAAAGGTAGTGAGAATATGAGATATGAAACCATCTTTTATATTCTCTATTAATTTTCATAGTTAAAGTTGAATCAAATGAAGAAAAAGCTATATATAATTATCAAATAGTGTTAATGTAAGTCTCAATTATTTAAGTGTTTACTGATATTCTCAGTTAGTCAACTGAAGTATTAAAATTTTACATCTCTTTTTGTGTAAATAAGTCAATGAAGTAGGAGTATTAAAATTTTACATCCATTTCTAAATGCTCATGTATATCCACTGATAAGAATATAGACTACTGTATTTCTTCTGGCAGTGTACAGCTTTCAAATTTAATTAATTGTGTGCTCAAAAGAATACTGTTTGTATATACAACTACTACCAAAAAAAAAAGAAAAGGAATTGACGTGCACATATATATTATCATATACAATATTCATATCTATGCTTATAAATATATCATGATTTCATGTTTGAATAACTGAATATTTGGTCACATGTCCACACATGTTGAAGATTCCACAGCTAATATCCTAACAAAATTACTAACACATGTCGCACCAACGTCTGCCTTCGTATCAATAAATCAAATTTTTGAATTTAAAATGGTGAAAACTTTGACTAATCGAATCATTTAATTTTAATTTAGTCTACCACTGGATTTATTTCTTGAATTCTTAATCTCCGCTGACGTGACAGTAACGACTTTAGGTGTATATATATTTGAACACTTAATATTATACTCCATGCATATCTACTGGTAAATTACTCGTATACGTACATAAATACATACAAACTATACAATAGTACTCATAAAAAGAACATTCCTAGTGATTTTATATGAAATTGGTAACATAAATAGATTAATATACCTTTTTACTCCCTTATTTATATGAGTATTTCAGAAACTGAGACTAATTATTTCATTTTATCTTTATTTAGTAAATTTGTACGCATTTATTATATATATTATATTCTCACTTAAGAAGTTGTGTGGACACTTATAGAAACGGTGGAAATATGTTATAAAGCGTAACTCCGCACAATTTATCACCAAAAAACGGTTAATTCTAGTCATATTAATTTGTGTTCATCCAATCTTTTAAATAAATAAAATTTGGTATCTAGACTAAGGCCATCTGCAATGGGCGGACGATGGCACTTCCGATGGCGCGCATCGTCCGCCCCCACTGTGGGTGTGTGGCATAGGCCGCGGACGATAGTCACGGCCTATGCTTCGGGCGCGACTTAAACCGCGGACGATGGCCATCGTCCGCCCATTGCAGACGATGGTCGCGGACGATGGTCGCGGACGATGACCATCGTCCGCGACATCGTCCGCCACATTGTGAAGGCCGCGGACGATAGCACGCGGTTTGGTTTTTTTATAAATGACGTTCATTTGTAACATTTCATTTCACACGATTTCATCTTCGAAACTTACATTTACATAATTACTACGAAATGGATTCAAGCCCCAATAGCCCTACGTTTAGCGGAGAGGCGCATTGGCCGGGTACAGAACCCGGTGATTATCGTTCGTTCGGCGACAACACCCATTACGATCCCGATTTCCATACGGAATCGTATGGGTTGTCTGATATAGAGCCGTTGCCGCACCGCCCAACCGCATCGGCCGATCCCGCCCCCGCAGCGACCGGTGCCGCCAAGGGGAAGGCGAAGCGGAACCGGCAGCGGGCGCAGAAGTTGCCGCCTCCCGGTGACTGCGATGAGTACGCCCCCGGCCGTACGAACTACACCGACGACGAAACTCTCACTTTGGCCCGGTGTTGGGTAGATATATCGGAAGATCCGATATTCGCCAACAACCAGAGACAGACCGCGTACTGGGAGCGCATCGCGGACCTCTACAATTCGGTCAAGCCGCCGACTGCGTACAAGCGCAAGAGTGAGTAACTCCGCAAGCACTGAGATCAAATCAAGAAGCAAGTGAACTTGTACTCGGCGGATTTCGAGAAGTGCGCGCGGTCACAGGGGAGCGGCGAGAGCGTGCACGACGTGCGCTCTAAAGCGATGTTGTCGTACCGGTCTATGTTCGGCGAGTTCAAGCACGAGGCCATCTGGGCGCTCTTGAGGGAGAAGCAGAAGTTCCAAGGTGGAATTCTGCACACTGGTGCGCCGAAGAGAACGAAGGTCACCGAAGCTGGTGACTACACGAGCAGCGGCAGCGGCAGCGGCACTAACCCGGTTGACCTCAACCGGACGTACGTGGATGAAGGGAGTTCCGGCACACCGGTGTCCTCCCGGCGTCCTCCCGGCATCAAGGCTGCGAAGGCCAAGGGAAAGGCGACCGCGACGTCATCGTCGACCGCTGCCGCCCCTGTTCCGGACCCGGATGAGCTCCCGACGCAGACGGCCACCGCGTTTGCGTCGTTAGCTACAACGTCGATGGCAAGGACGATGTTGCAGACGCACAAGGCCCTCAAGAAGTGCACCGACCCCGAACAAGCCGAGTATCTCCGTGCATTACTCGATGAGTTGCGTAGGAAGTTGGGAATTGACCCGACTTAGTTTTTTTCTTTTTTTAGTTGAATGGTGTAATTTTTTTTATTAAAACTTCGCCGCTTGTTATTTAGTCGTTTTTTTATTAGTTACGTGTTCTTTGAAAACAGTTAAATTAATTAAACAAAACAATAAAATGATGATGTGGCGCGTCATAGAGCGCGCCTTAGGGCGCCCCACTGCAGGTGGAGAAGGAGGAGGATAAAAATGCTGACGTGGCGCGCCATAGGGCGCGCCTTAGGGCGCCCCATTGCTGATGGTCTAAAGTAAGCAACCGCAATGGATAAGATTTACTGAGAATGCATAAAGATTACATAAAGAGAATTATGAGATATATGTCGACAATTTATTTTTTCGAAATTAATGCAAAACCATTACTAAAAGCTTACTAAAAGTCAAATGTATGGCGCAATTAAAGAAATAAAGTAAAAGTAAAAAATCTCACTAAAAGTCAAATGTTTGGCGCAATACCTTTGAGAAGCGGGCTAACTCTACACCTATGTTGCATGAGTGTGGGTGCGGGTATGGGGCGCCATGACACGGATATATTCTTTTAAAAAAATCAAGTAAAATAAAAATCTAATCTAATAAATTAAAATTGGAAATATCAGTTAAAATGAAAGATTCAATTAAAGTAATTAGATAACATGAGTAATTTAGGGTACAAAAGAATTCCTAAAAAATGAAAGAGTGCACTACAAAAATGGTACCTGGACTAGGGGTTTATCTCGCCCATAGTCCATGGACTTTAAAAATATCGCCAAACATCGCTGGACTAAGGGTTTATCTCGAAATTGATCATTTTGCCATTTTTTATACGAAAATACACTTTTGAGGGTTTGAGCAATATGGTCTTTTTACACTTTTAACATTTTAAATCTGATATTATTTCAATGATATACTAAATCTGATATTAATTCAAAATTATTTTTTTCCATTTTGTCATCCTTTCACTTTGTTTCTTTATTTCAATATAAGATTTAATTTTATAAATTAAATTTTAAATTTAGATTTTTAAATATCAACAATTTTTTTAATTATTAAATTTCTTAAATAACAAAAATTAATAGTTTTAATCAATATTTGATAGCGTCTAATATTTAATCAATAAGGTATGCCGACGCCAACTTAGTTTTAATCAATATTTAATAGTTTTAATCATAAATAAATCACATAACACGATTATTCTGAAATAAATATGCATATAATGTCAGACCAATATAGTTTTCGTTTATTTATTTGAAAACAATCAGAATTAACTTGAAAATTTAAACAAAAGTCTATATAAAATTTTTAGTAGTACCAAATTTTTAGTCAACTTCATAACATATAATCACAAGCAATTATAAAAACCGAACGAAGGCCAAGTAGAATAGCTCTTATTTTTCCATCATGATTAATATTATTTTTTTGTGCTTCTTCGATTCAACTGAATATTATATTAAATAACAAAAATTAATAGTTTTAATCAATATTTATAGTGTCCATGAATTAATAATTTTAATTGATAAAAAATTATTGATATTTAAAAATCTAAATTTAAAATTAAATTTTATAAAATTAAATTTAATATTGAAATAAAGAAACAAAGTGAAGGATGACAAAAGGGAAGAAGAATGATAATTTTGAAATAATATCAGATTTAATACATCATTGAAATAATATCAGATTTAAAATGTTAAAAGTGTAAAAATACCAAATTGCCCAAACCCTCAAAAGGGTATTTTCGTATCAAAAAATGGCAAAAGGACCAATTTCGAGATAAACCCTTAGTCCATGGATGTCTAACTATATTTTTAAAGTACAGGGACTATAAGCGATATAAACCCATAGTCCATGGACCATTTTTGTAGTTCACTCTAGAATGAAAATAACTCTAAATGCACCTTAAAAAAGAAAAGAAAAATTCTTAAATGCACCTTAAAGAAAGGGGGAAAAAATGAAATATGATTAAAAAGGAAAAAGAAAACTTAAATACACCATGCATACTCCGGGTTGGTGAGGTTGAAACACACAATATATTTAAATGGCGTATCTGTTCTTATATCTTATGAATTGCTCCCGCACTCTACACTTATCCAATACAGTACAATATTTTAAAGAGAATTCAAACATTATGATGATACACATATTAATGACGTAAAAGTCAAAAACCACACAATTGAACTTTTGGATAAACGGAAAATTTATGAATAAATATCACCTCCACTGGATATTGTTTCTTAAATGTATGTGAAGTTACACACAAACACTTACATAAATAACATTATTGCCATTTACCAATACTCCGATACAATTTGATTTTTCGACGACATAGCAATGTTTCAGCAATATTTTTTTAGCATACTGCAACTGAATTGATGATTTAATGGGCGATATTAATTAATAGGATAAAACATTATGAATCCATGATAAAAATGATATGTTCTCTAAAATGTATTAGTTGGTCTTCAACAACACCTTATATTCCATATTCTTATTCAAAAGCAATAAACGCACAAACCTAATACACACGTGTCATGACACCATTGGTTTTCCCCCCATCTTACCCCACACCCCATTCTCACTCCTCTATATATATTTCATTCATTGTGTTGCATTTGCACATTAGTAGTCCTATAGTTTTCATCAATCACAATTCACAACTCTTTCTTGTCTACTATCCTTCTTTTTCCTACCTCAAATTTGAGGATTTTCTCAAGAGTTATTATAATATAGATATATAAAGAGAATAGATCAAACTTCGGCTACGAAACATGGCCGGAGGCGGATTTGCAGCCTCGGGTGGAGGCACGGAGTTCGAGGCAAAGATCACACCTATAGTCATCATTTCTTGCATAATGGCCGCCACTGGCGGCCTGATGTTTGGCTACGATGTTGGTGTCTCAGGTTAGTTTTATTCATTCATTAAATCATTCATTCATTAAATCATTAAATCATTTCATTTAATTCTATGTGCATTAATTTAGATACTTAAAAAATGTCCTTTTTTAGTAATCTTCATTATCCATAGAAAATAATCCTATTATATACTTGGAAAATATTATTCTCTTCCAAAAAAGTTGAATCCCTTCTTTTTTTCAAAGTGTAAAAACGAAATAACTTAATATTCTTGGGAGGGGAGGCAGTATTTATTTGTAATGGAAACATTAATTAATTATATATCTATGATTGAACGAAATCATGTTCAAGATCTTGATAGCCTTTTGGCAAATATAAATTGTAACACTCGTGATCTTCTGCTTCATGACTATTCTAAATTGACAACTATTTGTTTTATTATTATAAAAATTGCATTGTTTCACGATCCATCCTAACCTTTACAGCTACTTTTTAAATTTTGTTAAGATTGAAAGTAATAATTTTATAATTAATGAACAGGTGGTGTGACGTCAATGACACCTTTCTTGGAAAAATTCTTTCCTGAGGTTGCTAAGAGAACAAAAGACCCAAAATTAAACAGTAATTACTGCAAATATGATAATCAAGGGCTGCAACTATTCACATCATCACTCTATTTGGCTGGTTTAACTGCAACCTTCTTTGCTTCTTACACAACAAGAAAGCTTGGGAGAAAATTGACCATGTTGATTGCTGGTGTTTTCTTTATTGTTGGAGTTGTTCTCAATGCTGCAGCCCAAGATCTTGCCATGCTCATCATTGGCAGGATCTTGCTCGGTTGCGGTGTTGGTTTCGCCAACCAGGTACGAGACATGTTTGTTTCATGTTGTGAGATACTCGAGACAAGGCGTTTATTTTGAATGATAGGATAAATCGAGAAAAAATATTCTCCTAGTAGTAGTTGTTATTGTTGGTAGTTTAGTAGTTTTGGACTTTAGAAGTGCTATCTACTAGTAGTGGTCATATTCTCTACTTAAGTTATTGAGTCTTTAAAAGTCATTTTTGGGGAATTTTGAATATGTTGTTTCAATACCTTACAAACTTGATTTTCTTTCACTTTTATGATTCTACTATATTTCATAAGGTCTCAACATAGGAAATAAGATTAATAGGGATTTGAGGAAGGGTACATGTTACAAGTTACAACTACAGAGATTTAATAATTTATGGGGTCTAATCCTTTGCGCGTGATATTATTTCACATGTACTAGTAGATAGTGCAATTAATTCAAGGGAGATTTTAAACTAAAGTTGCAAGATTTGTGCACATTTTGTTTTGTTATGGACGTCTTTCTTTACTTTTTGAGATAGTTGTTAAATTACATAATTTGTTTTGTTTCATCCTAGAAATGTTATTTTCATCAATTTTTCACAAGAAAAAGATACGTGTCGGCATCTAACTAGATTTTGATTCTACGTATAACTTACATACGTATGCAAGTGCACGAAAAAATAACGAATGACTTAAATTTTCACATTTAAAAATATTTGGACATCGACTAAATTGTACTATATAGATGGGGATTGTGACACTTTGTCACGCAGTTTGTAATGAAATAAAAGTATCTAACTTTTTAGCATGGTGGAGTACGGAAAAACCCATTTTTTCTAACTTTATTCATCAAATGTCTTACCCATCAATCATTTTTATTTTCCAACTTTCTTTTTGTGTGGAATTTTTTGTGTCCCTTTTTCAACAAGTCTATTATTTACAGCCACTTGAATATTCTTCACATTAAATCTTATCTTAAAGATTTTTTCCTTCAAAATTACAATTCAACCAATTTCCATGTGACACAATTCAATCATCCTGTCATGTGCATTATATTTTCCTTTAGTATTTTATTTATTTTAATATCTTGGGACTTTGTTATTGGAAATAACAGCAATAAAATTTTATGAATATTATTTCAGGCTGTCCCACTATTTCTATCAGAAATTGCACCTACCAGAATACGTGGAGGACTCAACATTTTGTTCCAACTTAATGTTACGATTGGAATTCTTTTTGCCAATCTCGTCAACTATGGAACTGCCAAGTAAGTTCCATTTCTTCAATAATAATTAATGTTTTTAGACTAATTATTCATGTTCCACTTGTTTATTAAGTTCTCGATGGAATAATCAGTTCAATTAATAAAATTATGTAATCTTATAGAAAGAAAAAGAAAAAGAAATCCCACAACGTGGATGGTGAACTATTGGTCAATAAAGACTATAATTCATGATCGAAGATGGAGTAACAATTTTCTAAGTTTGAAAATCTGATTTTCCCCTTTTTCAAAGGAACTGCTCAAATCATTGACTAGTTTCAATATTAAGAATATTAGATTTAAAAAGCTATGTTGTTAGGGTATCCACTATAAAGCGGACACGCCCAATAACCCCACCCCAGTTTTTGTCCATAGCCCCAATTTTGTTGTCCACAGCCTCAAAATTCTATTTCCGCCACTATAGTGGACACCTCCAATAGCCCCCAAATTCCAAATACAAAATTCTACATTTTCACAGCCGCGTCCTCGCCCCGAACGCGGCTATCCCGCGTCCGCCGCCCCAATAGCCCCCAAAAGTTGTCCGCCCACCTTCCCCACTATAGCAGCCCGCCCACCGCCCCCAGACGCGGCTATAGCCGCGTCCTACCCATAGTGGATGCTTAGACCATCTACCCTCTTGAAATTTTCTTGAAATTCTGTTGGCATTGAAATTATATAGTTTCTAAGATATATCATATAGGAGTATGTAGCTAACTTTTTTGTGGGTTGTAAACTTTATTTTCCCAATATGCCTTAGTTCTGATGACTGATACTACTAAAGAATGTAAGAAACTTGAGTGCACTTTGTAATAAGTAGGTATAACTTTAGTGTTGCAATTTCAAAATTTGGCAATTGTATATGTAACAGAATCAAAGGAGGATGGGGGTGGAGAGTGTCACTGGGGCTGGCGGGCGTCCCTGCGGCCCTCCTCACCATAGGCGCGTTGATGGTAGTCGACACTCCCAACAGTTTAATAGAACGCGATCGTTTAGATGAAGGTAAGGCCGTGCTCAAGAGGATCCGTGGCACTGATAATGTAGAGCCCGAGTTCTTGGAGCTCGTTGAGGCCAGCCGCGTAGCCAAGCTCGTTAAGCACCCTTTCCGGAACCTTCTCATGAGGAGGAACAGACCTCAGTTGGTCATAGCTGTTGCTTTGCAGGTTTGCTCAACACTGTTTCTTTGATTTGTTTAAAGAAATTTGTTGGATTTGTTTATGTTTTTGTTGTTGTGTTTGTTTGATTGGTTTAAGGAAATATGTTGGATTTTTGTGTGCAGGTTTTCCAGCAGTTCACAGGAATCAATGCAATAATGTTTTATGCGCCTGTCCTGTTTGACACTGTTGGATTTGGGAATGATGCAGCCCTGTACTCGGCCGTGATCACGGGCGCGGTCAACGTGCTGTCCACGGTCGTCTCAATCTACTCCGTGGACAGAGTGGGGCGGCGCGTGCTGCTGCTGCAGGCCGGGGTGCAGATGTTCCTATCGCAGGTGGTGATCGCCGTGTTGCTGGGGATAAAGGTGAAGGACCACTCCGAGGATCTGAGCCGTGGATATGCTATCTTCGTGGTGATCTTGATATGCACTTTCGTGTCCGCCTTCGCGTGGTCTTGGGGCCCGCTCGGGTGGCTCATCCCGAGTGAGACCTTCCCCTTGGAGACTAGGTCGGCCGGGCAGAGTGTGACCGTGTGCGTCAACCTCCTCTTCACGTTCGTGATAGCGCAAGCCTTCCTCTCGATGCTCTGCCACTTCAAGTTCGGGATCTTCTTCTTCTTCTCCGGATGGGTGCTCGTGATGTCGTTCTTCGTGCTGTTCTTGGTGCCAGAGACGAAGAACGTGCCCATCGAGGAGATGACGGAGAGGGTGTGGAAGCAGCATAGGGTGTGGAAGAGGTTCATGGATGATGATGATGATAATGAGAAAAATGGAATTGATAAAGGGTTTGATCCTCATTCTCAGTTGTGAAGATATTTTGTCTTTGTTCTCAAACTTTGAGGGGTTTTTTTACATGAATATTCTATAGATAGATGTTATGAAATATAAGAGTTGGTTTTTATTTCATTGTAATCAATCCATTGTGGAAATCTTCGGAGTATAGGGCTAAAATTGAATAGCATTGGAGTGTTGTTTATGTGTCCTATTTTGTTATATAATTTGCTTCCTATAACTTTAGTGCTTTGTTATAATTCTTCATTTTGTGGTTTTGATTTTCTTTTTCCGGCCTTTTGTGGTTATCAAATCCTTCTTCAAATTTGTGCCTAAATGAGATAGGCGGACATATTATTTATTGTTGTGTGTTTTGCTGTTTCGTAGCTAGATTTTGTACTATATTGTTGCTACAAGAAAACAAAATAAATGAATTAGTAGAGATTAATAAGAAAGGACGTCAACACAACTCAGTATCATGATTCAATCATTCTTTGCTTTCAAGTATTTCAAGACTTTGTTTTAGTGACTGACTACTCCTTCCACTCAGTTTTAGTTTCAATATTAATAAATCAGATTCATGTCATCACGGCCACATAAATAAATAAATAAATAAATAAATAAATAAATAAATAAAGAATAGTTGTGGTGTCATATCATATTCTATATGTGTGCACTTATAGCCAAGTTAAGAGTATCTCCAATGGCGGACGTCCGGTCGGACATCCACGACGGGCGACCGGGACGTCCGCCATTGTAACGAAGCAACTCGGATACGGACGTCCCGTAAGGACGTCGGATGTCCGCCATTGTGGCGTGGGTCGGACGTCCGCCATTGTGGCGTGGGTCGGACGTCCGCCATTGTGGCGTGGGTCGGACGTCCGGTATTAAATTTTTTTTTAAACTCTATATATACGGCTCGTTGAACTTCATTTCGTCCGTGTTGAAATTTTATTTCTATAAACGTAAATTGCTTTATTTGTGAATTTGTGATTTTTTTAATTGCGGGAAGTCCTAGTGGGAAGGGCGATGGAAAGGGCGGATTGTGCATGGGAAGTCCTAGTGACGTGGCAGTGGGATGTGAAGTCCTAGTGACGTGGCAGAAGGTGTTTTTGAGAAATCCTAGTGGATGTCCGAGTGGGACATCCGTGCATTGGAGATGCTCTAAAGACAGTATGATCAAAATTAATTAATAAAGAAAAGGGGCTAGTAAGCATTTTCTTGCAGTAAGTGTAAAATAAATTTATACAGTATGCTTTAGCTGATGCCTAATGCTTGCCTACCCTAGACATCTAAACAAATTCGAAGTTGAGTCTTTGGCAAAACTGATCATTGTAATAATATAAACTCAATTATGTAATACTCCTACTATATGTTAATTACGTTTTAAAATTGAGTGTACAAAAAGCTAACCAATTTCATGAGCTGACCAAATCAATTTCATTAATGAATGTTTTTGACCGAACTTGGACTCATCATGTTCAAACATAACTTCCATTTTCATTGAAGAGTGAAGATATCTGTTTTAGTGGCCATTAATTGTATGCATTTTTCATAATCAGGTGTATTCACCATTAGTCACAATGCCTAATAATTTTGATGATTGGTGGTCATACTAATTCAATAGGGTATTATTACTGTTGTAGATAAGTATTCTGAAATTCCTATTCTAACTTATCGCATAATTTTATTTTATAATAATACTTTATGTAGTATAAGATACTTTGACGGATACCCAAATAAAACTATTAATTTACTATTTTTAATTAAAATTTATAAAAACCGAGTCGTATATTTGTTTGTTTTATCAGTTATTCTAATTGCTAAATGGTCTCATTTATTTACCTGCTCAGTACCACCTACCTAGAAACCCAAATATTAAAGCCCAATTAGAGTTTGTGGAATTAATTGATTTCTAAGAAACCCATTCCCTCAATCAAATTACAATCCGATAATCTGAATTGGACTTATTTAATTTGTTCCAACTTCCACCAAAGAATTAATTGCTCAACTGCATATGTATTCAAGATTATTTATTACGGTAGAAGTGGAGTATACTAAAAGCTAGTAATTATTAAGATGGAGAGCTAACCAACAGCCACTTTTGCTCTAAATTAGTTTATAATAAAACTATACTTTTCCATTATCCGCCATTTCTATCACATAAAAAGTAAAGAATTTAATAGTAGTATATGACCCAAACACTGCTGTCATCAACAATATCATCACTCATCACCATCAAAAGACCCCATTTTGAAAGCTCCCAAAATTCCAAAATATCATATCCTACTTTGAAACAAAGTGTTAGAGAAAGAGAGAGAGGATGGCATTGAGAATGGCAGTGTGTTTGATAGCAGTATTAGGTTGGTTTGAAGTAAGAAAAGGAGCAGTTTATAAGGTGGGAGATTCAGCAGGCTGGACTACCATTGGCAATGTTGATTACAAGCTCTGGTCTTCCACTAAAACATTTCAACTTGGAGATGTTATTGGTAATTTTATATATGAATAAAGAATAAAATAGTTACTACCATTTTTTTATACTTATTCAATGTTTTCAGACCAAATTTGTTTCGTTCAGCACTAAACAATTTATTGTGATTTTAATGAATAGTCATGCTGCCGATTTTAAGATTGATGGGTTTTTATTTTATTTTATTTTGGTTCATCGTTAACCGGTTTACAAATACAGTAACATTTTGAAAATATTTTTTTTCTCCTTATTATTACAAGAAACGTAGGACGACGACGACATTATGATTAAAAATGGTATCATAGTCACCCCGCGTGCACATTAGAGTCCTCCAACATATCATTATTGATCACTTTCACACGTTCTTATTTGCAAGTCCCTAATTTTCAAGAAGATATGCACGACTGATCGTATCAAACTGAGTAAACAATTGATCGTATCAAACTGAGTAAACAATTTAAATGTTTATTTGTTTATATTCGTGATTACTTGGGCATTTATTTCATACGAGGTTGTTTAATTTCAGTATTCGAGTACAACCCTCAATTCCACAACGTGATGCAAGTGATCCACTTGGAGTACAAGGCGTGCAACGCATCATCCCCCATCTCCACCCACACCACGGGCAACGACTCCATCACCATCAACACTCACGGCCACCACTTCTTCGTCTGCGGTGTCCCCGGCCACTGCCAATCTGGCCAGAAAGTCGACATCAACGTGCTTCGTTCGCCTTCTGTTAAGGACCTAAATCCTTAACGTCGATTTCCACACAAAATCAAGAAACGAGATGTCGTCGTTGTCGAGCGCCTAACGTTGGGTCGTGACTTGGACGGCAAAAAAGGGGCGGTTGAGCGCGAGATCAGCCTCGTCGGCAACCTTAGGAGATGTTTCTTGTTTGCAACTCAATTGAGCCAAAAGAACGATAATTTCATATATTGATTGAATGAATAAAACGATAACAACGTAGCCCTATTTATAATACTAGAATACTAGCTTAGGGAACAAGAAAACAAGATACGAAAAGATACTATGAATCAAAAGATAACTAAACAAAAGATACGGAAGATAAAATATATCTAAACTAAAGGACTCGTATCAACTTCCCCACGGTTAAAATCCACCTTGTCCTCAAGGTGGGAACCACGAAGCAACAGAGAGAGTTGAAAGCAGAAGCTTTGGCGAGGCATCTCCTCCTGGATCAAACGCACACCGAACAGTTGAACGTCCCCCTTCATCACAGCCATAAAAAATCAACGAAGGTAGACTAATGTGGTCGTCCAAATTCAACGCTAAAATGGAAAGTTCTGCCACACAGTCATGAATGCTCAAACACGGCGTGTTATTTCGCAGAGGAATCAACCTTGGATCGGCGTCGAGCGATGTTGATCGTTGATTCAGACTTGTAACATCACCACCATTCAAATCCTTATAGACACAAGCACTTTCGTGGAAAACAGTGTAATCACCAATAGAACCATCCTCCTCTTTATCTTCTAGCAATGTCTCCTCCTTTTCACCAATCTTCTCATCATAGACCCCAACGAGCACTTGCAGTGACTTGTTGTCGTTCATGACAATCCCTTTGTTCTTGACGAACTCTCCAGGGGACTCGTTGTTTGGAACATCAAGAGGAGCGCCATCATTGTGAACATCGGTAATGTCATTGGGAACATCATCACTGAATCCTATCGTGGGAGTATTATTAGTTTTCTCTTCGGCTAAATTCTCATCTTGAACGTTCTCCTCAAACTCCTCCTCATCATCCGCATAACAGAGAATGCGTTGTTTACACACATGTCCCATCACCCATTTCTCGGGACAGTGCCAGCACAGACCCAACCTGGACCGTTCTAACTTCTCCGCCTGGGAGACCCGTATTAGCAGTAGGCGTGGCTGCTCCGGAGTTTGACTGGTCACACGTGCGGGCTGACTGTACAGGTCCCGCGTTGGCTTTTCGGTGAAGTAGCGGGGCTGGACTCGCGCTCTTACCTCCTCCCGAGGGCGAGGTCGGTCCTAGCACGTCTCCGAGCGTCGGGCCCGGTCAACGGTCGGGTAGCCGTGGTCCTGCTGTTGCGCTGGTGGGTCCCAGCACGTTGGGTGGTGCCGCTGAGTTGCGGTTGTCGGGTAGCGATCAAACCCTAATTGGGTCTGATGATCTTCGTGATCAGATAGGTGGCCACCCCCCCCGACGTAGCCACCGCGGTGTCGGGGCCAAGCGTCTTGCGCGCGATCGCGGCACCTGATGGCCTGGTATCTCGGTCGTGGGCGACGATCAGGTGGATCCAAGTGGTGCGAGACGTAGGGTGATTCTGGATCAGGCCACGACGGCGGGCGGAGTACTTCCACCCGGCTGCTCGGAGGGTCCCAACTGGTTACACGGCGAGGTTGGGCCGGCTGGTAGGGACGGAATGGCTGTGTGGCCTGAGGGAAGTCGTATTGACGACGGCGATAGCCGGCGTAGTCGTATGACATGTTGACGGACTGAATCGTGGTTGCGGTAGAAATGGTGGTGATTTATTTGGGGATATGGATGAACGCAGACGGAGGATGCTGAGCTCTGGATGAAAGCACCAGTTGTTAAGGACCTAAATCCTTAACGTCGATTTCCACACAAAATCAAGAAATGAGATGTCGTCGTTGTCGAGCGCCTAACGTTGGGTCGTGACTTGGACGGCAAAAAAGGGGCGGTTGAGCGCGAGATCAGCCTCGTCGGCAACCTTAGGAGATGTTTCTTGTTTGCAACTCAATTGAGCCAAAAGAACGATAATTTCATATATTGATTGAATGAATAAAACGATAACAACGTAGCCCTATTTATAATACTAGAATATTAGCTTAGGAAACAAGAAAACAAGATACGAAAAGATACTATGAATCAAAAGATAACTAAACAAAAGATACGGAAGATAAAATATATCTAAACTAAAGGACTCGTATCACCTTCCCTCTCCGCGCCTCTCCCCCCACCCGCCGCCCCTTCACCATCACCCAGCGCCGCACCTCCTTCTCTCCAACTCCGATGCCTTCTTCCCAATCTTCTTTTGCTTTACTTGTTCATTACCCTTTTTGCATAATGCCAAATTTGCACTTGTAGTACTATATATATTAGGAGTACCAGTTTTTACTTCGTTCTCAAACTAGTGATGCTCATGCACATGTTGTTATCAATTGCATTTAATTGTAACTGCATTTTGTGGTTCATTATTTGTGTTATTATTAATTTAGGAAATTAATAAGGGAGACTTTGCCTTGGAGTTTATGTATATACTACTACTACATGATAGATAAAAAAATGGCAAAACACGTTATACTAATACATTTTATTCATTAGGTCTTCGTACAATTTTTTGTTTCATTAGATATATACCTGCAAATTTGGGTACCTGCAAGTATCAAAACCCGAAATCTCTAAAATATTTTACCTAATACAAATCCATAAGTGAATTCAGGTACCCTAATTAATCGGGTACACTTAAATTCAAAATTATTATATTTCAAATTTATTAAAATTTAAATAAATTATATTGTGATGAGTATAGGAGTTACTAAAAATAACATAATTGTTATTTATTGACAATTGTTAAAAGTTCAAACTTCAATTTAGTGCTTTAGTTTTGTTATCATTATGATTCCACAACTATACATGTATTTAATAAACATTAGACACTACTTAATCTAAAATAAAGCAATTTTTCGGCATAAGTCTGAACTCAAACAAATTATGATAAACTTTTTAAAATTTATTAATAAAAATGTAAATAAAATGGAAAAGGCATAATTGTATATTGAAGACATGACAAATTAACAAGAAAAAACATAAATAATGTTGTATTCTAGATATAAATGTTTATCATAAATCCATAAACGAGTATTAATTGATACTAATTGGGTACCCGAATACGGGTTTTGGGTACACAAATCCAGAAAGAGTCTTACATTGTCATCAACTACCCAAACCCATACCTAAACCCATTATTTCGGATTTCAGTCACCCAAAACCCGCCGGGTAAACCCGAGAACTAAATTTGCACCCCAAATAGTTATACTAATGCATTTTATTTCATTAGATCCTTTTACATTTTTTTGTTTATTGGACCCTTACCCTAAAATAAAACAAAACAAAATGTATTAATACAAGGACCTGTAGATGTGTTTTGTCGATAATAAATAAGTACCTTAAAGTATAACATTTGAAGAATAGAAAGAAACTAAAATTGAAGAATATTCATTGGAACTTGTTTGATACACAATCTTAATCCGTGAAATATTAAACCATGCGTTTATCCAATCATTTCCTTTCCAATAAAATTAAGTAAGAACTAAAATTGAAGAATAGAAGCCTAATTAGGTCAACTCAGCCCCCTTTCCATCATCCCTTGGCATGAACCTCTTCCATACCGGGTGCACCTTCCACACCTTCTCCTCCATCTCATCGATGGCGACGCCCTTCGTCTCCGGTATCAGAAACCACACAAACAGCCCCATCACCACCACCCAGCCCGCGAAGAAGAAGAAGATCCCCGCCCTCATATGGCACATCATCGACAAAAACGCCTGCGCGATCAAAAACGTCAAGAACATATTCGTACTGACCGCGAAGGCAAACCCGGCCGTCCTCGTCTCCATGGGGAAGACCTCGCTGGGGATCAGCCACCCCATCGGCCCCCACGACCACGCAAACGACATCACAAAAAGACACACCAGCACCACCACGATCGTGGCCAGCTTGTTGTCGAGCGTCCCCACGCTCTTGAGGTGGAGCTCGAGGATAACCCCGGACCCCACCAAGCAGATGAGCATCTGCACGCAGGCCTGGAGGAGGAGCTTCCTCCTCCCGAGCCTGTCCACGGCCACGATGGACACGAAGGTGCTGACCACGTTGACCACGCCTGTTATCACGGCGGAGAGGAGCGCGCCGTCGTTCTTGAACCCCATGGTCTGGAAGAGGACGGGGGCGTAGAACATGATGGCGTTGATGCCCGTGAATTGCTGGAAGATCTGGACGCAGATGGAGATGGTCAGAGGAGGGATGCTCTGCCGGTTCATCAGCTTCTTGAAGGGCTGCTTCACCTTTTTAGCTTGCTCGGATGCGTGCTTGATCTGCTCCAGCTCGTGCTCCACGTCTTCCACGCCGCGGACCTTCTGGAGGGACTGCTTGCCTTCGGCTTCTAAGCCGCGCTCGATCAGGCTCGAGGGGGTTTCCATGATCACGAACGACCCGATGAAGAGGGCTAGCCCTGGGACTCCGGCCAGTCCCAGAGCGAGCCTCCATCCGTAGGGGTGGATGTTGGCCACCGCGAAGTTGACTAGGTTCGCGATGAGGATCCCGATGGTTACGAAGAGCTGGAACAGGATGTTCACAGCTCCCCTACGGTGCGGCGGCGCCACCTCTGATAAGAAGAGGGGGACAGACTGCCAATGCAATAATTAATTTATTAATTCGTTAATAAATTACAGAAAAAAAAACATGAAGTTTGGTAAATTTTTTAAAATTAGTTATAAACACAAATTTTAAATTGACAAAAAATAAATTATAATGTATTTTAAAAATCACTGAAGAAAGTCTGAAAATGTATAAAGTTTGGTTAGACATCATAAAATTGGATGTGTATGATTTTGGTCAAACAAGCATGAAGTTTGGACTTATTAACAACTAGGGAAAAAAATCATAAATCAATGACACAACCATGAAGTTTGGTCAATTTTAAAAATTAGTCATGAATAGTAAACTGACAAGGCAATTACTTTCCTAATTAAGTAAATCATAAATTGACATTAAGTATAGTCAAATTTTAAAAATCAGCCAAAAAGATTTGGTAAAAATTATACTAACTTTTATGAATGCAAATTCGATGCTAAATTGATAAATAACCCTAATAAAAATTGGGTGTACCTCATTGCCGAATCCGACGCCAACTCCGAAGAGGATTCTGCCGACGATGAGGACGGCCTTGTTGGGGGCCAATCCACTGAGAAGAGCGGCGACGACGAAGAAGACGGAGGCGAGCCGGATAGTAGGCCACCGGCCGAGAGTGGAGCAGGCCTTGGAGGCCCCGAAGCTGGATACGAGAGCGGCGAGATACAGCGAAGATGTGAAGAGCTGAAGCATCTGATCGTCGTATTTGCAGTAGTTATCTTCGTGCGCGATCAATTTCCTAGCGTACACGTTGGGGAAGAACTTGAGGAGGAAATCGTCCATGGCCGAAACTCCGCCGGAGATGCCGATGTCGTAGCCGAACATGAGGCCGCCCATGGCCGCGAAGATCCAGCAGATCACCACATATGGAGTCGTTTTCGATTTGATTTTGAGTTCGTGGATTGAGGAAGACGATGAAGCCTCTGCCATCTTTGACTTTGTTGCAATGGGTGATGGAATGGGGGTTTTATACTAATTGGCAAACCCTAGAAACACAGAATCCATGGAGATATGGATTATGAGTAATAGCCTACCATATCCTTAATTATAAATTTGGATAAGGTAATGGGGAAAGATACGGCAAGTTTTCACTAATTAAAGGGATTAAGGATACTGTGAGGGATTTCTTACCAATTATTAACAAATTTAGAATAACGGCATTAATTTATATAACACAAATCAAATAAATCACAAAACTTTATTCGGTAAATTTGTCTCGAATTTTTATTAATAAAAACTAAAACATGAGTGATACCCTAACTTTATTAATTGATTCATCAATTAACAATATTTTCCAATATACTGAAAACTCTTATCCTCCA
This sequence comes from Salvia splendens, assembly GCF_004379255.2. Lineage (NCBI taxonomy): Eukaryota > Viridiplantae > Streptophyta > Magnoliopsida > Lamiales > Lamiaceae > Salvia > Salvia splendens. The sequence goes on along the minus strand of NC_056033.1, from coordinate 3,152,776 downwards.
ATAAAAATTCGAATCGTTGTATTGGTACTCAACCCAACCGCATCTTTATTTTTTAAAATCTAATAAATAGAAATGTTGAGGATTATGCTATGATAATACAATACCTAATAAGTCGCGCTACGATATTCATTAATTTTCATAAAATTTCAAGTGTTTGAATTTTGAGAAGAGAAATAATCGGAGTCACACTCTCACTTGTTTCTTCTCATCCATCAATTTCCCCTACTTTTGTCCGACTTCAAAGTGCCTAAGATTAGTTTCGAGTTAGACTATAAAACCAAAAATAAGATTAAAAATTGAGCATTTAATCTTTCACATCATCATCAACAGCAATTGAAATCTTTTGAGAGCAATGGAAAAAGATTCTGATCAATATGATTTAATGATTTAGGCTTCTCTACTATCATGAGCTAGACAACACTACAAAATCTTCTTGTTAGTAGGAATAATTTTATTTTTTGAAAAAAAAAACATTATTTTGGCATACATAAATCAAGAAAATGGCCAGCCGCGAGCCTCATTACAAGTCTAAGATCACACCCTATGTGTTCGCTTGCTGGATTCTGGCTGCCTTCGGCGGCCTCATGTTCGGCTATGACATTGGAATTTCGGGTACGAAAATTCTTAATTTTTTTTAAAAAAAATCGTTTACATGTATGATGAAATTATTGAATAAAAATACATATACATTGCTTGGTGTGGACTAGGTGGAGTGACGGCCATGGATGATTTCTTGGTGAAGTTTTTCCCTCATGTTCACGAGAGAAAGCTGCACGCGCAAGAGGATAATTACTGTCGATACGACGACGAGTTGCTCCAGCTTTTCACCTCTTCTTTGTACTTGGCAGCCCTCATTGCGAGTTTCTTCGCCTCCAAGGCTTGCACCAAGTTGGGGCGCAAGCCCACCATCACCATGGCTTCCACCTTCTTCATCGCGGGCGCCATCATCTGTGCATCCGCAGAGAAGAAGCGGATGATTATCGCGGGGAGGATCCTTTTTGGGGTTGGCGTCGGGTTCGCAAATGAAGTAGGTAACAATGAGTAACTATGCTAATTTTAGGTCATGTTCAAATTTCCTATGTTCCATAAAACACTATTTTGAAACTGACATCTACGTCATAATTAGACTGTCTGTTTCAAAATAGTGTTTCATATACGGAGGATTTTGTCTACACTCATTAGTTAAGACTGATGGTTGCAAAACTACTGAATGCAGGCAGTTCCTCTATTTTTAACGGAGATCGCCCCCCAGCAACATAGGGGGGCTGTAAACATCCTGTTTCAACTATTTGTGACGATAGGGATCTTCATCGCCAACCTGATAAACTACGCCACGGTGATGATCCACCCGAACGGGTGGCGCGTGTCGCTAGGCCTAGCGGCGGTGCCAGGCCTAGTCCTTTTGGCAGGTTCCCTATTCATCATGGAGACTCCGCCGAGTCTAGTGGAGATGGGGAGGAAGGAAGAAGGGAGAGAAGCCCTGCGGATTATCCGTGGGGTTGACGACGTGGACGCGGAGTTTGAGCAGATATTGGCGGCGGCAGAGCAAGCGAAACAGGGGAAGCACCACTTCAGGAGATTGTTCAAGCGTTCGAACTTCCCACCGTTGTTCGTGGGCACCATAATACAAGTGTTCCAGCAGTTCACAGGAATCAACGCTATCATGTTCTACGCCCCTGTTCTCTTCCGGACGCTCGGCTTTAACTCCCACGCCTCCTTGCTTTCCTCTGTCATCACCGGCCTTGTGAACGTCGGAGCCACCTTTGTCTCCATATACGCCGTGGACAAGATTGGTAGGCGGAAGCTGCTTTTGCAAGCGTCGTGCCAGATGTTCGTGTCCCAAATGGCTATCGGAGTGATTTTGTCCACGCACCTCCAGGTATGTATTACTAAGATGCACAACATTTAGTAGATTTAGTTGTTAGCATGTTTGGTTGATAGGGTGGGTGGATAGGGATTCCACCCTACCAAACATGGTAACTTAACTTGAGTTTGGATAAGTCTTCTGGCTGTGACTTATCTACTCTACCAAACTGAGAATAAGAATTGCAGGCGACGGGGACGATGAGCAAAGGGCTGGCGGCGGTGGTGGTGATACTGGTGTGCACTTTTGTGATGTCGTTTGCGTGGTCATGGGGGCCGATGGGGTGGCTGATCCCGAGTGAGATATTCCCGATAGAGACGAGGGCGGCGGGGTTTGCCTTTGCGGTGAGCACGAACATGATATTCACGTTCGTGATCGCCCAGGCATTCCTGTCGATGTTGTGCCACATGAGGTCTCAAATATTCTTCTTCTTCTCGGCATGGATTGTGGCGATGGGGCTGTTCGTGCTCTTCTTGCTGCCGGAGACAAAAGGGATTCCGATCGATCAGGTGGAGGAGAGGCTATGGAAGAAGCATCCTGTGTGGAGCAGCTTCTACAAAGAGGAAGGGAGTGAATATGGGATGGCTTGAATATACTCTTTATTACTAGTGCTTTGGCACATGCTGTTTCTTCATTTTCATTTCTCTTTTCTTTTGAATCTTTGTATGTGCCATACAAGTAAGCTTGTTTCAATTTTCAATTGGGATTTCATCAAAACGAAAAATATTCGATTTCTCAATTTCGCCATTTGAATTAGGTCTCATCATTAGCCTGTTACATCTTATATACCAACCTCAACTTATAACTTCAATCAAACTAACAGGAGTACGTAAAAATTGACGAAAGAATGTAAAAATAACAATAATTGAACACAATTTGTAAGTTTTTTTAGCATATTAATTATGTAATTGGACTAGTTTGTTTAAGAAAATTAATGGATTTTAGTAGATAATGTATTACGTAGATAGTAATGCACGAGTGCAATCTCAAATTCTCTTTAAAAAAAAGACTACATTTAGATTTTACTGTATTTCTTTAATAGTCAATAAAATGTTCTATTTACTAAACCCATTCATATTTTTGGGGGGGCAAACAAAACAAATCTAAAACAAAAAAAACATAGCAATACAAAAAGCCAAGCAACCTAAAGCTGAATAAAAAAAAAATACATTAGGTGATACGTATACACATAAGAATACACTCCAACAAGTTACATTATCTTTAATGCAGAAAAACTTCAACATAAAGTCAAAAGTATTAAGATTCAATCTTTGGCGCATACAATGATACAAGGGGAGTTGCGCAAAATATTTACCTACTATTAGTGTGGCATATGGAAGCATTCTGTTGACACTAACAAATGCTTACTTCTATAAAATCGCGATGAACTTGAGTAGTGTGGGAATGTATGGTAATGTAAGTTGGGATCTTATGCAGTTCATCCTGGATCTTCTACAATAGCTCCATCAGCTGATGGGCAACATCTGCAACATAGAGTTGCAAGCAAGTTATAACGATAGACGAGCTAAGATATCTGAATGCATAAAAAGTTGACAAGTATGCAATAACACTCTCATCACCATCCCAAACAGCCGTTCTGATTTTCTGGTAATTTATTACACTTAAATCTTCCACATGGAGCTTTTTAATAAATTTTCATAATCAGATACTAGAATTCTCAACAAGGATATGCTTTTTCCGCAGCAATATACTGAATAAACTTTGAATGGTCATTAGGTAATGACTCAATATACTGAATAAACTTTGAATAGTCATTAGGTAATGACTCGCTGCGAAACAACGCCATTCAACACCTATGGTGTAAATCCCTGATTAAACTCCCAACAAGAACAATTTTAGGCATTCCAGTTAGTTTAATGCCATTAGGGTCTGTCTTTTTTTTTTATTTTATTCAAGTTAAAATCAGACAAAAATATCAAGAAACAGAGTATTGTTACTGTGATACCTTTGAGTACAGATGGTGGTGTGTGGAACTCATTCCAGATGCTATCACATGAAGCAAGATTCATATTTAGGAATTTGGCAGCAAGGTAGGCAGCACCAGCAGCTATCTGGTGAGGTTTAAACTGAAGCCATAGCGAACTTCTGAGTCTGCAAAAAAGAAACTTCATTTCAGAATAAGTGCCGTTATCAAAATATGATGATAGACTAATAGATACTGTGAAACAGATTATAAAACCAAACCATTTGAAGCAAAAGCAACACCAACAATTCAACTTGCATGATCTTATTCTCATTGATGTATTCGCCACAATTAAAAAATCTTATGTTCGGAGAGCAGTTGCCACGACCAGAAACAGTTAATAGTTAATCAAATTGACACATCAAATAAACAAAAAGCCAATAATTGAATCCCTTACCAACTAATAAGGCAGCATCCAAGTCAGATATACCCAGATTCTTCTGGGAAATGCTGATTGATATCCCAGTATAAAACATGTCAAACAATCTATAGAACAATTAACTCCAACTCCAGTCTCTGCTGCCAGTCTACCAACAAGAATGCTGATGTGGATGCACATAAAAGAGAAGAACAAGCTCGGGTCACCTTGTAAGACATAAGGCTAGCAGCATGAAATGCTACGATGTTCATAGACTCACTGTGACTTCATAAATTAGTTTTAGCAGATTATCACTCCACGACCAATTAAGAGTATACTTTGCTTTTGTCGAGTCTTCAGAAAATTTAGACTATCTTCAAGCATTAGGGGTGCTGGATCAGACATTAAATTCTTGGCTAAGTTACAAATTCAGACATAATATCCACATAACTTTATTAATTACACTCTTTCTGCGACAACACTTCGCATGCACCATGTATGGTGTGTGGTGACATGACACCCACTAGATGAAGCCCCAATATTCTTTTTCGAACTCAATGGAACACATGACAACTGTTACACCCCACCAACATCCCAACCCAAATTTGAGCAGAAAATATAGAAGTTGAACAATGATGATCATTGTGAATGGATACTCAAACAGGTCAATAATACTAAAATTAAAGTAGGGACTTCCCCATCTCTCCTGGGCATGCTTCCACTACTGTGGTAACTGGCAAGTATCCCTACCTTTTCTGTTCTTATTTGGCTGGACAAAGGACTGAGGTTTGAGCCCTTGAATAAAAGTTTCTCAGAACATGACATACAAAACTCTTACATATCAAAGCTCAGTAGTATACGAAGACCTTCAAAATTTATTGAAGCTGGAAGATGTGCTCACCAAAGAATAGATGAAAAAGGAAATGGGAAGCAAAAGAAAACAGATGAGAGGTAAAAAAACACGGAGTATTTTGGTGGGTAATATATGGATGGGTGAAATCTGAAATGTAAAGGATTCAGTCACCTGATCGCAAACGGTTTCAGGATTCAAAGTGTTTAAAAGGAATTGGTCACCACATATGGCAGATGAGCCACTAGTTCCAATCATGCCCAAACAAAACTCAGAGGTATTCTTCAGATTTATTATAAGCAACCTATGTTGAAACTGAGTAAGACATAGTAATGTCTAAATGGAGAATAAAATAATTAATCCACAAACTATCTTCTACAGCAAATGCCCATGCTAATAAGATGTTGGAATTGGAAAGGAATCCATAAGACATAGCAAGTTCAACTTCAGATGAAAAACACATTCGATGATCAGCAGATCAACCTCCGGCTATTAATATCATAATGGGTGCATGCTAATCTTCTATAAACCCTGCAATTATATAGCATTCCAGAAATATCAATATCGAATTCTAGATTGAATCAAAGTAAATATAGAGATGACTGTCACTCACAAAAGAAAGATTCAATCTGAGGACCAAAAGGTAAAAGTAAATCGTGTATATCCTCCTCCCGAATGATAACATTGGCCTCATTGGTTATCCAAATAATAGAGTAGCCACCAATCAGAGTGTCAATTATAGTTCAGGTACCGGTCACTTTTTCACTCCATTTATATTCAGTCTCGATATCAAAAGGGTCTACTTACATGTACAGGATGTATAGCAGGTATCATTTCAAATTAACAACTGAGAATAGCAATACTTGAAATAATATAACTTACCCTTCTCTGACAAAGTCTAGCGCCATATTCACCAAGACAGACTGTGCAAAGCCTAGTTTTTGAAGCGTAGAAGTCAGAGATTCAAATGGATGCTGCACATTAAGCTCGAAATTTAAAGTTGTTAAGACCAATTGCTCAGCATCAGTCATCCGCTCACGATATTTTTCAAACCAATCCTGTTCAAGGAAATTAGTCACAGAGCAAAACAACAAAATTAGTACACGTCTTACTTAACAGAAACAACAGACTAAATACAAATAACAGTTCACCAAGGTTAAATCAGAAAAGGGAACTTTCCTTGACCACAATTTAATAAGGTCAAACCATAACAAAGAATTCCTAGTATATGAAACCTGGAATTCTTCAAGAAGGAATAAATACTGATTATATCTTCAAGAATCAATTTGAGAACCATACACTTGAAATCAAATTTGAGAATTGAATCATTTTACAGTTTGAATCAATCAATTTACACCATCTCATAAAAGGAAGTAAGCCAAGGTCAAACTATGAAGAGCGAGAGGATTAAAGAGGATACTAACAATGGGTAACATATATAAAAGAAGTGAGAAATCCTGTTTGTGGAGAACTTCGCATGATGCTTTTAGGACATCATTCAGAGCACATGGTGTCTCCTCAGACTTGGAAGCCAGGAAAAGAACTGCAGTAGCTATCAGCTGCAAGCCAATGATAAAAGTACCACTTAATTACCTCCAAAGGCCAATTTCGGCAAACCAGAAGATAATCTAGAAAGCATTAACTACATTGCAAAAGACAAAGTGACACATTCATGAAAGGAAACTCACAAATCTGTCGTGAGAGGCATGAGATCGGCGCACAAAGAAACGATGGCAGAGCACCATGGCAGTCCCAATGGTTGTTTGAGGTCTGAAATTAAACAGTATTGCATCTGAATCTTTGGATAATTAACATAAAACATAGCAAAACAAAAGAATAGTCGAACCAACATAGTTATCGAAGGATGATGGACTTTTAAATTATGTCTCCTTTAGCATGTGGAATGTAGTTTTGAAGGTAAGATACTTACAAATGAAGCCTAGCCCCAACATTTTGAAGGAAGGAACAATATGAGTATCGCAGATATGTTTCATGCAGCTGATCAATGCCATCTTTTCTGGAAGGAGAGGATTTCTCTATATCATCCCTAGACATGAAAACCACTTCCTCATCCTCAAACTTTAACCGGTCACACTTTGATGTAGAAGAAGCATTCAGATTGGCACCACCAGACCTGGTTTCAGCAACAGCAGAAGAACTTTTGCAGACTAATTGGGCATCGGCACAAGCATTATAGTATCTGGAAGGTTTGAATGAGTCAGCATGATTTGCAAGATCATATTGGTATGTCTGTTGCTGCTGATTAATGAACCCAGTGCTTTCAGCAGAGAAAGTTGAAGTCTTTCTCCTTTTGGGAGATGGTCCAAAATCAGGCCCACGGCAGTCATACATGAGTCCATCCAACCTATACGTATGAGTGAAGTCATTGTAGTTGTTGAAGTCATGTGTGCCAAAGTTCCCGTAGTAATTAGGAGCTGCACCAGTGGCTCTCACAGCCATATTGCTATTTCTAGCACAAGACGATCTATTATCTCTGTGAAATTTGCCACCTCGTGGCTGCTGAGGCCGCACAAAAGACATAATTCCTGCTCGTTTAATCAAAGTCAGAGAACATACAAAAAAGACATTCCCTTAGTGATATGATATGCACTTAGGAAGACCAACAACCAATTCAATCAACCATGACATGATAATGGAAATACATCTTAACAACAAAAGTTATTTCTAGACTGCTCAAATTAATATGCCTCTCTTTCATAATAGATCACCATCAACCCATCAATTCTAAACCTACTGAAACAACATTACACACCGTTGTTCATGAACTTATAACAATCAAATGTATAATAGTTTCAGCACTGAAAAATCTCGGAAGGACAAAATCGTTCACAATTCAGTTAGCTATATAGGTCTAAAAGAAACATAGATTTTGAAAATGTATCAAACCTAGTATTTGAGAGTTCAATTTCCAAAATCCTATCAAATTTTACATAAACAAACGCAAGATAAAGCACAGAATCGACATCCAACGCAATAATATTCTACAGAAGGATTTAAAAATTAACTCTTTAAACCAGTCAAAAATAATTCAAAAGGTAATTGACGTATAGTAATAATACCTGATAGGCAACACGGGGTGTAAGATCTGGAAAGACTGATCGCTACTTTCGATCTGGAAATACGCTATTCCCTATTGAGACTAGGGTTTGTGTCTTTGTGAATTGTGAATTGTGAATTGTAGAGAGAGAGAGAGAGAGAGAGAGAATTCACCTACAGAAAGAGAAAATAAATAAGATTTGAAAAGAATTCACCAATTTACCTAATTTACATGTAAATTTATTAACCTAATTTACACTGTTGTGAATTTATTTGTGAATAAAAAATCAATCAATTCAATTGTGAACTTATTGTGAATAAATTTTAAGAATTCAAATCTCACACACATTACATATATTTTTTAATTTTATAAAATATAGTAATATACATAAATAGTACTCCAATAAATTTAAAATAGTACATATTACATTTTTAACAATAATATCATAATACATATTTTTAGATGCATACACAACAAATTTAGTACTAATAATAAATAATTATTATTATAATAATAGATGCATCTACAACATATTTACTACTACTAATATAATGTAGATGCAAAACTCATGCAATCTTTTTTATTTTGTTACTATTATCTGGGTATATACTACATAAAACACTATATTAATAGTATTATATGCAGTTTTTTCAATGTTTTGATTAATAAATAAATTAATTTTTAGTCTAATAAAAAACTAATATTATAGTCTGTTAGTATAACTTTAAAGAAAATCTTCTATGTTATATAAAAATTATGTATGTAAGTAATATATAAATATATGTAGTGGTATACTTTAAAAAAATGTAATATATATTTTTTATTTATTATTTATTTATTCGCACATTGTATTTTTTATATAAATTAAAATTAAAAAATAATATATTGTCATATTTAAATTTCTAAAATATCAAAAAAATTAGATAAAGTATACACTAAAGGAGTTCAAGGGTAGATAATAAAAAATAAGTGGAGAAATAGCTGAAAATGATTTTTTCAAAGACTTTGTGGTGTAATTGTTTTGAGTTAAAAGAGACTTAAAACGTGCAAATCTCATTTACCCGGGACCAATTTTAAAGTTCACTCCAATATTTAAGACTTACTATGTTTTAGTACAATATTTTTTTGTTTATGTTTGCTAAATGCCTAAATTACAGTAATATTGTTTTAATAAAATATAATTAATTATATAGACGTATAATATTATGGTTTTGGTTTAATTAGTCAGCCCAATCGAATTCTTTCGGTTTGCATCTTACAATATTACATTTCACATAGTTGAATGCTTTAATTGAAAATTATTAAAAAATTTCGAATAAGAGCATCTACAGTGGTGCGGATGTCCCGGCGGACATCCCAAAAACACTCTGTCACGTCATAAGGACTTTCCACTACACTGCCACGTCATAAGGACATCCTACTGCACAGTGGCGGACATCTACAAGGATATCCTGACGGACTTCCCACAAATAATAAAATAATCGGGACGTCCGGGCGGACGTCCGTGGAGTCAGCGCAATGGCGGACGTCGCGACGGACGTCCCGGGAACGCCGCAGAACTCCGGTGTCCGCAGTGGACGTCCGTATCCGCGTCACCGTTGCACAATGGCGGACGTCCCGCGCGGAACTCCGGCAGGCCGACCGGACGTCCGCCGGGACGGGCGCCATTGTGGATGCTCTAAGCATGGGGTGACATAAATATCAAAATATAACTATATAAATGATGGTATTAATAATTAATCTTATTAAAAGTCGGGGCCTTTACACAAGTCAGAAGCCATAAATGGGCCTTAAATTGGCAAAAGAGAAGCCCATGGTTTGAGCCTTCGAGGTAATGAGGCAGACATAGTAAGATCCGACCCGTTTAAAGGAATAGTGCATTCTTTTTTTTAAGAATGATTTGAGTTTTTTCTTTGATCATTTGCAAAACATAATATTGAGAGAAACATGGGCCATTAATTCGGAGGCTACAATGATCACATGATTTTTATTCACATAAAATAACAAATGAACTTTTATGTATATTTTGTGCAATAGTATGATGTAATGCGAGTCAATTTCAACTGTTTGAATTTTTCTATTCCAACTGAAGTATTAAAAGAACAATAAAGATAATCATAAATTATACAATTAAGTCTAATATTTATAATTGCGATAAAAAAGTCGTCGTGAGACCAAAACTTGGTTTATAATTTAAAATTTGGAGACCATTGTATCTGACTACCATTTTTTCTGATTAAGTTCAAATATATTTTTTAATATAACGAGCTAGTGTTGAAAATAATTTTATATAATATCATTAGTGAGGAATAGAAAATGCTAAATTAAATTCCAGTCAAATATGATATCAATATGTTAACTCCATTTTTACGCGACATTATTACATCAACGGTGAGTGCGTTAACTCAATAAGATTTCAAATTTTATAGTAATAAGTCAAATTTGAAAGATGGCATGTATTGGCCCACCCCAACTCAATACTGGCCAATCTAAATTAATTTACATTAATTTTAGTTGAGTCTAGAATCTCTGTTACATTAATTGAGCTTCAAATTGATTTTCAGAAGCTTGTATCATTTCTATCACAATTTTTTAAATTTATCGATTGTATACTCATCTTTCCAATTTAAATCGATTTTATGAATTTCTTTTTATATAATTATTTATGAAAGATAAAAACTTGAATATCATTACCCTCGTATTCAATTTTCTCGGAGAAAAACAATAGGTCGTCATCGGACATATTCTATCACGACTCAAGCATTTGACCAAAATTCAGATAGTAATATTGATACCAAGGTGAAAAAACATTGATATATATTTGATAAATGAAAGTTAGTGATATAAAACTGGTAGTACAATATTACTTCCATATCAGCTCGATTTAGGATTATGGTTTAAAATTTCTAAGCCGAACATTCCAGTCCAATCAGCTCACATCCGATTAACCCACAATTCGAATATGATTGGCCCAAAACTTGCTTGTCTGATTGACATCTCGGCTTTTTTAGCATTAATATTGTATTGTAGACTATGAAGGATAATTTTTTGCAATAAATATGCTGGTTGATTTTAGTTGGGAAATACACTATTCACATGGCATTCAACTAACCATGTGATCACATGCCTCAAGGATCAAGTTCTCTCTCTCTTTAATCCATGACCAGTCATACACCTGCCGGCTAAGAAAGATACTAGTTACCCATATAAATGAAGTGCTTTTTTATCATTATATATATGTATGCTTATTCCAGCAATGGTTTTTATGGTTGTTATGTCATTGGTGGATGTTTCTTTAAAGAAGGTAATTACACCTGTCATGTAATGCAATTATATATGTATATATATATTTTTAAGAGAAAATTGACAGAGAGATTTAGTTGTTTTAACATAGATGATATAACCAGGCTAGATGATCTTATTTCTTTTTTCATGGATCACATTTCCTTTTTTTTATTCACTAAATGTTAATCTTAATGCCCCGTAATTCTACACCAAGCATGTTCGTTGCCATGTTCAAGCTAGCTAGCATAAATATAGTAAAAATAAAGGTTCAAATAATACTCATATCCCTGATTATCAAATAACCAATTCCCTAGTAGGCTAGTAATTTATTAACTTTGAAATAAATATTAAATGGTAAAAAAATAATTTAGAATAATTCCAAATTATTAATCTAAATAAAAACACAAAAAATTAAAATTAAAACTAAAAATAAAATACTCCTATTCAAATTGAAACACGGCAAAGCACTACAACATACTAGGATTATATAGGAAGCAAGTTGAAAGAAGCTCTTATTCGATCAAACGGGAAGCTAGCTAACATCTATAGATAAATAAAAATAAAAAATAAAAAATAAAAAATAAATAAGCATCAGATATTACAATAGAGATGATCAAAGATACATGCATATAGATAGCATATGCATATGCTTTCAATATTTATTAATATAGGCTATAGCTAGCTAGGTCAAAAACGAATTCAATATTCGATTCCAATTTTGGGGTTTTGAATATTAACTTTTTAATGGGGTAGATTTTTGTTCAAATATTATCGAATTTGTGTTATACTTGTCAGGTAATCACAAAAAACAAATTTAGATTTTGGATTACTTAATAAAAGGTTAATTCAACAATTTATGTCCCACACTATATAAACTCAAGCACAGCCATTTTTTCTACTACATGACTCTCAATCTGTCACAATCTCCACAATTCTTACATCCTCCAATTTTTCAGATGCTCCCCGAAGAGGCTCTCCGCTCCCTCTCCGACTCCGATGAGACGGGATCCAGCTCCCGGATATCCTTCTCATCGGAGTTTCTGGACGAGAGCAACTTCATCACCATATGCCCCAGCCCTCGGGCGGAGAGGGAGGAGCGGTGGCCCGGGGTTGACTTCGAGTTCCTCTCCGGAAACCTAACCAGCATGATCGCCGCCGACGAGCTCTTCAGCGATGGAAAGTTTCTCCCCTTTCGGCCAATCCACCACGCCGGCAATGGGATCCGCCTGAAACCCGACTGCTTAGACGAGGCGCTGGTGAGAGCCGAACACGGTGAAAAGGATCGGGAGGCCAGGATGGCGTGGTTACTAGACGACGATCCGTCTCCTCGGCCTCCCAAATGCACTGTTTTGTGGAAGGAGTTGCTCAGGCTGAAGAAGCAACGCCCTTCCACGCTTTCTCCGTCAAATTCTTCTTCTTCTTCCTCTTCCTCCTCCTCTTCCCGAACTTCAGTGGCTAAAGTTCGAGGAGAGGCGGTTGGGAATAGTGAGAAAAGTAGCAACAAATTAAAGAAAGGATCGTTTAGTATAAGAATTAGGCCGGTTTTGAATGTGCCTATCTGCATTCAGGCGAAGAACGCCGCGCTGCCGCCATTGTTTTCCTCCAGAAAAGGTAGATCATAGATATGAGAGGGAGAGAGAGTTTGGTTTAATGGTTTTGGTTGCATTGATTTCATGTTATTTTGTTAGGGTTTGTTATCGTAACTGAATTTAGTTTACAACTGAATCTGGTTGTATTTGGTTGATGTGTAACAGTTGCGATCTCTAATTAAATCTTGATCTTCTTATGTTATTATTGTGGATTGATTAAGTTTAATGTGGAGAAACATGATCCAGATAACCTGGAAACCCTTTAGTTTTATGGGGCCAAATATTGCAATTATTGCATATTTCCAGGTTTGATTGTTGTATTTTTTTAATTGTTCACTATTGTAATTTTTGGTGTAATAATTAGTTAAGTACTAGTTACCCCTTGACTGCTTTTGATATAATATATAATGTATGATTGCTTTTTATATTTATTATCACCTTTAATAGATAAAATATTAATATTTAAATGATAAATTCAAAGTAGGGTGTATATATTTTTTACTAAATTTCAAGTTTTAATTAAATTTTAATTGTGATGTATATTAATAAAAGCAAAATATTTATATCACAAATATAATAAAAAAATAATTATTGGTGGAGTACGGTAAATAAAATATCATGGGATGCTAAATCTCAACTAAAAAGAACGTGTATGTACTAATATGTGATTCCGAAAAATGATCAAACTGTAAGGCACAAATATAGGAGTAGTACATTTTTCAGCAAGAATTAATTAATGGATTTCATTTAATTTTTAGGTCAATCTAATAGCTGAAATTACGTTCTCATTTTTTACAACTAGAAATGTTACTATTCGAATTTCTTGTCCTATTTGTATAATTTATTTCTTTATTTTTAAATCTAAGAATAGCTTGAATGCATATATATTAATGAAAAAAATATCGCTAGAAGGAGGGGTTGAACCTCCGACCTTGTGGTTAACAGCCACACGCTCTAACCAACTGAGCTATTCCAGCTGTTGATTGTGTAATTGTAATTATACATATTTTAAAGTTCCAATACTTCAAATGTCTAAACCCTTTTATACTAATATATGTAAAATCTTGAAAGAAACATTTTTGAAGCAAAGCAAATTCTATAATCAACATGTGGTTGGCTTCATATTGATTAGAACAACCTATACATCGACGATCACTACCCTTTTGACAAAGAAGATTCATTTCAACTTCCCACAAAAACCAAAACCCTAAGTGTTATCTTTATGGTAAATGAGAAGAACTTAACAACAAAAGTTGAGATGCTTAATATTATTCATTGAATGCAAAGTCAAAATCTTCAATTGTTATAAATGATAAACAATCTAGTAAGAGCTAGTCGATCAACTCACAATCTTCATTCCTTTTAACAAACAGCAACTTCACAAATAATTATTATTCTATTCACAATTTATTAACAATTTCTAGTACTTTCACTTTAATAAAAGTGTGATAAGTATTTTGTTTGGACAAAAATGTTATGTTATAATTTAATAGACTAAACAAAATAAATATAAATTTAATCTTACTTTTTGTCTCTAATTTTATCACAATATAATCACCATTTCATCATGGTCTCAACTAAATTGAGTTATACTATTCCTTTTAGAATGTGCTACATAAGTTGGGTAATTTCTTTAACAAAAAATAAAATATAATCACTTTTACTTTACTCTCTCATTTACCTACTTTATTATCTTTTTATTTTATTTAACTTATTTGAGATCATTTATTTTAAAAAAATTTGTAACTAGTTGAAATAAAAAACAAAAATAAAAAAGCGGAAGACGAAGCAAAATTCAAAACTCAAAAATTCCCAAATTGAAAAACCCTCATTCGAGAATCGCGCCACCGTCGCTTTTCGTAACAAAACATTCATTTCACTTCGCTTTCTCTCACTTCCCCCTTATATCTGTGCTGTAGCTACAGAATTCACAGCGCGCGACTCCAGAAACCGCGACAAAGAGGTAATTCCACTCCACATTCTATCCGTATTTCTGTTTTGCTTCGTCCTACGCACAATATTTCATGCCCTATTTCGTTTTAGGGTTTTAGGGTTTCTGTTTCATGCTCTACTTTCTGACAGTAAAACCCACATATCCATACATATTCCAACAGATGTATACGTGAGGTTTGTTTTTTTATGTGGAGCAGTTGACATTTTATTTCTTTATATTTTGTGGAATTTGATGCTTGGAACTTCCTTTTAGAGGTTTGATTTTTTTCGTGGATCTTTTATGTCACGATGCTAACGTTTCTGCTGGATCTAGGAATGATAATGGAATTTGAATTTTTTTTTCTGATTTTGTTCTTATTGGATCAGAAATGAACATCTTTGATATCTGCAGGAAAATACAAAATCTATTCTAAAACCCAAAGATAATACCCACCTAATTAGGTAATGACCTGCTGGAAGAAAAATATTTCAAATGATGTGTAACACTACTGTAGGATGTTCCTAACCATGACTAACAATATGATTAATCTTTGTTCAATCTATTTATATATGGTTGATGTCCCTAACCAGGACTAACAACTTGTGCAAAAACTTCAAATGATACGTAACACACATAAGACTATAAGAGTATTTTGCATGTTAGTATCTTACTCACCGTCGTAGGTCTATCAACCCAACAAACCATTTTAATGTGTTTGGATAGATGAACTTGTTCCCCTTTCTGACTCCTATATCTATATCTCTTGAGTGTTTCGGTACTTCATCTCCAAGGACATAAGTCGCGTACCAGATATTCAAATTTTACTCAGAATTAGCATTAGCTTTCCATCTCATGAGAGGCATAAGTTGCTACTTGCTCTATTTATGATGTTTTGGACAATGCATCTCAAAATCACTTTCGATATTTGTGGCATACTACTTCCAAAATGACCTTGTTATCTTATGTACAAATATCTTAGTGTTAATATTTTTGGATTTAGCTCGAGTTCCAAACCAATTTTTCCTAGAAGATTTACTATAAGCAGTCAATTGTCAATATATATGTTAAATTTTACTCTGTTCCTGCTTGGTTCTGGTTATGATAATGTCTCACGATTTCAACTTGTAACTGACACACTATTACTGGTTCTGGATATTTTGTTTTTAGTTGAGATGGAGAACGCCGCTAAACTACCAAATGGAGAACGCCGCCAAACCACCATCAAGCTCTGGCCCCCTAGTGAAAACACTCGGGTGATGCTAGTTGAGCGGATGACGAATAATCTCTCCACACCAACAATTTTCACCAGGAAGTATGGCAGTCTCGGTCAACCGGAGGCTTCAAAATATGCTAAACAAATTGAGGAATCAGCATTTTCTTCAGCAAATCAGCACTATGAACAAGAGCCTGATGGTGATGGAAGTGCTGCTGTGCAGTTGTATGCCAAAGAATGCAGTAAGCTGATACTAGAAGTTCTTAAGGGGGGTGCCAAACCAGAGGAAAAAGAAGCATTAAACTCCGAGGTTGAATCTGCTCCTCGTGAGACCTTTTTTGATATTTCCAAAGGCCAACGAGCATTTATTGAAGCAGATGAGGCCCAAGTACTGTTGAATCCGTTAAAAGAGCCTGGAAATCATTACACTAAAATATGCTTTAGCAATCGAAGCTTTGGTCTAGGTGCTGCTAATGTTGCTGGACCAAACCTGGCTTCCATTAAGAACCAACTCAAGGAAGTAGATCTATCAGATTTTGTCGCCGGAAGACCAGAGGCTGAAGCTCTTGATGTTATGAATATCTTCTCTGAAGCTCTGGAGGGTTCTCAATTAAAATATCTGAATATCTCTGACAATGCCTTGGGTGAGAAGGGAGTAAGGGCATTTGGAAAGTTATTACGATCTCAAACTAGCTTGGAAGAACTTTACCTGATGAATGATGGAATTTCAAAGGAAGCTGCACAAGCTGTTTGTGAGTTGGTACCTTCGACAGATGTGCTTAAAGTACTTCATTTTCATAATAACATGACAGGAGATGAGGGGGCTATTTCTATTTCCGAAATTCTAAAGCGTTGCCCTTTATTGGAGGATTTTAGATGCTCATCCACCCGAGTTGGTTCCGAGGGGGGGATTGCCTTGACTGAACTACTTGCACAATGTAGGAATCTGAAGAAACTGGATCTTCGGGACAACATGTTTGGTGTAGAGGCTGGTGTCAAGCTGAGTGAGGCTCTCAAGAAACATGAGAATCTCACCGAGATTTACTTGAGCTACTTGAATCTGGAAGATGATGGAGCAGTAGCAATAGCTAATACTCTCAAGGAGTCAGCACCTTCACTTGCGGTGTTGGAGATGGCTGGAAATGATATAACTGCTGAAGCTGCTACAAGCTTAGCTGCTTGCATTGCTAGTAAGAAGTCTCTGGTGAAGTTGAACCTGTCAGAGAATGATCTTAAGGACGACGGTGCAATTCAGATAAGCAAAGCATTCGGAGAAGGCCATGATCAGCTCAAGGAAGTTGATATGAGCCAGAATTCTTTAACAACCACAGCTAGGAAGTTGGCTCAGGTGTTGGTGCATTTGCCTGAATTTAAGCTCCTAAACGTAAATGGGAACTTCATTTCTGAGGAAGATATTAATGAGTTGAGGAGTATCTTTAAAGAATGCCAGGAAAAACTTGGACCCTTGGATGAGAACGACCCTGAGGGTAATGATTATGATGATAAGGTGGGTGATGATCAAGATGAAGGCAGCCAGGATGAATTGGAAGAGAAACTCAAAAGGCTTGATGTCAATCAAGAAAACTAGAAGAAGGTATTCTTGCAGTCCTCATGCAGAGTACCAATCATTAGTTGTAGTTTATTATCTTTTGCGGGCGTGCTAGATTTGAACAGGAGATGGGGCTGATTCTTGATGAAGCCATGCCTGCTCACCATTAAGAGTTTGTGTTTAGTGGGACCTTTTTTCCCCTTAATCTGCTTTAGATTATTTAGCATTATGTATCAGCTGAAGGTACTTTTGGTAATCTTATTTTTCGACTTGGCCTGTAGACTTGTAACTTTTGGTACCCCATGCTAGGATCATTTTATGCTTTTTCAATAATATTTACTTTCTTTTGAACCTTTTGCCTTCGCTTGTGTTTGATGTTGAATTCTTCATGACGTCAACAAATCAGCATGAAAATGCTGTTAAGTTCTTATTATGCACACCTGCTTGATTTCCCCCTTCAATTTGCAGTTGAGCCTGCACAGTTCTAATTGGGAATGATTGTTGATTTGTGCCCATAATTTAGACTTTTAGCCAAATTTGAAAACAATTTCTAATATAATCCGCACTAGTCCAGAAAAGTTAATTTAAGAATGGATTGGCACCCAACTAGAAATTTGTGATGAAAAACTATATCGATGTTCATCTGCCATTGCTTTTAAACATTAAATAAATTAAGGACAGCTAGTAGTACTAGGTTCAATTGGCAGAGCTGCTGAAGAAAGTAGATTTACAGCTTCATACACTTGACAAATCTGCAAGAAAATATAATAATCAATGATAACGATTGCAATTTTATCAAAGTAACTTATCTAATTCCTAAAGATTCTAATGCTTCAAAGAAACAGTTCTACCCATAGTCTACACCAAGCTCGACCTCTTCCTTTTATGTGCCTTCCATGTCAAACCATTCAACCCAGTTTCCGAAGCTTCCAACCCACTTCTTCTAGAACTTTCGGCTTCGGATTTGGGCCTCTGGGAGGTCCAGCCAGAGGTTTCTTCACTCTTGGCCTCACTTGCCATGGATGCCGTCGTCTCACTCTTGAGCTCCACCACCTCTTCCACAGCAACATTATTTATGGGTAGTTCAATGGGAGGATGCTCTCTTCTCCTTTTGGCAGCATGTTTAGACCCGTCGTTTCCATTCTCCACAGCCTTCATCCACTGTGAATCGCTTATGGCATCCTCACGAATCACCTCCTTCCTGTGCCTCTTCCCAGTAACAGACAAATCTTGGTCTAGAGATCCTTTACCCTTGCCGTTTATCTCTGGCTCTGCAAAGACCCAATCTGGCACCTCGTGTTCTTCAATGAGACGGGACCTGTAGTTCTCTCGCTGCCTTCTCTCCTCATCCATCTTTTCAAATAACCAGAACTCCTCTTCTGTCCGGGCTGCCAGGCGATTGATCTCTCTTTCACTTGGCACATCTGCTCCAAGCGCACTTGTGCCTTTGCGCATGATTTCCTCCAACATCTCCCTCCTGTCTTGAGCTGTAAATCAAAATGAAAAATAACATCAGTATTGCCTTCAACCAACCACAAAAGCACACCACATTCAAGCATATAAGTCTGAAAAATCAATAAATTTATGGTCTTTAGATCCTACTCTAATAGACCAGAAAGGGTCGAGGTAATCAATTCTATTGCAATTGGCAAACCTGTGGAAGTTGTATTAAACAGTCCTGCTTGGATGACCTTGGCATCGATACCCATCTTCTGCTTAGCTCTTTCCAAGATAACTTCTTCGACAGATCCAACACTGACGAGCACAAAGACTCTGACCTCCTTCTTCTGGCCAATACGATGGGCACGATCTTCCGCCTGCTGGTCCATCTGAGGGTTCCAGTCACTGTCAAAAATGATGACTGTGTCTGCGGTCTGTAAATTGAGACCAAGTCCTCCAGCACGAGTGCTTAGGAGAAATATGAAGTAAGGTGAGTCAGGTGCATTGAACTTTTTCAGTAGTTCGCCCCTGTCACCAGTGTTGGTAGTGCCATCAAGTCTAAGGAACTGATAGCCTTTCAGCATCAGATAATCTCCGAGTATGCTCATGAGCTTAGTCATTTGGGAGAAAAGGAGGACTCTGTGCCCTGCTCTATGAAGTTTGGGGAGTAGGCGATCAAGAAGCTCGAATTTTCCTGATGCTCTAACAATGTTCTCACTCTGCTGCATATAGTAATCCGTAACAAACAGGTATGGATGGTTACAACATTTCCGGAGCTGCATTGTCAGATTCTGAAGGCTTTTGGAGCGACCACTACCTGTGTTTTCATATTATAAGAAACATTTGTCGTTAGTGATGTTTGTTATGCTGGGAAAGAAAAGAAAGCAAGCACCAAGAGAAAACCAATAAGAACATCACATAGGTTGGGGGTGGCAGGAGTTATATGTGGCTCCGCCCCAGAACAAGAGCAGCCAGATCTTTAGGTAAGAGACCCTTACCATGAGAAAGACCAACTCTTCCCTGTTCGGTCACTTGCTTGTAATAGGCCTTCTGCCATGCGGACAAGTCACACTTAAGTATGACCTGAGTTTTACTAGGTAGGTACTTTTCGACCTCATCCTTCCTCCTCCTCAAAATGAATGGCCTAATGACCTGCAGAAATTCAAGAGGGATATAAGAACTAATAAAAGAAGGTGAGTAATGAGTATATTAGGAGAGGCATATACATGGTGCAAACGTCGGATGACTAGCAGCTGTTCTTCATCTGTTAAGCTGACATCACATTTGTCGGCGAAGGGAGCATTAAACCACTCCTCGAAGTTATCGACTGAATTGAAGATATTAGGAAGGAGAAAGTTAAGTAGGGACCACAGTTCCTGCAAGCTATTCTGGATAGGAGTTCCAGTCAAAAGAAGTCTCCGTCGAATTCGGTATCTGCCAATTCAATTACCCAGTACAGGATCATTAAGGGTTTAGTAATCTCAAAGTACTATCGACAAACCTTGCTATACAATCAAATGAGGATTATCTGATACTCATATAAGATAGAACTTCAATGCATAAGTAATTTGCAAAACAATTCATGCGCAGAACTAAACAGCTGAAACGGGAGATGAAAAAATGATTCCAAGACAACATGACGTATATAAATAAAAAAAAACAGCATGGACATTTGTGGAAGTTACTACACACATAGCTATAAGTTGTTAGAGACCATACCCTGAAACCAGAGTCCGTGCAAGAACACAATCATAATTTTTAAGTCGATGTCCTTCATCAACAACCAGGTAGAGCCAGTGAATTTTCCTCAAAAATGCTTTATCTCTAATGATGAGATCATAATGGGTGATCAAAACATTGAACTTCCCCTCTCCTGAATACTCTTCTCTCAAGGCCTTTCTTTCATCTAAACGTCCATCATAAAGAACTGCAGAAATGCTGATACACAGAAGATGTCCATCAGAACGAAAGCATTTCGTTAACAAACTACTTGTTTAACAGGAAATTCAATCTGTACCTAGGAGCCCAAGTAGTGAATTCATTAACCCAATTTGGCAGAACGGCTTTTGGGGCAACAATCAAGTGTGGCCCATTCACACCTTTGTTTTCCATGAGATAAGCAATCAGGGAGATAGTCTGAATTGTTTTTCCCAAGCCCATTTCATCAGCTAAAATTCCATTTAGATTGTTATTGAATAGAGACAACATCCACTGAAGCCCCTCAATCTGGTATGTTCTTAACTCTCCACCTTGAAGCATGGAAGGTTGCTCCATCACCTAAAAGAATTATTGTCTGGTTAGATCAACATATAAAAATATCGAGGGGATATGAACTGCAAAATTTAACATCGAAGAGTGTGTTGGCAACTTTGCATAGAGAAGGAGTAGCACCACAACCCCAATTTAAATATCCTATACATAAGGTGTGTTGGCACAGAAAAGGAGTAGAGGGAAGGTGAATAATATCATCAATAACCTAATGCGTGTGATACTCATTTAATCTAAGAATATGATTAAAGAGAACATGAAAAAACCCACTTCCTTCCATACCCCTTTTACAAAACAACTTGCATAATAGACACAGAGTCAGACTAATATCGTTGCAAAGTTTCCTACACAAGTACAGGATTTATGGAGAGCAATCGCAGAAAAAGGGCAAGATATTTGCTTTCTTGCCTTTCCTTTCCTGTTTAAGTCTAATGACGTCCTTTTTCCTTACATCCTTATTATCCCAAATATTAAGCATATAGACCTCATTTGTCGACAAGACATATGAGATGCCTATGAGTGTATGAGAACTTTAATATTAGGTTTCAGCAGCTGAATCCCAGTGAAACTCTGACAATCACACATGCCCAGGAGGAAACACACGAAAGACCTTCCAGATGGACTTGATGCGTAATAAAAAGTCTCCAGTCTAAAATATTATCGGGAAATAAAGATTACCTTTTCCTGGATAGAGTGTACAGCAAAATTATACTTCCGCTGCCCTTCTAATAAATCACCAGTCTTTGCTTTATCATCAGACTCGTCATCAATCTCTTCATCTTCCTCAGGAATTGATTGTGCTGGTGTATCAGTCCTTGAAGCAGATAACTCAGGCAAATCAGCATCTGAACCTTCCAAGGGTTCGATGCTATCATAGGTAGCATTTTTTTCACGTTGAACAGCAGCACCCAAACGAACTAAAAGATCATTAGTTTTTCCAAGGAGCATCGTCAATCTCTCATTCTTGCTCTCCTCAACCATTTTCATATAAGCTTCTTGATCATCAGCTTTCAAAGCTTGGAACCTCAACTTTTCAGCTCGTGTAGCTCGTTGCCTCAGCCTTCCATGCCAAGCCTGAGAGTTGTAGAGAACTTTCATTGTCAATTAGGCATCAAAATGGAATTGTTAACAAAGATTAAATTCTTAACAACATATAGCATGGCATAATTAAAATGCAAGTGATATATTGCAGTTTCCCGATACAAAATAATCAGAATGAGGCGGATTTGAAGTCTAACATTGTTCCCAAAAGTTCAAAACTCAAACCTTATAACTTAGCCTTTCTGTTCAAAACTAAAAAGCAATATATAGTCATCAAAACAGGGAAGATAACCGAATAAAGTATGACATTAGCGTATTAGCTTCAAATGTTTTCAGTCATTTCGAGATATGAGCACCCATATACATAGTTATATACTTAATTGCTCCATGCCATAGCTGCTTTAGAAAAGTCATATATAACAAATTTGTACCTGAACACCGTCGTTTCTCTGTTTTCGCCGTTTCTGGGCAGCCTGTACTTGCAATTGCAATTCACGTGCAGCATTAAGTAAATCAGCAAAGAATTTTCTTTTCCTAGTCTCTATCCGATTCTTCTCTTCCTCCTCAAATCTTGAAAACCTCTGCAGCGGGACAACCAATAAAATAGCATAATCCATCCGAATTCCTTTTCTATATTCAATGTATATGAGCTTTAAAGGCATGGACCATATTCAGTACCCAAAAACTGTGGAAAATCAAAAGGCACAACCCTCACCTCAGCCTCTCGTTTCTTCTTCAATGGGTCATCTGTTTCCATAGAAAAAGCATCCCCGATGCCAAATAAAGGACGGCGCAATCTCATCATTCCCGAATCGAAAAGCTGCTTGTCAGGATTTGCACAATGCAGTCGAAGCCAATATTCAGAACTCACTTCAGAACGGACTTTGCTCTGGAGCTCAGCTAACTGATGGCAGCAAGAAATTTATCACCGTGCAATTATTAGACCATAATATTCTGACATTAGGCACAGAGAACCAAAAATAGTGCTACAAATGTGGAAGGGGTATTTTGATATACTTGGGTATGGAAGTAAAATTTGATAAATCTAATCCCATACCCTCCTTTTAGTTACATCCGTAAAGGAAATTCAACAGGAATACAACCATAGAGATGTTTCGAGTTTATAGTCACTTTTGAGAACTAAACACAGTCAATAGGAAGAGTTTATTGCTAGCACCAGAAGATACTTTCGCAGAGAAAAATGAACTTTACTTTGGTCCATACATGTGAGGACAATGATTAATACCACCTTCACACTTGTCAAAACATCAAAGCTTTTCTTACCTAGATTCACAAAATACCTCAATTGTCAAATAAGTGAATTGTACCTTAAGTCCATAGAGTTCAAGCAAGCATCTGGACTGCAGGTCCTCACCCCTACTAGTAGGTAATTCTGTTTTTTATAGGAGAAATAAGCATATTACATGACATTTGCAAGAAATTAAAACATGATGAATAAAGAATAAGCAGCCTTTTAGCACTTCGCATATATATGTGAAGTTGTGAACCAACCATGTAAATAAGATATCTGCAGAAAGCAAGAAAAAAAAAGAAACAAAGAAGCAGCTAAAGATAGCCAAACTAAGATCCACCATGGCAGTGTTTTTACAAGGTAAGCATCCAGGAATCATCTACAATTCCCATGGCAATAAGACGATAGAAGATGAATGCAAGCAATCACATGACTATAAACAATTCGGAAAAGCAAGTGACATGTGAATGGAATATTATTTTTTCTTGAAGATAGTTACCTTCAAGTTCGGCTAACCGATGCTTTACTTGGCTCTGAAACCTGGTCTCCTTTAAGTCTGACAATTTGGAACTAGGCAAACAAGCTGATCTCTGGTTTGACACCGCATCCTCAAAATCCAACATTAACTCATTGTAAGTTGAAAGGCCCAATTTTTCCTGCAACATTATAACAAGATTGACCACATAACTAATCAAATAAATATATAAGCTAAAAGTTTAAAAACTAAGCTTGTAAGAAGGATATCCCAGCAAGGTATAGCCAGCTTAACAAAAGTATAAACTAATCACAACAAAGTTATACCCCATCGGTATAGAATCCCATCAATGGACATTAATTTACCCAGAGAAGAGGTTGATGTATAAATTTTTTTGTCTTATAGCCTTATGCCAAACTTTGTGGGTCTAATTTGACTTGTCATAGAGCTTTTCTTGAGTTAGTGTGGCCTTATACTTAAAAGTCGGTATTCGACATTGGATATATGTGTGTGTACACGTGCAATACCCAGAAAGGAAATAAAAACAGCTGACTTTGAGCCAGAGAAAAAGGAGGAATGATTTGCTGCATCAGCTTGATATAGGAGTGAGTACATAGAGGTCAAAACATGCCCTAAGAAAGCTAAAGGAACAAACTTTTACCAATAAATGCAGGCAGTAAAGGAAAAGAGGCAACGCTAACTAAAATACAATACTATCTTAGAAGGTTCCAGAAAGTAAATATAATTATCACAGTAATGACAGATAATATAATGAAAAGATCCTTACTTAGAAAAGATGTCAAGAACACTGTTCTCTAATGAACAAACTAGGAACAAGTCCGAAACAAATGCGTACAACTTCGCACTACACATGCATATGTAGAAAGGGTGAACTAAGATAGATAGGTAACGATACCAAGTTGAACAAAAGATCAGTTTACAGGAAAATGGCTGCAGATAAAGTAAATCAATTTCGATGCAAATATGCTTAATTATGAAGGAATCCTTGCAACAGTAGCCCAGGTCCAGGTGTTATGAAATTCTTCGAGTTTACGTTTGGGAGGGGAAAGGAGGGACTCAATAACCTAAAACCTTAATCTTGTTAAGTTGTAAACTTTTTCATAAAACACGAAGTTCCAAATTCTTGAACAATACAATGCCATAATCAATGAAGTTCAAAATTCTTAAGTGTGTAGCCCAATTACGCCTCATCAACAAATCACAAGATACCAAATTTCGGAAAAGTCAAAAAAGACAAAACACAAGAAGAGCCGATATCAAACTAAAACATCGAATTGTCTGTTAAAAAGCAAAACCAACATTGCAGTAAAATTCAACAAGAAATACAATACCCAACAGCTCAATTATCACCGACAACACCAAAATTAACCCAATTCAGGCACCAGAAACTAACCTTTGGCAGCGGCGAAGTCGACCCGTTGCTGGTATCAGCGCCAACGTCACGATCAGCTCCATCAGCAGGCGATTGAGGAGCAGCTTCGGCTTCGCAGATGGAGGAAACGGCGTCGTATACGTGCTGGGGCAGGGGCAGATTGCGGGAGATGAAATTGAGGGCGCAGATTAGCGTTTTAGCGCTGGCGAGCGGCGGTTCGGGCGGCGGGTCGACGTCGGCCTGAAATTGCTGGGGCGCAGATGGCTGGGGCTCCGCCACCTGTGCGACCATGGCGGGAAGGGGAGGGGGAAGCAGTATACGGCGTCGTTTCAAAATTTGGACGGAGAGCTGTGATTTCTAACGGGTTGTTTTGGCGGATCTAGAATCCGAAATCGATCGATTCGGATATCAATTTATTTTTCATTTAATTCATTTTTGGTTTTATTTTTTGGATTTGCTTTTCTACGGTAGAGTTAAATGGCTACAGTTAGAATGCGCCAATGTAAATTAATTTTTGACGATTTTTTGGACATTTTACGAAAATGCCCTCCGTCTATTATAGGCAAATATCTTCTGTCAGGTTCTCAGAGCATCTCCAATGGCGGCGGCGTCACCGGCACGCCGATTTTTCGCGGACGCCGGTGCTGACGCCGAACCATTGCGAGCGGCGTCGGCGAAATCGGCGTGCCCACGCCGATTCTTGGGCTGACGCCGATTCTCACGGTGCCATTGTAGGCCCCAGATCGGCGTCAGACCGGCGTCAGATTTTTAATTATTTTTAAATTTTTTAATTTTCCGGGCAGGTGTCGACGTTGGCCGGCCGAAGAAGCAGAAACTGAACTACACCGGTGATTATAGCGGCAGCAGCGGTGGTTCCCACGACCTCCCCGAGACGGCCCAGGAGGTCCCGACCCCTCGTTCGTTCGGTCGCCGACCTCGCCCGGTTGGCCAAAGGCGGGCGCAACGGGATGCGAGGGGGGCACCCCGAGTTCCCAGGAGGTCCAGTCGGCATCCCCCCTCGGCAGGTCCACCAAGGAGCTCAAATTCTTCGCGCGTCAACAAACGCGCGCTCAAATGGTGAAGACGTTAGCGCTCTTCATTTTTTTTATTGTACTTTTTAATTTTTGTACTTTTTTTAAAATTAATGTACTTTTTTTAAAAATTATTGTATTTTTTTAAATTTTAATAGTATTATTCAATTTTCCTGTATTTGTCTCGTAAATTAAATTTCGTATGTTGCTACGATTGTAAATTAAATTATATAATTGTTATTAGTGATGTGGATAGGCTATGGGAGAGCTATTGCATGTCCAGTTGCTTGTCCAGTTGCATGTCCAGATGATGTGGCAGAAGGATTTTAGTGCTGATGATGTGGCAGTGGCAAGGCTATGGGAGGGCTATTGCATGTCCAGAACCACTGGAGATGCTCTTAGAAATAGTGAGAATTGGGGTTATTTCTAGCCAATAAAGGTCATCTACAATAGGAATAGCCCAGCCATAGCCTAGCCACATCATCAGCACTAAAAATCCTCCTGCCACATCATCAAAACAAGCAAATAGCCCAGCAATAGCCCAGCCATAGCCTAGCCACATAATATCCACATCACTATTAACAAATATATACAAAATGAAATAATTAACAATCACACAATATACGAAATTTAATTTACGAGACATATACAGGAAACATTAATAATACTATTAAAATTTTAAAAAGTACAATAATTTAAAAAAAGTACAATAATTAAAAAAATTACAATAATTTTTAAAAAAGTACAATAATTTTTTAAAAAGTACAATAATTTTTAAAAAATTACAATAATTTTTTAAAAAAATTACAATAATTAGATAGAGAGAGTACTCGTTAATACAAGTGGTGCGAATGAAAATGACAGGCAAGTCGCGTATATATAGTGTTTCGGAAACAAAAAAAAAAACTAAAAATTCGCGCTAGGCGGTGCGCTAGGCGATCCGGACGCTTCAATAGCGCCTAGCGGATCGCCTAGCGCCGCGGAACCGCCGAGCGCTAGGCGGTTTTTTTTCGCGAAATCCGCTAGGCGGCTGCAATAGATCGCCTAGCGCACCGCCTAGCGCCGGCACTCGGCTAAGCGGTGCGCTAGGCGCTGTTGGGTTACAAACCCATCCCACATCGGATGAGTGAGGGAAGTTGGAAGGTGTATATAATTCCTGTCCAACCCAATTAGTTTGAGGCATTTTGGGAGTGACCCAAAAACAAATCCGTGCGGGCTTGACCCAAAAGCGGACAATATCAAACTAATGTTGCAGTCGACGATCCTAACAAGTGGTATCAGAG
Source organism: Salvia splendens (assembly GCF_004379255.2). Classification (NCBI taxonomy): domain Eukaryota; kingdom Viridiplantae; phylum Streptophyta; class Magnoliopsida; order Lamiales; family Lamiaceae; genus Salvia; species Salvia splendens. The sequence continues at coordinate 3,124,910 of NC_056033.1, read as the reverse complement.
CCCAGGTGGCTATGAGTTGTGCCTGGATGAGCCCCGGTTAGGGTCGGGCCCTGAATGACTCAAAGTTAGAGTCGGGCCCAGGATGACCCAGGGGCCAGGGCTGGAACAACCCATGTTCGTGTCAACTGCGTTCCCGATGTGGTCTCGGTTTGAGGGGAGGTTTGTTGGGTTACAAACCCATCTCACATCGGATGAGTGAGAGAAGTTGGAAGGTGTATATAATTCCTGTCCAACCCAATTAGTTTGACTCCTTTTGGGAGTGACCCAAAAACAAATCCGTGCGGGCTTGACCCAAAGCGGACAATATCAAACTAATGTTGCAGTCGACGATCCTAACACTATTGTAGATGCTCTAAATGACGTCAGGTTCTTTGGTAGAATTTTCACAAGCCCGAGTATATAATGAAGGCTCGCACTGTAGCAACCTGAAATGGGCGAAATTCAATTCTCCCACATGAGGTAGTTTATGAAACAACATTGACTATCGTGTCAAAAAATGGAGTCAAGAATACTATACTACCCCTCCGAAAAGTGAATTCCTCTCCCCCTCAAATTCTGCGCTACCTTTCCACTGGAGGGTGTTTTTGACAACCTACCAAAACTCCACTGTCATTTAATAAAATAATAAATGCAAATATTGCCAATCTCGATTTATTTCTTTTACCTTTGAACTACAGATTTGGGAAAGAAATATGTGGGGCCATAGGCTTATATCTGATAGTAATTCATTTCTTTGGTTCCCGTATCAACAAACTTGAACATGTACATAGAATCAATATTTATCCAAATAAATGCATTGTGGGCTCAAGATCAAGGTTAGGCCGAAATTACTAGGCCCATTTACATGTATAAGCCCAATCTAGTTATAGTTAATTGGGCTTATTTCACCTACCGAAATGGGCTAAATACTGATAATTTAGTTTTAGTAGATGGAAATAGATGTTAATATATGTGAACACATAGAAAAAGGATTATATTTTGAAACATTTTATTTATATTTTGGGTGTTCAGTTGGATAGATAAGATAGGGGTTAGTCGAACAAGTGTTGCTTGCTTGACTGGATTCAGTCCACTGTTTAATTTTGGGACAATGTCACATAGACATGGTCTTAGTTTATGAGTCTTGGCTTTCTTCTCGTGACAATGTCAATTTCAAATAATCTTATGTCAATTTAATTTTAACTTAATTTAAAGTAGCTGAACCCGATAAGCCTTATCTTGTCTACATAGGATGAAAATTTGAATACGCTGAGAAAGGTAAAATAATGGTTCGTGCGTATCAACTTACTATTATTAAACTATGGGTTATGATGAAAAGTAATGAGAAAATAAAATTTGTTTGGATTTGTGATTGCACCTCATTTTTCGTAATTCTGGATCGGCCACGTACTTCAAAAGAAAGCCCATTACAACATCCACATCCATGTTCTTGCCAACGAGTACGGATGTGGGCCCAAACCCACTTTTTATGCCTGCTCTTAGGCAAGAGCACTAACACCCACATCCGTGCTCTTCCGCAAGGACGAGCACAAGGGTCCCACCATTCTATTATTCAATTTAAATGAAAACATTCCCACAATATTAAAATTCATTAAAAATACCCAAAATACTATTACTAATTACTAAAAAATTAAAAATTACATAATTAAAATCCTAAAATTTAAAAATTTCATAATTAAAGTCTTAAAAATAAAAAAATTCATAATTAAAGTCTTAAAAATTAAAAATTACATAATTAAAGTCTTAAAAATTAAAAATTATATAATTAAATTCATAAGTGGCCGAATTTCGTCCAAATGGATGATGAATGTGTGTATTTATAGATGATTTTGAGATTAATTTTTTTTAAAAAAAAATCAAAAAATTTCAAAAAAATGGTAATAAAACGGCTATATTTTTAGAATCCGAAAATATATATTTTTAAAATTTTTGGTATTATTTTTTATTTAAAAAAAGGAAAAAAATGTCAACGGCCAATAGAAACGCGTCACGTCGCCTTGCTCACTGGCACGGACGTACTCTTAGCTAAGAGCACGTCAGTGTCAGCGGCAAGAGCGCAGCGGCGGACAGGCGTGTCCTTGCCAGCGGCAAGGACGGACGGACAGCGTAATACAACAGTAGCGGATGCTCTTAATCACCATTTTGGCAAGGACAACGTAATACAACCGCTGCGGAGGCTCTTAATCACCATTTTGAAGACCTAACGTAGTTTCATTTTTTTTTCTTCCTTTTTTTATCTTCTAAATAAAAGAAGTTTCATTCCATCACACCAAGATGAGATTTTTGTTGTACATTTTTAAATATTCAAGTAGGGAGTAATTTAAAAGTCTATATTATGATGTGTATTTATTATCGATATTTATATGTTTATTTAATATTGTACTGTATATCACTATTTTTAAAATGTAATATTTAAAAATAGGGATATTAGCGCCTAATATCATGAAATTTTTAAAAAATTAGTTTTTTCCATGAACTTTGAACTTGATATATAATCTCACGAACTAAATAGTTGTTGAATTTTTTCCAATTACAAAATCTGGATATATTTCATTTTATTGCATCACATAAGATATGGTTACTATAAAAAATTTATAGTGATTGATTACAAAATCGCTAAAAGCCAGATATAACTATCCATCTTATTATAAACATACTATTAGATTTTACTTCAAATATAAAAATGCTCGACTTTGTAGAATAAGTAGAATTGCCGACGAGATTTTGATAGTAGTCTTGGTTTAAAAATAAAATTGGGCATAAGAAATTATAGCAAATCTTAGTATAAACAAAAGTAAAATAGCACGTGTTATTAGAATAGTTTAAGACAGTATAAGAATGTATTACACCAAAATTGATGAGAAATGAAAAGAATATCATAAGGCAATGCATTCCCTTTTATATAACGTAAATCGAAATAGTAATAGAAGGATAATTATTGTCCTAATATATTTCTATACTAGTCGAGTCAAAGGCGTTGGAATAATTAGGCCATCCAATGCGCTGTCTCTATACCGTCCCTTAAACTGTCCCTTAAATACTATTTGACCACTATTTGAGGGTCTCACTGTCCTTTTTTACTCCATCCCTTAACTAAGGGACGGAACCTGCAACGCTCCGTCCCTTAACCGTCCCTTATTCCGTCCCTTAATTACTATTCATTCAATTTCATTTTTTTATTTTTTTTTCAACAAATTCAATTAAAAAAACAAACTTCATTAAAAATAAAATAACATTACAACATAAAAAAACAACTTAAATTCCTAAAAAAATAAAAATGACATAATTTAAAATACAATTTTATAGAGACAACCAAAAATGAGTTTGTCTCACATCGAAAGTGGAACATAAACATTCAAGGATGTCTCTATAAAAGAGAGACAACCAAGAATGAGTTTGTCCCACATCGAAAGTGGAACAAAAAACATTCAAGGATGTCTCTATAAAAGAGAGACAACCAAGAATGAGTTTGTCCCACATCGAAAGTGGAACATAAAACATTCAAGGATCTCTCTATAATAGAGAGACAACCAAGAATGAGTTTGTCTCACATCGAAAGTGGAACATAAAACATTCAAGGATATCTCTATAATAGAGAGACAACCAAGAATGAGTTTGTCCCACATCGAAAGTGGAACATAAAACATTCAAGGATCTCTCTGTAATAGAGAGACAACCAAGAATGAGTTTGTCCCACATCGAAAGTGAAACATAAAACATTCAAGGATCTCTCTATAAAAGAGAGACAACCAAGAATGAGTTTCATAAATTCACAAGCCCATCAAATATATATGGGCTATTACGAATTTCTTGTATTTATTTATTTGTAAAAATTGTTTTTAAATATAAAAACAATTTTTATAAATAAAAAGTATTTTTTTTAAAAAAAATCAATTTTTTTAAAAAAAATTGAATTATTGCGTCAGCGTGACGACGCCCACTCGCTGGCCCGCGAGTGGGCGTCACGCATGCATCGGGCGTGCGACACGTCGCCCAGGCGCGTGGCGGGACGGCGCGTCCCGTGCCTCGCGTGTACGGGCTACGGGACGGGCTGGCGCGTGGCTCGGGACGGGACGATCGTCGCAACGCGTCCCGCGGAGGACCCGTCCCTCCGGGACGAAACGCGAGCCCGGCGCGGGACGCGTAGTGGATGGTCTTATCGCCTACATACTACTATTAAATATTAATTTACATTTAGTGGCACATAAATTTTTTAAAAAAGAAGTCCAATATTTTAGTATATTCAATGGTCAATGTTTGAAAACGTGGGAATCAGTGTGGAAGAGATTAATCACAATTAAAATTAATATTTAATCAGCAATTACAAGTTAATAATCATATACGCATCACATTGTTTTAATGTGGACCAATTAAAAATTTAGTAAAATACCTCGAAGTTGGTTCTCAAATTTTGCCTTTTCTCATGATGGATAGAGGTGCATCCATAAATGTAGTGTGATAAATAATTACTACAATGGTTAGTATAATTCTATACACTTTAATGTTACCAATTTGATAGCTTCCACTATTTCATACTGTATGCAGGTTCTTTAATTTACATATATACTCTGAAAATAGAGAATTTACTTTAGCTTTTGCAATGCATATTATTTTTATCGAACAATCATTTTTTAGTTTACTAAGCAAGATTTTAATTGTTTCAGAAAACAGAAAAAAATAAATGCATCATATTTTCTGTATAATCATACATCTAATAACCATACATGCATTAGTGTAAAAAACAGTAAATAATTAATATGCTTGAAAAATTTAGATAAATAATACTTTATTCGTTCCACTTAATGTGATATGTTTCTTTTCGTATTATGCCTCAATCATAATAACACATTTTTAAAAAGTGAACGACAAAATCTTGGCTCTACCACTTCCCACTACATGTTCCTATGATTTTTCTATTTTGGGCCTTCGAAGTTTAGGTACCATTGTGCTTGTTTTAGCCTCTAATTTATCTGATTAAACTAACACAATTTAATTTCTTTCTTTATGCTTTTTATCTCGAGATTCTGTTTGTCTGATTGCTTTGCGGTAGATTTCGATTTCATACATATACTACTACTTAACTAAGGATCAAAAACTAATTACTATATTATTATATCTTGTTGAGGCCAACATTAAACTGCCAAAATTTATTTAAGTGGTATGAAAATGACAGAGTTAATTAGTCATATGATAATGATGATGATGAATTAATATTCTCTGTTTAGAGATGCGATTCAAAGTACGTCTAGATGAACTGTCTTTGGAAAAGCCACAACCTAGTACCTCAATCGCAACTTATATTAATATAGTATTATTCATTAATATATAAATAATGGAGTAGTTTACTATTTTTTGATTTAATTGTTTTCCTGGGCTCGAGAATTAGTGCCCCTAAAATTTCCATTAACAGTCACAAATAGTTGGTTCTTCAATCTCGACACTTTTCCTGTACCATAAAAATCATTCTCATATGCAATAATATTAGAGGCTAATGTTTATGCATTACATTATAGTTGAAATCAAAGTAAAATGTTCAAAAATCACCACTCTTAGCCCTAGGTTCATTGTTCTTGCCCTCAGTGTTGGTATTATTTTTTAATCACTTCAATAGAACTTGTGTATATGTGAATTACTTAAAAAACAATAGTAATTAAAAATCATATTGTTATTCAAAATATAGATAACAATTATATGTATCAAGTCATATAATCTCATATCGTTTCTATAAGGGCAATCACATGCGTGTGCTTAGTAGTTGCGTTTAGCACACATTGATATTTGATTTTCTGTAATTTTTTTTCTTCTTATTTCATCTATATAACACACATACATACTCCCTACAATCCTAAAAATTCTCACACTCTACATCGGGAATTCCACTTTATAATTATATGCTTTTTAATTTCTTAATAAATTATGTACTATTTCCGTAGGAGTATAATATATTGGAGAAAAAAAAGAAAAATACTAGTAATAAATATGAATAGTGTAAATAGTTAGATTTCAGTATTTTTGCATGCACATGTAGCTACATGTAATGGAAATATGTACATGAATAGTGTAAATGTTTATGATTAAAATGCTTTTGCTGGGACGTCATTGTCCTAATTAATGATTCTATACAGATGCCATTTCATATTCTATTGTTTTATTTATTCTGATTAATGTTATATATATGTTCAAACAATGTATATTTGCATTGATTACCGTGTACTATAAATTATAGGAGTAATACAGATTTTATAATTTTACTTCAAAATTTTTAAATAACTGACATCGTCCAAACTCCCACGGCCAATTCTGAACCCCATCCAAACTTCTAGGCGATACAAGCATAATGTTTTATTTATCCAGTTATTTCATTGGATTTTCTAACTTGATGACATTTACCTTTTACCATTATAGCAAGTTAGTTAATCATTGATGTTTCTATGTATCTTCGTAGTTAATAGATGCAAAATAATGACCTACAGTACTAATTAGTGATAATATAATAGATATGCTATAATAAGGTACCTAAATAGTTACGGAAGAGTATATAATGTCAAAATATACTAAGTAAATTTGACAAAAAAACACTATAAAATCCTTCGTCTAATATATATATATATATATAAACACTATGAAATTCTATTTTTGGCAATACATTATCACTGCCCTATCTAAAGATACAGATTTTTCAATATTGGTATATGCTGCCGGATCATTTAAATTGAATAGTACTAATTAATACTACACAATAATTTCGAATTTTGTTTTGCACTATATATATGTAGAGTTTGTGATCTCGAAATATATCATTTTTTGTATCTTTTGTTCTATTGTTCTTAATCTCAGCCCCATGATTTTATCATCCGACGGTTAGATTGATGTCACGTGTCATTTAATAATGCAGATTTTTAGTTAAATAATGCACACCGACTAATAATGCACCATTATAGTGTAATAATGCGGATTTTTAGTTGAATAATGCACACCGACTAATAATGCACTATTATAGTGTAATAATGCAGATCATCACAACCATTCAATTCAAGGATCCAATGGCTGTGATTAAAAAGAAGCTTGGACTCAAAAGCTGTGAAGAACCTTAATACACCCCTATAAATATATAAAATGTGAAAATAGGTTACCAATAATAGAAAGAGAAAAACGGCTGTAACATGGTAGTCAACAAATGAACTGGATTCTGTTGTTTCTGCACTACAAATTAATCCAACATACAAAAATATCTCAATTTGCCAACTTTCTAAGCCCAATCACATTACATCCCCAGATGACGTATTCTAATTTTAATATTCCTCCATGTGATATACCTTTAGTGCTAAACTAATTAAAATTGTACTACAAAATAAAATAATACATATTACCTAACGTAACATGCCCATGCCCATCCATATCCATATTGAGTTTGTTACATGTCATCAAATTATAGGATATACATTTACTTACTTCTTGATGGAAATTTGAGAAATCGCTACATTAGTAATTTCACTTTTAATCGTTGTAAAGTATTTGAAATTATGGTTTTCCGGGATTTTCTTGAGTTTTTTTGGAGGGGGGGTGCAATGTGCGGCATGAAGGCGAAGCTTGGACAACCGAGACAGACGAGCGAAGCCGTGTATTCGGATTTCGCTGCGTATTTGGATGATTATTCTAATTTTATAAATCAAAACAATATTGTTTTAATTTGTATACATCCGTGTCACATCATCTAAATTGATAGTACAAACAAAGCCATTTTTATTAAAATTAGTACATGTAAACAATGAAAAATCATGTTCATATTTTATAGTACTTGAAATTGAGACCGCGGCTCGTTTTAAGGATTTATCTATAGCGTAAAACGATCTCAGACAAGACTTTAATAGAATATTTGATTTGTAAGCAAAAACTTATCTTAGGGGAGGAGGCTTCCCTCTTGATTGCTCGGCCTAAATTCAAATGTGATGTGATCACAATTTATGTAATTATATACAGAAAAGATACATAAAAACATGACGCAAACACCTTTAACCGTTCTTTTGTACTAAAAATATGATAATTAATCAAAGACAGATGGTATTTGATGCTCTTAATAAATTGTCCTTTAGCTCTAATTAAGTGGGGTGACCTAAGTTATGCTTAAGCTTGCTAATGAAGAAGCTTTTGTATTTGGACTTTGCTTAATTAATTAAGGAACTAAAAAAGCATGCTCGTTTAGAGTCGCCAAGGGTTAAATCAGGTTTAATTAAATTTATTTATTTCAGTATGTTAATGGAATGTGGATAGGACCACATTTCTATTATTATAGCTTTTGAAATCAAAAATTTCAGTGATGGTCCTTCTCATCAATATATACTTTTCACATGCTTTTTTATGAGCAACCACCACTGCACAAATTTAATTATTTATTATTTTGAATTTTGTTTGAACCTCAAAAGTTATAGTTGGACTTATTTGATTATCCACTGATTTTAGTAATGTATGAAGTTTTATGACATATTCTGTCTTTTCTATTTATGTTTAATATATGCGAATTCCACATTGAGTTTTAGTTATTTAGATAACTATTATAGAATGTGTTTAATGATTTAATCCATTAAGCTTGTTTTTGCGATTTTCATTATAGTTGAATCTTGATGAGTTAATGGATACATCTTGATAATTATTGGGTAATTTAATGTGATTAAAAAAAATAAATTTATAAATTAAATCTTGTAGAAAAATTAATTTTCATAAATTCTAATATAAAGTCATGACTTACATGTATAAGATAAAAATGCAACTAATCACAAGTAATGGTGAGATGAGGATCACTTAAGAGTAAAAATTAAATCACTCAACAACATACAAAATACAAGCCATCAATACCAACAATTTACACACAAACAAGAGCAAACCAAGCAACAACAACAAATCATACTCTATCAGTTAATGTGACCTACTCGTTGTATCCTTGAATCCGACCACTCTCTAACATCGTTCAAGTTTTTCAATAATTTGTCCTAGTAGAAAAGGAAACACTAGCAACCAACTATGCACCTAGGTTTGACACCTTGAATCGTCATTATATTTCATATATCCCAAATTGACCACAAGATATCATAGAATAATGTTGGCAATTGAAACATAAAAATAAATATAATAATATCCCACATCGGTGTACACAAAAAGCTTAATCCACTATATAAGTCTCATGGGCCTCTGCTCTTATCACCAATTGGTTTTAAGATGGAACCCATGAATTTCTATCATGGTATCAGAGCGGGTCGCCGACTGTGGGTCATATTTAACTGACCCAGCAGTATATCTCGGCTGAAACCAAAAAAAAATGACTGACCCAGCAGTATAACTGGGCTGAAAATTTGGGCCAATGGTCCAACCGATCGAAAAAAAATTGGGCCGATTGTCCAATCGATCATAAAAAAGTCCAACCCTTCACCTTGAAAGGTTTGAGAGAGGGTGTTGGCAATTGAAACATAAAAATAAATATAATAATATCTCACATCGGTGTACACAAAGAGCTTAATCCACTATATAAGTCTCATGGGCCTCTCCTCTTATCACCAATTGGTTTTAAGATGGAACTCATGGATTTCTATCAAATACGAATAAGGGAATAAGTGAATAACCAAATTTTCATATCAAACCTTCCGAAAGGAGCTCAGACCAAGAAATAAGACATACCTCTAGTTTGTTTGTTTAACATATGAATAGAATTCATCGGTTACAACAATAGTACCAAAGACTTGGTGAGATCTCATGGCTAAAGAAAATGTGGTTTATGGGGTCTAATTCCTTCTTACGAAAAGTACACCGTTCACATTGAATATCACTAACTCCTACTCTAAAGAATATCTTTTTAATATTGAGTCATTCATGAAGAACAAATTATAAATCAAACAGACCAGATTTCTATCTCTTTAGTTCACCCTTTATGATATTAAGATGTATAGTAACATCAAATTTATGCTTTTAGCAAAACACTTACGTGATATGTCACAAAGTGCAATGGATAATTGTAGATGACGATGTCGAGATATAATATGGGCGTGTATTTGATATTGACTAATACTATATAGAAAATGGTAGTAATTTATTTGGTGTCCGCATACGTATAACTCGTTGCGCACTTTAAATTTCTTTTTCTTGACTAAAGAAACATTGGCATTTATGGCAACTATTTTCATTCACTAAAATCTCAATGTCAATTTTATATTTATACTATATGAATAATATCATACAGAATATGCTAATTTTATATTTTCTTTAAATATATGGAAATCCGAAGCTGCCTATATCCAATATAAACTTAATTTTGGTATTTGGATCGATAATATTTATTCGATACACGGATAGATATAATAATCTATTTTTATTATTTACAACAAAATATCCCCTATATATAGAGGGTAACTTTTTTTTTTACTTTCCATCCATCATCTTTCAACCTTCAACTAACCAAAATTTCCCTACGAGGGGACTTCGCCAGGGAGATCCGTTATCGCCGTCGCTGTTCGTGCTTGCTGCAGATTATCTTTCGAGGAGCTTGAACAGACTTGTAGACACACATCCCGATATGGAGTATAGATGTGCTAGGCGAGCGCCGGCCATATCCCATTTGTCTTATGGCGATGACGTTATCATCTTTGTCAGGGCGCACAGACAGTCCGTGGAGAGGCTGGTACATTGTCTCGAGCACTATTCTGCCGTGTCGGGTCAGATGGTGAACAGGGGAAAGAGTCATTTCTACCTCTTTGAGAAGTTCGACGCTTGGGCGGCTGAGGTGGCAGAGGCGAGTGGATTCCAGCAGGGATTCCTCCCTTTCACTTACCTCGGTGTCCCTATCTATAAAGGGGGGCTGAAGGCCGGCTACCTTTTAAATATCCGACAGAAGATGGTGGACCGGATTCACAGCTGGTCTCACAGACATCTTTCTCTTGGAGGGCGCCTCGCTCTGATCAAGAGCACCCTTGTAACCATCCCTCTTCACATCTTCCAGGTCCTGAAGCCGTATCAGTATTGGATGAGGGAGTTGGAGCAGATCTTGGCCCGGTTCTTTTGGGGCACGGTTGGGGAGCAGAGGAAGATTCACTGGGTTAGCTGGAAGAAGAAGATTTGCCTGCCGTTGGATGAGGGAGGGCCTCGGCATCCGTCGTTTCCGCGAGGTCGTCAAAGCTTTCAGCATCAAGCTCTGGTGGAGATTTCTCGCGCAGGATTCACTTTGGGCGCAGTTCACCATGCGCAAGTACTGTTTCCATGCTGGGCGTGCTTTCATTTCTCCTTACTCTGTGCATGATAGTCCTATCTGGCATCGTCTCACGGACATTAAGGGTCAGGTTCATGGTCTCATTAGGTGGTCCCTAGGCGAAGGGCGGATTAGTTTCTGGGACAACGTGTGGGTCGGGGATCTTCCCCTTAGGACCTATTGTCTGCCCGGGACTGATCTTCCTGCCGCTGAGGTCTCTAGGTTTTGGCGTGATCATACTTGGCATGTTGAAAAACTGCATGATTATCTGGCTTTGTATGGTGTGCCTTTGCATGTTTTGGATCTTATCAGGGCTGTTCCGATTGAGGTGGGCAGACGGGATGTGATGCGATGGAGCCTCACTGGCGATGGCGAGTTCTCGACGGCCTCAGCCTGGGAGCTCATCCGGACACGGTCCCCTAGACATTTCGGACTTCGCATGGTTTGGAATGTTGGGCTGACCCCTACCATCTCTGTCTTCATCTGGCGCCTCCTCCTCCAGAGGCTCCCTGTTGAGTGTTATGTTCAGGCCCGGGGTATCTCTCTTGCATCCAAGTGTCTCTGTTGTGTCTCTTCTTTCTCAGTCGAGTCGTTTCAGCATTTGTTTATGTCGAGTCCTCTGGTGAGATCGGTTTGGGATTACTTTGATGGCTGGTTCCCTTACATCAGCACACACATTCACACGTGCACTGACATTGCACATAGATTAGGTATTTGGTGGAGGTCCTCTCACAGGGCCACCGCCTTGCACATCAGCTTCATCATTCCCTGTTTGGTATACTGGTTTATCTGGACGGAGAGGAATAGCTGCAAGCATCGCGGCATTTCTTTTCGTTCTTCACATGTTATTTGGCAGGTTGTTCGGTACCTGTGGATCTTGGTGGCGGCAGGCGTGCTTGTCCCCACTCATTGGCGTGGTTGCTCTCCGGCTGTTGACTTCATGCCTTCGATTCCTCCTCGCCGGCGAGTTCTGAGGTCCCTGCAAGTGCTTTGGCATCCACCCGACGATCCTTGGGTGAAGCTGAACACCGACGGTGCCTTTACTAGCTCGACGGGACAGGCAGGCGGTGGGGGAGTGGTTCGTGGCTTAGACGGTTCTCTCTTGGGGGCCTTTTGTACGCCTCTCGTAGCTGGGTCGGCCTTCGAGGCGGAGCTTTTAGCTCTTCTTTACTGGCTGCCACTGGCTATGCAGTTCTCCTCGCATGTCTGGGTCGAGATGGATGCGGCAGCAGTGGTCGCGGTGTTCACTTCAGGACGCGGAGGAGCAGCGGATGTGAGACATCACATGGCTCGCATTCGTACTTTGCTCGCACAGATACAGTTCATGTTCTCTCACATCTATCGAGATGGCAACCGGCCAGCTGACTTTCTGGCAGGTAGGGGGGTCCAGACCCCTGCCATTACCTTCTTTGATGCGGATTCAGCGCCTCGGTATTTGAAGTCGCTCGTCAGGATGGAACAGTTGGGCTATCCGAACTTCAGATTCAGATATCGAGATGGATGACTACTTCACTTGGTTCGTGGTTTTGATTTATGGTTTTTTGATTTCCTTTGGATTTGGCCCGCTTTTGGCCATCCTCCTTGTTCTTTTTATGATGTATTGCTTTGTTATGTTTATTTTCTCTTTAGTTAGATGGTTAGTACCCGGTCTGTGGGGATACCATAGTAGTTTTGATAGCTCTTGTGTTTTGTATCTCTCGTGCAGACCGAGTCACTTTTGGGCTCGTCTGATGTATGTTCTTTTGGTGTTTTTTGATATATACAGGTTGAGGGTCCGCCTTAACCCCCCGCCGTGATGGTGTTTGAGGAAAAAAAAAAAAACTAACCAAAATTTCCCTAATCGGTGTCACGAAAAAAAAAGGTATTGCAATACATAAAAGTCACTATCTCAAAGTGAATTTGTGTCCCAAAGGAATAAAATGACGCTAATCACTATTAAAAGTGATAGTAATTGTTTTTAATAAAAGTAACTGCGTTAAATTAAGCTTATTTTTTTGATTTATTTCTTGCTTTTTTTAGTTAATTAGTTTCAATTATCTAAATGAGATCATACTCCAAAAAATGGCGCTAATTGTTATTAAAATTGATAATTGCAAATACGATATGATTGTTATTTTTAATAAAAATAATTGTGTTTTTTATATTCTAGTTTTTTTTATATTTTTTTAGCAAATTGTTAGTGTAAAATCCCATTGGTTTATTGATACGGAATTAGATTCGTGCTCATTGTTTTTGTCACCGTCATGCTTGAATCTTATCAAGATATAAAATCGAGTGATCGTAATCTTATTACAACAATGTTTGATGTAATCTACGAATATCTTAGTGTATTAATTCTATATTCTCTCCAATAATTGGTGAAAATAATACGATGTCTAAGTAGGTTCCAATTCATGAAGAGACAATGTTTGATGCAAACATAGAATTAAATGGACTACACACTAAATCATAGCGTCTCAGATGATCCAACCTAATTATCCCTTAGACAACGACATTAACCGTCACACATCATAAAAACTCCCAATTTCAAGAATCAAGTTAGGAAAATTAGATGAAAAAGACATTGGATATTTCCAACTGATCATGCTCATGTCCGAATAATTTTTTTTTAAAACTATTAGAAATTCTTGGCATTATCAAGAATGTGATCTAGATTCGTAATTGATATTGTAAGTTGATCATGTAATTATACATTGGAAGAAATATTTGCTTGTCGTGAAATTCGCTACATCAACAGTTTTGATATATATGTCTATGTTACTCTGATACAGAAACAATTTTTGCTACAACAACACTTCCACATAGAAATCTAAGAAATCCATATTGATTTAAGAGTATTATTTTACAATTAATAGAGATAGATATTAATTGCGCCATAAATTTTGTATTCTCTTAATTATGTGCCCTAAGTTAATTATGATCCAATTTTAATGAATTAAAGTCGAGTATCACAATCTATATATCTTTGGGCACAAAGGAATGAACTAGAAATTACAAATGTAAAATAATAAGTAATTAAATCATCGATATAATATAGTATCTATGACAAGTCATGCCAGCCACAGGCACACTCTATAGGACTTAAATCCCACAAAAGAAATACTAGAAAATTGAACAAGTTGTGAACTTAGAACATAAAATCAAGAAAAGTGTATTTTGATGAATATATTTCCATGTTACCAGGACAATATATAGTACTAGAAGAACAAATATATTATGCTGGTCACATATATGCTGTTTTTAGCTTTTGCTAATTTGTACATCAGCAAGGTGTGTACACACTCAGCATTACTATACTTGGAATTAAATTGACTACAAATTCATGAAGATGTAGTAGACATAGGGTAGGTCACAGTCATATTTTGATGTCTACTCACATGGATTCTAAAATTAATGGAAAGTGAGAGCATCACACATAAAAAAGTTTCTTTTATGAAATTTCTAATTCAATAGTAAAAATAATAATAAAAAAATGAAAAAGGCAATTAGCTAGCATAGTACTATTGTAAATTACTATAATGTAGGTATAGAGAGTTGGGGGGTTAATTTTTCATAGGCTACATATAGCCGACAAACCAAAAAGGGGGTTTGGTTAGTGGGGGATGATTTCATCAATCGTGGGAAAGCTTTTTGTGATGCAATTGGATTTTCAAATCTTATTAGTGTGTCAAGTATTCTCCAATCTCATTTTCCATACTCCATCCGTCTCATAAAAATATGAGTATTGCGTATTCTTGTGGGACGGAGGGAGTATTATTAATGTTTAGGGAGTTGTAATGGCAGACCATATTGGTATAACTTTAAATAAATTGATGTATGTGGTAGGGATAATAAGTTGATGACAACTTTTCATAAATAGAAATATTCATATTTTCATGGGACGAACGAAAATAGAAAGTGCACATATTTTTATAAGACATAAGGAGTATATTAAATCCGTCTATAATTAATAATTCGAATTTTTAGTTTTAGATCATCCATACAAATTAGTTATTTTATATTTGTAGTAATTTATCTTTATAATGAGGTAATAATTCAATCATTTTTTTAAAATATTTTTATCTCTCTTATTTTATCGATTTTACATTGAAACTCTTGTAGTCCACAGTTCTGAATATTGCAAATTTAGTATTTTCATTTGTAGATATTTATATTATTACATAATTTTAAACAATATATATTTTTACACTACTTTGTCATTTTTTAATGATCCTAATTTCCACACCGGTATTTACTAATACTAAATTTACTATAATGGTTAAACTTATGTATTTATTGATAATTTTCATGGTTTATGTGCAAAATCAAAATACAATATAAATTCATATGTTTACGCGCCAATCTTCAAACGCAAATCCAAAGATCACAACATAAGACATAAATATATATTTCAATAATGAATATTTGAGTTATTATATATAATTATCAATTTGTCATCTCATTTTATATTCGAAGTTATATGATGAAATTCTTAAGTAATGTGGACTCCACGAGTCCATTTTAACCTTAAGCCCAACACGCTTCTGTGAAGTGACATAATTGCCCTCGCATTTATTAATTTAAATATACTGAAATCAACCGTGTACATCAAATTTGTAAGACACGCATATTAAAATCTCTATTTCGCCACAAATTAAATTTCGATTTTGATGCTACTACCTAAATGCCCATTTTCGTAATAAGACCTTTCAAAGCTTGTGGGCTGTGATGTCTACTTCTTTATAATTGTCATCCAAAATGGATTTTGACTACCATTAATTGATGGTTTCTATTAAATTAAAATATAATCCTAATATAGAGTGGGAAAAAGTTCAATAATTATTGTATTGCAGATAATTTTTTTCTTGTTGCGACCAATTACTATAATCAAATTTATAAAATACATAAAAGTCAGAGAGAGACTATTTAATTCATTCATTTCCGCCCTTAACTCTTTAAAGACATATATAAAACAATAAATCTTGCCTTTGATTATTACTCCATGTAATTTAGATTTTTAATAATCAAATAAGTTTGAAATTAGATTAATCATGGAGAACTCTATTGTACGATTATTAGTGTAAATAATTTAAGCCATTCTTGACTTTATAGTACGCGCAATAATATATACTCATATTGACTATATTATCTATCCATATTGATAATTGAATTAAAGTGAACATGCTCTTCCATAGTACCTTCTAGGCCTAGAAAATTATCAACCGTTACTAGAGAACATAGAAATATCCTTTACATATTTATTGTATTTATCAATATAACATGTGAATAATAATGAACTTATATAGGTTTATTCCACCTTCGATTTTGACTCGATAATTCCTCTAATATCACATATGCATATTAATTTGTAATCAACACAAACTTTGAAAAGTAGAAAAACCATTGCCACACTATCACTTTTAATAAAATTATACTTTAAAAATTATACTACCAGTTTTATTCCGTTCCAACATACTTCTAATAAACAGGTATGGATGGTTACAACATTTCCGGAGCTGCATTGTCAGATTCTGAAGGCTTTTGGAGCGACCACTACCTGTGTTTTCATATTATAAGAAACATTTGTCGTTAGTGATGTTTGTTATGCTGGGAAAGAAAAGAAAGCAAGCACCAAGAGAAAACCAATAAGAACATCACATAGGTTGGGGGTGGCAGGAGTTATATGTGGCTCCGCCCCAGAACAAGAGCAGCCAGATCTTTAGGTAAGAGACCCTTACCATGAGAAAGACCAACTCTTCCCTGTTCGGTCACTTGCTTGTAATAGGCCTTCTGCCATGCGGACAAGTCACACTTAAGTATGACCTGAGTTTTACTAGGTAGGTACTTTTCGACCTCATCCTTCCTCCTCCTCAAAATGAATGGCCTAATGACCTGCAGAAATTCAAGAGGGATATAAGAACTAATAAAAGAAGGTGAGTAATGAGTATATTAGGAGAGGCATATACATGGTGCAAACGTCGGATGACTAGCAGCTGTTCTTCATCTGTTAAGCTGACATCACATTTGTCGGCGAAGGGAGCATTAAACCACTCCTCGAAGTTATCGACTGAATTGAAGATATTAGGAAGGAGAAAGTTAAGTAGGGACCACAGTTCCTGCAAGCTATTCTGGATAGGAGTTCCAGTCAAAAGAAGTCTCCGTCGAATTCGGTATCTGCCAATTCAATTACCCAGTACAGGATCATTAAGGGTTTAGTAATCTCAAAGTACTATCGACAAACCTTGCTATACAATCAAATGAGGATTATCTGATACTCATATAAGATAGAACTTCAATGCATAAGTAATTTGCAAAACAATTCATGCGCAGAACTAAACAGCTGAAACGGGAGATGAAAAAATGATTCCAAGACAACATGACGTATATAAATAAAAAAAAACAGCATGGACATTTGTGGAAGTTACTACACACATAGCTATAAGTTGTTAGAGACCATACCCTGAAACCAGAGTCCGTGCAAGAACACAATCATAATTTTTAAGTCGATGTCCTTCATCAACAACCAGGTAGAGCCAGTGAATTTTCCTCAAAAATGCTTTATCTCTAATGATGAGATCATAATGGGTGATCAAAACATTGAACTTCCCCTCTCCTGAATACTCTTCTCTCAAGGCCTTTCTTTCATCTAAACGTCCATCATAAAGAACTGCAGAAATGCTGATACACAGAAGATGTCCATCAGAACGAAAGCATTTCGTTAACAAACTACTTGTTTAACAGGAAATTCAATCTGTACCTAGGAGCCCAAGTAGTGAATTCATTAACCCAATTTGGCAGAACGGCTTTTGGGGCAACAATCAAGTGTGGCCCATTCACACCTTTGTTTTCCATGAGATAAGCAATCAGGGAGATAGTCTGAATTGTTTTTCCCAAGCCCATTTCATCAGCTAAAATTCCATTTAGATTGTTATTGAATAGAGACAACATCCACTGAAGCCCCTCAATCTGGTATGTTCTTAACTCTCCACCTTGAAGCATGGAAGGTTGCTCCATCACCTAAAAGAATTATTGTCTGGTTAGATCAACATATAAAAATATCGAGGGGATATGAACTGCAAAATTTAACATCGAAGAGTGTGTTGGCAACTTTGCATAGAGAAGGAGTAGCACCACAACCCCAATTTAAATATCCTATACATAAGGTGTGTTGGCACAGAAAAGGAGTAGAGGGAAGGTGAATAATATCATCAATAACCTAATGCGTGTGATACTCATTTAATCTAAGAATATGATTAAAGAGAACATGAAAAAACCCACTTCCTTCCATACCCCTTTTACAAAACAACTTGCATAATAGACACAGAGTCAGACTAATATCGTTGCAAAGTTTCCTACACAAGTACAGGATTTATGGAGAGCAATCGCAGAAAAAGGGCAAGATATTTGCTTTCTTGCCTTTCCTTTCCTGTTTAAGTCTAATGACGTCCTTTTTCCTTACATCCTTATTATCCCAAATATTAAGCATATAGACCTCATTTGTCGACAAGACATATGAGATGCCTATGAGTGTATGAGAACTTTAATATTAGGTTTCAGCAGCTGAATCCCAGTGAAACTCTGACAATCACACATGCCCAGGAGGAAACACACGAAAGACCTTCCAGATGGACTTGATGCGTAATAAAAAGTCTCCAGTCTAAAATATTATCGGGAAATAAAGATTACCTTTTCCTGGATAGAGTGTACAGCAAAATTATACTTCCGCTGCCCTTCTAATAAATCACCAGTCTTTGCTTTATCATCAGACTCGTCATCAATCTCTTCATCTTCCTCAGGAATTGATTGTGCTGGTGTATCAGTCCTTGAAGCAGATAACTCAGGCAAATCAGCATCTGAACCTTCCAAGGGTTCGATGCTATCATAGGTAGCATTTTTTTCACGTTGAACAGCAGCACCCAAACGAACTAAAAGATCATTAGTTTTTCCAAGGAGCATCGTCAATCTCTCATTCTTGCTCTCCTCAACCATTTTCATATAAGCTTCTTGATCATCAGCTTTCAAAGCTTGGAACCTCAACTTTTCAGCTCGTGTAGCTCGTTGCCTCAGCCTTCCATGCCAAGCCTGAGAGTTGTAGAGAACTTTCATTGTCAATTAGGCATCAAAATGGAATTGTTAACAAAGATTAAATTCTTAACAACATATAGCATGGCATAATTAAAATGCAAGTGATATATTGCAGTTTCCCGATACAAAATAATCAGAATGAGGCGGATTTGAAGTCTAACATTGTTCCCAAAAGTTCAAAACTCAAACCTTATAACTTAGCCTTTCTGTTCAAAACTAAAAAGCAATATATAGTCATCAAAACAGGGAAGATAACCGAATAAAGTATGACATTAGCGTATTAGCTTCAAATGTTTTCAGTCATTTCGAGATATGAGCACCCATATACATAGTTATATACTTAATTGCTCCATGCCATAGCTGCTTTAGAAAAGTCATATATAACAAATTTGTACCTGAACACCGTCGTTTCTCTGTTTTCGCCGTTTCTGGGCAGCCTGTACTTGCAATTGCAATTCACGTGCAGCATTAAGTAAATCAGCAAAGAATTTTCTTTTCCTAGTCTCTATCCGATTCTTCTCTTCCTCCTCAAATCTTGAAAACCTCTGCAGCGGGACAACCAATAAAATAGCATAATCCATCCGAATTCCTTTTCTATATTCAATGTATATGAGCTTTAAAGGCATGGACCATATTCAGTACCCAAAAACTGTGGAAAATCAAAAGGCACAACCCTCACCTCAGCCTCTCGTTTCTTCTTCAATGGGTCATCTGTTTCCATAGAAAAAGCATCCCCGATGCCAAATAAAGGACGGCGCAATCTCATCATTCCCGAATCGAAAAGCTGCTTGTCAGGATTTGCACAATGCAGTCGAAGCCAATATTCAGAACTCACTTCAGAACGGACTTTGCTCTGGAGCTCAGCTAACTGATGGCAGCAAGAAATTTATCACCGTGCAATTATTAGACCATAATATTCTGACATTAGGCACAGAGAACCAAAAATAGTGCTACAAATGTGGAAGGGGTATTTTGATATACTTGGGTATGGAAGTAAAATTTGATAAATCTAATCCCATACCCTCCTTTTAGTTACATCCGTAAAGGAAATTCAACAGGAATACAACCATAGAGATGTTTCGAGTTTATAGTCACTTTTGAGAACTAAACACAGTCAATAGGAAGAGTTTATTGCTAGCACCAGAAGATACTTTCGCAGAGAAAAATGAACTTTACTTTGGTCCATACATGTGAGGACAATGATTAATACCACCTTCACACTTGTCAAAACATCAAAGCTTTTCTTACCTAGATTCACAAAATACCTCAATTGTCAAATAAGTGAATTGTACCTTAAGTCCATAGAGTTCAAGCAAGCATCTGGACTGCAGGTCCTCACCCCTACTAGTAGGTAATTCTGTTTTTTATAGGAGAAATAAGCATATTACATGACATTTGCAAGAAATTAAAACATGATGAATAAAGAATAAGCAGCCTTTTAGCACTTCGCATATATATGTGAAGTTGTGAACCAACCATGTAAATAAGATATCTGCAGAAAGCAAGAAAAAAAAAGAAACAAAGAAGCAGCTAAAGATAGCCAAACTAAGATCCACCATGGCAGTGTTTTTACAAGGTAAGCATCCAGGAATCATCTACAATTCCCATGGCAATAAGACGATAGAAGATGAATGCAAGCAATCACATGACTATAAACAATTCGGAAAAGCAAGTGACATGTGAATGGAATATTATTTTTTCTTGAAGATAGTTACCTTCAAGTTCGGCTAACCGATGCTTTACTTGGCTCTGAAACCTGGTCTCCTTTAAGTCTGACAATTTGGAACTAGGCAAACAAGCTGATCTCTGGTTTGACACCGCATCCTCAAAATCCAACATTAACTCATTGTAAGTTGAAAGGCCCAATTTTTCCTGCAACATTATAACAAGATTGACCACATAACTAATCAAATAAATATATAAGCTAAAAGTTTAAAAACTAAGCTTGTAAGAAGGATATCCCAGCAAGGTATAGCCAGCTTAACAAAAGTATAAACTAATCACAACAAAGTTATACCCCATCGGTATAGAATCCCATCAATGGACATTAATTTACCCAGAGAAGAGGTTGATGTATAAATTTTTTTGTCTTATAGCCTTATGCCAAACTTTGTGGGTCTAATTTGACTTGTCATAGAGCTTTTCTTGAGTTAGTGTGGCCTTATACTTAAAAGTCGGTATTCGACATTGGATATATGTGTGTGTACACGTGCAATACCCAGAAAGGAAATAAAAACAGCTGACTTTGAGCCAGAGAAAAAGGAGGAATGATTTGCTGCATCAGCTTGATATAGGAGTGAGTACATAGAGGTCAAAACATGCCCTAAGAAAGCTAAAGGAACAAACTTTTACCAATAAATGCAGGCAGTAAAGGAAAAGAGGCAACGCTAACTAAAATACAATACTATCTTAGAAGGTTCCAGAAAGTAAATATAATTATCACAGTAATGACAGATAATATAATGAAAAGATCCTTACTTAGAAAAGATGTCAAGAACACTGTTCTCTAATGAACAAACTAGGAACAAGTCCGAAACAAATGCGTACAACTTCGCACTACACATGCATATGTAGAAAGGGTGAACTAAGATAGATAGGTAACGATACCAAGTTGAACAAAAGATCAGTTTACAGGAAAATGGCTGCAGATAAAGTAAATCAATTTCGATGCAAATATGCTTAATTATGAAGGAATCCTTGCAACAGTAGCCCAGGTCCAGGTGTTATGAAATTCTTCGAGTTTACGTTTGGGAGGGGAAAGGAGGGACTCAATAACCTAAAACCTTAATCTTGTTAAGTTGTAAACTTTTTCATAAAACACGAAGTTCCAAATTCTTGAACAATACAATGCCATAATCAATGAAGTTCAAAATTCTTAAGTGTGTAGCCCAATTACGCCTCATCAACAAATCACAAGATACCAAATTTCGGAAAAGTCAAAAAAGACAAAACACAAGAAGAGCCGATATCAAACTAAAACATCGAATTGTCTGTTAAAAAGCAAAACCAACATTGCAGTAAAATTCAACAAGAAATACAATACCCAACAGCTCAATTATCACCGACAACACCAAAATTAACCCAATTCAGGCACCAGAAACTAACCTTTGGCAGCGGCGAAGTCGACCCGTTGCTGGTATCAGCGCCAACGTCACGATCAGCTCCATCAGCAGGCGATTGAGGAGCAGCTTCGGCTTCGCAGATGGAGGAAACGGCGTCGTATACGTGCTGGGGCAGGGGCAGATTGCGGGAGATGAAATTGAGGGCGCAGATTAGCGTTTTAGCGCTGGCGAGCGGCGGTTCGGGCGGCGGGTCGACGTCGGCCTGAAATTGCTGGGGCGCAGATGGCTGGGGCTCCGCCACCTGTGCGACCATGGCGGGAAGGGGAGGGGGAAGCAGTATACGGCGTCGTTTCAAAATTTGGACGGAGAGCTGTGATTTCTAACGGGTTGTTTTGGCGGATCTAGAATCCGAAATCGATCGATTCGGATATCAATTTATTTTTCATTTAATTCATTTTTGGTTTTATTTTTTGGATTTGCTTTTCTACGGTAGAGTTAAATGGCTACAGTTAGAATGCGCCAATGGAAATTAATTTTGACGATTTTTTGGACATTTTACGAAAATGCCCTCCGTCTATTATAGGCAAATATCTTCTGTCAGGTTCTCAGAGCATCTCCAATGGCGGCGGCGTCACCGGCACGCCGATTTTTTCGCGGACGCCGGTGCTGACGCCGAACCATTGCGAGCGGCGTCGGCGAAATCGGCGTGCCCACGCCGATTCTTGGGCTGACGCCGATTCTCACGGTGCCATTGTAGGCCCCAGATCGGCGTCAGACCGGCGTCAGATTTTTAATTATTTTTAAATTTTTTAATTTTCCGGGCAGGTGTCGACGTTGGCCGGCCGAAGAAGCAGAAACTGAACTACACCGGTGATTATAGCGGCAGCAGCGGTGGTTCCCATGACCTCCCCGAGACGGCCCAGGAGGTCCCGACCCCTCGTTCGTTCGGTCGCCGATCTCGCCCGGTTGGCCAAAGGCGGGCGCAACGGGATGCGAGGGGGGCACCCCGAGTTCCCAGGAGGTCCAGTCGGCATCCCCCCTCGGCAGGTCCACCGAGGAGCTCAAATTCTTCGCGCGTCAACAAACGCGCGCTCAAATGGTGAAGACGTTAGCGCTCTTCATTTTTTTTATTGTACTTTTTAATTTTTGTACTTTTTTTAAAATTAATGTACTTTTTTAAAAATTATTGTATTTTTTTAAATTTTAATAGTATTATTCAATTTTCCTGTATTTGTCTCGTAAATTAAATTCCGTATGTTGCTACGATTGTAAATTAAATTATATAATTGTTATTAGTGATGTGGATAGGCTATGGGAGAGCTATTGCATGTCCAGTTGCTTGTCCAGTTGCATGTCCAGATGATGTGGCAGAAGGATTTTAGTGCTGATGATGTGGCAGTGGCAAGGCTATGGGAGGGCTATTGCATGTCCAGAACCACTGGAGATGCTCTTAGAAATAGTGAGAATTGGGGTTATTTCTAGCCAATAAAGGTCATCTACAATAGGAATAGCCCAGCCATAGCCTAGCCACATCATCAGCACTAAAAATCCTCCTGCCACATCATCAAAACAAGCAAATAGCCCAGCAATAGCCCAGCCATAGTGTCACGCCCGCATTTCCTAAGGATAGGAAGTACGGTGGACCGCGACTAGGGGGGGATAAAGAAGCGGGGAAGAAAGGGGGGGTAACAAGAATATTTGACCCAAAACATTTAATAAAAGGAAATTCAATTCAAAACAAAGTACTGTGACGACATTCTTGAGTTAAAGTATTCAGAGTTTTAAATGAAAACATCGTGACGGTTTACAAGCAGCGGAAAAGACCCAAAAGACAGATGATGCCGGGTATGACGACACGACACCATCCGAAAGATAAAAACACACTTTGGCTTTAACTGCTCAACATCCGTCCTCCCCATCGCCGCTCAACCTGCACATTAAGAAAACAACATGCAGGGCTGAGTACTTATTGCACTCAGTGGACACACGCCAAAAACATAGTTTGTCATGCCATAACAGTGTAACATTGGGGTTTTGAGTATAATGAAAATAACCCAAGTACACAAAATACATTTCATAAATTCGACTGCGCAGTCATTTTCCGATATTGCCACCCTTATTCCCTCAATCATACACTATCTGATCCAAACCATGACAAGGGGCGTGGCCACACCCCAGGTCATCTAGACCGGCCAACTTGCTCTCAGATGGCACCCAGTCTCGTGTACACTAGCCTGAGGGTTCGCAGCCCAACAGACCCGAATTCGATTAAACATATGTGGTAAACCACTTCAGATAGGTTTCAAAACGAAATAATTGGCAAGACAAACAGTTCACCTCCATAAACATTTCCGGAACGAAGTCCGTATTTAAAGATAACCCACATAAAAGTAGGGTAGAAAAGCCCACCTCGATTGCTTAGCTTTTAAAACAGTTCCCTTCAACCACACTTTCCTCGAAAAAGATCACCCTTTTGAAAGATAAATAATATCATGATTAGAGTCAGGGTAAACGAGGTTTAAACGACAATGCATGATTCCTACGTGGACGACTTCAACATCTAGCACGTTACACGTACATACACTTAACAACATATTACAAAACAAACACACAAAGTCACACGTTCGAAACACACCCCGCACGCAAACGGCGTACCCAAAACGCGCACACGACACCCGAACACAGCACTCCAAGTCCTGGCATACCCTTACTGTGCAACGGCTCACTTGGCTCGGAAAAGGTTCGGAAAAAGCTCGGAAAAAGGATCGGCGTCTCGGCCTGGCTCGGTGTCTCGGCCGCCTGGCTCGGCACCTCGGCCGACCGTCTCGGCCGCCTGGCTCGGCACCTCGGCCGCCTGTCTCGGCACAGCTCGGCACCTGTCTCGGCACAGCTCGGCACTTGTCTCGGCATAGCTCGGCACCTATCTCGGCACAGCTCGGCACCTGTCTCGGCACAGCTCGGCACCTCGGCCGACCATCTCGGCCGTCCGGCTCGGCACCTCGGCCGACCGTCTCGGCCGCCTGTTCGGCACCTCGGCCGACCATCTCGGCCGTCCGGCTCGGCACCTCGACCGACCGTCTCGGCCGCCTGCTCGGCACCTCGGCATCTTATGCTCGGCACCTCGGCCGTCTGTTCGGCACCTCGGCCATCTGTTCGGCACCTCGGCCGCTGGTTCCGTGTACACTCACTTTCCTTCAACTTCCGATTCTCAAACCCTATACGACATTCCCCCCACGCATTCTACGTCCCAAAACACACCCAAACACCTGGGATCATCCCTTCAAAACTTCCCACCAGCCTGCCCTAGGCCGGACCCTAGATCTCTCGGCCAACCCACACAAAACCCTTGAGCCAAACACAGATTTTCCCGAGCCATCTCTTGGCCAAACACACCCACATTCATCACAAAAACATATCACTCAGAATCACGCCAAAAGCACATGAAAACATCTCCCAAAACATACAACACGCAGAACTGCGCAGTTTACTTGCAAAAATCATAATAAATTCATACGACATCCAAAGAGGCTGAAAATTACACACCACACAGAAGACACACCAAAGTTTATACAGTTAAAAAATCGTACCAAAAGGAGGTCGTTTGCTCAGTCAAAAAGGGGTCGGAACCCACTGTCAGTTATCACCGAAAACATGTTCAACACAAGCACATAGCCACAAATCCTACTCAACATCTAACCCATCCAAAAACGTCCTATATGCATGAGTTTTCGAATTAAACAAGGGTTAGGGGTTACCTTCCCCGGATGGTTCAAACGAAACGCAAAAGCTTTACTTCCTTTTCCGACTCCGATTCACGACGAAGGAGGGTATCACCTTGAGGAATTCAAGACGATGATGAGAGGGAGTGAATGAAAAAGATGAGAACCGAGAGGGAGAAGGAGAGAGGGAGCTTACCGGTGTTGAGAGCAATTGCAAGAGAGAAAGGAGAGAAAACGATGTGGGGAGAGATTGGAAAGGGAAAGATGTATCGGTTAAGAGGGAGTGGGGGAGGTTGAGAAATTAGTGGGGAGGGGGTGAGAAATCGAGAGAGAGAGAGAGAGAGAGAGAGAGAGATTTAATTTTAATTAGGATTTTTAAAAACATGGCTTAATTAATTATTTAATTACATTTAGTTTGCCTAGGTAGAAAATACCACATCCACAACAATCAAATAAACACAAAATATTTTCCACACCAAATTTTAAACACAAAAACATAGAAAAGAATTTCATCCTTAATTAAAAGAATAAAATTCCACAAATTTTCGGGTATTACATTCCTCCCACCTTAACAAAAATTTCGTCCCGAAATTTGTTAGATCACTCAAACAGCTCTGGAAACTTCTCTCTCATCTTATCTTCTGATTCCCATGTTGCTTCTTCGATTCCATGATTCCTCCACCGTACTTTCACCGAAGCGATTGACTTATTCCTCAATTCTTGCACTCTCCGATCCACAATGGCCTCGGGCTTCTCCTCATAGCTTAGATCGGGATTTAGGACCATCATTTCTTCTTGGTGAACGATGTGTGTGGGGTCATACACATACTTCCTCAATTGTGACACATGGAAAACGTTGTGCACATTTCCGAAGCTTGGTGGTAGGGCCAATCTGTATGCTACCGCGCCGACTCTATCCAAAATCTCGTATGGACCGATAAATCGGGGTCTCAGTTTTCCTTTCACTCCAAAACGAGTTATTCCCTTAGAAGGGGAAACTTTCAAAAAGACCTTTTCCCCGACCTCGAACTGTAACTCGGTCCTTCGAACATCCGCATAAGATTTCTGTCGATCCTGTGCCTCCTTGATCCTCCCACGGATTTGTCGGACAATCTCTATCATCTCTTCTACAGAGTCTGGTCCGAGAATTCTTCTCTCACCCACTTCATCCCAATAAAGTGGCGATCTACACTTCTTTCCATACAAGGCCTCATATGGAGCCATCTTGATAGTCGCCTGGTAACTATTATTGTAAGCGAACTCTACCAAGGGCAACACTTCTTCCCAACCTACGCCTCGATCTAGCACCACGGCTCGTAGCATGTCCTCCAATGCTTGTATCGTTCTCTCCGACTGCCCGTCGGTTTGCGGGTGGAACGCTGTACTGAAATTCAACTTAGTCCCCAACTCGCGCTGCAGGCTTGTCCAAAATCTAGAAGTGAATTTAGCATCACGATCAGATGTGATTGTCGCTGGAACTCCATGCAAGCGTATAATTTCCCGTACATATACCTTAGCCAACTGATCGGATCCATAAGTGGCACGAACCGGCACAAAATGGGCAGATTTGGTGAGGCGATCTATAATCACCCAAATCACCGTGTTCCCTCGCTGGGATT
The DNA here is from genome assembly GCF_004379255.2 of Salvia splendens. Lineage (NCBI taxonomy): Eukaryota > Viridiplantae > Streptophyta > Magnoliopsida > Lamiales > Lamiaceae > Salvia > Salvia splendens. The sequence goes on along the minus strand of NC_056033.1, from coordinate 3,097,216 downwards.
TTGGCAGTCCTACCACAAAGTCCATTGCAATATGTTCCCACTTCCATTCCGGAATCTCGAGGGGTTGCAATTTCCCATAGGGCCGTTGGTGTAGCGCCTTTACTTGTTGACATGCTAGGCATCTCTCCACAAATGCCGCAACATGCTTTTTCATACCGTTCCACCAAAACTGTCTTTTCAGGTCTTGATACATTTTGGTGCTCCCTGGATGAGCAGCGTATGGGGTTTCATGTGCTTCTCTCATGATTTCCATCCTCAGGCCTTCATCCTTAGGCACACACAACCTTCCCTTGTATGTGAGACCATTATCCGCTGCCTCACGAAAATTTCCGAGTTCACCCGTCCTCACTTCTGAGCGAATCTTTTCTAGTAACGTATCTCGCCGTTGAGCTTCTACAATTCTGGCTCTTAAGTCGGGTTCCATCACCAACGTGGCTACTATCCCTTCCACAGTCTCGGGCATTCTCACCACTTCCAAGCGCATCTTACTGAACTCTTGGATTATACTTTCCTCGATAGTAAGAAAGGTGGCCAGCTGAGATTGAGACTTCCTACTAAGAGCATCGGCCACTACGTTTGCTTTTCCCGGATGGTAATTTATACCACAATCGTAGTCCTTTACCAACTCGAGCCACCTACGTTGGCGCATGTTCAACTCCTTTTGCTCAAAGAAGTACTTTAGACTCTTATGGTCCGTGTATATCTCACAACGGACTCCATAAAGATGATGTCTCCAGATCTTCAAAGCATGTACCACAGCTGCCAGTTCCAAGTCATGCGTCGGATAGTTCAGTTCATGGGGCTTCAATTGTCTCGATGCATATGCAATCACTTTCCCCTTCTGCATAAGCACACATCCCAGTCCCACCTTCGACGCATCCGTATATACCGCATAGTCAGTCTCTGGCTCCGGCACAGCTAGGATTGGTGCGGTGGTCAATTTCTCCTTCAACAACTGAAAGCTCGCCTCACATTCTGGCGTCCAAATCATCTTGACTCCCTTTTTCAGTTGTTGCGTCATTGGCCTTGCTATCTTCGAGAATCCCTCGATGAATCTTCGATAATAGCCCGCCAGTCCTAAAAAGCTTCGGATTTCGTTTTGTGTAGAAGGTGACTTCCACTCCTGCACCGCTTCTACCTTGGCCGGATCTACACGAATTCCATCTGAAGTTACTACATGTCCAAGAAAATTTACTTCCTTGAGCCAAAACTCGCATTTACTGAACTTGGCATATAGTTTCTCGTCCCTTAGAGTTGCTAGGACGGTTCTCAAGTGCTCTTTGTGCTCCTCCTCGTTCTTTGAGTAAACAAGCACGTCATCGATGAAAACCAGGACAAACCGATCCAGAAATGGATGGAACACGCGGTTCATAAGGTCCATGAACACTGCCGGGGCGTTCGTCAGTCCAAAAGGCATTACAACGAACTCATAATGACCATATCTTGTTCGAAAAGCTGTCTTGGGTACATCTTCTCGCCGAACCCTCAGCTGATGGTACCCAGACCTCAAATCCATCTTAGAGAAGACTCCTGCCCCTCGAAGTTGGTCAAACAAGTCGTCTATCCTTGGTAGTGGATACTTGTTCTTCAGCGTTAGTTTGTTTAGCTCCCGGTAGTCGATGCACATCCTCATCGTTCCATCCTTCTTCTTTACGAACAACACTGGTGCTCCCCATGGTGACACGCTAGGTCTAATGAATCCCAATTCCAGTAGCTCTTGCAGTTGCACCTTAAGCTCCTCCAACTCTTTTGGCGCCATTCTATAAGGTGCTTTGGATATTGGTGCCGATCCGGGCTCCAGATCGATCGTGAATTCTACCTGTCTGTCGGGTGGGGGTCCTGGCAACGCATCGGGGAAGACGTCGGGATATTCACTCACTATCGCCACATCTTCTATCTTCCTGTCTTTCTTCTCCTCCCCATTCAAATAAACAAGGTACGCTGGACATCCCTTCCTCATCATTGTAGTGGCTTGCAGCGCAGAGATAATGGACTTGCGTCGGCTCATTGGGACTCCGTGAAACTTCATCGGCTCTTTTCCGGGGGTTTCAAACGAAATTTTCCTTTCTCTACAATGAAGGGTAACGTGGTTCTCCGCTAACCAATCCATACCCAAGATTATGTCTACGCTACCCATCGTCATTACTTGCAAATTATAAGCCACTAAACTGAGTTCACCTATTCCAAAGTTCACACATGCACAAGATCGGGATATATCTATAGCCCCGCCTACCGGTGAGGTCACACTCATAGTGGGTTCGGTCTTAACAGTAGGTAATTCCAAAGTATCCACACAAGACGTTGATATAAAGGAATGCGACGCACCCGTATCAAACAAGACAACTATAGGCATATTGAGAAGTGTGCCCATACCTGCCAAGTTTCCTTGCTCAAAGGTTTCTTTCCCGTTTGCCGGCTGTTTCCCCTTCAAGGCGTAGGCCCTTGCTTGCGATGGTAATCCTTGGCGGCGTTGTTGCGGTGGAGGTGCAGGTAGTGCCTGGGATTGTGGACGGAAACCTAGCTGGTTCTGTCTCGTTCCCGTTCCCATGTGCTTGTTTGGGCAATTTCGGATGTAGTGGCCACTCCCACCACAGTTGAAGCACCTAGGGTCTCGACACTCCCCGGCGTGATACTTGAAGCACCTCCCACATTGAGGGTTCCTCGGCGGAAAGTTTGCCCTCGGTTGGAAAGTATTCTGTCTCCCGCCATTGTAGGGTGGGTTCCTCATGTGTTGTGGCCTCTTACCACCATACTGAGCCTGGTCACCATCCCACCTCCTCTTCTCTTGGTGGCCCGGCTGAGCTTGTAGAGGTGTCGCGTTTGTTGTTGCCACAACTCTTGGCTTAGGGAGTGCATCTTCCACGTCCAGTGCACAAGTCAAGATCTCCGAGTAGGAGAGTTCTCCTCGACAGGCCAATGCGGCCTTTATCTCGTCTCTGAGCCCGGCCCGGAACTTCACCGCCCATTTCTCATCGGTGTCCATCAACTCGGGCGCATATCGTGCCATCTGCGCGAGGGCTCGGTCATACTCGGTTACAGTCATTCGGCCTTGGCTTAGTGTGTGGAACTCTACCACCTTGGCCCGTCTGTACGTCTTTGGAACATACTTGTTATCGATCTCTACTTTAAACTCCTCCCATGTCAGCGCCTCCAGGCGGGCAGGATCCATAGTTCTCTGCCGAGTCTCCCACCAGCAATCGGCAGCACCTAACAGTTGAAAGGTAGCACCAGCAATGCGCTCCCTATCTGTGCACTCCATGACCCTGAAGATACGCTCGAGGCCGCGTATCCACTCTTCCGCTTTGGATGGGTCTCCTTGTCCGTCAAATTTTCGGGGGATTCTGCCTTGAGAACGTAACTATGAATCTTTCTTGTTGAGGCGGGGGTGGAGGTGGTGGTGGCGGTGGTGGTGGAGGTGGTGCCTCCACGTGGGGTTCTTGTCGTGGTTGGCGTGCACGTCTTGGCGGCATTCTGATTCAATATCCAAAAAGTGTTACTACAATTCTCGTCCAAAATTACCACTTTCTCAAAATTTTCTTATAAAACCTTCATGTAGTATAAGATGCAACACATAGGATATAAATCAAAATCAAAATTCTCATTAAAAGAAAGAAGGCCAACATTGTTCCCAAGAGCAGATCGTACAGAAAGCAAAAACTGAAAAGACAACGAACTATTCTAATTCTAGACTACGACTCTATCATCCTCATCCATAGGCCCTTCCTCCGGGTCTTCGTCGTCGTCCTCCTCGGAGTTCCCTGGCAGAGCCTCCTCATAATCATCTTCATACCCTTGTTCACCCTCGTACATGCTCACATACTTGTCCTGATACACGACCCTCTCTTCCACCTCCTGTGGGGGCTGCTCCTCTCGAGAGTCCACCAGTGCACAATACACGGCTTTCCGAAAGCCAGCCATGTCACCCACCATGTCATCGGTAGCGGGCTCATGCCACGTGTACCTCCTCGCCGTTCTTTCGGCCCACTCCTTCCAGCTATCGGGAAGCAAATCTATTAGCTTCTCAATGCCGTCATGCTCTGTCACTCCGAACTCCTGAGCTGCCCTCCAGAGGGTGTCGAAGTGTGCCACGAACTCGATCAACGGTACATGATCCTTCTTCCGGTACACTCTATAATCTCTGAGCACCCTCTGTGCCCTAAGTCTATCGCGATCACTCCGTCGCGGGGTTCGGAACATACGCGCCATCTACAGAAACAACCGCCTCGCGTATAAAAACAGAGTACATAACCGAAGAAGAGAGAGAGAGAGTATGCACGTATCGCTGTTCTAACCCAAACCCGCTGGTGTTCAAAGGCCAAAAGCTCTTATCTATCATAGGTCCAAGAAGCACTAGTGAAATTCTATCACGTCTAAGTTCAAACATTCAAAGGCCAACACATACTCACATAAAAGCTCACATCAACATTCACGTCATCAAATCATCACACATCAGCCACATGCTTTCATATAAGTTCATCATACATCAACAGTTCATAACACCATAACAGTTCATAACTCAAATAATTTCCAACTTTTCCACATCACGTTGTACCCTTCCACAAGTCTCAACATTTACTTAAACTTTACATAAAACATTTTCAACACCAAAATCACAATTTCCTCCACTTCCATATACTTTCCAAAATTTCGAAATTTTCATTACCTCATTTCTGGTTGAGTGCGATGAGTCGGATGTTGAGCCAATGACACTTTTGAAAACTTACCCCAGTCAGAAAAAGATTTTTTTTTTTTTTGGGTCCAGAGCAGAAAGAGAAAACCTAGGCTCTGATACCACTCTGTCACGCCCGCATTTCCTAAGGATAGGAAGTACGGTGGACCGCGACTAGGGGGGGATAAAGAAGCGGGGAAGAAAGGGGGGGGTAACAAGAATATTTGACCCAAAACATTTAATAAAAGGAAATTCAATTCAAAACAAAGTACTGTGACGACATTCTTGAGTTAAAGTATTCAGAGTTTTAAATGAAAACATCGTGACGGTTTACAAGCAGCGGAAAAGACCCAAAAGACAGATGATGCCGGGTATGACGACACGACACCATCCGAAAGATAAAAACACACTTTGGCTTTAACTGCTCAACATCCGTCCTCCCCATCGCCGCTCAACCTGCACATTAAGAAAACAACATGCAGGGCTGAGTACTTATTGCACTCAGTGGACACACGCCAAAAACATAGTTTGTCATGCCATAACAGTGTAACATTGGGGTTTTGAGTATAATGAAAATAACCCAAGTACACAAAATACATTTCATAAATTCGACTGCGCAGTCATTTTCCGATATTGCCACCCTTATTCCCTCAATCATACACTATCTGATCCAAACCATGACAAGGGGCGTGGCCACACCCCAGGTCATCTAGACCGGCCAACTTGCTCTCAGATGGCACCCAGTCTCGTGTACACTAGCCTGAGGGTTCGCAGCCCAACAGACCCGAATTCGATTAAACATATGTGGTAAACCACTTCAGATAGGTTTCAAAACGAAATAATTGGCAAGACAAACAGTTCACCTCCATAAACATTTCCGGAACGAAGTCCGTATTTAAAGATAACCCACATAAAAGTAGGGTAGAAAAGCCCACCTCGATTGCTTAGCTTTTAAAACAGTTCCCTTCAACCACACTTTCCTCGAAAAAGATCACCCTTTTGAAAGATAAATAATATCATGATTAGAGTCAGGGTAAACGAGGTTTAAACGACAATGCATGATTCCTACGTGGACGACTTCAACATCTAGCACGTTACACGTACATACACTTAACAACATATTACAAAACAAACACACAAAGTCACACGTTCGAAACACACCCCGCACGCAAACGGCGTACCCAAAACGCGCACACGACACCCGAACACAGCACTCCAAGTCCTGGCATACCCTTACTGTGCAACGGCTCACTTGGCTCGGAAAAGGTTCGGAAAAAGCTCGGAAAAAGGATCGGCGTCTCGGCCTGGCTCGGTGTCTCGGCCGCCTGGCTCGGCACCTCGGCCGACCGTCTCGGCCGCCTGGCTCGGCACCTCGGCCGACCATCTCGGCCGCCTGGCTCGGCACCTCGGCCGCCTGGCTCGGCACCTCGGCCGACCGTCTCGGCCGCCTGGCTCGGCACCTCGGCCGACCGTCTCGGCCGCCTGGCTCGGCACCTCGGCCGCCTGTCTCGGCACAGCTCGGCACCTGTCTCGGCACAGCTCGGCACTTGTCTCGGCATAGCTCGGCACCTATCTCGGCACAGCTCGGCACCTGTCTCGGCACAGCTCGGCACCTGTCTCGGCACAGCTCGGCACCTCGGCCGACCATCTCGGCCGTCCGGCTCGGCACCTCGGCCGACCGTCTCGGCCGCCTGTTCGGCACCTCGGCCGACCATCTCGGCCGTCCGGCTCGGCACCTCGACCGACCGTCTCGGCCGCCTGCTCGGCACCTCGGCATCTTATGCTCGGCACCTCGGCCGTCTGTTCGGCACCTCGGCCATCTGTTCGGCACCTCGGCCGCTGGTTCCGTGTACACTCACTTTCCTTCAACTTCCGATTCTCAAACCCTATACGACATTCCCCCCACGCATTCTACGTCCCAAAACACACCCAAACACCTGGGATCATCCCTTCAAAACTTCCCACCAGCCTGCCCTAGGCCGGACCCTAGATCTCTCGGCCAACCCACACAAAACCCTTGAGCCAAACACAGATTTTCCCGAGCCATCTCTTGGCCAAACACACCCACATTCATCACAAAAACATATCACTCAGAATCACGCCAAAAGCACATGAAAACATCTCCCAAAACATACAACACGCAGAACTGCGCAGTTTACTTGCAAAAATCATAATAAATTCATACGACATCCAAAGAGGCTGAAAATTACACACCACACAGAAGACACACCAAAGTTTATACAGTTAAAAAAATCGTACCAAAAGGAGGTCGTTTGCTCAGTCAAAAAGGGGTCGGAACCCACTGTCAGTTATCACCGAAAACATGTTCAACACATGCACATAGCCACAAATCCTACTCAACATCTAACCCATCCAAAAACGTCCTATATGCATGAGTTTTCGAATTAAACAAGGGTTAGGGGTTACCTTCCCCGGATGGTTCAAACGAAACGCAAAAGCTTTACTTCCTTTTCCGACTCCGATTCACGACGAAGGAGGGTATCACCTTGAGGAATTCAAGACGATGATGAGAGGGAGTGAATGAAAAAGATGAGAACCGAGAGGGAGAAGGAGAGAGGGAGCTTACCGGTGTTGAGAGCAATTGCAAGAGAGAAAGGAGAGAAAACGATGTGGGGAGAGATTGGAAAGGGAAAGATGTATCGGTTAAGAGGGAGTGGGGGAGGTTGAGAAATTAGTGGGGAGGGGGTGAGAAATCGAGAGAGAGAGAGAGAGAGAGAGATTTAATTTTAATTAGGATTTTTAAAAACATGGCTTAATTAATTATTTAATTACATTTAGTTTGCCTAGGTAGAAAATACCACATCCACAACAATCAAATAAACACAAAATATTTTCCACACCAAATTTTAAACACAAAAACATAGAAAAGAATTTCATCCTTAATTAAAAGAATAAAATTCCACAAATTTTCGGGTATTACACATAGCCTAGCCACATAATATCCACATCACTATTAACAAATATATACAAAATGAAATAATTAACAATCACACAATATACGAAATTTAATTTACGAGACATATACAGGAAACATTAATAATACTATTAAAATTTTAAAAAGTACAATAATTTAAAAAAAGTACAATAATTAAAAAAATTACAATAATTTTTAAAAAAGTACAATAATTTTTTAAAAAGTACAATAATTTTTAAAAAATTACAATAATTTTTTAAAAAAATTACAATAATTAGATAGAGAGAGTACTCGTTAATACAAGTGGTGCGAATGAAAATGACAGGCAAGTCGCGTATATATAGTGTTTCGGAAACAAAAAAAAAACTAAAAATTCGCGCTAGGCGGTGCGCTAGGCGATCCGGACGCTGCAATAGCGCCTAGCGGATCGCCTAGCGCCGCGGAACCGCCGAGCGCTAGGCGGTTTTTTTTCGCGAAATCCGCTAGGCGGCTGCAATAGATCGCCTAGCGTACCGCCTAGCGCCGGCGCTCGGCTAAGCGGTGCGCTAGGCGCTGTTGGGTTACAAACCCATCCCACATCGGATGAGTGAGGGAAGTTGGAAGGTGTATATAATTCCTGTCCAACCCAATTAGTTTGAGGCATTTTGGGAGTGACCCAAAAACAAATCCGTGCGGGCTTGACCCAAAAGCGGACAATATCAAACTAATGTTGCAGTCGACGATCCTAACAAGTGGTATCAGAGCCCAGGTGGCTATGGGTTGTGCCTGGATGAGCCCCGGTTAGGGTCGGGCCCTGAATGACTCAAAGTTAGAGTCGGGCCCAGGATGACCCAGGGGCCAGGGCTGGAACAACCCATGTTCGTGTCAACTGCGTTCCCGATGTGGTCTCGGTTTGAGGGGAGGTTTGTTGGGTTACAAACCCATCTCACATCGGATGAGTGAGAGAAGTTGGAAGGTGTATATAATTCCTGTCCAACCCAATTAGTTTGACTCCTTTTGGGAGTGACCCAAAAACAAATCCGTGCGGGCTTGACCCAAAGCGGACAATATCAAACTAATGTTGCAGTCGACGATCCTAACACTATTGTAGATGCTCTAAATGACGTCAGGTTCTTTGGTAGAATTTTCACAAGCCCGAGTATATAATGAAGGCTCGCACTGTAGCAACCTGAAATGGGCGAAATTCAATTCTCCCACATGAGGTAGTTTATGAAACAACATTGACTATCGTGTCAAAAAATGGAGTCAAGAATACTATACTACCCCTCCGAAAAGTGAATTCCTCTCCCCCTCAAATTCTGCGCTACCTTTCCACTGGAGGGTGTTTTTGACAACCTACCAAAACTCCACTGTCATTTAATAAAATAATAAATGCAAATATTGCCAATCTCGATTTATTTCTTTTACCTTTGAACTACAGATTTGGGAAAGAAATATGTGGGGCCATAGGCTTATATCTGATAGTAATTCATTTCTTTGGTTCCCGTATCAACAAACTTGAACATGTACATAGAATCAATATTTATCCAAATAAATGCATTGTGGGCTCAAGATCAAGGTTAGGCCGAAATTACTAGGCCCATTTACATGTATAAGCCCAATCTAGTTATAGTTAATTGGGCTTATTTCACCTACCGAAATGGGCTAAATACTGATAATTTAGTTTTAGTAGATGGAAATAGATGTTAATATATGTGAACACATAGAAAAAGGATTATATTTTGAAACATTTTATTTATATTTTGGGTGTTCAGTTGGATAGATAAGATAGGGGTTAGTCGAACAAGTGTTGCTTGCTTGACTGGATTCAGTCCACTGTTTAATTTTGGGACAATGTCACATAGACATGGTCTTAGTTTATGAGTCTTGGCTTTCTTCTCGTGACAATGTCAATTTCAAATAATCTTATGTCAATTTAATTTTAACTTAATTTAAAGTAGCTGAACCCGATAAGCCTTATCTTGTCTACATAGGATGAAAATTTGAATACGCTGAGAAAGGTAAAATAATGGTTCGTGCGTATCAACTTACTATTATTAAACTATGGGTTATGATGAAAAGTAATGAGAAAATAAAATTTGTTTGGATTTGTGATTGCACCTCATTTTTCGTAATTCTGGATCGGCCACGTACTTCAAAAGAAAGCCCATTACAACATCCACATCCATGTTCTTGCCAACGAGTACGGATGTGGGCCCAAACCCACTTTTTATGCCTGCTCTTAGGCAAGAGCACTAACACCCACATCCGTGCTCTTCCGCAAGGACGAGCACAAGGGTCCCACCATTCTATTATTCAATTTAAATGAAAACATTCCCACAATATTAAAATTCATTAAAAATACCCAAAATACTATTACTAATTACTAAAAAATTAAAAATTACATAATTAAAATCCTAAAATTTAAAAATTTCATAATTAAAGTCTTAAAAATAAAAAAATTCATAATTAAAGTCTTAAAAATTAAAAATTACATAATTAAAGTCTTAAAAATTAAAAATTATATAATTAAATTCATAAGTGGCCGAATTTCGTCCAAATGGATGATGAATGTGTGTATTTATAGATGATTTTGAGATTAATTTTTTTTAAAAAAAAATCAAAAAATTTCAAAAAAATGGTAATAAAACGGCTATATTTTTTAGAATCCGAAAATATATATTTTTAAAATTTTTGGTATTATTTTTTATTTAAAAAAAGGAAAAAAATGTCAACGGCCAATAGAAACGCGTCACGTCGCCTTGCTCACTGGCACGGACGTACTCTTAGCTAAGAGCACGTCAGTGTCAGCGGCAAGAGCGCAGCGGCGGACAGGCGTGTCCTTGCCAGCGGCAAGGACGGACGGACAGCGTAATACAACAGTAGCGGATGCTCTTAATCACCATTTTGGCAAGGACAACGTAATACAACCGCTGCGGAGGCTCTTAATCACCATTTTGAAGACCTAACGTAGTTTCATTTTTTTTTCTTCCTTTTTTTATCTTCTAAATAAAAGAAGTTTCATTCCATCACACCAAGATGAGATTTTTGTTGTACATTTTTAAATATTCAAGTAGGGAGTAATTTAAAAGTCTATATTATGATGTGTATTTATTATCGATATTTATATGTTTATTTAATATTGTACTGTATATCACTATTTTTAAAATGTAATATTTAAAAATAGGGATATTAGCGCCTAATATCATGAAATTTTTAAAAAATTAGTTTTTTCCATGAACTTTGAACTTGATATATAATCTCACGAACTAAATAGTTGTTGAATTTTTTCCAATTACAAAATCTGGATATATTTCATTTTATTGCATCACATAAGATATGGTTACTATAAAAAATTTATAGTGATTGATTACAAAATCGCTAAAAGCCAGATATAACTATCCATCTTATTATAAACATACTATTAGATTTTACTTCAAATATAAAAATGCTCGACTTTGTAGAATAAGTAGAATTGCCGACGAGATTTTGATAGTAGTCTTGGTTTAAAAATAAAATTGGGCATAAGAAATTATAGCAAATCTTAGTATAAACAAAAGTAAAATAGCACGTGTTATTAGAATAGTTTAAGACAGTATAAGAATGTATTACACCAAAATTGATGAGAAATGAAAAGAATATCATAAGGCAATGCATTCCCTTTTATATAACGTAAATCGAAATAGTAATAGAAGGATAATTATTGTCCTAATATATTTCTATACTAGTCGAGTCAAAGGCGTTGGAATAATTAGGCCATCCAATGCGCTGTCTCTATACCGTCCCTTAAACTGTCCCTTAAATACTATTTGACCACTATTTGAGGGTCTCACTGTCCTTTTTTACTCCATCCTTTAACTAAGGGACGGAACCTGCAACGCTCCGTCCCTTAACCGTCCCTTATTCCGTCCCTTAATTACTATTCATTCAATTTCATTTTTTATTTTTTTTTCAACAAATTCAATTAAAAAAACAAACTTCATTAAAAATAAAATAACATTACAACATAAAAAAACAACTTAAATTCCTAAAAAAATAAAAATGACATAATTTAAAATACAATTTTATAGAGACAACCAAAAATGAGTTTGTCTCACATCGAAAGTGGAACATAAACATTCAAGGATGTCTCTATAAAAGAGAGACAACCAAGAATGAGTTTGTCCCACATCGAAAGTGGAACAAAAAACATTCAAGGATGTCTCTATAAAAGAGAGACAACCAAGAATGAGTTTGTCCCACATCGAAAGTGGAACATAAAACATTCAAGGATCTCTCTATAATAGAGAGACAACCAAGAATGAGTTTGTCTCACATCGAAAGTGGAACATAAAACATTCAAGGATATCTCTATAATAGAGAGACAACCAAGAATGAGTTTGTCCCACATCGAAAGTGGAACATAAAACATTCAAGGATCTCTCTGTAATAGAGAGACAACCAAGAATGAGTTTGTCCCACATCGAAAGTGAAACATAAAACATTCAAGGATCTCTCTATAAAAGAGAGACAACCAAGAATGAGTTTCATAAATTCACAAGCCCATCAAATATATATGGGCTATTACGAATTTCTTGTATTTATTTATTTGTAAAAATTGTTTTTAAATATAAAAACAATTTTTATAAATAAAAAGTATTTTTTTTAAAAAAAATCAATTTTTTTAAAAAAAATTGAATTATTGCGTCAGCGTGACGACGCCCACTCGCTGGCCCGCGAGTGGGCGTCACGCATGCATCGGGCGTGCGACACGTCGCCCAGGCGCGTGGCGGGACGGCGCGTCCCGTGCCTCGCGTGTACGGGCTACGGGACGGGCTGGCGCGTGGCTCGGGACGGGACGATCGTCGCAACGCGTCCCGCGGAGGACCCGTCCCTCCGGGACGAAACGCGAGCCCGGCGCGGGACGCGTAGTGGATGGTCTTATCGCCTACATACTACTATTAAATATTAATTTACATTTAGTGGCACATAAATTTTTTAAAAAAGAAGTCCAATATTTTAGTATATTCAATGGTCAATGTTTGAAAACGTGGGAATCAGTGTGGAAGAGATTAATCACAATTAAAATTAATATTTAATCAGCAATTACAAGTTAATAATCATATACGCATCACATTGTTTTAATGTGGACCAATTAAAAATTTAGTAAAATACCTCGAAGTTGGTTCTCAAATTTTGCCTTTTCTCATGATGGATAGAGGTGCATCCATAAATGTAGTGTGATAAATAATTACTACAATGGTTAGTATAATTCTATACACTTTAATGTTACCAATTTGATAGCTTCCACTATTTCATACTGTATGCAGGTTCTTTAATTTACATATATACTCTGAAAATAGAGAATTTACTTTAGCTTTTGCAATGCATATTATTTTTATCGAACAATCATTTTTTAGTTTACTAAGCAAGATTTTAATTGTTTCAGAAAACAGAAAAAAATAAATGCATCATATTTTCTGTATAATCATACATCTAATAACCATACATGCATTAGTGTAAAAAACAGTAAATAATTAATATGCTTGAAAAATTTAGATAAATAATACTTTATTCGTTCCACTTAATGTGATATGTTTCTTTTCGTATTATGCCTCAATCATAATAACACATTTTTAAAAAGTGAACGACAAAATCTTGGCTCTACCACTTCCCACTACATGTTCCTATGATTTTTCTATTTTGGGCCTTCGAAGTTTAGGTACCATTGTGCTTGTTTTAGCCTCTAATTTATCTGATTAAACTAACACAATTTAATTTCTTTCTTTATGCTTTTTATCTCGAGATTCTGTTTGTCTGATTGCTTTGCGGTAGATTTCGATTTCATACATATACTACTACTTAACTAAGGATCAAAAACTAATTACTATATTATTATATCTTGTTGAGGCCAACATTAAACTGCCAAAATTTATTTAAGTGGTATGAAAATGACAGAGTTAATTAGTCATATGATAATGATGATGATGAATTAATATTCTCTGTTTAGAGATGCGATTCAAAGTACGTCTAGATGAACTGTCTTTGGAAAAGCCACAACCTAGTACCTCAATCGCAACTTATATTAATATAGTATTATTCATTAATATATAAATAATGGAGTAGTTTACTATTTTTTGATTTAATTGTTTTCCTGGGCTCGAGAATTAGTGCCCCTAAAATTTCCATTAACAGTCACAAATAGTTGGTTCTTCAATCTCGACACTTTTCCTGTACCATAAAAATCATTCTCATATGCAATAATATTAGAGGCTAATGTTTATGCATTACATTATAGTTGAAATCAAAGTAAAATGTTCAAAAATCACCACTCTTAGCCCTAGGTTCATTGTTCTTGCCCTCAGTGTTGGTATTATTTTTTAATCACTTCAATAGAACTTGTGTATATGTGAATTACTTAAAAAACAATAGTAATTAAAAATCATATTGTTATTCAAAATATAGATAACAATTATATGTATCAAGTCATATAATCTCATATCGTTTCTATAAGGGCAATCACATGCGTGTGCTTAGTAGTTGCGTTTAGCACACATTGATATTTGATTTTCTGTAATTTTTTTTCTTCTTATTTCATCTATATAACACACATACATACTCCCTACAATCCTAAAAATTCTCACACTCTACATCGGGAATTCCACTTTATAATTATATGCTTTTTAATTTCTTAATAAATTATGTACTATTTCCGTAGGAGTATAATATATTGGAGAAAAAAAAGAAAAATACTAGTAATAAATATGAATAGTGTAAATAGTTAGATTTCAGTATTTTTGCATGCACATGTAGCTACATGTAATGGAAATATGTACATGAATAGTGTAAATGTTTATGATTAAAATGCTTTTGCTGGGACGTCATTGTCCTAATTAATGATTCTATACAGATGCCATTTCATATTCTATTGTTTTATTTATTCTGATTAATGTTATATATATGTTCAAACAATGTATATTTGCATTGATTACCGTGTACTATAAATTATAGGAGTAATACAGATTTTATAATTTTACTTCAAAATTTTTAAATAACTGACATCGTCCAAACTCCCACGGCCAATTCTGAACCCCATCCAAACTTCTAGGCGATACAAGCATAATGTTTTATTTATCCAGTTATTTCATTGGATTTTCTAACTTGATGACATTTACCTTTTACCATTATAGCAAGTTAGTTAATCATTGATGTTTCTATGTATCTTCGTAGTTAATAGATGCAAAATAATGACCTACAGTACTAATTAGTGATAATATAATAGATATGCTATAATAAGGTACCTAAATAGTTACGGAAGAGTATATAATGTCAAAATATACTAAGTAAATTTGACAAAAAAACACTATAAAATCCTTCGTCTAATATATATATATATATATAAACACTATGAAATTCTATTTTTGGCAATACATTATCACTGCCCTATCTAAAGATACAGATTTTTCAATATTGGTATATGCTGCCGGATCATTTAAATTGAATAGTACTAATTAATACTACACAATAATTTCGAATTTTGTTTTGCACTATATATATGTAGAGTTTGTGATCTCGAAATATATCATTTTTTGTATCTTTTGTTCTATTGTTCTTAATCTCAGCCCCATGATTTTATCATCCGACGGTTAGATTGATGTCACGTGTCATTTAATAATGCAGATTTTTAGTTAAATAATGCACACCGACTAATAATGCACCATTATAGTGTAATAATGCGGATTTTTAGTTGAATAATGCACACCGACTAATAATGCACTATTATAGTGTAATAATGCAGATCATCACAACCATTCAATTCAAGGATCCAATGGCTGTGATTAAAAAGAAGCTTGGACTCAAAAGCTGTGAAGAACCTTAATACACCCCTATAAATATATAAAATGTGAAAATAGGTTACCAATAATAGAAAGAGAAAAACGGCTGTAACATGGTAGTCAACAAATGAACTGGATTCTGTTGTTTCTGCACTACAAATTAATCCAACATACAAAAATATCTCAATTTGCCAACTTTCTAAGCCCAATCACATTACATCCCCAGATGACGTATTCTAATTTTAATATTCCTCCATGTGATATACCTTTAGTGCTAAACTAATTAAAATTGTACTACAAAATAAAATAATACATATTACCTAACGTAACATGCCCATGCCCATCCATATCCATATTGAGTTTGTTACATGTCATCAAATTATAGGATATACATTTACTTACTTCTTGATGGAAATTTGAGAAATCGCTACATTAGTAATTTCACTTTTAATCGTTGTAAAGTATTTGAAATTATGGTTTTCCGGGATTTTCTTGAGTTTTTTTGGAGGGGGGGTGCAATGTGCGGCATGAAGGCGAAGCTTGGACAACCGAGACAGACGAGCGAAGCCGTGTATTCGGATTTCGCTGCGTATTTGGATGATTATTCTAATTTTATAAATCAAAACAATATTGTTTTAATTTGTATACATCCGTGTCACATCATCTAAATTGATAGTACAAACAAAGCCATTTTTATTAAAATTAGTACATGTAAACAATGAAAAATCATGTTCATATTTTATAGTACTTGAAATTGAGACCGCGGCTCGTTTTAAGGATTTATCTATAGCGTAAAACGATCTCAGACAAGACTTTAATAGAATATTTGATTTGTAAGCAAAAACTTATCTTAGGGGAGGAGGCTTCCCTCTTGATTGCTCGGCCTAAATTCAAATGTGATGTGATCACAATTTATGTAATTATATACAGAAAAGATACATAAAAACATGACGCAAACACCTTTAACCGTTCTTTTGTACTAAAAATATGATAATTAATCAAAGACAGATGGTATTTGATGCTCTTAATAAATTGTCCTTTAGCTCTAATTAAGTGGGGTGACCTAAGTTATGCTTAAGCTTGCTAATGAAGAAGCTTTTGTATTTGGACTTTGCTTAATTAATTAAGGAACTAAAAAAGCATGCTCGTTTAGAGTCGCCAAGGGTTAAATCAGGTTTAATTAAATTTATTTATTTCAGTATGTTAATGGAATGTGGATAGGACCACATTTCTATTATTATAGCTTTTGAAATCAAAAATTTCAGTGATGGTCCTTCTCATCAATATATACTTTTCACATGCTTTTTTATGAGCAACCACCACTGCACAAATTTAATTATTTATTATTTTGAATTTTGTTTGAACCTCAAAAGTTATAGTTGGACTTATTTGATTATCCACTGATTTTAGTAATGTATGAAGTTTTATGACATATTCTGTCTTTTCTATTTATGTTTAATATATGCGAATTCCACATTGAGTTTTAGTTATTTAGATAACTATTATAGAATGTGTTTAATGATTTAATCCATTAAGCTTGTTTTTGCGATTTTCATTATAGTTGAATCTTGATGAGTTAATGGATACATCTTGATAATTATTGGGTAATTTAATGTGATTAAAAAAAATAAATTTATAAATTAAATCTTGTAGAAAAATTAATTTTCATAAATTCTAATATAAAGTCATGACTTACATGTATAAGATAAAAATGCAACTAATCACAAGTAATGGTGAGATGAGGATCACTTAAGAGTAAAAATTAAATCACTCAACAACATACAAAATACAAGCCATCAATACCAACAATTTACACACAAACAAGAGCAAACCAAGCAACAACAACAAATCATACTCTATCAGTTAATGTGACCTACTCGTTGTATCCTTGAATCCGACCACTCTCTAACATCGTTCAAGTTTTTCAATAATTTGTCCTAGTAGAAAAGGAAACACTAGCAACCAACTATGCACCTAGGTTTGACACCTTGAATCGTCATTATATTTCATATATCCCAAATTGACCACAAGATATCATAGAATAATGTTGGCAATTGAAACATAAAAATAAATATAATAATATCCCACATCGGTGTACACAAAAAGCTTAATCCACTATATAAGTCTCATGGGCCTCTGCTCTTATCACCAATTGGTTTTAAGATGGAACCCATGAATTTCTATCATGGTATCAGAGCGGGTCGCCGACTGTGGGTCATATTTAACTGACCCAGCAGTATATCTCGGCTGAAACCAAAAAAAAATGACTGACCCAGCAGTATAACTGGGCTGAAAATTTGGGCCAATGGTCCAACCGATCGAAAAAAAATTGGGCCGATTGTCCAATCGATCATAAAAAAGTCCAACCCTTCACCTTGAAAGGTTTGAGAGAGGGTGTTGGCAATTGAAACATAAAAATAAATATAATAATATCTCACATCGGTGTACACAAAGAGCTTAATCCACTATATAAGTCTCATGGGCCTCTCCTCTTATCACCAATTGGTTTTAAGATGGAACTCATGGATTTCTATCAAATACGAATAAGGGAATAAGTGAATAACCAAATTTTCATATCAAACCTTCCGAAAGGAGCTCAGACCAAGAAATAAGACATACCTCTAGTTTGTTTGTTTAACATATGAATAGAATTCATCGGTTACAACAATAGTACCAAAGACTTGGTGAGATCTCATGGCTAAAGAAAATGTGGTTTATGGGGTCTAATTCCTTCTTACGAAAAGTACACCGTTCACATTGAATATCACTAACTCCTACTCTAAAGAATATCTTTTTAATATTGAGTCATTCATGAAGAACAAATTATAAATCAAACAGACCAGATTTCTATCTCTTTAGTTCACCCTTTATGATATTAAGATGTATAGTAACATCAAATTTATGCTTTTAGCAAAACACTTACGTGATATGTCACAAAGTGCAATGGATAATTGTAGATGACGATGTCGAGATATAATATGGGCGTGTATTTGATATTGACTAATACTATATAGAAAATGGTAGTAATTTATTTGGTGTCCGCATACGTATAACTCGTTGCGCACTTTAAATTTCTTTTTCTTGACTAAAGAAACATTGGCATTTATGGCAACTATTTTCATTCACTAAAATCTCAATGTCAATTTTATATTTATACTATATGAATAATATCATACAGAATATGCTAATTTTATATTTTCTTTAAATATATGGAAATCCGAAGCTGCCTATATCCAATATAAACTTAATTTTGGTATTTGGATCGATAATATTTATTCGATACACGGATAGATATAATAATCTATTTTTATTATTTACAACAAAATATCCCCTATATATAGAGGGTAACTTTTTTTTTTACTTTCCATCCATCATCTTTCAACCTTCAACTAACCAAAATTTCCCTACGAGGGGACTTCGCCAGGGAGATCCGTTATCGCCGTCGCTGTTCGTGCTTGCTGCAGATTATCTTTCGAGGAGCTTGAACAGACTTGTAGACACACATCCCGATATGGAGTATAGATGTGCTAGGCGAGCGCCGGCCATATCCCATTTGTCTTATGGCGATGACGTTATCATCTTTGTCAGGGCGCACAGACAGTCCGTGGAGAGGCTGGTACATTGTCTCGAGCACTATTCTGCCGTGTCGGGTCAGATGGTGAACAGGGGAAAGAGTCATTTCTACCTCTTTGAGAAGTTCGACGCTTGGGCGGCTGAGGTGGCAGAGGCGAGTGGATTCCAGCAGGGATTCCTCCCTTTCACTTACCTCGGTGTCCCTATCTATAAAGGGGGGCTGAAGGCCGGCTACCTTTTAAATATCCGACAGAAGATGGTGGACCGGATTCACAGCTGGTCTCACAGACATCTTTCTCTTGGAGGGCGCCTCGCTCTGATCAAGAGCACCCTTGTAACCATCCCTCTTCACATCTTCCAGGTCCTGAAGCCGTATCAGTATTGGATGAGGGAGTTGGAGCAGATCTTGGCCCGGTTCTTTTGGGGCACGGTTGGGGAGCAGAGGAAGATTCACTGGGTTAGCTGGAAGAAGAAGATTTGCCTGCCGTTGGATGAGGGAGGCCTCGGCATCCGTCGTTTCCGCGAGGTCGTCATAGCTTTCAGCATCAAGCTCTGGTGGAGATTTCTCGCGCAGGATTCACTTTGGGCGCAGTTCACGATGGGCAAGTACTGTTTCCATGCTGGGCGTGCTTTCATTTCTCCTTACTCTGTGCATGATAGTCCTATCTGGCATCGTCTCACGGACATTAAGGGTCAGGTTCATGGTCTCATTAGGTGGTCCCTAGGCGAAGGGCGGATTAGTTTCTGGGACAACGTGTGGGTCGGGGATCTTCCCCTTAGGACCTATTGTCTGCCCGGGACTGATCTTCCTGCCGCTGAGGTCTCTAGGTTTTGGCGTGATCATACTTGGCATGTTGAAAAACTGCATGATTATCTGGCTTTGTATGGTGTGCCTTTGCATGTTTTGGATCTTATCAGGGCTGTTCCGATTGAGGTGGGCAGACGGGATGTGATGCGATGGAGCCTCACTGGCGATGGCGAGTTCTCGACGGCCTCAGCCTGGGAGCTCATCCGGACACGGTCCCCTAGACATTTCGGACTTCGCATGGTTTGGAATGTTGGGCTGACCCCTACCATCTCTGTCTTCATCTGGCGCCTCCTCCTCCAGAGGCTCCCTGTTGAGTGTTATGTTCAGGCCCGGGGTATCTCTCTTGCATCCAAGTGTCTCTGTTGTGTCTCTTCTTTCTCAGTCGAGTCGTTTCAGCATTTGTTTATGTCGAGTCCTCTGGTGAGATCGGTTTGGGATTACTTTGATGGCTGGTTCCCTTACATCAGCACACACATTCACACGTGCACTGACATTGCACATAGATTAGGTATTTGGTGGAGGTCCTCTCACAGGGCCACCGCCTTGCACATCAGCTTCATCATTCCCTGTTTGGTATACTGGTTTATCTGGACGGAGAGGAATAGCTGCAAGCATCGCGGCATTTCTTTTCGTTCTTCACATGTTATTTGGCAGGTTGTTCGGTACCTGTGGATCTTGGTGGCGGCAGGCGTGCTTGTCCCCACTCATTGGCGTGGTTGCTCTCCGGCTGTTGACTTCATGCCTTCGATTCCTCCTCGCCGGCGAGTTCTGAGGTCCCTGCAAGTGCTTTGGCATCCACCCGACGATCCTTGGGTGAAGCTGAACACCGACGGTGCCTTTACTAGCTCGACGGGACAGGCAGGCGGTGGGGGAGTGGTTCGTGGCTTAGACGGTTCTCTCTTGGGGGCCTTTTGTACGCCTCTCGTAGCTGGGTCGGCCTTCGAGGCGGAGCTTTTAGCTCTTCTTTACTGGCTGCCACTGGCTATGCAGTTCTCCTCGCATGTCTGGGTCGAGATGGATGCGGCAGCAGTGGTCGCGGTGTTCACTTCAGGACGCGGAGGAGCAGCGGATGTGAGACATCACATGGCTCGCATTCGTACTTTGCTCGCACAGATACAGTTCATGTTCTCTCACATCTATCGAGATGGCAACCGGCCAGCTGACTTTCTGGCAGGTAGGGGGGTCCAGACCCCTGCCATTACCTTCTTTGATGCGGATTCAGCGCCTCGGTATTTGAAGTCGCTCGTCAGGATGGAACAGTTGGGCTATCCGAACTTCAGATTCAGATATCGAGATGGATGACTACTTCACTTGGTTCGTGGTTTTGATTTATGGTTTTTTGATTTCCTTTGGATTTGGCCCGCTTTTGGCCATCCTCCTTGTTCTTTTTATGATGTATTGCTTTGTTATGTTTATTTTCTCTTTAGTTAGATGGTTAGTACCCGGTCTGTGGGGATACCATAGTAGTTTTGATAGCTCTTGTGTTTTGTATCTCTCGTGCAGACCGAGTCACTTTTGGGCTCGTCTGATGTATGTTCTTTTGGTGTTTTTTGATATATACAGGTTGAGGGTCCGCCTTAACCCCCCGCCGTGATGGTGTTTGAGGAAAAAAAAAAAAACTAACCAAAATTTCCCTAATCGGTGTCACGAAAAAAAAGGTATTGCAATACATAAAAGTCACTATCTCAAAGTGAATTTGTGTCCCAAAGGAATAAAATGACGCTAATCACTATTAAAAGTGATAGTAATTGTTTTTAATAAAAGTAACTGCGTTAAATTAAGCTTATTTTTTTGATTTATTTCTTGCTTTTTTTAGTTAATTAGTTTCAATTATCTAAATGAGATCATACTCCAAAAAATGGCGCTAATTGTTATTAAAATTGATAATTGCAAATACGATATGATTGTTATTTTTAATAAAAATAATTGTGTTTTTTATATTCTAGTTTTTTTTATATTTTTTTAGCAAATTGTTAGTGTAAAATCCCATTGGTTTATTGATACGGAATTAGATTCGTGCTCATTGTTTTTGTCACCGTCATGCTTGAATCTTATCAAGATATAAAATCGAGTGATCGTAATCTTATTACAACAATGTTTGATGTAATCTACGAATATCTTAGTGTATTAATTCTATATTCTCTCCAATAATTGGTGAAAATAATACGATGTCTAAGTAGGTTCCAATTCATGAAGAGACAATGTTTGATGCAAACATAGAATTAAATGGACTACACACTAAATCATAGCGTCTCAGATGATCCAACCTAATTATCCCTTAGACAACGACATTAACCGTCACACATCATAAAAACTCCCAATTTCAAGAATCAAGTTAGGAAAATTAGATGAAAAAGACATTGGATATTTCCAACTGATCATGCTCATGTCCGAATAATTTTTTTTTAAAACTATTAGAAATTCTTGGCATTATCAAGAATGTGATCTAGATTCGTAATTGATATTGTAAGTTGATCATGTAATTATACATTGGAAGAAATATTTGCTTGTCGTGAAATTCGCTACATCAACAGTTTTGATATATATGTCTATGTTACTCTGATACAGAAACAATTTTTGCTACAACAACACTTCCACATAGAAATCTAAGAAATCCATATTGATTTAAGAGTATTATTTTACAATTAATAGAGATAGATATTAATTGCGCCATAAATTTTGTATTCTCTTAATTATGTGCCCTAAGTTAATTATGATCCAATTTTAATGAATTAAAGTCGAGTATCACAATCTATATATCTTTGGGCACAAAGGAATGAACTAGAAATTACAAATGTAAAATAATAAGTAATTAAATCATCGATATAATATAGTATCTATGACAAGTCATGCCAGCCACAGGCACACTCTATAGGACTTAAATCCCACAAAAGAAATACTAGAAAATTGAACAAGTTGTGAACTTAGAACATAAAATCAAGAAAAGTGTATTTTGATGAATATATTTCCATGTTACCAGGACAATATATAGTACTAGAAGAACAAATATATTATGCTGGTCACATATATGCTGTTTTTAGCTTTTGCTAATTTGTACATCAGCAAGGTGTGTACACACTCAGCATTACTATACTTGGAATTAAATTGACTACAAATTCATGAAGATGTAGTAGACATAGGGTAGGTCACAGTCATATTTTGATGTCTACTCACATGGATTCTAAAATTAATGGAAAGTGAGAGCATCACACATAAAAAAGTTTCTTTTATGAAATTTCTAATTCAATAGTAAAAATAATAATAAAAAAATGAAAAAGGCAATTAGCTAGCATAGTACTATTGTAAATTACTATAATGTAGGTATAGAGAGTTGGGGGGTTAATTTTTCATAGGCTACATATAGCCGACAAACCAAAAAGGGGGTTTGGTTAGTGGGGGATGATTTCATCAATCGTGGGAAAGCTTTTTGTGATGCAATTGGATTTTCAAATCTTATTAGTGTGTCAAGTATTCTCCAATCTCATTTTCCATACTCCATCCGTCTCATAAAAATATGAGTATTGCGTATTCTTGTGGGACGGAGGGGGTATTATTAATGTTTAGGGAGTTGTAATGGCAGACCATATTGGTATAACTTTAAATAAATTGATGTATGTGGTAGGGATAATAAGTTGATGACAACTTTTCATAAATAGAAATATTCATATTTTCATGGGACGAACGAAAATAGAAAGTGCACATATTTTTATAAGACATAAGGAGTATATTAAATCCGTCTATAATTAATAATTCGAATTTTTAGTTTTAGATCATCCATACAAATTAGTTATTTTATATTTGTAGTAATTTATCTTTATAATGAGGTAATAATTCAATCATTTTTTTAAAATATTTTTATCTCTCTTATTTTATCGATTTTACATTGAAACTCTTGTAGTCCACAGTTCTGAATATTGCAAATTTAGTATTTTCATTTGTAGATATTTATATTATTACATAATTTTAAACAATATATATTTTTACACTACTTTGTCATTTTTTAATGATCCTAATTTCCACACCGGTATTTACTAATACTAAATTTACTATAATGGTTAAACTTATGTATTTATTGATAATTTTCATGGTTTATGTGCAAAATCAAAATACAATATAAATTCATATGTTTACGCGCCAATCTTCAAACGCAAATCCAAAGATCACAACATAAGACATAAATATATATTTCAATAATGAATATTTGAGTTATTATATATAATTATCAATTTGTCATCTCATTTTATATTCGAAGTTATATGATGAAATTCTTAAGTAATGTGGACTCCACGAGTCCATTTTAACCTTAAGCCCAACACGCTTCTGTGAAGTGACATAATTGCCCTCGCATTTATTAATTTAAATATACTGAAATCAACCGTGTACATCAAATTTGTAAGACACGCATATTAAAATCTCTATTTCGCCACAAATTAAATTTCGATTTTGATGCTACTACCTAAATGCCCATTTTCGTAATAAGACCTTTCAAAGCTTGTGGGCTGTGATGTCTACTTCTTTATAATTGTCATCCAAAATGGATTTTGACTACCATTAATTGATGGTTTCTATTAAATTAAAATATAATCCTAATATAGAGTGGGAAAAAGTTCAATAATTATTGTATTGCAGATAATTTTTTTCTTGTTGCGACCAATTACTATAATCAAATTTATAAAATACATAAAAGTCAGAGAGAGACTATTTAATTCATTCATTTCCGCCCTTAACTCTTTAAAGACATATATAAAACAATAAATCTTGCCTTTGATTATTACTCCATGTAATTTAGATTTTTAATAATCAAATAAGTTTGAAATTAGATTAATCATGGAGAACTCTATTGTACGATTATTAGTGTAAATAATTTAAGCCATTCTTGACTTTATAGTACGCGCAATAATATATACTCATATTGACTATATTATCTATCCATATTGATAATTGAATTAAAGTGAACATGCTCTTCCATAGTACCTTCTAGGCCTAGAAAATTATCAACCGTTACTAGAGAACATAGAAATATCCTTTACATATTTATTGTATTTATCAATATAACATGTGAATAATAATGAACTTATATAGGTTTATTCCACCTTCGATTTTGACTCGATAATTCCTCTAATATCACATATGCATATTAATTTGTAATCAACACAAACTTTGAAAAGTAGAAAAACCATTGCCACACTATCACTTTTAATAAAATTATACTTTAAAAATTATACTACCAGTTTTATTCCGTTCCAACATACTTCTAATAACGTTTAAATTTCCCAAACCAAGGCAAAACCAAACGCACTTTTAAATAAATTAACTTCCCACATGTATTTCGCCATTAATTCAGTATCAATACTTATTTTTAGATGTCCTAGATAGGGAAAGTCAAAACACAAAATAATGCGTAATGTGAGTATAGTACTAATAAAGACAAATTCATGTCACACAAAATATAATTATATACTACTATAAAGCATTTATGTACGGATTTAGATGGGGTTGTGCAAGGTCGACCTCAAATCTGCCTCCGCCACAATTTCCTTTTTTGTTGTGCGATTTTCGTATTCATGGAAACGATAATTTCCTGATACAAATAGCTACAACAAGAAAAAAAAAAGTTAAAAACTTCATAGCCATAACAACGGTAGATGACGCTCGCGAGTCGGTAACCTTCTCCGATCCACGAATTTCGTTTTCTGAATAGAGAGAAGGAATATTACTCCCCCTCATAGTCCTAAATTCCAAACTAGTGACTTCCCCTTGTTCTCTTTTCCCTCTCAAAATGTTTGTTCGTGGCATTTTAATAGTTATAAAATTCAAGTGGTGTAAAAAGCATACCCCCCACCCTACCCCCCTAGCTCACACACACAAGATCTCCACAGCACCTTTTCCACACTACAAATTGCCCCCCATCCCCTCACTTATCCCTCGTCCAATCCTCTCTTCTCTCATCTCTCTCAAAACTCAAACTTCACCATAAAATTTCAAGAAACTCATCACCATCAAAAACTCAACTCTCTCACCAAAACCAAGTCAATCAACACCATGTCCACTATAGTGTATCAGCAGAATCAGGCCTCCATCTACGAGCCTCACCTCGCCGAGACCACCCTAAAGCTGAGAGTCGCGCCGCCGCCGCCGCCCCCAACAAACCCCGAGGTCGGAGGCTGGGGATTTCTCCAAAACAACTCTCAAGAATCATCAACCATGATCAGCAAAGACTTCCCCTACTCACACCCTTTATCCAAGAATTCCAAATTGAGCCCTAAATCCCTACAATTATGCACCGAGAATTTGGGGAGCGAATCCGGCTCCGACACCTTCTCCGACTGCAGCAGCATTTTCTCCGCCTCCCCGCCTCTCAGCCCCACCTCCGACGATCGCCGCGCCGCCAGAATTCCGCCGTCGACGGATAAATACTGCCGGAAAATCAATAATTTCCCGCCGCCGCTCACGACAATGAGCGGCGCGAGCTCGCTGCAGGTGCGCCGCCGCAGCGACGGCGGCCGCCTGATCATAGACGCGGTGGAGGGCCCCTTCAGGAACTCCTACCTCCACGCCGAGAGGAGCGGCGGCAGCCTCAAGCTCTCCTTCGCCGCCGCTGCCCGCAGCGGCGCCGACGAAGCGGAGGAGGAATACGGTACGGTGGAGGCGGCGGAGACGGAGGAGGGGGAAATTGAGGAGAACGGAAATGGATTTGAATCGGAATTGGATGTGGAAATGAATGTGTTGGAGAGAATTCAGAGATTTAGAAGGTGCAACAGCCATGGAAGCAACGGATTGTGCAGTAACTGGAAACCTTCAACTCTTTGGGTGGCAACTTCTTAATTAAATACTAATTTTTTTTACTAAGATTTTTTTGGATCTAATAGATTTTAATTTTGTTAGATCTTTTTCTTGGGGGTGGTTTGAGTTTTTTTTTTCAATTAATTATTTTCTTGATTTTGGGTGGATTGGAATTATGGGGTGTGGTTTGGCAATCATTTGGTATGATTGGACGTTGGAGTTTGAACATGATCTTGCATGTTTTTACCACCCTATCTACCTAAAATCCCTCGACAATTAATGTGATATTATTCCTGATTTTCGAATTACATTTTTCATTTTAACGGATTACATTCAGAAGAAATTGAATCAATTGAAAAAAGATGTCATTAAAATCGAAATGGAATTAAAGGAGATGTCACTTTCATGACTACGGAGTACAAAAAAGAGGTTGACCTCAATACTTATAAGCATTATATTCGAATAATTAAATGTGTGAACATTGTTTAATTTATTGCAATGAGTTCCAAAAGCATTTCCATATATATAATGTGTGTGTGGTTCCCACCAACATAAACTCAGCGACACACAAATACATACCTTAATTAAGGTGTATATAGAAGGGTTAAATACCTAATATTTAACCTTAGCTCAATTGTGTAAATTTATTGTTTGTTAGTCAAAATAAACTAAAAGTTCATCCCGTGACAAAAATTTGGCTCATGTTAACTTCAGTCCGCTACTACAATGTCAAGTTTTCATATCTATGCTTCTTATAACTTGAAAATTAATTCTACCTTCTTAAACAAAAGATAGTTTTAATAGGAGACAAAGAAATGATTTTAATACAAAATTGAAAATGTAAGAAATAGATAAAAAGAAAATAACGAATGAAGTAATGTTAACGAAAAATATGACTCACCTCATCAGAGAGTACTCCTTCAGTCCACCAAATGTTATCCACCTTTATTCTTTTAGTCCATCCACAAAGACTGTCCACTTTGTTTTTTTTTCTATTTTTGGTAAGTGAACCTCTTTTTTCCACTAACGCATTACACTTGAACTCTATTACTCCTTTCATTTCATAGTAGTAGAGTCATTTTTTTTGTTTCGGGACGTTCCATCACAATAGAGTCATTTCATTATTTAGCAAAAAGTAACACTTTTTCTCTCATTTACTTTATTCTCTCTACTTTTCTCTTTTTCCTATTTTATTATCTCTCTTCACTTAATATATTTAATATCTCTTTCTTAATCTTCGTGCCGAAAAGAAATGACTCAATTACTATGAAACGGAGGGAGTATAAAACTACATTTTTTTAATTATCTTTTCTTCACACTTCTTAAAATTTGCATCGAGTTAAAGGTGGACAATATTTGATGGGGAGTGAGTAAAACATACCATTAATAAATAAAGGTAGTACTACTTATTTTGATGGAGGAAATAAAATTAAAAAATATTCTACATCAGTAACAATGTAACATAAAAAAATATGCACTAAGAAGAAGGAAAGATAAAAAATATAACCAACGAAAGAATTGAAAAGGTGCAATTATATCAGTATAGATTGGAAGAATTAAAGGTGACGCAAATAAATGGATCTTGATTAACATAGTAGGGTCGGGGAATATTCGGTTGCTGGTGTCACGCCTTAGCAAAGTCAAAATTGGTATGTTTGTGTGGCTTTAAAACCCAATTAAAGTCCATCACGCCAAATTTCCCAGTTCCTAAAAACTAAAATTTAAATAGGAGTATGATTTTAACTAACAATTGATAACTAAAAAATAGCTACAAAAACTAATAATTAAAATAAGTTACTACATTTTATAAGAAATTAACCAATATTTTTCTGATATATTAAAAAAAGCAAGCAAGTTTTTAATTATTAGTTTTTAAGGTGGTAAAAATATTTTTTTAACAACTATTGGTTAACAATATGAATCTATTGTCAACAACTTTTACCACATTTTTTTAACCAATATTTTTTTTTTCGTTTTTTTTTTTTTACTGATAACGGATTGCAATATGAATTAAGCAAAAATGGTAAAAGTTGTTGACTCCCTTAATGCTGATTTTATTTTATTTGAAATGATAGAAAATTCTTGAAAAATAATCGGAAAATGTAGTATATACTTTGTGTTTAACCTTGAAATTGGTCGACAAATCAAATACTTAAGTCTCAAACTATAAATATAACGTAACTTCTAACTATTACGAATCAAGCCGTTAAATTTTTTATAAAACCATAGTAGTATATGTAGGTAGATACTATTCAAATGAGACCATCTATTGATAACACTCATTTAACGTGGCTGAAATTTGAGTGTGACAACAACTTTATCACAAATACACTTAATCAAGCCAAATAGTGAAACATCCCCAAATCTGATCCTTAACATTTGGAACTTTATTTATTTTATTTTTGTCGGAAAAATAGTCAATTTAGAAATCATACTCGTAGCAAAATGTGCTGAAATAGTCACCTTTTTCTAGACATTTTGTCCTTAATTAAGCTAATTAAGTCTGCATCACAACTTTTTTGTCTTTACTTAATATATTCTATATTGGCGGGGCATGATTTCATGCCCAACTCAATTAAAATCCACCATTTATCTCATTTTCAATTTCAGATCAACTATTTATATCATTTTCAATTCGAACAAGTAATATGCTACACACCATTTGTTAGCACTTGCCGTAAATGGTCGCCGGCAGGTATTAATTTTGAATTTCCATTTTATTTTTCATATGCATCTCATACACTATTGTCAAATTATCAAAATTATTAAATTTAACAGCAATTGTCGATAAATAATTAAATTGGTTTGACTGATTAATGAAAGTGGCAATTAATTCCGGAAGTGGGGAGTTTAATTACCCTAATTAAGAAGTGTGGTGAAACATAAGTAATGATGCATGATATAGTTTCATGCGTTGTAGGGCCATTTTAGAGTTAAAGAAATGAAATTTGTCAAATTGTGTAAAATGTTTATTGGAGACAAAATAATCTTCCGAGATTCTTGTTATGTCCTAAAAATGGGTGGAAGCCGCCTACCTCACTTAGATTGGAATCCACATAATTGTAGAAATATTAGAATTATAGTAGACTTTAAGCATAAGTCACAATCATGCTTAACTAGTACTCCTAGTTTAGTTAACCGACAAGTGATGTCACTAAGCCTATATAGTTAATTATTTTGATAAATTATACTCCAATGAATCCCAACTATTTTGGGTCTGTTGCAATTAAGAAGTCGAAGTCTCGGCTTTTATTATCTCTGGTACGTGGATAATGTATCTGTTGCAATTATAGATGCATGTTGTTATTGGGAATTATTGCTATTTGATGGGGTGCGTACTAAACAAGCCCAACAGCAATGACGGCCCATCAGCCCAAAGCCCAAGGAAGAGTATCAGTTCGGCATTACCAAAGAGTTCGGCCCCAGCCTACAGCTCGGTAAAAGCCGACCAATCAGTTCGGCATTACCAAAGAGTTCGGCCCCAGCCTACAGCTCGGTAAAAGCCGACCAATCAAGCTCTACTCTCAGATCGGCAAAAGCTGCTCGGCAATAGTTCAACAGTTCGGTCTCAGTATTCGACCGAACTGGGAGATAGTGGACCCATGCAGGATCTCATGACCACTACACGATCTATTTAGTGGTGTCAAATCATGCAGGATCTCATGCGGGATAAGCGGACCAAACAAAGAGGTAGTGGACCCATGCAGGATCTCCATGACCTCCACGACATCCACAACCATCATTAGTGGTGATGCAAGCCACGATCTTAGTTCAATGTATAAATAGAACTTAGATCAGATAGAAAAGGGTTAAGCTCTCTAGAGATAAAATATCATATAGCAAGTCTGTATTGTAAGCTGTAGAAAACAGATCAAGCAATACAACTCTGCCCTCTTTTCTTCCCGTGGACGTAGATTTACCTTAGTAAATCGAACCACGTAAATCTCTGTGTCGTAGTCTTTATTCTCTACCAGCATTTACTACCATCAGAAATTCGCAGAACCATCACTGGCGCCGTCTGTGGGAAACAGAGAACCAAATCTGTGATAAAAGCGAGTTTTTGATCCTCTTACACAAAAAAAAAAAATGCATACCAGATCACATAACACCCGTGCCTCCGTCTGTGATAACCATGAGGAAGCTAGTCCAGCAGCCCATAGGCCTGGAAAGCAGCCTCGTGAGAAATCTACTTCCAGTTCTCACGGAGAAGGAACAAGCCGCTCAAAGACTCATCGCACCGAGTCTTCCCAGCAGCCCGATTTGAACGAGGCTGTCAAGCTGTTCTTGGCTGAGAAGCAGGATGAGTTCTTAGCCTTCCTGCAAAAGAGCAAGAGCCGAAGACGAAAACGGTGGATTCTCCTTCCTCATCCAGACATGAAAGTCACTACCGCAGTAGTGCCGTGTCTTCCAGGAAGAAGAATCCTCAACCCCGACATGTTCCTGTTCCTCCTCGGTACCGGAATCACAGGAGAACTCCATCTCCTCCATACCAAAGAGATGTCGGGTTCGCCATGTACGGAGCATTGAAGACTCCGTTCTCGGACGATATCACCCGAACTCCCCTTCCACAGAACTACCGAACTCCGTCGATGACTTATGACGGGTTGGTGGATCCTCATGACTTCCTGGGACGCTATCAGTATAATATGGCGAACCAGGGTCTCAATGAGGTCCATATGTGCAAGCTGTTCCCCGAGCTGCTTATCGGGAACGCGAGAAGGTGGTTCGATAGCCTCCCCCAAGGCAGCATTAGATCTTACCGAGATCTAATGGATGCTTTCCACAGGAGGTTCTTTCAGAAAGCGGAAGCCCGAAGCACTTCGGCTCAGCTGCTTTCTATACGTCAAGGTCGTGACGAAAAGATCAGCGACTTCATGACGAGGTTCCACAAGGAATGCCTACAAGTAGATTATCTCAATGATCTACTTGTCATTTCGGCATTCCAAAATGGAATCCTGCCCGGAGCTCTCTACAGAAAGCTCGTGGAATGCAGTCCGCAAACAGCTCAAGAGATGTGGGACATTGCGGACCAGTTTTCTCGTGCCGATGAGGCAGACCGTCGAAAACGGTCTTTAGACAGCTCATCTAGAGAAGACAAAAAGAAGCCCGATCATAGCGATCAGAGGTTTCCTCGCCGAACTCCTTCCCCACTAAAGGAGGGATAGCGGTCATCCGAGGTGATCAAAAAAAGCGACTGTTTGCAGATTGCGCTTAAAAGTGCCAAGCAAATCAGCTCGGCACCATCAAGCATAGCAATCACAGCAGCCGGAGTCAGAGGCAGGCGAAATGACCGAAGTCACACCGGAGCCGAACTCGATGGTGTACGGCACTGAAGCCGTGATTACAGTTGAGATCGGCATACCCAGTCCCCGAACTCTTAATTTCTCAACAGAACTGAATGAGGACGGACTGAGAGCCGAACTAGATCTGGCCGAAGAAAGAAGAGAATTGGCCTGCATAAAAGCAGCCAAGTACAAGGAGCAAGTAGCCCGGTATTATAACCAAAGGGTGAAAAAGCTGCAATTTCAAGTGGGAGATCTCGTCTTGAGAAACAACGAAGTAAGCCGAGCAGAAAAGCTGGGCAAACTCGAACCCACATGGGAAGGTCCATATCGGGTGTCAGAAGTCCTCGGCAAAGGGTCTTACAAATTGACTCACATGTCAGGAGAACAAGCACCCCGAACATGGTACGTTTCAAACCTCAAAAAGTTCCATTTGTAAGAGACAGTCCGGTCAGTCTTGTGTCTAGTTCGGTCCTAGGGGTATGTGCTTTCTTTGTTTTTTACTTGCGTTTTTGTTTGTCTATATGCGTTTTGTCTGTCTATGTGCGTGTCGTCTCTTACAAATGTTACTGAGGTATCTTGTTCTTCGAAGGCTGATCCCCTTTTTAGAACATATATAAGCTAACGATTGTGAGTCCAAGCTTCCAAGGAGGATACAAGACCACAATTCAGCTTAACAAGCAGTCCGTCTGAAACGAACTGCAACAAGCCAACGACTGTGAGTCCAAGCTTCCAAGGAGGATACAAGACCACAATTCAGCTTAACAAGCACTTCGTCTGAAACGAACTGCAATAAGCCAACGATTGTGAGTCCAAGCTTCTCAGGAAGATACAAGACCACAATTCGGCTTAAGAAATAAGCACTTCGTCTGAAACGAACTGCAATAAGGGAAAGTCCGATCCACGCGATAAACCTCGCCGAATTAGGACGACCAAGTTCGGTCAAAGAAGTTTACCTCATAAGACCGAGGACGACCATGTCTAGTCAAAGAGGTTTACTGCATAAGACCACTTCGGTTAACTGGGAAAGTCCGATCCACGCGATAAAACTCGCCGAATTAGGACAAGGGAAAGTTCGATCCCGGCAACAAAAATCGCCAAATTAGAACACAAACCAAAGACGAGTCTGGTCAAAGATGTTTATTTCATCAGACCAAAGACGAGTCCGGTCAAAGATGTTTATTTCATCAGACCAAAGACGAGTCCGGTCAAAGATGTTTATTTCATCAGACCAAAGACGAGTCCGGTCAAAGATGTTTATTTCATCAGACCAAAGACGAGTCCGGTCAAAGATGTTTATTTCATCAGACCAAAGACGAGTCCGGTCAAAGATGTTTATTTCATCAGACCAAAGACGAGTCCGGTCAAAGATGTTTATTTCATCAGACCAAAGACGAGTCCGGTCAAAGATGTTTATTTCATCAGACCAAAGACGAGTCCGGTCAAAGATGTTTATTTCATCAGACCAAAGACGAGTCCGGTCAAAGATGTTTATTTCATCAGACCAAAGACGAGTCCGGTCAAAGATGTTTATTTCATCAGACCAAAGACGAGTCCGGTCAAAGATGTTTATTTCATCAGACCAAAGACGAGTCCGGTCAAAGATGTTTATTTCATCAGACCAAAGACGAGTCCGGTCAAAGAAGTTTACTTCATAAGACCGAGGACAAGTACGATGAAATTTTTTCGCTAAGCTGTAAATACACAGTGTTAGAAGCGAAAACAAAATTTCATTTTTCCAATCTTGTTCGGCACACAACTCCGCTACCCTACGAGATGGCGTTACGCTATTACAAAGGACTATCCTACTGTCCAGGGTTGCTAAAGTTGAGCCATCTATTCGCAAAATCCTCGTGAAGCTGAGTTCGGGCGTTCCAGGCAGCTGCAGAATAAGCAGGTCGACGAGATGCTCTAATCGACCTGCCACCTCTTCTCTGAGCCCGGGAAGCCCTAGCACCTCGGCGGCGAAGAGTCTCTTCACGAAGCATTTGCCGATCTTGCTCACTCATAACCACAGCTCCTCTGCGAACTTCAGTCCGTCCTCGACTTGACGTCTCTGGTTGTCCCTGAGTTCGTTGTTGACTTGGAGTAGGGTTTTGAGCAAGTGAATCAGAGGTTTGAGCTGGAGTACTAGCATCTGTTGGCGGGAAATGCCTGAGGAATCTCTCAATTGAGGGACGCCGGGAAAGAACTATGTCGTACCGATAAGCCCAGCGCCGCAATGATTTCACGACTTGTTGGCAAGCCGAGCTCTCCAGCGCATTGTTCCTCCGGAGTACATGATATTCCTCCCACAGTTCGTCAACTCGTTCCTGAACTTCAGAGATGGTCATTCCCCCACGCCTGCAGATGAAATCCTCATACGCAGTCCTCTCAGCGACGGCAGTGTTCAGCTCGGCCTCCAGATCCTTCTTTTCGGACTCTAAGTCCTTATTATCGGCCTCCAGCTTCATTGAACGAGCCAAGAGTTCGTCATTCTTCATCTGGTCAGTTATAGCTCTTTTCTCAGCTTCGTCTAAAGCCGAAGAGTACAGCCGCTTCCAGTGAAGTACCTCCAGCTCCTTGAGAGTTAAGAATACAAAGCAGCTACGTCAGTTTGGCATTTCAGCTTACCGAGCAGGTAGTAAACCACAACAGGAGTAAGAGAGTACGAAAGGCTATACGAAGACACAAGAGCAGAAAGAAGAATTTTTTCATTCATAAGAAAAAATTTTTTCTACACAAGGGCTTCAAGGCCGTTTTACAAGAAGGAAGAAACTAAACTAAGAGAAGGAAGACGAAATCATACTCCGCTAGCTTCGTCTCCGCCTTCTCGGTGAGGTTCAGCTTCCTTCTCCTTGTCTGCTTCAGCTTCAGCCTCGGCCTCCCTGCTCTCCCCAGCCTGCTCGGCGCCACCGTAGCCGATCTGCTGCGCCTCCTGCTCGGCCTTCTCATCGCCGGTCTGCCGCTCATGCTGCTCGGTATCACCCTCTCCATGGAAAATTGGAGCGGGTGAAACTGACCCTATGGAGGCAAAGATAGCCTCCATGTTCTCATCGCGGTCAGCTCGGCAACTACGAACTTGGTCTGCAGAAAGCAGGACCGAGGACGAAGCAAGCTCCTCAAGCACCGGCAGACTCTGAAGCCGAGCTGCTATCTCTCGGCCGTACAGCGGCAGGATGACTTCAGGACCCTGCTCGGCTTTATCGGTCATCAGTTTCAGCAGATCACCGACAAAGGCTGAAAATTGGTTGCTCAGAAAGAGTTTCTCCGCGAAAGCACGGAGAACCTCCCCTTGGGCAACCACGGCGGCAGCATCCCTCCGTTTCGTCTGCTCTCGCTGGATGACGAGCTGGTTTTTGGCAAACTGAGCTTCATCTTGGGCCGAAATCCTAGCAGCTCTGGCTTTCTCAAAGTTTGCCTCAGCCTGCTCGGCCCGGTGACAAGCAGCCGCCAACTTCCTCTGCATCTCAGCATAGTCGTTGGACGCTTTGGAGAGTTCAACGGCGACGAGCTTGGAGAGCATATCGTTCCTCTGAAAATGGAAAAAGCAAAAAGTCAACAAAGGGGCCACAAAAAATACAGGAAAAAAAGCAAGGCCAGAAAATCAAGAAGAGAATTCACCTCGGCGAAGTCCGTGGGCCATAAAAACGGCTCACAGATATGTTCCGAAGGAGGCGCCAAGACCACGTCTTTCTCTGGCGCTCTCGGGGGCTTCTGGGCCTTCCCCTTCCTACTTGCCGAAGTCGACTCCGGCTTCTTTGGATCCGAAGAGGTCTTTTGCCTCTTCGGATTCTTCTCGGCATCAGGCGCCGAGCTGGTAGCCTTCTCTTTCTCCGGCTCCTTAAGCTCGGAGGATTTGCGGCTCATCTTATTCAGCATGTACACTGCCAAAAAGCAAGAAAGCAAGGTTAGTTTTCGCCGCTAAAGCAGTAAAGCATAAAAAAGAAATCCTCACCCTCAGTTTCTTCGTCCGAAGACGAGATATTGAACACGAGGTCGCCCTTGACGAGCTCAGTTTCCGAGTACTGTTTCCTAATCATAGGAATCTTATTGAGCTCGCCCTCGAGCTCGGCCAACGGTTCTAACCGAGGATGAGGAATCACGGACTTCGGCCCTCTCCAAGGAAAGCCCGGAGCCGAAGTCCTATTATAAAAAAAGAAACGGTTTTGCCATTTCGGCCACTTGGTTTTGCAGAAGGCCCTAAAAGGCTGTAAGGGGATCAAGTAAAACCAAGATCCCTTCCTTTTAAACTGGAAAAAATTAAGGATTGCCCGCAGAGACAGATCCTTATCTAGCCTACGGAGTTCGGCAGCAAAAGCCGACAAGTGCCTCCAAGAATTCGGAGTCACCTGACCTAAAGGGAGTTGAAAAAAATCAAGAAGCTCTACAAAAGGTGGGGGAAGAGGGAAACGAAGCCCGCATTCTAAGCAGGCTTCGTAAACGGTGGCATAACCCTCCGGCGGGTCGTTAGCCCTATGATCATCGTCGGGAACCACCGCCTTCCCCCCGGGAAGAAGATATTTTTCGTGTAGAGATATCACGGTGTCCTTACTCAAGACGCTGTGAAAGTATTCTACAGTCTTCTCCCCGGACTCTTTCCGGCTAGAAGACCCCTTGCCCCCTTTCCTACCGCTACCTAACTCAGAAGAAGAAGAAGAAGACATGGTTCTTACTCTTCGCAAAATCTGAAGAAATTCTGAAGAAATTCTTGAAAGCGGAAGGAAATTTTTACGCAAAGGAGATAGAGTGCAGAAGAAGCAGTCGCAAAAGTGCTTCAATGATGAAGAAAGGAGGTATTTATCAGATTCGGCGAAGATTTCAAAATCGTCGCACCGTTTCGAATCCCACCTTTTCAGGATTCAACGGCCGGATTTTACTGTCGCATTTAATGCAGTCACGTGCAAGGCACGTCCCTTGACATCAGCCTCCCCCTTGCCTTTATCCAGAATGCCGAAGTGACTCACTTCGCCGAAGTGATTCACTTCGCCCTTCGGGGGGGGTAGTGATGGGGTGCGTACTAAACAAGCCCAACAGCAATGACGGCCCATCAGCCCAAAGCCCAAGGAAGAGTATCAGTTCGGCATTACCAAAGAGTTCGGCCCCAGCCTACAGCTCGGTAAAAGCCGACCAATCAAGCTCTACTCTCAGATCGGCAAAAGCTGCTCGGCAATAGTTCAACAGTTCGGTCTCAGTATTCGACCGAACTGGGAGATAGTGGACCCATGCAGGATCTCATGACCACTACACGATCTATTTAGTGGTGTCAAATCATGCAGGATCTCATGCGAGATAAGCGGACCAAACAAAGAGGTAGTGGACCCATGCAGGATCTCCATGACCTCCACGACATCCACAACCATCATTAGTGGTGATGCAAGCCACGATCTTAGTTCAATGTATAAATAGAACTTAGATCAGATAGAAAAGGGTTAAGCTCTCTAGAGATAAAATATCATATAGCAAGTCTGTATTGTAAGCTGTAGAAAACAGATCAAGCAATACAACTCTGCCCTCTTTTCTTCCCGTGGACGTAGATTTACCTTAGTAAATCGAACCACGTAAATCTCTGTGTCGTAGTCTTTATTCTCTACCAGCATTTACTACCATCAGAAATTCGCAGAACCATCACTATTTAATTTATTTATCATCAATGTTTACTTTGTAATGTTCATTCAAACAAGGGATTATTGTAATTTGTAATAATAAATCTATAAATTAAAATAGTTGAGTAATTAGTGATATTATTGCAGGTCGAGACGAGAATAAGTATTAAAACCCAATGATTCCCTAGCCAGATATATAATTTTTATTTATTAAATTCCGATCCTCTATAGTATAAATTACGATGTAAGTGAACGAAACATAATTTTTTACCTATCTTGATATAAAGACAGTTCACATCTAAGAATAGTTTCATGGGCGTACAATGAATATAAATTTTGGTACTATAAGTTATAACTCACGTTGAATTTCAATGTGTTAGATGCCAGTATATCAATTAAATAGACTAATCTAATTACATCAAATTTAATAATTAGAATAAGATTAATTTTCTCCGAATTAGTATATCGAGTTCGTCTTTTTTCTACACTAAGAAACAATTTGATTCCCGTGGACATCGCGACAACGAAAAATTGCAAGTTGGTGTACGGTTTCTACATTTGATAGTGAAAATTGAGAATTTGAGACAATATGCATATAATAGAAATCCATGGTTCCATCTTAAAATCAATTGGTGATAAGAGCAGATGCTCATGAGACTTATATAGTGGATTAAGCTCTTTGTGTGGGATTAAGCTCTTTGTGTGGGATTAAGCTCTTTGTGTAATCTTGGAGGGGTTAGACATTTTTATGACCGATTGGACAATCGGCCCAATCTTTTTTTTCGATCTGTTGGACCACTGACTCAAATTTTCAGCCCAGTTATACTGCTGGGTCAGTCATTTTTTTTCGGTTTCAGCCCAGATATACTGCTGGGTCAGTTAAATATGACC
Source organism: Salvia splendens (assembly GCF_004379255.2). Taxonomy (NCBI): domain Eukaryota; kingdom Viridiplantae; phylum Streptophyta; class Magnoliopsida; order Lamiales; family Lamiaceae; genus Salvia; species Salvia splendens. Next base: position 3,058,897 of record NC_056033.1, on the reverse strand, counting down.
CACAGTCGGCGACCCGCTCCGCTCTGATATCATGATAGAAATACATGAGTTCCATCTTAAAAACCAATTGACGATAAGAGGAGAGGCCCATGAGACTTATATAGTGGATTAAGCTCTTTGTGTACACCGGTGTGAGATATTATTATATTCATTTTTATGTTTCAATTGCCAACAGTATAGATGTATTTTACAAATTTAAATTCTCAAAATTATTGATATTGTATTTTGAAACTATGATTTAATTATTGTTTATCTGTATGAGTTTTCTTTCGTAGCTTGTCGTGCTTTTAGCCTGTTGTTATTTTCTAGTTTAGTTAGTTTTGCGCTTGTTTGGTTTGCTAGTGATTTTTTTGCTTTCGGTTTAGTTATCTTATTGCTTTTATTAGTGTTATACTCACATAGTTATCTTGTGTGAGTATTAATTTTTTATGAAAATTTTTGTATAGCACGTTTAATTTTTACTATAATAAACTTCTTCTGTCTAGCCAATTTTTGGCTATGATCATTTTGTACAAGAAAAGATAAATACGTATGTTAAGGTCTTTATCAGTCAATTGAAATTTGTATAGATTCGTTACCCATACCTAGCTAGATATGCAAATAATTTGGAATTTAACCATTTATGTATAAGTCATTGTCACATATACATTATAAGAGGAAGGCAGATGATGATCGTGGACTTAGATCGTCCATTCACTCCAATGCCCATCCCATATATTTCTTCTTCTTTTTTCTAATTATATTACCTTAGATATTTCTCTCCTATTATTTTTCATTCTCGTCTATATACTTAAAACTATAGTATTAATGTCACTCTAATAAATTGAAAATTATTAATTGAATTAACTCACACGCAAAATGCAAAATTATGATTTTGATGAATTTTATCGGAAATACAATTAGGACAAAGAATAAATTCAGTCTAGCCATTTCAATGGTTGGAACATTTTTCTATTATAAAAAAAATCCAACAAATAATTATGAATTATCCAATTTTAGTTGGATGGTGGAGCATATGTATCCATTATCATAGTTGTATTTCCTGGCAAGCCCACTCTATGATCTGTAACACTTGTATTTCCAAAGTGGTTATTAATTTATAGTATGAAAATAAATAATCCAGCAAATTCGAAGTTATTTCCTCCAGCTTTGGTTCTGATGATATATAGTCAGAATATGTGCTACTTGACGATTAAAAAATAAATTAATAATATAATGCGGTAATTTTTCCATCTATTTTTAATTAGAAAAATGAATTTAAGTAGTCGTTTATTTTAGAAATAGTTGTTCTCTACAAAAATAAATTTAGTATATTTAAACACTCCATGTTTTATGAACACCTAGTGAAGGCTAACAAGCAAATAAGTTACTCAAAATCAAATTCGACGCGATTTTTATTTCGAAAATATTAAATTATATCAGTAGCTTTTGTGTGAACATCTTTAAACTTTATGTTTAATTATCCAGAAGCATTTGCGCACGTGGAAATCATGTAAAATAGATACATCATGGTTTGGTCGGGTAGGGATACATAATTAATTAATTAACAAGCAAGTAATAAATCGAATATGACATTATTGTATTAAAGTTGTAAAAAATTGGTAGAAAGATATACTTTTCAAGCCTTCTTTTCGAAATAGCTCAACGAAATTTCCCAATTATTTTCGATCATCAAACTTTATAAGAAAGTTAAAAAGGGGTTAAGGCAAATATTTGCATTACTTCTATAGATGTAAATTATTTATTGCTATTCTATTAGTACTACCTAATTTTTTCAGTATGGATATTCCTTTGTATGAAAAGAAACTGTCAGCAATTAAAAATTCATAAAATTTGCTTAAATTTCGTTGTCCCATAGTTAAAAAGAAACCATGAAATGTGGATTCGTTCGCAATTAATTATCAATAGTTAAAAATTTAATCGCTTATGTGTAATATTTTGTTGATATTGTTTAACCAAACTACGTCATAAATAGACAATATTGTTTAACTCACCAACAATGATGTTCACTTAAGGTTTCTTGATGTTATATCACATCAACATAATTCTTTTTCGTTGGATACTTATAAACAAATTTAAGCCTAATGAATCTTCCGGCTGATATATACAAATAATGATTTGAATTAATATTAAAAAAAACTTATACATTTGACAAAATAAGGCAATTGCTGATTAAATCCACTAATCCACTGAAAAAGGGCTCATTGATTGGATATTAGTGTGTATATATACTTACTAACTAAGCAAGAAAAAGAAAAAAAAAAGTAGCAATAAAAAGTTGAGCAAACAAATGTTGAAACCACTCACTAGAAAGCACTTGTTTGATAGGCATTTTTCTCCATTTAATTTGAATCACACTCTTTTTTTTTTTCTTTCATTTTTACCAAAAAATATAAAAAGGTTTATATTAATTCTTTCTAGATTAAAGGAACATCACTAGCTAGTGCCCATGCTGCAATACAAATTGTCTTTATCCACAGCTCTTCTTCAGCATTAAGGCTTTGATTATTCAACGTTAAGTCGATCGATTATAAAACGTGATTTAATCAGTGCAAAATTTTTGTTATTATATAAATAATTTATACTCATATCTTATATATTTCATTATATTACTATATGGAATATAGTAGCAGTATAAAATAAAATTACACGACATATAAGTACAACATACAAAATTAAGAATCTGAAATGACAGTTAGCAGCTTTGGTGTCATTTAGGTAAGCAACATCAATTTAAGTTATTTTTCAAAGACATATGGCTTAAAATAATACTAGTAGGTACTAGTTGATATGTTTCATTAATTTATTTAAGCAGTATTTCGATATATTTGTTCTGTTTTAAGGACACAGTTAGTGATTTTCGCATAGACACGTCATTAGGGACAATGTGATTCATAAGCTGAAGCTCAAATAAGACGATCTCCTAATCATGAAGATAAGAGACCAAATCAAGCATAAACAATGATTTAACGGGCAAACAAACGAAAGACAATACAAAAAGCCTATTTCTAAAGAAGGACAATACTCCAAAGCAGCAATTGGGGCTATCCAAACAGTAGAGATGAGAGGATAAAACTAAAAAAATAGATAACAGATCGAGAGAAGAACTTATTCTTAGTTCTCAGTTCAGTCTGATCTGATATCACTCAATTCTTCTATTGGTGAGATAATTGGGAGTGGAAATCTGGAGCACCGATTTCTAATCCACGAGCAAAAATTAATAATTAATTATTTCTTTTTTGAGTCACAATTTGGTTCGAATCCTTGAAATATTTCAAATCGACTATGCAATATCATAAATTGAGAAATTCATAACTTCCTGTCAAATTTGTGAAATAGAGCGTCCAACCAAGATAGGAAACATGCAAAAAAAAATTATACGAGTCATTAAGTCAAAATTAAGATAAATATGGATTAAAATATTTAAAACTATGTAAACAATTTTCATTTTGTTTATCGAACTTCCGAACATTTGCCTAGATGACAGTTGACACTTAAAAAAGGTGTTAGCAATTTGTCTATACAAATTATCAATTTCCTTGGACCCCACTAAAAGGCACAAATAGATGAGCTTTGAAAACAACATTGAAAATGCACACACCTATATATTTTTATTATATACTAGTATAATATTATTAAAATTATAGACAAGTGATTTCGAAATTTATTGGAGTAGAAGGCCCCCTTTTCTAGTCTTTGTTGTACGGTTGAACACGTGTAAAATAAGCTTTGGATATATATTAGGTGGATAATGCAAAACATTACTACAATAATATGGCCTCCTTCATCTACATCTATGGACGCATTGTAATATTGTGATGTGACTAAAAAAATTGAAGGAAGATTTTTTTTGTGAGAGAATCCACTACGCGGCGCGCTGGTGTCCCGCGACCCGTCCCAGAGAGACGGGTCCGTCGCGCGACGCGTTGCAGCGCGCCGACTAGTGTCTCCGAGACAAGCGACGGGCCGTCTCGCCACGCGCCTCGGCGTCACGTGCTGACGCAATAAATATTTTTTTTTAAAAAAAATTGATTTTTTAATAAAAAAATAAAAATAAAAGAAAAAAATTTTCTAACGGTAATAATACCGTTTTTTGGTTTTTTTTTTAATTGTTTTTTTTATTTTTTAAAATTTTTTTTACTCTATGAATACTCCTAACTCATCCTCATTTCACACACAACTACTCATCTATTCTTCCTAAATCATCTCAATTTCCTCTCCAATTTTCATCTAACAACTCTTCTCCAAGATGTCCGGCGACGGCAACTACGGCGGTTCCGGCGGGTGGGATCTCAACGCGTTCGGCGATTGGGAGACCATGATCAACACACTGGGAGGTTCCGGTTCGTTGACGCCGGGGACCCAGGGTTCGGCAACGCCTGGGGGTACCAACCACCCAATTTTGACGTTGATGCTTATGCCCGTCCCTCCGCCCCGCGGTATTCGCAGGGATTATCCCAGATTTGGGAGGATTTTCCCGTTCATCCCACGCCGGGAGTAGGCCGAGGCGGTGTACAACCCCAGGCGGGCGAGGAGGAGGAGGAAGGGGAAGAGGAAGAGGATCTAGGCCGGCATCCGTACAGCAACCTCGAAACGCTGGCGGTGTACAACGCCTGAGTTACCGTCTCGTACGATCCCATCGTCGGGAATCAACAACCGCGGAAGTGTTTCTGGGAAAAGGTCTGCGAGCTCTACCACCAGATGAAGCCGAAAGGCTTCCTCAAGCGCACATTTAAAATGCTCCGCTCTCATTTTGACCGAGTCGACAGACAGGTCAAAAAATTCTGCGGCATCTACTCGACCGAAGCGGCGCACTACCAAAGCGGCGCTTCAGGAGCCGACATTCTGAGGGGGCTTTGCGCGCCTACAACCAGGACACCGGCAAACAATTCAAATTTGTTGATGTTTGGCAGGCTGTCAAGAACGAGGAACGGTGGGCCGGCGGTGTCCGCTCTAGCTCGGGCTCAACCTCGAAGCGCACGAAGCACACGGCGAGTGGCCAATACTTGTCTGGTGACACCGGTGAGGGCAGTGACGCACTAGAGGCTGCCTCGCAAGAGTTTGCGGGTACGGCCGGCGATGCCGGGGGATCCAGCTGTGGGCGTCGTGGGCCGCAAGGGACGAAGGCGGCGAAAGCGGCTAGAGCGAGGAAGGGCCAAGGCGAATCAAGCTAGGCGGGCTCGCGGGGAGGCTTGGACACACTTATGGCGGTGTACATGACCGCCACAATGGCGGACGTTTCCCGCTACTCGCCCTCTCAATACGCGGCCTGGTGGATCGGAATTGTGCATATGGCAGCACAACTTGGCCTTCCGACTCCCCCTCCACCTCGACCGCCTTCGGGGTATGATTTGCCGACGGAGTAGTTTTTTTATTTTCTTTAAATCTGTATTTTAAATTATGCAACCGTTTAATTTTTTAGGATTTTAATTTTGTGTGTGTATTTTTTTTAATTTTAAGTTGTACTTTTTTTATGTTGTGTGTTTTTTAATGAAGTGTGTTTGTTTTAATTGAATTGGGTTGGAAATAAAAATAAAAAATGAAATTGAATGAATAGTAATTTAAGGGACGGAGCGTTGCAAGTTCCGTCCGTTAGTTAAGGGATGAAGTAAAAAAGGACAATGGAGTCCTCAAATAGTAGTTTAATGGACGGTTAAAGGACGGTGAGGGACATTGTAGTGGATGCCCTGATAATTCTCTTGAGGGTGATATGATAGGTAGTACTTTCACGGAAATTGGAAAACCCAATTTCGTATGCAGAAACAAGTTGAGCTTCACTTCTCAAATTAAAAAATACTTAAAAAATTTGGGCTTGGACCATTTCATTTTATTACTCACGTATATCTAAAGTAACATATATCTAACTCTACCTAAATAACACAAATACTATAAGGTAATAAATTGCAAGTTGAGCATACAAAACAAAAAAAAGCAAAAGTGGTTACAGCTTGCTGTATTAATTCAAATAAAAGAGGCACAGGCAAGAAGACATATTTCCTTCTAGTGTGGTGTGTGTATATGTATGATATGTTGTGTGCATCATCTGCAAATATTTTTCTCGTTTAATCACGTTATTATTAATTTAGTTTTTTCTGTTATTAAAATAAATTATTAACATAATATATCCAATTTTATTTTTTAATTTAAAAATTAATGATATCAATAATGATTTTGAAGGCATTAGAATCAAACTAATTGGATAAAAAAAAAACTAGTAATAAATAGATGTTCCAATAGTATAAGATTATAATCATAACATTTTTCTCGCTAAGTATAATTGGTGTGAATATTGTTGGTATCAAGTATTTATTTTTTCACCAAGTGTGGATCTCCTTTCGTTGGCTTGATCACCCCATCTACGACTTTTTAGAGCGCGTGAAAAGTATTGGCGGAATTCTAATACGGAATCAGTGCCCTAAATATCCATACCATCTCTAGAGTAACTTTTAGAGCGCGTGAAAAGTATTGGCGGAATTCGAATTCGGAATCAGTGCCCTAAATATCCATACCATCTCTAGAGTAACCCAAGGGACAGAAATTGTATTGTTGATTTCAATTTTGACTTCCAAGAAAAAATCATTTCTTGTGAAATTGCAGGATATTATGAATTGACATAGGCAATGCCATTGGCAGACAAAACAAGAAAGATTATTTGTGCTTTTTTTGTGAATATTCCTTGCAGAAAATTCTCTGTCTCAACAAAATCTCTATTGCCGGTAGAAGAAAATGAGTGGTCTCACAATTTTCTCAATTTCTTACATCTCTCAAAACCTCATCTTTTCTGGTGAAATTAGTGAACCTTGTTTCACATCTCCATTTTTAAGAAGTTACTTTATTACATACATCTACCGTAGTAAGTTTTAACTTGTCTTTGTTTATTCATTGAAGATGTACAAAAGGTTTTCATTCTTCATATGTATTTATTTTATATAGTTTCTACTTCTCTCCCTATTGATATTTATACAATTGAGGAATTAGTTGATGTATATGCATGTGGGTATTTTTATGAATTAGGTGGTTTTCACTTATGTCCACTAGAAATGTTAATGCTTATCCATTTGGGTCTATAATGTAGATGGGGCAAAGGCTCATTCACTTGTTCTCTAAGGAATAAACCTTTTTTTTTGTGAGTGAAAAATAACCAAAGGAAAGGGATTGCTCACTATATGTTGGATTTTTAGAGATTTGCTTTTATGAGAGGAATTTAATTAGCACTCTTCAAGATGACAGAGTGGAAATTGTCTTTAAAGGTAATATGCAATGCTAGTAATCAAATAGGCCCTAGAATCACATTCATGGCTCGGGTAAAACAAGATCAAGATCCATGTGTTGGAACACAATCTTTCTTGAAATCAATAAATCTTTTTATACGTCAATGCATGTATGATACATGCACAAAGTTACTTTAACAATAGATTTATTTGATCCTTTTTACCCCTTTTTCGGATAGGCAAATGAATATAAATTTAAAAGTCGCTCCGGGCTCGAATTCGAGACCTTTTTACCTTTTTCTATTCTAACCAATAGTTGTCATTTCATACATACAATTAAACATTAAATTGTAAATAGTACTTGGTTGTCTATTAATTATTTTGGGCTTAAAATTCATCATGTCATTCCACATCAAGAAAAGGGTTGAAAAGGAAGTAAAAGAATTGCACTTTATTGAACATCCATGAAGAAAACCTAAACCACCATTACCAATCCACATTCAAATTCTGTAGCACACTATTAAAGAAAACTTTCTTCCTTAATGGCCTCTCTATCCCACCACATTCAAGGGATCAATCAATTTCCCAACACACACATACATTGACTTTACAGCAGCCAACTAACCACAAATCTCAAAGAATCTTAGCCATCATTCATGTCTAAATATATGGTTTTATGATGTACATTTGTTGGAAACATGAGAGAGAAAGAGAGAGAGAGGGGGAGGCATTCTCACTCACAAACCATGTTCCCCTCTGCCAACATGATGAGTTTCTTTGAATTCAAACTACGAATATTTTGGCAATCCCAAGTGGGATATATCTCATCATTTTCTCATTGTTTGTTTGTTTTGTGTTTTCCCCCTCAATAGTCTATGATGGAGTAATATCTTTGAAACAGAAATGAAAGAACTAATGCAGGGCTTTTGTTTTAGCTTCAATTTTACAAGCTGGTGCAATTAAGGGTGGAATTATATCAAGAAATCCACGAGCTTTTTATAACAGTGGCCAGAAAAGAAATGAAGACTCTGTTTCCATTCTTTCAATCCCTTGCTCATGAAATATCATTTGGGCTAACGTGGGTATAGTAACTGGGCTTGAATGCAAATTGCAATAATATTTTATCCAAATGGAAGAAAAGGACCATTGCAAATTTACAGCCATTGATTTCCTAATTTTATAACATCAACAAAACCCACTAAATCAAAATCAGAGGAAAATCAAATAAAAATGATGGCATTTTCCAAAGCACAAACATGAGTTGAGCTTTAAGATATTTTTAATAAAAATGGCAAATAAAAAATACCTAGAAACTCAATCTATAAAGTTGGTTGATTTGGTAGAAACATCACAGCTCAATCAATAATAAAGAACAAACTCACACCTGCATCGTTCAATTCTTTCCTCTGTAATTCTTGTTGTCTGCAACATGATAAATAAACCAACCCCAACCTTCTAAGAGAGAGAAAGAGAGAATCATATATGACTTGTTATTTCATATTATATGTTAAGACAGATGAACTACAAGTGGTCGATCTGGTTCGTACATGATAGTAGTATGATGACAGTGTAAAATTCTTCCAAAGATGCCAACTCTCTATGCACAAATATGGCAATAAAACAAGGAGATGATATAGAGTTTTACACACCACAGAGTAGTGTGCCTAAACTTTTGATTTCTTTTTTACTCAGAGGCTTTAGTTATCTCTTTTGGACATTTTCAAACGCATGCCAAAAGAAATCTATGTATCATCAGGATGACAAGCCATTTTTCTCAACGTCTCACCAATGGCATACTTTGCTTGAGAGGAGAGATGGTACCAACTCAAACATGCTCTCTTGAGAGGAGAGATTGTAGCAACTGCATACATTTATTTTCCAGGAGATGCATACTTTAACCGATCTTTTTGCCAGTTCATAATTCGATCCTTGGGCGATGATGTCTTGGACGTGCCTGCTTGACGCATTAGTTCTGGGAAAATGTGATAGGACCCGGTTCAGTGACATAATATCGAGGAAGTAGAAATGAAGTAGAATACAAGCAATGGCATATAAAACACCAACAAAATGCTTAGCACTGGTTGTCGTTTTGTACAGTATCAAGCTAGACGAGAATTTCTGTACCACTAAAGTTTTTCTATGTGTGCGTTCATAAGAGTAGCATATATGACTGCGGAACATATTTCCTGCATCAATAAAGTCTTAAGCAACTTGTTTTGTCCGAGTTACTCCACCAGTATACAGATTTCCATAGAAAATAAACAGTTCATTGACACCAACTAGTACAGATTACAAAGAGAGGTTGGGACCTGAGCTACTTAATAATAGTGTGACTGGTAATCTAGATTCATAGTTGAGTTCTACGTCCTAAATATATACACACTAGGCACAGAATGAAGTGACCGCGACCACTATCGACTGTAAACAATTTATTTAGACACTGAGAACAAACTTTTCTCATTTGACTTCAGTTGCCATCTGGCAGCACCTAAAGTAGCTCTTCTTAGCACACCAATTTTTCAACATGAAAACTGTGCTGAGGAAGAGCAACTACACTAAGTAAATGCATTTCTCATTCTTTAGGTTGCTTCCCAACCAACTAAAAGATATTGACTAACTCATTAAAAGAGATGTACTTGCAGTTCTAATACACACAGGAAACGAAATGCAACTTGCCTCTGGTTCTTTCAAGCTCTTCAACAAGTTCTTCTTTCCATTTCCTTTGTATATCACCGAACCTAGAGCTACAAAGACATTGTTTCTTAGTTTCAAAATTGTTAAAGGATAAAGAAAGTTGCAAATAATATGCTAAAGAATATAACATACTTTGGAGTAAGTGGCTCCGGTTGATAATCGTAGGGAAGCTCTTTGGCGCCCTGAGAAGTTCGAAAGTTTTCACCACCAATATTCGACGCACGTCTGGAGAAACTCCGTGGACTCGAGCAGTAATCAGCATCAAGGGCAGTAGAAAATCTCCTACTAGCCATTTTGTTAGGTGACCTACTTTTAGGAGGTAGATTGCAGATACTTGAAACATTTTCCTTGTTGCCTATACCACCAACAGGACTTGGAGGTCCAGCAACATTCAAGGAATTGTAGAACGCAAAAAGAGGTGTTTTCAGCTTATTTAGTTCCACAGCCTACAGATACAGTAGAAATTCAAATAAGAATCTGATCTGTTCCGATAAAATAAGAGGGTGTTGGGGGAGGAGAGGGGGATAAAAATGAGGAGCTCGAGTTTGGTGTACAGGAATTATACAGGAAGATTCCAAATTCAAACTAGGCAAATTGGACTATATGTGAAACTCAGATTCATATTTCCATAGACGGGCTGGGATGTAATAGCACAGTTTCATCAGTAAATACCTTTTCATCCAGGAAAGCTTTGATCTTTGCTTCAGTTAAAATGTTGTCATCTTCAGACTCAGACTGCCTCGGAAATGTAAAGCCACAGTCCACCTCAACAGAACCTAAAGACCTGTTTCCAGACTCAACAGTTTGACTAGGAAGAATCTCCATTCCACTTTTGGTCAAATCAGGATTTTCATCAAACTTGCAGCCCCAATCATCATTGGGTTCACACATTGGATTAAAACTCTGTATGAAGAAGACCCGACACAATGTCAATTGTGCACCGTTCATGGACAAAAATATCAACTACCATATTTAGGAGTATATATGGAATTCAAGATAATCATAAAGATTACTTATTAACCTGATTACAATCACTAGGAAGTAGACTATGTCTGAATTTCGTGGATGTGCCGAATACAAGATCATCATTGTCATCAATTCGACACATATCATCATCGTCAAAATTGACAGGTTGCCACATTGATCCTTCTGAGTACTGCTTAAAGTTTACGGTTGAGCAAGAGGCACCACCCAAATCACCAATGTCCTTCAGACCATTGCATGACCTCCTTGCCTCTAGGTTCATTCTGCAGCATGAATACAGCCTCAAGTTTTATAATTAAGTAATTTAACAAGATACATCAGGAATTCTCCCAAAAGGATACTTACGATTTCTTAATTTCAGCCCCATGTGCTGCCGTCCGTTTTCCAGTTCTTTCCTGTTGATCCAGATACCCAACTTATTATATCAAATTACCAAAACATTGGAAAACATATATAGCGAGAGACAAGCAAATTTTCTAACCAGATGTGAAGAACGAAGAGCAACATAGGAGTCCTGACTTTCTCCAGTTACGAATGGATGCTGAATATTACAAGCAAAGGACAGTGTCGTATTAACAATCACGAGATCAATTCAACTATGGAATGGAAAATATGGCTTTGCACTAAAGCATGAAAAGAGTTTTCGTGTATTTTCCAGGTGCTGACTCTTGTGGAAAGGCATCGATGAATACATATTACATCATGATTCAAAAAATTTATCCTACCTTTAACAACTCTGATGCAGTCGCCCTCAGTTCTGGCTCCCTACAAGTAGTTATGAAACCAAATATGAATAGTCAAGTAAACTAATATGCACCAGACATACTTCCGTAAACATTTTAACGAAAGAGAATAAAATAACTCCACAATCATTTTGATTTTCTTCGATGCTCAGTTAACTACTACCAGGAAATGAAATAGGCAATAGTAAACTAATATGCACCAGACATACTTTTGTAAACATTTTAACAAGAAATCATTTGCCTCGGGAGAAAGATGATCTGGTATTGGTGGATGAGATTTAGTAGTCCCTACATGAAAGAGAGCAGCAACCTGAAATGATCGCAACATTAGCACCCTTAACAAGCAACTTAGTTGAGCTTTAATTTAATAGTTTCATGTTCTATAGTAGTATTAAACAAAAAACACCTCCTGATACTGCTGGCTCCAAGGAGCCTTCCCTGTGGCCATTTCAATAACTGTGCATCCAACACTCCATATATCAGCCGAGCTGCAAGGTTTTACCCAGAGAGAAGAGCTTAGCTTGACTTCAAGTGGTAAAAATACAAAATCTACATGGTCAAAAAAGAGAACAATCATGTTTTTTGGGTAGAGAAGGTTCTCTAAGAACAAGCAACACACGTTGTACAAGAGGCGCTTTTGACACAATATCAGCTAAGGAGAAATAGGAATTGAAACAATGTTTCCCCCACTGATAACTTCACTCCAGTGTTCAATTCAAATTATAGTTCAACAATGGATAAAATTTACATGCTAACTAAGAGAAACAGTATATTTTCTACTCACTAGCTGTGACCACTTTGAACAATAACTTCAGGAGCCATCCAATATGGAGTACCCTTCATTGATTTGGCACCAGTGATTGTGGCCTGCAGTCATAATAATAGTTCAGATACAGCTTCCAGCGACATAAAATATTAGAGATTCTTTTTTTTTTAAAGATAGAAATCATACTAATGCTTCAACTTTCTTGGATGCTCCAAAATCGGCAAGTTTAATGCATCCCTTGTTGTCAACAAGAATATTTGCTCCCTAATGAGTGCAGAATTGCTAGAATTAGGAGTCTATGACTTTCAGATTGACAAGCTCACATTGCAAGGGGGAAAATTACCTTGATATCCCTGTGCATAATCTTATTGTTGTGCAGGTACTCTAGTCCTAACAACAATTGTTTTGTGTACATTCTTATAACCTGAATGCAAAATGAAAGTGTAGATTAGCATACTGAGTAAATAATTAAGAGGCTCCACGACTGTATTAAGTTCCTAGCTAGTTATCATCATTAGCTAGCAACAAAGAGGATAATAGGAGTTCAACATATTATAGCTTTGATGAATTAAATTCAAGAAGTTGACAGCCTAAAGCTAGACAAAAACCAATATGACTAATACAAGAACTCTGATGCAGGTAATCCTGAAAGCAAATCAACTACAATCTCAGTCCTTTCAAACACAGAGATATATAATCACTTACAGATTCTGGGAAAGACCCAAATTTTCCCAAGAGAGATGAAATGGATCCACCAGGCACAAATTCCAGTAATATGTTAAGTGAATCATCCTCTCTAGCAGTTCCCAAATATCTCTGAGCAACAAAACAAAATGCAGTAAGATCAAAGGTTAAGCTGTCTAGTGATCAATCAAAATGCAGAAGATGTGTCGCCTCACCACAATGTTTGGATGTGAAAGATTTTTCAATAGATTGACTTCTTTCTCAAGTTCCCCTATGTATTCCTGAAAATAACAGTAGGCCAGTGATCAATTAAATTTAATCTTCCAACCGAGTTAGATCAATTAAAATACAAAAAAGGGTGGGGTTTTTCTGTTTTTGTTCTAAACTAGAACTTAGATTCCGTGTTTGTTCTAGACTTTTTTTTTGTTCCGGGTTTGGGAGAGACGCATGACCCTCATGCGTCTCCTTTTAATGAGACGCATGAGGATTATGCGTCTTTCATAGAGACGCATGAGCCTCATGCGTCTCTTATTTTTTTTAATTTTTTTTGAACGACGCATGACCGTCATGCGTCTTAGGGAGAGACGCATGAGGGTCATGCGTCTCTGATACATACACTGAGTAATGATTGCTATTTTTTGGAGAGAGATATTGTATGAATATTGTAATACGCAAGGTCTACAAGCCTAGTAAAATGATGATGTGATGTCTGTGTTGTTGGTTGAGATATTACATATACTCATTACGCACGATTTTGTGATGGCAGTGCTGAACGATGGGAGTCAGACCAAGGAAAACAGCTTCATCTATGTATTAATAATGCTACTAGCCTACTTTTCCACTTTCTCACTTTCCCACTTTTCACGCCACCTTTCCCACTTTTCACGCTCCACTTTTCACACTAGCTCCACTTTTCACACTAGCTCCACTATTCACACTAGCATGAATAATAATGCTACTGCAGTGTATGTATTAGAGACGCATGACCCTCATGCGTCTCTCCCTAAGACGCATGACGGTCATGCGTCGTTCAAAAAAAATTAAAAAAAATAAGAGACGCATGAGGATCATGCGTCTCTATGAAAGACGCATAATCCTCATGCGTCTCATTAAAAGGAGACGCATGAGGGTCATGCGTCTCTCCCAAACCCGGAACAAAAAAAAAGTCTAGAACAAACACGGAATCTAAGTTCTAGTTTATAACAAAAAAAGAAAAAACCCAAAAAAGGGTGGAATCGTCAAGGCTAAAGTCAGCTCATAACAGATGCATACTTGCGTTTTTTTTGAAGCGCTATTTGCCGCAATTGAAACCTGCACTCGTGAATTTACAACAACCATGAGAAACCCCAATCAACACATTAAATCCCAGCAATAAACAAACAATCACGAAATGTAAAGGAGTCGAAGGCATCAACCTCTTTCACAGCGAGCAGCTCCCCAGAATCGAGGTTCATTCCCATGTGAACTCTCCCAAACGCACCGCAGCCAATCAACTCCCCTTTCCTCCACCGGATCAGTGGGGGCACACCGACCTCTTTCCTCTTCTTCGATTCTTCCTCTTTCTTAGATTTTGGCGTCAGCATTCTGTTGTCTCTTCCCCGAGTTACCGGCGGTTCATCCTCCGTCGATCCTTCCATCGGCGGCAATTGTTCCTCCTCCACCGACGGCTCTGCGCTGGCGTTTCTCCGCGCAATTGACGGCAGCGCGGGAACCGGAGGCTTAGCGAAAATACCTATTCGAGATTTCCGGATGCTTGACCCTAATTTCTCGACAATTCCCCCAAACCCGGCCGATTCTTCACCGGAAGGTTTGAAAACCAGAGATCGGCGAACAGAGCCGATGAAGTCCTGCATCGCCGGAGAGATACGGATTATAGAGAGGGAGAAACCAAGGATAGTAGTGTAGTGAGAGGAGAAAAATTAGGGCTTATTTATGACTTCCAATTCATTTCAGTGAAGATAGTGAAGACAGAGAGGGAAAAGAAGGTTTGAAAACTAGAATAATGGAAGAATAGAGTGCGCTAAATACTAGTTTGACCCCGATAATTTTAGTTATTTTCGTTTTGACCCTGTACTTTTGAAAATATTTGACGATGGAGCCGTTGTGATATCGTCAGCAATTCGTCAACGTAATTTAGTAAACTATGATTAGATTAGAAAAAAAAAAACAAAAAAAAAAAACTATGATTAGATTTGGGCTTTTAGGCCCAACCCAAGGCCACGTATTTTAAAATTTCTTTTATTTTTAAGTGCAGTGCTAATATGTAGTAATAGATTTATATAGGATAAATTATCCAAAAAATTTATGAAATTATTGATGTTGAGAGTACATGTCATAACGACTGTAAATTTAGTGAGTAAAGTTGAAAAAAGAATATAAAGAAAATAATCTCCATCTCCTTTTCTTTCTGCCCATTTTTCAAATTCGAGACAGAAAATTTTCAATAAGGATCTATATTTATTAGGATTTTGACGTTAGAAAGTAATCTGATTCCATTGTTAATTTATGTATTTATTTGACTTAACTAAAACAGTAATAACAATTACTGAAATGAGGGAAACAGTGTAATTTAATCGATAAGGCCTTGTTAATTTGCTTGGAAACATAAGATAAAATACTAGAGTTTTCATGAAATTATTTTGCTTTGTTGTGTATGGGAAAATATAAAAATGTGCATGTGAATCTTTGTTTATATTTTGACACATTTATATTTCACATTATAGTCGTAAATGCAAAATATAATAAAAATGGATCCACATCACATCATCCATTCATTCAATCGAGATTTATTGATGCAAATAAATAGTAGTAGTGTATTTGAAGAATAAAGTTTGTATGTCTGTAAAATTTAATGGAAAATATAAGGGCATGGGGAATAGGTGAGGAAAATATTAGCGGCGTGGTGCTCCTCTTATCTGTTGACGAAGTCGAACAACGGTCTGTTTCAACTATCAATGGTGAATACCAACAAGTAAGAGGAGAGTGAGTGATATGGAGCCGATGACCATATGGGAGGAAGGGAAGCAAGGGCAAGAAGTTTGACTTCTGCAATGGGTTGAAATTGAATAGGTACATCCCGGGAGCATCATTGCATTTGGCATATCTACTCGGAAGACCCTATCCTTGACAACAACTAAAAATTCAGGATGTTTTAGGGCCAAGTTGTCGACAAGTGCAATGTGAATAAACTGGAAGGTGCGTGATTATGACATGTTATGGTTGCATAATGACGCGCCTCTCTTTGTCGCCAAACAATGTGGCCTAGAGGCTACAATTTCGTCGACATTGTCCAGCAAATCGAAGGATCTCTCTTAAGCGAGAAGGAAAATAAGGTTTTCAAATTCTAAGACATCTATCTGCGCACTTCTCAAGACAAGTCCCAAATCCAACGGTGAATCAAAAGCTAGAGAGATAATGCACCGAAGAGGACCAAAGTCTCAGCTAGTAGCGACTACTCGACGAGTGTGGGAGGTGCGTCCATAGAGCTAAACATGACAAGGCTCAATGGAGGAACCCACCGACTACGTCTCATCTCCCAACACTCAGAGTCGTCCCATGATAAGTTACTAAACGGCAAAGAGAAAAGTGAATGAGAATGGTATGATAAATTCAAGCATTGAACGTCCCAAACCGCACCTGCCTCAACTCTAGATATAGATAGACCTCAGCAAACCTCTCCAGCTCTGGCGTTAGAGAGTCTAGAGGTATACAACAACATGATTGCAAAACTTTACGCTAACATAAAGTCAGCAAAACCCAGTAAAATGTAGTACTAGTAATTTTTTTCTTTTTAGGAATTTTAATTTTAATGTTATACAATAGGATTTGTAATTTTTAATTTGAATTTTTTTAGTAAAATAAATTTGTTATTTATAGTGCCAAGGTTTTTATTTAAAAAAGAATTAAAATTATCAAAGTAGAGGCACTTGTATTTGTAATGACCTAAATGACATGATATAAATTTATCAGCAAATTAAAATAAGAAACACGTTTCCGAATCCCAAAAAGATTAACAGACAGCTCAGCTCTGACCGCGATCACAATACGAACACCAACTCTTCCCACCGCCGGCGAATTTATCACAAGTCTGCAGGTTTGTTTTTCACCTCAATATTGATTTTGTTTGGTAGGAGGAACAACTGATCTGAATTTCCCCAACTCACAATTTCTCTACTCATTTAATTCCTTCAATTGTTTCCTCTGTAGGAAAACTCAAAAGGTTTGGGATTAATCGATGGCGCTTGACATGGAGTCGTTAGTGGAGGCGACGTCGGGTTCGGTAGGTGCACTAGTCAGCACCACCATCTTGTATCCTCTCGACACCTGTAAAACTAGGTATCAAGCTGAGAATCGAGCTCATCATCACCAAAGGTATAGGTAGGTATTATTTTTTTTTATCATTTTCTTTTCGTAATTGGACGTGGTGTTTCTGAATATCTAGTTTGTTTTCATTTTGAACTTGTTTCGGATCATGCTCTCAATCATTTGATACCAGTCTAGCAGTATTGAATTCGTTTATATCCTATATGCTCTATCGTAATAACAATAATGTATCCAGAGATTTGGATGATTGAAAGGAAAATAGATGCAAGAACTTATTGGTGTAGTATTGAAATCTCAGAAATAAATCTTGATTCTTGTTGTGTCCGCCAGGGTTGTTAGCTCGATAAAGAAAATGGTGTGTGCATATTAGTACTTAATTTATTCTCAATGTAGTGTTTTGAGGAATAAATAGGTACAAAAACTATGTTACAAATTTGATGATAAAAATATGAACTTTAGTTGTTTCACAAATATTTTGTTATCTTTGTCTTGTCCAATGTCTGGCTGAGCAGCATGGTGTGGTAACTACTTGCATGATGCATATAATGTCAGTTCTTAAAAGGCAAATATGATTCGTTTTTCATGCAATAACAGGAATATTTCAGATGTTCTGTTGGAAGCAATATCCAAAGGTCAAGTCCTGTCGTTGTATCAGGGCCTGGGCACAAAGAATCTGCAGTCCTTCATTTCTCAGTTTATTTACTTCTATGGGTATAGCTTTTTCAAGAGGCTGTACTTAAGAGAAAGCAAATCTAAATCCATAGGAACCGCTGCTAACTTATTAATTGCTGCTGCTGCTGGTGCATGCACAGCCATAGCAACACAGGCAAGTCACACTTCAGATTTTGCATTGAATGCTGGAGCTAACTGTGTTTTATAATGATATTGCTGTTACATTAACAATAGGTATAGATTATAAATGTAACTACAAATTGCTAGTTTATTAAGTTTACACTGAAGTTTAATAGGAATCCAAGGCTTAGAAGCTTGCTTCAATGGGTGTCGCGTGTTCAAATACTTTGTAAGACGCTGCTTGTTGTGGATCAATATGTTCTTTATGGTCACAGCACCTGCCTGAATTATGCATTCTATCACAACGACCTAATTTTATTTTAACAGCCTCTTGATACAGCATCTTCAAGAATGCAAACAAGTGATTTTGGAAAATCAAAAGGCTTGTGGCAATCTCTCTCAGAAGGCTCTTTCAGTGATGCATTTGATGGTCTAGGAATTTCCCTTCTACTTACTGCAAATCCATCTATACAGGTATATCTACTTTCTCTTTGAATTGTACGTTGTTAGACAGGTCCAACAGATTCTTATGCTAATTGCAATGCTATGCAGTATACAGTATTTGATCAATTAAAAAATAGGCTTCTAAAGAGTAATATGAAGAAACAAACTGATGAGGTGTCATCTCCAGAAGCTATCTCTGCCTTTTCTGCTTTTGTTTACGGTGCAGTCTCGAAGTGTATTGCTACCTGTTTAACTTATCCAGCTATAAGGTAAAATGTCTGTCTTTGTCCCTTCTCATAAAAAAACACTTTTCAGCCTCCTACTTGAGGCTTTCCATCATCAGCGTTAATGCAAGGACTTCCTATTGCATAGATTATTATCCGTTTTAGTTTGTGATGCTACTGCTTCTGTACAGACATAGATCTCATCTGAATAATGCACAGGTGTAAAGTGGTGATTCAGTCAGCAAAATCAGATGAGAGTGAAGATGGTAAGCCCCAAGCACGACGCCGTAAATCCATATCTGGAACACTCTGTTCTATCTGGGAAAGAGAAGGGATGCTTGGCTTCTTCAAAGGGCTGCAGGCACAAATGCTGAAAACAGTCCTGACCTCAGCACTGCTTTTGATGATAAAGGAGAAAGTTACGAAGACCACATGGGTCCTAATGATCGCACTAAGGAGGTTTATGTTGACGATGCCCAACTTAAAGAGTTCCTGAAGAAATCTCATTGAGTCAGTGAGATGTTCATCTCGGTAAGTACAATAAATATGAAACAAATCAGACGTTTAGGGTCTATAATATAGCAAAATATTGTCCGAGTGTAATAGATTGAAAATGACCAAATTCTCAACTTTGACCTTTAAGCTGATCCTAGTAGATTGTATGATTTGTATCAACATGACAGAATCCGATTTGAATAAGATTGAGGGAATTTCTTATCTGATGGCGTGGACATGAGACTTGTGAGAATATCCTTCACCCTTGATCTAATCACCTTAGAGCAAGATTGCCTTGCATTGCTTTACTGGTACTAAGATGATTAATGGACTGCACGTGCAACATTAAAAATAATACTCTTACCAATAACACTAGTTAATATACTACCAGTCTTCTGGGCTATAGACCACTTGAATGGCATATTTGCACAAATCATATTGTATCTACATCTGACTCTCCCTCTTAGATTTACTCATGATTTCTCAATTTCAACATATTGAAATGTTTTCCAACAGTATTATCCTTATGCAGCACAAAAAGTTTAGTGCTTGGAGTTGCTGCTCTTCATCAGTGAGTCTGTATGAAGGATAGGGTCTCTATTGTCCTAGTCTGAGTAAGCGGCTCCGACCAATGCAAGCCCCCATGATGTTTGGTGTCACTATGCCTGGTTTTATCTTCATGTTCAGTCATGGAGATTGTGTTCTGGATCTGTTGTTTGTTGTTTTGAAAGAGCATAAAGTATTGGATGCATTTGGTTGGGAAAATAAAGCAATGTATTATTAGGATGAGTTCTGTATGATAAATGTTTTCACTGTGATGAATTAAATGTTGAAGTTTTTTTGATATAGCCATTGATTTTTCTTTTCATTGAGCAATAAAATCTTAAAGTTATCCAGATAATGTCATGAAAAACTGGTAATCTGAGTTCAGGAGACTAAAACCGAGTATTATTGTCATAAAATCTGTATATAGACTTATATATCAAGATGCATTACATGTATCACTTTTCTAGGTCTCTATTATAATCTGTGACTGTATCGAATAAATGTGAGTTATCGCTTCTACAGAAACTTATTAGTAGCATCATTGTTTATTGCTTCCACTGTATAGACGTCAAACACTCTAGTTTAAACTAACATGAAAAGGGAGATGAGTGAAAGCACGACAGGGCTTATGGCGGTGAGGGCAAGGCCAGAAGCCCCGTTGCTGTTGATGGCAGTGCCAGTCATGTTGGTGAGGAGCACGACTAACCAGTCATCTTCAGAACCAACCCCGATGGCGGAGAACCCTGTGTCGTTGAGGTAAGTCGCGTATCTTGACGTGAAATCAGAGATCACGAGGTTCTGCTGGTTGGGGATGCAGGTGGGTAAGATCTGGCTGTTTCCGGTGGTGGTGGCGTTGGTAGCATTCAGACGGCATTTTTCCATAATGGCGGTATAGGTGGGAGTGGTCGATAAGGCTGTGGCATTGAAATTCGCAGCGTTGGTGCAAGACTGGTTCTGTTTAGAAGATCATCCTCCTCTGCGTTACACGAAAAGATTAGAATAAAATTGATAAAAATAGGTAAGTAAAAACAACTCTTTATTAGAATTAATTATTCTCAAATTTTAGCTCAACAACCACATCGTTTTTCTTGCAAAAATCAAATAGTAAGAGATGTCCATTTCATATGCTTGTGTAAATTCTCACGTTAAATAAAATAAATTAAAGGGAACTCACCACTATGATTTCTTCAACTCAACAATTTTTAATGAGATGAATCAAATAAAATTAACTTAAATAATTTAGTAGTCATCAAAAACTAAGATATCTTAAAATTTTAATCGTTCAAAATTAACAAGGGATTAGCATAAACACGACTTTAATCATTCTAGATAAAGAATAGCCATCCTTGAAGCATAAAATCATATAAAACCACATGTATGGATAGATTTCCCAAGACTAGCTAATCAAACTTCATATGATATGATCATGCAAGAATTGAAATCAATAAAAATTATACTAACCATTACATTTGCTGAGTAGAAAGGAGTGAGAAAGTAAGAGTGAGAAACAGCAAACATGGAATAGTAGACGCCATAAATTATGCTTTTGGTTTAATTGAGATATATTTTCAGTTACTCATCCATAATATTTTCGAAATGTCAATTGTAAGTAGATTATGTCAACTCGGGGGTATTATCATCAATATTCTGCACATCAAATGTCAATAGCATGCACATCAAATGTCAACAACTTATAGTTGACATTATATGTGTATAGTTGACATGCATTGTATATGTAGTTGACATTATATGTGTGTAGTTGACATGAATTGTACACATGGTTGACATGGATTGTACACATAGTTGACATTATATGTGTGTAGTTGACATTATATGTGTAG
This sequence comes from Salvia splendens, assembly GCF_004379255.2. NCBI lineage: Eukaryota > Viridiplantae > Streptophyta > Magnoliopsida > Lamiales > Lamiaceae > Salvia > Salvia splendens. Next base: position 3,037,150 of record NC_056033.1, on the reverse strand, counting down.
TTGACATGAATTGTATATGTAGTTGACAAAAAAAATTAAAAATTAAAAATAAAAAAAGTATATATTGAATAAAATATACCATGAAATTACCATTCCGCCCTTTCATAATTAATTAATCTAAAAATATTTTCCATGTGGCAAATTCTGTACCAATCATTTAATAAAAATTAGTGACTGATAATGCATCTCAATTCTCAATTACGCTAAAAAATCTCAATTGATCACAACCCTATATACTGGTGTGTATGATCAAATATTAACTAGTTTAGTGAAATAACTAATACCAAATTAATAGCCATATGATTTGGGTGATCTAATGGCCTAAAGTTAATCCAAAGTTATATTTACTAAATTTTCAAAAATAAGAAAAAAAATCACTAAAGGCTAATTACGGCAATCTATATTATTTGCGTCTCAAATCTCAGTTTGGCTTCTCTAATTTCAAGTCTATAGTATCTTAAATGGTGTATGTATGTATGTATTTAGATTTCTACATTTGGCACGTATTCAAGATCTTCTACTGTGACGACTCATCCTTCATATCCAATATTGAGGACGTGGACCTAGTAAATTTTTAAATTTCTTCCATATAACCAATAAGCACAATTAGTTAACTAATGTAACTTGCACTATTTTAAAAACCGGATTGGACAATTCGACGTCTTCTGCTAGGAACAAGTAGGCTGACCAGTCCAGTTTAGCCCTAAAATTGTACCATATTGATAGCTACATCACTTCACTAATTTTGTCGATTTCTAAAACATTTCGCAGAATCGGAATTTTCGATGTGATGATAGATGAGTTGCTGCGAATCGGAATTGGAAATGCTAAAAATGCATGTATTATTGAATTATAGTAACTTTTGGATTAAATAAATTCTAATTGCTATTTGATCGTATTAATTTATATCCTCTCTATAGGCTTTATTGTCCGGCACTTCAGCAGATGGACTAGCCACAATTTTACATTGTGATAGGTTTCAAGCCTTATTTCAGAATACAACTAGGGTGAAATGCGTATCAGATTCGGGGTTTTTTATACTTGGGTAAAGAATATCTAAACTAATTACCTAATTATCAATATAAATTTTATTAGAGTATGGTATCAACAAATGTATGTAGTCTTCTTATTTCATATTTCATTTTACTTTGTTGTATAATCTAGTACATATTGTTAAGACTTATATTCATATATTAATTCCTCATTTTGGCTATGTGCATGCATAGGGTTGGGCAAATACGTTACCCACATCATGTACATCCAAACTCAGCCCAACTCTGGTAACAATAGCTCCTCATTACTTTTTTTTCAGATATTATAAGTTTGTATTCGTCATTATCATTATTTGACCTACTTCTGGTATATGAGTAATCTTATAGTGTACGTAATAGTTATTATTTATTAATATCTTTGTTTTTTTATATATTTTTCTTAATTTTCCAACCACTTGTCACAGCTATCTGATAATGTGTACCCTACTAAAGCTATAACTCCGAGATTGGCCAATTGCACCCTAGACTTGCAGTTGACTTTTTACAATTGGACTGAGATAGAAATCATGAGAGGTATACAAGTAATATTATCAGTAATTTTGACTCAATTTAATAATAATTGATTTCTCGTATTAACTTTTTTTTTTGTTTAGATTTTAGGTATACATTTATAGATACACTAAAAAAGACAATCACGGATAGCTCTTTAAAGAGAGGCTATTTTGTGCATAGTTGCTATCGACATGGCCACATGGAAGACACACAGGGTTCAACATGCTCTTCGTTGATTGGCAACGTACTTGCTAACAAAGTAAGTGAAACTATTTAAGTATCTAACATTTCAATCTCTTAGACACAATTTGTTTAGTCACACACTACTAATTTAATTTTACTTGTATTTTTCAGATGATAGCACATGCAGTAGGCGATTGGTACTATGATCGAAGCGGATTTCTGGAAATGGATATGCTCAACAATTTGCCTAAGAACTGCACTACCACTATCAATGAAGCTACTTTCGGGAAAAAAATGTGGCACGTGAATTACACGCACGCGTATCTGACAATGCATGCAAAAGATGCGAAGGAGAGGATCACAACCAGCTGGAAGATGTGGTTTGACGGTTTAGTTGACTAACAGACTTAGAGGTTAATTAGGAACTAAGTATAAAAAGAATTGAGTTGAAACAGCTTTATATTTTATTATTTAATGAATTAATGCAATTTACAACTCTCTCTTTTTGCCATAAATCGTTCACGGTAGGCTATTGGGCTTAGTATTTTAGTTGTTGGCTATTTGGGCTTAGTCTTTTTAATTTGGGCAAATTGCCTCACTTTCAAGATAGTTTGATTTTTCAGTGAACTTTAATTATTGCATAAAAAGTCATGAATTTTACTAGACTTTGTAAATTTCCCATCCGAATGTGCAAATTTCCCAAACTACTGGGTCGGGTCGGATGGGAAATTTGCATAGTCTGGTAAAGTTTATGACTTTTCATGCAACATTTAAAGTTCACGGGAAAAACCAAACTAACTTCAAAGTTCATGACTTTACCGGCAATTTGCCCTTTTAATTTAATAGCCAATTGTTCCAATCCCTACTCATACATCTAATATTTTTCACTGATTAAAATCAAAACCACTTTAAAGTTCAATTTTCTTTATTAGTATTTCTTTATTTTGGATTATTGATAATATAATACTCCCTTCGTCCGCCATTAAGAGTCTCATTTCTCGATGGCACGGGTTTTAAGAAAAGTGGGTGGATAAAAGTTAGTGGAACAAATGTATCATATATTAGTTTTAAATGAAATGTGAGTAGAATGAGTTAGTGGAAGGTGGACCCCTATCATTTATGGTAAAAGTGAATCGGGGCTCCTATTTGCGGACGGACTAAAATGAAAAAACGGGACTCATATGCGGACGGAGGGAGTAATATTTTTATTTTTTAATTATAGTTATGTATCGGATCTTTATTCAAAAGTTCAAAGAATAATTCAATTTCAAGTACTTCAAATAATAGTAATTCCTTTGTTTTTTATTAATAGAGGCAATTCTTTTTTACTCAGAAATTATAAACAAATATTTAGCATGTTAAATGGAGAGAAAAAATTGTGAGATATAAAATGTTTACTATTTTTTGTCAAATTAGAAATTACTGTATTATGTTGAAACTGTATCAAAAAAGAATATGACTATATTAAGCCAAACGGAAGTAGTAGTATTTCACTTGTGAGTGATTAGAATGAAGGAATAAACGTTAAGTGTTGACAATAAAACTATTCTTTGAGGAGTTCAAGGCATGACTCACCAAAAAAATGTTACTATTATATAATGTCTTGTTAAAGGTATATATGATGATATTAAATTGTATATAAAATTGAATATTTTTACATTATTATTGTTATTATCGTGTTTTTAAATTTCCGTATTGGCTTAGTTTAAATTTTTTGTTCCGTCCATAACGGTAGGTGCTCTCTCTGTTGCCTTTCCAATTCCCGGTGACCCTGGAAGCGCACCAAAATGTAGTGATAATGTGCAACATAAATTGATAAGACTTTGATTGAATTTATATTTTTAGTTATGAATGAAGGGTTAAAGTTTTCGGTGAAATTTGGTTTCTTAATTACAAATAAGTTACTTAAGTTGGAGGGATAAAATGAATCAAGTGAGTGATATGATACCTATAAAAGTGATGGGGTACGAACTAAACAACTAAACCCTAGTTGCGAGCCCAATAACAGTGACGGCCCATCAGCCCAAAACCCAAGAAAGAGTATCAGTTCGGCATGACCAAAGAGTTCGGTTCGGCACAACCAAAGAGTTCGGTCGCAGCCTACAGCTCGGTAAAAGCCAACCAATCAAGCTCTACTCTCAAAACCCGAGAAAGAGTATCAGTTCGGCATGACCAAAGAGTTCGGTTCGGCACAACCAAAGAGTTCGGTCGCAGCCTACAGCTCGGTAAAAGCCAACCAATCAAGCTCTACTCTCAGATCGGCAAAAGAACCAATCAAGCTCTACTCTCAGATCGGCAAAAGCTAATCGGCAAAGTTCAGCAGTTCGGTCTCAGTGTTCGACCGAACAAGGAGATAGTGGACCCATGCAGAATCTCCACGACCTCCATTACACCCACGATCTATTTAGTGGTGTTAAGCAGTTATCAACCATCCACGATCTAGTGAGTGGTGCTGCAAACCACGATCTTAGTTCAATGTATAAATAGAACCTAGATCAGATAGACAGGGGTTAAGCTCTCTAGATCCTGAATCTTATAGCAAATCAGTATTGTAATCTGTAAGCGAGACCAAGCAATACAAATATGCCCTCTCTTCTTCCCGTGGACGTAGATTTACCTCAGTAAATCGAACCACGTAATTTTCCGTGTTGTGATCATTTATTACTTGCATTTATTCCCATCAAAAAATTCGCCACATCATCACTGGCGCCGTTTGTGGGAAACAGAGAACCAAAACTGTGATAAAAGCGAGTTTTTGATCCTTTTCCACCAAAAAAAAAAATGCATACCAGATCACATAATACCCATACTTCCGTCCGTGATGAACGTGAGGAAGCTAGTCCAGCCCGTAGGCCCGGAAAACAGCCTCGGGAGAAATCTGCCTCCAGTTCTCACGGTGAAAGAACAAACCACTCCAAAAGTCATCGCACCGAGCCTCCCCAGCAGCTCGCTTTGAATGAGGCTGTCAAGTCGTTCTTGGCTGAGAAGCAGGATGAGTTCTTAACATTCCTGCAAAAGAGCCAGAAGCCGGAGAAGCAAACGGCGGATTCTCCCTCCCCCTCCAGACATGAAAGTCACTACCGCAGTAGTGTCGTATCTTCCAGGAGAAAGAATCCTCACCACCGACATGTTCCTTCTCCTCCTCGGTACCGAAATCACAGGAGAACTCCATCTCCACCATACCGGAGAGATGTCGGATTCGCTACGTATGGAGCGCTGAAGACTCCATTCTCGGATGATATCACCAGAACTCCGTTGCCACAGAATTACCGAACTCCGTCAATGACTTATGACGGGTTAGTGGATCCTCATGATTTCCTGGGACGCTATCAGTATAATATGGCAAACCAAGGTCTCAATGAGGTTCACATGTGTAAGCTGTTTCCCGAGCTGCTTATCGGGAACGCAAGAAGGTGGTTTGACAGCCTCCCTCAAGGGAGCATTAGATCTTACAGAGATCTAATGGATGCTTTTCACAGGAGATTCTTCCAGAAAGCGGAAGCCCGAATCACTTCGGCTCAGCTGCTTTCTATACGTCAAGGTCGCGATGAAAAAATTAGCGACTTCATGACGAGATTCCACAAGGAATGCCTACAAGTAGATGACCTCAATGATCTACTTGTCATTTCGGCATTCCAAAATGGAATTCTGCCCGGAGCTCTCTACAGAAAGCTCGTTGAGTGCAGTCCGCAAACAGCTCAAGAGATGTGGGACATTGCGGACCAGTTTTCTCGTGCCGATGAGGCAGACCGTCGAAAACGGTCTTTAGACAGCTCATCCAGAGGAGACAAAAAGAAGCCTGATCATAGCGATCAGGGGCTTCCTCGCCGAACTCCTTTTGAAAGAATTCAAAGGGCACCGGTACAAGGCAGATTGGGACCACGTCTCGATCTTGAGAAACCGCCCGCTCAGTTCGTACCATTGAACAAGTCGAGAGCGGAAATTTTCGAACTGCATTCTGATATGTTCGAAAAACCAAAGCGGATGACGAAGTCAGCCACGCGCCGAAGTCAGGATACGTACTGCTCCTACCATCAAGACCACGGTCACGATACCGAGGAGTGCCGAAATTTGGCAGCAGGTATTGATGTTCTTGTGAAAGCAGGGACGTTAAAAAAATACCAAAGCAAGCTGCCGAAGAAGAATAAGAAACAGAGAGGTGCGAACTGCGCTCCTCAGGATCCTAAAAGGCAACAGGATCCCGAAGACGATGACGAGCCGCAATATGACGGAGTAATCCAGACTATTGACGCTCTCCCAGCCGGGAAGACTAAGTCGTCTCTAAAAGCAGAACGCAGAGGCGTCAATCGAGAGGAGCCTATGCATAAAAGGCTGAAGAAGGAGGAAGTAATCACGTTTTCAGATGCAGATCCCGTCCCGGCCATTTCTCCTCATCAAGACGCGATTGTCATTCAAGCCGGAGTGGCAAACAAACTGATCCACAGAGTGTTTGTGGATACAGGAGCGTCGGTTAGCATTCTTTTTAAAGAATGTTTTGATAAACTGGAAGTGGATCCAGCTCGGCTCAGTCCGGCCCCACTTCCTCTGAAAAGTTTCGCCCAGGAAGACACCCGCCCTGAAGGTACTATCAGCCTTCCGATTACGGTGGGAAGAGCGCCTACTAGCTCCAGTACGATGATCGAGTTTTTTGTGGTAAAAGCTCGGTCCCCGTATAACATCATCCTGGGAAGAGACTGGCTCAACACAGTTCGGGCCATTTGCTCTACTTATCACCTCACAATCAAGATCCCCACTAAAGGAGGGATTGCAGTCATCCGAGGTGATCAAAAGAGAGCAAAAGAATGTTTGCAGATTGCGCTTAAAAGTGCCGAGCAATCAGATCGGTACCATCAAGCATAGCAATCACAGCAGCCGGAGTCAGAGGCAGGCGAAATGACCGAAGTCACACCGGAGCCGAACTCGATGACAGTTCAGTTATACGAAGATGATCCATCCAGAACGGTCAAGATCGGTTTCGCGGGAACACCTCTGCTCCGGGAAAAGACCATCCAGCTCCTCAAAGAGTACAAAGATGTCTTTGCGTGGTCTCCGTTGGACATGACCGGAGTGTCTTCCGAGGTAATTACACATCGGTTAAATATTGATCCTTCAGTCCGGCCTATAAAACAGAAGCAAAGACTCTTTGCGGCAGAAAGAAATCAAGTCATCCATGACGAAGTCCGCCAATTACTGAAAGCGGATGTATTATTCGAAGTAAAATATCCTTCTTGGGTGGCCAATCCTGTGATGATCAAGAAAAAAGAAGGAGGATGGCGGATGTGCATAGATTTTACCGATCTAAATAAGCACTGTCCTAAAGATTGCTACCCCCTTCCGAACATAGATAAAAAAGTAGAAGCTTTGATAGGCTTCGAAATTTTCTGTTTTCTTGATTTGTATAAAGGATACCACCAAGTTTTAATGGATGAGAATGATGCTTCAAAAACGGCTTTCATTACTGACTTCGGCATTTTTGCTTATAAAAAGATGCCATTCGGTTTAAAGAATGCCGGAGCCACATATCAAAGGATGGTAGACAAGCTATTTCGGCACCTGATCGGAAAAGAGGTTGAAGTCTATGTTGACGACATAGTTGTTAAAAGTAGAAGCACTTCGGATTACGAAGACAATCTCAAATCAACTCTCGACGTGCTAAAAAAAGCCAACCTCAAACTCAATCCCCAAAAATGTACCTTTTTGGTAGATTCGGGAAAGTTTCTGGGTTGTTGGGTTTCAAAGGACGGACTCAAGGCAAATCCCCTAAAGGTTCAAGTTGTTCAGAACATGGCAATGCCGAAGTCCATACATGATGTGCAAAGGCTAACTGGATGTCTAGCCGCACTGAATAGATTCCTTTCCCAAGCAGCCGAAAAGCAACTGCCGTTCTTCAATGTTTTGAAGAAGGCACCAAAGTTTGAGTGGGGAGCCGAACAGAAAAAGGCTTTTGACGAACTCAAAAGTTATTTAGCCGAACTCCCTATTCTCTCTGCTCCAACAGATGCCGAAGTGATATTCTTATATTTAGCGGCATCAGATCAAACCATTAGCGCGGTACTTGTACGAGAAGAAGGCCTAAAGCAGCGTCCTATCTACTTTACAAGCCGAGCATTAAGAGGTCCCGAAACAAGGTATCAACCTCTGGAAAAAATTGCTCTGGCATTAGTAAATGCAGCAAGGAGACTGCGGCCATATTTCTATGCTCACAAGGTATGCGTCTTAACCGATCTTCCACTTCGGCAAGTTTTGACTAAGCCTGAAGCATCAGGCAGAATTGCCAAGTGGGCCATAGAGTTGGGAGAACATTCAATAGAATATCTACCTCGGAAAGCCATCAAGGGACAAGCCTTGGCGGATTTTCTGGTAGAGGCAAAGTTCGATCAAACAATCCCTATTATTGCCGAACAGAAAAGCCCTACCAATGATGAACCAACACAGCCCCAGGAACCCGAAGTAGAGCCGCCGGACTGTTGGATTGGATTCGTAGATGGAGCTTCGAATAAGACGGGGAGTGGAGCTGGTATTCTACTTATCGCTCCCGACGGACACGAGGTAACTTATTCACTTCGGTTCTTATTCCCAACCACTAATAACGAAGCCGAATACGAAGCCCTTCTTGCCGGACTTCGGTTAGCGCAAAGTCTATTTATCAAATCTCTCAAAATCCATTGTGATTCACAAGTCATAGTGAATCACATGTTGGGTACAAGTGAAGCCCGAGATGAAAGGATGAAAAAATACTTGGACAAAGCGCAAAGCATTAGCCGAAGTTTCTCTTATTTTCGGATAATCCGCATTCCCAGAGCGGAAAATGGCCGAGCAGATACTTTAAGCAAGTTGGCCTCATATCCGAGCTCAAAAGTGGAGGAATTACCGCACAGAAGCATTGATGATGCTGAGGTACTTTCAGTAACCAGCTTGCCGAACTGGATGACGCCAATATCAAAGTATCTAGATCAAGGACAACTGCCCGAGGATAAGAGAGAAGCTCGGAAAATCACATGCCGAGCACTTCGGTATGAACTTCAGGAAGGAGTCCTATATAGAAAGTCCTACCTTCAACCGTTATTGCGATGTGTAGGACCAGAAGAGACGGACTACATCCTTAGAGAAGTTCATGAAGGATCGTGCGGCAGCCACATCGGAGCTAGAGCTTTAGCTAAAAAAGTTCTGAGATGGGGATATTATTGGCCAACTATGGTACAAGAAGCAGTACAGCTCGTTAAGAAATGTACGAAGTGCCAAATCCATGCAAATATCCCAAGGATGCCGCAGACCGATCTATGTGCTATGCAAAGCCCTTGGCCTTTTATGCAATGGGGCATAGACATAGTAGGACCACTACCACAAGCTCCTCGGCAAATGAAATTCTTGATCGTTGCCGTGGACTACTTCACAAAGTGGGTGGAGGCTGAACCATTAGCTACGATAACGAGCTCGAAGGCATTGGATTTTGTTTGGAAGAACATAGTTTGCCGATTTGGCATACCCCATATCCTCATTTCGGATAATGGGACTCAGTTCACCGACAAGACATTCAAGAATTGGTGCCAAGAGTTGAATATTCAACAGCGGTTCACTTCGGTCTCTCACCCACAAGCAAACGGACAAACGGAAGTAACAAACCGTATTTTGGTGAAAGGATTAAAAGCTCGGTTAGAACAAGTCAAAGGACAATGGGTAGAAAATCTTCCTCAAGTCCTATGGTCTTACCGAACTACACCAAAAACCTCCAACGGTGAAACTCCGTACAGTCTAGTGTACGGCACTGAAGCCGTAATTCCGGTTGAGATCGGCATACCCAGCCCCCGAACACTCAATTTCTCAACAGAACTGAATGATGACGGACTGAGAGCCGAACTAGATCTTGCCGAAGAAAGAAGAGAACTGGCCTGCATAAAAGCAGCCAAGTACAAGGAGCAAGTAACCCGGTATTATAACCAAAGGGTGAAAAAGCTGCAGTTTCAAGTGGGAGATCTCGTATTGAGAAACAATGAAGTAAGCCGAGCAGAAAAGCTGGGCAAACTTGAACCCACATGGGAAGGTCCGTATCGGGTGTCAGAAGTCCTGGGAAAAGGGTCTTATAAATTGACTCACATGTCAGGAGAACAAGTACCCCGAACATGGCATATTTCCAACCTCAAGAAGTTCCATTTGTAAGAGACAAGGTCCGGTCAGTCTTGCATCTAGTTCGGTCCTAGGGATATGTGCTTTCATGTTTCTATTTGTCCTTTATGCTGGTCGTTTTATAAAAGTTTAAAATCTTTTTCGTCTTTTTTATTTGTCTTTATGTGCGTTTAGTCTCTATGTGCGTTTTGTCTCTTATAAATATTACTGAGGTATATTGATCTTTAAAGGCTGATCCCCCTTTTAGATCATGTATTAAAGACAATTGTGAGTCCAAGCTTCTAAGGAAGATACAAGACCACAATTCAGCTTAAGAAACAAGCAGTTCGTCTGAAACGGACTGCAATAAGCCGAAAACCACTTCGGTCAACCAGGGAAAGTCCAATCCAAGCGATAAAACTCGCCAAATTAGGACACAAAAGGAAAGTCCAATCCAAGCGATAAAACTCGCCAAATTAGGACACAAAAGGAAAGTCCAATCCAAGCGATAAAACTCGCCAAATTAGGACACAAAGGGAAAGTCCAATCCAAGCGATAAAACTCGCCAAATTAGGACACAAAAGGAAAGTCCAATCCAAGCGATAAAACTCGCCAAATTAGGACACAAAGGGAAAGTCCAATCCAAGCGATAAAACTCGCCAAATAAGGACACAAACTAAGTCCGGTCAAAGAAGAGTTTTCTTCATAAGACCGAAGACGAGTCCGGTCAAAGAAGAGTTTTCTTCATAAGACTGAGGACAAGTCCGGTCAAAGAAGAGTTTTCTTCATAAGACCGAGGACGAGTCTGGTCAAAGAAGAGTTTACTTCATAAGACCAAGGACGAGTCCGGTCAAAGAAGAATTTACTTCATAAGACCGAAGACGAGTCCGGTCAAAGAAGAGTTTTCTTCATAAGACCGAAGACGAGTCCGGTCAAAGAAGAGTTTTCTTCATAAGACTGAGGACGAGTCCGGCCAAAGAAGAGTTTTCTTCATAAGACCGCGGACGAGTACAATAAATGAAATAAAAAATCGCTGAACTGTAAATACGCAGTGATAGAAGCGAAATGAAAAAATTTCATTTATTAAGTCTTGTTCGGCATACAATTTCGCTGCCCTACGAGAAGGCGTTACACCATTACAAAGGACTATTCTACTGTCCACGGTCGCTAAAGTTGAGCCACCTGTCCAAAAAATCCTCATGATGCTGAGTTCGGGTGTTCCGAACAGTTGAAGAATAAGTAGGTCGACGAGATGCTCTGATCGACCTTCCGCCCCTTCCCTGAGTCCGGGAAGTTCTAGCACCTCGGCGGTGAAGAGTCTCTTCACGAAGCATCCGCTGATCTTGCTCACTCATAATCACAACTCCTCTACGGACTTCAGGGCGTTCTCGTCTTGACATTTCCGGTTGCTCCGGAGTCCGTTGCTGACTTGGAGTACGTTCTCGTCTTGACGTTTCCGGTTCATCCTGAGTCCGTTGTTGGTTTGGAGTAGAATCTTGAGCAAGTGGATTAGAGGTTTGAGTTGGAGTGTGAGCATCTGTTGGCGGGAAACGCCTAAGGAATCTCTCGATTGAGGGACGCCGGGAAAGAATGATGTCGTACCGAGAAGCCAAGCGCCGCAATGACTTCACAACTTGTTGGCAAGCCGAGCTCTCCAGCGCATTGTTCTTCCGGAGTACATGAAGCTCCTCCCACAGTTCATCAACTTGATTCTGAACTTCAGATATAGTCATTCCCCCGCGCCCGCAGATGAAATCCTCATATGCAGTCCTCTCAGCGATGACAGTGTTCAGCTCGGCATCCAGATCTTTCTTTATGGACTTTAAGTCCTTATTGTTGGACTCCAGCTCCACTAACCGAGCCAAGAGTTCGTCATACTTCACCTGGTCATCTATGGCTTTTTTCTCAGCTTCGTTTAAAGCCGAAGAGTATAGCCGCTTCCAGTGAAGTACCTCCAGCTCCTTAGAGTTAAGAATACAAAGCAGCTATGTCAGTTCGGCATTTCAGTTTACCGAGCAGGCAGTAAACCACAACAGGAGTAAAAGAGATTACGAAAAGCTATAAAGAAGACACGAGTGTAGAAAGAAGAATTTTTTCATTCACAAGAAAATTTTTTACACAAGGAGGGCTTCAAGGCCATTTTACAAGGAGAGAGAGAAACTAAACTAAGAGAAGGGAGACGAAATCATACTCCGCCAGTTTCGTCTCCGGCTCCTCTGTGGGTTTCAGCCTCCTTCTCCTTGTCTACTTCGGCTTCAGCCTCGGCCTCCCTACTCCCTCCAGCCTGCTCGGTGCCCCCATCGCCGGCCTGCTGATCCGTCTGCTCGGTCTCCTTGCCGGCCTCGTTTTCCTGCCCACCCTCTTCGTTAAAGATTGGAGCGGGTGAAACAGGTCCCAAGGAGGCAAAGATGGCCTCCATGTTCTCGTCCCGGTCAGCGCGGCAGTTACGGACTCTTTCAGCAGAGAGCAGGACCGAGGAAGAAGCAAGCTCCTCAAGGAGCGGCAGACTCTGGAGACGGGCTGAAATCTCTCGGCCATACAGCGGCAGGACGACTTCGGGTCCCTGCTCAGCGTTATCGGTCATCAATTTCAGCAGATCACCGATAAAGGCCGAAAATTGATTGCTCAAAAAGAGTTTCTCCGCGAAAACACGGAGAGCCTCCCCCTGAGCAACCACGGCGGCAGCCTCCCTCTGTTTAGATTGCTCTCTCTGGATGATGAGCTGGTTTTTGGCACGCTGAGCTTCATCCTGAGCCGAGATCCTAGCGGCCCTTGCCTTCTCAAAGTCTGCCCGAGCCTGTTCGGCATGGTGACGAGCAGCATTCAACTTCCTCTGCATCTCAGCATAATCGTTGGACGCTTTGGAGAGTTCAACGGCGACGAGCTTGGAGAGCATATTGTTCCTCTGAAAATGGAAAAAGGAAAAAGTCAACAGAGGGGCCACAAAAATATAGGAAAAAAGCAATGCCAGAAAATCAAGAAGAGAATTCACCTCTACAAAGTCCGTTGGCCATGCAAAAGGCTCACAGACATGTTCCGAAGGGGCCGCCAAGACAATGTCTTTCTCCGGCGCTCTTGGGGGTTTCTGAATCTTCCCCTTCCCCTTTGCCGAAGTCGACTCCGGCTTTTTTGGATCCGAAGAAGAGGTCTTCTGCCTTTTCGGATTCTTCTCGGCATCAGACGCCGAGCCGGTGGCTTTCTGTCTCTCCGGCTCATTAGATTCGGAGGATTTGCGACCGAGCTTGTTTAGCATGTTCACTGCCAAAAAGCAAGAAAACAAGGTTAGTCTTCGTCGTTAAAGCAGTAAAGCATAAAAAAGAAATCCTCACCCTCAGTCTCTTCGTCCGAAGACGAGATATCGAACTCGAAGTCACCCTTGACGAGCTCAGATTCCGAGTACTGTTTCCTAATCATAGGAATCTTATTGAGCTCGCCCTCGAGCTCGTTCAACGGTTCTAACCGAGGATGAGGAATTACGGACTTCGGCCCTCTCCAGGGAAAGCCCGGAGCCGCTGTCCTATTGTAAAAAAAGAAACGATTTTGCCATTTCGGCCATTTGGTTTTACAAAAGGCTCTAAAGGGCTGTAAAGGGATCAAGTAAAACCAGGATCCCTTCCTCTTAAACTGAAAGAAATTAAGGATTGCCCTCAGAGACAGATCCTTTCCTAATCTACGCAGTTCGGCAGCAAAGGCTGATAAGTGCCTCCAAGAATTCGGAGTCACTTGACCTAAAGGGAGTTGAAAAAAATCAAGCAGCTCTATAAAGGCAGGGGGAAGAGGGAAACGAAGCCCGCATTCCAAGCAGGCTTCGTAAACGGTGGCGTAACCCTCCGGCGGCGAATCAGCCCTATGAAGGTCGTCGGGAATTACCACTAAACCCCCAGGTAGAAAATATTTTCCGTGTAAGGATATCACAGTATCCTTACTCAAAATGCTCGGAAAATATTCTACCGTCTTCTCCCCGGACTTCTTCCGACCAGAAGACCCCTTACCCCCCTTCCTACCGCTACCTGATTCAGAAACAGATTCAGAAGAAGAAGACATGATTCTTACTCTCTGATGGTCGAAAGTCTGAAGAAAGTCTTGAAGAAGCGGAAGAAAATTTTTCGAAAAAGGGAGAGAATACAGAAGAAATAATCGCAAAAGTGTTTCCAATGATGAAGAAAGGAAATATTTATCGGATTCGCAAAGGCATTTCAAATCCGTCGCGCCGTTTCAAATCCCACTTTTTCTGGATTCAACGGCCGGATTTACTGTCACATTTAATGCGGACACGCGCATGGCACGTCCCCTGACGTCAGCCTCCCCCTTACATTTATCCAAAATGCCGAAGTGATTCACTTCGCTTTTCGGGGGGGGGGGGGTGATGGGGTACGAACTAAACAACTAAACCCTAGTTGCGAGCCCAATAACAGTGACGGCCCATCAGCCCAAAACCCAAGAAAGAGTATCAGTTCGGCATGACCAAAGAGTTCGGTTCGGCACAACCAAAGAGTTCGGTCGCAGCCTACAGCTCGGTAAAAGCCAACCAATCAAGCTCTACTCTCAAAACCCGAGAAAGAGTATCAGTTCGGCATGACCAAAGAGTTCGGTTCGGCACAACCAAAGAGTTCGGTCGCAGCCTACAGCTCGGTAAAAGCCAACCAATCAAGCTCTACTCTCAGATCGGCAAAAGAACCAATCAAGCTCTACTCTCAGATCGGCAAAAGCTAATCGGCAAAGTTCAGCAGTTCGGTCTCAGTGTTCGACCGAACAAGGAGATAGTGGACCCATGCAGAATCTCCACGACCTCCATTACACCCACGATCTATTTAGTGGTGTTAAGCAGTTATCAACCATCCACGATCTAGTGAGTGGTGCTGCAAACCACGATCTTAGTTCAATGTATAAATAGAACCTAGATCAGATAGACAGGGGTTAAGCTCTCTAGATCCTGAATCTTATAGCAAATCAGTATTGTAATCTGTAAGCGAGACCAAGCAATACAAATTTGCCCTCTCTTCTTCCCGTGGACGTAGATTTACCTCAGTAAATCGAACCACGTAATTTTCCGTGTTGTGATCATTTATTACTTGCATTTATTCCCATCAAAAATTCGCCACATCATCAAAAAGCAAGATGTTGTAACTCGGGTTATATAATATCTTAGAATCATGAGTCCTCAAAAATCAAACATGGTGAGGGTGATGGTGATTACGGTAAGTAATTTGGTTTTAATTTTAATGAGTGAATCGGCAGTGATTAATGACGCCAGTAATCAGCCAATTAATTGGTTTTAATTAAAAGGTTCACATGAATACAAAAGAAAAATTGGTGGATGCAATTGAATGTGGATAACGTGGCTCACTGCATCAATGGCATGCAAATGCAACACACACAAACAAAACATTCTTCTTCTTCTTCTTCGTCATATATACATCAAAACCTCCCCTCCATTGCAGAAACTAGGCTGTTACTATGGCAGTCACTGCTGACGGCTGCCTCTCCCTGTCCGCCACATCTTATCCTCGAAGCAGGAGGCTAGTGAAGTCAGAGTTCATGGGGCAGAAGCTCAATTTTGCACCAATTCAGCAGAGGAGGAACGGCAATGCTATTAGGAGGCATGTCTGCAGCTCACTCACAGCTGACTTGGCAGGTGAGGCCAAGGTGAGACTCTTGGTTTTAATCGACGAAACTGTTAATTGATGGGGACTGATTTGTGAGAGGTTTTGACAGTTGAGGGACATAGAGATGGAGAAGAGGGATGCGAGGACTGTTGTCGCCATTATCCTCGGAGGTGGAGCAGGCACGCGTTTGTTCCCACTCACCAAGCGCCGTGCCAAGCCAGCTGTGAGTAGTACATCAACAATGC
The DNA here is from genome assembly GCF_004379255.2 of Salvia splendens. Lineage (NCBI taxonomy): Eukaryota > Viridiplantae > Streptophyta > Magnoliopsida > Lamiales > Lamiaceae > Salvia > Salvia splendens. The sequence continues at coordinate 3,021,469 of NC_056033.1, read as the reverse complement.
ATTTATCAGTGGTTATGGATTGTGATAATGCGTGATTTAGGTTCCCATGGGAGGAGCTTATAGGCTAATCGACGTGCCAATGAGTAACTGCATCAACAGTGGGATCAACAAAGTGTACATTCTCACTCAGTTCAACTCGGCATCACTCAACAGGCATCTTGCAAGAGCTTACAATTTTGGAAGTGGTGTCTCATTCGGAGATGGATATGTTGAGGTACATGTGAGAATTAATGCAGATGAATTTAGTCTTAACTTGAGTATGATTATTGATGAGTAACTTACTACTATGCCAGGTTTTAGCTGCCACTCAAACTCCAGGACAGGCAGGTAAAAGTTGGTTTCAAGGCACTGCAGATGCTGTGAGGCAATTCCACTGGCTTTTTGAGGTATGAGTATTATGTATCTAGCGTTTTTTCGGGTGGAAAGATGATCTAAATTCTAAACAACCTGCAAAATGTATGGTATTTGTATGAAGAATCATGTTCAATGCACTGCAGGATCCAAGAAGTAAAGATATCGAAGATGTTCTCATTCTATCTGGTGATCACTTGTACAGGATGGACTACATGGACTTTGTTCAGGTAAGCTACAATACACAGATGTAGCGCAACATCTATATATTTCAAGCATTAACATGACATCAGATGATGGTTTTTGCAGTCTCACCGCCAAAGTGGGGCAGATATTACTTTATCGTGTTTACCTATCGATGAAAGGTATAACATTTTTTCTGCAACATTACACTTACTAACAGTTTTCAAGCTAACTATAAGTAGATGCTAAGCATTATGTTCCTGTTAGCAAGTTTCAGTTTCAGAAGTAATAGATTTCCATGGCCAAGCATCCTTGCATTTTGCATTTGTTTACACAGAAATAAGTCCACATCAGTAACTGTCGACTTCGGTGTTTCCTTGTACACAAATACAAGTATTTCATGAAATTCATCTCTTTTCATGATAGGCGTGCCTCAGATTTTGGTTTGATGAAGATTGACAATAAAGGAAGGGTCCTTTCGTTCAGTGAAAAACCGAGGGGAAATGAGTTGAAAGGAATGGTAATTTTTGGTTGCATATACTTATCATTTCCTAAATTATGGATAGAAGCAATTACAGTGGTAAATTTCAGGCAGTAGACACAACAGTTCTTGGACTCTCGCAAGAAGAGGCGGAGAAGAAGCCTTATATAGCTTCAATGGGAGTTTATGTCTTTAAGAAGGACATACTTCTCAATCTTTTAAGGTAAGTATAAAACTCACTTGAATACAAATATCTGTGTTATCAAATATGTCAAGGCTTAGTTAGTGCTGTCTGCTGTTCCGTTTCTTAAGATGGCGTTTCCCAACTGCGAATGACTTTGGGTCAGAAATAATCCCTGCATCAGCTAAAGAGTTCCATATTCAGGTCCTCTAAAGATTCCTTCACTAACACACAATTAATACTTCAAGAATACAATTTCACCTCTACATGTGTCTGCAGGCTTATCTATTTAACGACTACTGGGAAGATATCGGGACAATACGTTCCTTTTTTGAAGCAAACCTAGCCCTTACAGAACATGTAAGATTCCTAAAGTGCAAAGTTTTTCTCTATAAAGATGTCATCGTCACTTAAGTTCTCGTAGATGATCGACATGGATGAACGATGTATAACTTAATATTGATGTTTTTCTCTTGCAATGTTTTGTCAATTCAGCCACCAAGATTCAGCTTCTATGATGCTACAAAGCCAATCTACACATCTAGAAGAAACTTGCCACCATCAAAGATAGATGACAGCAAGGTTATCACACTTTTCGCATGACTGAGAGTCTTAAAATTGCACATCACATCACTTTCAAAAGCCACCCCATGGAGATTCTTCTGTCTTAACATCTATTGTTTTACAGATTGTTGATTCTATAGTTTCACATGGTAGTTTCTTGACCAGTTGCTTAGTCGAGCACACTGTTGTTGGTATCCGTTCACGCATAAACTCCAATGCCCATCTAAAGGTTAGATTTTACCTGTTTCAGAGTTGGGTAATTTTGTCCACATAAAGTGTTTCCTAAGCTTGGTGGTTACTGCAGGATACAGTGATGCTCGGGGCTGACTTCTACGAAACTGATTCAGAGATTGCCTCTGCTTTATCAAAGGGGAAAGTCCCTGTAGGAATTGGAGAGAATACAAGAATCAAGTACAGACAGTTTGATTTATGAGTAAATCCTCGAAAATTCTTTCACATTATTTTCGTTCTCACATTTCGCCATTTGCAGAGAATGCATCATTGACAAGAATGCCAGAATTGGTAAAAATGTCGTCATTGAAAATTCAGAGGTAAGTTTCTCTCAGAATGCTTACCAGCAGCTATTGCCTTTCTTGATCAAGCACTCACCACATCTTGATTATTTGCAGGGTGTACAAGAGGCTGACAGAACTTCAGACGGATTTTACATCCGATCGGGCGTTACAATTATACTGAAAAACGCTATAATCAAAGATGGCACAGTGATATAACAATTTTGTTACATAAGAAGAGTGTCAAAGCAAGTATTCAACAACAAAATTCAGATTTCAACAGAGCTACATTTCCATTTTGTGTATCTGTTCATATAAGTAATAAAATTGTGCAACTTTTGTCTATTTCAAAGTCACAATCATCCCTGATTATTACGTAAATTATATCCAATCAAGATTAGGAACATAGATCACTGTTTAACTGAATGCATGCTGTTTTTTTCTTGAATAACTGCAGGAACTTGACTCTTGTTATCCTTGTTGTAATCTGTTCTACTAAGAAATCGAGATATGAATGAGACAGAAACAGACTGAATGTAATCAGATTTTGGCAAATATTGAATTCTGGGATATTAAAAGCTACTATGAAGCACAACCATTAGACAGAAATCCAGAAAAATAACACAGAAAATATCATGGTCAATTTTGGCCAATACAATCATTTATCCTACCATAACAAGTTAGAAAGATTTTTAAGTGATACAAACACCGGGAGCATGCACTTGTTCAAGTTTTAGCTTCTTCCGCGGATGATGAACGGAGGCGCAGTAAGATGACTGCAGCAAGCAAAAACACTCAAACAAGATGCATGACTATCAAGGACTCAAAACTTGAGTCTTTTGCTGCCAAGCACTTCTTTGTGGGCACGGGGTATAAAACTCAAACATCCATTGAACCAACTACTTCTTTGCATGCCATTTTGCGATGCTGCTGAACCAATTCCACTGAAAAACTAAGCCCGCCAATCGCATAATACCAGCAGTCATTACCTCCACAAATGCATCCACATACGATCTCTGAGGGGATAAACCAGCCGTGGCAACCGTAAGTAATTTTCCTTCCAAGTTGCAGGGGACCATAAATGTGCCTGACTGGATCCCTTTCAGAGATTTTAGAGCAACTTCCTCGGCTTTCATTGCGCCAGAGGAAGCTGCTATTATACTAGTCAGCTGTGGGCGTCTCTTGTTCTCTGTCGTCAGGAGATAATGTCAAGGAATGTTGAGATACACTATGACCAAATAATGAAAAGGTAAATTTATTTAAAAAAACGAAGAATTGAGTGTTGCAATAGTGTGATGCATTCATTCATTAACTAAATTTACAACAAGATGACAACAGATCTTTAGAATCTAAATTTACATGCCCTTGGTACATTCATTCATTAACCAAATTTACACATTGTGCTGGAGGAAGCAAACTTCTTGTTTTGCTCTTTACTTTTTTGTCAAACAACATTACAATCCCAGCATAAAAAAAACTAAGGCTTTGTCAAGCAATAAAATTATTCCAGAGGGGGTGAACTTGGAGAGCTAGCGGACTAATCTAAAGAGATTTCTCCCTGTACACACATTTCTCACAAAGTGAAACAAATATTGTTCCTAAAATCATAACTAAACCTGCTTGTTTAACAATATCAAATTTCATCTAAGAAACTAGTAAATGGTATAGAATCTGCAAGTAATAACACATACAAAATATAAATCCGAGATGCATGAAGTGCAAGAAAGAGATAACAAGTACTCCGTAGATTATTCAATCTGAGCATTTCCAAGTGGATTATTAGGAAAAAATTTATACCTTCTGCAAAACCAGGAGTTTCAGTGTCCGGAGGGAAAATGAGGCTGAGATGAATGTCATCTGCTATAACCTCGTGTTGCAGCGCTTCAGCCAAACACTTGAGGCCAAACTTACTCGCTGAATAAGCCGTGTAGCCATAAATTCCAACCTGAAATAATGAGCTATGACAAGGTGAGAAAAAAACATACTACAAATATCAGTCACCAATTATAATATATGGACTGCGAACAACGCATATATCAGCTTGCTCGTTTAGCTTCATATCAAACTTCAAAGAATCAAACAGTTTATAAATATCCCAACTTCCACAAATCAGCCCATCACTTGAACTACAGACATTACAATAATTCTTAGTTTCACACACACACACACACACACCAGCTGCTCTTTTAACTTCATATCAAGTATCAAACATTTCATAAAGAGCCCAACTTCGAAAAATCAGTTCATCACTTAAACTACATACACTACACAGTATAGAGCAACAGTAGACACATCTGAAACATGAGATCCGTTCAATCAAAGATGGCATTTTTTTTAAATGGGGAAACCTTGTTCAATAACTAATTAAGGAAATTTACCTGGCCCGCCTGCGACGACATAATCGCAATGGAACCGGGCCCTTTCCCGGCCCGATTGGTCTTCATCCCGGGCAAAGCGGCCTTGATCAAATGAAAAGTCCCCGTGAGATTCACATCGATCATGAACTTAATCTCCTCCACATCCTGCTCCTCCAGCTCCTGCGGCACGTACACCCCGTGATTGCACACGAGCACGTCGATGGGGCCGGCCTCCTCCACCGCGCGCTTGACGGCGCCGTAGTCCCTGACGTCGGCGCTGAAGGCCCTGACATCGCGGCCGGTGGCGAGCCTGATGGAGTGCTGCGCCTCCTCGAGGCGGGCGGCGTTGCGAGCGAGAATGGTGACGTCGGCGCCGCCCTGGGCGCAGAGGCGCGCGAGGGCAAGGCCGATGCCGCTGGAGCCGCCCGTGATGAAGACGTGGCGGTTCTTGATTGGGACGCGGACGGGCTTGGGGCGGACGATGAGGAAGAGGATGAGGAGGATGAAGAGTGGAATGAAGAGGAGTGAGAACAAGGACAAGTACACTTCCGCCATTGGTGAGTTTGGGTGAAAATGGTTCGAAATCAAACTTCCTTTTTCGACTGCTTGATTTGTGCTTGGTTTCACTGAGAGAAATTAAAATGGAAAAATTATATTTCTTTTAAGTAAGGGATTAAAATAGAAAGAATTTTTATTTTTTATATTGTATTTCTTGATTTGTACTCCATTTTATATTGTTTTGGGTTAGTTTGTGAAACTGTCCAACTCAAGTTGTTCTCGGAAAAAAAATGTCTCAGTTATATGATGAATTTGTGGATATGATCTTTACATACACAATGGTGGATCTAGTAAGTTTTTGCCCCACGTGAGTTCAAAAACTCTACTTATTAAATTTGATTTTTAGAATTATTGCGGATTGTATGGTGCCGCAACTCCATTAACCCTTCAGAATTGAGGTTTGCTTTCATTATCCATTGTTTTTACACCGTCTAGCAACGACCTTCTTCATCAGCGGCGTATCTACTTAGGAACAAGGGGTACAGTTGTACCCCAAAATTTATTGTTAATAATATTATATTTAGAGATAAAACCAACATTCAGTACTAGCCTAGTGGTGAGAAACAAAATTTCTTTTCCTTTTAACTTCTTCCAAGACTTTGTATGTATTCAAAGCAATGGTTTCCAACTCAATTTGTTTAATTCCTATTTATTTCAAAGGAATAATTTTCAACTCAATGTGTTTAATTCTTATTTTGTTTTCGTTTATTATTCATTGTTAATAGATATTCTCTACATTTTCGCTAACAACTTCTCCTAAAATTTTGTATTAATTCAATACACTTTGACATACTCTGGTCAAATTTTATTTTATTCATCTATATTTAATATTTGATATTTACTTTGTTCTTAATAATTTATACAATTAACTTTTATATAATGCTATAGTCTTAACTAACAAAGTATTTATGTACATAATTCATTTTTTTAAAAGAGTTTTTTTTTATGAAAAAATAAAGAGAATATTTTTAAAAACAGAAAAATTGTGAAAACAAAACAAATAGAACTAAAAGGATTTACTAAAATTTGAAACTTTAAATCGTTATAACTATTTTTCGCACTCCAATATCAAAAATCCTAGATACGCCACTGTTCTTCACTATATCTGATCTCTCGAATTCCGTAGTTCTAGTTATTGGCATAGTGCGCCACAAAATTGACATTACTTTAAACATGTTTAATCTTAATAGTGGGGTTGGAGTTCAACTCACTTCTACAAATTCAAATTGTGGAACCCATAGCATCTTTTTGGCACTAAAACTATTTGCGACCTTTTACTCAACCAGCCAAATATGAAATGTAAAAGAGGTTGTCATGTTATGGGGATGAATTATTTTATTCGAATTGCATTTATTATATGCTTTATTGTCCAATTTTCAAATCTTGGATCTACGTTTTTGTTTAAGTTAGTGGCTCTCACTTACATCAACATCATATTTCTTTGGATTAGATCAAGATGTCATTCAAGTGTTGTTCTTTTTCTTTAACCAAAACAATTCCCAATTTTGAATTTAAATAATTTTACATATATAAAATGTGGTAGATTTCTTCATCGCCATAGATCCAATTATATGATTTAAGAAAATTGACTAGAATAAATTACAACAAACACGCTAATTATCAATTCTTGTTTGGTGAAATTTGTGTAAAATAAACCGAAAAGCATTTTGAATAAATCGATTAATAACATGATTTTCTAATTGCTTTATGTAATGACTGGTAAAGTAGCAGCATATGCCACCAAGTGAGCCCAATGCTGGCTGGAAATTCTCAATTAACTTTTTCACTAAATTTAGATTCCTGCCACAATTCAAAAATATCCCAAAATAAATTCATGGGCTCAATCATACTATCCAACTTCATATTTTTCTTTAAAAAGAGTACATAAAAGTTGGTTTACAATTCTACTATATTATATACAGTACTCCTTTTTAAGAATGTATAGTATTAATGAATTATTGTAGTTTGTAGGTCAGTTTCATTAATTATTACATATATAAGCTATGTACTGTATAATACAGTTCACAGGCTACTAGACAAAGTTATTTAGCCAGTACATACAATTCGAAAATCCTAAAAAAGACAATGAAACTAAAAAAAATTACTTTTCCTCTAGACTTACTGAAACAGTAACCAAAAAATACTATGCATCTTTCATCTATCAACAAATTCCACAACCTCTTATTTATTTGGATTATGCATCACATTTCTTGAAACATCACCACATTAATATAAAATCAAGATCAAAATCTTGTAAAATTAAATGAATGATCATACAAAGGATTAATGATCATGGTGTCATGAGGCTGCAGCCCTCTTGAGCCATGATCATTAGAAGGGCTCTGAAATTTGTTCCCCATGAATCTTGCTTGCCTCACACTCTTTCGTCTCGAATTCGACGTCGAACGAGGGATGAAAACCCCGGTGCCTTTGCTCTCCCTCTTGCTACTTTGGTGTGGATGATCATAGCTGAAAAATGATGCTGGATTGTTTGCTTGAGTACTCAAAGCCTTCAAAAAAGAATCAAGAATATGAATTTAGTATATACAAGTTTGAACTTGAATTTGTTAGTTAATTGTAGATTGAATACCTGAAGATTTAGGGGTGGAGTGTGTGAGAGGGAGAGATCATCATCATCCATGATGAGGAGAGAGACTTGCTTGCTCAAGTCTTTGTAGAAGACATCATCCTCCAACTCAAGAGCTGCTTCCATGTCTGAGTTAGTATGTGTTGTGTGTGTGTTTTTTTTCACTTTATTTTCTTGAATTCTGAGAACTTTTTTTCTTTCCTTTTCTCCAGTTGAATCAGATACTGAGTTGATATTAAATAGGGAGAGAAATTGGAAAAAAGGCAAATGAATGATGGGATCCTAGTAGAGGGTTTATGAGATGGGGCATGTGAATTGGTAGGGTCTCACCACACAATATCTATATTTATATCTCTAGAGGTAGGCAAATAAACAATTTTACCCTACCAGTAAAAAAAACCAATTATTTTAATTTCGACCATCAGATCATCGTGCTCAACCCTGACTCTAAGACCTTCGACTTCAGACATTAACCATTTTACCAATAGCGCTCAACCCTGACTCTAAGACGACCTTTGACTTCAGACATTAACCATTTTACCAATAGCGCTCAACCCTGACTCTAAGACGACCTTCGACTTCAGACATTAACCATTTTACCAATAGGCTATATCGTATAATTATTAATACTACTGTGTGAGTGATATGATATTATCCAGTTGTGGGATAGATAAAGCCACACAAACCAGATTATCTGATCCAGATATAGGCTTGAATGTGATGAGGGCCATATATACTTGGTTGTGATTGTACAAACACTTTTTCCTCTCATCCACTTCTTACATTTCACATCTTGTTCTTTGGGAACAAAATAAATATTTTAAGTTGCATCACACTAGTAAGTCATAAACAACTGTTTTATACTCCATTTCCTTATCGACTCAAAGTAAATCTAGATATGCATTGATTCAACATGGACACTAGAAAAATCAATCGAAACCCCACACTTAAAAAAAGAAAAGAAATGGAATCATCTATTTTTTGACAACTGAGATTATGATTGTATGTATCTAACTTTTTACTAGAATTAGTCCCCACATTCTTGATTTCTGATGATTGTAATTCCATCATACTCTCCAAACCTAAGATTAGGAAATGAGCAATTAACATCAACCCACTAAGATCTTCATAATTGACTAATGATGCATCTTAGGCCATATGCTAATTTATGGCCCCCTTTGTCCAGCTAAGATTGCGTACAAACGAAGTACAAGTATCAATCCAGATCAAAATCGACAGATTTGATTCCGATAGATGGAAAAGGAGGGCTAAGGGCGAAAGTTTCTAATCCGAAAAACAGCCAAATAAAACTCCTCTATTCACAAATATTGTATAACTTATCATTTCCATAGATAGTATGAAGATAACCAGTGGTCCAGTGTCACATTGGTTCTGTCCAAAATATTTATAAAGACATTGTTTTATACAGAAGAACTGTGTATATCAAATATAACAACAAAAATTCCAGTTGCAATAATTTCTAGCCACAAAGACCACAGCTAATTACCAGACCAACTTAGTGACTTTCATCTCCGGAGTTGGTCTGATGTGTGGAAATTTTGTGGCCATAACTTATATTGGCCACAAACTTATACTCAAAAGGACAATCACAGGCTCACAGCACAGCTAGGTACTACAAGATCAAAAGAAGGGAGCCAGATTACGTGCTCATATCACTTGCACAAATCGAAGCAAAATCTCAATTTTCATTGATGTATCATTTGATGAAGTAAGTTCACGGTATAGGAAAAATGAGAGGATGCTAAGCAATCAGCATCCTGCTTTTCATGAATTCTTCATATATTGACCACTACAAATTATGAGATCGAAAAAGGGACATTTATGCTACTACTATGCAACTGGATGAACGATTTCGATACCTCTTGATGGAATGCCTGAAAGTGGAAATGTGAGGTTATGCCCCACCGGCCATATCAATATCTGCAACCCCGTCAACCCCCTTGAATGCAATGCATAACTTCCTCATACAAGACTGCTTCTTGTCACCCTTGCCTGCCATGCCATTAACATTAACAATATCCCTCGATACTCCATTCATTAGATCAAATAAGGGAATATCCAGGTTAGATCGAGTCTCCTTTTCTAATTCTGGAGGTGCCTGCATGTATAACTTTTCCCCCCTGTATGAGACGCTCACTCTAGTCAGGAGTAGACGAGGGTGATCTTCCAGTTGATTGATAAACTGTTGCAGGGCAAGATTAAAAAATCAGTATCTGACAGCAGTTAAAATTACTGATACAAAAGCAATCCAGGTTATAAGAATACGTGTTGAAGCACCTTTTTTAAAGTAACAAACTTCTCCAACTCGATTAGAACACCGGGACCACAAACAAGGCAATCTGCATCCTTCACAAACTTTGTAACTTTAATATGAAGACCTTCCACTCCATTATACCTGTGAACGGAATTGCGGTTACATTAGTAAAGATAGAAGGAAGGAATTAGAAATATCTGTGAGACCATTTGCACGTAACAAAATCTAGAAGTCAGAGATATACGTTAAATAGTTAGACAGTGACTTGCTGCATCCAGAAACAATTTTCAAGGTCTCCAAAGCACAAGCAGCTGAGATAATAGCATTCGTGGAAGCTATAGCGGGGATAATATTTTTTACCACACCCTGAAAGAAAGCAAAGTGTTATTTCATTAACAATATGGTCATAAGCATCTAACGTAAACTATTTGCACAAACATGGATAGTCATATTACAGTTGATGGGTTGACGGTGCAACCTTTCACTAAACAACACGAAAGCTATTGCTAGCCAAAAAGATGTACCAAGCTACACAAAAATACTCAGCTCAAAGGTTAAAACCGAAAGAAACTTTCTCACCTGGGTCAAAGAATATGTAACTCCAGGAATTCCAAAAAGTTCAGCTCTCTGGACGGCCTTTTGAGAAACAGATGAAACGAAATCAGGAGAAATAAGAAAAACAGTAATTCCAATTTGTTCAATTGAAAGATAGATTCATATTGTTTATTACCTCTGAATAAACCCATTGCATGCCTTCAGGATTATCTGGATCAAAGCTTTTGCGACCATGGACCTGACAAAATATTATCCGGAGGAAAAACATAAAGCAAAGGCACCACCAAGCAGGAAAATATAGACAAATACTTATTAAGATATATGCTTACCTCATTCCATTTAATCAAATGGGCATATTCAATACAATGAGCAGCATTCCTTGGAGTTTCTGCCAAAGTACAAAGAGGGAATTTTACTTGCGGAGGGAACAGCCAAATGGTACACTGAAAACATGGGGTTGTTCCTGGAATTATAATCCTGGCATGGCCCTTGAATCCTTCAGTTCCACCATCCACCATAGGTTTGACAGTTTCTTCTCGAGGATTATCGTCAGAATCATACTCTAGTTAAAGAGAAAGAACACAAACTTAAGTACATCAGAATTGCAAATAGACAAGAGGATACTCTGATCATATTCAATGCCAGAAGACTACATAAAATTATGTTTTTCAATGTGCATCTGTATTTCAGGGTTAAAAGATTGGCTTATATTGAATGGGAACTAATATATAGCAAATTAAGTTCATTATATCAGTTTGTATGCGTGATACTTAGCACTTCTGATTCTGAATAAGATTCAACAATATAGCAAAACCCAAACAACCGACTGCAAAATACAATTTGTAAAGGATGACCCGGCAGTGAAATAGATAAGGTAGCTACATATAAGTAGGTACAGGTATTAGATGAAATGGATAAAATAGCCTCCTCCAACTAAGGAAATGAAGAGAAAACTTTGGGTCAACTTATTCCAGGTCCTCAATATTGCGTGGAAAACTTACCTAGAAAGCCACAAGCTACTTCATTTATGTAGCTCCGAGCCTCAATAGAATCAAGCCCAAGGACAATTATGCTGAAATCACTATAAAAGTCCAATGGTTTGTCTTCGATGCGGCAGAAATGTGGTGTAATATTTACACCATTAACTCTTTCCATAACTCGTTTAGCAGCTACTTCAGCCTTTGGCTTTCCTACATCTTCAAGTCTACACAGAGGATGCAGGCAGGATAACTTTTCAGCATTAAAAAAATGGAGTATATAGAAACAATTGTGAATAGAAGATATTGTGAATGGAGACAGATGGGAAAATAGCAAAAATATATAACAAATGAATTTTTTTTTACTTTGTGTCATATAAAAAAATAAAAATGAGCCCTTTAGATCATGTCAACTGACAGTTGATACCCAATCTGGAGGTCAAAATCCAGATAAACTTCGCTATGTCTGTGAAGATCTTTATGACTAGCATATCACTTAGCTCGAGCAACTGAAATCAGCTAGAGTTTAGTAACTGGGAAGAGCAAAGACCAACCAACTCTTTAGCTTGTAACATCTGTTTTCCAAGAGATTCAGCTAGTGCATGCATTACTAGGTAAGCATAACAATCTACTAAAAGTTGAGTCCTTTCTATCTGCCAATAGATTATTCAATCTAAGCTGCAAAATGAACTAAACAGGAGGAGCAGGCACTCAATGTCACATAACCAGTTCTAACCACCTAAAGCTAGTTAAGATAACCTCACCTGAAGAACAAACAAAATTCTCCAAATCATTGTACAAAAAACCTCACTTTGATTTCCAAATCATAGTAAAACAGTATTTGTATGCATTTGAAAGAATTTAAATGTCAAAAACTAGCATTTATAAATCAAAGAAAAGGTCTATATTATGTAAAAGTTTTGCATTCACATTGAGTTACATGAGTTCAAGCAACAATTAAAAAAGTAAAGGATACCCGATGCAGTGATTAAATCCTAGTGTTACGTTTCAAAATCCATGATGAGGAGTTCGGCTTCGTCGCCACATTTGTAGCAATACAAAAATCAGACAAAACACATGTTCCACACTAGGCAACATGAAACTCTGTTAATTCAAAGGGTGAAAACATGTTGGCAAAACTTTTCACTATATTTATCTACTGAACAAAGCACCTATACATACATTAGAGTCCTAACTGAACTAGGAAAGCCGATAGATTACCTATACAATTCTAACAATTACAAAGAAAGTGACGAATTAAATCATCAAGGGAGGTAATTATCAAGATTTTACTGCCGCGCTTGATCAATTATGGCCACTGATGTGTAACAACAATACAAGCACAAAACTGTTCCAATAAACAAGAAGCATCAAACACACCTGAAGAGGAACTGACGATTAAGGTTGGTAACCTCAATCCGGTCCATATCGATTACATCAAGATTCCGAAAGCCAGTTAGAGCCAAGTCCTTGAGCAATTCGCAGCCCAGCCCACCTGCCCCCACCACCAACACCTTCACATACTCTTTTATATCCTCTCTCAGCTGCAACAGTCAGAAATTTGACCATCAGTAATACTTCAAAAGGTTGAAAAATAACGCACTCCACCTGTTTGAAGAAACTGCTAAGCTAAGACAAAGCAAAATTAAAGAGAAATCCGCCAGTGCCTAGGCCCAATTTTCCTCCTTTAACATGAAGATAAGTGTCAACAGCCAAACAAGTATTGCAATGTGGCAAGTTTCGCGAATATGAATATAATATATATACAGAGAGAGAAGGGTTTACTTCTTGGCCGGGCTCGAAATTCGGGCCAACGAGGTGACCGGGGCGGAGGAGAAGCTTATCGAGGTCTCTTGATCTGCTGGGCTGAGGCACCGCCATTGTTGCAGAGCTTCCTTAATTATTTCTGCTCTTCGCCAAATTGTAAACAAAGTTCTTCAAATATACCCTCTGCAGTGATTTCTTATACTCTGCGTGCAGTTATTATGTTTATTTTATACTTTTTATTCCAACCAAAGCGACTTTAGTTTTGGCAAATAGCTTCAATATTACGCTGAAGCATTACTAGTTCAGAATAAACGATTTCATCCGATTTAACTTTATATAATTATGAAAAATGTGTATATACAAAAATTTTATTCATCTATTCAAAATGTACTGTATGACGAATTGAATTGAAACTGTGATTTAATAATTGAAATTGGACAAAATTTGAGCATTCTATTAATCAATAATTTAGGTTTATTTTGCAGTGGGACAAAATTTGAGCATTCTATGTTATGTTTTAGACATTTACAATTACACAAAAATCTTAAATATTGATAGGTAACTAAAACTAATCTCATAAAGCTCAATATTTCAATAATATTAAAATAATCATAGAATTTACCATCTACAACTACTTTTGCAATAACAAGAGGGGCCAAAAAACCCCCAAATAAAAATATTTAAAAGTAAGGAATAATTACTGTCTCCATCTTGCTAACTTACCAATAAACTTGAGATCTATAGTAATGAAATCATCAAAACCAAATAAATACATTAAAAAACATGTACCTATGATTCAGCTATTCCTATGTCAGATGATCATGGCTTTGCCACTTCTTTAACCCAAAACTGATCCCCTCTTCTTGCACCATAGACAACTCTCTCTCTCTATATACTATTTACACAAGCCATGCTTGATCATGCCTGTGCGTGAAAACGCGACACGTTCGATGCTTTAGTCACTTCGCGCTTCATGAGGAGGGCGTACAGCAGCTCGTTCCACGTATCAGGCACCCCCGGCAGACACCAATGGCTGCAGTCTTGCCTGTGAATTGGCGCGGGGCCACCCTTCGGCCCCAAGTAGTACAAAGAAGAGTGTCCATCTTTCCTCCTCGACGTCATACGAGTCACATGTAGCACATCAACTTCTCTGAGCTCGGATGAATTCGCTATGACTTGGGAGAAAATGGTGTATTTAGTCCATGTGTGAGATGGCACGAGTGAAGCTCCAAGCTCTGGCAGCGTCTCCTGGTGGCAGTTTCCCCCGGTTCTCCAGTCACCGCCCCTGAAAAGAAACGTATGCTTACCACCTTCGTTGCATTCATGGATAGGGTGATAGAAACGCGTGTTTAGGGCAAACCTGAAGTGGACAGGGGCGTACGAGCGGAAGAAGACTTGTGACTTGGTGGTATTCACTTCGCGATGAATCCATCTGGTGACGGTCTCCAAGGCTTTCTGGTACGCGCTGTCGACTTCCATATCCATCTTCACGTCCGGTCCTTCTTGAAAATAACAGCCACTGATCATCCACGCAAAATGTTCAGTAACATAATTAAAATGGCGAACGAGCAAACGCCAAGCAAGAGAGTTTTTACCCTCTGACAGTCTTCTCATAGTTCCACCAGTGCCCAGTGTTGAAGATGAGGACGTCCGCGTCTCTCCATTTGGAAGACATCCAATCCATTTCACCTAGTTTGAGAGTAGTCTTGACCACCGGTGGGGCTCTGGGAGGAGGCCGGCTTTGCAATACAAGAAACGGGGCTCTGTAGTACTCCACCGTGCAGTTGTAGTCTGCAAACTTGAAAACGAGGAAGCCCTTGTGTTTCGTGATGGGGTTTCCGTTTACTTCATACACTGCGGTCTTGTCAAGAACCACCGAAGACAGCATGCATAGCAGAGACTCCCACTGGTTTCTTCCAATCGAGTCTCCTGCAAACACAACTCGTTTGTTTCGCAGTTTCTCTAGCATCATCCTTGCATCAAATCTGTTTTACCATATGTAAGATTCAATACTTAACTCTTCAAAGGCCAAATTCATCAGAATCTATATCCCTAATCAGTAAACATCATTGATTGAATGTGTAAATCAACTAGAGTTGAAAATGGAGGTGCTTGAACTTCTTTTATAAGTTACATAGTGATGGTTCATGGTAGTAAATGCATATAAACACATAATTAATGAATCCATGGCGGATGCTATATTTACCACAAAACACAAGTAAATGACAACTTAGTCATACGATGAAAATGACCACTTGAAATTGGAAAAGATAGATGAAAAGGTCAAACTATAAGGATCCAGGATAGGGATGAAAAAGACCATTTGAATTAGGAAAATTGCAGATAAAAATGAAACTTCTCAAATAGGGAAAAGTATAAAAAAAAAAGTTGGTAAATGCTGATGCAAGAAGAATCTATGACAGATGCATCTACATTCTCCAACACTTAAAAAACTGTAACTTAGTAACAAAAGGAAAAGACATTTATTGCCATTTCCCAAATTCCCATCCATTCTAAACAAGCAAACAATATCCAAGAACATAGCATAGGTAAACATGAACTTATTCTACAAATCTAGTCAATAAATCAAAGCACCACAGAAACACAATCAGATTGATTCAACATAATTCACATTCATTCAACTTGGAATCAAGACAACATAACATAATCCAATCCAATCCAATCCAATCAATTCTGAGAAACAAATGAAACCTGGGCAAATTGCAATCTTTAGGCTGCCACCTCCATTTCATGTAGAACAAATCCAGCCGTCCATTTTCAGAGCACCTGAATCCATCATCCAAGAATCTGCAATCCCTCGACTGATACAACGGGTAGCTCTCATCCCACACCCAATCACCATCAAACACGTCGCACCCACCACCACCCTCACTCAAAAAATCAATCTTTTTCCGACCCACAACGCCGCCGTCGTTCCTCAGCCACAGAAACCTCTCATTCTGAGAAGCAAATCTCGCCCCTTTACTCACGGTTCTGTAATCCAACAGAAAGAAGCAGAAAATAACGCCAACCGCCAAGCCCAGAACCCCAACCGACGGCTCGAACGGCCGGAAACGCTTCATTTTCTTGCAGAAATCGACAAATTTCATCGCCTCCGAGGCTTCAGCAGATGGGGCGTTGCACATTTTGAATTTGTGAATAAAGATTCGATTTTTATTTTGTGGGTGGATTTTCTTTTCAAAGTGTTTAAATAAGGAGGGAAAGAGGAATCAGTGAAGAGTCTGGTTCAAGCAAGATAACAACAACAACAACAACTGAGCAATCATAGCAAGTTAGGTCTGAGAGTGTTCATGGACTGTGTGTGCGTGTGTGTGTTTACTTGTTGGAAGAGTAATGGGGGGCAATTAAGTATTGTGATTAGTTAGAAATGTGGGAGTAAGGGAGAGAGGGGTGTCTGTCTGGAAAGCAAGGTAGCAAGAATGGAAGAATTTAGAGAGAGAGTGGTGAAGGTAATGATGGTGAAAGTGGGGAAGGTGGCGAGGGGAGTGGATTTCAAATTTTAATTACAGTTATTAGCCATTATTGATTTTGGAACAAAACAGGAGTAACCCCCTAAATTAAAATATGATGAAATTATATTTAATTAATCCGAGGGGAAATTTATTAGAGTTTGAAACTACGGTTTCAATCAACTCTAAATTTGCGGTTTAAGATTTCCAACGCCACATTAGTGAGAAAAAAATTCAGTGGTCCTAGTATACCAAGTGACAATCTGACTTGGTGTGTCTCACCAATGTTTCTTTGGCAAATGGAATTGTATTAGGTCCCACTTCCAGCTGGAGCATACATGGCCAAATAGATTTTAAAGGAAAAAGTGTGATTATTTATGGAAATTTTTATAATTCTCATATACTAAGGTGGCGTTCGGTTGTCATAACTAATATCATGAGACTATTCAAGTTGTGGGATTACTTTAGTTGGAGGGGGAGACTATGACTAATTATCATGAGACTATCCATCTAGGATTAAGTTGAAAGGTTTAATCTTATGAACCAAACATGATACATATTTAATCATGAGATTTAATCTTGCCAACCGAACACCCCCTAATAGTACTATGTATACAACCATATATACATACGGAAATTATGCACAAGCTTCATATTTATTCATATTCTATAACTTCAGTACATAAGATATTAACTTAAAGTACAATTTATTCATGTTTTATCTTCGTTACTTTTAAATTATTTTTTATAGTTAAGTTACTATAAAAGACTATATATAATTATGTGTAGTATGGTTTATTTTCTTAGTTTTATAGTTGATGTTTCATTGTTAACATAATTTTATTAATTATATAAAATAAGACCGGAGAGAACAACGACGTCAACGTTCTCTTGATTTGATAAGCGGTTATCCCCGGGCTGTCCTAACGCCCAATGTCAATGAGTATAAGCGACTCGTGCAAAAGGTTTCACAATGTGAAGTAAATGATCAAGATGGAACTCAGCAACTACTTTCGCTTGCAAAAGGGTAAAATCTTTGTATATTTCACTTAGGTTCTCTACTTGCATTCACTGTTTACTACAGTTTACACTTCATTAAAAACTATTCATTTAATATTGGAAAAGTATTCTAACATATTAGCCATTTAAGAGAATCATAAGAGTGTGGTCGCCTGCATTTGTGGTCTAGCTTTCTGAAATAATGATAATGTTCTGGTTCAGTGAGATTAATGGTGTTGTAACACCCTAATCACTGAAATAATCTTGTCGACCAGAATAGGAGGTGTGACCGTTTTGAGGAAGGGTGGATCTGATTTCATTAGCAATGGCGAAACAGGTAAAAAAAGGGTGTGCCCCGTGCTCGTGCTCGTGCTCGCGCTCGTGCTCGTGAGTTGATAAAATAGGTTGCACGGGACACTAGTACGACTTCTAAGGCGCTTCCTCCTGCCCTTAACCCTAAAGTCTTTAATTTTATGTGTATCTTTATTAAACCACATTTATGTTTGTGTAACACGTATGTGGTCTGCATTTTATGCTTGGACAGGACAGGTGACACTGGGTAATTGTTTTGAGTTTATTACCCAAATCTCTAATTATATGTTTACATCTGCGCATAAAGCCACTATTCTTTGTTGGATACGGATAACGCCTTTACGTAAGTTCATGAATTCTTTATTTTATCAATATCCGTCAGGATTAATGCTCTCTAATATACAAGCTAAACCCAAATGTTTATTTTTAACCAATTATTATCATGGAGTATACTTTTTTTGGCTTTTAAACTTTCCAAATTTAGTTTGTATCTAAATATCATTAGTTAACAGTTCGGGATTTTTGGTCCATTGAGCTGTTGTAAAAATCTCGATGATACCTTTGTGTTAAATAAAATACTCCACACTATATAATTGTGCACCAGAGAATTGAAACAACACGATTCAAAATAAATACCTAAAAAAAATTGAGAAACGAAGAAGATCTGAAATAAAGAGTTCTTGCAAGTGGTGTGCAAGTTAACCTGATCTAGTATGATAATTGTCCAAGGCTAAAGTCCAGGTTCGAATTCGCTGTGACGCTGTCTCTCATTTGCCTCCTTTAAAAATCCTAGATGAAATAAGCAATCTAAGTCTCCTCTTTTTCAATCCTGTGGCATCTATGCTAAATAGCGGTGATAACTAAAGCTGTATGATTAAAAGGTAGAGGCTATAATGTTAAATTATAACGTACATAGCATAATAATATAAATCACAAAGTTTAAAGTCGATAATCTGGATTTTAGTTATGCATAACAAAAGCAACAGCTTCCAAAAAAAAAGTGCAATTCAATCTACGGTTGTTGCATTACACTAGGATAGATATTTCATATAACTTGAGATCTTCATGTATTCCCCTTGTTACAACAAAGTCCACAACACAGGATCCCTTTGATAACTTCTGTAAATGCAATTTCATTAAATATTGCTCACAATTAATCAAAACATATGCATTAAGTTGGCGTATCATAAGAGAGAAAATCATCAAATACCCAAAACAACACAGATGCTCCTTTTGGTTCATCCGATGGACGGTAATTAAATTCTAATGTGTGTGGGGGGGGGGGAGGGGAATGAACCCTAATTGTATTCAGTTGAGGTGGATGCGCCATACATTTCGTAACGTTCAAATGCACACGTTTTTTTTCCGAATAGGTAAGCTGTAAAATTTAGGGTGCCTAACCTGTGCTTAAGAATCCGAAGGCGGTGGTGGCTGCTGTGGCCACATCTGCTGAGCCATATATGGGCGCGACTGTTGACCATACATGCCTGGATCCACAGGCTTTCCCACGTACATTGCAGGAGCTCCAACAGGAGGAGTAGGTTGTTGTGGCATGTAATAGTATGGAAGCCCCTCAGAAGGAGCTCCGACCGGAAGGGGTCCTCGGGGCATTGAGGCAAGCACCTCATCTTTCAGATCCTCCCTGGGGACGATATCGACCAAGAAATCGAATATGTCCGTCCTTGTTATAGCAGCTGCAATGTCATTCTTCTGGAGCGTCCTCCTTTTGTTCTCTTCAGTGTGGTTCCACGCACGTAAAGTCAGCTCAAGAATGAACATTTCACAGGCTCGTGCAAAGATAACGGGTGCTTCTGCTGAGATCATCCTAACGTCTTCGTCTGCTTTCATTATCTTCTTGATCCTGGCTAACGGCAGGCTATGGTTCTTAAAATCTGTCGCCTGATCGATTTCTTCATACTGGGTGGCCCAGAAGTTCTGGAGTTGTTGTTGCAGTTGCTGCTGTTGCTGCTGCTGTATGTGCTGATATGCAAGTTGGTGTTGCGCCATCTGAGCCGGAGATGCAGAGAGACCGGCAGCTCGGGGAGATTGAGACGAAGCAGCAGGAGAAGAGGCTCCCGTCATTTGGTTAGCTTGATACGGATTCACAGGATACGGCATCTGAGCAGAGCTTCCCATACCTTGAGCCTGACCATTTCCTTGCTGGTCCATGACTTACGAGCTCTTTCAGGAAAGTTTAGGTTTTGGACTGACTGAGTGACAGATAACGAAAACAGGAACAACATCAAAATCCAGATGACAAAATGACACGAAGGAGTCAACAAAAATCACAGACAGGTCTGATAATATGTGCATAGTTTAATTAGAGACGTTTTCTACAAATTTAATGAGCCTT
This sequence comes from Salvia splendens, assembly GCF_004379255.2. NCBI lineage: Eukaryota > Viridiplantae > Streptophyta > Magnoliopsida > Lamiales > Lamiaceae > Salvia > Salvia splendens. The sequence continues at coordinate 3,000,987 of NC_056033.1, read as the reverse complement.
AACTGATATAGTAAGGGTGAATCCATGTGGAAAGTTTGTTCTATAAAAAGTAGGAAGAAAAGAGGGGGAGAAAAGGAAAGAAAATAATCACATGACATATAAGTATTAAACCCAACTATTGCTACTTGTATAGAAAAAGGATCATTGATATTTAGTATGAACTTGGATGTTAAAATAAACAAAATGAACAAATCCAACTCACAACTAGAACTTGATGAATCCACAATTCAATGATCCACGGTTATGTCACGTGACTTACGACACCAGTTATCAATCTACTCAAAAGTTTATTACAGCTAAGAGCGGAGGAATAAAGGGAAGTTTCATTAGCAGCTCTACAACGTACACTAACACAGCCACGTATCACTTGATAACCAACGGACCTATGATCAACGAATGACAGCTCGCCACGTACAATAACAGCCATAAATGAAAAGAGAATAAAAGAATCATTATAAATCCAAATGTACCGCCAATCTTTTGATACAGACATGGCTGATTCATCAATCTACAGTTTGAATTGTCAAATGTTACCTAAGACTGCAGGAGCCTTTCAATGTTATAACTTCGCTTAGGGGGCTTAAAATAAGTTCCTCAAAAGATCTCATAAAAGACACCATGTCATTGCAATAACTTATGTGGAAAACAAGAAAGTAAATAACAGAGTGTTATAATGTTATTGCACTTTTAGTTTAATAATGATTTGTTGTGTTTTTCATCAACAACGTCAGCAGTTCGGTTACTCTGCATATCTTCGTTTTGTCGCTTTCCAACAAGCCTAACTTCGCGGAACCAATAAATAGCGAGCTACGCAAAACAGCCAAATCATAAAGAATACCACGTCAACCCCAAAAGGCATTCTACTCTTTGATTCACAATCAATCTAGGGTTTGAGTCATAAAATGCTAACTAAATTTTTTCATGTTATACCTATGCTTACATGACTCAAAATTAAGTTCCTCAAGAGATCCCATGAAAGTATAGGCTAAATATCATTAATAAATATAACTAGTGTTTATTTTACCATATGTTCTCCAACACAAATAAGATCAAACTTTAGAAACTAATCATGGCATATGTATTACTTATCCCAAACCTAAAATTAGTAAAAAAAAAATACAGCAACTGAAACCTACTTCCACCTTTGCCTCCTCCTACCTTCAAATTACTAAAAAAAATGTCTGAAATTGCTCCTTAACCTTTCATCCACCGATTTAAACCATGAATCTACCAAATCATACACAAGCTCATACAAAATTCATCTCCTACCAATCACGAACCATACATAAGAGGCAAACAATTAGCCAGTACCAGCACATATACCTCAAAGAAATAAAGAAATAAAATAAAACAGTAAAAGCAGCACACATACACGGAGTCAATACCTCTTACAAAACGGTACCTAAAATCGTTACGAGTTGAGGCACAACTTCAACTTTGAAGCAAAAACAAGAGAGCAAAATAGCAAAGCGAATTTAACAAATGAAATCACAAAACGGCGAGTTTAGTTAGTTGCATACCTTTGGGATGCAGTTGAAAGCGGAGAAGGAATCTGAGCAGAAGGTGAAAGCAACAAAACTAGGTTTATTGGGGGAAAATTAATTTTATGTAGAGTCCATACAAATTTCGTCACCGATCAATTCAGTGAATAATTATGATGGCATGTGTACAGTCACACACATATATATACGTACATATGCGATGTATGTATATATATATATGTCTAGGTGTAACATTGGTTGGCCAAACTCCATAATTTTGCTCTACCCAAACTGACCCTACCCAATTATTCGTTTTACCTTTTAGTTTTAGTCATAATAAAAATAATTTTGATTGAGTAGTAAATAACACAAATAGGAGTTTATTATATTCCCTTTGTCCCAAAAAAAGAGAATTGTCATGGGTTTTGGTAAAATAAGAGATAGGGTGAAAAAGTAAGTAGTTTAAATTGTTCTATGTGGTTGGTGGGGCCTATAAATGTTGTTCTATGTGGTTGATGGGGCCTATAAATGATACTCTCTTTGTATTTTAAATAATAGAAACATTTGAAAAGACACGGGTTTTAATGCACAATTGGTAAAGTTAATGAGAAAAATTGGTAAAGTAAGATAGATGAAAAAAAAAATGAGTAAAGTAAGAGAGAGACAAAAAGTAATGAAAGTAAAGTTAGTGGATTGTGGGGTCCTTGTTCTAACATATAAATATTCTAAAGTTTCTATTTTTAAGGAACGACTCAAAATGAAAATATTGCTATTTTTAAAAAATGGAGGAAGTAAAATAAAAGAGAATGAGAAAAATGTTGTCATAAATCCATATGGACTATTTCTATGGGGGATGAAAAAATATAGTCAATTGCTAAAATTGATAAAGTAAGAAAAAAATAAAAAGAAAAATTGTGTTAGTGGAAAATGGGTTCTCATAAAGAGAAAGAACTTTCCTAAAATTCAGTGTTTCTATTTTTAGGAAATGGATAAAAAATAAAAGAGTTTTTATTTTTAGAAAACGAATGAAATAATAGTATTGTTTAGTTCATATTGGTAAAAAGCCTGGTTTTCATCAATCAAGAAATAAAAACAGAAGGAAGAAAAAGCTAATTATAACTCAATTTTCTTGTCAAATTATTTGGTTTTATTATGTACAATAATGCATATTTTTGGTAATAATGAATACTAGTTATATGTTACTATAATAATACACAGATCGACATTTCTAATTAAAACCAAATTTTTGGACGAGCAAAGTGTTTATTTCATTATCTCAAATGTTTTCCACATGCATCACTCACCCAAAATAGGCTAAAGTCGATTCAAACATCTCTTAAAAACTCACACATACCAAACAAAAATCACAATATGCCAATTAATTTACTATTTTAAGGCGAAAGTCGGTTCAATGTAACAACTCAACAACAAATCAATTTTAAATATGCTTTTCCAAAAAACATTGGTTTAGTCGAGTAAATATGTTTTTTACACTTCGATCAAGAATCATGGTACAACCCCAAACATTGTTGTTGGAATAAAGAGAATACTCTATGTATGATTGAGTGAAATAATCAAAACTACAATTAGAGTATAGTCAAGAAAAGAATAAATTAATTTAGATTTATTAAAGATAATAGAGTCATAAATAGATTATATACTTTCATAATTAATATATAGTCTGAACTCTATAGAAAGAGTTACATGTATGAGAGTTAATAAACATGAGTATAAGGGTGCGTTATATTGCTAACTATTTAAGTTGCTAACTATGCTAACTCATCAATGCAGTGTATCAAAAATGTAATATCAACACAGTATATTGAAGTTCAACAAAACTATGTGTTGACATTTTAAAAGTCATAAATAGATTATATACTTTCAGTTAATATATAAAGAGTTAGATGTATGAGAGTTGATAAACATGAGCATATGGGTGCGTTATATTGCTAACATTTTAAGTTGCTAACTCACTAATGCAGTGTATTAAAAATATCAACACGGTGACATTAAAATGTCAACACATAATATCAACACAGTATATTGAAGTTCAACAAAATTATATGTTGACATTTTAATGTCATCGTGTTGGCATTTTTAATACACTGCATTGATGAGTTAGAGAGTTGGCAACTTAAATAGTTAACAATTGATCACACCTCCATGAGCACGATACACATTTTTTATTATTCCAGTAATTTATTTTCTGCATTCTATTTTCTATTAATTATATGCTCTTGATTTTCAAAATACTTTGTACCCATTAAACAATTTATATTATTGATGTATTATAAATTACTAAAAGATAGAGTTAGTCAATTCTAGTTTTCGGGAGAGAAAGCTAAAAAAATCTAGAAGAAGAGAAGATAGAGGAGAGAATATTGAACAATTACTTCCATGCGTATTCCTTTTTTTTCCCAAAATTTACATGTTTGATAATATTAAGGATAATGAATTGTGTTTTTTTTCATTTGGAATATTTGTATGTTTTGATCGAATTATATGTTTAGTTATTAATTATATTCTTTTCATTTATAAATTGTCTGCCGGTATGCTAAGATACAAATAATCAGAAACATATAGCTATAACATAGATAAATAAAATTTGGCACAAGGCATAACACTAATATTTCACGAATCGCAAAAATAAACTAAATTTGGCCTGCTTAGCCCATTGAGCCCAATTAGATCACCATAAATGGACAACAACGTGGATAGAACAATTATGTACCAAGTATACAAATGACCCAATAAGAGTACTATAAAATAAAAAAATAAATATCACTAGGCAGTGTTACGGCCTCACGGGGGAATATAAAATAGTATTCCCAATTGAGTCATCTTATTATTTTGGAAAGTTTCAAATTAGTTGAGTCATTTTTATTTTAAACAAAAAGTAATCATGTCTCTTACTTTATTCTCTTTTAATCTCTCTTACTACTTTATTCACCATCCACTTAACACACTAATCTTAATCTCTATGCCGAAAAGAAACTGTCTCAATTAACAAAAAATGTAGGGTTTAATAAAGTTGGTATACAAAGCTTCTCTAAATAATAATCTTATTATATTCAGGAATTTTGTTGACCACAAGACTTCATATAAATTTAACAAAAAAATCTTGAATTTTCACGTTTTAGGTAATAACCAAACAATGAGTCAATGACATAAAAATTACAAACGTCCATTGCTAAATTTATATTGAAATTGATCCAAGTGAAGTTCTGTACCTAGATTAGTAAGATATGTTATAAACACAAAGAAACGAGATCATATAAAGAAAGCAAATTTCATAACATGCTGCAAACAGTTAATTAAATTAATAGGAACCCACCACACTGATTGTCCCATGCCCCATCTCACCAATAGAACATTATCACTCTACAAAGTACAAAGGGAATGATATTGTTTCCCATTGAAGTTGATTCATTGTAGTCATCCATAAGGCCATAACTCAACATTATGGATATTTGCAATAATATAATTGTTTGTTGATGCTATGCAATTTATCTTGTAATCATGTCAATGATGATGTTATATAAGTTCAGTTTTGATTACTAGATGAATTGCCACTCACAAACCATATTATTACACAACTAAGACAAGGCTGTACAAAATACACACAGGATTGGTCACAGCACTGTGAAAGAACAAACAAGACCTTGAAATAACACCAACTTTTGTTTGGAGATACCACGTAAAAGCTAAATTGCCCCTACTTTCTTGACACCAAACTCTTCCATTTATTTACACTGCTCTCTCTCTCCCTTTCTTCACTTATCATCTCAAGTGCCAACTCATAGAGTTCAAAGCCTTGTCTATTTTGTGGCTGCAACAATGCTTGGCCCTTCCACCTGAAATATCACATCACCACACACACAATAAGATGTGGCTGCTACGGCTTACTTTTAGTACATTTTCATACCTCAAATTTCAACAAATCACAATTATTCGGATCTCACCCAATAGATTCTCTTGCATATATCAAAAGGAGTTGTCTCATGGGGTAGGGGGGGAGATAGATCACTAGATCACATACCATGAATTTAGCTCCCCAGATCTCTTCCTCCTGAGCAGGGACAGCTGTAATCTTATTTTTCGGATTCTCGTAGCTTCTAAGCTCACCAATTGCTGTGGAGAAGAAGCACCCTGGCATATGGAGCAACGGAGTCACGGTTAAATATGAGTGTGTGTTTGTTTATCGCATAATGAATACCACAGGCTAGAAAGATAAGAAGTATCTTTACCTTGTGGGAAAGAAGCAAGTGACTTCCCACAAGCACCCTTGAGCAAGTCGGCATCATCAGCAAATGCAACATATCCATCAGCAGTGATTCCCCAGTAGAGAGGAACCTTAGCATTTGGGTCCTGTCACAATACCCACCAACTCAGACTTATAGCCAATAGATCGATAATACTATCCAGTTAGGTAAATGTAAGTTCAGTCACGGTCACTCACCGTGGCCACAAATAAAGTCGAAGTGGACTTGTCAAACACTATGAAAGCAAAGTTCCCTTCAAGATGTCCAACAACATGATTTGGAGGATAAGGTGCCCTGTCACGGAGCGTCTTGTATGCCTCGATCATCAAAAGAACCTCATTTGCAGATTTTGCAAGCCCGTATTGCTGCTTCAGGCTCCCCAAGTTGTCCAGTGCACCTTCAAACAAGCAGAATATTTCATCCTTCACTGCAAAAGATCTGCAAGTTTTCATCTAAAATCAGGTTCATTCAAGTATCACACAGTCAATCGATAAACTAAGCATAAATATAGTCGATAGACAAGGATTGGAGCCAATTATTTTTCACAATCATAGACACTCTAGAAGTCAGCAGTGATCTACCTAACACAGAAAATAGACATGGGCCATCAAACATCATGGGGTAACTTTAAGTTTTCATTTATATCCCAACCACCTATCTGTCAATATTTATCCTGAAGCTTTGTATCACTCCATAGCAGAGAGAAAAGTAGACCAAACTAAATCTTATTTCTCATCTATAAAGTCAGATATGGATGAATTAAACTCTTCAGCTCATGGCAATGGCTCTGTTAGATGAATCAAACTTAAAACGATAACCTAAATATAACTAAACATAAGTAGCACAAGGAGTTCCAATCTGTTAGAAATTTCTGGAATAAAAAAAAAGTCAACTAATCTTATCTTTCTTTATGGATCTACTTTTCCTATGGCTATTGGTGCACACATCTTCTAGTCTTGCCTAGAAGTCATTCGGCATCATCTTCGTATTCTGTTAGGCACATTACACACCTCGATACAATAAATAATACAGTAAATTTCAATAACACCTATGACCTACTCCATTTATAAAAATAAAAAATAAAAAATAAAAAATAAAAAATAAAAACAGGATTATTAATTTTCTAATCAGCTCCTTTAAACGTCTGATGACTGCGATCGTGATCAACAAGGCTACTAAAAGTGGCGAGCGAAAATTCACAAAATGATTTCCATCTCGTTCTCCACTTCTCCTCCATCAGCTCAGTTGAATCATAAGTATTTGACAAATTTATTATTAAACGGTTAACAAAATTGCTAAACAACGAAATATTTTACTATATCATGATATCATCTAATTATCTTAGAAATAACTTGCATAATCCAAATTAAACCATAGCTAATCAATTTCAACATAATAATGCAGCCAATAAACACACTCGAACCTCCAAAAACATATAAAAAATCGTAACGTGCTGTTAATAACCATAATCTCGGCATAATATACGATGCAATCAAATCAAACTTAAATATAATCAATTAGATGATCACTGATTCACTACCTCGGCAGCAGAGCAGACTGATTGCGGTGAGAGTATGCAAGCTGGACATCATCGCCAACCTTAACGGAAATCGCCGAAGAATTGGCGTCGAGGAATCGCGCCAGCAGCTTGTCCGCCGTAACTTTAGGCGACGGCGTCCGGCTCCCTGCTGCCACCAGCTCGTCCGGCGGCGGCATGATCGAACTGCTGAATATTCCCAACATTTTCTCTCTCCTCTCTCTACAAATGGATATACACACAGAATACGGATGTATGCTTCAATTACAGTGGGTAAAGGGGATGAAAATGGAATGGAAAGGAAATATAGCGAGGGACCATTTGGATTTATAGAGAGAAATGCGAGGGTATTTTCGTAAATTTATCGCTGAATCCTTTATTTTAGTGTTTTGAATAATTTGGAGAATTAGACAACTTGAATCTTACCTCCCCCGGATAATGCCTTCTTACACTTTACTCCCTATTTTTACTGAAAATTGCGTAAGATTGGGATAAAGTTTGTTACAAATATATGATGAGAATAACCATAGTCTTAATTTGATTTGGCATGATTTTTAATAAAATAATTGAATGTATAATGAGTCGAATAAGAATGTAATTGAAAATATTAGAATGCATATTCTACTTTTATATTAGTATTTCATATGTTTTAGAGAAGATGTTGCATTTAATCGGTGGAATATCTTTTAGTAGTACTACTATTACTAAATAGAGAGTTAATAGAGTTGAATTTATTAATAAAGACAAAAATACAACTGAATTAATAATGGAGAGAACAATGCAGTTGAGAACGTATATATGGTGATATACTTTTAAAAAAAATAGAAATATGATATTTTATACTCCCTCCGTCCCGGACTACTCGCACATTTCCTTTTCGGCACGGAGATTAAGGAATGAGTGTATAGCAAAGTCAACAATTGCGGCTGTAGGTGATAATTTTTACTAAAAATGAAAAGAGTGCAAATAACTTGGGACGCCCAGAAAGGAAATAAGTGCAAGTAGTCAGGGATGGAGGGAGTATTTGACAAAAAAAAGTGTAAAATCTTATTGGAATACAGATTATAGTTATGCGATAGTATGTAATGAAATGAGTGAATAGAAGAGTTATTAATTTATAAAAAATAGTAAAACTAAAAGTATCAATTTTAAAACAAGAGCTAAAATGTCCCTTTAAAAACAAAAGCTAATTCATTCAATTTAATATTTTCGGTTTTCTCATACCTAACACTTGCTAAATAGCTACTCCTTTAACTTTTCAATCAATATTGTGCATACTTAGTACAGCTAACACTTAGTATATACTATTTTTCAAAATGTAAGAGTTATGGACTAAAAAAGAGCTAAGAACCTAGGAGTGTATTAAAAATTATAGATATCACTTTATATCATAAGGATTATCTTCTGGATCACTTTATCTCACCAATTACAACAAGGAGTATTTTTCAAAAAGTTGATTGACACGGCAAATTATACTCTAAAGCCAAAATTCAAGGGTTATGAAGTCATTTCAACTTTTAGTGGTACGAAAAGGAAAAAAAGAAGCAACTTTGAGGCAGAATTGATATTAGACGTAAGAATTGGAGCACCGAGAAATATCGGTACGAAGTGGGGTCCACAGAAGGGGGTTGGCGATGATTCCCGTTGGGGGCATTTTGTAGGACCCAGCAACGGAGGTTTTGGATTTTTGTGTGTTAAGTGACACGCACTAGAGGTGAAAAAAGGTCTAGGGGAGAGCTAATCGGGTGTAGCGTCGGGTGCATTCTAGATTCTACACGACGACGCAGATTCCGCCACCTATCCTGATTTTCTCCTTGATTTTGCCTTTAATATTTGATACTATATCTCATTATCACATTTTATTTTTGTACTACTATTATTTATTAATTGTTTCGTGTGGCATTTATAGAGGAATTTTTTTATAAGAAATACTCCCTCCGTCCCCGAATAAGAGTCGCTAATTTTCATTTTGGGTCGTCCCCCATTAAGAGTCACTCTTCATTTTTACCATAAATGGTAGTAAGCCCATATTCCACTAACTCACTCTCCACTCACATTTTATTATAAAATCAATATAAAAATGTGGGTCTCACATTCCACTAACTTTTTCAACAAACTTTTCTCTACATTTCTTAAAACTCGTGCCCGGTCAAAGAGCGACTCCTATTAGGGGACAGAGGGAGTATAAAATTTCGTTATAATTAAGTTGAATCAAAATTTTCGGACATCTAGATTAAGAATTGTATTGAAAAGTAAGAGAGAAGAGTAAAGTAGAAAATATAAAGAGAGCGTAAATTATATGATAAAATAAAATAAAAGTGATTGAATGTTTTATTTTTTTGTAAAACGAGGAAATGACTTAGCTTAGTAAGAGGATTCTAAAAAGAAATACGACTTAATTTAGTTGTGACGGATGGAGTATTAATTTTTATTTAAAAACAATTTGCATTTTAATTTAGCATCAAGTAACGCAGTCATGGGCAGGTTGAACCGTTACATAGGGCCGGTCTCTCACCAATGGATGGGTCCAGGCTACTTTACCATAACCTGCAATGCATGGGACGAGATTGCATCACAATTGGTACTCTCTCCGTCTTGCAAATAAGAATCTCATTTCACTTTTGTTCAGATTTGAAGAATGGTTAAGAAAAGTGGAATATGACTCTCATTAGTTTTGAATGAAATGTGAGTTGAATGAGTAAATAAAATATGTGACTTATAAATTATTTATAATAATAATGAATCGAAAATCCATGAATAACATAGATGGACAGCTCCAATTCGATAGATTCAAGTTTAAACTATATATATGCCGTATTATTGGGGGTGTTCGGTTTGCAAGATTGTATCATGTAATTAAATATATAGTGTGTTTGGTTCATGAGATTCAATCCCGCAACTCACTCCTGGATGGATAATCATGAGATATTAGTTATAGCTAACCCCCTATGACTAAAATAATCTCATAATTCAAATGTTTTTATTATTTTATCTAAAAAACCGAACACCACATTATTTTACTAAAGTGTTTTATTGACTTTCTAGACGCATTACTAAGAAATTGAGTCTTAAATAAAAGAGGCTTACATTCGCCATGTGTAAAACAAATGTAATTATTCATTACAATTTAACGACATCATATACACAAAATAATGATGAAACACAACTCAGATGATAAGATTCTTCTCTAGTTAATAGATCAAAAATTTGAATCACCATTATATAAATAGACAACCATCACTCATCTTTTTTAAATAAAAAATATATACAAACCAAAGCAACATAGATTGAGATGAAAATAGAACAATAATAATCAACTAAAAATTCTGATTAATACCTATAAAACCACTACTATGTTTTCTTACTATATCTAAATTATCACTTTCACTAATGCAACTACGGAGTATACAACAATAAATAGTTTAACGATAATAATTCTTAAATGTTGATTGCAAATGAAATAATTTTTTTCTTTTACAATATTTAACCTTTTTTAGTTTGTTACCAATAAGAAAAAAAATACTACTTCTACTAGGTAGTAGTAATATTTTCTCACCATTGGAGTCGATCATATTTTCAAGATATAAGTTTCTAAAATTAATAGATTTGATGAAAAATTTCATATTAAACTAAATTTGATAGCTTTCAACAATTAATAAGATTATAAGCATTATCATTTTATTTGATTTGACTTGCTAGCCAACATTATTGAGAAATGAACAATAAAAACAACTAAAATCCGATTAATTTCTTCAGACCACAACCTAATTCTTTTATCTATCTAAATCATTACTTTGACTAGTGACAATTATACAAAAAAATAGTTTAACGACAATAATAAGAATTCTTAAAATGTTGATTTTTTTACAATATCTAACCTTGTTTAGTGTATTACCAACAAGAAAAAAAATAGTACTCTCACCACGTAGTAATAATATTTTCTCACCATTGGATATTTGGAGTCAATCATATTTTCACGATATAAAGACGCGTTTCTAAAATTAATACGAGATTAAATGAGTAATTTCATATTAAATTAAATTTGATTCAACAATTAATACGACATAATATTCAAAGCATTCTCTATAGTATTTAATATTCACCGGATCACATTAAATATATCTGATACAACCATTCTTATATAAACCCATCAAATTCAGTCTAATTTATAAGCATCAACCAAGCGATCTTGCCAAGTAATTCTATACAAAGTTCATAGTTAATTGCATTTTTTAACATTATTTTTTTAGTGGTAACATTCTTTACACATATTTTTTTACGCAGGAAAAGTGTTCAAGAGAAGATCTTCACCACTTGAATCTCCCAAAAGTTCTGTGTTTTTTGTTCTGAAAAATGAAAGAAGTAACCTTTAAACTTTCAGATAAGCCTATAGCATTTCGCGTCGTTGTTGACGTGGCTAATAGACAAATCCGATTTACTACACGTACTTCCAATAATCAACGGTCTGATTACATTCATCCTTTGAAAAAAACAAATTTTGAATGGGATTATATAGCATACAATCCCGTTACAATGAAAATATCATATAGAATGAAGTGACATCTTTTTTATTTTGTTAGAAAAGATTATACGTCATCGATTATGTCTGCATTTAAATTGTTGTATTGAGTTGAGCGTTACTATAAGCTCTTTTTCGAATTTTCTTTTCAATTCTTTCCTAAATCGTAAGAGCATGCGCAGCGGTGGCGTCCGTCGCCACCGCCGTCCGCGCCGCTGGCACGGACGCCATCCGCCGCTGCTGCGCTTGCGCCGCTGGCACGGCGCTGCTCGATATATCGAGCACGTCCGTGCCAGCGGACGCACACGTGGCGCGCTCCCATTCGTCAACGGCATAGCCGTTGTGTTTAAACATTTTTTATTTTTTTAAAAAAAATCGGTATTTAATTATAAATAATGCTAAAAAATAAAAAAAATATTTTCCAAATCCCAAAAATATGGCCGTTTTTCCCGTTTTTTTCTGAATTTTTTTGATTTTTTTTGATTTTTTTTTCCCAAAATCATATATAAATACACACATTCATCACTCATTTATCACATCAATTCATCTCTCATTCATAATTCTTATACAAACTATCAACACATTCAACATTCAATCAAAACATCAAATGGATTTCACTCATCTCATGGCGGAAGCGGAGCGCGAAGAACAAGAATACTACGAACAACATCGTGCCGCTTACGAAGCATATGTCGCGGCGAATACCCCCGCTCATCCTCCTCAACGCACTAGATCAAATCGCCGCTACATCCATCGTGACCGGGAGGGAGCCCACGAAAGGCTCGTTGCCGACTACTTTGCCGACCATCCGCGGTTTCCGACAGATTACTTCAGGTGCCGTTTTCGCATGTCAAAGCGCTTGTTCATGCGAATCGTCAACACATTGTCCGCACGTGTTGAATACTTTCAAACAGGTGTAGATGCAGCCGGCCGGCAAAGTATCACGGCGTTGTAGAAGTGTACGTGTGCCATCCGACAACTCGCTACTGGGCAAACGGCCGTTTTTTTGGACGAGTATTTGCATATCGGTGAGTCCACTGGAATCCTTTGTTTAAAGAATTTTTGCGAGGGCGTTCGTTCTGCTTTTGGGGATGAATTCCTTCGGGCACCCACCACCGATGATTGCCAACGGTTGCTTCGTCTTCACGAATCAGTCCATGGCTTTCCCGGAATGCTTGGCAGCATTGACTGCATGCATTGGAGGTGGAAGAATTGCCCGACTGCTTGGAGGGGGCAACACTTAAGCGGTCACAAAGGCGGCGGCCCAACACTTATCCTTGAGGCGGTCGCCGACTATCGCCTATGGATTTGGCATGCATATTTCGGCGTTGCCGGATCCAACAACGACTTGAACGTGCTCTATTCTTCACCACTCTTCAATGATGTGATGAATGGTGTAGCACCGGCGATCGACTTTACCATCAACGGAAATACATACCGCATGGGTTACTATCTCGCCGATGGTATCTACCCAAGGTGGTCGACGTTCGTGAAGACGCTCCACAACCCGCACGACCCGAGACGGGTTCTTTTTGCGCAGCGTCAAGAGTCAGCGCGGAAGGACGTCGAAAGAGCCTTCGGGGTCCTTCAAGCTCGATTCAACATTGTGAAGGCCCCGGCTCGGCTGTGGTACGTGAATAATATCACCGACATCATGTTCACGTGTATTATATTACACAACATGATTATAGCCGACGAAGGGCCGAGGGCAGCTAGCTTCTATGACGAGGACGAAGCCGGAAGCTCAACAGCGAGGTCTCCCCCACGCCGAGGCGAGCATACGACGGTTGGCCAGAGGATCGAGACAAGACACACAATGCGCGATACTCGAATCCACAATCAACTACAAGAAGACCTAATCAACTACATGTGGGCGAAATTCGGCAACGAGTAGTGGTTTTTTTAATTTTTAGGATTTTAATTATGTAATTTTTAATTTTTAGGATTTTAATTATGTAATTTTTCATTTTTAGGATTTTAATTATGTAATGTTTAATTTTATTTGTCATTTGTAATATTTATTGTGGTTTTTAAATGAATTTTAATATTATGGAAATGTTATTGTTTAATTGAATTTTAAATTAATTGTGCTCGTCCTTGCGGAAGAGCACAGTTGTGGGTGTTGTGCTCTTGCCAGAGAGCAGGCATGAATAGTACCGCTCGGGCCCACAACCGTGCCGCTGGCAAGAGCACGGTTGTGGATGCTCTAAAGTAGAGTTGAACAGTGTAAACTTCTAAATAGCTCTATTTCTATATATGTACCTTATTTGAGTATATTATGAAATTAAAGATACAATACCATTTAAATCTCTTATCCCTTTTCATCTCTTCTTTTCTCCTAAAACTAATTAAAATGATGGAAATAATGTCATTGTTTCAAGTCTATCTATGCAATTGTATTTCAATTTTGATTAGGTCCAAATAATTTCACTTAAGTCCTAAACTGGGGCCCATGGTGTGGACGACCGCACCTCAGCGTGTCTGAAAATCAAACATCGTTCGAAAATATTATCGTTAATTGCGAAATAATCCCACATACCATTGATTGAATGGCTTAATTAACTCCCAAATTTATAACACGACTTCTGTTTATTGTTTCTTTCCTATACCATCACTATCAACTGTGTTACCAAAAGATGCTGAATTTATATGATAATAAAACAAAGTTTTGTGAGTATGATATTTTTATATTTTTGAGTTATCATATGAAGAACAATTTTTAAAAAAATAAAAAGTTGACGACTTTAGTGGGAAAAATACGAGATATTTCTATTATAAATAATTAATAAGGGTTGATTTTGACGCCCACAGTTTTTGCAGTGGCCCGCAGTTTATAATTGCTGTGTCAACAAATTACGATTCATATTTATCTCTTAGATCTTTTATTTCTTTATTTTAATGTCTCATGCTATCGGTTATTTTGGTAGTGAGACTGTATTAATTATAAATTTTAGATCTTTTATTCCTTTATTTTAATGTCTCATGCTATCGATTATTTTGGTAGTTAGACTGTATTAATTATAAATTTTAATAAAAAAATAATAAAACAGAAATAAGATAAAAAAAATAATGTTAATATTATTAAAAGAAAATGAAGCATATTCTATAAAAGAAAAAAAGTTAACAAAAATAAAAGGACTATCGTTCATTATAGAAAATTAAATAAAAAACAAGACTATCTATATGTTTTTTTTCATTCAATTGGAATATGGTGGTCCTTCACTTATATTGGTGTGGTAGTGGGAAAAAGCAACATTTATTGCCTAAAACTTTAATTCTCTTTGGCCTAAATGTGACAAAATAAATGAAATTAGCTGTATTTTTCTTTAAGAAAAAGACCAATATGAATATCTAACGACGAGTCTAAGGGATTCTTGGGTTTAAAATATGCTTAGAAATAAAAGCACTTAGAGAATATAATTTTACATTTATGATCTTAAGCTAGCATTAAATTAGTTGGACATCTACACATTGCAATTTTATTAACATAGAATTAAATACTTATGTAACGTGTCAAAGTCTGTTGGATATTTTATTTATATTTAAATTTAAATTTAGTGATTTTATTTATGTTCAATTGTATTCCAATTCCAGGTCCAAATCAAAATAATGTATCATATATATGTAGAAAAGTTGACGTTATAATGATATCCCTCCGTCCCATGCGATATTATAATAAAAATACTATGCGATGAAACAAATATTGGAACAATCTAAGCTTAATTAGTTCGACGTTGGATCAACTTTAAAAAACACGGCCAAACAAAATTAACTTCAAAACCATCTTGATAAACATAGAAAAATCTAGTTGCCCCAAAAAAATCTTAATTTTTTTTTAAAACAAAAATAGTGAAGCACAATCACGATTGAGATTACCACCACAACTTATTTTGTCACTTTCTATAAATGCAAACCACACATTGCCCATTGACCTATCTATGGCTTCCTCCCAATAATGGAGCAAGCCCTCATTAAATTATGGATTACAATTTTTTTTTATCTAATGTTAGTATGTAATATTTATAATACGACTAGAAAAAATGACATTACAATACGAAATTTATTTCTATATATAACTAACCTCAAGTCAAGAGGAGAAATTATTTCATTGTTAACTAGTACTCCCTCCGTCCCGGACTACTTGCACTTATTTCCTTTCTGGGCATCCTAAGTTATTTGCACTCTTTCCATTTTTAGTAAAAATTATCACCTACAACCGCAATTGTTGACTTTGCTATACACTCATTCCTTAATCTCCGTGCCGAAAAGGAAATGTGTGAGTAGTCCGGGACGGAGGGAGTATAATAATAAATTGCAATACACTGGAGCGCCCCCCCCCCCACACAAAAAAAAAGACGAGCTGTAATTGATGAATTGGAAAATGAAATCACATTTTTTTTTTAATAATTTATCTTGGTGGTTGGTTTTAGACGTTCCCATAGTCCTTGGAGGTTTGGACCATTAGAATATTTATGTGTCAATGTCTAAGTTAAATTTTGCGTGGTTTTAGTAGGATATGACTCAGCTCAACAATGAGAATCGAATATCATTGGCTTCTTAATTCTTACTCCCTCTATCCCACTAGCATTTCTTTCTGGCCGTGTTTTTGCGAAGGTAATAATAAATAGTTAAAATAGAGAAAAATTAAAATAAGAGAGAATAATACTCCCCCCGTCCCACGTTACTTGAGGCGTTTCTTTTTTGCACGGGATTTAAGAAAATTGTGTTTAGTGAGTTAAATAAAGTAGATGAGAGAATAAAATAAGAGAAGGAAAAGAGAGTAAAGTAAAAGAAAGAATAAAGTAGGTGAGATAAAATGTTTTGTTTTTAGTCAAAAAAAGAAATGACTCAAGTAATTTGGGACAACCCAAAAAGGAATACGACTCAAATAACTTGGGACGGAGGGAGTATAGAAGAGAGTCATTCATACATTATTATCTTAATTACTTTACTCTATCTATACTCTAACTATTTATTATCATTTTTGCAAAACAACGTCCGATTTGGAGCGCCTCAAAACGTCCGATTTGGAGTATGATTCATTGAACGTTCCACGATAGTATTAGATTTTAAAATATTTATTACGAAACAATTTATTTATTTATAAAATACACACATGCATCAGTGATCTCATCGTATGATTAAAACGAGATAATAAATTAAGTTCTACATTTTATAACTGATCAACTGCCTTAATTTTGTTTTAATTAGTGAGTTGTGACAACTTATTAATTTTGATTAGAAGAAAAGGAAAAAAAGAACTAAATATGACATAATAATCTGTATATATCAATAATATTCTTATGGAAGTAGAGTCAAGAATGGCCCATGGCGCATGGCCAATGCTATATTATTCATTTAAAATAATTAATTAGTGGAAAATATTCTAATAGGAAGATGGAAAATTGATAAAGAAAAAAGAAAATGAAGTGTGCAACTCTTTATTTACGAGGAATAGCATTTGAAGAATCCAGAATATATACGTATTATTGGAATAAAGGTGTAATTCCCTCATGAAATAAGTGAATTGATATATGAAATATTCTAGTTATATTTTATGTTACACAAGAATAACATATTTTTTCAAATATAAATGTAATAATGTCAAATATCAATACTGATTCTATATTGAAAATTCCACTCATATGTAATCTTAATTCTATTAAGAAGTGATATCAGTCTCACGAGTTCTCAAACAAATTTTAATATAGTAAACTAGTACTAGAATTTAGTTCAATAAAAAGTACTCTTGATTTCTCTTTTTTTTTTCAAGGAAGAGTTTATTAGTCCCTTTCTCTGTCCCTACAACAGATATAATTAATTTACATACACAACATCAATATTGCGACACCCCACTTAAAATATTAGTAAAAAAGTTATTTGATCATAAGAGAGGGAATTTTTTTACTAAATTATACTACAACCTAAGTTATGGAGTAGGAGACAATCATTTTTTATTCTTCAAAAAGTATTTTGCCCCATATTTTACAACTCAATGAGATGGAGTAACTATATATCCGTTTGATTGGATCACAATTATATTTTAATTATCTATAGTCTAAAGTTATGCATTTACTACCACCACGGTTCGTCATCCTTTTGAATTTGATGTGTTTTAACACACAAAAAAAAACATGATTTTCTTGGTAATTTTACCGACACAGGAAATTAGAAGTCTACTGTTTTATTTTTGGGTGAAGGGAGGGGGATAACGTAGAAATTTACTTCGAAACTATATATACGTAACTTGTAACAAAATTTCTTAATTTAACTCACTTTAAATAGGAGGTAGTATAATCTACTTAAAATCTTTCTTCATACTTAAATTACTTTTGCAAAACGTGATTTTGTCTATTGATTGATTTTGAAGAACAGATCCTAAATCTTGTTTGCCACATTAATTATTACACACCTACAGAAGAACCCATGCAATTTCAAAATACTACTTACTAAATTTTGCAAATTCCTCTGAAAAAATATGAGAGAACATATTGATTCGATCTATAAACATCATATATATTGTACTCCTCAATCGATATTGGAAACAAGTAAGTATATAGTAGTAACAAAGACATACTACTATTTTTTTAAATACAAATATCATGTTAATGTTTTCAACATAAATAGTAAACTGTACCAGCTATATATACTAGTGTACTTTGATTATTTTTATATGCAACTATACATATTACCTCTATTACCTCAAGGCTTAGATAGATATGACTCCTTCGTCTTTGTCTTAGTATAATCGAGTTATATTCTCATTTTAGTGGTCTCAATAATGTATTTGAATAATTTTCCTTTAAGACAAATAGTAATATTTTAATATTTTTAATTTAATTTATTTTTCTATTAACTTATACAACACTCAATTTTTAATTTTCGTAGAAAAATATATTCGACTAGGATCGAATTGTTTATTTTAAAAATTTATTATTGCATACAAATTTTTGAAAAGAAGTTTATTGGGCTGGGTTGTCATTTCAGGATAATCTAAATTTTCTCTAACCGTTTGGACCTAGTGTTTGTTCTCATGAATTATTCCAAATATTTGCCGCTTTCATTAACATAAACAAACACATTTTAAAGAATCAGATTCTGCCTATTGTCTAAGATACCCCATGAAAAATAAACTATCGATAGTAAATAACTACGATTTTAATTATATCGAACATGTTAAATATGTAAGTAAGTAGTATATACCTAAGTGATGTAGGAAAAAAAATAAAAAACGACAAGGTAAAAGAACCAAAAATAATTTCTCCACGTATATAAAACCCTATGTCCCATCGACCTAGAAAGAAAAAGAATAGACTATGGAGCCATCTTATGTCTAGCTACAGACTGTTTCAACACAAATTAATGGATTTATCTATGATTCTTTATTCAATTTTAACTAATTTTACTGTTTTACTCTTATAGTGATAAAATACAGGTTTGTATATAAATTTAATGATTTTAATACTAGTAATTAGTGTACAACTTAAGTTTAAATTTTGAAAAAAAAACGAGGCACAAATGAGGCTAATGGAGAAAAAAAAACAAAAAATAAGGTCAAGGGTATATAAGTCGTTTTAGTTTGTCTATTAACTCTTTATTTAATCTTGTGTGGGTAGCCATAATGTGACATTTAGCACCACTCTATTTGCTCGATTGTTCTCTCTCATTGACATTGTCACGCCACAAACAAGTAATTAAGGATTGTATATGACTCGAGAGGAATCGATTAGTATGAACTTGATTTCTAGGTTAACGGATTTAGAATAAAGGGAGTCAATTTAACCTTAAAAAAAGTATGCCAATGAACAATCTAAATAGTAACTTGGCAAACCGAACTCCTACTAACTTTTAGCAAGCCTAGACAAATATTTTTGTGACATTAAATTTGCAATCTTGATGAATATAGAGAAGTGAAAAAAGCCAAGCAATGCATTTGAATTTCTATACTACTACATCACTATAACTGGTGTGACACCCTACTGCAATGAGGCATGAGTGCCTTGGATGATGTCGCAAGACCAGCCTTGGAGGCGCAAGGCTCGGTAAACGACGACGCCGGCGATTGCTCCAACCGTCGGGGCTACAAGATACACCCATAATCTATCAAATCTCCATGTAACAAGTGCTGGTCCTAGTGATCTTGCTGGGTTCATTGATCCTCCTGAGACAGGCCTATGCAATAAATTAGTCCAAATTTTTTGTACTTGTCAAACTTCATGATTTTTCCAACTAGAGTTAAAGATGTTATACCCCGAGACAAGGACTCCCAAACATATAGCCCCTCCAGCAACAAATCCAGACACATATTTGAGCTGCAAAAATGGCTTGTTAGGACAAAATCCCAAGAAATAAATGACAATGTTGGCCTTACAGATTGCAGTTCATTGAACAATGAAGTAGTCATGAAGAGCACGATGAACGTCGCGACAAGCTCCACCAAGAAGGCGTCGATCCACCCCCGACGGGCTGGCGTCGTCAGCATCAGCTCTGGCTTGATGTCGTACACGAACTGCCCAGCATACGTCGCCAAAACGGACCCCCCTACTTGTGCAATAACATAAAACGGAACCTTAAAACACACAAACATTATACATCAAGTTAGTTATTCTTATGATATTTTAGTCTTACCTTATCATCATATCATGTTACGTACCAAAACAAGAGAACTCATCCCAAAAAAACAGACTATCAGAATAAAGGCAGAGAAAGTTCATTTGGTATTATAATTAAACCTAACATCTGTTGTCTTACACAACCGACGTGGGACAAGTTTCCTTGCACTGGCAAGTGAAGTTCGCGTTAACCTTAGACCAAGGGAAGGGGCCGGCCGTTGCAAAAGCGATGGTGACGGCAGGGTTGATATGAGCCCCGGAAATGGGGCCTATCGAGAAGACGATCACCACCACAGTAAGACCTGCGGTCGCTGCATATTCCATAAGCCCCGTTTGAATCCCCATCGAATGCAGGTTTCCGATTATCCCACAAATGCAGAACATCAACACAAACGTCCCCACAGCCTCTGCTGCCACCTGCAGTAAATATAGTAGTATAACTTAGCTAACTGTTTTTACACGGTACAAAACACTCAAGCCAAAAAGATGACGACGAGCTTTTACCATACGGACAACAAGGCTGAGATTTGTGGGAGCATCGGATGAAGGCATTTTTTATTATCTAAATTGGAGTTGGGGGCGAAGGTGATCGGATCTACAACATATTTTTTTTTCTAGATTTAGGGAGATTGAAGTTTTGGTGTGGATCAGTTTTTTTGTTGATACATTGTATTTGTTAGGATTTTAACTCAGAAAAATGGCACGCAATTCTTGTGTTGCTCCCATAATATAACTTTTCCCCTCTAAAAATGACTCATGCTTCTTGAATGTCACATTTAAACAAAACCAACCTTCTAAGTTCTAACTGCTCCTTATCGTTCACCAACTCGGGTGGCGGTTTAGGTCGATGACGAATCCAAAAGACAACTCCTCGTGCGATTGACACGATGAAGATATTAGTCGAAAATGTTAGAAGGCAAAAACAATGCGATGGGATCAATCAACACCTCCGACTCCACTTGATCTGCCATTGGTTTAGATATCGTAACGTCGCCTCCGAATCCCGACGTGTGTTGGCCTGGCCTAATTAATCATCTTGTAGCTACATATACCTATGAACTTGAAATGTAAAATTCAAAACTTGTGATTTGAAAGACATAATTCACACACTAGTGATTATGACCCCATTTCATATAACAAAACTCTAGATCTCCCATGATTTCCTCTAGCTACTCCAAAACTCCAGATAGTTGTTACATACTACATCAAGAATACATGTAACATCACACAAAAGAAGGAAACCTATAAATGTAAAATTGAAAACCTCACAAGATTAGAACTACAATCCATAACTATGCAAATCATTAGACCAAAAATGAGTCCCCTCTCCTAAACAAAGCATCACAAGATCTCCCTATCCATTGAAGATGTTTCAAAATCAGAGCACTTGTTCTCTTCCAAAACAAGATCAACAATTGGAACATTCTCCATATGTTTTGAACCAAAACACACTTCAAATGGAGCCACGGGTGGCACTAGACTCAGATACATGGAGATTGCAGCACTAACATAGGACTCAACAAGTGGGACATTTTGCGTGTGTGACATTTGCGAATTATATTTCTGAAATTATATTAATATTAGACGAATTATATTTCTGAAATTCATTATTTATTCTGGTAAAGAAAACTAGTGGGACATTTGCGATATTTTCCATGAATACCATCTCTGTTATCACGGTTTTCACATGATTATGTCATGTTAAGTTGTAAACGCTTATTTTGTCGAAAATAGGACGGATGTAAATTACTATAGTTGTAAAAATTAACATATTTTGTGATTTATAATTCAATTTTTGAATTTCTTAAAAAATTAAAAATATTTGATGAACTACTGTGCGAGAGATAAATAATTACTACTGCAATACTCCACTAATATAATTTTAATTAATATTTTTTTTATATTTAAAATTTAATTTTATAAAATTAAATCTAATATTGAAATAAAGAAACAAAGTGAAGGATGACGAAAGGGAAGAAGAATGATAATTTTGAAATAATATCATATTTAATACGTCACTGAAAGAATATCAGATTTAAAATGTTAAAAGTATAAAAAGACCAAATTGCTCAAACCCTCAAAATGGTATTTTCGTATCAAAAAATGGCAAAATGACCAATTTCGAGATAAACCCTTAGTCTAGGGATATCTGACGATATTTTTAAAGTCCAGGGACTATGGGCGAGATAAACCCATAGTCCAGAGACCATTTTTGTAGTTCACTCTTGAATTAATTCAATTTCAAACAATTTGAATGAAGACCACGTAAAATTATGTTTCGTTTTGAAAAGATTTTTTTATATCTAACTACCAAGTTTAATTCATTAAATGTTTGAAAAAATTAGGTTGCTTAATACACCCTCATTCTTTATATAATAGTCTCAATTTTTTTAAATTTTGATTCATATCATAAAATTAGTCTACTTCTATTTTTGACAAGTTGTAGTACTTTATTGAATATCGGGTATAGCCGATCAAGTGTTGGATTACTTGATACCCAGGTACTTTTTTTTCAATAACTGCATCCATCATATTTCCCTGATTATGTCGGTGATGATTTAGCGAATTTTTGATGGGAATAAATGCAAGTAATAAATGAAGATCACAACACTGAAAATTACGTGGTTCGATTTACTGAGGTAAATCTACGTCCACGGGAAGAATAGAGGGCAAATTTGTATTGCTTGATCTAGCTTACAGATTACAATACTGATTTGCTATATGAGATTCAGGATCTAGAGAACTTAACCCTGGTCTATCTGATCTAAGTTCTATTTATACATTCGAACTAAGATCGTGGTTTGCAGCCCTGGTAGGGGGGTTGATAACTGCTTAATACCACTAAATAGATCGTGGGAGTAATGGAGGTCGTGGAGATCCTGCATGGGTCCACTATCTCCTTGTTCGGTCGAATACTGAGACCGAACTGCTGAACTTTGCCGATCAGCTTTTGCCGATCTGAGAGTTGAGCTCGATTGGTCGGCTTTTACCGAGCTATAGGCTGTGACCGAACTCTTTGGTTGTGCCGAACTGATACTCTTTCTTGGGTTTTGGGCTGATGGGCCGTCACTGCTATTGGGCTCGCAATTATTGTTTAGTTGTTTAGTTCGTATCCCATCACCACCCCCCCCGAAAAGCGAAGTGAATCACTTCGGCATTTTGGATAAGTGTAAGGGGGAGGCTGACGTCAGGGGACGTGCTCTGCACGTGTCTGCATTAAATGTGACAGCAAATCCGGCCAGAGAATCCAGAAAAAGTAGAATTTGAAACGGTGCGACGAATTTGAAACGCCTCTGCGAATCTGATAAATATTTCCTTTCTTCATCATTGGAAAACTTTTGCGATTATTTCTTCTGCATTCTCTCTCTTTTTCGTAAAATTTTCTTCCGCTTCTTCAAGAATTTCTTCAGAGACTTTCGACCATCAAAGAGTAAGAATCATGTCTTCTTCTTCTGAAACTGTTTCTGAATCAGGTAGTGGTAGGAAGGGGGGTAAGGGATCTTCTGGCCGGAAAAAGTCCGGGGAGAAGACGGTAGAATATTTTCACAGCATTTTGAGTAAGGATACTGTGATATCCTTACACACAAAATATTTTCTTCCTGGGGGGTTAGTGGTGATTCCCGACGACACTCATAGGGCTAACTCGCCGCCGGAGGGTTATGCCACCGTTTACGAAGCCTGCTTAGAATGCGGGCTTCGTTTCCCTCTTCCCCCCGCCTTTGTAGAGCTTCTTGATTTTTTCCAACTTCCTTTAGGTCAGGTGACTCCAAATTCTTGGAGGCACTTATCGGCCTTTGCTGCCGAGCTGCGTAGACTAGAAAAGGATCTGTCTCTGAGGGCAATCCTTAATTTCTTTCAGTTTAAGAGAAAGGGATCCTGGTTTTACTTGATCCCTTTACAGCCCTTTAGAGCCTTCTGTAAAACCAAATGGCCGATGTGGAAAAATCGCTTCTTTTTTTACAATAGGACAGCGGCTCCGGACTTTTCCTGGAGAGGGCTGAAGTCCGTAATTCCTCATCCTCGGGTAGAACCGTTGGACGAGCTCGAGGGCGGGCTCAATAAGATTCCCATGATTAGGAAACAGTATTTGGAATCTGAGCTCGTCAAGGGTGACTTCGTGTTCGACTCCTCGTCTTCGGACGAAGAGACTGAGGGTGAGGATTTCTTTTTTATGCTTTACTGCTTTAGCGGCGAAAACTAACTTTGTTTTCTTGCTTTTTGGTAGTGAACATGCTAATCAAGCTTGGTCGCAAATCCTCCGAATCAAAGGAGCCGGAGAAACAGAAAACCACCAGCTCGGCGTCTGATGCCGAGAAGAATCCGAAGAGGCAGAAGACCTCTTCGAGTCAGTCTTCGGATCCAAAAAAGCCGGGATCGACCTCGGCAAGGGGGAAGGCGAAGACTCAGAAACCCCCAAAAGCGCCAGAGAGAGACATTGTCCAGGGGGGTTATGGATCAGGAGTGGTTACGGCCACTTCGGAACATATCTCTGAGCCCTTTTTATGGCCAAAGGACTTTGTAGAGGTGAATTTTCTTCTTGATTTTCTGGCTTTGCTTCTTTCCTATATTTTTTTTTTGTGGCCCCTCTGTTGACTTTTTCCTTTTTTCATTTTCAGAGGAACAATATGCTCTGCAAACTCGTCACAGTTGAACTCTCTAAAGCGTCCAGCGATTATGATGAGATGCAGAGGAATTTGAATGCTGCTCGTCACCAGGCCGAACAGGCTCGGGCAGACTTTGAGAGGGCAAGGGCCGCTATGATCTCGGCTCAGGATGAAGCCCAGCGTGCCAAAGACCAGCTCATCATCCAGAGAGAGCGGTCGAAACAGAGGGAGGCGGCTGCCGTGGTTGCTCAGGGGGAGGCTCTCCGTGTTTACACGGAGAAACTCTTTTTGAGCAATCAATTTTCGGCCCTTATCGGTGATCTGCTGAAATTGATGACCGATAATGTTGAGCAGGAACCCGAAGTCGTCTTGCCGCTGTATGGCCGAGAGATTGCAGCGCGTCTCCAGAGTCTGCCGCTCCTTGAGGAGCTTGCGTCTTCATCGGTCCTGCTTTCTGTTGAACGAGTCCGTAATTGCCGTGCTGACCGTGACGAGAACATGGAGGCCATCTTTGCCTCCTTGGGGCCTGTTTCACCCGCTTCAATTTTCAAAGAAGAGGGTGAGCAGGAAAATGAGGCCGGCAAGGAGACCGAGCAGAAGGATCAGCAGACCGGCGACGGGCACGCCGAGCAAGAGGTGCAGCAGATCGGCGATGGGGGCGCCGAGCAGGAGGGAGGGAGGAGGGAGGCCGAGGCTGAGACCGAGGTCGACAAGGAGAAAGAAGCTGAAACCCACAGGGAAGCCGGAGACGAAACTGGCGGAGTATGATTTCGTCTCCCTTCTCTTAGTTTAGTTTCTTTCTTTCTATTTGTAAAATGGCCTTGAAGCCCTCCTTGTGTAAATTTTTTCTTGTGAATGAAAAAAATTCTTCTTTCTACACTCGTGTCTTCCTTATAGCTTTTCTTAATCTCTTTTACTCCTATTGTGGTTTACTGCCTGCTCGGTAAACTGAAATGCCGAACTGACATAGCTGCTTCGTATTCTTAACTCTAAGGAGCTGGAGGTACTTCACTGGAAGCGGCTATACTCTTTGGCTTTAAATGAAGCTGAGAAAAAAGCTATAGATGACCAGATGAAGTATGATGAACTCTTGGCTCGTTTAGTGGAGCTGGAGTCCAACAATAAGGACTTAGAGTGCATAAAGAAAGATCTGGAGGCCGAGCTGAATACTGTCATCGCTGAGAGGACTGCATATGAAGATTTCATCTGCGGGCGCGGGGGAATGACTATATCTGAAGTTCAGAATCAAGTTGATGAACTGTGGGAGAAGCTTCATGTACTCCGGAAGAACAATGTGCTGGAGAGCTCGGCTTGCCAACAAGTTGTGAAATCATTGCGGCGCTTGGCTTCTCTGTACGACATCATTCTTTCCCGGCGTCCCTCAATCGAGAGATTCCTTAGCCGTTTCCCGCTAACAGATGCTCACACTCCAACTCAAACCTCTAATCCACTTACTCAAAATTCTACTCCAAATCAGCAACGGACTCAGGAGCAACCGGAAACGTCAAGACAAGAACGCCCTGAAGTTCGTAGAGGAGTTGTGAATATGAGTGAGCAAGATCAGCGAATGCTTCGTGAAGAGACTCTTCGCCGCCGAGGTGCTAGAACTTCCCGGACTCAGGGAAGAGGCGGTAGGTCGATCAGAGCATCTCGTCCACCTACTTATTCTTCAACTGCTCGGAACGCCCGAACTCAGCATCATGAGGATTTTTCGGATAGGTGGCTCAACTTTAGCAATCGTAGACAGTAGAATAGTCCTTTGTAATGGTGTAACGCATTCTCGTAGGGCAGCGGAATTGTATGCCCAACAAGACTTAGTAAATGAAATTTTTTCATTTCGCTTCTATCACTGCGTATTTACAGTTCAGCGATTTTTTATTTCATTTATTGTACTCGTCCTCGGTCTTATGAAGTAAACTCTTCTTTGACCGGACTTAGTTAGTGTCCTTATTTGGCGAGTTTTATCGCTTGGATTGGACTTTCCCTAGTTAACCGGAGTGGTTTTCGGCTTATTGCAGTTCGTTTCAGACGAATTGCTTGTTTCTTAAGCTGAATTGTGGAATCTTGTATCTTCCTTAGAAGCTTGGACTCACAATTGTCTTTAATACATGATCTAAAAAAAAGGGGATCAGCCTTTAAGGAACAATATACCTCAGTAACATTTATAAGAGACAAAACGCACATAGAGAGACAAATAAAAAGGACGAAAAAGATTTTAATCTTTTAAAAAACGACAAGTATAAAGAACAATAAAAATATGAAAGCACATAACCCTAGGACCGAACTAGACACAAGACTGACCGGACCTTGTCTCTTACAAATAGAACTTCTTGAGGTTGGAAATATGCATGTTCGGGGTACTTGTTCTCCTGACATGTGAGTTAATTTATAAGACCCTTTTCCCAGGACTTCTGACACCCGATACGGACCTTCCCATGTGGGTTCAAGTTTGCCCAGCTTTTCTGCTCGGCTTACTTCATTGTTTCTCAATACGAGATCTCCCACTTGAAACTGCAGCTTTTTCACCCTTTGGTTATAATACCGGGTTACTTGCTCCTTGTACTTGGCTTCTTTTATGAAGGCCAATTCTCTTCCTTCTTCGGCAAGATCTAGTTCGGCTCTCAGTCCGTCGTCATTCAGTTCTGTTGAGAAATTAAGGGTTCGGGGGCTGGGTATGCCGATCTCAACCGGAATTACGGCTTCAGTGCCGTACACTAGACTGTACGGAGTTTCACCGTTGGAGGTTTTTGGTGTAGTTCGGTAAGACCATAGGACTTGAGGAAGATTTTCTACCCATTGTCCTTTGGCTTGTTCTAACCGAGTTTTTAATCCTTTCACCAAAGTACGGTTTGTTACTTCCGTTTGTCCGTTTGCTTGTGGGTGAGAGACTGAAGTGAACCGCTGTTGAATATTCAACTCTTGGCACCAATTCTTGAATGTTTTGTCAGTAAACTGAGTCCCATTATCTGAAATGAGGATATGGGGTATGCCAAATCGGCAAACTATGTTCTTCCAGACAAAATCTAATGCCTTTGAGCTTGTTATCGTAGCTAATGGTTCAGCCTCCACCCACTTTGTGAAGTAATCCACGGCAACGATCAAGAATTTCATTTGCCGGGGAGCTTGTGGTAGTGGTCCTACTATGTCTATGCCCCATTGCATAAAAGGCCAAGGGCTTTGCATAGCACATAGATCAGTCTGCGGCGTCCTTGGGATATTTGCATGGATTTGGCATTTCGTACATTTCTTAACTAGTTGTACTGCTTCTTGTACCAAAGTTGGCCAATAATATCCCCATCTCAGAACTTTTTTAGCTAATGCTCTAGCTCCGATGTGGCTACCGCAAGATTCTTCATGAACTTCTCTAAGGATGTAATCCGTCTCTTCTGGTCCTACACATCGCAATAACGGTTGAAGGTAGGACTTTCTATATAGGACTCCTTCATGAAGTTCATACCGACGTGCTCGGCATGTGATTTTCCTTGCTTCTCTCTTATCCTCGGGCAGTTGTCCTTGATCTAGATACTTTAATATTGGCGTCATCCAGTTTGGTGAACTGGTTACCTAGTGTACTTCAGCTTCATCAATGCTTCTGTGCGGTAATTCCTCCACCTTTGAGCTCGGATATGAGGCCAACTTACTTAAAGTATCTGCTCGGCTAATTCCCGCTCTGGGAATGCGGATTATCCGAAAATAAGAGAAATTTCGGCTAATACTTTGCGCTTTGTCCAAGTATTTTTTCATCCTTTCACCACGGGCTTCACTTGTACCCAGCATGTGATTCACTATGACTTGTGAATCACAATGAATTTTGAGAGATTTGACAAGTAGACGTTGCGCTAACTGAAGTCCGGCAAGAAGGGCTTCGTATTCGGCTTCGTTATTAGTGGTTGGGAATAAGAACCGAAGTGAATAAGTTACTTCGTGTCCGTCGGGAGCGATAAGTAGAATACCAGCTCCACTTCCTGTCTTATTCGAAGCTCCATCTACGAATCCAATCCAACAGTCCGGCGGCTCTACTTCGGGTTTCTGGGGCTGTGTTAGTTCATCATTGGTAGGATTTTTCTGTTCGGCAATAATAGGGATTGCCTGATCGAACTTTGCCTCTACAAGAAAATCTGCCAAGGCTTGTCCCTTGATGGCTTTCCGAGGTAGATATTCTATTGAATGTTCTCCCAACTCTATGGCCCACTTGGCAATTCTGCCTGATGCTTCTGGCTTAGTCAAAACTTGCCGAAGTGGAAGATCGGTTAAGACGCATACTTTGTGAGCATAGAAATATGGCCGCAGTCTCCTTGCTGCATTTACTAATGCCAGAGCAATTTTTTCCAGAGGTTGATACCTTGTTTCGGGACCTCTTAATGCTCGGCTTGTAAAGTAGATAGGACGCTGTTTTAGGCCTTCTTCTCGTACAAGCACCGCGCTAATGGTTTGATCTGATGCTGCTAAATATAAGAATATCACTTCGGCATCTGTTGGAGCAGAGAGAGTAGGAAGTTCGGTTAAATAACTTTTGAGTTCGTCAAAAGCCTTTTTCTGTTCGGCTCCCCACTCAAACTTTGGTGCCTTCTTCAAAACATTGAAGAATGGCATTTGCTTTTCGGCTGCTTGGGAAAGGAATCTATTCAGTGCGGCTAGACATCCAGTTAGCCTTTGCACATCATGTATGGACTTCGGCATTGCCATGTTCTGAACAACTTGAACCTTTAGGGGATTTGCCTTGAGTCCTTCCTTTGAAACCCAACAACCCAGAAATTTTCCCGAATCTACCAAAAAGGTACATTTTTGGGGATTGAGTTTGAGGTTGGCTTTTTTGAGCGCGTCGAGAGTGGATTTGAGATTGTTTTCGTACTCCGAAGTGCTTCTGCATTTAACAACTATGTCGTCAACATATACTTCAACCTCTTTTCCGATCAGGTGCCGAAATAGCTTATCTACCATCCTTTGATATGTGGCTCCGGCATTCTTTAAACCAAATGGCATCTTTTTATAAGCAAAAATACCGAAGTCAGTAATGAAAGCCGTTTTTGAAGCATCATTCTCATCCATTAAAACTTGGTGGTATCCTTTATACAAATCAAGAAAACAGAAAATTTCGAAGCCTATCAGAGCTTCTACTTTTTTATCTATGTTGGGAAGGGGGTAGCAATCTTTAGGACAGTGCTTATTTAGATCCGTAAAATCTATGCACATCCGCCATCCTCATTCTTTTTTCTTGATCATCACAGGATTGGCCACCCAAGAAGGGTATTTTACTTCAAATAATACATCCGCTTTCAGTAATTGGCGGACTTCGTCATGGATGACTTGATTTCTTTCTGCCGCAAAGAGTCTTTGC
The DNA here is from genome assembly GCF_004379255.2 of Salvia splendens. Taxonomy (NCBI): domain Eukaryota; kingdom Viridiplantae; phylum Streptophyta; class Magnoliopsida; order Lamiales; family Lamiaceae; genus Salvia; species Salvia splendens. The sequence continues at coordinate 2,970,634 of NC_056033.1, read as the reverse complement.
TTCTGTTTTATAGGCCGGACTGAAGGATCAATATTTAACCGATGTGTAATTACCTCGGGAGACACTCCAGTCATGTCCAACGGAGACCACGCAAAGACATCTTTGTACTCTTTGAGGAGCTGGATGGTCTTTTCCCGGAGTAGAGGTGTTCCCGCGAAACCGATCTTGACCGTTCTGGATGGATCATCTTCGTATAACTGAACTTTCATCGAGTTCGGCTCCGGTGTGACTTCGTTCATTTCGCCTGCCTCTGACTCCGGCTGCTGTGATTGCTATGCTTGATGGTGCCGATCTGATTGTTCGGCACTTTTAAGCGCAATCTGCAACATTCTTTTGCTCTCTTTTGATCACCTCGGATGACTGCTATCCCTCCTTTAGTGGGGATCTTGATTGTGAGGTGATAAGTAGAGCAAATGGCCCGAACTGTGTTGAGCCAGTCTCTTCCCAGTATAATGTTATACGGGGATCGAGCTTTTACCACAAAAAACTCGATCACCGTACTGGAGCTAGTAGGCGCTCTTCCTACCGTAATCGGAAGGCTGATAATACCTTCAGGGCGGGTGTCCTCCTGGGCGAAACTTTTCAGAGGAAGTGGGGCCGGACTGAGCCGAGCTGGATCCACTTCCAGTTTATCAAAACATTCTTTAAAAAGAATGCTAACCGACGCTCCTGTATCCACAAACACTCTGTGGATCAGTTTGTTTGCCACTCCAGCTTGAATGACAATAGCGTCTTGATGAGGAGAAATGGCCGGGACGGGATCTGCATCTGAAAATGTAATTACTTCCTCCTTCTTCAGCCTTTTATGTGTTGGCTCCTCTCGATTGAAGCCTCTGCGCTCTGATTTTAGAGACGATTTAGTCTTCCCGGCTGGGAGAGCGTCAATAGTCTGGATTACTCCATCATATTGCGGCTCGTCATCGTCTTCGGGATCCTGTTGCCTTTTAGGATCCTGAGGAGCGCAGTTCGCACTTCTCTGTTTCTTATTCTTTTTCGGCGGCTTGCTTTGGTATTTTTTTAACGTCCCTGCTTTCACAAGAACATCAATATCTGCTGCCAAATTTCGGCACTCCTCGGTATCGTGACCGTGGTCTTGATGGAAGGAGCAATATTTATCCTGACTTCGGCGCGTGGCCGATTTCGTCATCGGCTTTGGTTTTTCGAACATATCAGAATGCAGTTCGAAAATTTCCGCTCTCGACTTGTTCAATGGTACGAACTGAGCGGGTGGTTTCTCAGGATTGAGACGTGGTCCCAATCTGTCTTGTACCGGTGCCCTTTGAATTCTTTCAAAAGGAGTTCGGCGAGGATGTCCCTGATCGCTATGATCGGGCTTCCTCTTGTCTCCTCTGGAAGAGCTGTCTAAAGACCGTTTTCGACGGTCTGCCTCATCAGCACGAGAAAACTGGTCCGCAATGTCCCACATCTCTTGAGCTGTTTGCGGACTGCATTCAACGAGCTTTCTGTAGAGAGCTCCTGGCAGAATTCCATTTTGGAATGCCGAAATGACAAGTAGATCATTGAGATCATCTACTTGTAGGCATTCCTTGTGGAATCTTGTCATGAAGTCGCTAATCTTTTCATCACGACCTTGACGTATAGAAAGCAGCTGAGCCGAAGTGATTCGGATTTCAGCTTTCTGGAAGAACCTCCTATGAAAAGCATCCATTAGATCTCTGTAAGATCTAATGCTGCCTTGAGGGAGGCTATCAAACCACCTTCTTGCGTTCCCGATGAGCAGCTCGGGAAACAGCTTACACATATGAACCTCATTGAGACCTTGGTTCGCCATATTATACTGATAGCGTCCCAGGAAATCATGAGGATCCACTAACCCGTCATAAGTCACTGACGGAGTTCGGTAATTCTGTGGCAACGGAGTTCTGGTGATATCATCCGAAAATGGAGTCTTCAGCGCTCCATACATAGCGAATCCGACATCTCTACGGTATGGTGGAGATGGAGTTCTCCTGTGATTTCGGTAACAAGGAGGAGAAGGAACATATCGGTGGTGAGGATTCTTTCTCCTGGAAGATACGACACTACTGCGGTAGTGACTTTCATGTCTGGAGGGGGAGGGAGAATCCGCCGTTTTCTTCTCCGGCTTCTGGCTCTTTTGCAGGAATGTTAAGAACTCATCCTGCTTCTCAGCCAAGAACAACTTGACAGCCTCATTCAAATCGAGCTGCTGGGGAGGCTCGGTGCGATGACTTTTTGAGTGGTTTGTTCTTTCACCGTGAGAACTGGAGGCAGACTTCTCCAGAGGCTGTTTTCCAGACCTACGGGCTGGACTAGCTTCCTCACGTTCATCACGGACGGAAGTATGGGTATTATGTGATCTGGTACGCATTTTTTGGTGGAAGAGGATCAAAAACTCGCTTTTATCACAGTTTTGGTTTTCTGTGTTCCCACAGACGGCGCCAGTGATGATTTAGCGAATTTTTGATGGGAATAAATGCAAGTAATAAATGAAGATCACAACACTGAAAATTACGTGGTTCGATTTACTGAGGTAAATCTACGTCCACGGGAAGAATAGAGGGCAAATTTGTATTGCTTGATCTAGCTTACAGATTACAATACTGATTTGCTATATGAGATTCAGGATCTAGAGAACTTAACCCTGGTCTATCTGATCTAAGTTCTATTTATACATTCGAACTAAGATCGTGGTTTGCAGCCCTGGTAGGGGGGTTGATAACTGCTTAATACCACTAAATAGATCGTGGGTGTAATGGAGGTCGTGGAGATCCTGCATGGGTCCACTATCTCCTTGTTCGGTCGAATACTGAGACCGAACTGCTGAACTTTGCCGATCAGCTTTTGCCGATCTGAGAGTTGAGCTCGATTGGTCGGCTTTTACCGAGCTATAGGCTGTGACCGAACTCTTTGGTTGTGCCGAACTGATACTCTTTCTTGGGTTTTGGGCTGATGGGCCGTCACTGCTATTGGGCTCGCAATTATTGTTTAGTTGTTTAGTTCGTATCCCATCAGTCGGATAGCGGATACTTATTATTTGTCAACTGTACAAGGGATTATCATTTTTGATTGACAACATATACATGGAATAGTTTTAACATACGACGAAGATATGCCTAATAAGACCATCTCCAACCATTTACACCATACTCAAATTCATTTTTGAGTATACGTCACACCAAAAGTAATTTTATTCCAATCATTTACACAAAATTCAAAATTTATACAATTTTTGAGTTTTTGTTTCACAAATTTTTTGCAGTAAAAATGGGTTTGCATTTAGTGTATGGTTGGAGAATATTTCTACACCCAAAACTTATTTTTGGAGTATGGTTGGAGATGGTGTAATACGAGCATATCCACTCCTTTCTTTAATATATTGGATTTCACTAAGATGCACATCACCACATCAGCATATTGTACGTCCTCCATAATACAACTGATTCAGTATGCTGATTTTATACTCCCATCTTTTTAAGTGATGTTCGATTTTATAAATTAGATAATATTGAAAATTGTTATAACGCCACCAATTTTCAAATTACTTAAAAATGGAATCTCAATTAGTTCTTTTACCCATAATTTCAAATTATACTAGAGATTATAAAATGGGTATCGGCTTGGGTTTTGCCATATTAGATTAGTCCAAGTTCCAAGTATACTTATGAAATGGGCTTTGCTTGAATATGGGCTTGGGCTTTTGTGAACTTGAATAATTATGAGGAAAAATATCGACTTGATCTAGATTGAAATTTGAAAGTGTAGCCTCTCCAGCATTGAATGTTGGCATTCTTATTAAAACAAAATTAAATTAATGTAAAATTGAGCCTAACAATCTAATCAAGCAATTAATGAATTAATAGTAGAGCTAAAAATCATCGTTAATATTGAAATAAAAATAAAAGTAGCTGAAAACTGCACAGCGCAATCACCATATATCCAGATACTTGACTTGACTGCTTCACATCACTGCGGATTCTCTGTCTCATAGAAGAAGGAAGAAGACATCTTTTTTCTCATACGAGATTCCCATTATTTCCTTCCATTCAAACTTCAAAGGGTTCGTGATCCGCTCTCAACTCATAGCTTTTAATCTCTACTGTTCATTGCGTCAGTGATTCGAATTCTTCTTTAATTCGACTATTTCAGCCCCTTTTCTTTGAGGGAAAACCAATTCTGCTCTTTCCCTCTCTGTGCGCGATCTCCTTCCTCTGATTTCCGAATGGGGCTCTTTATAGATTGATGATTATTTTGTGATAACACTCTGTTTTGTTGCTGTTGCCCTTAATATGCATTCAAACCCCATTTTCTCATCACATTTACGCTTCTGTATGTGTGTGTGCATATAGCTTTATTGTGTCATTGTTTAATTTCTTAAGCATTAGCTTTATTAGCCGATAATTTGATCAAACTATCGAATAACGAGATAGAGCCTTTTCGGATTAAATTTTGAAACGGAAGGAGGTTGAGTTTTAGATGGAATATGATAAAATCTTTAATCTCCGATGCAACACAGGTTCATCTCGGAAGGCGACAAAAGTACTGCAGAAATTTCCTTACTAGCAATGGCTGGTGATGCATATAAGGAACATGTTGCAGGACTATTGAAAGTCATCCGAGCTTCGAAAATTGTCAAAGAGGACAGCATTCCTTGCCTAATTGAAGATGTATTCGCATCTGAGATCGTTTAATGATGTTTTGTTTCCAACTAGTCTGATTTTTTCTACCTCTCGTGCAGGGCCTTTTCTTAGGATCTCTTGGAGCTGCCAATAATAAAACTGCTCTGAAAGCGTTGAACGTCACACACATATTGACCGTCGCCCATTCGCTGATCCCTTCTCACCCTAACGATTTTGTTTACAAAATTATCCAAGGCAGGTTTTCCAAGATGATTTTGCGCTTTTCATTTTTCACTGCTTGGTTTATTTTGAAATCAGTTGTGTTGTGTGATTGTGAATCTGTGGATTTTCCATCACAGTGGAGAGAACTTTGATGTTACAAACATAAGATCAATGCTTTTATTTCAAGGCATTTGTACTACATATTTTTATTATGTTAAATCAATATGCCCAGATTGTTGCCTGTAAGGTATTCGACTCGAGGAAATAATCGAAATGTCATTTTGATTTGGAACAGTTCGCGACACAGAAGATGCCAAACTATCTCAGTACTTCGACGAGTGTTTTGCATTTATAGATGAAGCTAAGGTGTCAGGAGGTGGTGTACTGGTTCACTGCTTTCTTGGACGATCAAGAAGGTATCTTTTTTGATTTCTAGTTGACAGAAGTGTGTCTTAATAAATGAGCTGATCCGTTAATGGAGATTTGGATTTTGAACTTTAAAAGGCAATTGCGTTAATATGTTACGTATTTTTTTCTGATATGAAACTAATTATCATATACCTGTTGAGATCCATTACATGTCTCTACTCTTTCATAACCAAATAAATAAATTCCTGAGTTTTAGTGTATTGTAGATGTTATTGTGCCGTCGCCCGTCAGTGCCAAAATAAACAATGTTGTTAATTTCATATGCCAAAGCTTGTTTAATTCCCTTGTGTATTAGCTGTTACGCTATAGAAAATTTCGATACTCTCTGTTGTACAGATTATTCTAAACCATGGCATCATCGAACATGATCATGGTACTATACAGGGTGGCTTGCTTTAGACTCTCAGGAAAGCATCTTAGGTACCTTTCAATAAAACAAAATCTTCAATGCTGGTTACAACATCTAAAGTTTGTTACGATCAGCAACGTTGGCATCTATTTTCTTAAAACACTATCTCTGTAAAGCAGGCACATATCTTTATAACTTCAGTAAACATGTAATTAGCTGAAATACTTTCAAACTAAAATCAAGACATTATGATTCAGAAAGAAAACTATGCCACTAAATTATTCTCTCTGCAGATAAATATAAAGAAAACTCAAAGGGTAGGGCAGTTCATCCCTTTGTGTTTGTTTGTTTGTTGTTCTGAATTTGATTTATTGATGTCCAATGCAGTGTTACCGTCGTTGTTGCTTATCTTATGTTTAAACACGGTATGAGCTTATCTGAAGCTGTGGACCACGTGAGGGTGAAAAGACCAATGATGTGTCCCAACCAAGGATTCATTTCACAACTCGAGGAGTATGCGAAATATCTTCAAGGTGATCTCTCCTCTCATATAGTTCTGATAGATATTTAAACAATGTTTAGACAACTTTCAGCATTTCCATTTGCCGGTAGATGCAAAAAACAAGGACAGAGCAGCACACGAGCCTGAAAAGTCGGGTAGCTCAGTATAGTTACAAAGACATCTCCAATGGTTACCGATGTATATATACAGAAGCATTCTTATCGCTCCTTGTTGCCTCTGTTTCCGAAGCAGCGGCAAAGTATAGACATCAAGGCTCGTTCATTTCTCTCTTTTTCCACATGGATTACGATGGACCAAACTCATTCTGTCTGAAGCAGCTCAAACAAGTAGTTGAGCTAATTCTAATCTAATCATGCCTGTATTTAGAATTTTAGCTTCTGTAATAATAACTGTTTCGTGCTCTGTTTATTTCAAATCAAAGTCACCAACAGATTATGCTGTTGTTTTCATTTTGGGTGCTGAAATGAAAATGATAGATTGCATTGTCTAAAGTATTTCGGATCTTTTGCCTTAATCATCTTCAAATAGTGTTCAATTTCTTTCTGCATTTCTAATGTGGCCAACCAAACCGGCCCTAATACTACTAACTATAAATTTAAAAACCCACCTAGCTAGTAATAAAACTAGTACCCAAATTAGTACTACTATAATCTGATGAAGCTAGGTAGCTTGATTATGAAAAGTCTTTTGATGTCTTAGGTTTTGCCACATCAAGAGTCGAATTTTTTTGTACATCCAATATACACGTAGACATGACAATGAATGAATCTAGGTAGGCTTTGGTGTAGAGCGTGGCATGCATGAGAGCACCCATCTTTCATGACTAAACATCCATAGTTTAATCATACCCTCTACCCTTCTTTATTTTATCTCACGCGTACAACGTAATTATCCCAACTTCATAAACGTGATGTATAATACTACTCTACACACATACACACATACATACATACTACACAACCATACACAATTAAAAGTGATACTCCTATATAGAGAGAAGTAAAAGAGAGTGTAAAGAGTAAAATCTCTATAAATTAACCTCACGAGAGTGTAACACATCGCATTTATTGACCAACCCTAGTTGCCATTCCCACCTACACACGACGTCGTACCTATTTAATCTAGCTACCTCTTTCTCTCTATAAATACCCTTAACTTAAACCACATTTTCCAACACACACATTACAAAATCAATCGATCGTGATACATCGTTGTCGTCGAGTTCTTGATCCAATGTCTCACATCGCCGTCGAGAGAAACCGCCGCAAGCAGATGAACGACCACCTCAAAGTCCTACGTTCCTTAACCCCGTGTTTCTACATCAAACGGGTCCGATTTTTCAACATAATCATCTTAACGATATTACAAATATGCCACTGAATACGAGTTTTCGCTCGAGTCAGACAGTCTGACACAAGTTTTTTTGCGTGTGTTTTTAGGGTGATCAAGCCTCGATTATTGGCGGAGTGATCGAGTTCATAAAGGAGTTGCATCAAGTGGTGCAGTCGTTGGAGACGAAGAAGAGGAGGAAGAGCCTGAGCCCCAGCCCGGTGCCCAGCCCTAGGCAGTTCAGGCTCAGTCCTCCTCAGCCAGAAACCCCCTTTTTTGGGGATTTCAAGGAGTTGGGAGCTTGCTGCAACTCACCGGTTGCTGATGTGGAGGCGAAGATCTCGGGCTCCAATGTGATTCTAAGAACTATATCTAAACGAATCCCGGGGCAGATCGTGAGGATCGTTGGTGTCTTGGAGAGGCTTTCCTTTGAGATTCTTCACTTGAACATTAGCACCATGGAAGATACTGTTCTTTACTCCTTTGTCGTCAAGGTATAATTTATGTGTGTCTTTAATTTGATCACACTAATTAAGAAACAATTTTGATCACATGATTGTATAGCTAGGGATACTAATTAAATCCAATAAAAACATATAAAATGTTATTCAAGAATCACAATGCAAAAATGCTTTTGATGTGTGTGTGTGTGTGTGAATTTATAGTAGTTTTTTTGTGATGACAGATAGGGTTGGAGTGCCAAGTGAGTGTGGAGGAGCTAGCATTTGAAGTTCAGCAAAGTTTCTGCTCTCAACAAGTCTACATTAGGGAACATGCACAAATTTTGTCATGAAAAATTAACAAATTAAACTTTTATGTAGTCATCAATGTAACCCTAAACCCTAAAACCTGAACCCTACATATATATATTGAGTTTGTGTGTGTGTGTTAACTAGGTTTCTCCTTATGTATGAAGGGAAAGAAAGTGAGAATATTCACTACATATGTATTGTTACTATCTAAATGTATTACAGTTTTGGGGTTACACGAGATGGAGTACTTGGTTCTTTTCTTGTACATCTTCCTCATTTTTATTAGTACTACATATTAAATTGTGGTATTTATTACGTTATCTCATTCCTTTTCAAGAATTATAAAGATCATTGAATTAGAATGAGCAAGTTTATTATCGAGCTTAAACGAGCGTTGTTAAGGTTATATAACTTATATAAGTTTTCTAAAAATTTATAAAAATATAAATCAAATATCGAATTAATATTTTATTTATTTATTTTTGAGTTAGCGCACGTCTTTACATTAACTGGTCTTACTAATTAAACAAACTTGAGTAACCTTAATTGGGTTTTAAATAGAATAATATGAAAATTACATACACAATCAAATATTTACAAAGTTTATATCATATTACGAACAAATATTTACGACTTTAATATGAAGGCCCAATATATAACGACTTTAATTCTTGGTGTATTATCAAAATTGAAGAGAGGATAAAAGCCCAGTTTAAATATTGGGCTTCTCATACTAAGAAATAAATATGGCCCAATTTAATTATTTTTCAACTAATTGTCTGAACTTGGGCTTCAGAAAATACCAAGCCCATACTTTTAAATAGAAAAATTAATTTCCCAACTCGAGACAACAAGAAACACAAGTCTTATAGAAAAAGGAACTTTTGTTTGTGAAAATTGTGCTAATTTATTACTTTTATTATGGCCCACAAAATGCAATATCCACATATAAAAATATAGTAATATTTAAATTATAATTTACAATAACTTACCCAATGAAATGATGCATATATTATTTACTTGAATATTGCACATCAATATGATTGCTGTGTCACATGAAATAGCACTGAATTGTACTATGCATCTTTGTCAATGTCCATCACATGCAAGACTATTATTTATATTTTCTTCAAATATCTGTGTGGAAACAGTTCAAAATCCCCTTTCTAAATATCAAAAATATATATTTTCTCTCATATTTTCGTGTGTGAAATAACTGTGTCTACTTATGGATAAGGAGTGATTGACCTCTGCTACTATTCTCAATTTTGTCATTAATTATTTAGAGGTAGCAAATGACAAAATGATTTATTTGATATAGCGATATATAATTCAAAATGAGAAATCACAGTGTAATAATAGAGTGCATGTGATATGCCCATTTGTGTTATAAAATATTATCGAGTGATGAGTACAGGTGATGTAACTTGAATTTTGAATATATATTATGGTCAAACAAATGGGACAAAACAATTTTTATGGAGTAAGTTAATTTATTTCCACAACCAATCAAAGTCTAAATTATTTGAATCAAATCCAATAATGCTTGAATTGATGCTAGTTTGTGGTTGGACTAATTGTTAATGTTTATACAGTGAAATGCAATTGACAGTATATTATTAGTTAGTCAAGCACGTATCTATCTAAATAATTGTTTATAGTATATAATGTGAGAATGGTTTGATGAATGTCTTTGTCAAAACCTAATTTCATTAGATTTTAATTCTCAACAAAGAACAGGAAAATCTCTGTTACATTTGTGAGAGAGGTGTCAAATCCTTCATTTTGCTTTAATATAGTACTCCTATATACATATATCACTATGAGCAGTGAAATGAGATGCAAAAATCTCTAGTCAACTTTAGCTAGAGCTGATTTAGTTAATGTTAGGGTATTTGTAATTAAGATCCAACTGAATTAAATATTAATAAGTAGCTTTTCAATACTGAATCCGACACTTCGGCTCGAAACCGATTTGTTAGGCGGTTCAAATCCGATTCCAAAAATGGAATAGTATTTAAAAACCGTGCGATTTTATACATAAATCATGAAGGTTTTATATAATTAAAAAACAAACCGTTTTGGACCCTTCATGAGCCGATTCCAGCTTCACCTTTCGTTGAACCGGAACCGACAGTTTCAGATCCGGCCCGGCCGCAGGAGTGTGTTGCACCAAAAAAAACATAAAATAAGATATTAAGATCTTATTACCTTATCTAAAAGATTTTTGGGCCCAAACTCCTCATTTTGGACAATGAAAGTAGAGAAATGAGAAAGAGTCACGAGACCTAACTAGGTAAGGACTCCCTTTTAATATGGGCGCTGGTTTTTGTCAATGAAAAAAAAAACAAGAGAATTTCCTGATTTAATTTTCGATTTACTATTATACTACTCGTATATTTTTATTATAGGCTGTGACAATTGAATCTGAGATGTCTATAATCATACATACTGTGAAATTAAACATTTGTCATTCTTTTTGATGCATGTTAACTTTCTTTGAAATTCATTCATCTATAATTTTGATAACTCAAACTATTGCTTTATTAATCGAATGAATTAAGCTATATAAGTTATATTTTGTATCTACTCGGCTATTATTAGCAATTTGACCATCACTACCACGTGACCTCATCATTTTTATCTTTTCTTGGACATGCATATATCATCATTCTTTCTCCAATGACCAAATTTTATATAACCAAAAATTAGTTTATTTGAGAAATAAATTAGTGTTTTTGTGCATTTAATTAAAATATATGGACACATATATAGTACATGGAACCTGTATAATATTATGATCATATATTAATGATTTGTGTATAATTTTTTTACTTTTTTGGAACCATAAAATGTAATTAATGCATACTTGAATTCAAATTTGAAAAACATTAGAGAGATAATTCAAATATAAAAATAAAAAATTGAAAATGAAACCAAAGACTAATAAAGTCATTTTAACTTATCCACGAACTACATTTATTATTTGAATGTATAATTACTACATCAAAATTACTAATATAATCTTATTTTGGTTGTACAAAATTTGGTTGTTTATCATTACTCTTCTTTCTTTGGCTAATTTTATTCTTAAATCTAATTTTCCTTCCTACCATACGATAATGATACATAAATCATTGGAGGCGAGCCCCTATTTTCTTAATTTCGAGTTAACAATTTCAAAAATGCATTCTGTTACAATTCAATTTGGCGATGAGAGTTTTTTCACAATGATATAAGTACTACATAAAATGTCAATAATTTTATAAAACACAAAAATAATGGCAATTGGTACTTGGTACATTACTATATTTAGTACTATCTCCACAAATCATCATTTGAATTTTGTCATCGACAAGTGTTTTGTAATCACTTTTTCTATAAATAACTTCGCTATTGTAAATTTCATGTTAAAATAAACATTCATTTTATTTAATGAAGATTTTATATTTTCAATGCGACATTTGGGATTAATTAGTGTAATTAAAAGTGTACAAGACTAGATATTATTTATTCAATAATGGAACTGATAACATAAAACTAAAATAAAATTAATATAACTCTTTCTGTCCCATAATAGATATCGCATTTTCCTTTTTAATTATCCCATAATAGATATCACATATTTCTTTTTAGTTGTCTTATAAAATATCTCACATTTCATTTTTCAGAAAAAAAATTCTCCCTCTCATCAATATATAAAAAAAACAACATTTCCATGTCATCACCAAAATATGATATTTATTATAAGGCGAAGTAAGTAATAAAAGTCAGAATAAATTCAAAGTGTAAATTGATCAAATAAAAGTGAGGGTCAAGACATAGTCAGACAATTTCATCCGAAAAATAATGTCTAAATTTATTATTTAAAATTATAATTTAAATCTCATTTAAAATATTAAAATTAATGTATAAAATGGTATTTATATGTCAGTAATTTTTATGCTAATTATCTTTTTAAAATTCGTAGTATATAAAATAAAAGTTTGACTCTAATAAATCCTGAGAAAAATGGTTATAAAAAAATAAAAATGAAAAATGGCATAGTGGGTCCCGCAAGCACTGTTTGCATAACTTACCCGTGACAGGCAAACGGACAATTCTTGCCGTTTACTAACCCCTCCAGTCTTCCGAATTTCCCATTTCGTCCTCACTTACTCACTTATTATCATTATTGCCATTCTTATTTTCCTCGACTCGGCTTGTTTCTTGTTCGGCTTCAACCGGCTTCCAACTGGCTAGGCTACCTATTTACTCCATCCGTCCCGGACTACTAGCACATTTCCTTTTCGGCACGGAGATTAAGGAATGAGTGCATAGCAAAGTCAACAATTGCGAATGTAGGTGATAATTTTTACTAAAAATAGAAAGAGTGCAAATAACTTGGGACGCCTAGAAAGGAAATAAGTACAAGTAGTCCGGGACGGAGGGAGTATTTCTTTTTCTCACTTTGTTTTCTTTTCTTGTTCATTTTCATAATGTTTTAATAAAGAGTCCAAAAAAGAGTGAAAACAATCATGAATTTTGCACGTGAGTTTTGAGTGAAATTTCAACTTAGAATCTCTATCTTTTTTGTTTGATTCAACTTTAGCCAAAATATTAAATATTCATTTAAACTTTGTATAACAAAACAAGACTCAGAAAATAAAATTTAATGCGTGCTACCACATTCCCATCTTTTATTATTATGCATTTATTTTAGATTTCATGAGCAATCAGTGAAAATTATTTTACTTTCTTCTTACTGTAACAAATAAGTAAAAAATCTTGTAAAAGCCACATCCAATGTAATGGAAAACTGTGACAATTCTGAGATACTCCCTCCGTCCCGCACTACTCGCACTTATTTCCTTTTTGGGCGTCCCAAGTTACTTGCACTCTTTTTATTTTTAGTAAAAAATTTCACCTACAGCCGTCATTTTTGACTTTCCTATACACTCATTCCTTAATCTCCGTGCCGAAAAGGAAAGGAGCGAGTAGCCCGGGACGGAGGGAGTACTACTTTTTGTCCAGATTTTGGACCTCAAAGTCAATAAGAGAAAGAAGATGAAGTGAAAAAAAATGACCATTTCAATTTTCAACGACATACACATATATAGTACAAGGTTAAATCATTTCAGTAAAATATGATTCCACATAGAAGAGGTAGAGAATTGAATGTCCATCTCTAACTGAGAGAGAGAGAGAGAGAGTTGATAGGTTGTAAGGTCAAAGTTGAGTAACATATGGAATGGAATTTGGCAGGAAAATTTGTTCTTGTGCAGAATGAATTTTGACAATAGGGATGTAGATACAATTAAATATTAAATCCAGTTTTTTCCTAGTCATGCATTCAATAATTATTGTAAATAAATGAAAATGGGAAAGATTTTGTGCAACATTATTTAGTGCAGTTTGTGCAGGTCCTCACATGTTGCAATATAAGTGGTTGACTCCTAAGTCCTATCTGCCTCCAGTAATTATATTTCAATCATAAATACGAGACTTTTTATTGGACTATGTCACTTATTTTATGTTCTTAGAATAATTACTATGAATATGAAATTAATACTCTATAGTGTCAAACAAAAACACTCACTTCCTTGAACCGATTGCATACTCACCTAGTAATTAATTAAATGATAATTTATGCTTTAATTTACACGGTTACACCCAAAATCATCGCATTAAATAAATAATAATACTACTATAACAAGTAAGAGCGAATACTGATTTTATTCTTGAATTAAGAAAGAATGGCCACGGCGGAGAAGATGGGCGGCGGTGGCGGTGGCGGTGGCGGTGGCGGTGGCGCAACCATTTCCACACATATCCCTCGTGATATTCTGCTAAAAATAATACCTTGGAATTTGAGCTTTGAATGAATAATTCCCCTCGGAATTAACCCCATCTAACCACGCTTTTTGACTTCTATCATTCAGATTCTGAATTTAAATTATTTATTTCTTCCATTATTTATTAAATTGGGCCTATCAGTACTATAATAATTTAATAATGCTAATAGTCTTATTTGGCTTAGAATTAAAATCTAAAACTCAATTTGCGGGAAACAATAGGTATCTATACACTTATTCCAAGGCCTAATTGAGGATTTTACATGTGCATTTGTATGAAATTGAATTTAGAGCACTATTGAATCATGGAAAATGATAATGATTGTCGTCTGACTTAAATCTTTACTGGGACACTTGGGAGTTTTAGGAATTATTTAAGGCTAGTTAAGGTAAATCACCAAAATTTTATAAAGTAGTGCCATCACATCATCTCATAAATCAGATATTTATAATGTAGTTCTAATGAAATACTAATGTTTAATTATATTAATTAAGATATTTAGAAGTAAAACATGTCAAAAGTGTACAAACTCATATGGAGTACAACGTTACACGCACCGCCTAATTCAATTATAGTATTTATTTTGATTATAACACCTTAAAATTTATTACTATTATTCTTATAAATGATAGAATCTAATTTTTAGATAATTGATCAACTTAAAAATGTAATAAAAATTTTAAGATATTAGATTCAAGCCTAATATATAAATATAAATAAAAAAAATTAAGTACGTAGCACAACATTTTTTTAAACTACATTGTGCAGGTTGAATTATCCTGACTTACTGTCCAATGTATACTAATTATTTGGAACTAATATTTAAGTTTTTTAACCTATTTGTGCAGGTTGAATTATCCTGACTTAATTACTGACGATGTATACTAATTAATTGGATTTAATATTTAATAATTGCAACAACCCCCTAAGGAGTAGTTACTAGTACTTTACTAAACATCACAATTTTTTATGAATTTAAAAGAGTAAACAAGTTACGCAAATTCAGAAAAAGCTGGGATTTTACAATGTGAAGTTAAGACATCCTCTGCAGCATCCTAGCTCTCTTTATTTGCTGCTACAAAGTTGACCAATTTAACCAACATTTTACAGCATTGGTTCTTTAAAACTATACCACTAAAACTAGCATTGGTATATTCAATTACAGAATGTTTATATTTTAATAATAAGACTTGTAAGTTTGTAACTCAAATGAGACACAAAACCAACTTCATTTTAGGTTTCCACACACATTTATGTATGCATCATTTTTCCGTCCCACATAATTTAACCCAGTTTTCCATTTTGGGTCGTCCCACATAATTTGACTCATTTTACTTTTACCATTTTTGGTAGTGGACCCCACATTCCACTAACTCATTCCTACTCACATTTAATTAGTAAAACTAATATATAAAAGTAGAACCCACATTCCACTAACTTTTTCAACTCATTTTTCATTACATTTCTTAAAACTCGTGCCCGGTCAAAGTGTCCCAAATTATGTGGGACGGAGGGAGTAATATTATATCTTAAGCCTATTCTCCTAGCATGTTAAATGTTATGCTTATATGGGGTTTTCTTTTTAACCGTTTCACTATTTTTTTATTGGCGGGTTAATTTTTTTAATAATTATAATGCTTGAATGGATAATGCATGTTTTTCTTGGGTATCTACCTGATAATACGCAGTATTATTATAAATTTATAAGGTTTACTTGCTTAAAGTAATGGATAGTATATTTTTTATAGGTCCGACCTTAATTAGTCAAGATGATAAATGTGATCGCTTAGGGTGAAATATGCACAAAAAAAGAGTTTATTTTGAAAAAAGAATAAAATTGATAGCTCAATTTATAGAGTATTTCAGTTTTGGGCTTCACTATAAGGGATGGTTAGATTTTAATAAAAATGTATATTAGTCCTAATTTTTTAATGTTTTTATCGTAGTCTTTGAAGCTTTAAACCTATAAAAGTGCCAAGTGTTCAAAATAGATAATAAAAACCTTACTTTATTTCGTCTAAACCTTCTAAAATGTTAAGGGTTGGACATATATATTTAATTGGAAAACTAGAAAATAAAACAAAAGTACTAAAATTCAAGTTTTATACGTACTGTAATAGTAGTATTTTATAAGGTTGCCATCGCAGCCAAAATCGCAGTATTAAAGAAAATAAAAGAATTGTTTGTGGAATTTGCTTTTGCATATATTTATATACAAAAAACAGTTCAGTTAATCTAAACATGTTTTAGATTTTCCTTTAATTCCAACGACCCAATATTTAATCGTTGATATCATTGTATTTGGCAAAAAGAACCATGGAATGAATATTTTTAAATGGAGTCACGCACATTATTGATGGATTATGCAAATAATTAGTATAATACTATATATTTCTTTTCATTTTAAAACGACAGTGGATGATCGATCGATCTTATAATATATATCGAGATAACGATGGAAGTGTGGCAATAAAAAATGCAAGTGATCTATCCATAGCTTCGAAGCAAGCAAGGAATTCCACTCTTTGTACAGTTTAATTTATAATTTTAATTATTTTATGGGTTATCCATACATATTTAGTGGTGCATGTTTTTCTACCACTTTGGGAAACCATTATTACAAGATATCAACATTCTAGTTATAGCTAAAAAGATTCGTCCAAACATTGTCTTTAGATGTTATGCAAGAAAAGCAATAGTATCAATATAGCTCAAAATTTATGTATCGATTTGAGTAGATTAGATAAAGTAGATATTATACCTCTTACGATTAATTATTTTATAATGGAATACGGGTAGAATAAAATTTTGATACTCTCGTTCAAATTTATAAGCCGCAGTTAGTCTTTTTTATTTTATCTCAATTTAGAAGTGTCAATCTGATTTAATTATTTTTAATAACCGATTCCAACATTCAACAAACGAAAATCATGTTAATTCTAAGTGTTACTCCTATTTTTTTCCCATGAAATCACTAGTAATGAAAATCTATTAAGTTTTTACTGAATATGCCCTTTTTATCTGTATTTTCGGAATTCCCTCTCATTTTGTTATGCTTCGATTCATTCATGCACCTCTTTAATTTATATATGAACCATGACTAGTACTTCCTCCACCACAAGTCATTTGAGTTGTTTTGAGTTATTTAATTCATTTCCCTTATGACTAAAAATAAAATGTGTAATCTCATTTACTTTATTATCTATTTCATTTTGAGTTGGTCTGAGATTGTACTTTTATCCCAGGTGTTACATTATTTGTTAGTAATATATCAACGACTAAAAAAGCTGAAAAACAAAGATTCCATTCTTGTAGCAGCTGGTTTTAAACGAGATAATCATTGTTAGACAGCATGATTGGTATACTTCTCATGTACAAAAAACAAGTGAATGAGGTTACAATTTGCTTATTAAAGTTGTTTTTAGAGCAGCTTTTCTTCATCTTTCATTCAACAAGAGAGAGAAAATATAAGTGTACCATAGAATTGCCATAAAATTAACATACTTCATTGTGATAGTAAAAATTAGAAGTAAATACTTCAAAAATTATACTCCGTAAATAAGAATATTAAAGAACATAATAAAAAATTCCATATAAATAAAGGTCCTTCAGACTATATCTTCGAAATGTTTATAATATCAATGGTGTCTGGATTCAATTATTGGCCCGTCTAAAAGATCTTGAAAACGTAACTCGCCAGCTGAAAAGTTAGGTCGTCACTGATTCATCACCCAAGTTAGAAAAAGCTCCCTACTTAAAGTTAGCATGCAAAATGATTACATAGTTATCCGAATCATGAAAAATCCCCTACATGTTCTGAATCACATAGCGAAAAAAAGTGTCAGGGCAGAGACGAAACTGTCGTCGAGTCAGAGGCCTATTAGTGGAATTTTATGACGGTATTATGAGCCAGCAAGCAATAGGATTGATCGTCCGCACCTGGGTACGGGCCCGATTGCCATCTAATAACAAAGAATTCTATGGCATTTCTAGATTTTGAAACGTTAGATAGTAGTAGTATGGAACAAATGTACAAGAGGCTAAGTAATTTAATATGGTAGAGTAAATTATTTAGGGTAGCTAGCCCACAAAGGAATGAGCATGGGGATGTAGCCACCACCACTACTAAGAAATTGGGACTATTCAAGAAACCAAGTTGTGATTGGATCTGGAGTTAGCTGCTGCATTTAATTTTCACTCCAAAGGATGAGAATTAGGTATTTGATTAATAATAGGCGAAAATGGAATTTGAGTGTGACATTTCTTTTTCTTGTTCTCGTCAATTTATATAAGTATTCATGGCTGTAGGGCCATAAACTATTTACTACTAATAATTTTATTTTGGTAGATCCATGTTGCAATCAAGAAATTCTTCTGTAATTGCCTAATTGTTTCTAATTTATAGTTTTGCTATAATATGATTGGCGTATTCTTCTCGGACCTAACTATTAATTCTGATTTCTGAATCTCAACGTGTGTGTCGATCATATTCTTGTGTATTTTGTTTTCTTAACTATATAGGAAAAAATATTGAAAATCCATTATATAAGTGCCTAGTGCATGAAAACATAGCCTAATCGCAAAATGCAAAACTAACCTTAGTGCATGCTATCATAACCCAACAAATTTAAATGCACAACTATATAATTTGACTCATAAAGGGGAGATTTAAATGGTAGAACCCGAAGAATGGATAATCTATTGTTTTGAAGGTCATACTCACATATAAATGGAAAAACGTACGATATTGTGATTGAAAGGTCAAAGATGATTATAATGGAAATTTCCTCCCTAAATCAAGCTAGGTAATGAAAGGGGTATTTAATTCAACGTGGAGTATTTCTTTTTTCGGTATAAAATTATACTACTCCCTCTATCCAACTAAGTTCAATCAAAATTTCCGGGAAATGAGATTAAGAAATTGTGTTGAAAAGTAGCAGAGATAAATAAAGTAGAAAAAATAAAGAGAGAGAGTAAAGTAAGTAATTGAATACAGTATAAGTGACAGAATATTTTATTTTTTGTCAAAAAAGGAAATGACTTAACTTTGTTGGGATATCCCAAAAAGGAATTCGACTTCACTTAATTGGGACGGAGGGAGTACTATGTAATATTGCGTATTGTTAATTAAATAGAGAACAAATAAATTAGAGAGAAGAATTTTCATAATTAGAAGTGTCACAATTTGAGTCAGACAATTAAAAAAGGAAAATGTGGCATGAAGCAGTGAATATTACAAAAAATAATAAACAAAATTCTTCATAAAAAACAAAAACCATATGTACGTAAAGTTTGTGCTAATTTTATTTTTTAATTTAAAATATAAATAATTTATGCAATTTTTATTATATTTTTTAAAATATAGTTTTAAATATTTTATCAGATTAGATTGAGGTCTCAGATAGAAATTATATAAATTCAAGCTTGGATGGTGATTGTAGATGAATACTCCATCCGTACCATAGTAAATGTCACACTTGGAAGATGACGCGGAATTTTAAGAGATGTTATTTTGCGTGATAAGTGGTGAGAGAAAATATAATTTTATAATTGATCTGAGAAGGAACATTTTCCAAAAGAGGAAATGTGACATCTTTTATGGGACAAACTAAAAAGGAAAGTGTGACATCTACTGTGACACAAGAGCGAGTACTATTTAGCTAAAAGTAATTAAATAAGATTGTGATAATTGATTATCACTGACATTTTTGCTATTCCCTGCTTAGGATTTCTAAATCAAAATCATGTCAGAAATCAAGGGAGGCATGTTTTGAAAGAATAATCAGACAATAAGAATTACAGTCACAGTCACATTCAACGGACCATCCACAGCACTGTCCCTATACCGTCCCTTAAATCGTCTATTAACTACTATTTAACCACTATTTGAGGGCTCCACTGTCCTTTTTTCCTCCATCCCTTAACTAAGGGATGGAACCTGCAACGCTCCGTCTCTTAACCGTCCCTTAATTACTATTCATTCAATTTCATTTATTATTCTTTTTTACAACCCAATTAAATTTAAACAAACACAATTCATTAAAATTAAAACAACATTACAACTTAAACTTTAAAAAAAAGAAAAAAAGACATAATTAAAATTCTAAAAAAATAAAAAATGAAATAATTTAATCTTCTCCGCCAAAGTTTTCCCAAATGTGCTCAATTAGATCCTCTTGGAGTTGGGTGTGGGCGCAGAGTCGCGTGTCCTTGCCCGAATAGCCAACCGTTCTTGTATAGACGGATGCGCTCTACTTCGCGGTGGACTACTTGCGGTTGAGCTTCCGGGGGATTCGGGGTCGAACCAATTTCCCGCATCGGGTCCTTCGTCTCGGACAATCATGTTGTGCAAGATTATGCACGTATACATGATGTCGACCATGCTCTCCATGAACCACGAACGAGCCGGGGCTTTGATGATGTTGAAGCGCGCTTGGAGAACCCTGAACGCCCTCTCCACATCCTTGCGCGCAGCCTTCTGCTTCTGCGCAAAAAGAGCATGCTTTGGGTTCGCATGCCTGCTGCACGTCTTCACGAAGGTCGGCCACTTCGGGTAGATGTCGTCGGCGAGATAGTACCCCATTTTATACAGCCGGTTGTTGGCGACGAAGTTGATGACCGGCGCTTTACCATCCAAAACTTCGGTAAAGAGATCGGACTAGTGGAGCACGTTTACGTCGTTGTTCGAGCCAGGGACCCCGAAGTACGCGTGCCAGATCTAAAGCCGGTTGTCGGCAACGGCCTCGAGTACAACGGTTGGGTGGGTGCCTTTGTGGCCGCTCGTGTAGGACCCCCTCCAAGCCACCGGGCAATTCTTCCATTGCCACTGCATGCAATCGACACTGCCAAGCATCCCGGGGAATCCGTGCACTTGTTCGTGCAGGTTGAGGAGGAACTGACAATCGTCCGTGCTTGGCCTCCGGAGAAATTCGTCACTGAAGGCTGCCCGGACGCCTCTGCAGAAGATGAGCAAGCACATGCGCCCAGTGGTGTCTCCGATGTGGAGGTATTCGTCGAATATGTCGGCTGTTTGTCCAGTCGCAAGCTGACGGATGGCTGCAGTACATTTCTGCAGCGTCGTGTGGCTGGGACGGCCGACCGCGTCGAACCCTTCTCGGAAGAACTCTTCCCGGGACGCCAAAGTATTTGCTATGTGGAGAAATAGCGGTTTACTCATGCGGAAACGGCGACGGAAGTAGGTATCTCCCCAAATCGGGTTATCGCAGAAGTAGTCGCTTACTAACCGTGCGGCGGCTTCCTCCCGGTTCCGATTGATGTACTTCCGGGAGCGTCGTGGGGGTGGCGCGGCTTCCTCCACCTCTCGTCGTCGATCTTCTTCAAGTGATTGTTCCATTAATTGACGCATTTGCTCAAAAGGATCCATTTGTTTGAGTTGATTTAAGATGAAAATTGGAGTGATAGAGAGGATTTGAGAGGAATAGATGTGTGTTTGTGTGTGAAATGAGTATGAAATAGGATTATTTATAGAGTAAATAAATAAAAAAAATTAAAAAAAGAAAATAAAAATTAACGGTAACATTACCGTTTGAAAAATAAATTTTTTTTATTAAAATTCGAATTTTTTTTAAAAAAATCGAATTTAAAAAAATGAATTATTGCATCATCCGTGACGACACCCACTCGCGGGCCAGCGAGTGGGCGTCACTCATGCATCGGGGGCGCGCCATGTCGCCCGGGCGCGTGACGGGCCGGCGCGTCCCTTGTCTCGCGGATACGGGCTACGGGACGGGACGAACGTTGCAACGCGTCCCGCGGCGGAACCGTCCCTCCGGGATGGAACGCGAGCCGCGCGGGACGCGTAGTGGATGCTCTAAAACTCTTCATATCCGAGACTTGAGAGCTCAAAGACCACAGTAATAGTTTGTTGCATTCATCATTATTTATTAATTATCATCATACAATCATCTTGCACATATCAAAGTAAGTGTTGAGTAATGTAAATTCATTTTATTAGGCTATATGATGTAGTTTAATCTAATTTAAATATTACATGGATTATTTAAAATCTTTATATTAATACTAGTAGTACATTGAAATTCATTATATGATCCATAATTTTTTATTATAAATGTGAGAGAAGCACATGGGGTGGGGCCCCAAAGGGGTGTAGTATTCTCTCATTTAATCTGACAAATGAGGTCAATAGATGGGGACAGTGTACAAATAAAAGGGTGGGGGTCGCCACACTGGAACACTCTTTATGATGCTATTTCAATTGAAAAGACTGGTCACGACAATTTGGTACCCGAAAAAAATGTATACCAAGGCCGTTAATATTTAGTTACATTTACTATAAGCTGTTGTCTTTGTCAAATTTTAGATTATGGTTCCTAAAAAAACAAAATGCTAATCATATATATTCACCTACATTCTTCAACTGTATAATGTATTTTGACAGTCCAATCTAATTTGAATTTTCAGATCGCACTAACACTTCTACATTCCATTCAAATCCCAAATCATGGAGTAATAAATATCAATAGTAACATAGTTTAAGCTTCTATACCATTATGTTTTAGAAATGAAGATAAACTGGGATTGGTTTGAAGTTTGATGTAATTTGATGTGTATTTATAGACGATTTTTTTTAATATATAATTTGTATATTACAGAAAAAAGAAAGGATTGCACATCACCCTGCAATTTAGCCGCTTTCGTGATCGGGCTGCATCTCACACCCAGCCTTGCACCTCCCCCTTGTTCGCCCAACAACACATGAGATCAGACTACACAATTTTAACAATCCGATCCCACTTCTTGTATGCGTTAATGTTGCCCTTTAGAGATTAAATTTGGAAAACTATTTCATACATGTTTATTGTGGTAAAGTTAGATTCTCATCCTTGTAATAGACCTAATGTGGTATGATCAAATTTTCATAAAAATTGTTGGTGTATTAGTTACTACTATTAGTGAAGAAAAGAGTCATGCATTAGGGTTAGGGATAATGTTCACAATAAGATCATCTCCAATGGCGGACGTCCGGTCGGACGTCCGCGACGGGCGACCGGGACGTCCGCCATTGGAGCGTCGAAGGTCGGATACGGACGTCCCGTGAGGACGTCGGGTGTCCTCGGACGTGCGGGCGACGGGCGGGCGGACGTCCGCCATTGTGGAGTGGGTCGGACGTCCGGGTCGGACGTCCGGTAAATATTTTTTTTTAAAACTCTATATATACGGCTCGTTGAACTTCATTTCATTCGCACCACTTGTGTTAACAAGTTTCTCTCTCTACATCTCTAATTTCAAGTCTATCTAGAATGTCTAGTGACAGTGATAGTGAGAATGAATTGGAGGTCGCTGTGGAAGGTGCGATAGATAGGCTGCTATAGCAGAGGGCGCAGCGGCGCGGCCGACATGTTCGACGAGTACCTCCACATTGGCGAGTCGACAGCCGTCGAGTGTCTGCAGAATTTTTGCACGGGCGTGAGAGCGATATTCGGTGAGCAGTATCTTCGGAGTCCGAGCCCTGAAGACTGCCAGAGTCTGATAGATATGCATGGGTCGGTGCACGGGTTCCCTGGGATGTTGGGCAGCATAGATTGTATGCATTGGGAGTGGAAGAACTGCCCCGCCGCCTAGAAGGAGATATACACTACCGGCTTCAAAGGCAAGCATCCCACGATGATCCTTGAAGTTGTAGCTGACTACCGGCTGTGGATATGGCATGCTTATTTCGGAGTCGCCGGGTCAAACAACGACATCAACGTTCTCCAGTCGTCGCCCCTGTTCAATGCTCAGTGCAATGGCGTTGGTACCGCCATCAGTTTCGTCGCCAACGGCAACCAACACAATATGGGATACTATTTGGCGGATGGGATATACCCAAACTGGCCCGTCTTTGTGAAGACAATCAAGCATCCGCTCGGGCAAAAGAAGTCATACTTTGCGAGCCGTCAGGAAGCAGCGCGCAAGGATGTGGAGCGGGCATTTGGTGTGCTCCAGAGTCGATGAGCGGTAGTCAAGGGTCCTGCACGGCAGTGGTATATTCCCAACATCGGCGATGTCATGTACGCATGTATCATAATGCACAACATGATTGTCGAAAATGAAGGTGCGGAACTGACTCAGTGGACCAATGAAGATGATACGGGTGCAGGTCCAAATCACGGCGTGGCCACCGCGAATGTGAATATGGGGGTACCTCATGGAGATGTCGAGCAGATGCGTGCATTTGCCGACATGCGGCAAGCAGATGCCCATGTTCGACTTCAGAACGATATTATCGAAGAGGTTTGGACGCGGAGGGGTTGACGTTGATGTTATTACTTTTTATTTTATTTTATTACTATGTAATTTTTTTTTTCAAATCATGTATGTTTTTTTAATGAAGTTGATAATTTTTCCCGTTCGTATTCGTGTTGAAATTTTATTTCCGTAAACGTAAATTGTTTTATTTGTGAATTTGTGATTTTTTTTTTGCGGGAAGTCCTAGTGGGAAGGGCGATGGGAAGGGCGGATTGTGCATGGGATGTCCTAGTGACGTGGCAGTGGGATGGGAAGTCCTAGTGACATGGCAGAAGGTTTTTTCGGGATGTCCTAGTGGATGTCCGAGTGGGACATCCACCCACTGGAGATGCTCTAAGTAACAAATGTATTGCAAATGAATTAAAGTGGTGAGTCACATGGTAGAAATGATATATGAAATGATATATCGAGTACAATATATTGTGAGTTAATTTTAATAAATGAAAATAAATCAATTATAACTAAAACGACAAAAAGAGATTGTCTTCTAGTGACGAAGAAAGTATGAACAACTAATTCACGAAATACTTGTAATGTTTTGATCAATTAAACGCGTGGGTGCAAACGCTCTTGGGCTAAAATAGTAAATATATCTAATTTATGGCGCAGACAATAAATACAATATAAGGATAAAAAGTGCATATGTATTATTGACACGTACGCCCTAAAAATTGAGCATTTATTTTAAGAATGGATTATAAAAATATATTACTTTTGTCTTGTAGTATAAGCATGGGCGGACCCAAGTGAGGAGGGGAGGGGCTTAGAGCATCCACAACCGTGCTCTTGCCAGCGGCACGGTTGTGGGCCCGGGCGGTACTATTCATGCCTGCTCTCTGGCAAGAGCACAACACCCACAACTGTGCTCTTCCGCAAGGACGAGCACAATTAATATAAAATTCAATTAAACAATAACATTTCTATAATATTAAAATCCATTTAAATCCATAATAAATATTACAAATTACAAATAAAATTAAAAAATACATAATTAAAATCCTAAAAATAAAAAATTACATAATTAAACTCCTTAAAATTAAAAATTACATAATTAAAATCCTAAAAATTAAAAATTACATAATTAAACTCCTAATAAGACTACGCATCCGGCGGGATCAACCCCAATTGTTTTTGGAGACCTTTTATCATGGTCTCGTGTGTTTCAAGTTGCGTGGGGGTCATAGATGACCTATCGGCCATATTGAGTTGGCTTAAGAGCATCCACAGCGAGTTGTTCGGGGGTGGAGGTGGCACATAGGGAGCGGGAGCGGCTTCGGGAGTGGCTTCGAGAGTCGAGCCGCGACGACGGTTGGCCGCCGCCTTCTTCCTTCCTTGGGGGCGGCGTTGGGAACCGCTCGGTCCGGCGTCGGGGCTACCCAAGTTAGCTCCGGCGAGTTGGCTAGCCACTTCTTCCGAGCCGGAGTCGGATAGGGCTACCGACCTTGATCGTTTGGAGGAGCCGCTAGAGGAGGATGTTATGCCTCCCTTATACTTCGGGTGCGTCCGCGTCTCCTGCCAAACGTTAAGATATTTGAACGACTTACCGTTCATGGATTGGTAGGTGCTCAGCGCGGCGGTGATGATGTCGACCTCGCTTCGGCCGCTCCCGACATTCCGGGACTCCTGGATGAAATAGCCGTTGAACTTGCCAATTTCTTCGTTGGCTCGGCCGATGCAGTTGCGCACCA
The DNA here is from genome assembly GCF_004379255.2 of Salvia splendens. Lineage (NCBI taxonomy): Eukaryota > Viridiplantae > Streptophyta > Magnoliopsida > Lamiales > Lamiaceae > Salvia > Salvia splendens. The sequence goes on along the minus strand of NC_056033.1, from coordinate 2,944,640 downwards.
TACTCTCGTTGCGCTCGATCGTTCCGGGTGGCCGGTTTGCATTGTACCGGCTAGAGACGCGCCACCAAAAGTGATCGCCGGATTGGTTCGTTCCAACCACCGCATCTTCGGAGATTTCCAAGTAGCCTTGAACAATCTTTCCATCTCCGTCGGTGAGTACGGTGTGCGGACACCGGCGCGAGATGGAGGAATCGGCATTTGGGAAGGGGCGCGATGCCTAGGCTCCGGTGTCCACCCGTAGCGCCCTTCGGAGGCACCTTGGTCGTCGATTGGGTATGGACGATAGCCACCCGGAACGGCCGAATCTTGGGTTTGAGGAGGGGCCGAATATTCCATTTCCGGACTAGGAAACGGTTGTGAACCGAACCATTCGGGGTTCCAACCGTGGGAGCCCGAAGGGTTATCGTCTTGGCCGGACATAGTGATGTTGTAGGGTATGAGAGAATGAAGATGAAAATGGATATGAGAGAATGGAGATGAGAATGGATATTGGAGAATGATGATGAGAGTTGTGTAGTTTGATGTGAATTTTTGGGGTGAAATTGAGGGTATTTATAGATGAAAGTGTGTATTTTTGGAGTAAAAAAAATAAAAAATAAAATAAAAAGGTGTAAAAAACGGTTATAAACGGATATATTTTTTTGGGGAAGTGAAATTTTTTTTTTATCGATTTTTTTAATAAAAAACCGATTTAAAAAAAAAGTTTAAACACAACGGCTATGCCGTTGACGAATGGGAGCGCGACACGTGTGCGTCCGCTGGCACGGACGTGCTCGATACATCGAGCAGCGCCGTGCCAGCGGCGCGGCTGCAGCGGCGGCGATCCTTCGCCTTGCCAACGGCGCGGACGGCGGTGGCGACTTTCGCCACCGATGCGGATGCTCTTAAGCCATCATTGATATTATTTTTTTAAACCTTTTTCTATTAATTTTTTAAAAAAATTTATTAAGATTTAGTGTAAATTATTATGTAAAAGCCCCTACAAATGATCTAATTTATTCAAAAGTATACTTTAGAATAAAATTTAGAAATTCCAGCCCCTATGGATAAATATTTCTGCGTCCGTCCCTGAGTATAAGAGAATGCGCAACGATACGTACGCTATAAGAGAAAGGGATCACAAAAGATAAATTGTCCAAATTAAGGTTTACATATGTTTATATCGTGTTATTTACTTATTTTATGTTTAAATGAGCGAATAGATTGTGATGATTGTATGTCTATTTAGACAACCATAACTAGAAATAGAAGAATGTGACATAAATGGAGAACAATCGAAATAATTTGACATGGTAGTAATAACTAATAATAAAGCAAATATTGCATAACAATCAATTAATAAATATTTTACCCTCCTAAATTTAAACACATAGGATCCATCGAAATTATAGCATCCTAACATTTATGGGAGCATGTGTAAGATAGGTTTATACGACATAAATGTTCCCATTTCCTATAACTAATTCACATGCTACATATATATACAACGTCCATCTCAATTTCACTTAAAAAGAATGCACTAAATTTCCAATAATACATATATTTGGGGGCCTCGTTGACCTATTTTTGAAGGTTTTAGGTTGTTTTGTACAACTTTGAAGGTAGTAATATTTCGTTTCCAACCCCATAAATATAATAATATTTGAATGTAGTAGCACTTACGTAGTTTTCTTTGATAAAAATAGTAACCCCTCCTTTCTTTTAATAAGTTGCCCATAACCAAAAGGGGAGCAAAATTTTGTGTATTTGTAATCAAGTACGTTTTCACATGCAATGATGCATAGATTAACTTCAAAGAACTTTAATAACCGAATTCATGTAAAACATATAATGTGACCAAATTTTAGTACTACTACTTATTTCAAGTAGACTATATTGGATGTGACCAAATTTGTAAAAAGGTCCATCGTTTGTGGGTCATTTTAGTAAAATAATTAAAACAGTAAAAAAAACGTAAAACGATATTAAATTGAAATTCGTGGATTATTATAAGCATTTTTTTTATTATGAATCATAGAAGTGAGAGAGAGATGATTTACGATCCTTTTTTATGTAGTTTACACATTTCTTTAGAAATACTAGCATGAAATAATTTAAATTTGTGCGGGTGCATTATAAATGTCTTAATATTTTTGCCATTTTTTCAAAATCATCCTGAGTTAAAAATTGTACTAACATTTTAGTACTGAAAGTTTGAAACTTTGACGTATTAAAAATGTCTTGGGTAAAATTTTTGGGACTATAAATCCGACGAGTCACACGAAAGAATACGCGAAGTCCAAATCCAAAATTCACATATAGCACATTTTAGGAGATGGATTAAAATAAAAAATTAGACTATTAGTTATGAAATGGATGTAAACTCTTATAAGAGCATTAGAGCATCCACAACCGTGCTCTTGCCAGCGACACGGTTGTGGGCCCGGCCCCACTTTTTCTGCCTGCTCTCTGGCAAGAGCACAACACCCACAGCTGTGCTCTTCCGCAAGGACGAGTACAATTCAATTTAAAATTCAATTAAACAAAAACATTTCCATAATATTAAAATTCATTAAAAAACCACAATAAATAATAGAAATTACAAATAAAATAAAAAAGACATAATTAAAATCCTAAAAATTAAAAATAACATAATTAAACTCCTAAAAATTAAAAATTACATAATTAAAATCCTAAAAATTGAGATTGAGAGAGTTGTTTAGTATATTATCATTTTTTGTGTTTGAAATGAGAGTATTTATAGATGAAAGTATGAATTTTGGGGTAAAAATGATGGAAAAAAAATTAAAAGTGTGAAAAAAATGGATATATTTTATTAGGAAGTGAGACAATATTTTTTAATTAATTTTGAAATTTTCAGATTTTTTCGATATTTTTAAAAAATAAAAAATAAAAAATGATAAATCAACGGGTCAATCAGAGCATGCCACGTCGACGCCTTGCGCTCTTGCCGCTGGCACGGCCGTGCTCTTAGCTAAGAGCACGGCAGTGCCAGCGGCAAGAGCGCAGCGGCGGCGGAGCGCGTCCTTGCCAGCGGCAAGGACGGACGAGCAACATTCCACCACCGTTGGGGATGCTCTTAGCAATGGGGCGCCCTAAGGCGCGCCATATGACGCGTCACGTCAGCAGTTTTATCCTCCTATCTCCCCACCTGCAGTGGGGCGCTCTAAGGTGCGCCCTATGGCGCGCCACATCATCATTTTATTGTTTTGTTTAATTAATTTAACTGTTTTCAAATAACAAGTAACGAGTAAATAAAAAACGGTCTAAATAACAAACGGCGAAGTTTTAATTAAAAAAAGTTACATCATTGAACTAATAAAAAAAAACTAAGTCGGACCAATTCCCAACTTCCGACGCAGCTCATCGAGTAAAGCCCGGAGATATTCGGCTTCGTCGGGGTTGGTGTCGAACGAACGATAATCGTCGGGTTCTGTACCCGGCCAATGCGCCTCTGCGCTAAACGTAGGACTATTGGGGCTTGAATTCATTTCGTAGTAATTATGTAAATGTAAGTTTCGAAAATGAAATCGCGTGAAATGAAATGTTACAAATGAACGTTATTTATAAAAAAACGAAACCGTGTGCCATCGTCCGCGGTCGATTGTCCGCGACCTCCACAATGGCGCGGACGATGGCCATCGTCCGCGACAGCCGCAATGGGGCGGAGATGGCGCTGACGATGACCATCGTCCGCGCTATCCTCCGCGACCGAAGTATAGGGCGCGACTATCGTCCGCGCCCTATGGCGCGGACCCGCAATGGGTGCGGACTATGGATGGCGTGGACGATGCACTCCATCGGGCGTGCCATCATCCGCCCATTGCGGATGCTCTAATAAACTTTCCTATGAAAGTAGTGTATTTGCAAAGGAGTACATATTCACATGCATAGATTTGGCTTTACACCAAAACCAATAATACTGAACTTAACTCTATAATGAATAGATACATTAAACTATTAGGTAACTGGGGAAGGGGGTGGGTACCCTTCATCAATTAATGGACCCCAATATGTTAAGAAATTTGTACCCTACTCTCTCTCCATAATTTCCAATCACTCTCCACATACTCTTTTAGTGGAAGGCAATTCAATAATTTCAATGGCCACCACTATACACTCTATCTGCTTCAAAACAAATAACTAGAAACTAGTCATGTACACATCTCTCTCACTTATTAAGAAAAACATACTAGTAATGAAGAAAATTCCCTCAAACTTCAATTCAAACATCCCAAAATTAATTCACAAGTGTAGAATTCAAGAAATATTCCATTTTTATGATTAGATGATCTAGTGCTATCCCACCTAGTTTTATAGATTCTGCATAGAGTGAGTTAATTATTACACTAGAGTATTATTGTATGCAACATTTTCATAAATAGATTTTTATAATTTAACAAGACGCAACTGAAACTTTTTAGTATGTAGCATGATTTCTCATCATAATTATGATACATCTAAAAGTCTTAAAGCAGTGACTCTTGCCTCTCTAACACGTTTTGTTTCTCTAGATATTATGATAAAGTAAAAGGAATTAAGAGAGAATTAAAACCCCATTTCTCTATGATTTTATTTCAGTTTCTGAAGATATAAACATGATTGATATAAACATCTCCATCATCAAAACAGCCATACAACTCAATGTCTAAGGGCTTTTTTAATATTATAATATTATTATCTATGACATAAACTTCCTATCATGAAACACTAATCTAAAATTAGGGATTCATAAGGGGGGAAATATAAATAAAAATGAAAGTAAAAATATAAAAAACCATTTGAAGGTATACTATGGCATGGCATATCAAGTCGTCATCACCACCACCATCATCATCATCCATGCCTATGAAATCAAACCACACCAGCTGCCAGACTCCGGCCATTTGGGCCGGAGCGGCCGGTGGCTCACATGATCGCGCAGCTATCGGTGTTCTCATCGCTGAACATCGAATACTGATCAGCCCGCTCGCCAGGGGGCGGTGGGTAAGGGTAGGGCGGGTAGGTTGGCATGTAGTTGACCGCAGGGGTCGTGCGGGCGTACATCATTGGCTGAAACCTCTCGTTCCCCGCGGCGCGTTGCTGGTTCATCATCATTGTCGCCATCTGTTGTTGTTGTTGTTGCTGCTGCTGATAGTAAGTGTTCCCCGCCATTTGATCCGGCCCGGGACCTCCGCCCGGAAAGTAGCCGGGAGGGGGGCCAGCGCCGCCGTTCATCGGCGGGAGGCCCGAGAAGCCTGGTTGGTTTCCCATTGAGGGCAATTTGGGCATATGGCCCACATTAGCAGCAGCACCATTCATGGGCATCATCATGTTTGATGGTGGCATGCCATGACCCCCATCATTCATTCCACCCCCTCCTGCCCCTTTCTTGGCCCCATTTGCCATGACATTGTTGACATTTCCAGCCCCACCTCCACCTCCGCCGCCACCATTCTTGTTCCCGCCCCCCATTTGCGGCTGCCCGCCACCGTTTTTCCCACCTTTCCCACCACCACCACCTTGATTCCCACCATTTCCATTCCCACCACCACCTTTCTTTCCTCCTCCACCTCCACCTCCACCACCAAGATTCATCATTTGCATTGGTATATTCCCACCACCACCACCACCACCACCACCGCCACCAGCGCCGCCGCCGGCTTCTTTCTTGGCATTGGCGGCAGCCGCGGCGGCCTTCATCATAATCATCTGCTGCTGCGGAGTCATCATGTTGGGCATCATCTGCTGCCCATTGTTCATCGCCGGCGGCGGCTGCTTCATCTTCCCCTGCGGTGGAGGGCCATCATCCAGATCATCCTCAAACTCCTCATCATCCTCCTCATCATAATCATCCTCATTGTCGTAGTCATCGTCATCAAACTCATCATCGCTGAGCCCCTCCTCCGGCAGCTTCATCCCCTTTTGATGCGGCCCGCCGCCGCCGCCCACCACCGCCGGCTTCACATCCTTCATAAACTGCGGCCCCATCTTCAGATCTTGCAACGCTTTCATCTGCTGCAGCTGCTGCAACATCTGCGGCGTCATCCCCTGCGGCATCCCGCCACCGCCTCCGCCTCCGCCTCCTTTCACCTGATTGTTCCCACCACCGCCACCCTTCTGCGGCGGCGGAGGCTGAGCCTTCTTAGCAGCAGCTTTGGCATTGTCATTCTTGGGCGGATTGTTGTTGGGTTTGGGAGCGCCCCAGATTTCGGCATGCTTTCCATTTTTGGTAAGCTTCTTGATGAGAGTGGCGGCGTCGACATTGCCGGAAACGGTAACTTTCCCCTGCTCGGAATCTATGTTGGTGGTGTAAACGCCTAATCAAAAGGGAATCAGAATCTCCGTTTCAGTATCAAAATTCAAACTTTTATTTAATTAAATCAAGAAATACCATCGATTTTCTGCAGGATTTTCTTCACTTTGTGCTTACACCCATCACAGTGAATATTGACTTTGAGCACACAAGTCTGTGAGTAAAGATCCAAACTTTATTACTCAAAAGAGCCAAACAAAAGCAAGAAACTGAATAAAAATTGAATCTTTGAGATGGGGGAGAAGAAGGTACCTGGATCTTCAAGAACTCTTCTTTACTCATCGCTGAAATGAAATACTAGAAAAATGGAACACAAACAAGAGAGATGAAAAGTAGAGAACTCTTCTCTGGTTTCCTCTATTTCAGAGAGAGAGAGAGTGACCAATGTGTGTTCTCTGTGAGAGAGAAAGCAAAACAAAGTGCAGAGTGGTGCAGAAGAAAGGGTGTCACAGTCTCACTCCCTTGGTTTCGGGGCTTTATTATTTATGCCTATTCTTTATTCAATCGCCATTGATACACAGTTTATCAAAGCTGATTTGAATACAAGCATATAATACTAGTATTAGGAGCAGTGTATAAATTTTGTGGGGGAGCTTGGCTTTATAGGGTTTCTCATTCTTGGCTTGGCTTGACTCTGATTTACAAATAACCGTGGTTAGCTGGAAAAAAAATTAAAATAAATAAAATACATTTATTACCTGGGTATATAGTGAGATTCCCACTCTTAAAAACTGGTTGCTATAATAAATTTCACTCGTTTATTGATGCCTTGTTAATGAAAAAATTACAGCCTACATCTTCAGATTTCTGAAACTTGGTCCTCTTATTTTTTCTATTGTAATTTAGCTGGAGAAATTGAACGAAAATTCATGGAATTTAGCTTTGAATATAATATTTGAAAAAATATTGCTTTTGGTTGAAGAAAATAATCTATTGTACATTCTTAGAATTGAGATAGCAACTATCAGGGAGTTTATGAAATTGACTTATAATCTACAATATCTCAAGTCACAATTACATATAGTTTAAAGCCAATTTCATGAATTTCTAGTTCAAATTTAAGAAACTGCTTGATTTTAAGATTTTGCATTTATTTAGTATTTTGTTTAAAGAATAGAATTATACTATAATTGAACTTTAATGGGTGATGAACATTCATGGAATTTGCAGATCTGGAATGATTGTGTCATCATATAGCTTATAATCAGAGAAATATTTTCTGCATTGAAATAGAAACTGAAAAATTATTAGGTAATAAAAGTTTTATAGGCAAATTATTAGGTAATAAAAGTTTTATAGACACTTTTCTTGATCGACTACCGGTTTACAAAATATAGGGTTAATATTCGATCTTATTTTGTCGTTTTAGACAAATGTCTCCTCATGAGGGTAATTGGTAAAAAAGTAGTCAATGTGTCAATCTTAGATCAATATCCGACAAAAAATCTAGAAGAAGTGTCTCAAGAATATCCCAAGACTTGAATTCCTGTCGGTGATCATCGCATTTACTGCAATTCGTCTTCCGCATTTACTGCAATTCGTCGACCTTGAATTCTTGTTGGTTAGTGTTAAATACTAAAGAATTGTTTCAATCTTAGCATTTACTGCAATTCGTTGACCTTGAAAAACCCATACCCTATTTTGTCTTCCGCAAAGTCTCACCTAACTCTCTGGTGCCTAAATTCCAATCGACGATCGTGGCGATTTTATTATTGCCTTATACTATCAAATGCAGAAGAAATAAAGGAAGCCATTGAAAGAGAAAGAAAGATGTTTGTGGGATGATATTTCTCTTCATAGGCGTTGGTGAATTTATACAAGAATACAACAAGAATTGCTCCACTAATTAAGCTACTCTATAATATTTACACGCATATAATCTTCTAAACAAGGCAGAAGATAATTATCATTAACTATGAATATTTTCCCCAATATATGGTCAAAGGGAATTGCATATATTTAGGGACCAATTCCTTAATACTCCCCCTCAAGTTGGAGAGTGGGCATCAAAGACTCCCAACTTGCTTCGAAGAAAAGTGAACTGATCTTTTCCCAATGCCTTAGTAAAGATATCTGCTAACTGTAATCTTGTCGGGACATAACTTGGCTTAACATGTCCTGCTCGTAATTTTTCACGGACTATGTGGCAATCAATCTCAATATGCTTAGTGCGTTCATGAAAAACCGGATTTGCTGCAATATGAAGAGCTGCCTGATTGTCACAATACAGAGATGAAGGTTCTTCCAAGTTAACCTTTAAGTCTTGAAGTATGTATCTCAGCCAAGTCAGCTCTAAGCAACTGTTCGCCATAGACCTATACTCTGCTTCTGCCGACGAACGTGAGACATTAGACTGTTTCTTTGATTTCCAAGAAATGAGTGATGATCCCAAGAATACACAATAACCCGAAATGGACCTTCTAGTGTCACGACAACCTGCCCAATCAGAATCACAGAAGGCCTTTAATTTCAGATTATTCTTGGATGCCATCAGAATACCTTGTCCAGGCGTGCCTTTGATATAACGAACAACACGTAAAGCTGCATCCCAATGAGGCTTTCTTGGCTTGTGCATGAACTGGCTAAGGGTACGGACTGAATACATGATGTCTGGTCGCGTGACTGTTAAGTAAATTAATCGACCAACCAACCTTCTGTATTGGGTCGGATCACGCAACACGTCACCGTCATTCAAACTCAGCTGAATATTCTGTTCCATAGGAAATGTTTCTGGTCGTGACCCAGTAAGACCTGCATCTTCCAGTATATCTATAGCATATTTCCTTTGTGACATAAATATGCCTTGTTTAGAACGGGCAAATTCAATTCCCAGAAAGTATTTCAAATTTCCCAAATCCTTGATGTGAAATTTCTTAAGCAAACATGACTTGAGGCGTTGAATTTCAACCAAATCGTTGCCTACGAGCAATATATCGTCAACATAAATAAGCACAGCAGTGATGGATGTACCTTGAATCTTAGTGAATAAAGAATGATCAGCTGGAGATTGCTTGTAGCCGGCTTCCTGTATGGCATCAGTAAAAGTAGAAAACCAATTTCGGGAAGCTTGCTTCAGTCCATACAATGATTTTTTTAACCGACACACCAAATTCTCCCCCTGTCGGTTAAGACCTGGAGGCGATATCATGTAGACAGTTTCCTCTAGAGATCCATGAAGGAAGGCATTTTGGACATCGAGCTGGTGGGTGAACCAGTCGCGAGATGCTGCCACAGCAAGCAAACAACGGAGAGTGGTTATCTTAGCTGTGGGAGAAAATGTCTCACGATAGTCCACACCTTCAACCTGTGTATAGCCTTTAGCAACGAGTCGCGCCTTGTAGCGCTCTATAGAGCCATCAGACCGGTACTTAATTTTAAAAATCCATCGGCAACCAATGGGCTTATGACCAGGGGGTAAAGGAACTAGCTCCCATGTATTATTTTTTAGTAGGGCCCTCAATTCCGTAGCTATTGCTTTTCGCCAATTAGGATCAAGGATAGCTTCATCATAAGATCTAGGCACAACCTGTGTGGTAAGCATGGCAAGATATTTGCGATATGAAGGAGTAAAGCGGGACAAAGATATATAATTTGTTAGTGGATACCTTGTGCTGAGGTTAGAACTTGGCCCAAGGTTTTGACGGTTGAGCTGGGTAGGCATGAGATAATCATTAAGCCATGCAGGAGGTCGTCTATCACGAGTGGAGCGACGAATGGAGTGATCGGGCATGTTTGATGGTTGTGTAGGAGAAGACACATGATTTGGCACTGATGAATTAGGCAGAGGAGTAGTTTCCGGAGAGTTGGAGTTTATTAAGTCTGACGAAGATGTGTTAGGTGACAGAGAAAGTGCTGGTGGTGACGGAGCTTCGTTGACTGAAGGTAGTATGGGAGGTATTTCTGTTTCGGTCACCATATTGGGAAGTAGGGGTATGGAAGGAACATCGTGAGGAGCGGAAGCAGAGGTAGAGTGTTGGAAAGGAAATGTGTCTTCATGAAAGATCACATCGCGACTGACAAAAAATTGATGAGAAGTGAGATCATAGAGTTTGTATCCTTTTTGCCCCGAAGGATATCCGACAAAAATGCATTCAGTGGCTCGTGGATCAAATTTTTTTTTTGTATGGAGTATTGTAGCATAGCATTTGCACCCAAAAATGCGTAGGTGATCAAGAGTTGGTGGACGGTTGTATAACTTTTCAAAGGGTGTGCAATTGGAAAGGAGAGGCGATGGAGTGCGATTAATTAAGTAGACTGCTGTAAGAATACTTTCACCCCAAAATGACAATGGCACATTAGCTTGAAATACAAGGGACCTGGCAACATTTAAGATGTGACGGTGCTTACGTTCTACAACCCCGTTCTGTTGGGGGGTATAAACACAAGATCTTTGCAATTCGATGCCATGTTGATTAAGAAATGGTTGAAGCGATAAGAATTCCAAGCCGTTATCAGATCTAATGGCTTTGATGGTGGTACGAAATTGGACTTGGACAAATTTGATGAATTTGGTTATAAAGGATTGTGTTTCTGATTTGTGTTTCATGAGGTAAACCCACATACATCGGGTATTGTCATCAACGATAGTTAGAAAAAAACGTGCCCCGGAATGAGTAAGTGTTTTGTGTGGTCCCCATATATCACAATGAATTAATTCAAAAGATGATTTTGTTGAAATTGAACTATTTGAAAATGGAAGTCTGGTTTGTTTTGCAAGTGGGCAAATAGGACAATGACTCAACATATCACCTTTATTTAATTTTAATGAAGGGAAAAGAACATTTAAACGGGAGATAGAGGGGTGTCCTAGGCGTGAATGCCAAAGGCTAGATGTACTAGAAAAATGAAAAGCAGATGGTGTTGGTTGTGAGGAAGGAGACATGTAGTATAGACCACCTCGTTGCCTACCCGAGCCAATCGTCTTCCTCGTGGTCAAGTCCTGTAAAACACAAAAATCAGGAAAAAGGGTTATTGAACAATTTAGATCTCGGGTTAGTTTACTGGCAGACATGAGGTTTAAGTTAAATGTTGGAACACAATATACGTTTTGGAGTTGCAAATTTGGATTAAATGTGACTGTCCCTACATGTGTGATATCGGCAGTAGAACCATTAGGGAGATTTACAATGGAATTGTGTGATTGTTGTGTAGGTGATAAAAGAGATGGGTGTGAAGTGATATGATCTGTGGCTCCACTATCCAGAATCCAACAATTGGCATCAGCAATATTAACGAAAGCATGTGATGAAGTAGACGAACCTGCTGCATTAGCATGAACATCATTATTACCAGATTGGTTATTCTTGTTTAGGGCGCTCACTGCTTGTGCCAATTGCTGTAGATATTCTGGAGAAATACCATTGATGAGAGAATTTCCAGCCCCTTGTTGTGAAGCGTCAGCCATGTGGGCTGATGGTGTGTTACCGCGATGGATACCTTGAGTATATCTGGCAGCACCTCCCCCATTTTTCAATCTGCAACGATCTTCAGTATGCCCTCTTTTATTACAGAAAGTGCAGTGATACTTTAAAGTTCGACAATCAGCAATGATATGTCCACTGCGATGGCAATGGTCACAAAGTTTCTCCTTCGAATTTTTGGATGGGAATGATTTCCCTTGAACTGTAGCAGCAATGGAGAAATTTTCAGGTGTGTCAGATGATACCTGCCTTTGCATCTCCTCTTGTATCACCAAAGAGTATGCTTGTCGGACATTGGGCAGTGGATTCATCATCAAAATATTGGATCTCGCAGCTTTGAAAACATCATTTAGACCCATGAGAAATTGCATTAGTCTGTCCTCTTCCTTTTCTTCATTGTGCAGTTTTTCTTGATTGCAAGCGACATGAGTGCGGTAAGTATCAAGTTCAGCCCATAACGCCTTGAATTTTGTATAGTAAGCAGCAACAGTGGATGAACCTTGCGTAATGGTCGCAATAGATCTTTGAACCTGATAAATGGCTGGTGCATTCTTCTGCGAGAATTGATCCCGCAGATCTTCCCAAACTTGTTGCGATGTTTTGGCGTGGATGATGCCTTCGGCAATGTCTGCCTCGACTGAATGAGTGAGCCATGACATAATCATGCTGTTGCATTGTTTCCAAAGGAAATATATTGTTGGATCTTCTACTTGGGATGGCGGTGAGATCGATCCATCAATGAAACCCACCTTCGATTTTGCTGTTAAAGCGTGCAACATAGATCGACTCCATGATTGATAGTTGGTTCCATTTAATTTAGTTGGAACAAGTAAATGGCCTGGTTGATCGGAGTGATGGACATAGTAAGGATGTGAAGGATCCAAACTAGTATTTTTGGTGTTGGAACCATCTGTGTTTGACATGATGTTTGGAGGGAATAAAAAAGAAGAGATGTTTTTCAAGGTCACCAAGATTAGTGCTCTGGTACCATATCAAATGCAGAAGAAATAAAGGAAGCCATTGAAAGAGAAAGAAAGATGTTTGTGGGATGATATTTCTCTTCATAGGCGTTGGTGAATTTATACAAGAATACAACAAGAATTGCTCCACTAATTAAGCTACTCTATAATATTTACACGCATATAATCTTCTAAACAAGGCAGAAGATAATTATCATTAACTATGAATATTTTCCCCAATATATGGTCAAAGGGAATTGCATATATTTAGGGACCAATTCCTTAATATATACTCTATAATTGCAGCGCAATTCGTTGACCTTGAAAACCCCTATTTCCCCTTCCGCAAAGAGTCATACCTAACTCGTTGATGACTGAATTCATGGCGGCAATCGTCGCGACTCTATTCTTGCCTTCAACTCCACAATTACGGCACAATTCGCTGACCTTGTAAAACCCCTACCTTATTTCATCTTCCACAAAGTCATACCTAACTCTTTGGCGCTAGAATTCCTATCAACGATCTTCACAATTCAGAAAGCCATCATTGAAACGATCAGTTGTTTTGGCTCAAGATCGAAAAAAAATAATCGAAAAATTGCGAAATCAATTAATTGTGGACTAAAACCAGAATCGCCAGTTTTCAATTAAAAAACAAAACTACGAATAAGGCTACCGATCCAAATATTGTTCCACTTTCCTTGATCCATAACCAACTACAAGACTAATTCTTACTATAAAGTTGAATAAACAGAGACCGATTTACATTGACCATTATGAAAATTGAACTTTAAAAATTTATAAGCATTTAATTATGGACCGATTTATATGGAACGTAGTTATTTGCGCGCACCTTGCACAAACTGATTAATTAAGTCGAGTAGTTATTTGCGCGCATCTTGCACACACTAATTAATTAAGTCGAGTAGTTATCTGCGCTCACCTTGCACACATTGATTAATTAAGTCGAATACACCGTGACACTGTCTTTAAAAATCCATTAATTTATTTATTAATAAAAAATTAAGTCGGTCTGAAAGTAAAATTTCCAATATGTTTAATAATATCGTGAAATAATTTAACCCTAGTTAAATTATAATGATATATACCGAGTATTCTCCTATGTTTTACCTCATTGTATAATTTGACTTTTTTAAAAGGAGATGTGTAGATAAGTGCAAGTATATCCCTAGACATCTTTTCATAAGATGGGTGACTCAAATCCTTAAGTATTATAAAACGATATTTAACTTTCAGGAAAAAGTTTTTCTAGAAGCTGTCTACAAAGGATATACATACACATGAGATACTATAGTTTGTACTACATCTATATTCGTAGGTAGTAGTATTGATTTAGTATACTATAATACTATTATTCATCATATGCAATGGGCATGATTATTTTACTAAACATAAAATCTTTAGTCTTACTTTGAAATGGTGTGTTCGTCGTTGAAGACTAAAAAGCAAAGGAAAAAAAACATTTCCAATATAATTAGTATGTACAGTATCAAAGTAATTCATCATAAATTGAATAATAGTAATTTAGGTAATTTTTTCAATTTGATAATGTACGGACCTCTTCATTTTTATAAAGGGATTGGTTCAACTTAGAACTATTTTAAAATGAAAACTTGAGAATTTATCACTTGGCAGCACAAAAAATATATCAGTTGCTCTATCGAATAAATATGTTGAAAACATAGAAAATTATAATGAGTAGAGTCCAATGAATATTGGTTGTGGGATAGCATTATTGTTGAGATAATGAAGAAATAAAGATAATTGTTGGTGCCGCACAAAAATAACAAAGTAAAGATAAATTTTAGGGAGAAAATGACGAAGTAAAGATAATTGTTGGTGTGGCTAAAAAATGACAAAGTGAAGATAATTGTTAGGGAGAAAATGACGAAGTAGAGATAATTGTTGGTGTGGCACATAGGTCTAGAATAATTGGGATAAGAATACAATCAATGAGGTATAACTTTATAGTAATTTTGACTTTTTGAATTAATTAAAGATAATTCTATCGAAATGGAGTATGGTTTTTTAAAATGCATGTAAAAACAGGGATTAAAAATTACTACTATGAAATTCAAAAGTTCCTTGACTGATTTATAGGCCATGTTTGCTTGCAACCCAATTTATTTCATGTGGGACACAACTATGATGACTAAAAATTAACGTGGACACTGTATATATATGTAACTCCAAATAATTATTCTAAAATCTGCTTAGGATCCTACTTCACTTCATAAAAGCATAATATTCTTAGCGTCGTCTGCAAATTTATTCTTTTTTTCCTTGTACCTGTATATTAGTTTCTTGAAATTAATATAAATGCCTATATAACTTTAATTCTTTTTACCAATTTGCTAATTGCTTCATTAGTATTTATGGCAATGAGGTTATTTTCATTTTTTAAAATAATTATGACATTATTATATTAATATATATTGGCATGATATTTTATAGTTGATGCACATAGTATATTGTAATGATTGATGCACCGAACTAGATATTGTGCACACATTTTCTCAGATAAAATTTGGACATTCAATTTGACACTTCAAAAAATTGCTTTTAAGGTTTTGCCAAATTTGAAAATTGGTGCACTCGAGTAAAATGCATAATTTGAGTGACCCTCTTTTGACTGAATTGAACAGCTTTCCTGTTTATCCTGAAAAGTTTATTTACCTCTTATGCAAAATGGAAAATGGCATTTAAGATTGCCTCTTTTTGCATGTTATTATACCTACAATCTTCCAAAATACAACCAAATAATTTACCTTGATTTTGTATTTCTAAATATTCACAAACTGTGTTCCAACTCATCTCATCCCAAGCGCCAATAGTGTGACACGGATTAAAGATAAACCAAAATATTTTTGACTTTTGGTTTAATGATGTAATAACGCCCATGCCTCACATTTTAAAGATAAATTGGCTAAATCATCTTCGTTTTAAGGTCCTTAATTTTTACGAATAAGTTGCATTTAAGTGTTTAAATATTGACACAGTTTAAGCTATGATTTAATTTAATTGTTGGTAGTCACATTATTCCTTTTTTTATTTTTTTTACTTTTTGTGATTTACAAATCATTAATGGGTGTGGGCTGTTTTGTTTGGGAATGCTCTTTATTATGAGATTGATTCATTTGGTGAAGGAGATAGGAATGTCTTAATAAGGCTGTGTGCTTTTTCTCTAAGTTAGTTAATTTTTGTATTTTGTTACTTTTAGCGATGTTTTTTTGGTATGTTGTTGATTTTGAATTGTTTGAATTGTCTACCCTTTTGATAGGCCCTAGTCACGGGTTTGAGCATTTTACACTAAAAAGAAAATATAATAGTTGATAACTTTTTGAAAGGTAATTAATAGTGATTTATTATTTATTTGGTGATGAATTTGAGTTTTCGAACTATTAAATAGAAGAAAAGTCTTACAATCAATAGTTGATGAATTTGTTGTTCTAATTTTCAAAATAAAATCTTGTGTATAGAGTATTGATATATAAAAAGCTAACGAATCATAAGCATAGCTGTAATTAAAATTTTGAATTTCAATAGATAAGTTCACCATTAAGACACTCTACCTTGACTATTTTTTCATTAAACTTGACTTTATCTGCAATTAATTAGCTTATTATCCCCAACACGTTTTCATACCCGTGTCAATTAAATGCACGAGCCCATTTTGTAGTTAAATATTATAATATACGATAATTAAAATATTGTAATAGATTCACCACCTTTCATTTTGTAGAACAATTAAATCCCTAATTTTTTTTATAATTCAGCAACAAATTGAAAGATAATTATAGTATAAATTAATACTACTATAACATTTTAAAATCGATTTTAGGGCATATAACAAATCGTGTTAAAATTGTGCAATGGATTAGATTTTTTTATCAAATAATGATTAACTCTTTTGGAAATTGATTAGTGTAGGCATTATGTAGTAGGTGTGATTTTTGAAAGCTTAATTCATGTTAAAAGGGTTTGTATTCTAATATTGAAATAGTGTACCCTTTGAGAGGTGGGGGATCGTGTGAGTTTTGAGCTATCAAAGAAATGCATAAATGGTTGGAAAAAAAACTCAAAAACAACTTTTTACCCTTCTATAATAATGCACTTCTACTTTTGGAAATGGTTTATTTTTCAAAAGATTTTGCTAAAATGATGCTTTCATAATTATTTTCTTTCAAATTTCTACGTTTGCTTACTATTTACTCAAAAGATTGCATCTCACACCCTCAGATATTGGTTTTGCCTTTTTCTTATCCCATATTAAAAATAAAGGGGCTTTAATTAATATTTTTTTCCTCTTTTTCTCCTTTGGGGAGTGGGGGGAGAGGGGTTGTTTGTTATTATTAATATGGTTAGTAGGTGCTTTAAAAAAGTTCAAAAGTTTAATTGGTCATTTAGGTGATATGGGTTTAATTTTTGCTGATTAAAATTTTAACTGTATATTTTTTTTATCATAATCATAACTCATACAAAAAATAATGATTCAGATTGATTTCGAGCTTAATCTAAAAAAAATCTAACTAAAATTGTTATAGCTAGAGCTAAATGGGCCTTGTTAAAGGTGTACTTACTGTGTACACGGAATGACTAGAGCGGTTTGAAACGTATTAGTAAATCAAACCAATTCATATATTTGAAATATATATTTTGATTAAAACAATAGAGTGGTATGCTAGTCTCGATTCAAATACTCAACCACCGATTTAAAAGTCCCAAGTTGTTTATATGTTTACACTAAAAGTCTAAATCTCAACTAGAAACTCTATAACAAATTGAAGGGATGAATTTACTTCAAATCGATAAGTTGTGGCATTATTGAAAATCATTAAAAGTAATTTACAATAAGGTACAAACTTAAGTTTTAACTTATAATCACCACTTTTTTTTATTTTTAATGAAATGGGACCAAGTAAATGTATAATAAGTACTCCCTCCGTCCGCCATTAGGAGTCTCATTTCTTGATGGCACAGGTTTTAAGAAATGTTAAGAAAAATAGGTGGAAAAAAAAATTAATGGAATATTATTCTCACTTATATATATTAATATTAAAGGAAATGTGAGTGAAATGAATTAGAGGAATGCGAGACCTTATTACCATTTATAGTAAAAGTGAATTGTGACTCTTATTTGTGAACTTTCACATTCATTTGTGACATTAATCATTCCATCCATGACTTCTCAAATGGTCCATGAATCTTGTTTGTGGCTTCATCCGTTCATCCTACCTTCTCTTTCACCAAAATCTTCGCATAGTCGTCATTGTTCATCAATCAACCGACGAGGATC
This sequence comes from Salvia splendens, assembly GCF_004379255.2. Taxonomy (NCBI): domain Eukaryota; kingdom Viridiplantae; phylum Streptophyta; class Magnoliopsida; order Lamiales; family Lamiaceae; genus Salvia; species Salvia splendens. The sequence continues at coordinate 2,926,649 of NC_056033.1, read as the reverse complement.
ATATTAGTCAATGTATAACCACATGAACATTTTTTTGTTTATTATGAAATTGCTTATGTAAGATTGTTTTTAACTATTTATTGTAAATACATTAATATATTTATAAGCAATTTAATAATGAAAAATTAAAATATTTGAATTTAATATGCACAAGTTTTCTTCTACTTTAAAATATTAATCAAAATGTTGTGCACAAGTATCTCGCAAAATTTGTGAGCACAAAGCCTCACAAAACCATCCACAACTTTGCAACTGGAAAGGGTATTTCACGAGCACATGACCGGTGCTTGCTGAATTTCGGGAGTACTGATTTAGCGAGCACCTCTATGCTTGGAAATGTGTTCACTAATATCATTTCTTAAGTACACTCGGTTGTCAACCGAGCATTTTGATGCTCGCAAAACACTATTTTTTTATAGCTAGTGTTTGCCATTATCTGACAATAAAACTTTCAAGTATTCACATATTGACTTTATTGATAAAAGTCATGCTCATGTGAAGGCTCATGCACTATGTACACGATGAACTCGGACTGTATACAGGTCTGACATGACCTAATTATATCATATTTTTGTACAAATAGTCGCTTACAAGTATAAGAACAATCACGTTTATTCACAACAATATCTTACTCATTACTCATTAGTTACATTTACTGATTGCCAGTGTTACTTTATAAGATGGCTAATGAGATAGTCAAGTCAAACTCGTGTTAGGTTCGGTCAGGTTTGGGCGGTGTCGAGCTCGGTTGGGCCTGCCTGGCCCCCGAGCACCATAAGGATGCACTCAAGGGAGTCTTTATCTTATACTCCATCCGTCCCACGTTACTTGAGACGTTTCTTTTCGGCACGAGATTTAAGAAAGTTGTGTTTAGTGAGTTAAATAAAGTAGATGAGTGAATAAGTAAGATAGATGAGAGAATAAAGTAAAAGAAAGAGTGATTAGATATTTTGTTTTTAGCTAAAAAGAAAAATGACTCTACTAACTTGTGACAACTCAAAATGGAATACTACTCAAGTAACGTGAAACGAAGGGAGTACTTAAGAAAGAACTTTTACATTGTTAGATTTTACATAGTACTAACAAATAATACAAAATGCTAATTATTGTAAATACGTATATACTAGTATTAAAATTTTCCTATACGAAATCATATATTACTGTGGATGTTATGAAATACTCGTAATGCATACGACTTATAGCCAGCTTAATTTGATTGCGAAAACACGTGACAATTATTATTGATTTGATTAGAATCGCATAAAGTAGTCATTATTTTCAATCTTCAAGGATTATTTACTTAAAATTGCGACTTATCGTTTTTCTATGAGAACATACCACATTAATTATAATATATGTGTGAATCCAAAAGGAATATTTAGGATACAAATTGTTAGTGTGCATAGTAAAATGAGCAAGAGTCATGGGAAACATAATTATGAATATCCACGGGCGTACGGATGTGTTTGGACCAAGAAATATCTCATCTCCCAAGTCTTAAGGTCATCCACAACGCTGTCTCTATACTGTCTCTTAACTACTATTTGAGCACTATTTGAGGGCCCCACTGTCATTTTTGCCTCCATCTCTTAACTAAGAGACGGAACCTGCAACGCTCCGTCTCTTAACAATCTCTATACCGTCTCTTAATTACTATTCATTCAATTTAATTTATAATTTTTTTAAAAACCCAATTCAATTTAAACAAACACACTTTATTAAAATTAAAACAAAATAAAAAAAACACACAAAATAAAAAAAAACACACTTTATTAAAAAATATTTATTGCGTCAGCACGTGACGACGCCCACTCGCGGGCCGGCGAGTGGGCGTCACGCACGACGCCGGGCTGCGCCACGTCGCCTAGGAGCGTGGCGAGACAGCTCGTCTCGTGGCTCGCCGAGACGAGACGCGGGACGAGACGGGACGAGACGGAGGCTGCAACGCGTCTCGCCGGGGTCTCGTCTCGCCGGGACGAGACGCGAACGCCGGCGAGACCCGTTGTGGATGGTCTAATAACTTAGTACTAGTATTTAGTTTTCATGTTATTTTAACCCCTAGTCTTCACACAAATTACTTCACCGACATAAATAATTAAACAAATCATAGTGTACTAGGTTTAAGCTGAAGTTACAACGAAACTACATTTGTGATTCTATCTTAAATGCTCCCTCGGCCCGATGTCTCATTTTAGCATTATAAAATATCAGTCATCGTATGTCTCGTTTCACTTTTATTATATTTAATAAGTAGATATTCTATTAGGCCATCCACAACGCTGTCTCTATACCGTCTCTTAAACCGTCTCTTAACTACTATTTGAGCACTATTTGAGGGCCCCACTTTCCTTTTTTCCTCCATCTCTTAACTAAGAGACGGAACCTGCAACGCTCCGTCTCTTAACCGTCTCTATACCGTCTCTTAATTACTATTCATTCAATTTAATTTATAATTTTTTTTAAAACCCAATTCAATTTAAACAAACACACTTTATTAAAATTAAAACAATATTACAACTTAACATTAAAAAAAACGAAGACATAATTAAAATTCTAAAAAAATAAAAATGACATAATTTAATCTTCTCCGCCAAAGTTTTCCCAAATGTGCTCAATTAGATCTTCTTGGAGTTGGGTGTGGGCGCTAGAGTCGCGTGTCCTTGCCCGAATAGCCAACCGTTCTTGTATAGATGGATGCGCTCCACTTCGCGGCGGACTACTTGCGGTTGAGCTTCCGGGGGATTCGGGGTCGAACCAATTTCCGGCATCGGGTCCTTCGTCTCGGACAATCATGTTGTGCAAGATTATGCACGTATACATGATGTCGACCATGCTCTCCATGAACCACGAACGAGCCGGGGCTTTGATGATGTTGAAGCGCGCTTGGAGAACCCCGAACGCCCTCTCCACATCCTTGCGCGCAGCCTCCTGCTTCTGCGCAAAAAGAGCCTGCTTTGGGTTCGCTGGCCTGCCGCACGTCTTCACGAAGGTCGGCCACTTCGGGTAGATGCCGTCGGCGAGATAGTACCCCATTTTATACCGCCGGTTGTTGGCGACGAAGTTGATGGCCGGCGCTTTACCATCCAAAACTTCGGTAAAGAGGTCGGACTGGTGGAGCACGTTTACGTCGTTGTTCGAGCCAGGGACCCCGAAGTACGCGTGCCAGATCTAAAGCCGGTAGTCGGCAACGGCCTCGAGTACAACGGTTGGGTGGGTGCCTTTGTGGCCGCTCGTGTAGGACCCCCTCCAAGCCACCGGGCAATTCTTCCATTGCCAGTGCATGCAATCGACACTGCCAAGCATCCCGGGGAATCCGTGCACTTGTTCGTGCAGGTTGAGGAGGAACTGACAATCCTCCGTGGTTGGCCTCCGGAGAAATTCGTCACTGAAGGCTGCCCGGACGCCTCTGCAGAAGTTGAGCAAGCACAAGCGCCCAGTGCTGTCTCCGATGTGCAGGTATTCGTCGAATATGTCGGCCGTTTGTCCAGTCGCAAGCTGCCGGATGGCTGCAGTACATTTCTGCAGCGTCGTGTGGCTGGGACGACCGACCGCGTCGAACCCTTCTCGGAAGAACTCCTCCCTGGCCGCCAAAGTATTCGCTATGTGGAGAAATAGCGGTTTCCGCATGCGGAAACGGCGACGGAAATAGGTATCTCCCCAAATCGGGTTATCGCAGAAGTAGTCGCGTACTAACCGTGCGGCGGCTTCCTCCCGGTTCCGATTGATGTACTTCCGGGAGCGTCGTGGGGGTGGTGCGGCTTCCTCCGCCTCTCGTCGTCGATCTTCTTCGAGTGATTGTTCCATTAATTGGCGCATTTGCTCAAAAGGATCCATTTGTTTGAGTTGATTGAAGATGGAAATTGGAGTGATAGAGAGGATTTGAGAGGAATAGATGTGTGTTTGTGTTTGAAATGAGTATGGAATAGAATTATTTATAGAGTAAAAAAATTAAAAATTTCAAAAATGAAAATAAATATTTAACGGTAATATTACCGTTTGAAAAAAAATTTTTTTTATTAAAAATCGATTTTTTTTAAAAAAAAATGAATTATTGCGTCATCAGTGACGACGCCCACTCGCGGGCCAGCGAGTGGGCGTCACGCACGCATGGGGACGTGCCACGTGTCCCTGGCGCGTGGCGAGACAGCTCGTCTCGTGTCTCTCCGAGACGAGCTACGCGACGAGACGGTCGCGAGCTGGAGACGAGATGGGCGCTGCAATGCGTCTCGCGGGGGTCTCGTCTCTCCGAGACGAGACGCGAGCCCGGCGCGAGACGCGTTGTGGATGGTCTTAACCTTTTCACCGAAACTATTATAAAGCAATATAACTCACATTTTATAGCGTAGATTGTCATTTATGTGAAGTGCACATGTTCGAAAGGTTATTGATGTATGAAAGCGTATAATCCATTGGTTATCAGCGAAATTTTATTGTCTCTCTTCTGAATAACATAATTGAATACTAGTACTATAATAAAAGCAAGAGAAGGGTAATAAACCCTAACAATTAATTAATATATTACTAAAATCCAACCGCATAACAGATAAAAATCACATATTTATAAACTAATACTAAAAACATAATTGCATAAAAACACTAGAAAATAAAAGAGTTATATTAGAAGGTAAAATGTGGGTGTGCAGAAAAGGAATCTGCAAGGACAAATTGGAAATTTGCATATAGACAGCCTAAGTGGGATGGTCCCTTTTCTAGAATGACACATTTCATCTCACATCATATACATGTCCCTTGTCAATAATATTTTGCTATATGCCAACTTTTTATGCATCATTTCAAGATTTTATTGTCTACTCATTTTGTAGATACATGTATCCATCACCATCTTATTAGTAATAAGAATGAATTTTCACCCTTCACCCTAGCTTTCTTTATCATAGAGACAGAGTAATCCAACTATGTGTTTGGTGCTAAGTTAGGGATGTCAATGTAGTCTAAAATCGAGTGAATTAGCCTAAAATGTGTGATGTCAACGTAGCCTAAAACTGAGAAATTTCCCGATAAATTCCTAGCTCAAACAGACCGACATCCTTAAGCGACATAAACCAGATATAGTATCTCGTACACATACGAGTCCGCTCAGCCGTTGGCCCGGTGCCAAAGGCCTCATAAGCAAACACACCGAAGAAACTAGAGCAATTGAAGCAATGTGGAGTAATAATGGAGGAGATAAACCATAGCAAGTAATGACAAACCATATCTATAATAATACTCAACGGTCAGACAAATTTTGTAATTTTGTGTTCAGAAAAAAACACAAGTCTCGGCCCCAACAGCAAAGAGGCCAGTTTTCTATCTGCTGTTGCTAACTTCTAAGGCAAAACACTCTTTTCCAACACACCCTTTTCGGGCTGTTTCGGAGGGGTGAGTGATTGTGGCATTATTGACAGCTATTGTTGTCCGACTACGAGTAGTAAGGCAGTTAAGCTGTTATCATGGGATGTTCCTGCACGGTTCATGACGCAGCCCCTAGTATCCAACGGTTACATCTAGATATATTCGGTTATCTAATGCCACTTCCACACATCAAATTTCCCTAAATCCTCTGTTTCTTGGCTTCTTAAGCAGGCGAGTACAGAGAAGAGTGGAACTCAAAGAACTAGCTAAAACATTATGCTTTAAAATTTCGAAACATAAATCAAACGTATCGTATGTGGAGGCAGAAAGCACAATGGATCATATTTAAGAAGATGACAAAAAAGTATAAGGCAAACTATATGAATGACTATTGAGTGTACACATATATCGATATTTCTAACAAACAAGACAGCACGGCTCTGTTGAAGAGATTTCCGATATGTATAGGATATAAATAATTCTGGATAAGAGTGCAGAGAAGAAAAATGAACCATGGATGATATTGACAGTTGCAGAAACATATATACCAAACATAGAATGGCTTGGTCGTTGGAACGCATCATCTTGTAATTACGGCCTCTCAGTGATCCAAATTATCGATCCTGATTTCAAGGACTGCCTCAATGTTTTCTCTGCAGATGGGGCATTTGTTCGACTGAAGTCTCAGTGCCTTCGCACAGTTGCTGCACATACACTGGAATATAAAGAAAAATCAATTCAAACATCGAGTATGATAAAAAAAATATGAATAAAATCTATTTTCAAGGGAAAGGGAAAGGGAAACAAGGGAGAAAGATACAAACCAGAGCACTAATACAATTAAAATCAAAATATATAATGCAAGTCTCATTTCTTAAACAACTGAATTCAGAAGAAACGAACAAAAGATTATAAGCTGACTCAGGGTTATTTCTGGAAATATAGAAATATTCAAGGGGGAGGTTTGATAAGGAGATTATTTGAGCTTGAAAACAAATAATTTAGAATTTTTTCTCACCATATGTCTGCAAGGAAGCAATGCGATATCCTTCGGTTCAGTCATGCAGACAACACATTCTTTTCCCGATCCACTATCACTGAAACCTGGGCCAGATTTTCCTAGCCCATATATCTCTCTCAATTCATAGCAATCATCATCTGTCCAGAGCAACTGCCTGACAGCTTTGGGAAAAAATTGTCCCTCATTATTTTTGGGCAGAACCACCTGAGTAACCTGCATCTGAGGCGACGTATGTGCAAAAACATAGCTTCTATCATCAACTAGGTAAGGAGTCACACAAGTATCAGCCGATATTACAATTGGAAAAACATCATGTCTGGACGACGGATGTGACAAATCATCCATTGCAAAATAATGTAAGTCGATGCCAGTTCCTGAAGGCTGACGAAATTCCTGGTGAAGTCCTTTCCTGAAAGGAATTTTTATGGGAACATATGCATCTGGAAATAAGGGGACAACTCTGCGGTCGGCTTCTTCTTTGGCGAAGTAATATATCGTGATGCTGTTATAGAAACCATGACGATTAGAAAAGCTCTCAAAATGAAAGAAAATAGGCTCATTAGAATGCACTCGTTATATATCTACGCACCAAACTAATACCCTTTAGCCTTTTAAGTCTGTGGGAAATTATGAGAGCACACAACATACCAGAATGAAGCCACTATAAAATGTCTGCGCCCGGATGGCGCAATCAAATAGACAATTAACTTTTTCATAGGTTCACCAAGAAGTGAAAGGCCACAAAGAAAGGAAGTTCATGATTCTTTATAGTATGTCTTCAGGGACAAGTAAACAACTAAAGGTAAGTTGTTGAAATGCACGGGCAATTGATTAACCAACTTCCATTTCTTTTATTATAAAGAGGGATAGTGATGAGAGATATGCTGAATGAATAATAGGATGAGAGTGTGCAACGATATGAGTAATTTCTTGTAAACATTATTGTTGAATGATGTAGAGCGTGGTATATATGAATATATGCAGACAAAATGTAAACTCATCTACAGATTCAAGTGTATACATGTTAATTTACATACAAATGCACATGTGTATTTACATATATAAATGTAGGGATGAGATTATGTTGAAACTTATCCTACTAGGAAGTAGGAACCAGGAAACATGAGATATATAATAGTACTACTTCATGATAAATTGATAATACTTCTTTATTAATAAAACAAAGCGATTTCATACTATTACATTTAAAGATCATACAAATAATCAAATATCAATGGTTCAAACTAAATGCTAGCTCCTTTTTTTGAATGGATATATAAACAGAAATTTGTAAAGGCCATGCCACGGTGGACTTCAACATGTGACCTTTGGCCTCGGGCACTAACCACTCTACAACTAGGCCAACACACACATGCACACACTAATTGCTAGTTCCTATCTATATAGAGAGAAGGTCAAATAGAAACTATCCCCTCTTAGGATGGAGAGCCAGAATGATTATATAGTACCCAAGCCTCCATTGATTTTGTTTATCCAATGGGTGGGTATTTGTGTTATTCAAACAATAAACAGATTTTTAATATTAAATACTAAAATACTACGCCTACACAAAATACATACATATTGTTAAACACAAATATGAATAATGTCAAACAAAAATATGCATAAAGTAAATTCAAACATTTTATAATTTCCTGGAACTGATCTCTACACAGAAATACAAAAATACATACTTGAAATCAGAAAAAGCATGATGTTGAGCACAAAATGCATGTGTAAATTAAACAAATTAACATTTTTTGGGTTTGTTCTCTTTTTTACTTTAACTGGGTTTTCATCGTGGAGTCGAGTATAACCATATTTCATGCTAAAGTTCAATACAAAAAATTGCAAAACAGTCAGTACACATTTTGAATAATACACATGCCAGATTTAAATAAGGAAAAAAAACAAAAGGGAGGATCCACCTGAAATGCATCTGGATCGTCCAAATTTTCACAATTAATGATCATAATCGGGCAGTACTATATATTACCTAAGGCTTGGGTATCCATGAAATGACAAAAAATTTATTTTTATAATTTCATTAATTTTCAGAGCAAATTCATCAACATGTTTCACATAGAATTCAACATTCTATAATAATTTGTAGTTTCTATTGCATAGAGTCAAAACATTGGATATTGTTACTTTTTTATGAATAGAGATGTGACTAAATAGTGATTAAATGAGGTGGCTGGGTTCTTTATAAAGGGATTCAGAATCAGCAAAAACATTTGAGATGAAAAACAAATGCATTGCACAGTCACACGGTATTCATATAATTTACTAGTATGTTCTTGAAAGTATTTTATAACAGGTCAGATTTGAAGAATTCGACCTGAAACCAAGTAACAGCGACAACAACTACTGTTCCAGTCTGAAAAGCCACCACAATGAAATGAAAGCATCAATCCAATCAGTCCCCCGACTCTTTTAACTCTATTTTTTGCACTATGTGCATAGGAATAAAAGCACACAAGAGCTGCAATGCAATGACTAAACGTTTCAAAGATTAATATGAAACCGTGAATGCCTGCTTTTCATAAGAAGCATGCTACATATCATTATAGTGCATTCAGGCACTCATGCCAATTCTACCTAACATTACAAATTGGATTAGTACAGCTCTAGGGATGCAACCACAATGTAAACAAAGCATGACTACGGAGAGAGAGCTGGGAAATCTACATCAAAGTTACACAGGCAACAAAAGTTTACAAAAAGTGAATTATTTCATATAAGAATGCCGATGATGCAACCTTCAGTTAACTAAAATTAATTTTGATGTTTGACTTTGTTGCCTAAACTGAACTTTTTTGTTAGTTGGAGGGAGGTAGGGTTGAACCGTGGTCTCTCTGCTACACATAAGTGAGAAATATGAACTTTCAAGTAGTTAAAACTTAAAAGTAAAATATCAGGAACAAGTAAAACGGAAACGAGGACAAATGTAGCAGATAGGTCACAATATGGCCATTGACATACATTAATATACTAGCTCTCACCGAGTCCCTCATTATAAGCCTTCAAGCTTCTGGAGGAATCGAATTACATGTAAAACGGTAACACGTATATTCCAAAAACTCGATTTCACTCCTACGATAGCATACTTTACTGAATCAGAACATTGACATGGAGAGTAACAAAGCCTTCACAAAAAAACAAATCGACAAATTCATCAACATTACTAATCAGACACAGCAAGCTTTCTAGTTTTTCACTTGGCTTAACAAAATGTCTGATTCCCTCCTAAGAAATCGAGCTATGCAATTCAGTCCACTGTAGAAACTTATCGAATTTCAGCATGCAAAACGCATTAGAAATCCATATCGAGATCAATTTGGCCTAACAAAACTGCACCCTCAGCAAACAAAGCAATCAAACAGCAAGAAAAGCTAAATCACAAGTTTGCAGAAGTAAAAATCTCACCTTCCATCAAGCAAAGCATCAAAGACGAAACAAACCAAGGAGCGATCCGGGTTGAGCTCATCACTCTCCAGCCTCAAGGTGTCCTTATGCACATTGACATCGCTGTTCACAACCTTGGTGGGCTTCTCCTCGCCCACAACAAGTGGCGGAGGCTGCACCTCAAAGGGGCCGAAATAGGGCTGGCCCATCGCGGCGTGGTCGCACACGGCGTAGCCGTTGGACTCGTAGTAGGGGTAGTAGACGGGGGGTGAGGAGGCAGGGTAAGCATGGGGAGGGTAAGCCGGGTAGTAGTCGGCCGGGTGGGGGTGGGGGTGGGGGTGGTGGTAGGGGTGGGTGGGGGCTCTCCGCCGAGCGGTGGCGGCGGCGGTGGTGGTGGTGGTGGTGCTGAATGAAATGCCCATTTCGCTCGATTTGGGGAAAGCGGAGAGAGACGCCTCACTTCTTCAAATTGAATGTCAAATTTCATGGTTTTTGCTCTCATAAAAATTGAGTCTTTACAATTGGAAAAAGAATCGATATTACAGGTGTCAATTTTTTAATTTTATTACTGTGAATTTTCTTTTTGTAGGAAAAGTGGATTACGGCTTTAATTGTGATGATTACTGGGGTTGATTACGATGATGTAACAAAGAGAAATAGTCATGGTAGGAAATTAAAGCGAAACTTAGTAGGTAAGTGGTTGAGTGATTAAGAGTAAATAAAAAAATTATTAATGTAAAGGTGAAATATGGGACGGTTTAAAAAAATTGAGGTACAGTTCTTATGAAGGAACGCTCATTGTATGCTCATACGACCCATGGACCCCACTCGATTGATGGCGGTGGACGAGGCAAGACATATTCCAGCGCAGAGATGATTGACTTTGAAGTGTGTATATCACATGTCCGTATATCTAATTAATGTATGAGATTGATACGAATATTTAACGGATTTAATGTATTCTCATCTTCCTATCTACATATTTTTTTTAAGATAGAGAAATGTAATAAGTTTGCTATCTTTCACACATATACTATTGAGTACATCATGTGTGTATAATTGAGTGTTAGTAATCATTTTGGCGTCAATTGACTCTGAAGGTTATTACTCATTGGTCAATAATGTTAATAGTAATACAAGATAAACAAAATATTAAGTAAACTATTATTTACTCCAAATTTTAGGTATGGTTGGAGTTAACCATAAAATAAGGTATAAGGGTGAAATATGGGACGGTCTAAAAAATTTGAGGTGCACCCCCGTGAATGTGTGCTCACTATACATCCATATGACCCATGGCTCCCCCCGATTGATGGTGATGGAAGAGGCCGGGCATATTCCAATGGTGAGATGAATCAGATGATTGATTCCACGATTTGTACAACGCATGCCCATTCAAATATTTGTCAAAGTAAATTATATTATTATATGAGTCTGATATGAATGGAATATTAACTAATTTAATTCGTTCCAATCTTTTTATCTATATATTTTTTGAAGATAGAAAGTGAGGGAATGCTCATTATACGCCCATACGACCCATGGCCCCCACTGGATTGATGGCGGTGGAGGGGTGGGGCATATTCCAGAGGAGATATGATTGATTCTGCGATGTGTACAACGCATATCCACCCGTCCAAGTATTTTTAAAAATAAATTATATTATATGAGACTGATATGAATGAAATATTTAATAGATTTAATACGTTTCAATCTTCCTATCTACAAATTTTTTGAAGATAGAAAGTGAGAAAATGCTCATTATACGCCCATACGACCCTTGACCACCACACGATTGGTGGTCGTGGAGGAGGCAAGGCATATTCCAGCGCAGAGATAATTGATTCCGCAATGCGTACAACTTATGCCCATGCAACCAAGTATTTGATAAAATAAATTAGTAATGTATATTAATATATGAGACTGGTGCGACTCAAATATTTAATAAATTCAATACGTTCCAATCTCCCTATTTACATATTTTTTAACGATAGAGAGTGAATGTAACTGATTTAATAAGTTTGCACTCTTTCACACAAACATATTGACTAGTGCTGACAATTTTCAACACGACACGATAATTCGATCGGAACACAAACGAAATCAATAGGTTAAGGTCAAGCTTTATTGGTTCAGTGTCCTTATCGAGTTGACCCGTTAGGAACCCGATAATTTCAGCTTGAGTTCAGGTTGGATATGGTTGGATTTGGCATTTGGGTAATCCATAAAAAAAATATTACTGTTTTAATTATTTATAGTCTTTTATTAAAAAAAAATTATGCATTAATTTTATTCTCTAGGTTCTTGCAAATCAGGTTTAAGTTGTGTAAATCGGATTTTTAGCGTGTAGAATATCAGGGTTTAATCGTGCAATATCAGGTTCAGGTAGTTATTGTGTCGTGTCAGCTCATACTATATTGTATCGAGCGTGGGTCGTGGTCTGGTTTGAAGGTAGAAGGTCGTGTTTGTGTTCGAGTTTATAGTTTTCTTAACAGGTCAAATTCGGTTTAAACCCTATTATATTAGGTCGTTATCAGGTTCAACCCATACGATATGTCACCCCTAACTATTGAGTACATCATGTTTTATAATTGAAGTGTTATATAATCATTTTGTTGTCAATTGGCTACGAAGGTCTTTACTCATTAGCTAATTATGTTCTTAATAATAGTACGGTTAATTGCAAATTTAGGTATTGGGTAGAGGGGTAATGGTCCCTTATCTGATTGATTATTTGTTAGTTGCAATTAGTGTATCATTTACTAAACTGCGTGTTGTGTTTGTTGGAGGGTTATTTATTTATTTTCTTGCAAAATAAGCTATATAATTATCAATTACAAACTCAAAGCAAGCTTTTGGAAAAAATAAAATAAATCTAAAGTTGGTATATATAAGTGCAATAACCCAAAATGCCAATGTACATTGAGGAAATTGTGAACAATAATTGGTAATTGGTAAGGTTAGTGGACATCTTACTTTTGTGCACCTCATAATCTCTCTCTTAAAGAAAGAATTTAATTATGGTAAATAACATTATAAAATGGAGAATTGGTGATATGCCAACATCTTTTTACCAAGTCAAATATCTCTTTCACAACCATTATCTCAGCCATCTGGAAAAAGCATCACTAACAAAGTGCTTTGTAGCAACTAATTAAGAAGATATTTTAAAGTAGGTCATACATTCTTGAAGACACTTTATTATGTTCATTCCTAGTCATGCCGCTGGGCCAAAAAACCGCAAATTCCGGTTCTGAACAGTCGGTTCTCATTAAGCAGTTGTTCTTAATGAGCTGAAACTAGCGCTTTTCCACTTTTTCCCAATTCTTAGTTTTTTTTTTTCAAATTTTGAACCGAATCGTCGGTTCATGGGTCAAAAAATTTGGAGCCAAAATCAGACCACCTAGTGCGCGGTTCTAGTTACAGTTCTAAACTAACGTTGCCCGACCCGGTCTCAGATTAACCATGCATCAATATTTATTCTGACCTCAATTAAAAACACCAATCCAACTGTTGAGATCATAAACCAAAGTTGGAGCAATTTCATCAATCTAGGCGAAAGTCGAGGAGTCGGGAACACAAGGTCAATCGATCAACGGTAGAGATTCTGACGTGGACAACAACTATAGGAAGTGAAGGTAAAAGTAGACCTGGAATAACCATGAAGTTTGATGTAGCTAAAGCTAAAGATTCCAGCTGTACAGATGAATATGAAGCATCTCATAGAGGGAGTAATTACAAATGACAACTAGGAGTAGAGAGAGTATACACGAGACGAACTAGTGTTCGTGGTTGTCTTGATCGGAATCAATCTTGATTATAAGTGGTTCGTGGAGGTTGACAGAAGGATTCGATGTGAGAGGCAACGATTGTGACATGGTATCTCCGGCTAGACATTCCCCAGTTTCAGCCAATGCCTTTTCCAATGCAGCCTTTGCAACTCTTGTGACGCATGTTATCAAAACCGCTGCAAGCATAGCAAATCGACCATATATGAATTTGACGAACAACATGATTCAAAAGCAGAGCTCGTGACATTCGAGCTTTCTGGTTATGTTTTGCAACTCCATAATTTTACTAATCGAACAACGTGATTCAAAAGCACCCCAATAACTCAAAGGCATCATATATTCTGTCATGCTTCAAATAATTCATGTGATAGCCAACATTGACAATAGGTAAGCACATGACGAACAATTAATTTTTGTAACGTAAAAAGCTGGTCTGGCAATTGGCATGTCAAATTGAAATGACTAATGAGACTAGAAACTTACCAGACATCACAAGACCGAGGAAGATAAATGCCTGCATCAAAGTAGAAGACGGAGTCAAAACAACAGAATTCGAGCAATGACCATTGCATTCCAACTCTTCAGCCATCAGCAAACATGATCGTAGTGCCCAGTGTAAAATAGATTAGACTCGCAAAACATAGTTGCTCAAATATCATATGCAAGAGTAACAAATTATTCTTACATTCTAGGAAAGCACAATGACAAGGATAAGCATAGTTTATGACCAAATTTTTGTTAGTTTTGTGAAATAGGTTCTAGAGATTAAAATTTGTGAAACATTACCAATCTGGTTCTGGAGAATTCATGCCATCCATGTGTTACATCTGAAAGATCCTTTAATGTTGTTCCAACGTAGACCAATGCAAAAGTTATAGGCTGCAAAAGGACGTGAATGGACATGAGTGAATATAGAGAAACACGCATGACATAAGTAATCGCAACAAAATGAATTAAAAGTAAAATGGAGCTGTGAATATGGAAACGCTAATGCAGATTTACATACCATCATGCCCAACCATGATGCTAGCATGTAATGAGCTATAGGTACTGGAGTCACGGATAAGAGGTAGTTCATCATATTGAAGGGAAGTAGAGGAACTAGCCGGAGCAACAACACAATCTGCAAGTGCACGTCCATTCAGTGTTATATGAATCTGTAACTATCAGATATTTACTCAAGCAAAAGAATTAAATATAACTATTGACAAGCAGGTCAAGCACTGGCTTAGGAAACCAAGAATAAGATTCTAAACAGACAATAAGCACAAACCTTGAATCCTGATCTCTCAATTGCAATGGAAACTGCTCGGAACTTGGGATAATCACCTAACTTTGAAATAACAAAGGATCTTCCTATCTGTGAAACACACAAACAGAAAAACAGTAATGAGCATCCAGTAAAGGAAGCCCCCCTCCACATTGCAAAGGTATAACATCAGAACTATAAATCTAAAGATGCATCTTACGCTTGAATGTTAAACACATAATACTAATAAACAAGATATAGTTCTAGTAGAATATAGTAGAAACTTACTGTTCGCCCAAGAAGAAATGCAGCCCCAGCACCTAATGTTGCACCAATAGAATCAGCAAAGAAACCGATAGGCAAGCCAAAGAGATATCCACCACCCAGCTGAAAAACATAATAAATTCGACAAATAGTTTTAGCTCAACCAGCAAAGCTAAGATCTAAAGAGTCACCCTGTTCCAGCATATTATGGAAGAATTAAAGCAAAAACATCTCTTTAAAAAGTTGGATGACACAAAAAAAAGTTAAAACCAAGATAGAAATAAAAAAATAAATGAGGTGCCACGAACAACAGCATTACTAACTTACTAGAACAACAGTCAACATAGTATAACGAAGTATAAATCTGTACTTCACGATACTGAAGGAATTTATAATTGGACAACAGAGAAAAGACTACTATCAGAGATGCTAATCCTCACCGTCAGTATAGAAGCTGGGACAGCCAACACCGTTAAAGGAATGTATGCAACAGCCCTGCAAATTCATAACCAATGGGAAACCCAAATCAACATGTAGATTGAAAGTTCTTAAGCATTTTTTAAGAATTTAATCAGTCCATGCCTTGTACAAATACCTATAGTAACTACAAATTTCTCCCACTATTAAAACATCAATTTTCATATCGTAAGCTATCATAGAATAGATTTAATGTTTTATGAAGGCAGCTTCTAATTATGACCAATCCATGAAAATTGCATGACATGTACTGAGGCCTAGTTAGCAATAAAGAAGACAATCATAAACAAAAATTGACTGAATCACTGAGAAGTTCAACAGTAAAAATATAAGGAAAAATATGCTAGGTTATTAAGCCTTCTTCTTAGTTATCTAACATTTAATCTCGACCTCACATTCAGTGAGGTGGTCAAAGTTAGTCTCTAGTTTTACTTGAAATGAAACATGACATTACACCACTTCAGGTCCCTGAACCACTACATCAACAATTTCTTTAATAACCAACTGGAGTAATAAATGTCAATTCAGTCATCAAGCATGTTATGTCTTCAACATACAGACAACTAGACAACAAAACAACCTAGCATCTATGTGGTGTATATGTATGTATAGATACTACATAGAAATATGATCAGATTACAATGGGTTAATGCTTTGCAACTGCAAATAACCCTAGACTGAACTAATGTAACCAGAACATTTCTTTTTAATTTGCTCTTATTCTAGTTGAATAAGCATATCTTCTGTAAGTTGTCTTGGTTATTTTAGTACTATACTAGTACATTAGAAGACAACTCACAAGCATGAAGGCAATGCCTGCATATTCAGGCACGAAATAAAAATATGCAACCGAGATGAGCAAATGAAAACAACACTTACAGCACTAGGGGCTCCCAAGGACCAAGATCTTGCTCTATCCATACTAAAAAATCTTTCAGTATCTGTTCGAAATCATCAAGTAAAACCAGTATCGATCAATAACAGATAACTTACAAATATCATACTTCCAACACACATTAGAACGAAAGGTCGCTGCTACATTTCAAAGCACACAGAAAAAAAAACAATTTGCCGCATTCCAGTTATAGAGAGTCTTTTAACTAACTGACATTGACATAGTTAGCTCAGTTCATGAAAATGACTAACAAAATCAATCAAATGTAAAGACTAAACAACATGAATTACGAAAAAGGCAACCAAGATTTCCTACATTACAACATCAATAGCAGTTGACAAACCCCCTAACCAAATAAGCATAGTCAAGCGAACTAAAATATGGTCAGATCGTTAATGTCAGATGGATATGTGAAAAAGAAGCCAACCTTATCGACGGGGAGAGTAAAACAAGCAAGTAAAATAGCCCCAATCAGCAACAGAAGTAGCGAAATCTTCCAGAGCGAAACCCAACTGAATTTGAAGGCCATAGTAATCGATTGCCGCGAAAAAAATAAGATCTTTCTGCGCCACGGCCGGCACTCTTGGTCGTCTGGGTCCACGGGTGGAGCTTGCTTAAATGCTAAGCGAGGCCGCAAATTTATTCCCCCTAAATTTGCCAGATTGATTGAATTGAGAAGAACTCAGACGATTAGGGAGTAAGAGATGTTCAGAAACGATGAAAGTGATGAGGAGTTATCCCATTTTCTGTGAAAGATCGTAGAGGTTTTACTTACACAATGGTCCTCTGATCTTTCTGCGCGGAAAATATTGGTTGTTAGCAGTTGGTGAATTGATGGCTTTGTCGTCAAACAAATTCTACACTATTCACATTATTTTAATATAAAATATATTATTTTCAATATATTAACTAATTTGTACACACAATTCTATGTCACCAATCACTTTATTTTAAGTTCTAGGTCATTGTCCACTTATTTCTGGGTTTATTTTCTATTGGGATATTGTATTCAATATTATTTGCGGCTTTGGCATAATGTTTTGTACGGTTCTTTTGGATGTTTTTATATTGTGATAAATACACCGACTGATAAATTCTGTTAGGAATCTGGTATTTAAGAGGGACAGTGTCCCCGCCAGTCTTTCCAAAGAATTTATTTGGAGAAGTAATTTTATCGAGTAGACCCCATTGGGTTAACTCTGAAATTACTGAATCGGTTCATTTCACTATTTGAGAGAAAATTACCCGGTTTTCTCAACAAGTGGTATCATAGCCAAAGGTTCGTCCTTGGTTCTATTTGTTTGTAATATTGAATACTTTATTTTGAGTCTGTAATGGCGGGTAATGATCAAGAAAACAAGGCTAGTTCTTCGTCATCGTGGTCGAGGTTTCCACTGTCAAATATGAAATTGACAGTGGAGATATTTGACGGTACTGGCCATTTTGGTATGTGGCAGGGGGAGGTTCTAGACTCTCTTTTCCAGCAGGGACTTGACATTGCCATTGAAGAAAAGAAACCAGAAGATATAGATGATAAAGATTGGAGTACCATAAATCGGTTAGCTTGCGGAACAATTCGGTCGTGTCTGTCCAGGGAGCAAAAGTATGCTGTCAAGAATGAGACTTCTGCACATATATTATGGAAGACACTGGAGGACAAATTTCTGCAGAAGAGTGGTCAGAATAAGCTCCTTATGAAGAAAAGGTTGTTACGATTTGAATACCGACCAGGTACCAATATGAATGAACACATTGCTTTGTTTAACCAATTAGTAGCAGACCTGCTAAATTTAGATGTGAAATTTGAGGATGAGGATCTGGCATTGATGTTGTTGTCGTCTCTACCTGATGAATTTGAACATCTGGAGACCACATTACTCCACAGTAAAGAGAATGTGTCTTTAGATACTGTATGTTCTGCTTTGTATAGTCATAAATTGCGAAAGGCAGATAAAATGAAAGGTAAAGCAGTTACAGATGAAGCATTAGTGGCAAGAGGTCGTCAACAAGGCCGATCAAAGGAGAGAAGATGAAGGTCCAAATCGAAAAAGCGAGCTGCCAAAGATGAGTGTGCTTTCTGTTATGAGAAAGGACATTGGAAGAAAGACTGCCCAAAGTTGAAGAAGAAAGAAAAGGCTTCGCAAGATGCAAATGTTGTTGAATGCAAAAATGATGCGGAGTCAGATTGTTCTTTGACGGTTTCACCTTCAACATCGCATCCAGACGAGTGGATATTGGATTCAGGTTGCACTTATCATATGTGTCCCATCAGGGAGTGGTTCTTTGATTTCGAAGAACTCAATGGCGGACTTATTTACATGGGGAATGACATCCATGTAAGACAGCCGGGATAGGCTCAATCAAGCTACAGAATCAGGATGGATCCACCAGAATTTTGAAGGATGTGCGGTACGTGCCCCAGTTGAAGAATAATCTCATCTCATTGGGGGCCTTAGAATCTAAAGGCCTAGTTGTGATGATGCGAGATGGAATTCTTAAAGCAACTTCAGGAGCATTGGTGATGTTGAAAGGCGTGAGGAAGAACAATTTGTATTACTATCAAGGTAGTACAGTTGTTGAGACAGTAGCAACTGCAACTTCGAGTAACAAGAAGGATGCAGAGGCGACGAAGCTTTGGCATTTGCGATTGGGACATGCTGGTGAGAGATCATTGCAAATTCTCGCCAAGCAAGGATTATTGAAAGGTACGAAGTCTTGCAAATTAGATTTTTGCGAGCATTGTGTTCTGGGAAAACAGCGAAGAGTGAAATTTGGCACTGCAATCCATAATACGAAGGGAATTCTGGATTACGTGCACTCAGATGTGTGGGGACCTGCCAAGACTCCGTCACTTGGAGGTAGACACTATTTTGTCACTTTTGTTGATAATTTTTTCAGGAGAGTTTGGGTGTACACTATGAAGAGCAAAAATGAAGTCCTTGAGATTTTTCTGAAATGGAAAGCTCAAGTTGAAAATCAGATGGGGGGAAGATCAAGGTTCTCCGCTCTGACAACGGTGGAGAATACAAGAGTGATCCTTTCCAAAATATATGCCAGGAGTGTGGCATAGTTTGGCACTTCACAGTGAGAAATACACCACAACAGAATGGAGTGTCAGAGCGTATGAATCGAACACTAGTGGAGAAAGTTCGTTGTATGCTGTCTAATGCTGGGCTAGACAGGAAATTTTGGGCTGAGGCCATCACATACGCTCAACACATTGTCAATCGTTTGTCATGTTCTGCCATTGATGGGAAGACTCCTTTAGAGGTATGGTCCGGTAAACCTTCAACTGATTATGATTCTTTGCGTATTTTTGGTTCTATTGCATATTATCATGTGACTGAGTCAAAATTGGATCCACGAGCAAAGAAGGCTTTGTTTATGGGTTTCAGTGTTGGTGTTAAAGGATATCGGTTATGGTGTTTGGAGTCTAAGAAGACGATTGTAAGTAGGGATGTTACCTTTGATGAATCTTCCATGTTGAATAAGGCCCGGGACGTGGTCACGACGGATCCCACAGTTGGTACGGATCAGACCGACATTTGCTTCTGGAAGCGCGTCCTAGCCGTGTACAACGGATTCAAACCACCAGGCACCGTGCAACGTACACACGACCAGGTCCGGAAGAAGTTCAACAGGATGACTAGAGCCCTGAAGAGGTTCACTGGCATATACAACAACCAACCCTGCACTGCTGAGAGCGGCCGCAGCGAAGCCGACATACAAGCGTTGTCGTGTCAGTTGTTCAATACACAAGGGTGGCCCAAGTTCACCTACTGGGATGAGTTCCTTGTTCAACGAGACTCCCTGAAGTTCAGGGCCATCTGCGAGGAAGAGCGTGCTCCTGGTGCGATGCGGACAAGGCTCGGCGCCGCCAGCAACTACAACAGTAGTAGCGGCTCACGCACCTTCGACCTGAACAACGATGTTTCGGATGAGCCCCCCTCGTCACTCTCCAGGCGCCCACGCCCACAGGGCCATCATGCCGCAATCCGGGAAGCTAGATCCGCCTCCCAATTCTCTGCTGCGGGCGCGTCTGCATCGCGCCCAACACCAGCCGCGGCGGCGTTGACCCATACCCTAGAGGTGCAGATGATGAAGCAACTTCAGGAGAACTTGTCCTTGTACGAGAAGTCGACCGACCCGGTCACCAAGTGCATGTACTACGATCTCATACTGAGACTGAGGTCGAAGTTGGGGATGGACGATGCGGCCGAGGCGGGGGGAAGTGGCGGCGGCGGCGACGACGAAGGTGGTGAAGAAGAAGTGCCGGATTCTGATGACGCCACCGAGTAGGCGGCAGTGGCGGTGTTTTTTTAGTGTTTTTATAAAATTTTCGTTGTATAATTTTCCGCTATCTATAATACAATGAAGATTTGGTTTGAATTTGTTTTTTTTTAATTATGCAATTTTTGAAAATTTATTATAGTCCAAAAATATTTATTCTAGTTAAATTAAAATATAAGCAAAATAATAATAATAATAATAATAATAATAATAATAATAATAATAATAATTTGTAGCTTGAGCTTGTCCACTATGTGAAAATTGTTTTTTTTGTGGCCCGGCCAAGTTTTGTGGCCTTGGCCTTGGACTTAGGACTATTTGGACTATTGTGGATGCCCTAACAAAATTTGAAGATAGAAAATTTCCCTATGGGTGTCTCTGGAATCTTCTTAATTTCTTATCTTAAGAATTGTTCTTATTCTATACCAATCAGGCAATCGTTGCTAATTTATAAAAAAAAATATCCAGTATCGAAATTATTTCTTCAAATTACAATCACATTAGTTTGTATTTCTTTTTAATGTATATATAGTATTTGAGCCACGTATATGGAATATTTAATAAAAAAAAAGACAACATTACTCCTCGTAAAATCGTAGTACAATATTCGACAACATTACTGCTCGTAAAAAGACAACATTAATCTTAAAAACTTGCAATTTAGCATCAATATTTATTGTCAAAATTTTTTAATTTAGTTATTTATTTACAACGATGTAAAATAGTTATAGTATTTTATTTTTAATTTCCATTGCCAACGCCCTCTCTCAAATTTAGACTTTTTCTGATCTGTTGAAGTAATCCTTTATCGAACTAGCCCAATTTTAAAGCTCATATATACTGTTAGAGTCGGTTATTTTTCAGTTTCAGCCCACATTCTAACTTAAAATTTTCAATTCTCTAAAATTTATAAGGATATTGTTAAAGTTTAATTGTCCAATATATTCATCAAACATAATTCTACAGGGCGAACTAATGGCTGTCAGCTGATCAAACTGAATTAAAACTAGTTTTGAATTTGATTTTGATTAATTAATTAATGTATTTATTTACTATATCCACTCACTAACAAGGGTACATATAGCAGCATAAGATAAAAAGACACAATCTGTTTTTATACTACTAGTGGAAAAGAAGTTCACATAATTAGTGGTCAAAATCAACCTTTGTTAAAGGTGGCTTAATCTTATTGCACCATTTGCAATAGTCCCTTATTGAAAAAGGAGACATTGATTTCTGTGGGAATCTTGGATTCTCATTCCATTGTCATCTGTAAAGTTTTTCGTGAATTTGTGATAATTGTGCTTTTGTTAATGGTTCTATCGTCAAGAATATAACTAATCCTAAAGTTATTTTAAATAATTTTAATCTTTTGGATTGCCATCACATGATCAATAGAGTTTCTCTAGACATTTTTCTCTGGTTTCATATAGTTTAAGGTTCTGTTAGAATTATTGAGTGCAAGAAGTAAAAGCCTTCATTCTGATCATGAGTATTGTAGAAACATTAAAAACATAATCTATAGTTCTGCAGGTTGAAAAGATCCTATTGCAATAAGTCCAATTATTATATTTTGATATTAATAATGCCTTTTTGTATCTGTTGTTTGCATAAAAATAGAGTTTCCACTTTTTAGTAAAGAGACCTGTGTACAACAAAACATGTATATATAGCTTGTGATTCTGGGATTGATGAAAAAGGAATGAATATTTGATGACAGTGAAATGAGAAGTGGAATTTTGATTTATGGTTTTTTTTTCATGATCTTCATCATGATCAATTGCTATTGTGTTTGTATTTACAAGTCAATAGGAATACTCTGAGTTTGATGAATTGATGGATATTTTTTTTTGGTGGAGATGTTTCAATGACTAGTTTCTACTAAAATCATTAAATTTTTGCAGAAATTCATTCAAACAAAAACTCATCAGATCTTGGATGAGATAGATCCAAGAGTGACACTGACACATGAATTTCCCAGAACTATTATACAAATCTTATTCAATGTACAAAATTTTGGTGCTACTCAAGATTTCCTACCACTAGCTAGATTACTCCCATTTCACTTTACAATTGAGCAACACATTCTATGCATCACATCCCCAACAAATTTGTGCTTGTGTCAGTCCTCAAAGCTCACGCCTTCGAGCTTCAACCGTATGAGAATCACCGAGCATCTCCACATGATGTGAAGGCGCGTCCTCTGCTCTTGGAAGTAGCGCGAACACTTCTCCCATGCCCGGATCTTCTGTCGCGCTAAGCCCATTAATGTTGTGAATGTAGCAACAGAGAAAAGAAATTGAATTCCACTAGTTGATCTTGATGAATGTGAGGAAATAATGAGAGGTGTGTCATGTGTGAGTGTATATATAGAGGTGAAGCAATCTTGATGGATAGTGGTGGACAGGTGGCGGGGGGCGATTGGAGCGGTGGCGAGGCCAGCTCGCCACGGGGCCCGGTTTCGTCGGGGGATGCTGCAGAGTCATCAATTTGTAGTGTGTCCCACCTGGTGCCAAACTCCAACTGAAAGGGACTCATCAAATTTCATTCTCACATGTTTGTCTCAAAGTGAGTGTGTGGGAAATGGACGTATCCGAAGCCCTTAAAATCAGGGTGGGGAGTTTGGGAGTTTGCTATTGTGTGTGTACTTGTGTTTTGATTATTCAAATTTATGATGTATGTATTGTAGGGTGATGTTGGTGATATTTTTGCATTGAATGAGTGATTTTGTTTCTTTGGCTTCATTCCCTCTATAATTCCCGTGTCATGTATACAGTTGTGTTCTTACACAGTGCAACGTGCGACACGTCTTGTAAGAACACACTGTAATTCTTTGACACAACCGTCGCACATGCTCTAAGTAGAGAATAAGATACATCGATCAGATAGTATTTAACTAATAAAACAAGAAATTAAAATGAATAATTACATAAAGGGGATGAACTAAGAATATTTGTCCCAACAAAGAAGCATAGTGACACAAACTCTAATGATATAGAATTTAGCTCTCATCTCCCTCACCATTCTTCTCCACTTCCCAAATCTCTTCCCCATTTTCTTGATATGATGATAACCACAACTTCTCCCCAATTTAATAGACTTGTTTGAACTAACTGTTTGAAAAGAACTCCAAATGTAGTTCAAATTGTAGGGACAGTTTGTACCCTCACACTACACAAACATCACGTGAACTAACCCTATCTTAATACACATTTAAACCACTTTTCCACAATTCGATTTTCTACCAAAAATTGATAATTAATCATTTGTGTTCTTTCAATGCGGAAGCCCCACCAAGTTATCTCTTCTCTTGGAGATAGTCTCTTTCACTCTGTTTCAAGTTGGTTACCATTTCCTAACTCATTTCTATCAAATTTGTTGGCAAGTGTATGCCAATCTTTGTCTAATCACAACAGATCATGCAATGTTATTTTGGAGTGAACTTCAAAAGTATATCTCAAGAAAAGTGGCTCTTACACCTAAATTATAAATTTTTCTTAAAAAAATTATATATTTTTAAATAATTTTATTGTAGTACTGATTTTCTGCCGGCAACCAATTTTCTATTTCTTTTTCCTATAAGAAATTTGATAATAATCATTTGTGATCATTTGAAAGCTTAAGCCCCACCTAACTCATTATCTTATTTTGAACATGGTTCTATTCACTTTGTTTGAAGATTAGATGAATGTTGTCCCTTAACTTTCTTGAGGCCCTACTAGTATCTTCGTCTCGTTTTCTGACTAACTTCTCAAATTCGTCGAGTACTATTCTATGATTATGATTATATGTTTTTCATTTCACTGAATATGGATTTACTGTATAGCGACTCTAGAAGAGCTAAAATTCTAACCCCTATGTCAAGTTCTACGGGGTCAAGGGACAGTCTTAGGGTAGCTAGACAAATCATTTTTTACCGTCTTCGGTGGATGAGGTTGGCGGACTTTCCCCACTTTAGGGTCGGATCCGACGAGGCATCACCTACAATAAAATTGTTGTACTACCCTAAGTTTATCAAGTATGATACCACATTTATTAAAAGTGTTGCATTAATTGACTTATGAGTCATGACCTAGCATTAGTTCAAACTTAAAATGAACTAGCTAAAGAGCGTTGCCTGTATCCTATTCCTAGTCATATCACAATTTCATTGTCACTTGCCAAACAAATGTGTCCCATTTTAGCATGGAAAAAGAGAGGCACAGTAAGAAGATTAGGCTATCTCAAGTTAAAGCAAAAGAATCAAAGATAAGATATCTCTTCAACTACTATAGGACATGATAACAGTGGACCTTATGATAAAATTAAAATTTCCCATCACATTGATTACACACATACATCCAGCTAATATAAGCTCAAATACTGCATTCTTGAAATAAATTCTCAAATTTATCATGTACACATGCTCAAACAGGAACTAGAAAGTTGTGGTTACTGTCCAAGACTAGCAACACTTGTCTTAACAACATTGGGACATTTATTTCTCCCATCTCCTGTTTTGGACTCAAGAAAAAAGATTTGAGAAAATCCAGTAGTGGTGGGGGTCTGGTTATCTGTTGCATTATCCTACAAATAAAAGTACAATAATGATTCAAGAAAAACAGTTTAGTTTATGAAGATGTGACTAACTGAAACAGCTCCATCACAATATTCCCCTTGAAGTAGCACATTGGTTGAAAGGTGGACACAAAACTTGGGGGAAATGGGGTCTTACTGTTGAAGATATTGTTGCATGTGATAAGAGCAGTGGAGTTGCTGGGAAATTGCCATATATTGAATGATAGCATCTTAGGAGTAGTATACAAGATAATAATTTATTATGGCCGGTTTGTTTGATAGAAAAGTAATGGTGTCAAAGAATATGGTATCTATAGTGACAATATATATAGTACTCTATATTAAAACAATAAATATGAAATACTATAATTTTCAGAAGAGAAATCCGAACAAACAAGTCCTAAGGAGAAACTCGTAGCCGTTATTTAGTGACATATCTAGAAAATAGAATACACGAGATTGGAAGTAGTTGGAAAGAGTGAATGGTCTCATGTGTCTTTATCCCATGCAAATGGTCTCCACTCAAAAGAGAATGTGCAATAATATTTTCTGGAAAATGATTTAGTGAGTAACGTAGCTATCTGAATTATGAAATTAAAGTAATTTTAAATATATATTCTGATCACACGCTATGAGTTCAAGACAAAGTCTTAAAAGTCGCATAACAGAAAGAGAAAAGTTAGGATATAAGAGTAAATGGCGTGAAATCGGAGGTTTTCCGACAATACTATTTTAAAATGTCCACACATGTACTATTTTTACTTTCATAATTCTAAACCAAAATCAATCTTACTTGTAAATGAGAGTTTTATGCTGTCATTGACAACTCGAAAAATTTTAATTGAATGAGAGATTTATACTAGTATTCACAACTCAAAATTTCTCTAGATTGGAAATAAGTTTTAGACTATCATTTACAACTCGAAATAGTCTTGGTTGTGAATGAGAGTTTTATGCTAATATTATTTATAATTCGAAATTCATACTGGCTGTAAATGAGATCTAAATCTATTTTTCAATACTTGAACTACTACTACTCCACTTTTTAGTATTAAGAATCAGAGATTTTAGGTTATTATTCATTGTTTAAAATACTTTAAAATGTTAATGAAATTAAATTTTATGCTATTGCTTATAACTCGAAATTTATATTAGGTGTCAATGAAAGTTCAACTAGTCTCGTCTATCTCTTTCGCATATTAGAATCAGATTCTATTCTGTCTAAGACAAATGGGAGAAGACGTTTGTGGACTTGTAGGAACTTGCTCATTTATAGACGATGCTATTTTCTAAAAATGGAGTTACATTAATTTGAAGGACAAAAGGCCATTTACATCATTGAGAAATTGAATACATGTGTATATCTTTTTGGATTATTGAACATTTTCCTAATACTAGTTGTTAAATTATCTAAATTCTGTCACACATCGACTTGGTGAAGATCCAATCTAATCTATATAAGTGTGAATAACCCCCCCTTATAAGGTCTTTTAAGGGGTGAGTGGCTCATTTCTAATATGGTATCAGAGCGGGCCCAAGTCGATGATGGTTTTCTCTTATCTCTTATCTACCTCACGAGTGGAAGACCAATGTCCTTTCCGGCCCACAGCGATGATGGTTCTCTTATCTCTTGCATTGCCTACCCACGTGATGGAAGACCATGTCCTTTACGGCCCACACGTGAGGGAGCGTGTTAAATTCTCTAAATTATGCCCCACATCGATGATTGTTCTCTTATCTCTTGCATTGCCTACCCACGTGATGGAAGACCGATGTCCTTTCCGGCCCACACGTGAGGGGGCGTGTTAAATTCTCTAAATTATGTCCCACACCCTCCCCCTTATAATGTGAAGATCCAATCTAATCTATATAAGTGTGGATAACCCTCCCCCCTTATAAGATCCATGCCTACCCACGTGATGGAAGACCGATGTCCTTTCCGGCCCACACGTGAGGGGGCATGTTAAATTCTCTAAATTATGTCCCACACCCTCCCCTTATAATGTGAAGATCCAATCTAATCTATATAAGTGTGGATAACCCTCTCATTTCTAATACTAGTACGTAGGACCTTTCCTTTGTCATCAAGAATGAACACATTTTTTTCTGCAATCGAGAAAGTTATATTTTCGTTATCTATAATTGACATGCAAATTATATTCTTTAGGTTGTAGTGTTTGTTTTTGTGTTTTATACATTTATCATCATTAACATATTTATATTTCAAATTACGAATCAGTATTAATAATTTAATCAAATGTTACTCTGATAACCAGAAAAAAAATAATGTTAGTCCATTAAAATTTAATATTATCATTTTGTTTAAAATGAGAAATTACAAATAAGCTCGAGCTTCATTTACAAAAATAGTCTTATTTTCAATGTTGATCCATTAAAATTAGTTTTATCGTCATTTTTTCTTTTACTCACTCCTATTTTACACACTTTTCTTTTTCTCTTTCATACTTTATTAATATAGGCAAAATTCATCTGTCGTCTATAAATAGGATTGTTTTTTCATGATGGAGAAGTAGAATTTTATGCTATCATTAATTAATTAATAATTTAATATCATTACTCTTGCCTAACCTCTGAGCTCGGGCATTCCCTGAAAATTGGGTCTAGTCCAGAAATGAAAGTCACATATTGTAATGAATATTTTAATGGGCCAACCCAACTCAGATTGTTGAATTTCGTTGGATCTAAAATCTATTGGGCTGAATCTAGCCCATGATTTTAATCGATACAGCTAATTTTGCCTCAGTGCTTCTGGAATTTATCATCTTGATTTACATGAGCAATTATTTAACCCAAGCATTCAAATTTGGGACAATACAGCGATAAATTGAAAATAATAGTAAAATAGTAATAAAATAATTCGAATTTTGGAAAAACAATCTGCACAAGAAAGCCTAGTTTTCAACTTGCAAGGATCGGGAGCTCGAGATTTTCACTGGCATCATCATCGTTTGATTGCATAATTGTTTGAGAAACCAATAATCAAATTCCGATGTCGTGCCTGGCATCGTGCTGTGCGTCTCTGACGTGTGGATTGTGCACATCGGTGGCGTCAGGCATCACTAAGCGCTCTGCAAGAATTGCCTACTGCGGCTTGTTTGGTGTTTCCTTGATTGTTTCTTGGATTCTCAGAGAAGTCGGCGCACCTCTCCTCAAACAATTCTCCTGTAAGAGAGCATCTTTTCTCAGATTTATTTATTTATGATGTGTGATTGGTGCTTTTAGGGTTACTACGGAATTTTGTGTTGATGTCAAAATTTCCCCTGTTTTCATGTTAGTTTGGTGTATTTTGAATGCATTTATTAATACATGAGCTCACAGGTAACCAAAATGGCTGTATTGATGTTTTCAATAAAAAACATGATAGAGATGAATAATGCTTATCCTCATTAAGGTAGACACGTTTTGCAGTTGAAATTATTTTCTTTTTCTGTTAGCTGTTTAATTCATTGATACTATATTGCTAGAGTGTGTTATGAGGCAATTGATAATGTGTAAGAACTATGCATCGAATGTAGAAGCATTCCGGATAAGAGCTAATGCTTGATGCCTAGTGATTGAACTCCATTTGTGGAACTGGTCCCAGTTCGCCTCTGAAATTTGTGAACTGACATCTTTATCTTGATTGGTTTGGTAAGTTTGTAAATTTTCTTGTTGAGATAAATGGTTTTCTCCAATTCCTCTGGTCAATGACTCAATCATAGCAGTAGCTGAGTAACTCTGTGTCGTGAATAATTTGCTAAGTTTGTAAATTTTCTTGTTGAGATAAGATAAGTGATCATCTCCACTTCCTCTGGTCAATTGTTGAGTAGCTGAAAAATCTGTTGCTCATTTGGTTTGCAGGGATAAATACTTCCGATGACCTTACAGACCAATGGTTCCAAATACAGGGAGTTCTTCGTGTCAGCATGGCGAATTTCTTGTTCTTTGGAACATTAGCTCTCATTATGATTGGTGTGAAGGATCAGAATGACAGGCGCGATTCCTGGCATCATGGTGGATGGATTGCTAAGATGATAATTTGGGCTTTGCTCACCATCCTCATGTTCTTCGTTCCTAATGTTGTCATAGACGTATATGGTCAGTCTCGTTCACGCACACGTGCATATATATGGAGTATGTTACTAAGATAAGTTTAGATCCCACAAATTGAGTATAATATTCCGTGTCTTGGTAGGGATGTTAAAGAAGCACATCTTGGTAGTTCTGAGTAGCTCCTGTCGAGAAAAATAAAATAAAAAGAAAGATAGAAAAAAATCTCTCAGCTGATTCCTTGGATTGCTTTTGAATTGTGATTTACTACCTCTAAGGTCCTTGTGCATCTAAACTGCCTAATGATTTGCAAAATCTTGATCTATGGAAGCTAAGATCACACTCATGTCTTGCTATCATATATTCCAACTAATATAGTGTCAACATGACATTCCATTGAATCCCATACCAGCCTTTTTCTGTGTGCTACGTATATAGGTGAATTTTAATAACTTGTTGGCTATGCAGGAGTGATTTCAAAGTTTGGGGCCGGGTGCTTCTTATTGGTCCAGGTTTTGATATTGTTAGATGCCACACATTCGTGGAACGATTCATGGGTTGCTAAAGATGAGCAGAAGTGGTAGGGGCTACAGCTTACGATTAATATCTCCCCCGCTCTTCATGTTGGCCAAGTTCTTGATCATGTTTTGTGGCGCTGTATTCAGGTACATTGCCTTGCTCGCTGTGTCGGTGGCGTGCTACCTTGGAGCATTTACGTTTACGGGGATTCTATTCATCTGGTTCAATCCTTCCGGGAATGACTGTGGTCTCAATGTCTTCTTCCTAGTCACGAACTTCATTCTTGCTTTTGCTTTCGCTATCATCGCGCTACATCCAAAGGTAAATGTCATTCTATTTTTGTTCGACATTTGCTGGATGTTGCAACGCTTTAATACATTATCGTGAGTGATGACTTGTGATTCGGGCAGGTTAATGGCAGCCTCTTGCCTGCTTCCGTGATATCTGTCTACTGTGCTTACGTGTGCTATACCGGTCTCTCTAGTGAGCCTCGAGATTATGCCTGCAACGGTCTTCACAAGTCGACAGCCGTCTCCACGAGCACCCTCGTACTAGGGATGCTCACAACAGTGCTGTCCGTCCTATATTCTGCAGTTCGCGCTGGATCATCGACCACTTTCTTATCCCCTCCGTCTTCCCCTCGAGCAGGTACTTGAACCGACAATTCCGAGCTTTTTTCTTACAAGTTAAATCTACACATTTCAATGCTAGATTGACATCATTTTGGGTAGCGTTTACTTTGAGTGATATGATGGATTGATAAAAATTATTCGAGAGTTTACTTTGATGGATTTATTGATTTAGAGTTCTTTACTTTACTTTGAGTGATAGAATGGATTTATAAAAAGTATTTAAGGTGGTTACTGTTTACTTTGGTGATTGTCATGAATATGGGATTATTTTAGTTGGAGGCAGTGGCTATGATTAATTATCACATTATTATCCATTTAGGGGGTGTTCGGTTTGCAAGATTGTATCCGAGATTAAATATATAGTGTGTTTGGTTCATGAAATTTAATCCCCCAACTCAATCTTAGATGATATTATTTTATCTTGGCAACCGAACACCACCTTAGGATTAAGGTGTGAGATTCAATTTCATGAACCAAACACAATACATATTTAATCTCGATATATAATCTTGCAAATCAAACAACCATTTTAATGGATTAATCATTATTGAGCTTGTTTGACCATCTTATCCTTCGAATCTGAGGAAAAGACAATAAACCCGTTTCCACACAATCGCGCAGGTGACAAGAAGCCTCTTCTCAAGTCGGAGGATGTGGAGTCCGGGGGTGCAGAAGCGCGACCGGTTAGTTACTCGTACTTTTTCTTCCATATTATATTTGCTCTGGCTAGCATGTATTCGGCCATGCTTTTGTCGGGATGGACCAGCGACTCCGAGAGCACAGATCTCATTGATGTCGGTTGGACATCGGTTTGGGTCCGAATATGCACGGAGTGGATCACGGCTGGCTTGTACATTTGGTCCCTCGTGGCTCCTATAATCTTTCCCGATCGCGAGTTCTACTAGACCAATTGCATACACGTGACATGTATGGATGATGATGTTGTAATTACTCAACTTTAAAGTTGAATCAGACTTATATATGCACTATGTCAGTATATAGTAAAATGTTACAGCCTTGGAATTTGATATGTATATTACTAATATTAGTGTTTGTATTTGTGCATCATCACACCTGAACCTTTTTATGTTTAGTTTTAATATAAAATATAATTACAATGAAATTATAGATGTGTAGTATCCTATGTTTGGACATCGACATTACAAATTGTTCCGAATATACTTACGGTGAAATCCAACCAATTTTATCACAAAAACTGTTATTAAAATATACTCTGGAACAATGTACTAGCAATCTATTTGTGTGGGTGAAATCAATGGTAATCGAATGGTAATCGAATGACCCTATCAATTACTTGTGAGGGCCAAAAAATTTCATTAAACTCGACTTTTTGAACGGTAACCAAGCTGACAGTTTTCATTGAAGTTAGGTTTTAATTTTGTTCTCCATCCATTGTCTATCGCATTGCATTTGACGACAGTGCCAATTTTCTTTAATGAATCTAAGTCAAGTAATAGTAACGCAAAAATACATTCCAAAATTAAGTTGGAGATATCTTAGTTATGGGAAATTAAGTTTGAATGGCACTCATAAAACAATTTAAATCTGATAGAAATCCCACAAAATTAGGAGGGGAAAGTGCAGGCAACAAATCTCACAAAATCAAATATATCCATTAATTAATTACAGCATAGGGTCTTTGAACTACTCCAGTAACGTACGCACTCTCCCCCCGGCTGCCGCCCCCTGCTAACATGCGCACCGCCCTCTCTTCCCCCAACTTTTCCATCTGAAATCCCTTCGCCCTCTTCCCTCCCTCCCTTTTATCACTAACATGCGCCATCTCCACCACTCCATCACCGCCATGGCCCCTTCCTCCTCCCTCAAAAAAACTCCAATTCCCAAAACCCCCGCCCCTCACCACCACCCGAATTCCCCAAATTGCCCCTCCCTCTGCCGCCACTCTCCCTCCGCCACCCTCGACCTCCTCATCTTCTTCCTCGTCCTTTTCTCCGGGGCCTTCCTAATCGTCTCCTCCTTCTCCTACCTCTTCCAGTCCCTCTCTCTCATCCTGCCCCCTTTCTCCACCGTCGCCGCGCATTTCCACCGCCATCTCGCCTCCAATCCGCAGTCGCAGCTGATCTTCTTCACGCTATTCGCCGTCTCCTTCGTCGGATTTGTGATCTTCTTCGAGATCTGCTGCGGCCACAGATCGAGAAGGTGCGAGAGGAAAGGGTGCAGAGGGCTGAAGAAGGCGATGGAGTTCGATTTGCAGCTTCAAGGCGATGAGCTGCTCCGCTCCGGCAATAAGGCAGTGAGAGATGTCAATGAGCTGCCGTGGAAAGGGAGCGTTGAGGATAACCCTGATTACGAGTGCCTGCGGGCGGAGCTGAGGAAGATGGCGCAGCCTAACGGCCGCGCTGTGCTGCTCTTCCGCGACAAATGCGGCTGCCCCGTAGCCAAGCTCGAAGGCTGGGGGCCGAAACGCGGCCGGCGCCACAAGAAGTGAGTCAATTTTAAGTGTTGATTTATGAATTGCAGGATTGGTGCATTCTATCATGGTTTAGGGATTTGTGATCGATTTTGTGAAATGAATCGATGCGATGAGCATAGACTTTTGCTTGTTTGATTTGGTAGTGTCATAGTTGTGAGCTAATGAGGGTAGTAGGGATTGTCCGCTGTATCAACTATACCAAACATGTTCAAATTTATTCGTTTCGAGTTTGAAGTTATTCTCATTGGGTGGATTTTAATAGTGTGGAACTGAATGCGAATGCCAGTTTGATTAGTTTTATGTTCTACCAATTGTGTCATGATATGTTGATGTCAGTAGTTGTTTAAGGTGAACTAGTCTTCAATTTGTTGATACTTGATAGATTAGCTTTCCGATTATTGATTTTCTGTCACGACAAGTTTCTTGCTAATCTTCCGTTGTACCCTGGTTCAGAGTTTCGATAATAGTTCAATGTGGAACTTGTTGAAGTTAATTCCTTTCTCTTTGTAGTTATGTCTAGTTATCTATGGTTGGACTTTTCAGACAATAGTTTTTGGCATGGATAAGCTGATAAGTTAGTACATTTTCAAAATGCCAAGTTGACTGATTATATGTATGATGTGGCTAGTAGTTGTCTGAGGCAGAGGGTCTTTAGTTTACCGATAAAATTAGCTTTTACAGTAATTTTTAATTTGCTGAATATATCTTGATGTTCTTCTCAATCTGGATTTGGAACCTAGTTTATCCCGAACTATTGTTATGAGTTGATGAACTTAAGTAGAGTTTTTGCAAGAAGTGTTGATTCTGTTGTCGATTTAGGGTGTGTGGGGCTTATGTTGTCTGAATCTAGTACTGGTTATAGACTGAGGTCGTAACGATCCGTAAAAGATACCTCTGATCATATAATGTCTTATGACGGAACTTGAGCCCTAACATATACAGTAGAAATTCTTGTTTCATGTGATTCTATTGAATTTATGCATCTAGGTATTTCCTATTCTCCAGTTATTGAAGCATACATATATTCATTTGGTATCTCCTTAGCAAGGTAGTATTTTGTATTTAGGATGCAGATCATCATTAGTGCATAATGTCTTATTGATTGGCTGGCTTGATTTTCATACACTTGTTAAAACACCCGATGTTTGACATGTCCATTGTTTCCGTTGTTCAAGATTGACTAGCTGGAGAGGGGGGAAGTTTGCTCATTTAAAAGTTTGCATTTGACTAGCATGTGAGGTTCTTTTATCACTATTGCTAATTCGATTGGCATATTCTAACCTGAACTGAATAATCTTGTTGAAGCTACACCAAAACTTTGGTATGTATGCTTTATTATCGACGAGAATAGACAAGTTCTTCAATCGTATGCAAATTGTAACATGATAGCATGTGCTCTACTTGTACATCTAGTACCAGTTTCCAACATATGACTTAACTCTTTATTCCTTTGTATAGTGTGTGACATTCTTCATGTTACATAATCTGCCACGTTATATGCGCGTTTAATCTCTTTTTCTCTCGATTGGTGGAAATTTACATCGCTCTTCTGCTTTTATTCGATAGGAGTCTGTCTCTTAATGCTGGAGGAGATCAAAGGTGACGGGTGAGTGCCTTGCTAGGACTCCATTTTCCATTGTAGTTGGTTTCATTATTGTTACCAGTTTACATAGAAACTGAAACCTTAAACCCACATTATTGGGGAAGTATCTCTCTTTTTTATATAACAAAGTGAAAATAAATAGACAAATAAGTTAATATATCTGCATTGATATATGTTTTGCGTTGGGTTGGGTTGGGTCGGGTCGTGATCATGTCGATACAAGTGAAAGAGGGAGGCCTAGCAAATCATGTGTTGGTTATTATGTTGATACGATAACAACATGACCCGATAAGGCCAAACCTGAATACTACACAAATACTTGTACGGATACGGGAACAAAAACGATAGCAACATGGTTTAATTTGTGTTGGCGCCATAATGATGACCCAATAACAATCAATCTCACTAAATTTATTATGTATTTTGTAAAATATCTCATCCACATCTAATTATTAATGAGCATGTTATTTTTAAAAAGTTTGTAACTTTTGATGTAGTTTTAATACAAGGCACAACCCAATTAATTTGATTGTTCACTTTATTTGAATTACTGAAATAGTAATTTGTTTGTTGAGAGAATTTTTAAATCAAACTAACACAAGTCATACGCTATATAATTTCATTTGATTTTATTTGAAATAGTCCATGATTTAAGTAAAATTAGTCCTCCGTGATAAAAAAAAAACAATTTGTTACAAGATAAAACCAAATTATTATTTTTAGTATTAAATTATATACACTACAAATGAGTGAAACTACATCACACGTTACTTAAATGATAGTGCTAATATTACTTCAAAATACAACTTACAAACTTAAAAAAATAAATAGCATAATAGTACTAATTAGGATTTAATCCAATAATTGTCTTATTTAAAAAACATTTCTTTACCTTTTAGTTTTCTAGAAATATTTTTCCGAATCTTTAGATCATGAATTAAAAAGCAAAATTCCTAGAAACTCTTTCTAACTTAGTAACAACCTTTAATACAAATTTTACAGATATTTTAAGACAAAATTTTAACTAACTAACTAATACGGAGTACTAATAAACAAACGATTAGTGTTCAAGATTAGATCTTTGTTGTTGATTTGACACATATCAAACTACAAATAGTACTAATGAAATTGTGCACTGGTTGGTTGGTAGTAGTCATAAAATTGCAACTTTTGAAATTGTAAACCTTCCATTTTCTACTTTGTACACATATTTCTGTTAAAATTAGTAACTACTTATCTCCTGTACAAAGCATTCAATTGATCTACAAAATTTCCGAAGTTAGAAAACAAAGTTACAACTCACTTTCCACAACTAGCTCAGCTGCTGAGCCCATGACCCCAACTCCACCAGCTCCAAGAAGAGCGAGGGCGAGCTCGGCCTCGTGCCAGCGCTTCAGACCCTTCGACAGCCTCCTCAGCAGCCTAGCGTCCAAGTCCTGTATCCACGTAGGCGTGCATCGCACCACCAAGCTCAGGAATCCCGACACATAGGCGCGCCAAGTAGCTCGATCACACCCTACTGATATCTTCCCGTCTAGCGCACTCGCCACGAACTCCATGTGGCACCCGAGGATCTTGGGCCGGCGTTTTGAGGCTGCTGATGATGCTGATGAGTCGACGCCCCAGATGAAAGCTCCCGACAGCGCAGCTAGATATGCCAGGGCGTAGCCTCGGAGCATTGGGAGCATTCCACCCCTCTCCCCTCCTTGGTTCATTGACATGAACCAAGATGGAAGAGTTTCCTTGATCAGCGACTGCACGAGCCCCAGTCCTCCGGTCAAAAACACGACAGAAGCACCGAGCGATGCTGCTAGCTTCACCTTTGTTAAAACTGCAGCGAGAGAAGAACGCCCGCCATGGTTCTTCCCGTTGTTAGGCCTTCCCGGGAGGCCTCCGTGGACTATATCTTGTACGGTTTGCATGAGCAGAGAAACTATCTCCTCCCTCAAGAACATGATGTCTCTGATCGAGCGATGAACTCTCAGATATAAGATCCCCGGGGCGACAGCAGAGATCCCGCCATTGAAATGAGACCCGAATCCATGGCCTAAAAGAGCTCCAATCCCGCCATTGCTTGAGATGCTGGAGCTGCTGTTGAATCCTAGGATGGCACTGAAGCAGCTCCGAAGGAGCTGAACAACAGCGTCGTTGCTGTGCAGGAAGACAGTTCGAGAAGCAGAGAAGACGAGGAAGTCACTCCAACGCTTCGCCTTTTGAGTCCACAGAGATGCAACTATCGGCATGCATGGCCACGGGCAGCCTGCAGCAAGGGACTCCAGAGCTGGTCCGGCCAGATCCAGAAAACGTTGGGAGGCTTTATCGAGCTTGTAGGTTATGGTGAGGCTCACAAATGCCGCCAGAGGCAACGGAAGTGCAGCCGGAGAACTCCCTCCTACAGAAGAAGTAATAAGTTGCCACATTTATGAAGTCTATCGCTCAAGAGAATCAAATTCCTGAAAGAAAACCTGCAGCAAGACTTGGGATATCGACACCGGTGGCTGCTAATATTTTCTTGATCTGTTCCTCGACATTGGAGAGATTAGCAGCCGGACTCGGCCAATCTGTTCCGTTCATGAAAACCGTCTTCCATACTCCTCGAGTCACTTCAGCCGAGAAGTAACTCACTATGGTAGCCAAAGTTGCCGGAAGATAATCAGCCAAATCTTTCAGCCCTGTCCAGCAAGAATGCCAACCATTAAGGTTGAGTGTCAAATATTATCGAAATTGAAAAGGCAAAAGACCTGTGCAGAGTTCGCGAGGCGACAATCTTCCATGAGCGCACGCAGTTAGAGCAGCATCAGCCACGAAGGGGACAGCTTCGAGTATATCCCAAGCAGGTAACTTAGGCCTCAGATAACCATCCTCGCTTCCCGGTCCAGACGAGCTGCTACTTCCGGATGAGACAATAGTCACAGTTTGGTTTCCTCTGTTTATATTTCGGAACATCATGTTAAGTAGTGTATCAACAGTGTGAAGAACAGGAGTCCCGTTGACGAGGCCAGTGAGAGGAGAAGCTATGCAAGACAGATGCTGTCTATACCACACTTTTAGTTTGGGGAACGAGTCCACGAATATGGGTTTGGATGATGTAGAACTGGCTACCTGAGCAAGCCTCCTCCGGTTTGGATCCTTGAGTAAGTTACCTGATGAAACTAGGTACGAATTCCGTACCAGTAACAGGTATTCGGGAGTGAGCTGGGATCCTACCGGAGGCACGTCTCCTACTCCATACTCGATGGGAGGATGATTAAATCTCCACAGCTTTAGAAGAAGGGCAAATGCATTTGAAAAAACGACATGGGCTGATATTTCTTCTCCAGTGGTCAGGGTCCATGAGATGTTCGGCACACATGAACCGAAAACCTCACATATTGTCATCAATGAACCAGCAAGCTCCGGAACCTGTCAAAGGAAAGTACAGTCCTCTTTATTGACTTCCTCAGTGTCTCAAGGCTAAACTCTCTCCTTCCTAGTTATACAATATTTGAAACAGAAATATGATCACAGCGTTACATACCAAGCCATGGATGGAGAAAATCTGAACACAGTCAACTGGTGAGATTCCGACAAGGAGAACATTGAGCATGGGAGCACAGGCTATCAAGTGGCTTTCGCTCCCAGAATAGTCGACGGGAACCGGAGGAGATAGTAATCTAGTTATAAAATAAAGAATGTGCTCCTGCACAAGGAAAAGTTCATATGCAGTTAGATATGTATCATCTTTGGTAACAAGGGCCAAATTTGAAAAGCCATAACTAGCTACGTAGGAACAAGAAAATCCCCATTACCTGAATGCTCCATCCACGAATCAACGAGGCCCCACAAAGAACAGAAGCAGCAGCTGTCCTTTCATCACTTGATCCTTTGGTTGCTATCTCAAAGATTTTTTCGATCTCTGCAAAGCTTCCATTAAATCCATGAGCTCAAATTTAGTTACTCTACTCAAAAAAATTATTGAATCAACGCTCAAGGAAAAAAAATCACTTGACAAAAAGCCATTCCACAGGTTGTAAATAAAGAATGTTTTCTTAACATTTAGTTGAGTTTCTTGTTGTCGATTAACAGGGTATGAGCAAGGCGCTGCATACCTTGAAGCAGGCGTAGAGACTAAAGCACTGATCATCATGGGAGTGAGAGGTGCCCCTTTCATAAATGATGACCACCCAACTTGAGTTGGTACATTGCGCGGTAACTGGTTGATGCGACCATTTACATAACCGGGCCACAAATAGGCAGATGTGTCCAAGAGATTTCTAGCTATGCACGACTCAACAATTAAATGGTAAAGGCTTCCAGCTGCAGCAGAAAATGTAGGTTTTCATTGTTTTCTGATGTACTATATTTGTTTCGTAATAATACTGAATAAGACGATGTGTTACTTACAGCAGTTAACCGGCATGTCCATTGTGCTGATGCACTCGAAGTATGTACTGGCGTTAATGCCAGAAACAAACATCATGGCTTTAGCAGCAGCCTGATTAGCAGAAGGTATGACTGACTGTGGTGGTGTGAGCAAGCTCTGATAATCTTGTAGATTTTGGAGACTAAATATCAAATCCTTTCTTCGTTTCCCAGGAACGTGATGCTCGGCTCCAAAACCATATCCAATCTCATCCATGGCTGCACTTTCCTCTTCCCCAACAAGATCAGCAACTATGAGGGTTGTGATTGACAGCAACATGCTCAGACGAGTATCCAGTCGAGGCACCGGTCCCTCAATGGGATCCCTCTCCTGCAAATGCAATGCAGATTCACTTATGACTTATCCACTATCTGACTATCATAGCAGAGAACTAATTAGTGAAGGATATGTTCTGTTATGTTCTCACTCTCTGAACAAGGCGAAGAGCAGCCATCCAAAGTCCGAGAAAGATCTCGTCCCAAGAGGCTGCATTAGTTGCTTGAAGAGATTTAACCAAACCTGTAGAAATGAAGTCATGAACTAGAATCTTTGGTGCATTTTGTACAGAAACTTGAGCCTCAAACATAATTCTTGTTACCTGTGATGATTTCTACGGCACTTGTAGCATTCACTTGTGAACCATCCATTGCATCTTCTAGCAGCATGTCGAGAGGAAGCCAGAGAGCAGACCGGCTAGTTCCAAGACAGAGGCCAGCATAGTTAATGAGAGGTCTGGATTGTAACCCAGGATGGAACTCCTGCACTAAGCTTGGCTTGAAGTGACGATGATTGCTTCTTTCAGTGTCTGATAGAAACTGAAGTAGAGCTTCGGGTTTAATGGTTTTCGAGTTTCTCAGAAATGAGGAGTTTTCAACAAGAAGCTCCATTCGCTGAGTGAAGGTTTTCCAATGTGTACACCTGAGAGAGAGAGAGAGAGAGAGAGACATAAATGTACTTGCTACATTGCTACAAGATACTGAAACTATCAACCAATTTTGTGAAATTATGTTTATTCCCACCAAGAATCATTCAAGGGAAAAACAAAATAATATGTGAAAAATTGAAGGGAAAAATTGGTAAAAGGGATTTGAGTTCTAACATGTTTTGGCCAGCCAAGTGAAGAATCCTTGAAGTTATTTTATTTTGCAAGAACTCCCCCAATAACTCAATGGCAAAGACAGTATTAACAGCTCTCAGTCTCTCATTATATTCTTTCCTCTTCCCTTCAAAAATGCCGGGGACATTATCAACTTCCATATCTTGAGGTTTGACAGGCCATCGAGGCTCCATCTCCACAAGTTGAAGCAGCCCTTCATCATCCAATGCTGCGTCAACCAACTGCCAAACAATAGAGAAGATGAAGAGAACCAACAGCACACTAGCTTCATTGGCTTGCAAGCCAAACAGGAAAGATAACTGGAGGATTTCATCAAGTGAAAACATGGTCCTACAAGAACAAGATTGATCAACAACGACATTTAGAGTATCTTAACTCGGGCAACACTAAAAGATAGGAAATGATATGATTCACCAGTAAATGAAGCAACATGAACATGAAGATGCTTACTTCTCATAGTTTGGCAAATCTGTGTACTCTTTCAGGGAAAAAGCGTGCCTTTTGAGGAGTTCCAGGTATAACCTAAACGCTGCTGGACAAGAACCTCGATATGGGATCACTCTGTTCACGGATAGAGAAATAAGAAACTTAAGAATTCGAGCAAAACAAAATAAATGATTTTGTAACACACTTCTCCACATATTGCAGAAGATATCCTGTTTCTATAAAGCATTGGAACGCAACTTACTGAGCTTACAATAAGCAAGAAAACTTGAGACGAACACGAGATAGAGAGCAAGTAAACTTGAGACGAACACGAGATAGAGAGCATAATCGACACACTCTTCATTTTCCACCCATGCCATAATCATAATGTAAGAACACGAAGAAGGAAAAAAGAAAGCAACTGCATATGATTGTTCAAAATATTGACATTAATTATTCTATGCATCATGAAATCAAAAGCATAATACACCAACTCTAAAAAAAAGTAAATCAAACAAACTACACAATATTATCAAATTCAACCATTTAAAACCTGCCAATATCACTGCAGCCACACCACTAAAGATCAGAACAAGAAGAATAAAAAAATACAGAAAATCACAAATTACAAAAAAAAACAAAAGGTAGGAACCTTTTGCTGGCCAAACAACACCAAGTATTTTTCAAGTAGAAAAGCAGACACGGATTTCAAAGAAACCTTTGTGAAAGCAATCCAAGAACAAGAAAGGGAGGCACAATCTTGAGAGCTAATGCCTTTTCCAAGAATTTCCAAGCAATGGGCACATTGTTTTGCCAACAAATGTGAGAAACCAAATGGTTGGCTAATTCAACACAAGGCAGAGTGATTCCAGCAGAGCTCAAATAGGAGGAGATTTGGATTGACCACAGCAATGGGTCGCTGCCCTTGTCTTGGGCCACCTTAGTTTGCAACAAAATAGTGTCCCAAATGCTGCTGCAGCTCACCTCCATTGCCATCTTCTTCCTCACAAGCTCATCATTGGTTAGAAACAAAAAAGATTCCAGTTTGCGGTTGTGGGATTAAAGAAAAGGGAGAAATTCAAGAATGCAGCAAAGTGAAAAGTGGTTGGTTTCTAATGTGAATGTCAAACCCAAGGAAGTGGGATTCCAGTGGATTATGCTTCCCCAACTACTTTTTTATTAGATTAAAATACTCTCTAAATTTCCAATCATATATGGAAACTCTTGTTACTACTCTATTTTGTTTTATTATCACTGCTTAGTAACAATGTGTTCATATACATTAAGATAAGCTCTCGTCTCTCTATCATTTATGTAATGCTATCAGATACGCGACTCAATCTTGTTATCACAACGAGATCGATTCCGGAACGAGAAGAACGAATACTTGATATGAAAATGAATAAGCAAGAAAACAATTCTTGGAGAGTCAATGGAAATCTTGTGTTTTATTTGTGTGGAAGATTACAAAACTCTT
The DNA here is from genome assembly GCF_004379255.2 of Salvia splendens. Taxonomy (NCBI): domain Eukaryota; kingdom Viridiplantae; phylum Streptophyta; class Magnoliopsida; order Lamiales; family Lamiaceae; genus Salvia; species Salvia splendens. The sequence goes on along the minus strand of NC_056033.1, from coordinate 2,884,661 downwards.
GGATGAAAAAATTTTTTCTTTTTCCACAGCTCGGCTCTATTTAACTAACACTTATCTAACAACTAGTTCAAACCTAACGGCTTTCATTTAAAGCTAACTAACTAGTCGCATCCGACGACGTGCATCAGTTAATAACAACTGTCAACTCCGAACTCGTTTAAGTTCGGCCAACACCGAGCACCAACACCGAGCACTGAGCACCGAGCTCAACACCGAACATTGAGCACCGAGCTCAACACCGAACATTGAGTTCGGTTAATCCCTGAGCACGACTACAAACTCGACCAATCACCGAGCATGATTGCAGTTCGTCAGATCACTGAACAGCATATCGGTCCCTAATCGCCGAACAGTATATTGGTAACCGAACTGAACTGATTGTGCAGTTTTGCCCCAATCCTCATAACAAATCTCCACCTTGGGACATAACTGGACAATCCATAGATTTCATCCATCTTCCACAATCACTCCAGCTGAATCAGATTCACCAAATCCATGCAATACTTCAACTTAAGTCCGGGCAACACCTTTGTTAGCATATCAGCTGCATTGTGCTCAGTAGCTACCTTTTCAATCTTCACTGAGCCCATTTCAACTTCATCCCTCACAAAATGAAGCTTAACATCCACATGCTTGCTCCTCTCATGGAATGTCTGATGTTTTGACAAACATATGGCACTATTTGAATCACATAATACAGTCACAGCTCCTTGATCAACTCCAAAATCCGAGCAGATTCCTTTCAGCCACATGCTCTCCTTTACGGCCTCAGCCATGGAAATATATTCTGCCTCAGTTGTTGAGAGTGCCACCACAGATTGCAAACTCGACTTCCAACTTACAGCAGCTCCATACATGCAGAAAACATAGCCGGATTGGGACTTCCTTGTGTCAATGTTAGTAGCAAAATCAGAATCACAATATCCCAATAGAGGCTGTGCATCAAAATTCTTACTTCCATCAAACAGTATGCCATAATCCTGAGTACCATTCAGATACCTTAGTATCCATTTTAAAGCATGCCAATGCTCCATACCTGGATCTGCCATGTATCTGCTCACAACACTTATGGCTTGGCTGATGTCTGGCCTTGTACACACCATGGTGTACATGATGCTTCCCACTATGTTTGCATATGGGATTTTATCCATCTCTCTTCTCTGACTATCATCTTTAGGGCACTGATTTACACTGAGCTTAAACTGCTGGCTCAGGGGCACACTCACTGGTTTGCTTTTATCCATCTGAAATTTCTTGATCACATTCCTGATGTAATCTTTCTGAGTTAGCCATATCCTTTTCTTGTCTCTATCCCTTATGATCTCCATTCCAAGGATCTTCTTTGCATCTCCAAGATCCTTCATATCAAATTCAGATTTCAGATCACCTTTCACTAACTCCACCTCTTCCTTATGCTCTGCAGAGATCAGCATATCATCTACATACAATAGTAGATATGCCACAGCAACTCCACCTCTTCTCTTGATGAAGACACAATGATCATACAAAGACTTCTCAAAACCGATCTTATGCATGAACTCATTGAACCTGAGATACCACTGTCTTGAACTTTGTTTTAGACCATACAGGCTTCTTTTCAGCAAACACACCTTTCCTTCATTTCCTGGTTGGACAAAACCAGGAGGCTGCTCCATGTAAATTTTCTCTTCGAGCTCTCCATGAAGAAAGGCTGTTTTGACATCGAGTTGCTGCAATTCCCAATTTCTCTGAGCAACAATGGCAAGTAGAATCCTGATGGAGCTATGCTTTACCACAGGGGAGAATATTTCATTATAATCTACTCCCTCCTTTTGTGTAAAGCCTTTGGCCACCAACCTGGCTTTAAATCTGATTTGATTGTTGTTGAAGGCCTCAATTTTCTTCTTAAAAATCCATTTACAACCAACTGTTTTCTGATCAGTTGGCCTCAACACCAAAATCCATGTGTGATTTTTGTACAAGCTATCAATCTCCTCCTGCATGGCTAATAGCCACTGATCCTTCTCCGGACTCCTTATTGCTTCCTTGTAATTTGAAGGCTCATGATAGTCCATCTCCTCAGCTATGGCCAGTGCATAGTGCATCATATCAAAATCCTGAAATCTGGAAGGGAGCTTGATCCTTCTTCTGGTTCTGTCTCTTGCAACCAGTCTCTGTGGAGTCTTGATGTTACTTTCATGTTCAGAGGATCCACCAACACTGGTTTCTTGTGAATTTCTCACAGTATCTGGTGGACTTCTTACAGCATCAGATGAGGATTCCCTCTGACCCTCCACCTCAAACTCAACAGTCTGAACTTGCTTCATGAAGAAAGGCATTTCAGATTCCCTGAAAATAACATCCCTACTGATGACAACCTTCTTATTCCCTTCCTCACAGCACCATAATCTGTAACCTTTAACTCCAACCTGATAGCCTATCATCACACATCTGAGAGCCCTTGGTTCCAGCTTTCCTTGTTTGATGTGAGCATATGCTCTACACCCAAATGGTCTTAATTTTGAATAGTCTCCATAAGATCCATACCATCTACTATCCGGAGTCTGATTTTCAATGGCAGCAGAGGGGCATTTGTTGATTAAAACAACAACTGTGGAGGCTGCTTCTGCCCAAAATGGTTTTGACATTCCAGATGCTATCAACATGCATCTTACCCTTTCAAGAATGGTTCTATTTATTCTCTCGGCGACCCCATTTTGTTGTGGGTTGTGAGGCACCGTTCTATGCCTTTTAATTCCTTTTCTCTTGCAAAACTCATCAAACTCATGGGACAAAAATTCCAGCCCATTGTCAGTTCTTAGGCATCTCAAAGGCTTCCCCTTTTCTAGCTCAACTGCAGTACACCACTCCTGAAATTTCTTGAAGGTCTCTGACTTTTCTTTCATGATCATTATCCAAACCTTTCTTGAAAAATCATCAACAAATGATAAGAAATACCTGCCTCCTCCAATGCTATTTACTGGTGCAGGACCCCATATGTCACTGTGAACATATTGGAGAGGTTGTGTTGAGTTATGTTTGCCCACTCCATATGGCAGCTTCTTGTTTTTGCCAAGAATGCATTCTTCACACGATCCAATGGCTCTTTGTATCTCTGAATCAGCCATCTGAATAATGCCTTGCTTTACCAGCTGCATCAGCCCAGTGTCCCCCACATGGCCCAGCCTAGCATGCCAATTGATGGTCTTTTGTGTGTTGTTAGCTGTTCCAGCAACTGCCTCAGCTTTCAGATAATAGAGCACATTGTTTCTGACAGCCTTCATGATCATTTGGCCATCCTTTTTGACAAGCATCTCTCCACCAAAGAGAGTCAATTCGTAGCCATTCTTCTCAAGAAGACCCAAGGATATAAGATTCCTTTTAATGGATGGGATGTATCTCACATCAGTGAGAGTTCTGAAAATTCCATTGTCCATCCTCAAACATATGCTCCCAACACCCCTTACATCACACACATGGTCATCTCCCAGCAACACCGAGCCTTCAGATTCCTTTAAATCTTGGAACCAGTCGAGATTGGAGGACATATGGAAACTGCAGCCTGAGTCCATGATCCATAGCCTTGATAATGGGCTATCCTCCACCACATTGAGAGCTCTTGCCTCTTCAATTTCCTCAGTGATAGCTGCTGTACCATCTCCTTTGTGATTTTCAGATTGCTTTTTCTTCCAAGCAAAACAATTTTGCTTGATGTGTCCTGGTTTCTTACACCAGAAGCAGCTTCTAGATTCCTTTTGATCTCCTTCCTTAGATGATCTTGGCTTCCACTTGTCAGATGGGGGTTTCTTGAATTTGAATTGTTTCTTTGAAGTTGCCTTCACATTGAGGCTTTCAGCAGCTTGATCGATTGGCTTGCTGACACATTTCTGCATTGCCTTCAGCTTTAATGCAGAAAATACCTCCTCCAAAGTCACTTTCGAATCCCTTCCAAGAAGTATTGAGTCTTTGAATTGCTCAAAACTCTGAGGCAGAGCATTCAATAACATCAAAGCTTTATCCTCATCTTTCATGGGATCATCCACACCCTCAAGATCATCTATATACTTTCGAAAATCTTCCAGCTGATCCGCCAGATTCTTGGAGTCAGAAAATCTAAAGTTGAACAATCTTTGCTTGAGATGCAACCTATTGGAGATTGACTTCTCCATATATATTTTCTCCAATTTCTCCCACACTCCCGCGGCATCATCCTCTTTCTGAACCTCCCTCAAGACTCTATCGCTGAGGCACAAGACAATCGAGCTATACGCCTTGTATTCCAGTTCTTGACATTTCGCCGCATCCATCCCTTGAATCTCTTTCTTGTCCGTCTTGGATTTCACATAATCCCAGACGCCTTGCTGCATCAGAACAGCTCTCATCTTCAATCTCCACAGGCCGAAATCATTTTCGCCGGTGAATTTCTCAACGTCGAACTTTGCGGTAGACATTGTTGAATTCGTCGTCCTTCTTCGATTCCCACAGACGGCGCCAATTTGTAATGCTATCAGATACGCGACTCAATCTTGTTATCACAACGAGATCGATTCCGGAACGAGAAGAACGAATACTTGATATGAAAATGAATAAGCAAGAAAACAATTCTTGGAGAGTCAATGGAAATCTTGTGTTTTATTTGTGTGGAAGATTACAAAACTCTTGGATGAAAAAATTTTTTCTTTTTCCACAGCTCGGCTCTATTTAACTAACACTTATCTAACAACTAGTTCAAACCTAACGGCTTTCATTTAAAGCTAACTAACTAGTCGCATCCGACGACGTGCATCAGTTAATAACAACTGTCAACTCCGAACTCGTTTAAGTTCGGCCAACACCGAGCACCAACACCGAGCACTGAGCACCGAGCTCAACACCGAACATTGAGCACCGAGCTCAACACCGAACATTGAGTTCGGTTAATCCCTGAGCACGACTACAAACTCGACCAATCACCGAGCATGATTGCAGTTCGTCAGATCACTGAACAGCATATCGGTCCCTAATCGCCGAACAGTATATTGGTAACCGAACTGAACTGATTGTGCAGTTTTGCCCCAATCCTCATAACAATTTATTTCACTCCGAAATATGAGAATTGTGGTTATCTTCTTCACCATGTAAATTCTCTTTTAACACTTGAAATTTTAGACAAGAATTTTATTTTAGAGATTGTAGTATACGTGATTCGGTTCGCTGAATTCAAACCATACACCGAGGTGGGGTAATTGTTTTATGCAATTATTTTATATAATTAATAAAAAAAATTGTGCTAGAAGTTGACTCTATAAATATTTCCACTCTAACACAATTTTTTTTAAATTGCGTGCCTAAAAGAAATGTCTCCACTACTATAAAAAGGAGGAAGTGGTAATAAACTCACTTTATGTAAGACCTAAAATTCATAGGGGAGTATCATCTAGTAAAAATTCCCTCAAGCATGGATTCAATTTGTTTGAGGAAGTAATACCATAAATAAAGCATTAGAAGTGACCATTATTCCTAAGTTAGCTCAAGAACATTAGTTTTTAATGTAAACATGTGTCGATACAAATGTTCGTATAATGTAGCATCATGGATAAAATCACTTTGTTGATGAATATTAGATTTCAAGAAATTAAATGGAATAAAATTTGATAGTGGTTAGGGGTAGGTAGCGATGAAGACAAGTTGGACATCCCTATCAAAGGTTGGCCTTTGTGATGATATTGCTTTAGGGAGTAATACAAAAAATGGGTCCTTTTTGGTTTTATTAAATGATATTTTTGCAAATGGATTTGTGTGTAATTTGTATGGTGTGGCAGCTTTATTACACGTTATAATAGTTTGGTTGGTGAGTGTGACTTGGTCATGTTCATGTTCATGTTCATGCCCATGCGTACTAGCAAGTGCAAATATGGGCCCACGCATCACATACAATATGGTAAAGATTAGTCGAGAATGATAAAAATTTTGTGGAAATTAAGAATGACACATAGATACAAATTACGAATTTATAAGTATGTTAAAATAACATAATCACTGTGCAAAGATGATATGCATAAATCGATAAATATTCTTATATGTCAAAGTATTCACAAGATTATTATGTATGGAAGTTTGTACCTTGAAAGACATCTGATTATATTGGAACGAGATAGAAAAAATTAGAACAATCACTACACAAGTATGGCGCACATTACATACACTATTCATTTTCTCCTTTCTTGTTTAGAAAATAAAATGTAAATATCGAAAACTAGTTCTTAATAGAGTGTGTAACACGCGACGTCATTGATCTAAGATTCTGCAACGATACGTGACGTTCACGCCCACAACTTTGCTACAAAACTTGTTACATATTGTATAGAAGATTCTGCAACGTTGTGTTACACCTTATACCACACACTATATGCAATTTTTATACAATATTGCATATGTCTTTAGTTATCACCTATTTGACACAAAAGTAATACTTAAACAAGCACAATGAACGTATGAAAGTTATAATTATAAATATATTAAAATCACAAAGTAAAATTAGGTGGGGTGCTTAGTTTTGGTCATCTACTTAGAAGAAACATACAAAGTACAAACTAACCTGCCCTCTAATTGAGTTGGTGGGACTTTGTGGGGTTGCATGATAATCCTAAAATTGATAATTGACATTTTATCTTTGTTTATTTAGGTTTCAACTGATTTGACTATGTTGATATCGCGTTACTACTTTTTTATTAAATTGCATCAAACAGTTATCAACGGGAATTTTTTATTTCGCACTAGATTTATGTAAAAATGTGACTTTAAGTGGGAGCAAACTAACCTTAACTAATCAATATTGCCAAAGCAAGCAACAATTATTGTTGTTCTTTTTATTATTAATATTTCCAACTAACCATAAACTTAATATCGACAAATGTGTGATTATCTATTTTGTCTCATTTCGTGAAAAAAATATTTTATTTATAGTATTCAATAAATAAATAGTAAATCAGAAAGATCTGAAATATAAGCATGGTTGAACATAGAGACCTACCAAAAATTACTTTTTCTATTACTGTATATTTTTATATAAATTAAGCATTTTTAATTTTAAATTAGTGGTGAAAGAATATTTTATTATGATTAAGTATAAGGTTTGCGGGTTTGGTGTGGGTTGGTTAAGAGTTGGGTATGGGCCGAAGGCTTAAACATTTATGATTTCTTTTCTCTCGAAAAAATTAATTATGATTATAAGTGGTGCAAACAAAAGAGTGGTCAAATAGATTTTGTACCATTTCAGCTGAATATAATCTATAAAGAAAAAAACAAAGACAAAAGTAGCATATCTCATTAAATGAATTGAGCTCAAAGAGTTCAAAACCACGGCCCAAGCCCAATAAATCATATAGGAGGAAAAGGGAATTTTGATATTAATTATTAAGTGAGGTATTTAAAATTGAAATTAAAGAAATAGAAAAAAGGCTGTTTTCAAATCATTGGCTTTTAAACAATTTAAAATTTTCTTTTAAAAAAATACTACCTCCGGCCTTGAACAATAGAAACATTTGAAACAACACATGTTTTTATACACAATTGTTAAAATAAGAGATAATAATTGGTAAAGCAAGAGAGATAAAAAAATGGATAAAGTAAGAGAGAGGAAGAGAAAAAGTCGGTGAAATAGTGTTAGTGGATTGTGGGGTCCAATTCCAAAATAGAAAATTTAGAAAAAAAAGTACATATTTTTAAAGAACGGACAAAAATGAAAATAGTTTCTATTTCTAAGTGCGGAGGTAGTACGATTTTTGGATATTGAAAAAATGTCATGTGTCGTCTACTAATTAGAAGACACTACTCGTGCGTGCTCATTTATGAGCTGATGGGCACGACGTTGCTGATGCGCTTAGCTTTAGAACGATCGGGCCGGGCCGAACCCAAACCTGGTCAAAATTAGTTAGTTGGATCATGGTCAAATCTCAAACATTTAGTCCAGCTTATGCAAGCCATGACATGAGCTTGTTTTAATGGAATATTCTTAAGCATATTATAAAATTATGAAATCCTCTAATTTATAATCTTGCACTATACTGAAACTATAGCAAAGAGAAAAGAGGAGAGCAAAAATGTTGGGGCCTCACTGCACAGAAAATCCCCCAAGTCTGAGTTCAACATGTGGAGCAGGAAATATTCAAGAAATTGGAGGCCTTCAAACTTATGTAGCAGGAGATCAAAACTCCAAGCTTGCTATTCTTCTAGCTGCTGATGCCTTTGGTAATTAACAACAACATTTTCAACCAATTTCTTCATGGATCAACAGTTGACTTTTTTTTCATTTTTTTTGAGTGTAGGATATGAAGCTCCAAAGTTGAGGTATAACTTCTAAACTTTCTTGATTGTTGAGTAATTATATCTTGATTTTGTTTTCATATTTCTTGATTGAGTCAGTCTGAAAAGTATGTTCTATCAAAATCACATTTCAAATTTTCTTGATTTCACTGTATATGCTTTTATTGTTATGCTTATCATATTCTATTAAAATATCAAGTGATTTGGTACTTTCTTCTTCAAAAAGATTAATTTGGTAGTTCAATTCAGTGATGAAGACAGGCAACATTGGACTTGGGAGGTGTTTATTTTGGGTGATGACTTAAATAGATAAAATAATTTGGGCTAATTCATCAAATATTTTGATGAACTGAATAATTTTGTGATTACATTAGTACTATTGGATCTGTCCTAACAAAGATTGTCCAAACTAAACTCCACCTCTTGTAAAATGTAGGAGCCTAGCTGACAAAATTGCAGCTCTAGGTTTCTTAGTTGTGGTTCCTGACCTCTTCAACGGCGATCCATTCAGCTTCGAGAAGCCACGAGAAGCCTGGTCGACTGCTCACACCCCGGTTCGCAATCTTGCCTTCCTTCCTTTTCTCCATCACTAGACATCTAGTTAGGCCAGTTGTGAAGTGGAAAGATGACTCTTTAGCCCGTTGGCTAATAATCGCATCATGCTATCTCCACATTTTAGGAGAAAGGGTGTGAGGATGCCAAGAATGTGGTTGAAGCTTTGAGAAGCAGAGGTGTGGTGAAAGTAGGCGCTGCCGGTTTCTGTTGGGGAGGTAGCAACACTCTCTTGACCTCATTGCCTCGGACCTTTTCGTTCTATTCCTTAACTAACATGGTTGGTGCTTGTATTGTAGGAATGGCTGTGGTGAGACTAGCAAAATATGATTGCATAGATGCTGCAGTTTTGTTGCATCCTGGCCCTATTACACAAGACCAAATAAATGGTGCAAAATTTTGATTTACCTATATTCAAGTTTGATTGATTATTGACATACTGTGTTATAACCTATGATTGAAAATTTAGAGGTGAAATGTCCAATTGCAATCTTGGGAGCAGAGATTGACAACTATGCACCACCTGAGCTGTTGAAGCAGTTAGGAGAGGTTTTAGCAGAAAAATCTGAGGCAAGAATGGTTATTCATTTCAGACAGTTATTTTAAGCCTTGTTTAATTAGCAGCTGATAATTAAGGATGTGAATGTTGTGTAGGTTGATAGCTATGTGAAGATATTTCCTGGTGTCGGGCACGGATGGAGTGTGCGGTACGAGGACAACGACGAATTTGGTGTGAAGAGTGCTGAGGAATCTCATGTGGATTTGATGAACTGGTTTACCAAATACATCAAGTAAAGATGTTGGTTCAAGTTCAAACATGTGTGTTTTTATGTTATTTTGTTTCTTGTTGAGTGGTTTTTATTGTTTTCTGAAAATCTTAAAGATGGTGTGTTTAATGTTATGGTTTATGTTCTTGTGGAAAGGTTATGCTAGAAACCTTCTTTATAATAAAAATACAATACTATATATTTATTCAACGAAGTGATTGATTTTTTATGATCAAAGTGCTCTAAATTATTCATAATTTTTATTATAAGATCAAGATGTGATTTTATTTTAGTCAAAGTGGCAATGGTGCATAAAGTAAAACGTATAGCTACAATTTTGAAAATATAAAATTCTGGTCAATTTTAAGTAAATAGATTGTTCTAATTAAATAGAGCTGTAATTACAAAAAAAAGGGTTCATGTTCATTAAAAATAAGAGGTCCACCCTTTTGATTGTTTTAAAGTATCCAATATAGTTTAAGAGACTTGACAAAAACTTAGGTGCCCTCTCTTTTAAACCTATAAATTACTTGGTTCATCTTGAAACTCAAGAATAAAAAGTAAGTACTATTCAAAACGAAAAAACCAAACTGGAGTAAATCAACCACATTAAACCTATAAATTAATTGTACTACTATATTTTAGCAAATCGTCATTCTGAGTTTGTATATCATAAGAGACATCGTTACTTTATACATTAACTTTCAAAAATTTAAATCAAAACAAACCCAAACATATATTTTGTTTTTCGGACGTCCATAAAATTAAATTTTTTTATCCATGGATATTACTATTATTAAGCAATTGATCACACCCCTTATTATTAATTACCAACTAATATGTGAATCTATTTTCATTATTTATAATATTCTTACAATATACTCACTTATAATATATTTAAAAATTTGTGTTACATTTTTCTATGAATATTTTTTATTGACGGTTAAATCAGAATTATTGATTCGATTTAAATTAGATCAGTAGTTTCAGTTTTGGAACTATAACTAATTCACATAGGTTGAACAGTATCCGCTATACATGATCTATGAATATGATTCAGATTCAAGAACTTTAAAATTGTAACTGGCTATTAATTGCCCATTTTAATCCAGGATTAAGAAAAACTGGAAAACCGAACGTTGAAAATTGAAAGGAAAATGGAACAAATCGTCTATTTTGAATTGAAACGAAATCAATTCAAAATTTAAGCTATTGATTCGTTTGTTGGGTTGGTTACTAATCTACTACCTTTTTTAAACAATAACCGTTTGATCCTAAAATAAATTGATGGTCTATATTCATAAAGCAAATTATCATGCATTACGAGTCAAAACGATCGATAAGTGGAGAAAAAATAAAATACTAGATAATTGAAGCAAAAACATATATACTTGAAAATAGAATAAAGTAAGGCATACATTATATTTACCTTTGTCTCATCACAAGTTATTTATAGTAAGTAGTATTTTTTTGCATCAATTTCTATTTTAAGCAAAAAAACCACTAATTTACTCTTTATACTTTATTCTTATTCTTATTCTTATTCTTATTCTTATTTTATTAGTAGTAGTATCATTTTCTTTTCTACTATTCTATTTTTTCTCCACTTAATACAATAAATATGAATTTTTTTAATTCTTATAGAAAAAATCCATCACTTATTATAGTAGAACAATGGAATAATTTTTTGAATAGAAAAATAATTAAAGACCAAAAAGACATACTCCAAAAACTGAGTTGTTGGATTTGCTGTTTTTGCGTAGAAAATTAATTGAAGACCAAAAAAGATATACTAGTACTCCTAAAACTGAGTTGTTGGAGTTGCTGGTATGTATATAGTCCACGTCTGCTGTCTGCCCCATCCTTTTATCCCACGATAATTATTACTCTTTTCCATTCCGATCTATCCCATAATAATTATCACACTTCATTTTTACCATAAATGGTAAGTAGGTCTCACATTCTATTAACTCATTTTACTCACATTTTATTATAAAATAAATATAAAAAAGTGGATTTCACATTCTAATAACTTTTCCAATCAATTTTTCTTTACATTTAGTAAAACCTATGCCCACAATAAGAGTGACAATTATTGTGGGATGGAGGGGTAGATAATATTTGAAATGACACAGATTTTAATACATCATTAATAAAGTAAAAAAAGATAGAAAGAAAAATGATTAGGATATTGTTAGTGAAGAATGAGATCCACCTAATTAGAGAGGAATTTTTTTTTCAAATTAAATTGAATTATTTTTACTGTACATCCCAAAATATCAAATGTAGTCTATTTTTAAGGGACAAAGGGAGTACAATTTTAGAAGAGTCATATTTAAAGATAGTACTCCACGTGTCCCAACTAAGTTGAGTCGTATTCATTTTTAGGATGATCCAACTAAGTTGAATCGTATTCATAATTTAAGTCATTTCATTTTTTGATAAGAAAACAAAACATCCAATTACTCTATCTTTATCTTTTCTATTTTATTCCTCCCTTTTACTTTCACGACAACGTTTTAATTTCCATGCCTAAATGTTTTGACTCAATTTAGGTAAAAAACAAAGAATAACTCTTTAAATAATCTTATTTTGGGAACCGACACAGTGAAAAGAATCAAGAAATCCAATATGTCGGGAGCTCAGTGTTGTGAGAATCCACCAGCTCTAAACTCAGCCAGTGGAAATGGGAAAGTTGAAGAATTTGGAGGCCTTAGCTCTTACATTTCTGGCCCTGCTAATTCCAAGGCTGCTGTCATTTTGATCTCAGATGTTTTTGGTAATAATAATAATAATAAGATACCTCTGCTTTTCTTGATTTGTAATTTTGTAAAGTTTCCATCTATTTTTCTTTTCCAATCATGTTTGTGTTGAGTCAACTAGTTTTTTTTTTTGCTATTCCACTATGCACTTTTGTGTTTTCTTGCAAGCAAACAAGATGTCCTTTATGAGGTGGTGGCTTTGTATTTTTAATTAGTTCTTTTTCAATGGGATTTTGAACTTTGGTTCTAAATATTGATTAGGTTCTTGAATAGTTAGTGGTATATTGAGAGGGATTTCATGTGTTTGGTTCCAATATTCCAACATAAGGGTTTGTGCATATCATTGAGAGAGATAACCTCTTAAGTTGAGGTTATCTACTGTGAATATGAACAAACTTAGCATTGATATTGTTTTATTTAGCTTACTCATTTGGTTGTTATGTACAGGATATGAAGCTCCACATTTGAGGTACTTTTCTAGATTTTGCATTATGTGAAATTTCCAACTTGTAACTAACTCATGATAACATGGCTATTGGCTTCTTATCTCATAATGTGGGGTATATATAGGAAGATTGCAGACAAAGTCGGGGCTGCTGGATTTCGTGGCGTGGTGCCAGATTTCTTCCACGGAGATCCCTACGTACCAGATCAGAAGCCGATCACTGAATGGCTTAAAGATCATGGACCAGTCAGTTAGTTAGCCTTTTTCTATCTAGAGCCGATCAATCTGGATTGGAATTTTATTACATAACATTACTTCCACTTTAACAGGATCAAGGGTTTGAAGATGCAAAACCAGTTATTGAAGCCCTGAAAAGCAAAGGGATCACCAAGATTGGAGGTGTTGGCTTCTGCTGGGGAGGTTACTTAATTACTACATCTTATTCAGTTGCTGCTACATCTTAATAATTATTCATATTTTGATGAATTTATGACTTCAGCCAAGGTGGTTGTGGAGCTGTCGAAGCATCCTTACATCCAAGCCGCGGTGCTCATACATCCTTCCTTCGTCTCATTAGAAGATATTCAGGGTAAATTATCTTGTGTCATAATTAACGGATGAGGAAACAGCAGTGAGCAGTCCTTCCTGTTAACCCACAATAATTCTACATTGTCGATCTCAGGAGTGAAGGTCCCATTATCTTTACTTGCAGCTGAGCTTGACGATATGTGTCCACCAGAGCTTGTCAAGCAATTCGAAGCTGCCTTAAACGCAAATCCTGAGGTGAAAATTAAAGCTCGAGTCCTTTTGCATTTCATTTGCGTTAGTGTTTCTACTCTTCTTGCAATTCCGTAACACATCAAATAAAGCCAGCCTTCTCAAACATTAAAAAATGATTATGTATGTTCATACCATGTGATCTTGATAGTGCAGGTGGATAGCTTTGTGAAGATATTCAGTGGGTGCTCACACGGGTGGACTGTGAGGTACAATGACGAAGACGAAGAGGGCGTGAAGAAGGCTGAGGAGGCTCAGAAAGACATGCTGGATTGGTTTGTTAAGTATCTCAACTGAAATTGAAATTGGTTCACCTCTCTCGATTCTTATGTACCAATGGCAATAAAACTGTGGGGCTGAGGTCTTGTGGATGAGTATTTGACTATTTGTTTATCAAATCTGGAGTATGTGTAACGCAAACAAAACCAAGTACTCCGAACCCGAACCCGAACCCGAACCCGAACCCGAACCCTATAAATAAATCGCCTATTTTTAATCAAAACGAACTATTATCAATTCAAAAATTTTAGCTATTCATTTGTTTCTTAGCCTATTTACTGTTCTACTTTTTTTTAAATGATATACTCCATATTACTCTCTCCATCCTTAATTAAGTTTAGTCACTTCTTTTGGACACCGAGATTAAGAAATAGTATCGAATGAGTTAAATGATGGAGTAATAAAATAAAAAAATAAAAGAGAGTAAAGTAGATGATGAAGCAAAATAAGAGTGATTAGATGTTTTATTTTTTATCAGAAAAGGAAATGACTCAACTTTGTTGGAACGTCATAAAAAAAATATGACTCAACTTAATTGGGACGGGGGAGTATTTTCCTCGTCTCACCACAAGTTATTTACATATTTTTTTATTATCAATTTATGTTTTTGGCATAAAAAAAAAACCACTCATTTAGTCTTTATATCCTAGTGGTATATTTTTATTCTCATGTTATTTTCATTTTCCTTTTTTGTTGTATTTTTTTCACTTAAATATTATTATTTTTAATTCTTATGATAAAAAAAATCCAGAACAATTGAATAAGTTTTTGCATAGAAAAATAACAAAAGACCAAGAAAAGATATACTCCAAAAACTGAGTAGTTGGATTTGCTGTTTTTGCATAGAAAAATAATTGAAGACCAAAAAAGATAAGATCGTAACACTGATTTGTTGAATTTGCTGGTAGATATATATTCCACGTCTACCCCTTCAAATAATTTCTTAGGGCATCCACAATAATGGACGAGAGCGACCGGCGAACCGCTCGTCCGTCGCGCTCGTCCACTATTGTAACCGTCGAGAGGCTCGCGGACGAGCTGAGCGGACGACCCCTCGTCCGTCGTATATCCCGCTCGTCCATCAGCTCGTCCGCCGTTTTGTCCGCTATTGCAAGCACCCGACGGACGAGCGCACGGACGAGCAATTTTTTTATTTAAAAAAAAAACTATATTGTATTAACGAGTTTTTCTTCTTCAACTACATTTCTCGACATCCCGAAATGGCTAGGGGTAGTGGTGGTGCGGATGGTAGTGGTGCGGGTGGCAGTGGTAGTGGTGCGGGCGGTGGTGGCTGGGATAGTGAAGCATCGCGGCAAATCCGCGAACAGATACGGGCGTATATGTCCGCTGAGATAAACCGCATGATGAGGGCGGTCTCGCAGCAGCATCAACAGCCGGCGATACCTCGCCCCATCCAGCATTGAGTTGTAGTACCGCGGGACCACGTCGCGCACACCAACGGTTGTTTGAGGATTATTTCAGCGAGCAGCCGCGGTTTGGGGACAACTTCTTCCGGCGGCGTTTTAGGATGCACCGAGATCTATTTATGCGTATCGTGAATGCTTTAGAGCGTCAGTACAAGTACTTCCGGATCAGGAGGGATGCGAGTGGCAGACCCGGACACACGCCTATACAGAAGTGCAATACTGCAATTAGGCAGTTGGCTTACGGAGGCGCGACCGACATGTTCGAACGAGTACCTCTATATCGGCGAGACCACTGCCTGCGAATGTCTCCAGTATTTTTGTCAGAGCGTCATTCAAATATTCGGGGAGACGTACCTGCGGAAGCCTACCCCCCAAGACTGTCAGGAACTGATGGATATGCACGGGACGATGCACAGGTTTCCTAGGATGTTGGGCAGTATAGATTGCATGCATTGGGAGTGGAAGAACTTCCCTACCGTCTGGAAGGGTCACTACACGACCGGCTTCAAAGGCAAGAATCCGATGATGATCCTCGAAGCCGTAGCTGACTACCGGCTTTGGATTTGGCATGCACATTTTGGGGTAGCCGGAGGGAACAACGATGTCAACGTCCTCCAGTCGTCGCCCATTTTCAACGAGCAGTGCCAGGGCGTTGGTCCGACCATCAGTTTTGTCGCCAACGACAACCAGCATCATATGGGCTACTATTTGGCTGATGAGATATACCCTTGGTGGCCCGTCTTTGTGAAGACGATCAGATGTCCACTCGAAGATAAGAAGGTCTACTTTGCGAGCCGACAGAAGGTAGTGCGCAAGGATATGGAGCGGGCATTTGGTGTGCTCCACGCTCGATGGGCAGCGGTGAAGGGTCTAACCCGTTTGTGGTATGACGACTGCATTGCTGATATCATGTACGCGTGTATTATCATGCACAACATGATTGTCGAACAAGAAGGTCCAGAACTGATTGATTGGACCAATGAAGATGCCGCCGGGCCAAGCCTCGGCGTGGCCACCGCCAATGTACGCATGAGGATACCTCATGATGACGTCGGCCGGCTCCAAGCCCATGCCGACATGCGCCAACAAGAAGCCCATATTCGACTCCAACAGGATATAATTGAAGAGTTGTGGGTGCGGAAGAATGCACATTGATATTTATGATGTAATTGTTTTTTTTAATTATATATTTTTAATGTTTTTAATTTATAATGAAATTATGATTGCATTTTCCTCCTATTCGTGTCGAATTTTGAATTTCGTATTAAATTTCGTATAAAAATGTGAAATTGTGTTGTTGGAAAGTCCCAGTGCTTGTCCTAGTGGTAGTCCAAAATTGTGCAGTGGGAAGTCCTAGTGATGTGGCAGTGGGGTGGGAAGTCCTTATAACGTAGCATGAGGTGTTTTTGAGAAGTTCTAGTGCTACTCCGTGGGGAAGTCCTTGTTATTGTGGATGCTCTTAGAGCATCTGCAATGACGGACTTCGCCGCGGAATTCCCACGGATTTGCCGGAATTCTGTGGCGGACGTCCGCCATTATGCACGAATGACGCAGATACGGAATTCAGCTGAGGACGTCGCAGTTCCGCGGCCTTCCGTGGAATTCCGCAGGGACGTCCGCCATTGCGTCGACTCCCGCGGAATTCCGATTTATTTATTTATTTTTTAATTATTGAAATGTATTTTTTTAAAAATTTGGTGAAATGTTCTTTTCTTTTTTAATGGAATTTTTTCCCTATTTGTGTCGGAATTTTAATTCCGTAACTTGTTTACTTCCGGAAATTGGTTAATTTGTGAATTTGTGATTTTTTTTAATGTGAGAATTCCGTCGGGAATTCCGCAGGGAATTTCATCACTGTGCAGTGGAAAGTCCTTATGACGTGATAGAGCAGTGGGAAGTCCTTATGATGTGGCCGTGAGAATTCTGCGGGGAAGGGCGCTGGGACATCCGCACCACTGCGGAAACCCTTAAAGATAGTTTGGAGTAACTCTTCAAATAATCATATTTTGGGAACCGATACAGTGGAAACCCTTAAAGATAGTTTGGAGTAACTCTTCAAATAATCATATTTTGGGAACCGATACAGTGAAAAGAATCTCAAGAAGTCCAATATGTCGGGAGCTCAGTGTTGTGAGAATCCACCAACTCTAAACTCAGCCAGTGGAAATGGGAAAGTTGAACAATTTGGAGGCCTTAGCTCTTACATTTCTGGCCCTGCTAATTCCATCGCTGCTGTCGTTTTGATCTCTGATGTTTATGGTAAATTCATAATAACAATATACCACTGCTTTTCTTGATTTGGGATTTTGTAAAGTTTCTATCTTTTTTTCCCAATCATGTTTGTGTTGAGTCAACGGGCTTTTTTTTTGCTATTCCACTATGCCCTTTTGTGTTTTATTGCTACCAAACATGATGTTCTTTATGATGTTTTGTTTGGGTATGTGTTGATTTAGGATTGGAGGTGAGTTTCTTGTTTAGGGCTCATTTTTTGGTTTTGGTGAATTATAGTGAGGTGGTGCTTTGAATTTTTAGCAAGTCTTTGATTCTAAATATTGATTAGGTTCTTGAATAGTTAGTGTTATTCTGTTAAATATTGAGAGGGATTTCATGTGTTTAGGTCCAACATTCTAACAAAAGGGTTTCTACATATCAATGAGAGAGATAACCCCTTACATGGTCATTTACTTAAATTGATGTTACCTACTGTGAATATTAACAAATTTCTTTTTATTAGGAAACTTAGCATTGATTTTTTATTTAGCTTACTCATTTGGTTGTTATGTGCAGGATATGAAGCTCCAAGTTTGAGGTAATCACTAATTAGTTTTGTAGATTTTGCATTATGCCAAATTTCCAACTTGTAAACAACTCATGCTTCTTTTCTTGATAACATGGTTATTGGCTTCTTATCTCTTAATGTGGCATTTCAATGATATAGGAAGATTGCAGACAAAGTCGGGGCTGCTGGATTTCGTGCCGTGGTGCCAGATTTCTTCCACGGAGATCCCTACGTACCAGATCAGAAGCCGATCACTGAATGGCTTAAAGATCATGGACCAGTCAGTTTGCTTTTTAATGTCTAGAGTCGATCGATCAGCCTTCGTTTTTTGTAGGGTTGAAATTTAATTACATAAAAAACTCTTATAGGATCAGGGATTTGAAAATGCAAAACCAGTTATTGAAGCTCTGAAAAGCAAAGGGATAACCAAGATTGGAGCTGTTGGCTTCTGCTGGGGAGGTTATTTTTTTTTACATCTTATTCATATTTTGTTGACTTTCATGAATTTATGACCCGGGATTTTGTTTCAGCCAAGGTGGTTGTGGAGCTGTCGAAGCATCCTTACATCCAAGCCGCGGTGATCATACATCCTTCCTTCGTCTCATTAGAAGATATTCAGGGTAAATTATCTTGTGTCATACTTAAAAATATTGAAGTGGCGAGTGTAACGGATGAAGAAAAAAACATGAGCAATCCCGTTAACCGACAATAATTCTACATTTTCTCAGGAGTGAAGGTCCCATTAGCTTTACTTGCATCTGAGATTGACAATATGTGTCCACCAGAGGTTGCCAAACAATTCGAAGCTGCCTTAAACGCTAAGCCTGATGTAAAAAGCTCGACTCTTTTTGCAGTTCATTTGCATTTGTGTAGTTACTCTTCTTGGAATTCCTTAAGACATAAATAGAGCCTTCTCAGACATTAAGGCTGCTGCATAAAATGGAAGGGGAGCTAATGATTATGATTTATGTATGTTCATATATTATAAATATCACAAGTTACTCACTCTGTATCCAATTGTGGTGATCTTGATTGTGCAGGTGGATAGCTTTGTGAAGATATTCGCGGGGTGTTCACACGGGTGGTCCGTGAGGTACAAAGACGAAGACGAAGGGGCCGTGAAGAGTGCTGAGGAGGCTCACAGAGACATGCTGGATTGGTTTGTTAAGTATGTCAAGTGAATTTGGTTCACTATTTTATTGCTTCTCTTTCTCTGTTGCTAGTAGCTTTTGTAATACTTATACCAATAAAACTGTGGGGCAAATAATGGCTACTACTATTTGTGTATGAACTATATGTGTAATGCAAAACCAAGTTAAATTGGGGAAGCAAAATTGTCAAAATGGCCATTTATGAAATCTATTTTCCTTCTTTCTCATTTATTAATTTATACTCTAAAAATTACTCCTTAGTTATACTTTAAATAATTAATATTTTAAAACACTACACGAAAATAATATACAAAGTATGTTAGTTTTGGTCATAAATAATACTTCATCCGTCTCATAAAAATAGGTCATTTGGGTTTGACATGAGTTTTAATGTGTAATTGGTAAAGTGAGAGAGAAAGGAGAAAAATGTAACCATAAATGGATATGACTATTTGAATGGGACGGACGAATAGGGAAATATGACCTATTTCTATGGGACGGAGGGAGTATATTTTGGTCTAAAATTAATCATCCTTTAAAATACGTTTGATTTTAAGTTTTAAGTGGAATTATTAATTTTAGACCAAAATATATTGTTATGGACCTAAAGGTAACAAATTGATGTATATGACTAAAAAATATTTAGATCAAAATGCAGATGAGCAATTTTAGAATTTAATCTTTAAAATGTATAGTCATATTTGGCGACTGGCTTCATTTCCGTATTTTGACCGATGCAGAGGAATTTTTTGGAGTTTAAAAAAAATCATATTGGCGACTGGCTTAATTTCCATAATTTTAGTGTCTTTAAAGTAAGTCGTTATTTTCTGTTGAAATGGAGAAATCAATTAATTGGAATGGAGAAATCAATTAATTGGAGAACAAAAAATCAAGAGATGAAGTTATGGCAAGAATAAATAAGGGAATCAATTAAAGATTATGTAAAATCAAATAAAAAGGATATTAGTATAATTAGAATATATTTTTCATGTATAGCTAGAATTAGAGCCTATAAAGGTGGTGTAACCATTGAGAGAAATAACCCAACTCAATCACAATGTAGTCTTTAAAGTTCTCCCCGTCTTTTACTTTCTGCAATAATATTTTATTTTCCGCATTATATTTTCTAACATGGTATGAGAGCAGGTTCGATCACGTGGATCGATCGTCTCTATAGTAAAAAAAAACACTCCCAGAAAACCCTAGGCAAATTTGCCCCAACAACAATACTTAAGCCATAGAAAAAAAAAAGTTAGTCCTCTACGATAGCAACGATTGATGCTTTAGTTTAGCAATTTGATAGACAAAATAGTTACAGCCCTCTATGTGTTGACATGAAGAAGGAATTATAGTTAGATAACCACAAGAAACCAACCAATCTGGAATTGTTCGGAGAAGGGGTGAAAAGTTTCAGACCTAATAATTCCCCTCCGAATTCAGGGAAGATCTGGCGGTGGGAGAAGAACTAAACCTCTCGAGAGAGAGGGTAGAGAAGTCTGCTGTCGAGAAGGCCACTGAGAAGGCTCCAGGAGAGCAGCTCGCTGAAGAGATCGAGCGGCCTAGATGGAGATGCCAAAAAAGGAGAAACGCTTATTTCCGTGAACAGTGGAAGAAGAACAATTTCATATAGAAGGATGATGCAAGGGAGTAGCCATCCAGAGGGAGAGGATAGAGGCAGAAGAAAGATTTGATACCGCCAGCCAGAATGGCCCGAGAGAAGAACAAGTTGGTGGTTGTCGTGTAGGTAGCAGCCCGAGTCTCCGAGATAGAGACGCCAAAACAAAAAGAGTTCGTTGGTGGTCACAAATTGAGCGGCACCGCTAAACCGCTGTCAAGTGAAGAAAACAAAGGAGTCATCTGTTTGTTCGGCCGAGGGGGAGAGGAAGTATTCAACCGAACAATCCCTCTCCAAATTTATGGATGAAGCGTTTGGCTGAGGTGGAGATATCAACCATTGCCAAACGATTCAATCTCCGAATCAAGGAGATAATTGCCGAGGACGAAGGCGAAGCAGCCAACGTCTGCGTGGCGAGGGGGAGAGAGCTAATGTCACCACACAGCCGCTGTGAAGAGCTGGTGGGAATGGGATGTCATCGGGAGGACGTCGAGAAACCCGCTACCAAAAGACGATGTTGAATGAACAACCGCGGGAAAAGCCAAAGACAATAAGAGAAGATGATGCCTTCTTAAATTAAATGGGAGAAGATCATGAGATGGGGGACGCACAATGGCCGCGAACCGTCGGGTGTTGAAGAATCAGAAATCGGATTGAAGGAGTGACGGGAGGATTCTCACCGTTTGGAAAAGTTTGTGTCGGCTTCAAGTGGAATCTGTCACATGGGAGAAACTGTCACCGGAAAGCTGATACTATGGAAGTAGTCACCGAAAAGAGAACCAACGCTGGTTGATAATCAGTTGGTTGGAGAAGAGAACAGCCATGAAAGGAGAAGATCAACACCCTAGCTGTTGTTGGTGTGGCTGCGTCTGTTATTACTATGGGGATGCAGCAACCAAGGAAGATTGGGAATTGATCAGTAAAATATTTGGAGCTATTGGGAAGGTTTAGACAGCCTAGGAGAAGCTCACCGGACAGAGTGCAGTTCCTCAAGTTCTAAGGAATTGCAAATCAGTTTCTTATTTGAAGAAGATTGAATAATATTCCCAAATGCTTGAAGAATTGCAATAAGACTAAATGTCTTTTGCAAAGATCTGAAGAAGAACCAGATCAATGTTAGTAAGAAAAAAATGAAATGGCTCCTAGATACGAGCTAAAACTGTCTAAGATAGCTTCTCGATATTAGTCAAAACTGTTTGAATTAGCTCATCGACAAGAGTCAACACTGTCTGATTTAGCTCATGGATACGAGCAAAAACTACCTAAGATGACTCCTTG
This sequence comes from Salvia splendens, assembly GCF_004379255.2. Taxonomy (NCBI): domain Eukaryota; kingdom Viridiplantae; phylum Streptophyta; class Magnoliopsida; order Lamiales; family Lamiaceae; genus Salvia; species Salvia splendens. The sequence goes on along the minus strand of NC_056033.1, from coordinate 2,862,546 downwards.
ACACGAGTTAAAACTGCCAACCAAAATTGAAGAGCTCCTTGACACGAATTAAAACTGTCTAGAATGGCTCATTGACACGAGTTTAAACCGTAAAAATTTTTTTGAAGAGCTCCTTGAAACGAGTCTAAACTTTCAATGAAGAAAAAATAACTCCTTGGTACGAGTATAAACTATCAATGGTGAATTGAAGAAACTCTATGATACGGGCATAAACTATCAACAAAAATTGAAAAACTCCTGAATACGAGTATAAACTATTTATCAAAGTGAAGATTGTGCAAGTTAAGTTTCAAAAAATCTCGATACTCAACTTGATGAGGAGTGTTGGAATGGAGAAATCAATTAATTGAAGAACAAGAAATCAAGAGATGAAGTTATGGCAAGAATAAAGAAGTGAATCAATTAAAGATTATGCAAAATCAAATAAAAATGATATTAGTATAATTAGAATATATTTTCCATGTATAGATAGAATTAGAGCCTATAAAGGTGGTGTAACCATTGAGAGAAATAACCCAACTCAATCACAATGTAGTTTTAAATTTTCCCCGTCTTTTACTTTCTGCAATAATATTTTATTTTCCGCATTATATTTTCTAACATTTCCAATGCGATCACACACAGAAATCAAATGTCGGGAGCTGAGTGTTGAGATAATCCACCGGCTCCAAGCTCAGGCAGTGGAAGTGGGAAAGTTGAAGAGTTTGGAGGCCTTAGCTCTTACATTTCTGGCCCTGCTGATTCCAACTCTGCTGTCATTTTGATCTCTGATGTTTATGGTAATACTAATAAAAATGTACAACTGTTTTTTCTTGATTTTGTATATATTTTTCCCTGTCCAATCATGTTTGTGTTATGTGCAGGATATGAAGTTGAGGTACTCTCACTGATTAGTTTGCTAGATTTTGCATTATGACAAATGTTGAACCTGTAACTAACTCATGCTTCTTATATTGGCTTGTATGAATGATATAGGAAGGTTGCAGACAAAGTCGGGGCTGCTGGATTTGATCTTCCACAGAGATCCCACTGTGCCCGATCCGAATACGTTTACTGAATGGCTTAAAACTCATGGACCTGTCACTTAGCCTTCTTCTCTCTACGGATTTGATATTTAATTAGTACATAAACTGATAAACAACACTACTTCCACTTTAACAGGATCAAGGATTTGAAGATGCAAAACCAGTTATTGAAGCCCTGAAAAGCAAAGGGATGACCAAGATTGGAGGTGTTGGCTTCTGCTGGGGAGGTTGGTTAGTTACATCTTATTCAGTTGCTGCTACATCTTAATAATTATTCATATTTTGATGAATTTATGACTTCAGCCAAGGTGGCTGTGGAGCTGTCGAAGCATCCTTACATCCTTATCGATACTAGGAGCTGAGATTGATCTCGTGTATCTCCACCAGAGGTTGTCAAGCAATTCGAAGCTGCCTTAAACGCAAAGCCTGAGGTGAAAATTAAAGCTCGAGTCCTTTTGCGTTTGCTTTTCCACTATTCTTATCTATTTCTTGTATGTTTATAGTATATTATTACTCCCTTTCTCTCCAATGGTGCAGGTAGATAGATGGATTGCTTTGTGAAGATATTCGCCGGGTGTTCGCATGGGTATTTTTATTAATTTTTTTCGGTTCGAATTTTAGATTTTCGGATATTTCAATTTTTATGGATCAATTTAGATCGGCATAAATCCAATCCAAAAAGTTGAGCACATGAAGCCCATGCGATTGTAAATTACTGAAAAAACTTGGATTTGAATAATACTCCTACTCCTACTCCTACTATTATTATCCTGATAAACCCTGATTTCAGTTTCAGGGGATTGAGTTCATGATTCTTCCAAATTGGCGGCAAAATCTGTAAGTTCGACCGTATAACTTTTCAATTTCATTCTGGAACTCGCACGATTCTCCATCTAGACCATTTTGCGTCCCCAATTCCACGCATTCAATGCTATTCCGAAGGATCTGCTGCTCCATTTCCAAATCCTATCACAACCCATTTTCCCTCTCCCCAATACTGACGAACCCTTCTCGCAATCCAACCTCTTATTCAGTATATTCGCCCAATTTGAAAACCCTAAGATTAGCTTCGCGAAGAACCATTTCCGCAACTCCGAACAGTCTTGTTTCAGAGAGCTCCACGAATTCGCATATGGATGACTCCAGGAGACCTCCAGTGGTCCCCATTCCGCACCCTGATTCTGCGGGCCGGGCCGAAGTTTTCCGGGCCCTCGAAGCCTCTTTGGGGTCATCATTCAGCTCCGACCCCATAATCCCGGACCCTAACCCTCTGATTATCGTGATTAGCGGTCCTAGTGGTGTAGGAAAAGATGCTGTGATTAAAAGGTTGAGGGAAGTTAGGGAGGATTTGCATTTTGTGGTCACGGCAACTAGCCGGCCTAAACGGGAGGGAGAAGTTGATGGCAAAGATTACTATTTTATGAGTAAAGAGGAGTTTTTGTCGATGATTGAGAAAAATGAGCTGTTGGAGTATGCAATGGTGTATGGGGATTATAAGGGTGTTCCGAAGCAGCAGATTAGGGATTACATGGAGAAAGGGTATGATGTCGTGTTGAGGGTGGATATACAGGGTGCAGCTTATTTGAGGAAGATCTTGAGAGATAATGCTGTTTTTGTGTTTTTGGTGGCCGAGAGTGAGGAGGCGCTGGTGAAGAGATTGATAGGTAGGAAGACAGAGACGGTGGAGGCTTTGCTGATGAGAGTTGCATCGGCTAAGGAGGAGCTGAAGCATGTGAAGGATTTCGATTATGTGGTTGTGAATAAGGAGGGTGAGCTGGAGGGTTCGGTGAAGTTGATGGAATCCATCATTGATGCGGAGAAGGCGAAGGTGCAGCAGCGTAGAGCAGTGGTTTAGATATGGAATTTTGGCGATTAGGTCGGTATGGTTCCTGCTTTGAACTTACTGGCACAGTTTGCCGATATGGTGATAATGTCGTAATAATTTATTGGTTATCTTTGTTGGTTATTGGTATACTCCCTCCGTCCACCATTTAAAGAGCCATTTTGACTCGGCACGGGTTTTAAGAAATTGTTTGACTTTGTGAAGAAGAGTAAAGGCAGAAAGTGAGTGGAATGTGGGACCCATTTAAAGTATTAGTTTTATATTAGATTATGAGTGTAAAAAGTTGGTGGATCGTGGAACAAACCAAAATGGCAAAAGGGTTTTTTAAATGGTGGACGGAGGGAGTATTATGCTACTTTGTGAGGTTTTTGCTTGTGAAACTAATCACAATTGATTTAGTATTATGCTAATTTGCAAGGTCTTTGCTTGTGATTTGTGAAACTATTGATTTGTCATTTCAAATCAAATATCTTGCTGCTGATATCATAGTTGCCAATATAGGTTGATTTAGTTGTTTCACCACTAAATAACTTGGTGACTGTTTCTTAGGATAATGGAGATTCTGTGTTTTTTTATCTTTTAATGAAAGTAATGTTGGAATCATTGTGTTAGTGTTATGAAGTTATTGGCGCAAATTCGTTCAAGGTTCCCCGATTTTGGTTAGAAAGGCGTACAATATTTTGATTTATGGACAAAAGACTGATTTTTGTAATTTAAGAGGTTAAGAGGGCTAGTGAGAGAGTGATAGATGCCATTAAAGGTAAGGTTGTTTTCACTTCTTTGATTTCGGGTCTATTAAACTATGTGAATGTATATCATATGCATTCTAGAGCTGATTTTAATTCTTTAATGTTGTTTCTTGAAGGCAATCAAGGTTGTGTCTTTTGATGGATCTTCCAGTTCTGATCAAATGAAGGCCAATTTTGTAGTTCTCATCATGGAAATGCACGGTTTCGAAAGGGGACTTATTCGAGCATAGAAAAGGGGATATATCACTATCAAGCTCATCATAACATGGACTGTAAGCTTTCTGATGCCATATTACAAGTTCTTCAAGACTAGAGTAGTTATTGATTTCTTCTTCCTTGAGTATGGTTGAAAATTGAAATTGTGCTACATGAGTAATTTTGATTTGTTAGAGTAGCCTCAGACTGCAACAGTTTGTTATGAAATTTTATGTTGTTGAGTTGGCTGATGCTGACAAAAGGAAAGTGGATAGATTCTTGAAATTGATTTTGTTTATCCAATATTGTACTTGTATTTAGTTAGAGGTTTCCATTTAGTGGATTGTGTCAATATTTAGTACTCAATGAAACAAAACTAGAACTAGAAGTATGAAAGATTGTTGACAAAATTTATTTTCAGGAATTTGAATTTTGAATCACATTTCAATGAAAAACTAATATACTACTAGTACTAGATAAGACCACAATGAATTGGGCTAGCCACAATTCTTTGCAAATTTACATTGCATTTGTGTGGCAATTGATTAAATTATTACTACTACTTTTTAGAAAGATGAATTCATTTCTAAGAACTTGCATATCTTTCCATAATTGTACTCCCTTTTAGTACCAACTAAATCGATACAGACAAGCAATAAACCTTAACACACCACATATATAATAATCTATTGGCCAAACAAACAAAATTCTAGAAACATCTTTTTTAGCAAACGTAATTAGAGAAAACAGCAGTGCATTTAAGTGTGGAGGATTTTAAAAGATTTCACTTTTCTTGATTTTAGGTTTATTTGAATTGGTCCATTTTCCATAAAATGATAGGGCATTCTGTTTTACTCTAGTAAGCCAAATTATGAATTCATGATACTTGATCGGTTTAATTGACGGCCTTTTTTAAAATTTATGTAAACCAAATATATGTCATCTCATTTTCTTGTACTCAAAGAAATAATAAGTAAATGATGAGACAGAGACCCATATCTATAGCAGCCTTTAGCTTGACACAAATAGACTTGGTGTTATTGAATCGTAGAAGCCATGGCCAACTCATGTACCACAAAATTACACAATTATTGTTATTCACTAATCCAAGAATTAGTCAATAATTGAATATAGTAATTATAACAAAAATCTACACAGCCTAATCTACGATTATAAGATACTATAATATAATTTCAAGTTGACATGGCTTTAAGTACAAAATAAAGAAAATTTGGCTAACATTCTCGTAATCTTTAACTAACATCCACTCAAAATTAGTTGACTTATGCTGGAATAACTTTGGAATTTACAACTTGTATTTATGTATTTGAACGTTTATTTATAAAACAAAAAAAAGTTTCAAGTAGATTTAAAAAACTGTGTGTATTAGGGGTCAAATTACTGCTTAAATAATAATCAATTGAACATAACTTACTTAGGCATGGAATATGGCAACAGCTCTCCACTTTAGGCCATTAATTAAGGAAATTAACGATGCCTTATATTTCATGATTTTTGGATTACTAAATATAGATACACTGATACACATATTGCATTTAGGAAATGTTAGTCAATTACGAAAATTCATATAACTAAATAGAGAAAATTATTTTTTGCAATCTTTTATATAGCAAATTTTATCTAACTTTTTTCCCCTTCAACCAATTTCAAGAGATATGCATGAATTATACTAGTGTTTTTATGGTGAAACTGAATAGACTTCCCTTGTTACAAGATATATGCATGAATTAAACGATCACAACATCTCATTTTACCAGGTCAGGTTTGGTCCTAAGGGTCGACTGATCCAACCAACGTCTCATGACAACCGAAAAATTCTATTAAATTCGGTCTTTGGAGTTGTTGTCGTTCCTACTGTATGACAACATTGCTCTGATCTTTAGAGTTGTGGTTCATTTCCATTCATTCTCTATTACAACGACGAATGTCACACCGTGTTTGCCTTTCAACACCAACAACTACCTTTTTCAATGTATCTGAACCCACAATCGAGTTCCCATCGGTGTGCAAATGACTTGCAACGTGCATGTCTATAAAAAAAAATCATGAATGCAAACAATGAAACACAGAAATTTAAAATGAAAGCATAAAGAGACCCGTCTTAACCGTTATCTTTCCTCATTTGAAATGTATTTATTCAGAAAACGTGCACTCTAAGTTCAATCACATTTCACCCTATCTATATATAAACACAAGTAGAAGAATTCAACCAAAAAAAAAGAAGAAAACATTCATATCTATCAACTTGATTGAAAACATTCTCATCTTCCCAAACTAAAACCCCCAAAATTCTCAAACAAACAAACAAAAAGCAGCATGAATCACAACTCTTCACCTAGTGAAAGCCAAGGCAGCGTCCATCTCCACATTTTTGAGCTCACCAACACCCCAACCACCAGCCTCGACACGAAAGCCAGCAGCGCCACCGACGCCTCCTCCTCCCTTTCCTCTGCCCGGGCGCCAGAGAAGCAGCTGACCCTCTTCGCACTCCGCCTGGCCGTGCTGGAAAAAACCGCCTCTGGCATCGGCACGCTTGGCTTCATCTGGGCCACCGTAGTCCTCCTTGGCGGCTTCGCCATTACCCTCGACAAGACCGACTTCTGGTTCATCACTATCATCCTCCTCATCGAGGGCACCCGCATCTTCAGCCGCAGCCACGAGCTCGAGCTCCAGCAACAAGCCACATGGTCCATCACCGAAGCCGGCATTTCCACCTTCCGAGCCATCAAAACCGCCTTTTCGTCATCACGAACCGCCAAGCATCGCACAGCAAGGCAGCTACGAAGCGATTGGGGGGAGAAACGCCCCCCCACGAGGATGTGGACGAGCTCTGAGGTACCGTTGCTCTCCTACGGGAAATGGATGTTTATATCAACAAATGTCAGCAGAGTCCTCCACTGGCTGCAGCTCGCTTCCGCTGTTTCATGCGTGGTTCTGTCGATGATCAAGCTCGTCCACCGTGACTTTGGGGACATGGAGAAGGACAATTCGGATAAAAGGAACCGGGAATCGGCCTTGATCATATTCTACTCTTTATCCCTATCTGAAGCTCTGTTGTTTCTGCTCGAGAAAGCCTATTGGGAATGGAAGCTCACCTTCGACTCTTTGTTGGAAATCGTTAACAAAGAGTGTGAGTTGGGAGATTCCGGTCTGATTTCGATCCGGAGATTCTTTTACGATGCATATTCAAAATGCATTAACGGGAGTGTCTTCGATGGATTGAAAATGGACATGGTCTCCTTCGCCATGGAGCTTCTAAGCTCCAACTCCCCTGATGAGAATCTCATCGGGGCAAGAATCTTGAGGAGATTCGCGACCAGCTCGCGTTTCTCCCAAGATACCCTGCAGAAGATCGGGATCAATCTCCCTGTGGTGGAAAGGCTGGTGGAGATGTTAAACTGGAAGGATGAAGAAGAGGAAGAGATCAGATACTCCGCCGCGAAGATCTTGTCCGAGCTAGCTAGCAAGAAGCATAATTCTCAGAGGATTGCCGGGATTGCAGGGGCGCTCGAGTCTATCTCTTGCTTGCTGCATCGCTCACGCGACCATGGCCGTGTAACTGACCAGATATCCGAGAAGAAGAAGAAGAGAGGCCAGGGCCACGGCCGGCCGTGGTCGTTCAACAACGTAGGACTCGAGGTCTTGAAGAAGCTAGCTCGTGATCATGACATATGTGGCAAGATCGGCAACACAAAAGGGCTGCTGCCGAAGATCATAGACTTCGCCCACGCGGACGAGAGCCTGCTGAGGGGGCCTTCGTCGGAGACTGCCACAGTGAAGCTGTCCATGCAGGTGCTGAAGATGCTGGCGAGCACGGCTGGGGCGGCCGGGAGGCAGCTGAGGAGGGAGATCTCCGAGATTGTTTTGACGATTGGTTACATCAGAGATGTGTTGAGGTATGGTGACAGGCACCCTGAGCTTCAGATTCTGGGGATTGAGATACTGACTAGCTTGGCGATCGAGGAGGACGCGACGGAGAGGATCGGAGCCACCGGAGGGGTCGTGAAGGAGCTGTTTAGGATCTTTTCCAACGACAGCATACCAGAGGAGCAGCAGCATGTTCGTGCTGCTGCAGGCGAGGCTCTCGCGATGCTGGCGTTGGAGAGTGACAGCACCTGCAGGGGTATACTAAAGCTCGGCCTCAATGAGCGCCTCGTAACGGCAGTGGAGACGCCACTACTTCAGGTTAATGCAGCCAGGATTCTCAGAAATCTCTTTGCTTTTAGTGGAATTGACTGCTTTCACCACCTCAAGAGCCTCACTGCTGCTGCACCAACTGTGAGTATATTAACATCATCCACCTTATTGCAACCTAAATTCCTCAATTTTCAAGAAATTGGAGAATGCTAACTCAGTGTAGAGTGTTGACAGATTCTTGAAGCCATCATGAGAGAGGAGGGGAAGCTTCTGGAGGTGATGATTGGAGCAGCATCATGCATGTTCAAGTTCATGGATCATCAAGAATCAAGAAGCATGTTCAAGAGAGTTGGGATTAGAGAGATGGACCTTCCGAATCGGCTGTTCTTGATCCTAAGCAAGTATCAGCAGCCTTGTATCAAGGTTCCCAGCATGAGAAGGTACACCATAGAGCTGGCCATCTGGCTGATGAAAGAGGAGAGAGAGAACGTGAGGGCCTTCCGAGGTCTGGGGTTGGCGAGGGAGCTCGAGTCCGTGACAGAGACAACGTCGGAGCTCGAGAGCTTCAACATTTTCTCTGGAACAGTTGGCCTCTGCAGGCATAAAATGACCATGCTTGCACTTGTTGAATCTGCAATGAAGCTGTTAGAGGGATGACAACAATACAAGCGCATTTTTTCATTCTTGATATTTATGTGTATATATATAATTATATATAATGTGCAACAATTATTTCAAGATCGATTAGAAGTCAAACAAATTTGCATCATCTGTACAAAGACTTTGAAAGAATATTCAACCAATAGATACAACAAATGACACCATTTTTATCATCACATTTCAGAGTGGTAACTGTGTGGAGGTTTGCTTCAAATGCTAAACTATAAATCATCTGTTTCTGAAGATATCCCAGCGACGCAACAAACCGTCTATGATATTGGCTGTCGGGTTTTTCTCGACCTCTACGGTGACTTTCGTCCGGTCAGCCATGTCGACATCAGACTGCCTGCGATTATCCGGCGGTGCATCAATCTGAGACGTCGTTTATTCTTGCTTGGGATGTGGGGCACCCGCATTGCTTACAGTACTTGTGTCAGCCTTCGGCGTGTCATCACTAGGAGAGCAAGTTTAAGAATGTTCTGCTTCGGAAGATGGTGGATTTTGAGAAGAAGTCTCTGGTTGTAAGATTGTGCCTTCTGCTTCGTGTTTTGGTGCCGGTTCTAGGTTAGGGGGAGAACTGCTGCCAACGCCCGATGATGGTTCTTTTGAGTCCTTCAACGACTCGAATATGGCCACCATCAACATCTACCGGTTTGAGCAATATCAGCAACGAAGCTTTTAATATGTTAATAAAGGAGAACTCAAATCTATGGATATTGCTTGCATATACCCTTTCTTCTTCTTCAACATTGCTTGGAAATTCTGCCAACATATCAAGAGAGTACTCGACATATTCGTCGTCGTCTACTGATCCAGGCCCAAGCGAGCCATGAGGACTATCTCTCGAGAATTCAAGGCTTATCATGTTAGAAGTCGATGGCTGAGCATCGGAGCTCCGACTCTCCACCTGCAGAAGAAACGTGAAACGCATGATTCAGGTTGTACAACAGAACACTGCATTTCCGACTCCGAAGTTAGTTCATTAGGCCATGCTATACTTTACTGTATGAAAATTACAACGTGATCCCCATACTATCTTTTTCCTTTTTTCAAAAAAAAAAAACAAAACCATTTGAGACGGACAATTTGCTTTTTCGACGACTTGTAGTAGTCCTAAGCCGTCTCCTCTTCGTAATGGGGAGAGCTCATTTGAGTCCCTTCCCTCCTTGGAGGAGGTGGCTTTATATGGATGAATACCTCTCTATAGAAGAGTTCCATTTCTCCACTCAGAAATGAAATACAAAGTTCAAACTATATTGGTACTTCCTTCAGCATTCAATTCGATAGAGCAAAATCATGTAGTAAAGCACAAACACGAACAACTCAACAGATACAATGTTAAGTGCAAGAAAACATCTGAAAAAAAGCAAGCTCTGGTTTTCAGACAGCTACCTCAGAGTCAGGTTGATTATCTTTGGACGAGATATCTGCCGGAACCTGGAATATAACAACATACCAGTCAGCCATCACCACCAGATAACCTAAAATAGACTGCAAATACATGGAAATTTAGTAATCAACTCATGAGATGGTTTGTATCAGTTCTTCCTTGCCCGAGAAAGTTTGTAAACATAATTTTTGACACCTCAAAAACTGTAACTTACCACAGTCGCACTCATAGGCCTCCTGGAGCGAAGTTGCCTGATGGCATCCTCAGTGCTAGTAGCTGGTGGACCTGCATAAGACGAAACATGAACCAGTGCACGTCTGCTAAAAAAATGACCCTATAACTGAAAAGCATCAACACGATACGTACCAGAAGGTGAACCCAATAATTCATCTGAAAGCTCCAAATCCTGGACCGTGCTCCATCTACCCTGAAGGTTTCGAAATTAACAAAAAAAAGGATGATCGACATCAATTCAAGTTTAGTCAAAATGAAAGGAGAATAAAGTTTGAAGAAAAGCAAGCAATATACCCTGGGGAAATAGTCGTTACTCAAGTCGAAGTAGGTACTTCCTCCTTCATCCACGGGTGGTTGTAATACATTGTTGAAAAAAATACTTATAGAATCAAAATAAAACTGAGGGCGGGGAGAGTTGTGATCCCCCTCGAACTTTATAATATTCTTGTCTCCCTGTGGATCAATTTTTTTGTAAATATAGAGATACAAATGCAATAAATCAAAAAGTAACTGAAGATATTCTGGACAATGTTACAACCACAATGAGCATGATATCAATCAACAAAACTATGTATGAAGCAAAACATAGAAAAGGAAAAAGATTTCACAAGGTGGGATTATTACCACATAAGCATCGAAAACACGATCAGAGTGATGGGGTTGTATAAAATCATCTTCGATGGCATGGCCAAACAGAACTGGGACAAAGCTAGATTTTGCAACCTGAAGATGAGATAAGAGTTCCAGTTGGGTAAGTCTAGAAAATACATGGTAAAATGTCGCGTTTTGTTATAACATCTGGTAACGTTGCTGAATTTTCTATTTTTAACAAAGCCTCATGTTGGCACTGTTACTGAAACGAATCTTCTAAAGAACAATTTGCAGAGGTCAAGGAAGATACTATATTTAACTAAACAATGCACTTGATTAGAAAAATGGATGTATCAGAATTACAATGGTGTAAGACATAAGCAATTTGAAATGAATGTTCAGATACGATACCTTAATTGTGTTCAGCTCCATAATGTCGAATTTTGCCTTCCTCTGGATAGCTTTTCTCATATACTGGATGGCAAACTTAACCTACAATAAGAGAACAGCCGAAGAGAAGCCTGATCAGTGAAAGGAAGAAGGTAAAATGTTTAGGATTCTTGACTGATTCTAAGTCTTGATCAATAAACTGGTCAGCTTACGGTGAATTTGGGGAGCCGAACTTTGTATGTATCAACCAGTTCCATCATCAAATCAACCAAATCAGAAAAGGGGCTATCCAAAACCATTCCTGCAATTGAAGGATCCTCAGCTCCATACATCAAGCTGAAAGAAGAAAATATTTTCCAAGTTAACAAGTGGAAATCTAGACAATCTGAGAGCTAGAGCAAAGAATGACGCAATGATATTTAGACTTTACAAATTTAAACAACCAGAATATGGAATTTAACTAGATGGCCAGAAATGCTATCATTTTCTTTCTTATTCTGTAGCAGTGTCAAGCAAAGACATTGAGGAGCTTTTGTCACACAAATATCACATTCCAAGTTACTATTATGATTCTTCCTTTTTACAAGTAACCACAAAAGATCAGGTAAATACAAAGACACGTGTGTAAACCGCCCATCCAAACCCCCTCCCCCCCAAAAAAAGGAGAGAAAGTGAGGAACAATGAAAATTATGGGGGAAATTGAAAATCCCCAGGACTGAACAATGTAAATAATATGCATCAGAAAGAGTTCCGTCCCACCAAACTTCATTGTTAGTGGACATAGGAGATATAAAGGAATGAGAGCATAGTTTTAATACATAAGATACTCATATATAAGCATCACTAGACTAGGGAATGAAAGAGTATAATGACCTAGTAACAGCACCCATGGAGCGGCCCCACAATCCAATTAAAGAAACATTTCCATCTTCACGTAGATAATTAACCACAGCTTTGAGATCATCTTTCTGCAAATAGAAGACCAAATTAGGCTCAGAGAGATTTTGTATCTAAACTTGACTAATAGAACCATAGAACAAGAAAATAACCAGAAACATTTCCTAGTAAATCTCTGATATGTCCAAATTTACTATGTTCTTCCAATATTAATCGTTATATGTTTGACCAACGATTTGCTAAGGGCATATATAGCATCCCCAAACACTATTCACTTTAAGTTCTCTCATTATTCTTGGATGCATTATCATCTCTCTTCCTCATTGATAATGCCAATCCACAAAGTCTCACACTTTACAACACAAAATTCCAGACGGACAAGGCCGCTTAAAAACCACATCTTTTCCAAAGAAATAAAATGGACTTAATAGTTATAGCTTATAAGGGTAAAGGGCTAACATGGCTGCTCAATTCAGTTCTTGGTGTAATCGGTCCCAATTTAAACAGTAAAATGCAGTAAAAATTCGAAGAAAAAAGTCCATTCCAAAAAAATGGATCTTGTAATAGATATACAATTATATAATTGAGATGAGCAAAACCCTGAAAAATAGCCAATGATAATGAAAGATAGAAAACATGCTAAGTTTAGACCACCTCCATTCTAAAATATTTTTAATGGACTATATGCAGTGGCACTAGAATGAGGTCGGAAAAAACGAGCAGAGATGATATGACTTTCAGTCTTTCAGACCACTTACCTCATTCCAACCCAAAGTAACATGCTCTCCGCCTGATAGTCCAGAACCAGAGAAGTCAAGAGTAAAAACTGTGATGTTCGATGGCAACAATATAACAGCAGCTTCACAGGCATCTGTACGGCAACCACTGAAGATAGTCCAAGACAAAGAGCTAATTCGTGAATAGAATTGGAATAAAGTGGGAAAGTTATATGTGAAGCTTCCACATGATATGCTGAGTGTCATATAAAAAGTGAGAACTGCTTCATCAAGATATGTGACAATTCACTAAATGTGCGCTCATAACTCAAACCCAATCATTATAGTGTTTAGTTGTGCCTACCTGTCAGTACTATAAAGTTTTAATACATACGCCAATTCACCTCTCTCCTCAACACGTTCAAACTTACAAGGAAAAGTTTCAATAAATTTACTGTGCGTCGTCTAGACGATAGCATGCTAAACATACACAATCTGAGTATAACAAAGATCAAGGAAATGGCTATAGCTAAAGCCCAAGATCAAGCAGAGCTTATGGCAGAGGGAACAGTAAAGTTGAGCCGGATATATAAAAGGGGACAACCAATTATCTTCGTTAATAGAACCCATAACTACCCAGCTGGATAAGTTTAGTTGTTTAAAGAATCTTAAACAGCACATTTTTGGCCATAATGAAAATGAACTTATCTATCATAACCTTAACTACAATAGCATAAAATTCAAACAAGTCCAATAACCCTGATGAAAGGGTTCCAGAACTTTCACCAGAAGACTTCTCCAGTTAGCAGAATAACTAACCTATTTCCATGACAGTAGATTACACAGGGCAGTGTCTTTCCTTCAGGAGGGACAACGGGCATGTAATGGCTACATAGCAGAACATCTCCTCGACTATTTTTAACCTGCGAGACAAATGCATCATTTTGTCTCAGTAAATGTTTCTGGATTGGGGAGAAAACATAGAAAGTCACACCCAATACCAACCTATCAACCACGACCTAAAATACCAGTTTCGAAACATATGATCCTTCAAGAAAAAGATCACAAGGAAGAAATGAAAAAAGACAAATTGATAAGTGACCAATGAGAAAGGTAACGAGGAAGAAAAATATTTTACTTAATCATACATTAGTTCCCTAAGTGTTTCAGGGTCCATCTAAACCTCCCAAAATGAGGAAGAATAACAAATCTAATGTTACAAGAAAATCCAGCAGGAAATTAATTTTATACCCAATAGCAAGATGTTGGCATGACATCAAGAAATAGTAAGAAAGCCCGGTAGCAGCAGATATAGCATGTAGTACATAGGCAAGTATGTCGGCGAGAGCCAATCTAAGGGAAGCATATAAAAATCTAAAACTAGTGGTGATAGACACAATGCTGGCAGCAAGGAAACTGATGTGGTATGACTGGCTATGAATGAGAACAGCTTACCTCCAAATCTTTCCTCTGGTACCACTTCCCTTTTAGCAAAAATTCTTCATCTAATAAATCATTTTTTGGATTGTATTCAGCTCTGCTATCCAGATAAAGGAAGACGAGTCAGTTGGTTAGTAGTACATCATATAAACTAGAGAAAACAGAAAAAGTAGTTCAGTCATAAAGATACTGCAGCCATTATTACATTTAGAACCAGTTGCAATCTCATTTTCATATATTAATAATTTAGTATGATACATAAATGTGTGATATCTTATTCTTCAACTAAAACACACTGCACTATCTGTAAGCGGGTCTGATGCAGGACCTGAATCAGACCCTCTCAAACAATGGTCACATAAAAAGAAACACCTTTGAATGCTCCTTCATGCAAATCCAAATTAGGTATTACAGTTGACCGAGTAGTTAAACTTATGAAATTATGTTTGACAATGGAAAAACGGCCTGAACTCTGTCAAGGATTATTCTTTAATCAAGATTAATATGAAGATTTGAATCACAATTAAAGGTTTCAATCGAACCAGCAAACAGCCCCAATAAATCATTCTTACTCTGAGAAGTACAAGATCAAAGACTTCAAACTTCAGCTGATAAAACACATTATCCTAACTAGCTAACCAATTTTATAAAGAGCAGGAAAAACTTCTGCAACATATAAAGCTGCAACACAGAATTAAACAACCCCAATTCAGATATAGAAATTTCGCAAATACCTAACAATAACTTCACCAAATACAAATATAAGATCAAAGCAAAATAAGGAAAATAAATCATATTAGTAAAAATTACTGAAAAGGAAATAAAATTCACACAAAAGTGGGATATAAAATTCCCACTAATAAAAATGCACACTAAATTCGGAAGTAAATCCAAGCTCACACAGTACATGAAAATAACCAAAATTCACACCAGACTTTGCAAATGATTCATTAAACAAACACATAAACTAGTGTAAATTTTCCAGATTTGATTTTTCTCACCTGGGCGGTCGTATAATGAAGTTGATGAGCTGTTCCATTAGAGATTCAAGCAATCAAGATCTTTCCTGACCACCCCCTACTTCTCGAATTATACGAAATAAATCATGCAAATGGAACAGAAATAATGAAATACATGTATATGTGTCTATGTATATCGTCACATATTTAAAAAAAGGCTCAAAAAGCTGCACGGTTTCTTATATTTCTTCTCAAAAGAGAGAAAAAGACTGGATTCCGCCAATCGGCTCTTCAGAATTTTTTTTGTTATTGAAATCTGTAAAAAATAAAGAAAAAGGAAAAAAGCATGAAGTTTTAGGTTATTACAATTTGACCTTGCAAGTTTCCTCTATTTATGTTTAAGGAACTACATTTTGTACACAAAATTATCTCAAACGAAACATTGACAATTTAAACTAATTTGAGGTTATTAAATAAATATTTATGTTTTGTTATCTGAAGAGCCTCGACGAGCAGCTCCACCGGCATCTCATCCACGCAGAGAGAGATGACGAGGCGGAACAAGAAATAATAAGTGGGCAGCGGCGACGTCTGGAATACGGCGGCGGCTTCTCGGCGTGGAGGTAGCCACCGTAAATGAAGAAAGATTGAGATGGTGAGTGAGGAGAGAGATTGAGCTGGAGAAGTCACCCACCACTTTTTATTTTTTCTTTATTTACTTAATTAAAAAGAGTTTAGTTGGCAATATAATACTACTACTATATTGACACGTTATTTCTACTTTTAAAATGGACTTTCACATTTTATTTCTTTACTTTTATTATTCCATATAAAACAAGTAAAAATTTGTTGATTGTTTCTTTACTTTTATTATTCTTTATGGTTCAATTCTTTATAATCTTTAGTCGCACATTTTTCTTTATTCGTACTATATCTTATTCTAACTAACTAATACTCTTTCATCATTATTTACAAGTCTCTTATTTGCCATTTGTTTTATTTTATTTTACTCCACTCATATTATAAACTAAATTGTATAAAATTCGTTTATCGAATGTGAAATGTTTCATTTAGAATGAGTTAGGCGTTTATAATATTGTGAATACTTATTGTAATTAACTCATATTTTTAAATTTTACTTTACTTTATAATTTATCTTCATTATTTGAAAATTTTATGTCCCGTACATAGCACGGGTGTTAACACTAGTTACGTTAACCTGGTCACAAATCACAATATATCACACTAACATAGAGAAAAAAAAAGGTAAATGAAAATAAAAATGCTAAAAGTGGTGTATTTTAGTGCACAGCACCGTAGTAGAGTAACTTAAGCCCAACACGTGACATGATAATGTCTAACCAAATCAAAATAAAATCTAATCTTTGGAGCTCAATCATTGACCATTTACAGTAAAAATTGACACATCTAGTGACTAGTAAAGTATCTCCATATATTTGGTTCAAATGAGGAAATATATTATTTATCATTGTGCAAACGTAAAAGGAAATTAAATTACAATTTTACAATCAATAATGGTGGAAGATTATTGTGTATACTTACTTCAACTTGTGATCATTGTACACCAATTGAGAACAAATGAGTTTTAATTAATAAAGAAGGTTCTTATCCAACATTTTCCTGTTTTAGTTCTCTTGCTTGCTCATCATCTTCTAATCATTCATGCTGACAATGATACTTTCTTGTATAGTTAGTAAGAAACTAATAACAACACTATGTGAAAGATAGAGACTAGTGCCTTTTTTGTGGCAATAGAGAGACTTGTGATTAGAAACTAAACAAGTTGATTTTTTAAGCAATGACCTCAAAACTTGTTATAGTGTCAGTAGATCTATGATCTAGGGCTCCATAAATTGCAAATTAAAAGTGGACTTTGCTGTAAAAATTCAAACTTGTTAAACAAATGGTCCCAAAAAGTGCCTAAGAATGTCAGCTTCTTCAACAGCAATATAATCTTGATTGGATAATTAGATGCTTGGCTGTTAATCTCACACCTGCCAATACCATTACTGTGCCACCTAATTGCTTTTATTGCATAATTCTTTTTTTACCTTTTGATGGGTTAATATAACCAAGTTTTTGATAGTTTTGATATATCTTCACTCTCCAGTCTCCATCTTTTCTTTGGAACAGTAGGTCAGATGAACGGAATGAGTTTGGCTCTCATATTGCAGTAAAAAAGATTGAAACTTTATTGAATTTATGAGTATAGTAATTCAATATCCTTATTGGGTTTTCTTGTTTCTGTGTTTGTCTCTAACATAATTGGAACTTTCCCAAATTGAGAACAATTCATTTTGAAGGGTCCTCTTGTTTTTCTTGTAGTATTTGTTTTGATATTTGTCCTCACTCTCTATTAATTATTATTTCGTGCAGTAGGTACAGACGGGAAAATCGGGTTTGTGGGGGAGTTTACACTAAATATTACGTAAATGTACCCATTTTGTTATCTATTCCACAAATGGGAAAAACGCCAACCACATTGGCGTTTTTATTAGTAAATACGCCAACGTCATTGGCGTGTTTTAAGGTAAATACGCCAACGATGATGGCGTTTTATACTTGTGCCGTATTTTGGGTGTATGCTCTCGGATTGTAATTACGATTAAACACGCCAACTTGGTTGGCGTGTATAAATAAAAAAACGCATTTGTAAATGGCGTGTTTTCTTTGTTGAAACGCCGAACATATTGACGTTTTGTAAAAGACGCCAACCGGAGTGGCGTATTTACTTAATCATGAAAAACGCCATTCTGAGTGGCGTGTTTAATCAGACTGATATACCAGGCGTTCCTCCCCCAAATCGCGAAAACCTCACAACACACAGCCTTCGCGATTTCTCCAGCTGCGCGCCTTCTCTCCGTGATTTCGGCCTACATTCATCAATCGGTGCTATTCTCCCCCAAATTCATCTATTTTATTCGGTTAGTATGCTTACCTTTTACATAATTATAGTAATTGGTGGATAGCTAGGGTTTGTAATGGGTTGTGAATTGAGTAGAAATATTATGCATTTTGGATTGGTTGAATGATATTATTGTTGATTATTATGTTGGATTGTGTTGGGTTTAAGTTAATTTGTGTATAAATTTGATTATAAGCCTAAACCCTAGGGTTTTTATAGCTAAAAAATTGGGCAAATTGTTTTGATTTATGTGGGTTTTGGTTGATTAGTTTAGATTGTTAAATTTGTTTAGGTTAGGCAAAATTGAAATTGGTAGGTTGGGCGAATTGTTAATTGAAATTGTTAATTTTGTGTAGGTGAATTGGTTTATGATTTTGAATGTGCAATGTTGTGTAACTTGCTTATTTGATGTTGGTGTTCAATTTTGTGATATTGGATTAAATTGTATCTAATTATTGAAATGGTTTATGGTTGGTTATTGTTGAATTTGGTTTATGAAATTGGATTAAATGTTATGGTTGGTTATTGTTGAATTTGAATTATGTAGGTAAATTATGGCATCATCTTCAACCTCTCGTCGTCGGCTTGCATGTGGTCCTGCGGATCCATCTGTATTATATTTTCAGAGACAACACGTCTCTAACAACATATGGGCAGGAGTTCCATCCGAAGATGTACGCTGCCGACGATTTGAAGGAAAAATTTGGGATGTTCCCATCCAGCAACATGTCTTGACAATAGTGGACCAGATGGGGTTTGGGGGTATGTTAAGGTGTGGTAAACCAAAAGAAATTGACCACCATCTTATCACAGCTCTGATTGAACGTTGGAGGCCAGAGACTCACACGTTTCACTTTCCAGTCGGTGAAGCGACTGTGACACTGGAAGACGTGGAGGTCTTATGGGGCCTGAAAGTTGATGGAGAGGCTCTGACAACTTACATCCCCCCGACGGACGCGGGATATTGGACGGACAGGTGTATGGATTTTCTAGGATTCATACCGGAAGCATCCGAGTTGAAGGAAATGGCTTTTAAGCAGACGAGCTTATCGCGCCAATTGAGGATTGAGCTGTCTAATGACCACGAACACTACATATATGCTCAGCGGGCTCGTATCTATTGTCTGCTATTACTTGGTGGTCTGATGATCCCCAACGCCACCGGAAATAAAATTCCGTTCTTCTACCTACACTTTTTCATGGATATAGAACGGTGTTCTACATATAGCTGGGGTGGGGCGACGCTTGCTTGCTTGTACCACAATTTGTGTGAAGCGGCCGTTGGTCAGAGGACGGATGTAGGGGGAGCCTTAACTCTATTACAACTTTGGGCTTGGGAGAGAATCCCAAATATTAGACCGAGGATGCTAGATCCCGTGCATACAGACTATCTACCATGTGCAAGCGCGTAAGTTGTTCATTAATTGCGTTTTTAAACTTAATGTTCATCAATTTTCGTGTTCTTCGCTCATAATTTAAATTTTTTAGATGGAATGGCCCGGCGTCATATGTAAAAGCACCCGGACATTGTGTTGAAAATTTCCGAGATCAGTTCTCCATGATGCATCCTAATCAGGTACTTCATATATTTATAAAATGTTTTTGGTTTTTTGTTTTTTGTTTTTATGGAAATTATTTTGAAAAATTTGTATCACATGTAGTTTATTTGGAGGCCTTATCTCCACCGGGAGTTGCCGGAAAGTTGTGATGCCGGTCGTCCTATATGGATGTCGATCACAACGCTTATTTGTTGGAATCTGGCTGAGCCACACCTGCCACACCGAGTGTTGCGCCAATTCGGGATTGTCCAACCGTATATCCCGGATCTCCCCCGGTTCCACGGTTCTGATTTTTTGAAACAGGATCGCCGTGGAAAAGCTGGTCGGAATTGGGTTCAATGGCACGCCAATTATATACAGGAGTGGGACAACAGACACTTTACGATATGGACTGATCTGGAGGACAGTACTGAGCCTGTTGCAACGGAAGAATATATGAATTGGTTTCGCCAGATCACTGTGGTGTATTTAACCAAACCCGGCGTGCATGCTGAAGAGGGATTCCACGAAACCGCATCTTCTCATAACTTTACGGTACATTATTCATACTTAACTAAACCCTGATTACTTATTCAAATTCATATTATGATATGTACTTAACTTTGAAAAATTGTAGGTGGAGACGCTTCACAAAATACGTCACTATCTAAGTGGTCGAGCTGCGACAGGACATTTCTGTCCGGATATGGAAACCATTTCGAGGATGGTTGAAGAAGGACTGCAGATATCCGGGGAGCCTCAGCTGATGGACTACCCTCCTTCGCAGCGCTCTGCAATGGACGTGGACGTACCCATAAGGCAAAAGGCAAAACGACGAACCAAGCAGAAAACCGTCCGCGGAGAGTCGTCATCTCAGTTCGTACACGACTCCGATGACGATTTTGAGGACCCACCTCCACCGAGCTCTGCACTTCGAGGCCGTCATTCTATTAGCCATACCGGTGGTACCGGAGAAGATATTGGCCTCAGTGATGTCCCCGCTTCTCCACCGCGGTCGTCTGTGCAGGAGGATCTTGAGAACGCTGTTGTTCAAGATACTCCTCCCTCAAGGATCCCTAGATCTACATCTACTATTGGGAAGGGGATACGGCGTCTGTTTATGCGGAAACGTCGTGACGATTGAACTAATTTGAACTCTTGATATTACTGTAATTTGATATTGATGTTTTTTCATTTGATTTGAACTCATTGATTTTAAGTCTTTATGATTAAGTATTTGGATGTCTGAATTATTATTTCCTAGTAGAAATGAAAATGAAAACAGGCAAATAAAGAGATATTGACGTTTTTGTGAATGTAAGTCTTTGTGAAAAACGCCAATGCTATTGGCGTTTTTAAGTTAGTTTATATTTTTGCCCGTTTTGTCTACGACGAATGCGGACATTCTGAACAAACACGCCATTCCCGTTGGCGTTTTTAATAAGACGCCATTCCCGTTGGCGTGTTATTTAAAAACGCCATTCCCGTTGGCGTTTTTAAGTGAGTGTGCACGGAACGAGCCAGGCGGCCGAGGTGCCGAGCAGGGGGGCCGAGGTGCCGAGCAGGGGGCCGAGGTGCCGAGCAGGGGGCCGAGATGCCGAGCCAGCGGCCGAGGTGCCGAGCAGGCGGCTGAGGTGCCGAGCAGGCGGCTGAGGCGTTTTTAATAAGACGCCATTGCCGTTGGCGTGTTATTTAAAAACGCCAACGGCATTGGCGTTTTTAAGTTAGTTTTTTCGTTGCTCGTTTTTTCTACGCCGAAAGCGGACATTCTGAACAAACACGCCAGTCGCGTTGGCGTGTTTCAGTAATAACACGCCATTCACGTTGGCGTTTTAAAGTGAAAAGACGCCAATTAAGTAGGCGTCTCTTCAAACACGCCACTCACATCGGCGTGTCCTATAAAAAAACGCTCCCACAGCTAAGAGTTTTTAATCATTTCATCATTATTCAATATATAAGTACATACAAATATTACCCTATACATTAGTCCAAATCTTGCTAAATACAGAAATCCAATATTACACAATGCATACGTTCAATTGTCTCGCCTTTTCCGCGTAAAAAAGCTACGGATCCCCTTCCCGATTCTGGCGGTTGAGAGTCTAGACGGAGGAGTCTCTCGCACAACGACATTCTCTAAATCAACCCCAAAATATTCGTCTCGCACAGAAGACCGAGGTGGAGAATGTGGGACATCACTGAGACCGATGTGTTCGCCTGTACCACCAGTGTGGCTGACAGAGTGACGACCTCGAACTGCAGATCTTGGTGGAGGTGGAGGCATAAAATCGTGATCGACATCATCAGTGTGACTGACAGAATGACGACCTCGAACTGCATATCTTGGTGGAGGTGGAGGCAAAGAATCGTCAGCGGCATCATCTATCAACTGATTATCCATCCTTGGTGGAGGTGGATGCAAAAAATCGTCAGCGGCATCATCTACCAACTGAGTATCCATCCTTGAATGAGCATTCGGGCAGTTGCGCCTGTCGTGACCTGGTTGACGGCAATGTTTACATCGGCGTCGGGCTCGTGGCTGGTCAGCTTCACGGACATCCATCTGATTAGGAATCCTAGTAGTACGGTATCGACCGCGACTTTTAGGCATTAACTGAGCTCGTGAACATTGCAAAGTCCATTCAGGCACGGCCCAATAATCTTGGTGTCTGGGTGGATTGAACACCGTAGAATATTGGTGTACCCAAACACTTGTGCGGTATACGGGATCAACAAGCGACAGCATGTTGTCGTTTCTAAAACGCGCAACTGCCGCTGCATGTGAACATGGAAGTCTCCACATCTGCCACTTTTGACATTTGCAGTGCGAGTCCAAGTACTTTACCTTCCACTTATTAGCGCTCTTTCCACCAATTCGACGCTTTGTTCGAACCACATAATGCCCTGCAATTGTGTTGGGTGCTCTCACATTATGCAATTGACCTTTTGCATCATTTTTGCACACCTTTTCATGCGCCCACGGGGTAAGTGGTGTGGCACACTGTGTTGATGCAATTGACCGGTCATTGAACCATTCTATTGTCCTCCAGAATATCATATCAATGCAAGCTTTAATTGGGAGTTGTCTTGCGCCTCTCAACACATTGTTGTAAGATTCCACCATATTAGTGGAAACCTCACCCCATCTTTTGTGTTTGTCATACGCCAGATTCCATTTTTCTAACTCCACGGCATCAAGGTACTGCAAAGCCTCGTTGTTGACGTTTCGAAGTAAACGACGTCTGATCTTAAACTTGCGCTTCTTGGTAGCAATACCAATTTTCCAAACAAGTCTTTTGACCATGATACCTTTGTGATTCTGCAAAACATTCTTTCTAACATGTACCAAGCAAAATCTGTGATGACCCACATTGGGTTCTTCTTTCCATATGGGAGAATTCATTGCATCTATGATTCCCACATGCCTATCAGATATGACACATATTTCATGCTTTGCTACATGAAGTCTAATGCGTTCCATAAACCAATTCCAACTTTCTTTGGTTTCCTCATCAACAATGGCATATGCAACAGGCAAACATTTCTTATTAGCATCAAATCCAACGGCAATAAGAATTTTACCTCGACATCGTCCACGTAGATGAGTTCCATCAACCGTTAAAACTGGTTTGCATAGTTGAAAAGCCTCCACAGCTGGTCCAAAAGCCCAGAATACGTACTTGAATACCTTGTTCATACCATTGCTTAATATGTCATCGTGCATCCATTCCACAATTGTGCCAGGATTTTGTCTTTGCACTTCATTCAAATAAGCTGGTAAAACTTTGAACGACCACTCCCATCCACCGTATACAAGCTCAATCGCTGTCCTCCGAGCATACCATGCTTTCTTGTAACTAACTTTGACATGAAATCTATTTTCAATATCCGCCACAATTGCTTTTACCTTGTAGCAAGGATCGTTTTCTATCTGATGGCGAACACTCAACGCTATCATACCCGACGAAAGATTAGCGTGACCATTATAGTTACGATCCCCCATGCAAGTATGAGCAGTGCTGAACACTCTAATTTGCCAGTGTTCATCATGCTTCCTCAGTGTTGCTCGGCACTCCCACAAACATGGCGGTAAGGACTTATCTTTCGGATTTCCCTGTGGCCACTTACAAACTGCATGCCATCTCTTTCCTTTACTTTCAACAACTGTATATTGTCGGATTTTTTCCAAATGCTATGAGTCACAGCTGCCTTCAATTCCAACTTCGTTCTAAATTTAGTATGCAAACCGACATTGGTAGGATCCTTTTCACTCCAATAATGCACACTGGGATCATCACGCTCAAAGTTTTTGGGATCAAAACTATCATATGGACCTGGTAAGGTGCGAAAGTAGTTGATTCCAGGTTGTGGGAACTGTGGAACTACTCTTCCTCCAACTGCCCTTCCACCAACTGATGTTTCTCCAACTGCTGTTTCTCCAAGTGGAATGGATGGTCTTGAAGCAACAAATTGTTCATCATCCGACGGATCACCATCTGAGTCTGTACTAACCGTGTCGGAATCTTCAGAATTATAAGGTGATTGTGGATCAAGAAAGTCGGCTTTATCAGGACCTATTATGTCCTCCACCACATCACAATTGTCACGATCCCCTAAATGCACGCCTCCAGCTTCAAAATCTTGTGTTGCAGCTAAATATGGTTCTTCGGCTCTCGTAGACGTACCAACATCAAAATCTTGTGTTGCAGCAAAATATGGTTCTTGGGCTCTCGTTGACGTACCAGCATCATAACTTATGACATGATGACTATGATGTTGAGTAATTGCCGAATACTCAACATATAATTCAATTACACCTCCAATAACCATACTCTCACTAAACATTAGTTGCATGCATACTTCTTCTAGTTGAACACCTATAAACGTGACTCCGGATCCAAAGCATATAGTACGTTTCCATATTATTTGAATATTGTTTTCATATATGCTTATCCCCATCCTTTCACAAATTTTTTCCACAAGGTCATCGTACGAAATTGTTTCATCCAACATAATGAATCCTTTAGCAAAAGGAGGATCATACGAAATAACTGCTCCGGGAATTATCTTTCCACCCCAATATAAATTGACACACCACGTCATACTATCTGCAATAATGTAAAACACAAATAAATATGTATTATTTTTACATTCATCATTATGTAGAGTCAGCCAAAAAATTGACAAAATAATTCTATTAAATACACTACAATATGTATTATCATAACAATCCATAAAATATACTATAACATATAATAGCATAACAATTGGTCAAAATATTTCCATTAAAATATATACTATCATAATAATCCATCAAAATATTAGTGTACCCATAATAATTGGTCAAACTATTATATTAATTACACTACAATATATATTATCACAACAATCAATCAAATATTGGAAGACTAATGTTTAGAAGAATGAGTCTAAAATTTGATATACTAACCGATTAGAAGGACTAATGGTTGAAAGAATTAGCCAAATTCAAAATATCCACGCTTAAATCCACCACCGGGTCGACCCGAGCGAAAGGTTTTTATGCGTTTGGGAAGGGTTTTCGCGTTTTGGGGAGGGAAAGTGTTTATGGTCGCGATGTTGGGGGAGATCTGATAAGGATATGGTTCAACAGAAACACGCCGCTCAAATTGGCGTTTTTAAGCATAACACGCCAACCTCAGTGGCGTTTTTATTAATTAAACACGCCAACTACATTGGCGTTTTACCTGGTATACACGCCAACTTCATTGGCGTTTTTTCCCGTCGCTGTATTTGGCGAAAATACACCTCCAATACGACGCGAAGATAAACGCCAATGAGGTTGGCGTTTTTACTAATAGAAACGCCAATGTGGTTGGCGTTTTTCCCATTTTTGGAATAGATAACAAAATGGGTACATTTACGTAATCTTTAGTGTAAAGTGCCCCATAAACCCGATTTTCCCAGGTACAGACAGTAGATACATGAAAAAAGATTTGAACTTTGATAAATTTATGAGTTGAATAGTTCATGATTATGAAGGGTTTTTCTGGGTTTTGCAGTTTTTCTTTTCTTCTTTGGGGGTGGGGGGGTTGTTGGGAGTAATGAAGGAGTCAGTGACTTGGTGTATAGCTTTAATCAGACCAACATTAAACAAATGGGTTTGAAATTAAGGAAAGCTTAGTTTTGCAATCATCAATAAAATACAATTAGTAGTCAATGACCCAAAGCTATTATATTCAACTTGTGTTTGTATCTGATTGAAGCACATACCATGGAGAGAAGCCTTATCTTAATTCTTTACATTATTTAGGTAACTTTCTTGGCGACCTCATGGCTCCAAGATATACCCAAAAATAAATTTCCTCCACTCAATGCATACCCCTATCTACTAAGCAAAAGCCAAGGAATCTCTTACCTTAACCTCCATCCATTTTTATAAACTAGTTATTCTCATCTCTCTTTCTCTCTCTTGTACTAAATTCTACTTTTTGCAGTTGAGTTTCATATCCATTTCTTTATGTGCATGTAATGTAGGTGCACTTATCTCTTGTTGCTGAATTAGTGAGCTTACTACTGATTTGCTGTGTTTGAACTTTTTCAGTTTTCTTGAAAAATGGCACAAATCTTGGCTCCTTCAGCACAATGGCAGATGAGAACTGCAAAGAATTCAACTGATGCTGCTCCATTGACTTCAAAAATGTGGAGCTCTCTTGTTCTCAAAAAGAACAAGAAAGCTTCCATCAAAACCTCTGCAAAATTCAGAGTTTTGGCTTCTAGCTCCGAGAGCGGCACCATTAACCGTGTGGAGCAGTTGCTGAACTTGGATGTCACTCCATACACTGATAAGATCATTGCTGAATACATTTGGTACATAAATGTCTCTCTTGGTTTTAAAATTTTAGTTGCAGTTATCTTTCTGTTGTTTTACTATCCCATTTTGTGGCAGGATTGGAGGGTCAGGAATCGATGTTCGAAGCAAATCAAGGGTACACAATGCAGTGATCTAGTTTTTGTTCTTTTTTTTTCATTCAAATGCAGTAGATGAGAAACCATATATATGTTTACATTGTATTCTGTTGTTGTTGTTTTCTGTTTAGACCTTATCGAAGCCCGTTGAGCATCCATCCGAGCTTCCTAAATGGAACTATGATGGATCGAGTACAGGCCAGGCCCCTGGAGAGGATAGTGAAGTTATTCTATAGTAAAAATCAAAACCATTTAGTACTTCCATATGTCTTCTGTCGGTTTGAATCTAGATTGTAATTCATTATGTCCGTTTATCGCAGCCCTCAAGCCATTTTCAAGGACCCTTTCCGCGGTGGCAATAACATATTGGTGAGTGCAATGTGTTGAGGTCTAATGCTGATGTTGTAGTATACTGTGTTTGTGAAAATCTAAGCATTTTTCATGAATGTGCGCGGCTTGGAACAGGTCATATGCGATACTTACACGCCCCAAGGCGAGCCCATTCCTACAAACAAGCGCGCCAAAGCAGCTGAGATCTTCAGTAACCCCAAGGTTGTAGCTGAGGTTCCATGGTAAATTCCTATCTCTGTATTAGTAATAAGAGTTCATATCATATAGGCATTAGGGGCATTGGTGGTTTCATATTTGGATTGTAATATTAGGTTCGGAATTGAGCAAGAATACACCTTACTCCAAACTAATGTGAACTGGCCTCTTGGATGGCCTGTTGGAGGCTACCCTGGTCCTCAGGTGATTATCTTTACCATAATCTTCCGTGTTATGTTTGTGTCGGTAAAGCCATAAAGCTCTGTTTCTTAGTTGAAAGAAGGAAATTGCGTTTCTTCATTTATATATAATGCTGCTGAAATAGCATGGTTAATGCTTCTGTGAACAATCTAGGGGCCTTACTACTGCGCGGCTGGAGCAGATAAGTCGTTCGGACGCGACATATCCGATGCTCATTACAAAGCTTGCTTGTATGCTGGGATCAACATCAGTGGTACTAATGGGGAGGTTATGCCAGGCCAGGTATCTTTCCTCAGCTCATCTTGTTTCATAACACACATTCCCCTTACTAGAGATACTAATGTTGATTGATTCTTGCAGTGGGAGTTTCAAGTTGGTCCGAGTGTTGGGATTGAAGCCGGAGATCACATCTGGTGCGCGAGATACCTGCTCGAGGTACGCCATTGTTTATCGTACGTTTGTTGAGATCAATAAACAAGATTGTGTTATATCTGATCTGTTGTGTGTTATTTCTTCACAGAGAATTACAGAACAAGCTGGAGTTGTGCTCACTCTAGATCCAAAACCAATTGATGTACTGTCAATTTCTTTGATATTTATATATATAACTCAATTTGTACGATTATTTATATGGGAGCTAGCTAATCTATTCTTGATCGTTTGACGGTTCAGGGCGACTGGAACGGAGCAGGATGTCACACCAATTACAGGTAT
Source organism: Salvia splendens (assembly GCF_004379255.2). Lineage (NCBI taxonomy): Eukaryota > Viridiplantae > Streptophyta > Magnoliopsida > Lamiales > Lamiaceae > Salvia > Salvia splendens. The sequence goes on along the minus strand of NC_056033.1, from coordinate 2,834,425 downwards.
TGTTGGGCTAATGCTAGAGTAAAATTCTTAGTTAATTACTTATGCATGAGTTTGTTTGTTTTTTTTTCGGACTTTAGCACCCTGAGCATGAGAGAGGAAGGTGGTTTCGAAGTGATCAAGAAGGCAATTTTGAACCTCTCCCTTCGCCACAAGGATCACATCAGTGCATACGGAGAAGGGAACGAGCGAAGGCTGACAGGAAAGCACGAGACTGCCAGCATCGACTCCTTCTCATGGGTACGTTAGCTGCTAAATACATGGATTTATGTTATAGTTGTCTAGTTTCGTGCATCACACTTTGCAATGATCCTCAGGGTGTTGCTAACCGTGGCTGCTCTATTCGCGTGGGACGAGACACTGAGAAGAATGGCAAAGGTAGAAACAAAATCTAAAGAGAAAGAATGATCTGCTGCATAGAGGCTGAGGTTTTATGAAAATGTTGGTTTGTGTTGTAGGTTATTTGGAAGACAGGCGCCCGGCTTCAAACATGGACCCGTATGTGGTGACTGGGCTTCTTGCTGAGACTACCCTGTTGTGGGAGCCGACCCTTGAGGCCGAAGCTCTTGCTGCGCAGAAACTGTCGTTGAAGGTGTGAACGAACGCCTTAAGACGGCCTTACACAAGACATCATCAGATGGATGAGGTTGGGATGCAAAAATCTTGTTGTGTTTTATGTTTAGATCCCTTTTATGAGAGGTTCTTGTAAATAAAGGGACTAGAAGAGTTCCTACCATTCTTGAATGTTGTTGGCCAGTTTCAGACCTATTTCTGCTTTCATGATGCATTTTCTGTTATGAAACTAAAATTCAGACATTGCTTTGGTAAGAAGATTCTCCTCACTTTTTTGTTTCTAAGTATTTAATTAATTAAATTTGATCATCAGAAAAGTTCCTTCCCTCCGCATGAGGCAAACATGAAGCTTCACCAAGGAACAACTCCAGTTTCTTTAAACACAAAGATACTTTACTTGTTTCAACCAAAAGCAAAAGAATGCTTAATTTATTCCAAAAGAATGGAACATTTGCTTCATGTATCATACATATATATGTTTCTGTCACAAATCAAGAAAATGGGAGTTGTTAATTATAGGAAAAATCTCCCTTCACAAATTAAATCATGGCTTCTGGAGCAGGAAAATCAGCAGCATTCATCCTCCTAGTACTCAACGTCTTCCTCTACTTCGTCGTCGTCTCCATTGCATCATGGGCGGTCAACCACGGGATCGAGGGATCCCATGAGATGGGTATCGTTTCGCTAGGAGGGGCAAATGCCTCCGTCCCATTTTTTTAAATTTGTGAAATTATTAAAAATTATCTTTAGCTATTGCCGAATTGATACCTAAAAAGTAGCGGAGCACCTACTAATATTTATTTCTGCGTCCGTTGCAGCATCTGTGTTGTATCCTCCAGCAAAGATATTTCCAATATACTATCCAATTGGGAATTTGGCAACAGGATTTGTGGTGATTTTCTCTCTCATAGCTGGGGTTGTGGGATTCACAACCTCCATTCTTGGAATCAACAATGTCGTCAAATGGGATTCTCCAAATCTACATGCAGCTGCTGCTTCCTCTCTTATTTCTTTGCTCCTTACTTTGCTAGCAATGGGGTATTTTCCCATCTTCACTTCTTCTCTTCTTTTAATGTTCGTGATTGATAAGATATATGATAGCAATATCATATTTTTATGAGATAAAATCAAGCAAAATTAGCTCTAATGATAGGAGTTGTCACTCATTATTATTTTTATATTTTGAATAATACTTTAAGTGAGATGAATGTAACATTTGTGTTGTAGGTTTGCATGCAAAGAGATTGATATAAGCTGGACAGGGTCAAACCTAGTAAGTACAAAACCTATTTCTTGATTTAATTTAAATTAATTTTATTATTTATTTTTTTGTGAATGGTATTGATTGTTGATTGGAAATTTCCTCAGAGAACTCTGGAGATATTACTGATAATACTTTGTGGAACACAGCTATTTTGCACTGCAGCAATCCACATTGGAGTTTCGAATGTTAAGAGTGATTGATAACAATTGAAACTTTATTTTCTCAAATGATATGGTACAACCTTGTTTAGTTAATGCCTTTCAATTTTATTTTATTTTGTTTTTAAGGTTTTACTATGGGAATGTATTTTGGTTTCATTTATTTGTTAATACTTCATGAATATTTTGGTTTTGGTTATTCGACCTTGATTTGATGAAATGTGTTTTGAAGATTGTTGATTCAGTTGACCGGTATGAACTATTCACTTTGAGAATGATAAAATTGATTTAGTAAACATGATTAGAATTTTGATTAAATGTATTAGATGAGTATTAGTACTGACAAAAGCTTATATTGAGCATCGCCTCTATATTTAAACCCAAATAGAGTTCACTAACTTTTAATACAGTATAATTATAAATCACCAATTGGGATATAAAATATAGGAATGTAAGAATAGGTTTATAACTAAATAAGAATTCTTTTAGTACGTATAATATATTGATGACAGTAATAATTGAATTATTGAGTTAATTATCGTTGATGGTAATATGGGCGAAGTTTTGTCCTTTAGGGTGAAATATAATGAATAAACTTCTAAAACAAATAATTTATTGACAGCAAGATTAAAGTTCTAAAACACATATACCAAAACCGATGAAAAAAAAATCTCTTAGAACATAGGCCCATCTAAATAACTGAAATAACTGTATTCCCCCAAAAGGTAAAAACAAACTATCCATCTAGAACATGAACATCCACTAGATTCTTGTGTACAATAATTCTTTTATCTCTACAATTCCAACAATTTCTCAATGGCCGACCACAAGAGAGCAGACAAAGTAAGATACATAAATACACAAATTATATATGCACACGTGATTAAGAAATTTTGGGAGTATGGTTCTGTAACAAGAGTAACAAAATGAATTCTGGGACGATTCGAATCAACAGGTCGTAAAGGCAGAATACATGGTTCCTATACATTGTAATGCCTGTGCAAGAAGAGTTGCCAAAGCCATTTCCAAACTCAAAGGTTTCATCATTTTCCTTTATCTCTAGGCTGCACAATGCATATTATAAATTTATATCAAGGGCATAACGTGTTTCCGAAGAAACAATCGTAGGTTATATACATCTTGAATCAACAAGATGTGAGCAAAACATATATTCTTGCAATGTGGCTAGCGGCACTAGAAAGGAGTAGGTAATATGCTGAATGGCATACTTGGTTCTGAAGCGTGACTGTCACGGTGGGACAGGTGTGGAGAAGTTCATGACTGGCATGACGGATGACAGGGTGGTGGTGATAGGAAGGATCAATCCAGAGAAAGTATTGAAGAAACTGAAGACGAAAATGGGGAAGAATGTAGTGCTTGTGGTGAATGAGGATCAAGAGGATGGAGATGGGGACGAAGCAGAGATGAATTGCAGCTGGGAAGAAGGTATGGGTTCTTGGCAAGATCACTATTATGGTGACGGTGAAACCCACATGATGTTCAGTGATGAAAATGCAAATTCTTGTACAATGATGTAAAACATATGCACATATCATCATCATGTGGAGAAAATGTTTAAGTAGGGAGAATGAACTCTGCCAGCTTGATAGACTCAAAAAGAGAATTGGAGCCAAGATTTTCAGCTCTAATATAAGCTACAGATAAACAGAATGATTCTAATTAACTACATAGCTGAAACAGAACAAAGAGACATTTCTAACCTGTGGTTTGAGATATGTTTCTAGTTTTGCCAACAGAAGTTTCTTCTACCCTCCTGCATGATCTCAAACGCAAGCTTGTACCTTTCAAAGGATGCTGTTCCTGCTTCAATATAGTTACAAGCTTCCTCCCTTAAACTCCACAACATCAAGGCTTTAAAATTATGGGAACCACCTAATGAATCAGAGTCCCGCATTATGCCATATTTTGCATTTGTAGTCCACCGGTGTAAGATATAGCGAGATGGAAGCTCCCTTATGTTCATTATTTGGAAGATCTTCAATGTGTGCCTACAAAGCACGCCTTCAAACTCAAACATTTTACAACTACAACTGATATTCAAGTTCGATGCGTTAAAGGCAACTGTATTCCTCTCATCCCCATTTCCACAGTTTTGCACCAGATATCTACTGATTGATCCTTCAACATTGATCTTGGTCCCAACATAATTGTAGCAATCCAAAAGCTCCTTTTGGAACACTTTGAACATTGTAATTGTGTATAGCCTTCTACATTGATCTTCAATGGGATCTTTTGTGTGCAAGACCGCTTGCACATTAAATGAATTATAATCCTCCTTCCTTTCCTCTTCATAGCGCTTTTCCAAAGCTTTCTCATACTGCACTATAAATTCATTGATAGGTGACTGGGCGGTAAAAAATGTACTGAAGTACGATTTTAAGCTCCCATCTACAGGGCTTCCTGCAAAGAATGTTCCTTTTATGTGCAAAGGAACCCAACTTTTACGCATCTGATACATCTCCTTAAGCCATGCATTATCGGACAGATTATATTTGTCCATAAGCATGTTCCAAGCGAAATCAAATTCACTTGCTGTTTGACTCTGAAATATGCAAGCTTCATACTGATATTTGAACTCAGCATCCATGGAAAGTAATGCACCCAAATTCTCTTGTTCCTTTGCAACAATTTTCCATGCTGAAAATCGATGATGAGTCCCGGGGAAAACTTGTGCAATTGAATGTTGAATGGCTCTGTCCTGATCAGCTATTATAGATACAGGTCGGCAACCTGACATTGCCCTGACCCAAGCCTGAAATATCCAAGTAAATGACTCCTCAGATTCGTCAGCAATCAGAGCACAACCAAGCAGTACTGGTTGCCTATGATGATTGATACCAACAAATGAAGCAAATGGCACAGAATGACTATCTCTCCGGTAAGTTGTATCAAACACAATTGCATCGCCAAACTGAGCACACGAAAATCTAGATCGTGCATCAGCCCAGAAAAGGTTCATGCCTTTACCCGCCCGCATTTCCACCGCATAAAAAAACCCTGTTTCTTCAGCTTGCTGAGATTGAAAATACTCAAGTAGCACACCGTACCAATCATTATCAATCCTACTCTCTCTGTCTCGTTTGACTAGGCTGAGGCCTCCATCTGTTTCAACCAAATCCAAATTCTCCATCACGCTACTCCCTTCCTCTCTGCACCCTTTTGGTGCAACATCCACTGTTCTATTAGGATCCAATGGGATGCCAAGTGCATGGTTGTGTTCCATCTGAAGACGATCAACCACCCAACCTCCCGCTTCATGTCTTTGTATTCTCATGTATGCTCCGCAACCAACTCTAGAAGGGTGCTGACGTCCTTCCTTGGAACACACAAATCTTCGAGAAGTAATCGAGCCATCATGTTTAGAGCGGAATAATTGACCTATCCTGATTCTGAACCCCGTGTTAGTTGCATATGCGTAGTAAAATTTGTACGCATCATTGGCAGAATTAAACTCAAGACCTGTTGAAGGTTCACCCGAGGGTCCATTAATTGCGTTCATCTCTTCCTTTTTGAGACGCTTAGTATCTACTACCACAGCAGACGGACTATCATCTTCGTGTGATCTAATTCCCGTCCGACTAGCCCCACCTATTGATGATGTTGGAGACGGAAAACATTTCCTCGGTATCCGAGAAGGACATATTTCTTCTGAGGCTTCAATTTCGTGATTATGTTCCTTCTTTATATTGGCAACAACCCACTTACCAGAGTCCACTTTTTGCACTCTTATGAAAGCAGGACAACCTGTTCTAAGAGGTGTCTGAAATCCCTCCTTTGCGCACACAAATCTTCGGGAAATTACAGAACCATCTACTCTTGATCTATACAGCTGTCCTATCCTTGTTTTAAAACCCGCCTGAGTTGCATACATACTGTAAAACTCCTGTGCCTCTTCAGCTGTATTGAATTCCAATCCCACATGTGGTTCCATATCAGATTCTCCTTCATTTTCCTGGTGACCATTGCTTTTGCCAACCATTTAAGCTGATGGTTTTTTCCTCACTAACTGCAATAATATAAGAAAAACATCCTCCCAAAGTAAAAATCATGAAACATGGGCACAACCATGATGTGTTGAAAGAAGATGAATTAGCTAGCTGTTATCAAACTAGAGCTTAAAGACAGAACAGATAAAGCGAAAAGAATATACTGGCCTAGCAATTTTACATACAATGGACCAGTTAAACTATCCCAATCTTCTCATGGATAGGTATTGGCATTTCAAGTCCCATTTCAGAAAATTAACCACACACAAAAGAAGTAAAACTCGTATCACAAGCAAAATGTGCATGAATCACACCCAAAAGAAAGATAGAACTACTCATGAGGAAGTCACGAGAGGGAAAACTACGGTTTTACCTTTTACGTATCCGGATCAAAATCTCAAACAATTGACTCAGCGCCACCACACAAAAAAAAAAAACCGCGCGGTTGAATTCCAGTGGCTCAATGGAAACTACTGTAGTTGATATTTTAGAGCCAAATCGACTGGTTCCCGATGAACATAAATCACGCCCAAAATCGGCGTAAAATCGCAAAATGCTTAATAATTTGGTGAATAAAATCCAAAGAAGAATCGAACTGATTACGTGATTTTGACATTGCAAATTTAAGATATTTTATCTCGGTCGATTTGGAGGGAGATTCTGACGTGTCGTATGATGATTGGCTGGGCTCCGTATGATTTTATAATTAGTTTTGGGTTTTAAAATCTTTTCCCAATTTTCATATTTTCAGCAAATAATACCCAACTATTAATGCACTCCGTGGGTTATGATCAATGTCGTACAAATTTTAAAGACCGAACCGTTGAACCGCTATGGTTAACTTGTTTTAGTCTTTTAGGTCATTGTAAAACATTGTTAATTTGTTTTAGGTCATTTTATAAAATTTGAATTTAAAAATACGAATGTTATTTTTAGATTATTTTAGGTCATGCTTAATATCATGACATAAAAAAACTAACAATGACCTTCATTCGTGATATTATTATTTTATCACGAATTTGCACATTCGTGATGTTTTGAAAAAATTGACATTTTTTAATCCTAAACTAGAGATAATATTAATATTATTTGAGATATTTATTTGTTTTTTTAAAAAATCTATTTTTTTTTCGTGTTTGAGAAAAAAAAAATACTTGGAACAGAAAGATAAAACATTATACTCCTATGCAATTCACTCTCCCCAGAAAAAGCTCAAAGAAATAAATCTATCAAATTCCAGGGATTCCAAATTCACTTCATCTTCTGCAAATCATCCAATCTGTTCGTCATAACTGTAAGTATCCCTTGAATCAATTCAACTTTTCTTTCCGTTGATGTAGCTTATAGAGATCTCAATAGCTATACTTTACGTTTTCTAGATTTTTTTCCTAGCTGAATGTACTAAATTATTGTTCGTTTCAATCCGGAATTCTCTTTGCATATTCTGATCATCCAGTTCTTAGCAGATTAAATGTAGGATTGCCATGGCTAGAATTTCATCATTATTTTCACATTTAGGCCGCCGCCAAAACCCTACTTCATCTCACAGCATCACACCCCAAATCCGAAATCGAAACCTCTGCACTGACAAATCTAGCGCAAATTCTGAAGATGTGTTGCATGATCATACAAACCCAATTGAGGATCGAATGCTTGGAATTAGTGGGGCAAACGCAATTTCTGAGGAACTAATGTTAAAGCCTCCAAATCTAGGTCAAAAGCTTGCTGAAAATCGAGTAACGAATGTTAGTGAGATTACAAAGGAGGTTTGGAATGTTATCAGGACGCATCCTAAATGGAAGACCACGATTTTAAGTGATTTTCCAATGGCCAATTTTACGGACCCCAGTGTTTGCTGTGAGATTTTGAGACAGCAGAGTGATTTGTTTCTGTCATTGCAGTTCTATTTATGGCATAGGTCACTAGATGGTTTCTCGTTTGACCCCATTTTATGTAATGAGATGTTTGATAAGCTCGTCGAGGCAAAAGATGTTGCCAAAAAATTTCTTAATGATGGGGAGTTTGAGGTAGAGCCTTGGTTTCTAGAGTTGTATACAAGGTCCCTCTGTGAAAATGATTCGATTGATCAAGTGCTTAATGTTTTTGAGCGGTTGAAGAAGATTGGTTACTGTGTGTCTTTGGAAACATGGAATTGGGCTTTGTCTTGCTCTGTGAGAATGGGAAGAGCTGATGCTGTTTGGAAGTTGCACGAAGATATGGTAAAATATGGTGTTGCCTCAGATGTGAATACCATGGGATTCTTGATTCAGGCATTTTGTTTGGAAAATAATGTTTTGAAAGGGTATGAACTTCTTCACCAGGTGTTGAAGGCTGGGCATGTTCCGGTTAAAGTTGTTTTCGATAACCTGATATCTGCTCTGGGGAAGAATGGTAAGTATAGTGAAGTATCAGCTGTTATGCGCAAGATGATTGTAAACAATTGTTACCCCGATATTCACACTTATCATGAGGTTATAAGATATTGCAGAGGAGAAATGACTAATGAAGGGGTACAGATCTTTAATGAGTTGAAGAAAAGGGGTTATTTTCCTAATAGAGCCATGTACACGACTTTGATTGACAATCTTTGTCAAAACAAGGATGTACAAGGTGCATGGCGACTGTGGTTTGAGATGATTCAAGGTGGGATTATTCCTAACGAGTTTACATACAATGTTTTTGTTAATGGTTTGTTCCGGAATGGTTGTGTTGATGAAGCTGAGAAGCTTCATAATGAGATGCTTGGCAAAGGTTTACCAGAGACCACAATAATTTTTAACACCAGGATACATGGTCTATGCATTAACAGTAGAGCGGAAGAAGCTCGAGTACTGTTTGAGGAGATGAATAAGAAGGATATTATTAGGGATTCTATGACATTTAATTCCATGATTCAAGGCTATGCTAAGCAAGGGAATACATCAGAGGCTATGTACTTTTTAGACGAACTTCAGAAGCAGGGTTTTGAGCCTTCATCTGCCTCATTAGCCTCGTTGATAGAAACCCTCTGTGATGATGGATATGTAAAGGAAGCCGAAAGAATATGGTTAGACATGTCCGAGAAGGGCTTTAATCCCGGGGATGATGCTCTGAGTCCAATCGTATATGGGCTGAGCAAACAAGGACAGATTGCTGAAATGAACAAGTGGTTGCAGTATATGATTCAAAGTCGAGTCAAACCAAAGATGCCAACTTTTGAGAAACTCATTGAATGTCTCTGTGGAGCTTATAAACTAGATGATGCTTTATTTGTTTTACACTACATGGTGGAGATGGGTTATCTGCTCAGGGAAAATATTTGCTATTCTCTGGTGCATGCACTTTGCAGAGTCAATTCTCACCATGTGCAAACATTGTTATTGAAAATTGTAGATGGAACTGATCAGCAGTCTATGCTCAACGAGCCAGTCTCACAATCAGATTGGCTTATACCATGCGCCGACGATCATATACATGGATCTCCCGTATCATCTCTTATCGGTCAGTCAGCCCTCTCATGAGAACATAGATCTATCTATGTTCAACCAGATGGTCTCGCAGTCAAGGCAGGCTTATACTGAAGCCCCTGGGCTATAATCTTAGCTCATGATGTGAAGATTGCATGTCCTGGACTAAAATCCAGGTGATAATGACGAAATCGATGACAAATGTGTTCTTTCGGACTATGCATTTTCTTTTGGAATATTTCTGCATCGCGAACAAGAACAAGGGACACCAACAACTGGCAAGTTGATGAACCAATTTTCTGCATCCTGGCCTGGATAACTCCCCTCTACATGTAAGTTTTCAACATGTCCATCTTTGTTCTGAGTTTTGCATCTACATATTGTACATTTTCACATAATTCAGCCTACCCTCTCATAGTTTATGTGGTTAATTTTGGATATTTTGCTTCAGGATTACCTGTTTCTACTGGAAACCATCTCGATTCTCAGAGATATGATTGCAACACCATTTTCTCTACAGTGCAGTAGTTCACTTGCCTCGGATGTTATATTGTTTTCATACCATCTACCCGCTTTATTTAAATTCTCGACATTTTGATTGGTGATAAATGTAGATTGGCATTGTTTTATATATAAAATGTCTCAGAAATAGTACATGTTATCTTGATAACGGGATGAAAGAGACGGATGTAAATGAGTCGAGTTTGAATGGATGTAGGCATTTTGGTGGTGCACTAGCTCATTAGGCCATCCACAATAGAAATAGCCCAGCAATAGCTCAGCCATAGCCTAGCCACAAACTCCTTCTGCCGCATCATCAGCATTAAAAAATCCTCATGTCACATCATCAAAATAAGCAAATAGCTCAGTCATAGCCTAGCCGCATCACTAATAACAATTATATAAAAATGAAATAATTAGCAATCACACAATATACGAAATTTAATTTACGAGACATATATGGGAAATATTAATAATACTATTAAAAATTTAAAAAGTACAATAATTTTAAAAAAGTACAATAATTTAAAAAATTACAATAATTTTAAAAAAGTACAATAATTCACTCCTCGTCTCCGTCGTCGTCTCCTCCGTCTTTGTCGCCACCCTCGCCTCCGCCTCTACTCTCGTCGGTCTCCCTCCGTGCCGCCTCCAACTCGTCCTGCATGCTCATGAGCAATGTTTGAAGTAAACTCTTCTGCACGTGGTCCACCGCCGCCCCCCATTCGGCTAGCGTCTTGGCCATCTGAGCACGCGTTTGTTAACACGCGAAGAATTTGAGATCCGCTGTGGGTTGGCCAAGGGGGATGCCGACTGGACCTCCTGGGAACCCCCGGCGACCCCCCTCGCCTCCCGTTGAGCCCGCTTGTGCCCAACCAGGTGAGTTCGGCGAGCGAACGAGCGAGGGGTCGGGACCTCCTGGGCCGTATCGGGGAGGTCGTGGGAACCACCGCTGCTGCCGCTGAAATCACCGGTATAGTTCAGTCGTTGCTTCTTTGGCCAGCCAGCGTCGACACCTACTCGGAACTTCTCGGAGTCGTTCAGCACAAGATAACAGTTCCAGTAGGTGAACTCCTTATACAACCCGGGCTGGGGGAAGGCTTTCTCCGCTATCCTCCTGCAGTCTTCCTCTGTTTGGCCACTGCTCTGCATGCGGAGGGCGTTGGCGTACAAACCCGAAAATCGGGAGACGACAGCCCTGATTCGGTCCCACCCCTTCCGGCAATCCTCCCCGTTGCGTGGCCTCCCCTCCGGGCAAAATGTCTGGTAGGCTGCTGCTATCTTGCCCCACAAGTTGACGATCATCTGGTTGTTCGAAACGAGAGGATCGTCGCAAACACTCACCCACGCCTTGGACAGCGCGACGTTCTCCGCGTTCGTCCACCTCCTCCGGACCTGGCTATCCACACCCCGCTGCGACGACTCGGCCTTCTTCTTCGCCTTGCCCTTCTTCTTTAGGTCGCCCCGACCCCGCACTGCTCCCCCCATTTGATCGGGAGTTTCCGGAACCCCGAGCATATCGAACCCCAACTCCTCTAAGGAGAAAGACTCAAATTGCGTGAACTGCAAATCCGCTGGGGTCGATGTGTGCGAAGAAGCAGTCGAAAAATCAAAACTGGGGCGATAGACGTTTTCCTCCCTCGGCGTCCCCTGCGTCGCCGGTACCCCCTGTCGGGGGCTGCATCGGCGTCCCCCCTAGGCATCATCTGCATCCCGGGTGCCCACCCTGGCATCATCTGCACACCGGGCTGCATCCCCGGTACCCCCTGCCACGGGTACATGTTATAGTACCCTGGCATCGGACCCCATCCACCTCCCACGGGTACCGGGGGAGTTTGAGACCCGCTCGTCAATGGAGTACCTTCGTTGGTGTTCTCCATTTCTCGATGTTGATCTTGTACAGAAATTAAGATAAAGAGAGTACTCGTTAAAACAAGTGGTGCGAATGAAAATGACGTGCAAAGCGCGTATGTATAGTGTTTCAAAAAAGAAAAAAAAACGTCTAGGCGATGCGCTAGGCGATCCGAACGCTGCAATAGTGCCGAGCGGATCGCCCAGCGCATCGCCTAGCGCCACGAAATCGCCGAGCGCTAGGCGGTTTTTAATTCTGAAAATGACTGGGCGGTTGCAATGGACCGCCTAGCGCCGGCGCTCGGCTAGGCGGTGCGCTAGGCGCCATTGCGGATGGCCTTAGCCATCTCCCTTCATCTTAACTGTGTTGTATTTTAGCATTGATGGAATTCTAATTTGGTGGTATAGCTCAATCGACATGAACTTCACATTTAAAGATCCATCTAAACTTTCTAGGTTTCTACACTTCGTTTAAGTGATGGTGGTTTCTTTGTTGAAACTACAATATCTTGATGTTTTTAGTTTGGAAGTGATAATTTTGTAACGAAGAAGATAAAAGAGAAACATTTATTGTGGAACTTAACTCATTCTTGTAGTCGGTGACTAGTTACTTGATATCTGTGCAGTTATTAATTTTAATTTGCTTTATAATAATAATAATAATAATAATGATAATCCAATTTACAGCTGAGCTAAGCCAATGACGGACTTAGCAGGGATCGTTACCAATGAAAAGTAGAGGAAAGAAAAAGGAATTTTTTATACCTATGCTATGTGGCTGGATTTCGAATCAGAAGAATTATTGTATTGATTTTCTTTATAAAAAAATAGCAAATTACTTTTAGATTCACACGAACTTTGATTTGTTAACATATTAGTAATTTAATCTTGTAAATATTGACGATAATTTTTAATGATTTCGCTAAAAAGATCGATAATTTTGTATTAGTAGTTTAACCCACATTTAACGCGGCAACGTCAACCAAGCGACGACCGAGATTGTATAAATAGGTGCATCGCATCCAATTTCCAACCACGCGATATTTCTAGAGAGAGAAAGACGGAGGAGAATTATCCAACCGTCGTCCCCACCTACCACCACCGCTGCCCCCAGATCTGAAAGATGCACGCCTACGCCAGCGTCAGCACCGCCGATGACGTCAAGGTCGGAGACATCGACATCGAGTCCGGGGAACGCCTCTACCCTGGAATCGGCCACGGCGAGAATCAGCTGCGATGGGGATTCATACGCAAGGTATACGGCATACTGGCGGCGCAGATCCTCGTGACAACCGCCGTCACCGCCGCGACGGTTCTCTACGTGCCGATCAACGACCTCCTTCGCGAGAATTCTGGCTTCCTGCTTTTCCTCGTCTTCACACCCTTCATCTGTGAGTGCGGTCGATTTTAATTACGCAAGTACTGATTCGTTCCGTGACGATTGATAATTTTTGTGCGGTGTTTGTGAATTGATTATATTTGTGATTTCAATTTTAAACTCTTATGCCTATCGAATCAAATTAATAGCACAAGGGCGGCTCGCATAATTATAGGTACAAATTTCCAGATCTGCAGCTGATTTTTAGGTGCATATGTAGATATCATCTGAATTTTGTCATACCTTTAGGTCTGTCTGATCAATTGAGTTTATATGATGTATATGATGTGGGTTGTATTAAAATTTTCGATTATTATCCTAATTATGGAATATTAGATTATACACAGTAAAAACTAATGGTTTGTCCTGCACCTGTGGGACAAATCATGATTTTCTGTACCAATGTTCAATTTGCTGGTTTTTTGAAGTTTGGTAGAATGTGTAGGGAGTTAACATAAGGTTTAGTTGGGAGTTCGGTTTAGCTCAACTTAATATTAGGTTGCACTTGGGAGTATCTTGATACATACCAGTACATTACAAAGTGTTAGCTACGCATATTTTGTTGCTAACAGACATTTATTTTGTATGACAGTGTTGTGGCCACTCCACATCTATAGGCAGAAGCATCCTTTGAACATGGTTTTCCTCGGGCTCTTCACTGCTTCCATAAGTCTAACTGTTGGAGTGAGCTGCGCTAACACTGAAGGTCAGTAACTTACCATTAAATCCGAGTTAGACATAGGGTGTTTTGTTTGTCTAATTGTTTTCCCTCTTCTGCCATCATATACAGGAAGATTAGTGCTCGAAGCCTTGATATTGACCTCGGCTGTAGTTTCAGCACTGACCGGCTACACCTTCTGGGCTGCTAAGAAAGGAAAAGACTTCAGCTTTCTGGGACCAATCTTGTTTACTAGCCTTTTCATCTTGGTCTTGACTGGTTTTATCCAGGTACTTTCTCTCTCTCTCCATTCATATCTTGGATTAGCTGTTTAACTCTATTCTACTGTGGTAAATGCAGATGGTATACCCACTGGGATCTACCACTATGGCTGTCTACAGCGCAATCAGTGCCATAATCTTCTCGGGATACATTGTCTATGACACCGATAACCTGATCAAGCGCTTCACATATGACGAGTACATCTGGGCGTCAGTCACCCTTTACCTCAACGTTCTCAACTTGTTCCTTACCATTCTGCGGATGCTGAAACAAGACAACTGAGGCCACCACTGTCTAATTGCCTACTGCTTAGACCGAGTTATGTGTTTTAGATAAAAGTGTTTTGCTTTTGTTGAATTGGAAACTGTGAAAATGGTAACCTTGCTGCACTTGTGTATATGTGGCTGATATTACCAGTTTGGTTGCCTACTCGAACCAAATATTGCCCCAACTTGAATGTGTGAATAAGGTGTTCATAATTTCTCTGCCCCTCTTTTTTTATTCCTCGGAAATTTATGAAGCAAATAATGCACTCCATCAAGAATACACGTATAATGGAGTACCACTGGATAAATTTGTTCAATTATGAAGAGCAACTATAGCTTCTACGAATACTAGTATATAGGGTTATATCGGTTAATGATTGAATTCGATCTTTAATAATTTTAAAATTTATCAATTTTATTATTAATTAGGTTAATTTTATTCCATTTTCTATAAAGGGGAGCACTAGTGTACATCCTTAATTAGAGTGCTAACATATATCCAATCATGTGCTGCCATGTGGCACGAGAAATGCAATATTGTAAACTCAAAAATGCAATATATATTTATGAAGCTGTACATGCATTTCCGCATATTGTATTTTAGTTATAGGAAAATTACATTTTATATTGTTAAGTTTTGCATTTTAACATTAATTGTCTACAATGCAAAATAAGCTATATATAAATGCAATCTGTCTATATATAAAATGCAAATTAAATAGTCAATATCTAAAATGCAAAACTCAACAATAAAAAATGCAATCGGCTTATAACTAAAATGCAATCTGCCTATAACTAAAATGCAATCTGCCAAAATTCATCTATCACTTCTACATATATATATTGCATTTTTGTGTTTACAATATTACATTTTTCGTACCACGTGGCAGCACGTGATTGGATGTATGTTAGCACTTTAAAATTAGGTAGCATATTAGTATATCCCTTTTATACAATGCTCACAATCTTTATAGATATTTTTTAAAAATAATAAAAATAAAAGATTATTATTATTGGATAATCCATAATGAGTATATGGGAAAAAGGAATATAGGAGTATCAATAATATGCGTATCCACAATTCCTGAATATTTTGTTCATTTGGATCATTTTTGCACTCTAGAATCCTCTTTCTTCTTCCACTTAACTGAGACCAATTTCGTTATCATTCATTCATAAAAGATAGTACTTGTATTATTTTCCTATACATAATTTATTTTGAGAAAAATACCATGAGTGATTTTAAATTTTTAATGCACATACTATATCGGCTCATCACATTTTCATATTATGGAAATCTTTGCATCACTTTTTCTCCTTTCTTCTCCTATTTTATTTTTACCTACTCTTTTTTCGGTTCTCTCGCTTACTTAATCAAAATTAGGTATTAAAACTTGCGTCATCCATAAATAAAATTATTCTTATGGAAGACTATTATATTATTTAAAAATAACTTTTTATGTAATTAATTTAATTAAATTGAAACAAACATATAAATACAAAAACACTCTCATTTACATTATTCTATTTTATTTTACTTGTTCTCCACTCTAACTATTTATGTATTTATTATCAAAACACGTGTAAAAAAATATTTCATTTTCAATGGAACAGAGGAAATACTATAAATAAAGTATACTAGTACAAAACAAACATATTTAGATATACTGAAAAGGACATATTTACGATATTTATATCTATTGCGGTAGTAAAAAATAAGATAGTTATTGACGTGATAAAAATATGTGGACGAGTGATGGCCAAATAGGGAGAATATTGGAGGTTGTGACAAAAATAAGCCTATATAAACTGTCACTGAAATAAGCCTCTAGAAAAGTTGCTCACACATTTCTTCAATAACTTTGCAACTTTTTACTCGTTGCTTGTATTACAAAACAAACAAAGAACAGAGTAGTAAAATAAAAAAAAAAAAAAGAATATGCAAAATAAGGACAAACATCAGTAGAGCAAGTCCCACTCGCAATGGTTGTGATAACTGATACAACAAACTTACATGTCACTGACTTCGAATTCGATTCCGACAGCCGAAAGAAAAAATAAATGTAAGGTTATAAAACATTGCTCTTCGTACAGCCACACAGCAGCTGGCGCCTCTATGGTTTCTACGCGAAGAGCGCTCTAATAGATATTAGGGTTCTCAGTTTCATCGCTTCTCACTTTGTTCGTAAATCATCTACTGCATTGTGATTCACTTTACATATGGTTTAGGAGATGCTAGCTTCTAAAACAGGGAGACCATGATCACAAGTTAAAGAAACTCAGAGCACGGAGATGGTTAGAGCGTGAAGCTGTGTACCTAAGATCAAATTTCTGCAAGCCGATGCACTCTATCTATTTCCTTGATTATTAGCTCCTTTTCCTCTTCAAACTGATCATCTTCAACACCTGAAATGACCCAAACATATTCGATGAATTGAGGAACACACGTCTTAACCAAGACCAAATGCTTGATTTTATCCCTGGGCTGAGGATAGTCAAGAGAAGTTGGAAACGAAATTAAACCTTTGCCAGGAGACAGACTTTGGAGCAGTGCTATAAGCTTTTCGTGGTTTTTTGCCAGGATAAGTTTTATGTCTCGGGGTTTGTTTGGGTTAGCCACAAATACCTGCAGATGAAATCAGAAATTGAAATGAATCTTCTACCAGCCAAAATGAACGACCCCACGCAAGAGCCGAGAATGAGTAGAATACACACACTCAGCCCACCAAGAGAGCAGAAGTGTGGTTAATACCAGAGCACCAAGCTCTGATTGTTTTATGATAAGAAATCGCTTTAGAATAGACGGAGTGACCATCAAAGAACTTTGTATTCCATTAGATACTCGGGATTAGGCAAACAAAATTTCTCTTCCACTCACATAAAAAAAATAAACAATTGAACGTACAAGAACATTGTGGGAGTACCAAAGGTCTCAGAGGTTTGGTGGGTTCATATTATCACCAATTATATGTCAAACCCCAAAAATGTATTAAATCCATCTTAGATAAGAAAAACTGGAAGGAACCTATCTCATACTCCAATCTGCTTCTCAAGATAAAAAATGAACATTTCGAACAAAGTAAACTATATTTATGTGAGAGTATAACGTTTAATTACCTTGAAAATATGAAATGCAGATAGTTGGATATTTTTGCTGGAATCCTGTAAAAGAAAGATCTCATTAATAAAAAATACAGATCATACTTCTATTTAATTTTTTCCAACATACTTATTATTGTCGTCTAATCCGACAGAGCAAAAAAATTACAGATATATTTTTATTTTAATTTTCTCCAACATGTTATTGTCTTCTTATCCAACTTAAGAAGCATGTGCTGCATAAAAAAAGGATTGTAATAAAGAATGAGGTAGCAATCTATCCGCATAAGTATTGGTACTTGATAAGACTCACTGGACATGTGGACAGAAGTTGAACTTGCATAGATTGCACAATGAGATAAATATACAATATCAACCCAAAATGGAATCAAAGTCTGTGTGAGTAATACCTCGTTGGTTCATAGCATAGTCCACAAAACAGAATCAAGAACACATATTTCAAAATGTTATACTCATGCTGGAAGATATAGGCTCCCTTTATTTTTGAAAATAGTTGGCAATGGTGAAAAAAAATTCAGATTATGCCACTATAAGTTTGAGATTAAGAAGATAAGGAATTGAATGATACCTTCAGCAATGTCATCATGACTTTTAAGTGACGAACCTCACCAATGTAGCGTTTCATTATATGAGTACTTGGAGATTCCAGAAGAAAATCGGACAGGAGCTGAAGTTCGTTAAACATAAAATGTAAATCCAAAACTAGTAATAGCAGAAAGAAGCCAGGTCAACATATGAAAAAACTGACCTTCAAAGATTGCCTTCTGGTCACATAGTTAGCAGATGTCAGTAACTTTTCATAATGCTCAAAGAACTGAAAATAAAAAATCATGTGGAATGATGAATTAGACGTTGGGAATGGAAATCAGAGTAGAAGTATACAATTTTCATATTCTCAAGGGAAGAACGGTAAGAAAGGTTTCACTTCAGTCCCAGCTTTTAGTTTTTACAATTTCCAGTGACATGTACAAAGTTTAGGTTTTTTGTGGCAACAGAATACTAGTTTGAATAAATGATAGTAGTATTTATTTGAAAATTACAACTTTCATTTTTTTTTCATATTAAATTTTTACAAGTTTCAAAATTAGAATACGTTCGGTTGGTTTATTTCCTATGAAGTGAATCACACTTTTCATATTACATGTAGGAGTCAGAGTCTACTTTAAACTGTGGTTGGATAAGCAGATTATAATATGTGATGTGTCCCACAGAGATACCAAA
Source organism: Salvia splendens (assembly GCF_004379255.2). NCBI lineage: Eukaryota > Viridiplantae > Streptophyta > Magnoliopsida > Lamiales > Lamiaceae > Salvia > Salvia splendens. The sequence goes on along the minus strand of NC_056033.1, from coordinate 2,815,703 downwards.
TTGAGAGATGATAAATAGTGTTGAAAAAATGTTCTCGCATGGTGCCACCTAAAAACATAAAATTTGTATTTTGAGTGAAAAGTAAGATAAAACAATGATTTCAGTTTTTATTCGCAGTATAAGTGTATAACAGAAACACCTAAAGAAGTTTGAAAATATTTTGTGCATAAAATGAAACCAAGCAACCTTACACTTCTTATTGGATCGAAATGGTGTAAGTCCAATAAGTGTGGATAGTAATGAGAAAGGTGTTTATCAGGTGTAACAAAGACAGAGATAGAGCAACACCTCGCTGTAGTGGGTAGTCAGGTATTCAGAAACTGCAGTTGGATGCTTAGTCATCAGATCCTGGCAATGTTTATTTCTAACTGTAAGTAACAGCTCAAAAGTACTTTAGATCAAATGACATAAGAATCAATAAACAAAAATCTACCTTAAATGTGGAGAAGGCATCAGAGGCAACATCAAAAGTAGGCAGCTCTATGAATTTAAAAAACAACTCAAAGCAGGGAGACTCCAGTATGTATCTGAAACAAGGGTGCCATAGAATTCTCTCAAATAGCTGCAACATAATAAAAGATCTTCTAGAAATCTTATTCCAATACATTCTCTAGAAGAGTTCCTTGTCATGCTAGAGGAAGGTCTTCTATAAAAACAAAAAAGCTTGGAATGGCAAGCATCTCTTACTTCGAAAGAGTGGGGAATTTGATGCACTCTCTCAGCATATGTCCACAAGTCAGAGCAATTTCCTTGTTATCGTAGCTGTCATAATGCATATTGTCAAACAACACCTTGACATAACAAGACATGACCAAAATTTACATACAGGAAGACAATCATTGTATAATAGCTAAAAATAGGAGAAAGGAAGACAAACCCAAGGCGTTTACATATGCACTTACCAAACGACAAGGAAATCAAGCAACTCTAGATGTTTCTCCATGTATTGTTCACAGAAATTTACAGAGTCTACCTTTTGCTTCAGCAATATAGACCAACAATGCACTAAATTTTTCCTGGCCTGCATGGAGATTTACATATTTGTCAAGCTTTGGAATGAACAAATCTGTGTGCATTTCAACATTGCTTTGTTGAATGGTACATAATGACTTACTTCCCATCCCAAAATGGGTAACTTGTGAAAAAGAAGAGAAATAGCATCTTCATTACAGATTTCAAGCGCCAACTGAGTAATTTGATCAGCACTTGGTTCTACTTCACCATCCCCAGATAGCATAGTCCTCATTGTCATTATATTCTTCTCAACTTCTTCCATGCCCTGTGACGTGTAAGTTATTAATAACATGACATACCACAATGCCATGACAACAAGATAAATAAAACACTTGATAAAATAATTAAACACAACATCAGCCTCTATAGCTGCACTTATATCAAGATTAGAACTTCCATGTGAACAATTTTCACTGGCATCCTCACAACATAACCAGATGCATGATTGTTGAGATATGTCTTATTTAATAGAAACACATATGAGCGCAACAAACTAAGAGAAGATGGCACAGGTTGTTCTCTTTCTTCTACATCAGTATAGTAATTGAAAATTAGAAATCTTCTTATTCTAAAATAAAATAAAAATGGTATACACCTTCTTGCAAAATCAAAATGAAATCCGAATTCTTATCCTATACCAAATAAAATGAAGATCAAATGCTCTATTTTGTCCAATGGCACGATCACAAATTCCTCAAGAATACCGAAACAGTAAATCAAAAAAGGAAAAAAAAAGTAGTAGTAGTAGAAGAAGAAGTTCATACTGGTCCAAAATTGACTAAATTGATTTTTAATACTGCATTATCAGTCAAATTACCATCAATAGAAGACAAAATTATGACAATCCAATCACAAACAAAAAAAATTGAACTAAGAAATCACAAATTATAAAATGTTGTGGAGCTTCAAGCACAGTTGTAACATGATTCTACCTTTTCTAGGGATTTGACTTCAGCTGCAGTAATGTTATCGATCGCCATGAGACTATCCTTTAACGCCTTCGCCAATTCCTGTGGTGTTTTAGGCCTCGATTGCTTGAAGAACGAGAACGACATGATTCAGTGGAAATCACGAAATAATACTCCGACAATCAACGAATTCTGATTGAATTTGTTGCGATCCCACAATTCGAATGATTTTGTTTGAAGGATTTTGTTTGTGGATTTGTTTGATGATTGGGCAACTGAAACTGGAAAAAATCCAAATGAAATCGCGTTATCAACAAAAGCGCATTAATTGAACTGACGAGCTTGCCGCATAGGAAGTCAGTCGCATTCGCATTATTAATATTTTTCTTCGAATTTATTGAAGGCCACGTGTAAATTAAATCGCGTAGTTGCATAAATAAAAATTAAAATTAAATTTTAATTTTATGGCTTAAATTTTAAATATTTTCTTATTTATTACCCGTGTCTTCTATTTAGGCGGAAAACTGTCGTCCCTTTTCACCGAAAGAAAGCTCAGAATGGAAGAATATGAAGATCGAAACCAAAAGATGAGGCTTTCAAGCTACGGATGGAAGGTAACCAATCTCTCTAGCTATAGAATTGATTCCGAAATCGATCAAATTGGGCTACATCGATTGTTTTACCATATGAGGTGTGAATCCGAAACCCTAGCTAGATTCTTTGTTTATCGGAGGAGAATTGGAACTAGTTCAAAAATTGCGATCTCTGATTGATGACATTGTTAGCTGCTTCGACTTTCAAACAGAAACATGTTCGCTTCGGCCTGAAATAGGGCCAAATGATACTTTTTTCGTTTGATTTCAAGCTAGGAAATGAGTCAACACCAGAATTTTTTAATATGTGTTTACTGTTGCTTACCACTATATTTTGAATAACTTTGAAGTTATGTGTTCAATGATTGTGAAAGTTAAAGGATGTGATATTGTGATACATTTAAGTCGTTTTGTTATAAGAGCAGCAATGTGATGTGATTGTAGGAAACTAGATAAGCTGAAGCTAACACTATATGATCATTTTTGTACAGCTCTTCGATCTACGACATAATCTCCAGAGCCTCCCTAGCTTTCCCTAGAATATTGAAGACCGTCGCTGCAATGTGAGCAGGTGTGAGCCCTGCTTCCATTTGTTGATCCACCGGGGCTCCATGATCAATGTATCGATCGGGAAGAACCAATGGTCTCCACTGCAGGAAGGTTTTAGAGATCAAAAGTGTTTAGTAAATCTTGTAAGTGGCTGTTTACATAACTGAATCTATCGTTCAAGACTTGTACCTTTAAGCTTCCGTCAAGGAGCCCATCCAGAGCCATGAACTGGGCTACATGAGATCCAAAACCACCAATAGAGCCTTCTTCCACAGTGATCAAGACCTCGTGTGATTTGGCCAAGCTCCGTATAAGAGCGTGATCTAATGGCTTACAGAAACGAGCATCGGCCACTGTCAACTGTAAACCGCGGGTTTCTACCAAGGCGGCTGCAGCAATACAGCTCTGAACTGCTGATCCATAACCCAAGAGAGCCACCCTCTCTCCTTCAATTAGTATGCGGCCCTTTCCGATCTAAAGAATAAACGCAAACTTGCCTCAGTTGGGTTTGTTCATATAGTGTTAATACTTTGGGACTAAAAGAGGAGGAATAGAGAAGTACCTCGAGGGGTTTGCCCTTGTTTCCAGGCGGCAGCTCCACACCTAAACCATTACCTCTTGGATAGCGAAAGCAACTTGGTCTGTCATCTATTGCTGCAGCAGTTGCAACCATGTGAAACAATTCGGCCTCATCGGAAGGAGCCATCACCACCATGTTGGGAAGGCATGCCATGAAAGTAACATCAAAAGCCCCACAATGTGTTGGGCCATCCGCCCCCACTAAACCAGCTCTATCCATAGCAAACCTAACAGGCAGCTTCTGCAAATCGACGTCGTGAACTACCTGGTCATAGGCCCGTTGCAAGAAGGATGAGTAGATTGCACAAAAGGGTTTGATTTCTTCACAGGCCAAACCCGCAGCAAAAGTTACAGCATGTTGTTCTGCTATCCCAACATCGAAACACCTTGTTGGGAAACGGCGTTGGAAGAGGTTCAAACCCGTCCCACCACCCATGGCTGCATGGATTGCTACGATATCCTTGTCTGCTTCAGCTTCTGCGATCAGAGCCTCAGCGAAGTAGGTTGTGTACGACTGAGTTGGAGCACTCGATTTAAACTGCTTCCCGGTTGCTGGATCGAACTTGGTCACTCCTGCAAAAGGTGAGCTCATGAATTCCAGCTGAGAGTTATTATTTGGGACAGAGATCATTATACATTGAACTATTCATGTATAAACTGTTGACTTATAAATTATGGTTTACCATGGTATTTATCTGCAGCTTTCTCTGCATAAGGATATCCCCTTCCTTTCTCAGTCACAACATGGATCAACACTGGACCTGTCGTTTTTGTACTCTTGACCTCTCTAAGAATCGCTGTCAGGTCATCAATATTGTGACCATCAACTGGACCGATGTAGTAAAGCCCGAGCTCTTCAAAGAGTGTTGATCCAGAACCACTGATCATCCCACGAGCATACTCATCAACTTTTGCAGCAATCTCGTGCATAGGCCCTCCGATCTGCTTTGTAACTCCCTGAAACAACCTCAACAAATGTCAACACTGTTCTACAAATAGCAGAAGAGGTAACATCCTGATTCGTGATACTAACCTTAGCGACTTCCCTTAGCTCTCTGAGCGGCCGGTTTGACTGCAACCTACTCAAAGCACTGCTCAGGGCTCCCACAGGAGCAGTTGGTCCGTCCAGATTAGCAGTGGGTAAAGAAACTTGCTTGTTGTCATTGAGAATAACGATCATGTCTGAGTCCAGGTAGCCAGCGTTGTTCATTGCTTCATAGGCCTGACCAGCTGTCATGGCCCCATCACCTATCACAGCCACCACGTTGTTTTTCCTTCCTTTCAGATCCCTCCCCACAGCCATTCCTGGTAAGCCAATCCTAAATCAGTTATCTATTTCAGTGTAACATGAGATTTACATTCTTTTTCTACTTATCTTATATAAACAGGTCAGTTTGGAAGGGTCATACCTAATCCCGCAGATATAGTTGTAGAACTGTGACCGGCCCCAAAACAGTCGTAGTCACTCTCAGACCGCTTCGTGAAACCAGAGAGACCACCGGTCTGCCTTAAACTCGGCATCTTGTCTCTTCTTCCGGTCAGAATCTTGTGTGGATAAGCCTATATCATGCAGAATCAGATCCCATCAGAACTATGTTAAGAATATTAGTATTCTGGCCCACATCGGTGATGTGACATAGCCTAGCTTAGTCTCTTGTACTATATATATGTGGCATGTGTTGAGTAATAAAATACACCAAATACACTACTACTTTCTCTACTATGTCTATTTACTTTTCCGCTTATATCTATATTTTACTGTTGTTCTACAAACTATAAACAAGTTTCACAAGCTAGGCTGCAATGAAGAAGAATCAGCACCTGGTGGCCAACATCCCACAGAATTCGATCTTGAGGTGCGTTGAACACATAATGAAGAGCCACGGTTAGCTCAATCACGCCAAGGCTGGATCCCAGGTGACCCCCAGTCTTGGACACGTTGAAGATCACGTCAGACCGGAGTTCATCAGCCAGTTGTTGCAGTTCCTGAGCTCAAGATTCAATCTTTTTAGAAAGAGGGAGTCACTCAAAAAAAATTTAAAATCATTATTTTGGAAGACATGTTATATGTATGTATAGTAACTACCTTAGTGGAGAGGTTTTTCATGTGAATTGGATAGTTGATGGTGTCTAAAAGGGGAGTTGGAGGCTTTTGTGAAAAGTATTCCCCTCTTTCAGACAGTGTTGCACAAATTCCTGTTGTGTTTTTCCTAACCTTCAATATTAAACCAGTAGAAAACAAATATTTCAATCAATTGTTGCAATCCTAAACTTCCAGTTGAAGATAAATGCAGCCTATTCCTAGTATACACCCAAACAATAATATCAATAATGTAAACAATAATAGCAAACAATCTCTCTTCCCATTTCCCAATCAAGAAATCTTGAATTCTAGTATTATGTTATAACACCCAATCATGGCATTGGTTACTTTGCTGTCAATATAATGCTTTATATTTCATCAAGTGTAGCATCTATCCGTCTTGAAAGTTGAAACCACTAGGGATTTAATCATACATTATTGAAGAATGGCAAGAATAAAAATGAAGGACCTGGTTGTTCTTGCAGAAGGGGTGAAAGGGTAGATCTGCTCCATGTATCCACTGAGAAGAGAGATTAGTGTGCTTTTGAGCATCTGCTGCAACTAATCCTTTGCTCAGATTCCCAGAAAATGCAAATGGGCATAAAGCCATCTTGTTGTATGTTTATAGACAGCTCAAAGTTTCACTTACAAATAATCAAAGATTGTAGATTTCCCAGAAAATTCTTGAGGTGGGCTCTGTTTTTGAACTTCTTTAAAGACAGTACCCAGTGTGTGTGTGTGTGTGCGGGGTGCAAATGATGGGAATGATAAGTGGTTGGGTTAAAAATGCAAGGATTGTTGAGGAATGAAAATGGTGGTGGGATGGGTTTGTGTATATTGCTTTTTGGGTGGAGCATTTACAGAGGATATCAGTGGTACCACTCTGTTTGAGTTTATATATGTGTATATGTATTTGGAGATGTAAGAGAGATATAGTGAGACCGAGCTCCCATTGGTCCACGTCACGAGAAATCACGAATGGATAGAGAGATGATAATATATGTATCTTCCAATTGGGTTGGGTGATGCTCTGTTTCTAAATGAAATGCTAAATTTCATATTATATTTGAATTTAATTTAATTGATAAACTCCCATTGCATAATGCATCTATTCAATTCATCGACTATATATCATACGTGGGTTGTTTGAAACCATGTATAGCAATGGTGATATTACCCGTTGGTGTAATAATGGATTAAACCATTTGATGCTTGTTTGAAAGAAAACACAGGTTGTGCTGCATTCGCAAGGAATGCATTGTGGGGCGAACGAGCCGCTTATTGTGGTGCGATTAAGAAATGGCTCACTTAGTTACGTTAAATGCGTCATTATACTTTTTTAACTATCTATATATATATATATATTTGTGTTTGTTTTGTAACAATTAGGTTTAACTGCGTATTGGTGGAGAACTTTCAGAAAAAATATTAAATTCCCTAATGTTTTATAATTCGAGATCATGACACGTGAATTAAATATATTAATTGATTGTTTGTATATTTTGTGAGAGAATAATAAGAAAAAGAAGAGAACAACATAGAACAATGCAAAAATTCCGTATTCTAGAGATTTCGCGTGTCTCTATTCCAAATTTTGAAAGGTCAACGAATTTTATCCATTTTCTTGAAATTTCTCGTGTGCTGGTGTGGGAGAGGTGATAGGTCCCAACATTATTTTTTTGCTTTGTCATTCTTCGTTTTTTATCTTTTATTTATTTTCATTTTCAATGTTATATTTAATTTATTTATTAGCTCATATATAGAAAATAATTACTAATTTTTTGGACATATCAAAATGAAAAAAAACTAGATTATTAGTTATGAATGTAAGAAGTACAAGAAATAAGAAAGGAATTAAGCTAAATAAAAGATTAGATTCATGAATAGTGTGAAAAGAGAGATGAAGGGTTATGATTATCAGATTGAGTGTTATTTTTAAATAAGTGGTCATAGTGAGAAATGGTGGATAAGGCCTTTATCATTTGTAGAAATGGTATGTTATACTCATATTACCATATTTTGTTTGAATAGATTTAAAATCTTAAAATTTACTAGGAGTATTATTGTTGATGTTTTCAATAGGGCATTCGTAATATGGACTTTTTATGTAATAAATGTCTAGTATGTTGTACTTTTTTCGTTTAAATTTTAACCCATTAATTTAGTTAAAATTTTGCTGAAATATAGAGAACAATTATCATTTAAATCTTGTTATATAAGAGCATCAATAGTGGGGCAGGCGATAGTCCGCCCGATGCATAACAATTATCATTTAAATCTTGTTATATAAGAGCATCCACAGTGGGGCGGACGATAGTCCGCCCGATGCATTGGGCGGACTATCGTCCGCCACTGTAGCTATGCCGACGATGGCACATCCATCGTTCGCGGACGATAGGCCTTCGACCAGACATCGTCTGCGGTATCGTCCGCCCCACTGCGGGCGACGCGGACTATACCGCGGACGATGCAACTCGTTTTCCTTTTTTATTTATTTTTTTGAATTTTTTTATCTATTTAAACCTTTATTTCTCTTCCATTTCCCACACCAATAATTCTCTCACATCTCTCACTTTCCCCACACACCAATATTTCACTCCCTATATTTCTCACGAAAAAAATGAGACCCGGCGACGACTGGAGTACATCGGAGGGCATTACTCGGGTCTTGACTCGGGCCTTATTCAATTGCGTTCATGAGGCTGCGGCGGAATGCTTGGCTGAAATGAAGCGTGGAGCGGCGGAACAGGCCCAGGCGGCGGCGCATATCCCGAGGCCGACTCGACGTCGGACATTTGTCCGCCGCAAGCACGACGTAGCTCACCAACGTCTGTTCGCAGACTATTTTGCCGAGCAACCACGGTGGGGCCCGACGATAATGTTTGAAGTTTGTAGTTTTTTTATTTCTTACTGTAATGTTTGAACTTTCAATGAAATGAAGTTTTTTTCTAATTTTTATAATGTTTTAAAGATTCAAATAAATAAAATGCTTAGGGTGGTCTATAGGGCATCCCACTACAGGTGAATGGGTAGAAGGATAAAATGTTGACGTAGCAGAGCATAGGGCGCCCATTGTGGATGCTCTAATGCATGGTTTTTGGACGTAGAATCAATTATCTAGATCTTTCCAATTTTTCCATTATAATTCATCAAATATTGCAATCATCCAAAATTTCGAATATCTGTGATCTGACATCTTGATTCAAAAAATCAAAGCTCAGGGATTTATGCATATGCCAATAATATATGTGCATCTCTTGAAAATACATCAAAGTCCAAATAATCGTGTTTTTCATGATAATATTCCAAAATACAATTGTTATTTTGTTCAGCCAGATTAGGTAACGATTGAGGACATTTTTTACAAACCATTGTGATTGGACCAACATCTACCAATTCGTCCAATAGTTAGTGATCCAATAGTTATTTCAAAACGCAACCTGTCACAAATTTTGTGGTGATTAAGCATTAGCATTGGAAATTCATGAAATCCCACTAATTAAGTGCTACTCATAAATAATGAACCAATTGTGCTTGGATAATAACTTCAGACATATCCTCCAAATTTAATGCGCGATTGTCAAATTCATAACCAATGTTAATAGATTATTAAGTTTATCTGTTTATCATGCGTGCTAATTACTTTTTTTGTCTACACCTCTAGCAAATAATGTAATACTATTACTTAGGATGACAAATTTAGGTTTACCTAGTAGTTTGGTATGATCTCCTAATCAAATTTACAATACTTTAATCAAACAAACATAATTTCAGCTATACTAAGAAATATTTGTCATGTTATTGAATTAACATAACTCAAAATGAGATATGAATAAATGTGTGCTCTTGTACATGTAAGTCATTGTATTATGACTTCTATTCATGAATAAAAGTGAAACCAAATGGGGTCGGGGTTGGGTCGATCCAAGTCGGGTCTGACCGCGCGCACAAGATGCGCGTCAGCGCCTCATCAAGAAATAGCCTTTATAATCTATGTGCATGTGCACCAAGGAATTTTATTTACAAAGTCATGGTAGAAGAAAGTGATGGATGATGGCTCATATCATAGCATTCAGTTAGTTAAAGATTGCACATAACTAGCTACATTATTGACTACGAAAAATGGAAATAACAAATTCATGAGATCTAATCCACGAACTTTGCCCTATCAACCAAGTGATATAAAAATGTTAGGCAGATAATCTAGCACTAATTGAACAAAATTTCCCATGAAGCATGGTATCAACAATCAAAACTTGAAAACAATGTAACAAAGGCTTGCATTTGGCATATTAACTGGCAAAGACCAAGTGTTTCCTTTTATGCCTATTTTCATATGGCCGAGCAAGAAAAGTAGGGCTAGATGATGTAAAGGCATGGCTCTCACCCAGCATGAACAAGACAAAATATGACCAATCAACGCAGCCTCTATTGCGTTGCGGAAAAAGTTTATTTGGATTACCATGTTTACAAAGCATAAAAGTGGAAACAAACAAGGAAAAGGGAAGTACCTATAGATTGGATTTATAGTTGGTTTTAACTTCTAACTCCTAACTTCTAACATAAGTGCTTTTGAAGCAAGCTTCTTGGTTGATCAGGTAGGTTCTCCTAAAGCAGCTAGGAACCAACTTATTGAGTCAAATGAAATATTTTCATGAGATTGAGATTATCAATAGCCTACATTTACATAGTACTAATGTGACAGTTCAAAATCTTACATCTGCAAGGCTATAATCTCAATGAGGGTCTGATTTGGGTACAATATCAGATTAGGGCCTACATCATTACGAGTAAAAGGGCAAGACCAAGGCATAAACAGCCACTAAATCCCATACTGCTCTCAAGATCAAGAAATTAACTACAGTAAGCACTAAACGCCAGCAAAAAACTTTAAAGGCAACCAACAAAGCTAACAGTTGCCACATTATAATGCAAATGCATAAACTCTAGATAGTAATCCAAATGACAAGCAGAATCAACATAACACATTCAAATTTAAACTTCAAACGCTATATAATATGCGATTTCAAGAGTTTCAATCCAAACATACAGATATATTGGACCAATGAAATTCTATTCAAAACTAACAGCACTGGCAGCCTGAAACACATAGAGTGCCTGCAAATATAAGCTATACTCACTTCATCTTTGCCTCCGTGAACAAAACATGGCGATTGACACGTGGATCGTACTTACGGAACTCCAGCTTGATATTGTTGCTGTGGAGCCTCTTTGTCTTCTTCACGACATAGAAGAATCCCGTTCCAGCTGCCGACACAAGCCGAACCAACATAGCACCTGCCTTCTTCTTCTCGCCCATTTCTACGACTCAAAACTAGACTGCTCAAGTTTTAGGGCAATCAGAAATTAGGAAATTCACTTCAGCAGCCAAAATAAGCAGCATCTCAAAGGGAGCAGAATTCAGATACAATAAAGATTACGTTTTTCCAACAAATTCTTGTAACCTTCCATACATATTTTCCTTCTAATTTCTCTATAGTCACTAATACTTCTCGAATACGAAATTCTATGGATCGTAGGAGTAGGATATACTTCTTCGAATTTTTCATTTGCATTTCGGAAACAAAATCCATAGCTATCAAATTGAGTAACAAACAACTTATGCGGAGCCTAATGAAATTCTAGATCTGGGAGTAGTTTTGACTTAGATGTTCATATCATAAACTCTCTCTGTCTGCGAATAGGAGTTACATTTCTTTCCGGTACGGGTTTTAAGAAATGCTTAGAAAAGTGGGTGGAAGAAAGTTAGTGGAATGTGAATCTCACTTGTATATATTAGTTCTAAATAAGTATGTGAGTGGGATGAGTTGGTGGAATGTGAGAGGCCTCTTTACTATTTATAGTAATCATGAACCGGGACTCCTATTCGTAGATGGAGGGAGTATTAAGAAAGGTTGCCGACAAGAAATATTGAATGCATATAAGAGTAGTATTTACAACTTACAATTTTAACTGAACTCGGACAAAAACTGAACCAAAAGTAAAACATATTAGTGATCACTAACGGAGTACTCCAATAATTAACAAAACTACAGTTTAATCTGAAATTCCCATAGTTGATGACACCGATCGGTTATACAATTACTCGATTAGCATCTGCTCGTTCAATCGGATAACCAAAATAAGAAAAAAAAAAATAAATAACTGAACAAGCATTTCATCGAACACATTGTGCGCAGTGAGCTTCGTATAAATCATCGTCACACATAAATGCGATGATAAAACAGCCACTGCCCTCACCAATCCATTTCAAAATCACTCACGCCGCCACATTAACACAAACAAAAACAAAATAGAAAGAAATTCGAGCCATACATAGATTACACAATAAATTGAGGCATCAATCCTAAAGTTGAGGCAAACAACTAACCTGGAGCGGGTTCAGTTAACAAGACTGATGCGCTGAGGCGTATGCCGGAGGCGGCGGGGCAAGTGGCCGACTGCGGTGTGGTTCAGATAAATCAATTAAAACAAATATTCTCAGCCCATTATTAGCTTGATTAATTTAACTCTTTATAATTTTATTTCAAGGCCCACTAATTAAGCCCAATTACTCCCACTTTCAAGGCCCACAGAAGAATCATTAATATGGTAAAGAAATCCAAGAAGTTAAATTAATTAATCCAAAAGTGTAGCATGTGGAACTCGTGAAGTCGTGATTATTAAAAATTCTGTATATTCTCAACTTTGTGTGGAGCAAACAAAAAGTAAATGATATAGATCATAGATGTCCCTACAATTAAAACAAAGTACTAATACTATGTTTTGTTATTGAAATGAAGCATGTGACATTGTCACATTATGTGGCTATCTATGCTCGTTTTATTTTTATTGTTTCTTTTGCTATATTTGAATTATTTCTGTACTAATTTTAGACTTGGATATTGAAATAAAAGAAATAAAAAACATTCACTCGTACAATAGTTTTAATCAAAAATTAATAGTTTTAATCAACTAGTAATTTTTGTTATTTAATAATTAACAAAAATTTATTGATATTTAAAAATCTAAATTTAAAATTTATTTTTATAAAATTAAATCTAATATTGAAATAAAGAAATAAAGTGGAGGATGGCAAAAAGGAAGAAGAATGATAATTTTGAAATAATATCAGATTTAAAAAGTTAAAAGTGTAAAAAAAAACAAATTACCCAGCACCCCAAATGCCATTTTCGGTTCAAAAAAGCCAAAAAGACCATTTTTAGGATAAACACTTAGTCTAGAGATGTCTGATAATATTTTTAAAGTTCAGGGATTATGAGCGAGATAAAACCGTCGAGTTAGTTACTGTTTTAGTCACTTAATTCTAGATCTACAAGATTTGCGTACTGATATCTCGAATTTATTTCTTATTTTCCAGTTTTTATAGTAGTTCCTTATATTATTATATTAATACTACTATATTAATATATAAAGAGCGTTTTTAAATTTCCACCGATTAGCGGATTATATGCGTTCAAATCCTCTCTCTATCACCGACGCGCGCACACACAAACCAGAGCGAGAAAACAATGGCGTCTTCTACAGCGAAGCTCACATTCCGCTTTTTGTTGGTGGCAGTGGTGGCTTTGATACTCTTCTATGTAGGTCGCCCGCTCTACTGGAAAATTTCCGCCACCGTTCACGACATCCGCCACAATAAACAAACCGTTTCTGGAGGTTTTTTTAATCTCTAATTACGTTTTCTTATGATCAAGCTGTAATTCCGCTGAGCCTGTGACCTTTTTGCTTTTAGAAGTGCATTACAGTGCTATTCGGTTGCTTCTAGACTGTAATCGGATTAAAAAATAGGAGTATTTACAAAATTGTTTTGATTGCTGAAAGGTTATGCATATGCTTACATAGAGTAGGGTTTTGCCAATGGTACACCTAATCAACAATACTAGATCTGGATCTACTGTAGATATGCACGAATGTGAAATCCCCTTCTTTCTCCCATATGTAGGTGTTTGTGATTGTGTTGTGTGCATATAAATAGTTGATAATATGGTTGGTCAGTTAAGCATCAAGGAGCCACTAAAGTAGATTTTACATTTTGTTCATTTGGATTTATGTGTTTTGTGTATGTTGATTCATTTTCGTGTAGTAATATCTATTTTATTATGTTTTCTAGGTATTTCACAAATTGTGCAAGAAGCTCAAAGATCAGTGGGATGGTTTCATGATGAGTCGGATTCAGGATTTAATGATAATAAGAAATCCTCTTCTTCAGCCAGGAGGTTTCTTCTCGGTCAGGTTCTGTGAAATATGAAACTTGAAATGTTCTTTTTAATGAAAATTTCCCCATTTTACATTTATGTCCACGGAAATATTGGGGTAAATGTTTTGTATTGATAGAGTAGATGTTCAACACTGTAGATTTCGATATCTTGAATAAATTTAATGTACCTCTTGAGCTGGAGTCAGGAACAATGAGTAATTCGGGCATGCTTTACTTTTAGCATGATAGTAATTTCTCGGATATTGTTAATTGAAGGAGAGGATGGTTATATTATGCCTTGTGTATGTTCTTTGTTTTACTAAATCTCGATTATAAAATGTCTCAAAAAGTGAAACATGAGCTCTTCTTGGGTTTCTAATAAATGGCTGTGCCCCTTTCCGAGATTAAATTCTGTGTGCTGTGTGCCAATGGATTGGATTGAGTTATTTCTTTGTTTCAATTTGCGGATTGTTGTTTAGACGTGCCTGCAACTATAAGTCATTCGATGGAATATTTCAATAAGATTCCCACACAGTTAAGACATTTGGAAATGAGTTCAGGACAACTAGACAGAGAGTGGTTGAGTATATAGTATACCTAAGTATGATTCAGTATAATTTCATCATATGTATTTGCAGTTGTTCACACAGACACAGGTACAACTGCACGAGGAATTTTACATTGTTAGATTGCATTAAGCATGTTAAACTGCGCGTTGGGGCTTAAACAGTAAATATGTGTGTAAACATTTTTTTTATTCGTGAACTCTATAGTAGCTTCATAGTGGAACAGAGGGAGTATTATTTTCAAAAATCATTTGTTGTTAATTTTCTATAGAGACATTTGCATGAACTTGCATTATAGTATTAAATACTAAAGTCATTAGCTATAATTTGAATAGGAATTTTATTGAATGTTTATACAACTTCAAACTTCAATCCATTTGTTGACTTATTTATCAACCTGACCAACTCTGATTGAACCCAAGCAGACTTGTAATGGCCTGAAATATTCAATAGCCGACTTCATCGGTCCAATTCCCAAACCCACCAAACTGAGCCATGAATACCCTGTGTGTATTAGACGTCTCAGAGTTGTTTGTATGTGGATGATTGTATGACAGTGGCTATTAAATTAGAATAATGGGAAAAAGATATGTTATATATATGCATTTTGTTGAGCAAATGGATTCAGAACTATGGCATCATTCATGGTGGTTGGTGGTTGGTGTCTGGTGATATACTCTAGTATCATTTGGTTCGATTTTTCTAGTTATCTGCTTGTCTCCTACTTGCATTTAATAGGTTTAGCTACATCCAAGTGATTCCATCCTTTTCAGTTTACTTGGAAAGTACTATGTGATACTCCTATTATTTAATTCTTGTTCTTTTGAACCCTATATAGCTTCCAGAGTTTGCTTGATCTTTGGAGTCTTACAATTTTGTTGTGATGGTGTATCTGGATAATTTTAATAGTTTAGAGTTATTCGATAGAGATACAGAGAAAATCACTGTTGTTTGTTGGTTACTCATTGGTATCCTATCAGATTTAAGGCCATGCTTCTCTCAATTATGTTATCGTTCTGTTTAGAGCATGTTAGCCATGCTGCTGCTTTTATAAGATAAGAATTTAGTTTGTATTTTGTAATTTTATGTCTATCTATCTATCTATCTATCTTTTATCTATCTTGATTCAAATGGCTGGGCACATCATGTGATGGCTCCTCCCAGTGAAACTCAAAAGAGACTCGGGATAAGCTAACAACAGGAACCTGCCCCTCAACTGTTTGAGACGGGTGACTCTCGTCCTTTGTATGATGTTCCATGGAACAACTAAAAATGAGGCTGAAAAGGTTTGACCGAAATTCTCGTTGATCGGTCTGGTAAGAAGTTTCTCCATACACTAATAGTAACTAATGAGCAGGCATTGTAGATGAGTTATCAAATGCTTGAATTTTATCCCCTAATTCACCATTCCTGTGACTATTATCTTGGATTCTCTACGGTGTGAGCATGAATGCATCTCTGTATGTTCTTGTATGAATGCTTAGGTGCTTTAGAGAGAGAGAGAGAGAGTTTATTGTAGTCATTCATATTTATGTGTGGTCCAGTCACTAATTATTGTTCTATTCTACTCCCTCCGTTCCATAGTAATATAGTCATTTTGTCATTTTGGTACGTTCCATAATAATAGAGTCATTTCCTTTTTTAGTAAAAGTCAACACATTTTTCCACACCTACTTTACTCTCTCTTACTTTTTTTCACTCTTCATCTCTCTTTACTTAACTCACTTAATCACAATTTTTCTTAATCTTCGTGCTGAAAAGAAATGGCTCAATTACTATGGAACGGAGGGGGTATATTTCTATGGGCTAGAGTTTTAAATTCAATTCGGTTAAATTTAGGCAGAGCTTCCTAACTTTATAACCGTGCAAGGAATTTCGTCGAATGATAAAACTATTAATAATAATTATAAATTTCCAGTTAAGAAATTATGAATGATTTAAATTTGACATCTGTTAAATTGCACGTCTATCTTTGTTTGATCGGGAACGTTCTCATTCTATACTCCTGTTAATTATTTATCCTTCTCCAGCTCTAATATTTTTGATGAATTCCATCTTAAAGTAGCTATATATTTCATTCAGGTTATCATAAAATCGACTAAAAAAAGAAGATAACATTTACAAAATTAAACGGTTGGGATTTGACCTGCTAATCTGCTTTTAGTTAACCAATTAGGCATCATCCACATGTAGCAATATGAAATAATTTTACTCGATGGGGGTACTTGACTTTACTATTGCCAAATATTCGTACATATAAAATTTGACTTATAGTATCAAATTATTATTTATAATAATTTAATGAGTAATAATAACAGTTTGAAGAATGAAAAAAAGTTAAAATCATTATGGCGGAATATGACTTTTGAAAGCTGTAATTACAAAATTATTTAATTTCTTTATGAAAAGAAATTATTTATTTTAACAAAACAACGTTGTTTAATTTTCTATCGGCCACGTCAGCAAGGGAAGGTGCAAAGTGCAAGGGAGGATTTCTGAGTTCTTGTTGGTGTGGTTGCAGCAGGTTTTTATTAACAGGAAAGAATACACTGCAAAGTTCAACTTCACAAATCAATTTCGTGCATTTTTTTCGTGCACCTAATGTCTCCCAAGATTTTAAGATGAAAATGGCTCTGCTCTTTTTTTTCCCATTCCCATTGAGGTGTGTGGAGACAAAAACCAGAAACAAGACTAACTTGCCATATCACGTTCTTCAACATTTGGTGCTTCCTTGTTATTTTGCAGGAATTTTTCATAGTTGGAGAGGTCAGAAAACAGAGAATGAAAATGCCATCAACATTCACTCAAATGACGATGTACAGCTCAGCATGTTTCTAGACCCTTTGGTTGCAAAGACAGTTTTCCGAATCAACACACAATATCACACTCCACTCCACTCCACTCCACTCCACGTTCAACGTAGAGCCAGTCGAATGGATGAGGCTCTAGAAAAACTCTACGCGACAGGGTGGGACACCAGAAGCAGTGTTCACAACGTGCCTTCTCTCAAGAATGAATCGACTGAGAAGGCCTCATGATACGTATCAGTTTGTGGTACAGAGAAAGCAGTGACTCTAATCTAAAAGACAACCTATGGAATGAGGAACTGGTGCTTTGTCCGAATATGGAGACAAGGGTTCAGTGAGAGTAGCGGAATATGTGGATGCTTTGGCTTCGCTGCTCGACTAGGTGGCAACGAGCAATCTGCTGTAATTGTAAGCTTTGGGGAGCAGAGAACTTCTCCACATAAATGAAATGAAGTATGACCTTAAAGAGGGCATGTTTCATAGCAAGAAAATGTTCATTTAACAGCTCTAGTGAAATCTTTCGACGTTTTTTCACCTATAGTCGGCATGAATTAGGTAAATATGGAGCCTTCCCTGATTAGAGGATTCTGTAGTTATGTAAACAAACACAGGAAAATAACAACAAAGAAGTCATCTTCTTACAGCAATAGAGCTGTTTACTATGACAATGCTGTAAGAAATTGTTTGTTGCATTCTATGATGATAACTGAGTATGATCAAATGATTCATGGTTTCAAACATGGAGTTATTGGAGATTCAGAAACATTTTTTTATGGCCAGAAGAAAGATACACTATTAAGACAGGAGTTTCCACTTTGTAAAGACCAACCAATTTTCATACAAGTAGAATCCTCAAAGCTTGAACAACCTTTTAATTTCATCAAACTGATACCACCAAAAAACTCACACCGGTTTCTCCACCAACACTGCTAACTCAGATTCGTGGGCCGTTCATCTCAGGAGACGTCGTTCAACGTGGGGACCACTCCACCGGCTGCCACAATCTGCTGCTCCAACTGAAACCAATAGCACAAATTATGTCACAACTACCAAAATTCATCCAAATGAGTGATGTTCAATGCTCGAAATTAGGTTCTTTACGCACCCTTAGTAGAGCTTCGAGCTTGTTCTTCACTAGCAAGTACTCTTGCTTAACTTGCTGCAAGCATCTAAGGCACCTATAAAATTGGAAGAAAAAAACGTTAACTTTAGACCTCAATCACCATCCAAATGGCCCAAACTTTATAGATGGTTTCGACACATTTGATCTGGAAACAAGACGAAGAAGCAGAAGCCATACGATTCAACATCTTGCGCATCACAGAAGCTGCGGAAGGCAATGCAAGCATTTCTTACTCTCTGAGCCCCAATACTGTAAACAGAAAAGAGTGAATACATCAGATGGAATATTTCTTGGTTAAGACTTGCAATTTTTTCCTTGATTCTGTCAAAACCAATTGTTTTACTACATCATACAACAAACCATGCTTGGAATTGAGATCAAGAAATCCAATCTAGCACTACATTTAGTGAAGAAATAAATCAAAGGTTGGATTAAAATTACAAAATCTCAGCCAAGTTGCCTAAAAAAGTAATCTTTTTCTGATAATGCTCCCCAAGAAACCTACATCCCTACACTATTTTGCTTTTCTCTTTTGATTATTTACAAGACACAAACACAACAGAGACAAAACAAACACAGGTACCATGTTATTACCTTGAGCTGCTACCTTTTAGTTGGTGAACATTAGCATCAATTTTCTTAAAGTCCACATTCTGCTCATCCCTGCACACATGCATCAACTTTTATCATAACTGTAAAACACACACACACACCACTCAGAAATAATAGAAAGAGGGAGGGAGTTCTGACAATGTCTTGGAGAGTTCATTGAGAATTCGTTGAGAATCCTCAAAGAAAAGGGTCACAACTTCCACCACAAAATCAGGATTGCTGTCATCTCGAAGCATCTGCAGCTGAATAAACTGACCATCCAATAATCCCTTCAACCAAACACACACAAAATCATCAAAAAACACCCAAACAAATTACTATGACAGAAGTTTCCCACGTTGTTACCTCACGGAACAAGGCATTACTATATTCAAGATAGCTCCTTTGCAACTGAACCTCCATTTGATCAGAAAAAAATGAATGCAAGATAACTGTTTCTAGTTGGGATTTTGGCAGATCTTGGGGTATAAGTTGTACAATAATAGAAGAGATATAAATGCTTTCAAAGAGGATTTGGTGAATTCAATGTTGCTGTAAAGATCCAATTTTTTGCCGGATTTAAGGTGATTGCTAGCTAGTAAAGTTTTGGACTCTCTCTCTATCTCTGTTTATTTCACACACACCACACAAAATTTACAGCCACCAACATATTTTTTGATACTCTGTCATCAAAATTGAGCTTCCCAAAATCTCCAAATACTCCCCCCCTATCTCCATCTTTTTTCCAACTCTTTTTTTTGTCGATTATATTTTATTGTTGCAGATTCTACATGCTGTCACCTCAAATTATGCTATTCCTTAGTCTCCTTTCTTGTCAATATTAAATTTTGGAAGGTGAAAAATCTGTACCTGTCAGCTGATGGGCTGTGTTATGAGATGTACAGCTCCACATTATCATACACAGTAAAATATTCATCTACAAATCATAAAAGATTGAATTTTTAATATTCTAATTGCAATCAATCAAGTTATCAGACTGAAAAAAAATTCCAATCCAACAATATTTTCATCTCTTAGGTTTAATTAAGTAAAGTTTGAATATTAGACTTAAATAAAACACACACACACACACACACACACTGCTTAAAGGAAGTAAAGTAAAAAATTGAGCATGTGGTGGAATAGTGGCATTGGAGAAAGGGCATTGACTTACACTAATGTATTCACCATTTGCTAAAAAAATATGCTAAGGTTCACTGGTTGAGTAAGTTCCTGCACCTACCTTAATGAAAAGACTTCACTTCTTCTTCCCTTTAATTAAGTACTAAGCTCCAATAATTGATAGTCGTTCTTGTTAAATAATTGCACTAGTACAAGAAGGGTAATTGGAATTTGCCACCATGTTTTGTGGATATTGCGTTTTCAACTAATCATACTTTTTTTGGCAACTTATTCATCAGATTAACATTTTAATCAATTTTTCCCGTGTTCCATAATTTCATGCGTCACACTATTAAATGGGTTTTTTTGTATTAATACAGTATTATAGAATATGAGGGTTGCCCTTGCAACCTTCCATTTAGTGTGATTAAATTTTTTTTATCCGACTTTTTCTTGCATAAACAAAATCGAGAGTAAGTACCGTAAATAAAAATAAACATATATAGGGCGAAGTAAAAAATGATTGAAGAACTGAAAATTTGAAATTAAGATGATAACAATCACAATATTGCAGAATCCTTTTTCAGATAATATAAATAACTAGATAAGATGCTTTAGCGCATATTTAGTGCCTCTATACAACGAGCATTAGGTTTGTTGGAGGATATTAAGATTGCTCGAGTTTTATTGTAAATTATAAAATATCTTGAGAGATGATGAGATACTAATAATTAACGCGTAAATATAATGGTTTAATTATCGATTAGTCAAAACTGGTATCATTACATGTGTGTGAATATTATTTTGCGAATTCAGCCACGTTTATACAATATGATAACGCAATTTTATGTCACAATTTTATGTTCGAAATTACCTAGAGAGATGGTTCAAATAAAAGTAATTTTTTACTCTATTAACGAAGAAAAAAATGCGTTAATGATCTTTACATGATCTACTAAGTCTACTATAATAAAAAGGTAATCAAATACTACAAAAAAAATATTACTATACCATAAACAACAATATTTATTGTATCGCATTATTAAAGAAGCGTGATTGTATATAAGAAATGTTATGTCACATTAATATAGTCATCTATTCACGTTAAAGAGAACCAATAATTGACAAGTGACAACTAATCTTATAAACTAATCTAAACTAACCATTTCTTGACCAAAAAATCAGATACTACAGTAGCTGATGTCTCTTCTTTGTCATTATGTCTGTTGTTGGTCTCTCTCTCTACAAATGTGCAAGAACATATTGGCTCCAAGAAAAGACACACAAGCATTATAAACATAAATTTTATCGACTAAAAACTTCACCAATTTTGGCTTAAATAATTCTCAGTTTATGTATATAGTAACGTGATTAAAGAGACATGTTCACCAAGACTACAAAACTCAGTGAATAACAGCAAGCAAGAATTATACAACAAGGGAAAGACATTGTCGGAAGATACAGAAAAGTGTAATGAACGAGTATTCATCCATGTATATTTTTTCAGTGAGAGATAGGTCAAAGGTTTAACATACTTTGCAACTCTTCCGACAGTAACCTGGGAGGTCCGAAGAGCCGATCATGTATTCTGGGTTCTTGTTGCATTCTCCAAGGGAAGCCCATCTTTCGCAATTCTCATTTGAGTCGGCGCAGTTTCCGCCTACGCCTTTATCAAAGGAATCGACATGAATCCACTTCGTTGCAGACCACTTCTCGCCTTCATCCACAGGGCAGCCAGCATGCAGACTTGTGGTATCTGTAGTTGCATCTGGATAGAGACTGTAGAACAGGAGCGCGTCCCCTTTACGTGGCTTCACTGGAAAATTTAGGGAAAGGATCAAATTGCTGCTTATATAGTTAGAACTTAAAATTTAGGGAAAGGATCAAATTGCTGCTTATATAGTTAGAACTTTAACCAAATCGATTGCAACTTGACTTATTGTCTCACCTGCAGGACCTTGTCTTCCACACTCAGAGAACTCTTCCTTTGTTGAAACAGACCTACGACGAGGTGATTCCTGCATGATTGCATCGAGGAATTGGCAATGAATATGATAGGGTAGTTATGATTTATGAAACACAGAATTTCAGGAGAAAAGGAGGACCTTCACCTATAGAGCGCAACACATTGATTCCCCATGGAAAAACAGAAAACAAGATAGTGCAGGGGATTTAGATGACAAATTTAATGAACAGTGTGTGGCTGAGTTCATACTCTTGGAAACAGCTTTCTAAAATGTTAGAGATTTTTAAGCTCCTAGACAGAGTTTGGTATTTACACCTAAAATAAGATGCTTGAAGCTCATAACAGCAGATCCCAACTCTTCGTTTGGAAACTTGGTTTCAAAGGCCCTTTAGTTCCATTATTTTTTATACTACATTGTGGACATTATTTAGAAACCATTATTTCGATGACCTAGTTCTGAGCCTTTTCACATCTTGTAACCTTTACCAACACTTTACGACATAGAATTAATAAGCTCTTCTAGAAAAGGAAACCCCTCGCAGTTTTTTTTCAGCAGCTACCCCCCTCACAGTTATTTGCTTCCTAATCAGTAATCACGATATCCTATTATATGAACGACTCCTGCCCTGTGACAGAAAGAATACTATAAAAACTAGCAAAGAGTTCTAGTGTACATGGTTAAAGATTAGGCCTGGATGATTGAGACAGATTGTGAAACCCAATTATCTTGAGCAGAGAAACTTGAGGTATGACTAACCTCTGCAGAGGGGAAGACAGTTTCACCTCCTTTTTCAACATCAGATAGATACATCAGCACAGTTGCTATCCGGTGTCCACCACGAGCTATATTTTCCTTATCCGCAAAATAGTCATAGTGAGGATCGTATTTCTGTCCAGGTTCATAACGCAATACTTGTATGTCTTCTCCATTTTCTATGAACAGAATGAAAGATCAGGTCTTGTAAGCAGCAGCAGTAGTACAAATCATGGTTCTCAGTGACCACACAGTTCATAATTTACTAAATACCAAACATAAATTATCGATGTACAAGACCTCAAATAAAACCTAGGGGCTGCCTTTAAGAAGTAAATAATTACAGAGATCACTGAAAGCTCAATGATTTACTCAGTAGACAAGATAAGATAGAAACAAAGTGAAAGCTGATAAGAGCTAAATAGAAAGCAATGCGAGAAAGGAAAACAAGTTAAGATTTAAGTATCGTAATATTTATGGCTATGAAGTATATGGTATTAATAATGTGTTCTATCCATGCATATTCCTGATTTCCTCTTAAGTTATAATTCAGTTAATTTGAATATGACTAAAATTACAAGATCTAACAAAAACACCATTAAATATTGTCTGGTCATCTAAGGTGGTTTCTATTCTATTATTCCAAAAATAACATAGAACCAAAGATATAAAAGAACTGCCATATCATTATAAGAATCAAAACCAAAATGGAATCGAAACAGATATTACTGAACATTATCAACGAACTAGGAGTTATGATCAACTGATGACAATGGCGATGAATCAACTACATATCCTCTTCAAAAATATTACCTTTTGGTAAAAATGTCCATGTTGCAATCTTGTCTTCTATGCCAGCAATGATAGGATCCTATCAGTAACACATGGCAGGGAAAAGTGTCAAGATCATGGAACTCAGAAAAATATCAAAGATGATTCCATAAGTGCGTGAGAAAAACATGAAAGAAGGCAAGCAATCTGATCTTGATTTGATTGATTCAGCACAATAGTTCTATAAACCTCCTTTTCTTAAACCTTAATTCAGAACAAGGTGCCTATAGTTAATGGAGTAAATTTCAAACATCTGACTCGGATATTTGGAGTTCATGAACAATAAATTATAAGAATTTTCAAATGCATACACACTTAAAAACACCACCAATTGATATTTAAACTAGACTCCCAAGATCAGGCAAGATCATCTAAACCAGCATATCAGCCAATATATTATCGACAAAAGGATCACATGCATTTAGTCTGATCTAATTATCATAAGCATCCATAAACCTTCTCATCAACACCTTTAGCAGAGGTTCCAGCTCAATCGAAATAAACCTATTTCTAATTGATAGTAACAACAATAATTAAATGAACAATTATATCAAACAGTTGCAACAAATAAAACAGATTCGTAAACATGACGGCGAACGCTCCAAAGCATCATCTTATAGCAAATTAGAATCAATTGCATAATTCTATCCTTGGGAAGACAGTAAAGCCGTACCTTCCCTTTTCCAATAAACATTCCAGAACTAGTCCGAACCTCACTCAGCTTACTTTCCCCGGACTCATTGTCCGCCACCTGTGACCTCTTCAGCTCCGATTTCGCCTAATTTGATCACGCAAATCAATGTAACCGCTTCAAATTTCAAATAGAGACACACACACAGACAGAGAGAGAGAACCGCAATAATCAACACACAAACTCACCATAATCAACACACAAACTCACCAGAGAAATTAAATGATTGCATTCCTCATCCGTAAGAAAACCTTCGTACACAAAAGCTCTAAATCGCAACGCAAGAAATACAACTCAATCACACAGATGTTAGCTGACAGCAATTTTTTTTAAAAAGGTAGAAGAAGTGGTGGTGGAATATTACAAAATTACAATGTCCACTGCAAAAAAAGATCAGTACCTAGGTTTCCATGAGATGCTTCTGACTTTGGACGGGTTGACTATGGAATTGCACGAAGATTTCCGCGGTATTGATGCGATCACCACCAGTAGAAACAAGGAGATGCAACAAAATCTGTACATCGTAAAAAATTATACCGATTTTCCTCTGCAATGTTTGAACAGGAGCTGCTTAAGATGTTTGATCTGAGATATTTTTCTGCGTATAGTGAGATTTCGATTTTGGTAGATCATTCAGTGGGAGTTGACGGCAAATATAATAATCTAAATAATTGAAAAAAATTCTAAAACTATATTTACCGTTGAACGAACTTCTATTTAAACGCCTAGTAATTTATCTTAATTCATTCCACTAATATTTCTTTAGAAGACTAATACTATTACACCACCTTTTTTACTAATAGTAGTATTTCTTAAAACTCAGTTAATTTCAAAATGGATTATTGACGAATGACTAATCATTTTAGTGAAAAACATTAGAGTATCTAAAAAGGAAAAGAAGGGAAAAAGTAAAAGAACAGGTAACAGTTAGTTATTTTTATTTATCTTTCTAATTTATTTTTTATTTCTTGGAGTCTATTATTTTTTTTATAAGAAATAATATATATATATAATTACCTTTTTAAGAAGTTGTAAAAATATATTTCTCAATTTACCTTTCCAAACTAGAAATTTCAGAATTAATAAAGACGAGATTACAGCATAGAAAATATAAAAAATTTAAAAACCAAAATGCAACAACCAATGTAGTATGTTTTCATCTCTTTCCCTATATATGCAAATGCTGGTAGCTTGATACAACAATACACATATAAACACACAAGCTGTTTCACTGCCACAACTCTCAAATCGAAAACTACCAGCTACCTCCCCAGAACTAACAATACACAGTACACTCGAAGGGGAAGTACGCCTGGAAAAGCGTGAGCCGAGCAACAGGGAGGAGGACTATACATTCCCAGCTCTCGTCTCTACACCAATAGTTTACAAGGTCTCCTCAACTCCTTCCAAAGATGGCTCGCTTTTGGCGCCTCTATGGCATGAAGGCTTGGTTGAGTTGGCTTCTTCTTCCGTAATCATCTCTAACGGGCATAGCCTCTTCAGTGCAGGCCGTTTTTGAAACTTTTTCTTGCTCTGCAATATGCCTTCATCGCCTTGCAACATCCTCACAACCTGATGAATAGAAGAATTGGCATGTTTAAACTCCTAGTCAATATGAAATTGTAGCTCATTTACTTGCTAATACAAATTTGTATACCTGGCTCATCTGAGGCCTATCTGTCGAATTTTGATGAATGCATAATGAAGCAACCATAACCATTCGATTCAGCTGTTCCCAATCGTAATCACTATCGAGAGATGGATCAGCTAGCTCTTCGATGCCCTTGTTAAGTAGCAGAGGTTTGGCCTGGAAAGTGTTTTTGTTTCCAAGGCTTAGTTGGAGTCTGCTATACAGCGTACAAATGTATCTGTATCGACCAACTTACCCACATCACAACACTTTTATTGTGGTCGTCTATAGCTGGGCGGCCGCTAATGAGCTCCAGCAATAGCACACCGTATGCATAAACATCAGTTTTCTCATCGACTGTACCGTGCAGGAAAAATTCGGGAGGGAGATAGCTGCCATTGAAAGAAACAATCATGTCAGAATAAAGACTAGACCATTTCCCATTCTAGAAATAGTAAGCTTCCATTGTCATACCCAAATGTGCCCTCGACATTCGAAACATTAAGGTGAGTCCACTGATCAGGAAGCCATTTCGCTAACCCAAAATCTGAAATCTGCACAGACAAACGTTACTTCAAGTAAATCAAAACGTGTTATCTGGTTCTAGGTTACGTCTTATGGATCTCTTGGCGTAAAAAATGGCGTAAACCAGAACCATTAGCACTTTCTAAACTACCTGAGGATGAAGATCTTCAGTTAGCAAAATATTGGCAGACTTGATATCTCTGTGGATAATTCGTCGTTGGCACCCCTCATGAAGGTAGCAAAGACCAGAAGCAATGCCTATGGAAATATTATATCTGACATTCCAAGTCAAATTCTCCGTTGCATCTGAGCACCATATGAACAAAGAACGAAATAAAGTTCAGAATCTTGAAGTGTTGGAAAGAAATAAAACAACGACAAACCTTTTAGCATAGACGACAAGCATCCATTAACGGATAACGGAAGAACAAGGTGCATCCCTCCTTCGACTCCATAACCAATAACTCTTGAAATGTTCGGATGGTTGACATGGACTAAAATGCCGAGCTCTGATAAGTAATCTGCTGTCATCTCCTCTTGTGATCCCCTAATCAACCTCTTAACTGCTATTAGTTGTCCATCTTCCAAGTGTCCCTTGTAAACTTCAGAATAGCCGCCTTCTCCAATCAAGTTTCCTAATACCGATCAAGAATTCAAAATCTGCGTTAAGTCTTAATCTTAACCTCAACATTATCAAGATTATGATTGGATCCTAAATTCAACAGACAAGAATATTAGTCACCTGGGCAAAAATTGTTTGTTGCTTCTTTGAGGTCTGCAAGAGTGAAGCATTTCCAAGAGGTTTCAAAGCAATAATACAAGTCCCCGTCTAACTGAGTAGTGAGGTCAGGTAAACTCTGAGTGCTCCGGGAAGCTCTTCTTCTCGAAGAAAGCTTCTTTATCGAAAGAATGTGAGGTATGGAAGGATGAAAGGTCTGAAAATGCACATGGGGGGCCTTTTTCAGCTTTCGGAGGAACCCTTTCCATTGGGAGTCAGATTTTTCAGCTGCCTTGGCTGCTTCTGCCTCTGAAACGAGCGTTGTGATGACACTCACTTCTTCTTGATCATCATCTCCACTGGACGAGCACCCTTCTAACTCGGTCTCATCCATGTCTAAAACTCTCAAATCTAAGGCACAATTCAAGATTTGCAAATCTCAGAGAGTCAGGAACACGATCATCGGAGAACAGTTGAAACATGTAGAGACGGATCTACCTTCAGCAGAGAGAGTGATGGAAGAAGTGGAATAGAGCAGTCTATGTCCAACTACGAGGAACTTCCCATCGGTACTTTCCTCAGGAGCCTGGCATGCATTCTCATTTTCCCTGCAATTCGACTCTCCATGAAAACTATACAACAATCCAAAATCCTAGGCCTAAATTAGGCCAATTGACAGAACAATCACTATAATATGGAGTATACAATAAAAATATCCTAATTCAAAACCCATAACATGCTTAGCATATGATTGATGATTCTGTGAAATCCCCCAAATCCTTTTTACCAACTCATACAGATTGATAGCTTTACCAAAATTGCCAAGACAAATTATATTGCATGTAACAACACTTAAAACACAAGATCCAAACTAATAATTCATGTTTGGAAATAATATAACTATATTAAATTACAGCATTAATTACAGAATGATATTACCTTGGAGGGGAAGACGAATGTTGAGTGTTATTTTTCATGGTTCCTTAGCGACAGCAAAAAGAAGTGCCTCAGGAACCAAGATTATTCTCGTCTGCAAATTTCAATTCAGATAGAGAGAGACGGGCAGATACACAGAGGAACAAGATGGTATGAGAGAGAACGAGAGGGAAAATGAGAAAAGTAAAATTGTGGTTTGCATGAATTCTCCACAATCCATGCAATATATTCATGCTAAAAAATCGGCTGTCCTATGTAATATTATATCCTATGCATAACTTTAAATACCAAAATGATACACATTTCTGATTCCTCCATCACATGCCAATGTTATTTTCCGCAATGTAAACAATAACAGTACAACACGATACTCAGTGATAGTACATTTTAACTACCAAAACTAAAAGCCAAATCTTTATTGAATATTGAGAAACAAATATTGTGGTTCGATACAAATCAACTGCAAGACAAACATTTACCAATGGCTATGTATGCAACAATAACTTATTTTACAACCATAATTTTACATAAATAAAATCTAAAATTTGTTTGTGAAAAGCTAAGATCTCGAAGGTTTAACCCGTAATTAAAAGCTTGCTCTATTCACTGTACGTTACGAGTGATTAGCCCCTCAAAGATGGCGTAGAGATCCTTATTATCGGGACCGAAGATTTCATCCGCCTTCCCTAATGTTTCCTAGCATAACCATTGTAAAATAAAACGAGTCAAGATAGTCTCTTCATGAGTAACTATATTTTTCTATGAAAAAAGAACACAAGCTGCCTAAATATAGCACTTCTGGTTTCTTGCATGCTTAGAGACTAATATTTCACACATACAGTGAAAACAAATACCAACTTATCCTTATACATACCAAATTAGTCTTCCAACAACTTGGGATGATATCATAGATTCAAGAAACAGTTGAATTCCTTCATAATTTGAGATTGGGGGGATTTTTGCTTTTCTTGAATGAAGCTGTCTAGTGATATAAAAATGTGGTTTAAAGCTAATGACATCACATACCTCCTTTGTTTGCTTGTGGGAATTAAGTTCCTTCACGTTTGCAAGAAATGCGCTGAACTGCTCGTAGGATAGGCGAGACCTGGTGAGATATGTCAATTTATTGTCAAAACAGGCATAATCATAATATTTTGCCAACTCAAGCCTAAATGTAGGAAACATTAAGATCAAGGCCTCAAGTCATGCACATGATCATTGTTTGCATTAGAGAGCATGGAATGAGCCCATAGGTAGTTCATGGAGAGAGTCGATGACTGAACGAAACAGAACATGTGTATTATGAAGAATATACTTGCCAGAATCGGTACTCGTATAATGATTGCTTATGAAATAACCAGGCGTAGGTGAACCTCATCATGAAAATATGTATAAGTGGTCTCGTTCGTGGTTTTGTTGCAATTTAGTTTCATACCTGACTTGGCGAAAGAATTCTTTTCCATCAACGCGTGTTTTCCCTAATATATGGAAGGGGGGAAAATAAGTTATTGCAAAAACAAATGCAGTAAATTCTAGTACTACCTAAGGAGTATCAGTTATAAGTTTGTTAAATCCTATAAATGTAGGTAAACACGATCACATTGGCATTCAGCATACTCTAAGGCAATACAAGGTGAAATCGAGTTAAGATAACTAACCTGGTTGTGATCCCGATTCCATGCTTGACATTGAACTGAACTGGCTTGAAGGCAGAGAAGAAAACACAGAAGACCTATCATCATAAAGACCTCTTGTTGATGCAACAGAAATCGAGTGTCTCTGTCTCCTTGGAGACAATGGTTTGGGCGTCCTATACGGAGATCCAGAGGCAGACAGACTCGGAGGGGAACCTGGAGGTGTGAGACGAGGTGTGCTATTTTGTGATGCTAGTAAGAAGCTATGTGGTACACGAGCCCTCACGGCTGTCATGACGAAAAAAAGGATAGTCAGAACAGCAAATGCAAGAAATAGAAAACAACTAGGTGGAAAGAAGGGTCATGCATACCTTCAACATCAGTGTCCACAGAATTCAAAATTCCAGCATCGGAGATCTGGCTTTGAGTGGAAGCAGTTTGGCTAGGCGGTAAATCAGAATCATCCTCTGAAAAAAATAGTTATGATCCTATAAAACTGCTCACATATTCAACACGCAAGTATCACGAAAAGCATTTTAAGACTTGTACTCCTATCTTCTAATGTTGGTATGGGGAATAACAATGAGTTGCATAAGTATTATAGAGGGACCAGAATTACAAACCAAGATTGTTAGGCAGATTAGTCAGATTAGCCTTAGGACCACTTGCCTGTCAAACAAGAAAACAAAAAATGAATCTAATACAGAATATGGAGATTCTGTGGAACAACGCTGCACGAAACAGAAATATATTCTCTTACGGGATTATCCTCATCGTCTTGAAGAGACCGCATCAGCGTCTTTCTGAAGGCTTCCAACTGCAAACATTCATTCTCAGATCACTCAGCACAGGTATGTGATAAGTGGAAGACTTCTTCACATGTCGAAGGATTAAAAGAAAACTTGAACTCGCCAAAATGGAATTTCAACGCTGAGAATGCTATTATATAGGCTTTCCTGCATAACATAATCTTGAATAACCTAAACTCTTCACAAATCCCAGGCTTACATCCAGCATGAAAATCTGATGCTTCCATTAAAACACGAAAACAACTAATTACGACAAATCCCTATTCTTTGGAACTTCAAATACCTCCAAATAAGCAAGATGCAGTTCAGTTTAATTCAAGCAATGCTATAATGGAAACGAATGATACCGAAAGCACGCTTGATCCTCTGTTCTAATACGTATGAAGCTCGGCAACGTTTCAAGAAACTTGAACACAATGCAACTCACACATCATCATAAAACTCAAAATCAACACCACTGATCACCTAGAAACTGAACCAACCATACCTTGGTTACATCCCTGTTCAGCTTCTTCACAGTATTGCTCAGCTGCTCATTCTCCTTCACCAAGCTTTCCTGCCATTCACAAAAGCCCAAAATCAAACATGTATTTTCTCACTCATCACATATTTGATTTTTCCCTCCATCCCACACGGACATAAAAATTTCAACTTCCAACATCCCATTGTTCACTGTCACGCTCTTTACTTACATAGAAAAATACTAGCTTTAAAAATGGGCTAAAGTCAGTTTCATGTTTTAAACTAATTAATAATTAAAAAATCTTGAATTACAGCAGATTAAGTTAAGTGCGCTAGGTACAACTTTACACTAGTAATAATTTCACTAGATAATTGCATACCACCCATTATATATTATTGTTTTTAATATTTTAGATTATTTTAAACTTGAACAATCACAGCTCAGCTACTTTCAAGTCATATCCAGAAATTAAAAATCCACGAGTAAAAAACGGTGGGACCTTCTCCTGCTGAGCAGCAGCGAGCTTTTCGGAAGCCTCGGCGAAGGAGGCGTCGAGCGACTGGAGCTGCGACTCCATGCCGGCGATTATGTTGTCGCGGTCGGCGAGGTCCTGCCGGAGCTCCGACAGCTCGGACTCGAGGGAGTCGACGCGTGTGGATAGGGCAATGGAGGTGATTTTGCGGGCTATATCGAGCTGCTCGAACGGATCCTGAGGCAAAACCTCCAGCAATTCCTCGGGAAGGTCGAACCTCGACGATTCTTTCGCCAGCATGTTTTCTGCTGCTATATTTCCTTTTCTTTTTCTTTTTTTTTTTTCTTTTTTTCAATTTTTTCGTTTTTATGTGTTCCTCTTTGGGGTTTATAATACTGTGTGTGTGGATATACGGTAGCCACAAGTGTATTTTAGTGGCTAAATATCAGGATAAGGATTTGTCTTATGTGAATTTTTTTAAAGAAAAAAAATAGAAAGAATTGAGAGCAAAATAAATATAGAAAACTTATTCAAAAATAAATATATAGAACTTATTTTTGTGATTTATTAGATATTATTGAGATGAAATAGAATGAGTGGTTGCTTTCGATTTGGTTATGGGTGGCTAGCAAGTATCGAAGGTATTAACTATATATAGTGCAAAAGTCAGGTACAAAGCAATTGTATAAAAAAAATATATTTACGGAACAGTCGGTCACCAAAAAAAAACAGTGTATCAAGAACATGGACTCTTTTAATATATAAACTATAACAAAATGCTAACAAAAAAATCAAGATAAAATTATTTTCTCATGTGATGAATCACTAATGAATAAAAGTCTTGGAATGATCTATATAGCTTCTACACTATGGATCGACAAGTAATATGGAGAACTTCATATCGCTTCATAATTATAAAACCCTGACAAAATTATCACTCTCCGCCATAAATTTTGAAATCTCAACTCATTACTAGTATTAAATTCTAAGTTCAAAGTTATTATTTTGATTGAGAAGTGATTAACAACTTATTATAATTCAATATGCATTTTAATTATACGTAGATTGTTGAACTTTATAAGTAATCTATTTACCATTTAATTGTAATTGATTATAACTAATTAAAAAGGTGTATAGTTTTGACCGGTCTTATAATCATAATCACTCGAAGTTAAGAAGGAAAGCTATTTGTCCCAACAAATTGGGCTTCTTGCACACCATATTTTGTCAGAGCTAAATACCTAGTGCTTCTGGTGTCAGGCAGTGGCGTATCCAGGGGTAATTTGGGGATACAACTGTACCCCCAAAATTTCGTACTTAACACTAGTATTGAGATATAATTAATTAAAATTGCAAGAGATCAGGTGGCAAAGCAACAACATTTTCACTTGGAAGGCCAAAGATGGAGTTCTACCACTCTCAAGTTTTGATTCATTTATTTTGTTATGTTCCATTTCCCTTTCTTTATCTTAATTTAATGAGTTGCATAATTATTGGTCATGTATTCCGCACCCCCGAATCAAATATCTTAGATACGCCACTACTGTCAGGTAATGATTCCAGACAAAGCTATAAATAGTACAATATCTTCTAAGTTTTGGTTTGCTCTATTTCCTTTTGTTGGGCCAAAGGTTTAGTTGCATTGACTTAATTATGATATGCACTTACACAGTTATAGTCGCCTAAGTTTAAGGTTTAGAGTTTAAGAACGAATTTATGATATCCGAGTATAGTTATCTACAAGAATCTCTAGTCTTTTGTGCTATGAATGGTATGGAAAAAATTGTTTAGCATCATTGTATAGAAAATTCATTTTGGCCTATCCAAATAAATACTACTACTAAAGTTTCATGTAACATAAAATAGATGATAGTTAGCAATATTTACCGATTAAAAAAAATGTTAGACTTTTAACTTGAATTGTACAATTTGTATAGTTTGACTTCCATCTTTAATGTACGAGTACTAATTAAGTTGGAGAAAGCTCCAGAAAGAAAAAAATCGAGTTTCAAAGTTTGGCTAAAAGTTAAAGATTCCATCAATTTAATTAATCTCATGATGATCCTCGAGTTGGCCTCTAAAGACTTTATAATTAAATTAATTATTCACAAAATTTTAAATAAAAAGGTCTCCGAGGTATAATCTTGTAAAATATTGTAGGGAATCCTTTGCAAATCTCTTTATTTATCTGATTATATCTTGCCTGATGTATTAAATTAACCAGACTTGTTTCTTTTAAGGGAGATGTCTGGCTATTGCTACTTTATTAAAAGAGGGTAGTAGGAAATGAATATTACTTCATACATTTTTGATAAAATGTTCGACACAGATACTTATTAATTTAACATACAGACACTACATTTCAAATTTTAAATTCTTAATTTAATTCAACAATCATTATTGTATTTGTACTATGAGCAAATGTAATTTTCATATATAGAGGTAAGAATCGTAAAATACCAGTAGTAGATTATATTATTAATTGAAAAAAAAAATAAGATAGTGTTTATTGATTCATTCAAATCGAGCAAATGCTCATGTCAGATCCTTGACCAAACCATCAATTACAACTTAACATACCTATTTTTAAAGTATAATTTCCTAATGTTTTGAATGTGATAGCACCTAATGTCCCTTCCAATAAATTATTCTTAATTACTGTATAGTATTCAATCATAATCATATGTTATTGAGTGGGTTAAATAACTCCACTTGGTAAATTACCAGAGTAATTAAATGTGGTGGCCTGGTCTTCCAGTCTGAATAACTAATAATAATAATAATAATAATAATAATAATAATAATAATAATAATAATAATAATAATAATAATAATAATAATAATAATAACTTTACGTGATTTGATACTACTATTTTTTTTTTTGTTCTGGTTGACATGGTCTGTTCAGTTACGGTCGATGTAAAGTGTATTTTGTACTAATAATATTTTGAAAAAGAGTTCAATAGTGTATATTTGCAATGATGGAAATGAAAATCTTTTACTCTTGTTTCATAAATGGGAATGCTTTTTATGAAAAAAAGAGCTAATAATGATTGTGTTAATGGAAGTTGAGCTGGTGGTTGTTGACCCACTCTCTTTTTTCCTGCATTTTCTGCATATCTAACATTTTTTTAATTGCATATACGTGGAATTCTTTTATTTAATTTCATAATTATTTTGTCCAAACAATAGATGAGGAAAAAAAATAAATTACAATTAAAATACTCAAAACGAAGATTAAGTAATTGATTTTAGCTATAATTGGTTTCAAAATATGTGATACTTATCTGGTTTTCTAGCCCAACAACGATGAATCTAATATTCCCTTTAGTCCAAAATATGAGTCTAATTTTTTTTGATAGATCCGTAAATAGGAGTTTTAGTTCATTATTATCATAAATATTAAGATATTTAACATTTCACTAATTCAATTTCATTAATATTAACAATAATTATTTTTTTCTATCTATTTTTCTTAATATTTCATAAAGTTACTGTCAGAAAGAAATTAAAGAGATTGAACTTTTAATGGTAGATGAAAGAGCATTGTAGATTTGCAGTGATCTAAATAATGCATGGAGTATAAAATAAATGGGTTTCAAAGATAGCTCACCTCCTCCAAATTAATGAGTTTCAGTCGAAGGAATAAGCAATTAATTTGGTTATAAAAATGGAATGAGAAACTTGTCATTATATTGTGGTATATATGTGTTGGATTTTATCACATATCTAACATAGGGTATTCTTTAATGTATGTGTGTCTACATCGAACATCTCAAAATATAAATTGATAAATTGTGTGAGAGCGTATATTAATTTGAAAATGATTGAAATTAAATTAACTCAACAGATCAGATTCTATATATTATTTTACTAATATCACTTTAATTGAACTGCCATAAAAACATCAAGGCGCATTTTATTATATTACATAATCTGGAAAAAAAAATCAAAACAACACGATTTTCAACATAAATGTTAATACTTGTCAATTGTAATGGTGGAGAAGTAATATAAGGGTAATAAGAAATCTCATGCCAACAAGATTAGAGAAATTATAACATTCTGCATTTTTAAATACTAACTAAAAACACAAAAAAATAATACTTTCTTCATTCTTAAAATGGCTGGTTGAACATGAAATTTTAGAAATCATTAATGTTTAACGATTATAGTAATAAGAGAAAGTAATATAAGGGTGATAAGAAATCTCATGCCAACAAGATTAGAGAAATTATAACATTCTGCATTTTTAAATACTAACTAAAAACATAAAAAAAATACTTTCTTCATTCTTAAAATGGCTGGGACGTTTATTTTGAACATGAAATTTTAGAAATCATTAATGTTTAACGATTATAGTAAAAAGAGAAAGTAATATAAGGGTAATAAGAAATCTCATGCCAACAAGATTAGAGAAATTATAACATTCTGCAATTTTAAATACTAACTAAAAATACAAAAAAAATAATACTTTCTTCATTCTTAAAATGGCTGGGACGTTTATTTTGAACATGAAATTTTAGAAATCATTAATGTATAACGATTATAGTAAAAAGAGAAAGTAATATAAGGGTAATAAGAAATCTCATGCCAACAAGATTAGAGAAATTATAACGCTCTGCATTTTTAAATACTAACTAAAAACACAAAAAAATAATACTTTCTTCATTCTTAAAATGAGAAAGTAATATAAGGGTAATAAGAAATCTCATGCCAACAAGATTAGAGAAATTATAACACTCTGCATTTTTAAATACTAACTAAAAACACACAAAAAAAGGATACTTTCTTCATTCTTAAAATGGCTGGGACGTTTATTTTGAACATGAAATTTTAGAAATCATTAATGTTTAACGATTATAGTAAAAAGAGAATTAAATAAAGGATGAAATGAGATAAAAAAAAAAGATGCCAAAGAATAAATTTTTTTGCCAATTATCTTAATATAGATGGATTAGTTATTATTATTATTATTATTATTATTATTATTATTATTATTATTTTCAATTAATAGAAATACTTTGTTAATGCTCTCATTGATATTCAGATAAAAGTATATTCTTATCTTATTTAAATTTAAAGGGTATTTTTTTTGTCAATGTAACTTTATTCTTCTAATAGTACTCCTAATCCTTAGAGCATCCACAACCGTGCTCTTGCCAGCGGCAAGGTTGTGGGCCCGGCCCCACTTTTTCTGTCTGCTCTCTGACAAGAGCACAACACCCACATATGTGCTCTTCCGCAAGGACGAGGACAATTAATTTAAAATTCAATTAAACAATAACATTTCCATAATAATAAAATTCATTAAAAAAACCTAAATAAAATTACAAATGATAAATAAAATAAAAACGACATAATTAAAAGCCTCAAAATTAAAAATTACATAATTAAAATACTAAAAATTAAAAAAACCACTACTCATTGCCGAATTTCATCCACATGTGGTTGATTAGGTATTCTTGTAACTGAATGTGAGTTCGGGTATCGCGCATTGTGTGCCTTGTCTCGAGCCTTTCGTGGGCTCCCTCCCGGTCACGATGGATGTAGCGGCGATTTGATCTAGTTCGTTGAGGAGGAGGAGCGGGGGTATTCGCCGCGACATATGCTTCGTAAGCGGCACGATGTTGTTCGTAGTATTCTTGTTCTTCGCGGTCCGCTTCCGCCATAATATGGGTGAAATCCATTTGAGGTTTTGAGTGGGGGATGAATGTGTTGATAGTTTGTATGAGAATTATGAATGAGAGATGATTTGATGTGATAAATGGATGATGAATGTGTGTATTTATAGATGATTTTGGGGGAAAAAATTAAAAAAAATAAAAAAAATTCAGAAAAACGGGCAAAAAAACGGCCATATTTTTGGGATTTGGAAAATATATTTTTTTTATTTTTTATCATTATTTAAAATTAATTAACGAATTTTAAAAAAAAAATTATTCAAAGGCAACGGCTATGCCGTTGCCCAATCGTGTGCCGCCACGTCGACTGCTCTCTGGCACGGCGCTGCTCGATGCATCGAGCAGCGCCGTGCCAGCGGCGCGAGCGCATCGGCGGCGAGCCTCGTCATCGCCGCTGGCACGGACGGCGGCCTTCTTCCCCACCACCGTTGCGGATGCTCTTATGTCCAATGTAATTACTCCCTATGCCCCCCAAATATTGTCCCACTTTGATCCGGCGCGATTTTTAAGAAAAGTAATAAAAAGTGGGTTTAAAAAGTTAGTGGAATGTGAGTCTACTTTTATATATTAGTTTTATAATAAAATATAAATAGTAATGAGTTAGTGGAATATGAGATTCATTACTAAAAATAGTAAAAAATGAAATGAGACAAATTTTGTGGGACAGATAGAAATGGAAAAATGTGACAAACTTTCAAGGACGGAGGAAGTAGTTTTTTTTTCATTCGTTAATCAATACTTTGTTACACTGACTTTTAATTACTATTTTCGGTAGTGTGGATTCCATATACGACCAACTTTTTTCACTCATATTTTATAATATAAATATTATATCTCACTAATTCTTTTCATCCAATTTTTCATTTTTCTTAAAATTCAAATCAAGTTTTTTATACTAATAATAATTAATGGAGGAAGAAATGAGATTGAGTAATTTATGAAAAATTAGAAATCCGACATAAAAGGAAGTCGACAAGCAACTCCACCAGACCACCACACGAACCCCACCACACCACTCCCCCAATATAACGACAAAACTAACGGAAGCAGCAAACAGCGTTAAAAGCAATAATAAATCGCCGGCCCCACACGTTACCCGCTCCATTCCAAACCCTAATCAAATCCGGCGGCCCCTTTTCTCCTTCTCAATACTTTATTATAATTATAAAAATATTAATTTAAAATAGTTTCTCTTTCTTCTTTGATTCATTCACGCGTCCATTTCATTTCTGCCACTCTCTTCATTTTCTATATATACACACCATTTTATGTCAGAACCTCAATAGTTATAAATTGTAGAAAAATTAGAAATCACACAGAGAAAAAGAAGGAAAGCATCCTTCCTTATTGAGGAAGAGGAGTTGGCAAGAAAAAAAAAATTCTTCGTAAAGAGGGAAAATCATTACTTTTCTCTATTTTCTCCCCAATTTTTCCCACATAAATTCTGGGGAAATCAATTCTTCATCTCAATTTCCCTCTTTCGATCATATATTCTTGAGGGTTTCGTTTTTTTGGGCGTTTGATTTCCATTTCTAGGGTTCCAAATTAAATGGGGACGGAGGTTTTATACTCGCAGGATTTGTTAGCACAGCGGCTCCACGTCGCTCCGCCGCCCTTCCACCGCCGCAGAAACAACCCTTCCCAGGGGAATTTGACGAATTTGATCGTCAATCGGCGGCCGGGAAACAACACCAACGCCAACACCAACACCAACAATAAGAAGACTTCTCCCAGATCCGAGAAGAGAAAATCCAACGAATCAAAAAAAGCGACCCACGGCAGCGATGCGCGGCGGAGAGACGTCTCCGGCGGGCCGACGGTGGGCCAGGTCACGATTCTGCGGAGGGGCCAGTCGCTGAGCTCCATCGCCGCAAAATTGAACGGCGGCGAGGGAGGCGACGCGAGATCCAGGTCTCCGCCGGCGAAGAAGCCGGCGGCGGACGATATGGCTCCGGAAATGATGCCGAAGCCGATCCGCCTATCGCCGGCGCCGCTGCCCGACATGTACGCCGGGACCGCGTTTGCGCTGTCGCCATCTCCTCGATCTCTACCTCTACCTTCTTTTTTCAACAAGAAACAACAGGATTTCGTCAAGATCAATTCTTCCGATGATCCGGCGACGAGGGATCTGCGCCGATTGCTTCGACTCGAGTGAAACCCAAAACTCCGCCGGAATTTCTTGTTTCTCCGGGGTGATTTCGCCGGCGGTCTCGAGCTCTTGCCGTAGATATTTTTTTCAATACGGGCGAAAGGAGTTGTCGAGATCGATCCGGATTTCAAGAATTCAAGCGGGTTAGAAGCGATTCGGCGATAAAATTGGATGGATTCGTATCAAATCTCTAGGGTTTTCAGAATCTGTTTTTTTCCTCTTTTTTCTTGGGTTGGTTCTTAATCTTAATATGTAATCTATTTATGTATGTATTTAGATATAATCAAGTGGGATTATGACTGCTTTAAGAAAATTAATTTAATTACTAGCTGAAATCTAGAAGAATATGCAGAAATTGGGTGTGTGTCTGAATTTGTTAGATATGTAAAACTATGTATTAGCGTTTATGCTATATCTTAGTTCAGCTGTAATTTTTCCTTCCTTTTTTTTCCCTTTTTTCTGTAATGAAATAGTTTGCTTTATAGCTTTTGTATAAATAAAAATCCTATCTTTTGTGTATTTATCTCTCCATGTTCCATTTCATTTTTTCTTAATTTGTAAAAAAATGATGAAAGATGCTTCTGGGAAGATGAAGAATTGTGGTAGGTGGAGAGGGGGCACTGAAATGTCAATTTCAATTTTATAAACACCTTGCAACTTTTTGTAGGAGCCAAACGTGACCTAACAACAAGCGTAGCACCGTCTGCACCGCCCTATTGCTTTGTGTGGCTGTTTCCTAATCGTGTGAAATACTTCCTCCGTTTCTTTCGTCCCGTTTAAAATGATACGTTTTTCTTTTTTAGTTTATCTCAATTAAGATGATATTTCCTTTTTTGAAAACTTTGTCTCTACAATTAATATATCAAACAACTTTTTTTCATTCCTATTAAAATATTATCTTTTTTTCTCTCTATTTTAATACTTCACTCACATTTTCTATTTCCAATTACATACTTTAACCAATAATTCCTATAATCCCGTGTTGGCCAAGGAATGTGTCATTTTAGCCGGAATGGAGGGAGTAGGAATTTAATTACGTTGTTGAAAGGGCTGTTTTATTGACCCTTGTTTGGACCGCGTTTGATTCCTTTTTTTCTTTTTTATGAATAAATAGATAAAGCTATGTGTATCTACTTTTTCCATAATCATGTTGTGTGGTTCTAAATTTTAATATAGTAAGTATAATTTTGTAAAATAACATCGACGAGTTACATGGTTGGGTGGGGTCCATGAATTCCTAATATTTCTCATAATCCTTGATTTTAATAATTTGTAGTGAAGTTTGAACCAAATCCCATTATGGTTGACTTGGTCTCCCTCAAGCAGAACTTTCGAGTTTCGACTGCCAAATCACCAACAGGCAACATTATGATGAAATATTGAAATTATAATCTAAAGTAAAGTATAAAGTAACAAATTAATTTGTGAACATATTATATTATGTTATTAATAAATCAAAAGTCACGCAATATTTCCACCTAAAATTGGGTTGGCATCAACTTTAGTTGCCTGCCTAATACGTAATAACCATTGATCATTATTATTATTATTATTATTATTATTATTATTATTATTATTATTATTATTATTATTATTATTATTATTATTATCATTATTATTATTATTATTATTATTGTGTTTGCCTAATTTATGGGAAAGATTAAATGTGATTTGTGATTATTATCGACGTCGTAATCTATCCATGGTGACGGTCCATCCAAGGAGTATACGTTTGTATCTGTGTAGAAAATATCATATCTATATATTTTTAAACAATAATAAATGTTTGAGCTAATAGTGAAATAATTGAAGTTTTGTTTATGAATTGTAATAAAATTTGTCCTTATAAAAATATATGACCGAAGTGTTCATAATCTCACAGGGATTTTAGAATTTGATGAGATATTGAAGAAGATGAACTCTACTCCTCGAGAAACACTTCTTTCTTAAATCATTAAACACTATTTTTCGATACATTATTCCATTTTCATTCAATTCATTAAATACCAAAATTTCAAATTTCGTGTCCAAAATAAACAACTTAAGTAAGGCAACACGGAGGTTGTATTTCATTAGGTTATCAAGTTCAAGATCAAGGTATAGTCCGAATATAATGTTTGCTTGAAGACATCCATTTGGAGAGCTTAATCATAGACGACTCATGAATTTGTACTTGAAAATTATGAGTTCAAATTCCCTCAACACTTAGAATTTAATCTGTCCCTTTTCACTTGCTTAGCACACTTCGCTTACACTTTGGTGGCGTTCGGTTGCCATGATTAATATCATGAGACTACCCGTCTAGGATTAAGTTGTGGGATTATTTTAGTTGGAGGGGGGAGACTATGATTATTTATCATGAGACTATACATCTAGGATTAAGTTGAAGGGTTCAATCTTATGAACCAAACATGATACATATTTAATCATGAGATTTAATCTTGCCAACCGAACACCCCTTTTGTATATAAATAGTGTTTAAAAAAATCAGAGTTAAAAGTTTATTTAAACATAACTTGATCAATTACACATGATCTTGAAACATTCATCACCCTTCCGAAGAGTAAACGCAAAACTCACACTGTCACACACAAATCCCTACTTGTGCCTTAATTAAGCCCATCAAAACATCTCACGTTGAAGCAACTCCACACACACACACACACACTAAACACTACAAATATGAAAAATATGGATTAATTGTAAATCTAACACTATGGTTAGTTCGATGTAAACTATATCATAAATTATTATTACATTATTTACAAGAAACATCAAATACAAATCCTTTCCATACATGAAAATCAAATCCATCCAACTTCTTAATCTTAATACACTACAACAAATGTAGATCACTATTTACTAGTACAACAATTTCAAGAAACTAACTCATTTCACTTTCCACCCACTTTTTTGAAGAGCAAGAAGAACTAGACATCCTCACAAACCTCTTTCTCAACTTGCTCCAACTCATGCTCTTTCCACCACCATCTTCAACTTTCACGATATCAACCTTAACAATGTGATGATCCGAGGTTCCTTTAGAGGAGACGACCGAGTAGGATCCCGGGACGAACGTGTAGAGCAAACCTTCCGACCCCAAAATGTAGTCCACACGAGTGCCATACTTGCAAGTCCCCTGCACATCTGATAAAATTCTGTCACAAAATTGATATTTAGGCCAATCAAATTAAATGAAATTTTTGTATGTTGGCTTACTTTGGCCTTTGGCTATCACTACTACTGGTTCACATTCCCCTGCAAAATGTTTGGAATCTGTGTAGCCTCTTTCCTTCAACAAGTTGGTCACTTCAACCTTTGGAGTAGGCTTCCCCAACTCCTCGTAGTACTGTTAAAACGCAGGATTTATAGTCATTTAAATCACGACCTTTGACGTATATTACAAAATTTAAACTAAAGTGTAGCAATTCCAATTAAAAAAACTTTTTCCACCCCCCTTTAAAAGGCTCAATTTATCATTCTGGTTCGTCCCAACTTAAAAATCTCAACTATATGTACTACTATTTTTAATAAGTGTGTTTCACTTATATAAAAGTGGGACATACTTATTCCACTAGTTACACATTCAATCAATTCTTTATAACTTGTGTCGAGTCAAATTGGGAACTCTGAGTTGGGACGTAGGGAGTAATCGACAAGGATAAGTTCGATACCTTAACGATGTGGTTCCACCTGTGGGAGGAGTAATCCGACGAATCAAGAGAGTTGAGGCCTCCTGCAAGGAAATGAGGGGTGGTTGAATGCATGATGGCGTTGATTTGCTTCATTCTCCATGTCTCATCGAGATGATCCAGCTGTGTGCTGTACACATTCACCTCTCCCATCCATGGCACCTCCACCGTCGCCTTTATCACATTCCTGCGAATTTGGGAAAATTGTTAAAAAAATCACTAAAGATGAAATTTTTGCAGCTATCCCATCGTTCCATTTTCCAGCGAATTACACGCTGACGTGACAATTGGCTTAACACACATGGACAAAAGACAGTTGGATAAATTGACCGCGCTTAATTAAGTTCGAAACGATTTTTGTCCACGTGTTTTAAACAAGTTGCCGCGTCAGCGTGTAATTGCGAGAATTTCATCTTTAGTGATTTATTTTTCAAATCGGGACGAACTAGAATTCAACCATCTCTCGTGATTTATTTAACAATTTACAAATTTTAGTTTTTTCTTAAATTTATTAGTTGTCTTAACGATTGATATTATGTGCAGCGTTTAAAAGCACGTGAATAGTGCAAAGTGCTCAACTTACGCACCTGAAATCGTTGTCATCGTATATCCTCTCAGCTCTCCACTTGCTGATCGGCCACCGCGAGAGAAGGGCGTTCCCGAACTCGGGCGCCCAGCTCTCCGCGAACACGTAGCTCATCCCCAACGCGCTCGCCAGGTCCGACAACGGCCTCATCTCGTCGGCCTCATCCGCCTTCACATCCTGCAAGCACAAGATGTCAGCATCCACCTCCTTCAGCACGTCGAAAATTGTCCGGCTCCCGCACAAGGCCGCCGCCCCGTCCCACCACACCGGCGACCTCATGGCCGACGCCGCGACAGCAACGGTGTTGTTGAATCGGAACGAGCTCTCCATTGATCTGTCCTGCGCCAACGAGATCTCGTTTTCGGGGAGATTTATCGAGACTTTATTAGGCCTCAGTTTCGCGAACTTGTTGTTGTCTGAATTGTTTTGTGAGTGAAGTGGAGACTGTTTGAGTATCCCTTTTGGGGACTTGAGGGAATCCTCCTCTTCTTGGACGAGAACGACCGATCTCTCTGGCGCCGGGACGGCCGGCGCCAGAGAGAACAGGGCGGCGTTGAACGTCGCCAGGCAGATAGGCCGGGCGCCGCGGTTTTGATTTTGGTTAAAATCAAAACTGCGGCTCGGGGCCAGTTTCTTTCTGCGGCCGAGACGGCGGATGATGACCCTGGGGCGGGGGCGGGGCCGCCACATGAACCAACGGAGAGT
The DNA here is from genome assembly GCF_004379255.2 of Salvia splendens. NCBI lineage: Eukaryota > Viridiplantae > Streptophyta > Magnoliopsida > Lamiales > Lamiaceae > Salvia > Salvia splendens. Next base: position 2,771,302 of record NC_056033.1, on the reverse strand, counting down.
GGAGCAGAGGCGGCGGAGGCGCCGGCTGAGGACGTAGAGCATGTTGGAGACGTGATTGGTGCATCTTGATTGCATGGGATAAAAAGAAGAGGAATTATTGGGAATTAAGATTTTATTTATTTTGTTTTGTTGGAAAAATGGTGGAAGTTGAGATGGTATTTTTCAGACAAAAGTGCATCTTTAACTGCTCCAACTTAATAAACACTGAAATTTGTTGAGGTTGACAAATGTGTTGTCAAATTATATAACTATCATCATGATTCCACTAATTTTTACCACTCACGATTCTTTTACATTTCTCAAATAAAAATGAGATTTTAGTTCATGAGCGAATTGAGTATCTCACATAAGATATAACTCTAATCACAATGTGAGTCTTACGAGATAATCCACTTATTGCTAATTAGATTTAAGATACAATTCGTGATTTTTTTCATCACAAGATCAAAGTAAATCGTCTACTACGAACTGAAATTTTAACTGACAAAGTAATTTGAGCCAAAAAAAATTGAAAAATTAATAAACAGACATGTCTATCAAAATGATGGGTGTGATTAGTCAAACTTGCTTTTTTCATGACTAAAAATATTACTACAACAACTCCCACCTGTGAAACAAGACTTTTTAGATGGTGTTAGGAGATATAGAGCAAGAAAATATGAAGCACTATTTCAATGAGTTAGCTAAACTCCATTGTACTTTTGTGAATGATTTGCTAATAATTTGCCCATGACCTTGATTTTTTTTGCCAATTGAGGTCAGCATCAAGCCTAATTGATTAGGGAATGAGTTGGCTGTCTGAAACCATGAGTTTACACATACTCAACGTGTGAATATGTTAGATGTATATATCTATGGTTGTTACTCGTGTCAATAAATTACAATTATCAAATTTGGACATAAATATCTATGACATAGAGTTGTTAATTTTTCCACTGAAGCCTATCCCTGGGATCATAAAGGTGTTTGACAAATTTAATTTAAATCTATCATCAAATAGGAGAAGAATTAATGAAGCTCAAAAAATAGATTAGAGTACAGTTGTTCTAATCATGTAACTTTGGATTCTTTTTCTTTCAAGCTACACTAGACTATGGGGGATGGGGATTAACAAGATTAGTTTATAAATAACTAATAAAATTTGACAATTGTTACACACTTTTGGTGAATAGAAGGTGTAATATTTATTTATTAGTTCTTGCAATTCTACATTTGTTGTAGCTAAACCAACTTTAGAATACATTAGTTAACATCTCTTTTGGTAGTAATGCCAAATTGATAAGTGATATACCATGCTGCTATTTCTTAGGCACATTATACATATATACTTAAAAATGTTTGAATCGTCAATCAAATAAATAGGTGTTGCCACATCCATTTTCATTCATTTGGTTACTTTATCAATTGTAGTGATTGTCCATACTATGAAATTTGAAAAACTGCAAAATAAATCACAAGTTAGCAAATATGCAAAATAGAGGTAACCCATATGCATCATCAAACATGGAAATGAATTCTTAACAAACACAATCAAGAATCAAATACTATGTTTAACTCCCACAAAGATCTCCCAAACAACAAGCCATAAAAGATATAAACACAACACTGTGATAAAGCAAATGAACAAAGAAATCAAGAAACTCCTTCTAAAAATGATCACAACACAAAAAATAACATAGTATGATATGAGACCATCAAGAAACAGAGCAACAAATTGAAGCCAAAACTATCTCCACTTGAATTTATAAATATGTTCTTCAACAGAAGTACATGTCCCGGTAGACATAACATTCGTGCCACGCTATTATTCAAAACAGGGAAAAAAAAAAGTATGGTAACCAGCAGCATATACAAACCAGACTCAAACACAAGCCCTTAGTTCTTTTTTTTTCTTCTTGATTGTGTTTTTCCTTTTCTATCTCATTTTGGGGGTTGTATCCACACATCCTATATTTATTGTCACAGTCTAACACACGTATTATGAGTAAACTCATCTTATCTATACTATATTAAAACTTTTAAGGGAGAGCTTAACGTACGCAGACACGTCGCAGGATTGGGCCCCGGCAGGAAGGGCAGTCCTTCGTTCCCTGCTTCTCGTGGAGCTCGTTGCACATTGTGCACACCACCTGATGCGCACACGGGAGGAATACAACGGACATCTCCTCGGAGAGGCACATCACACATTCCCTCTCACGCTTCACACCCCCGCTGAAGCCCGTGGCTGCCACCATTTTGGAGATGTAAGAGATGGCGGAGTCTTTCAAGGGATGTGCGTCCCTGAAGTTGGTAAGTTTACTGGCATAGCTCCCGTCTATACCTCTTCTAAGGGCAACTATCTTGGAGAAGTCGGTCTTTAACCTCAGCTGGGAAATTTCTTTTTCGAGCCTTGCTATATCGTCTTTATACTCCTGTAGATTGTTTTCAGCTCTTGACTTGATCATATCCTCCTTGGATTGTGTGGAGACTTCAATTTGGTGTCTCTCTTTTTTCAATGAATTGACTTGTGTAAGCAGTTCGCACTTCGCGTTTTCCTCCTGATTCAACTTGGCCTGCAATTGTCATGATATTCATATGTTCAGATTAGAAGAAGATGGAAACATAAAGGTTTACACAACAAAGCAAATCCAAGCATACATATCCAAATTTATGCTTTTCTTCGACTTCTTATAGATTACTCATTCACAAAATTTATCCATACAAAAATTTATATACCTCAACTTGATCCTGTACATCTGTAGCTTGCTTTAGTTTCTGCTGCATCTGAGTCAATCTCAATTTCTCCGCAGACAGCTCCTCTTGAAATACGTTCTTCTGCTTCTCCCACGACCGAAACTTCATGAGGGTCTTCTTCTCCCTCTTTGACACCTCTTGGCAGCTTGCAGTTGACTCTGCAGCATGTAACTTAGCAGCTTCCATTTCCTGCCTTAATGCAGCATTCTCAACTTCAAGCCGACGAACAGCAGCATTAGCTCGATCTACTTGGCTGCTCGCTTTGCGTAGAGCATTCTGCATCTCCGAAAGTTTTTTCATGGTGTTCTCCTCTAATGTTTGCTTTTCTTTCTTCAGCCTCTCCACATCCTCCTTCTCCTGCCTAAGGGTTTTAAGCTCGGCTTTGTCTTTGCCAAGTCTTCATGCAGCTTGCATGACCCTCTGATTCGCCCACTCCGTCCATTCTTGGAGCTGATTCTCCAATTCCCTCACTCTTGGGACCAGCTTCATAACCATCTTTTCTTTCCTATCCTGGGGGAGCCACTGGTCGAACGACTTCTCATTTGACAGCCAAGATAACTACAATTGGCAGCCTCGATGTTGTAGCTGATTGGCATCGGATTAGCAATGCTTTTGGCAGGGAAAGACAGAGAAAGCTCTGTATCAGCAACGGGTAAAGTAGGGGAGACGTTGACTGGCACCAAAGGTAAGGCAGATGAGATACTCGAATTAGGAAACAAAGATTGATCAATACCTTCCAGCCCAAATGTTGGAGCTGAAGTAAAAGCTGTAGTTGTTGGGAGATTACTACTCACATTCTCTGGAGTGGCTTCAAATCCGACAACCTGGTTAATCTTGAACGGGCTGTTCTTGGCATTTATGCCTGTAGACTCCGCCACACCCTTAAGTTTCTTATCCAAGACTAGGCCATTAAAACTGCTAAGCTTACCAGCTCTAGACGCACCTTTAGAGCCATACGTGTGCGGTAGTGTTTCTCAAAACGCATTGACTTTTGACGTAATATATACTCCCTTTTGGTAATCGCAGAAACTTTCCTACTGCCAATAAACTTCTCCTCAGCAGCAGTAGAGACTCTTGTTGCAGTGAAAGTTTTTTCACTAATAATAGACGTCGAATTTTGATAATCTTTATCTGGAACAAGCCTGTTTGAAACAAAAGAGCTTTTTAGCTTCGAGTTTGGCCTACTAGTTATCTCAGGTGCCTCTGATTGGAAGCTATGTCCACCGTGAACTGAAGCCAGGTGAGCAGCTTCAGATGGACAGTTATGAGCATACGGCACTGAGGCTTTGGGCTTACAAGGAACTACTGTGTTACTATATTCGGAGCTTTTGAGCTCTGATCTCAATTGATATTGAGCAGAAACGCAGGGGTTCAGATTTGAACTCGTATCAGCAAGCATGGCACAAGCGTGCGACACATTCATATCACATATCAATAGACACCACATTGTGTCCCCGGTGCTAAAGAAAGGTCTGACCTCTCTCAGAAGGCACACAAGCTCGGCCAATATATACTTCTCCAGCTGCTGCAAATCCTCAAAATAGTGCTCCTTAGAGGGGTCAATTTCCTGCCCACTTTTAAGGAATGCTAGTGTGTTATCCACTATATTTGATACAATGTCCTTGCACCCGTACCAAAGGCCGGACCTCAAAATAGCCCTAGTTGCAACTTCTTCACTATAACCACTAGCAATTATTTTCTTTACAGCACTCTTAAAAATTGTGTCCAAATTGCTCAAAAGAAGCTCCAATCAGCATCACGGAACTCATCTACGGATGCCTCCATATCCTCTCTAGACCGGCACAGGCCTATCTCAGATCTATACGACAGTCCAAGGTCGAGTTTCAAAGTATGATCTGAACTATCTTGGTTTATACAACACATATCACACCCATTCATATGCCCCCGACTCTCATACTTCTCAGCTGAGAATTCGAAGCTGGTGCATTCATTCGAAGGTAAAGGGATGGCCTTATCTGGATCAGGCCGGAATTTCCTCTTATTCCTACTTCCCTTTTCTTGCACCGGCATAACCGGCATTTGACTGGAAGTACTGCCACAAGCCTCTGCAACCATTGATGCCATATCTAGTCTGCACAACAAATGTTTTCAGCACTTTGCCAATTCAATCATTCCATTCATTCCCTCTGAAATATTTCCATCTTCACTTGCATAGTATAATAAAAATAGGCTTGATGCTAAAAATCATCAAAGAATAAGCTAATAAACAAGAAACCATTCATCATTACATTAGCAAAGAAGCCCAATCAATACAGATTTGCCACCATCCAATCCAAAGCCAATAACATGAATACAGAACCAAATGCTTACAGAATATGCCACTAATTTCACTCACTAAAAAATAGTACTGCTCCTAAATCATCTGCATCGAGAGACACGTCAATAACAAAAAAAAAACATAAAAACAACTCAGCAGTTAATGCGAATTAACATCTTCCCAATTTAACAGAATTGCAATTTGCACAGATCAATACAATCGGAATTGGGGAAATCCCACATCAAGATTGTCACAACAAAAAAGATTCAATTTTTATACATATTGTGAAGGCCCCAGAAAACAGTAAGATTCTTTCATAGTTCTTGGGATGTTTTGCATCATCGATTCGTACCGATTGCAGCTTGTGATTTTAGAGCGATCAAACAATGGAGAAATTTAGGAGCATGGGATGTGAGTGGAGAGATTATGGATGGATGTTTTGTTCTTCCTCTGTTTTATTACCTGTTTCCATTGCTCTCTCTCTCTTCATTCTTATCTTAATTCCGTAATTAATTTATGATGAAATAAAGGATTTATCATTTTCATTTCCATTATTTTTGTAGGTACTTATGGCTTGGTTTAAGGTGCATCGCACTGTGACTCGTGTTCACAAATCACACATATAAACGTGTGAGTTAGATAGCTCGTAACAATATATCCATTAATTTCCATTTTCGTCTATCCCACAAAAATATGTGCATTTCATTTTTTTTAAGTTATATCTATTTAATAATGTAGGTCTACTATCCACACTAATATTACTCTAACTACTATTCTCCCCATTTCTCTTACTTTATTAATTTTATCTTAATTCATGTGTCATATCCATTGCTCATGTTTTTTGGGATATAGAGAGACAGAGAGTGATGTCAGGATTATCGCCGTCGCCAACATTAGTGGATATTTTTTTGGGATGGAGAGAGTGATATCAGGATTGTCGGCGTCAGCAACATTAGTTTGATATTGTTCGCTTTGGGTCTAGCCCGCACGGATTTATTTTTGGGTCACTCCCAAAAGGCATCAAACTAATTAGTGTTGGACAAGAATTATATACACCTTCCAGCTTCCCCCAGTGGGATAGGTTTGTACTCAACAAACCTCCCCCTCAAACCGAGACCACATCGAGACAGATTACGGAACCGACTCAGATTTGTCAGGATCGTCGGCCTCACTTGAACATGGGTCTCTCAGATAGACCCGACGCCAACTTGGCTCTGATACCACTTGTCAGGATTGTCGGCGTCGCCAACATTAGTTTGATATTGTCCGCTTTAAGTCTAGCCCGCACGGATTTGTTTTTGGGTCACTCCCAAAATGACTCCAACTTATTGGGGTTGGACATGAATTATATACACCTTCCAACTTCCCTCGGATTTCTGATGTGGGATAGGTTTGTACTCAGCAAACCTCCCCCTCAAACCGAGACCAAATCGAGACACATTACCGGCCCGACTCATACTTGTCAGGATCGTCGCCCCCACTCGAATATGGGTCTCTCAGACCAGACCCGACGCCAACCTGACTCTGATACCACTTGTCAGGGTTATCAGCGTCGGCAACATTAGTTTGATATTGTTCGCTTTGGGTCTAGCCCGCACGGATTTATTTTTAGGTCACTCCCAAAATGCCTCAGACTAATTGGGTTGAACAATAATTATATACACATTACAGCTTCCCCCGGATTTTTGACGTGGGATAGGTTTATACTCAACATATGATATTTACTCCGTCGTTGAAATAAGCTGAATTTACTTTGAAAATAGCCTATGTCCATTTATGAAATAATTTTTTCCTTATCTTTTACTTTAGCAATTATGTACTCTCTCCGTCCCAACTAAGTATAAAACTTTGAGCACGGAGATTAAGAAATTATATTGACAAGTAGGAGACGTGAATTAAGTAGGAGAGATGAAGAGAGAGTAAAGTAGGTGATGGAATAAAGTAAAAGTGATTGAATATTTTGTTTTTAGTGAAAAAAGGAAATGATTCAACTTAGTTGGGACATTTCACCAAAGAATACAACTCAACTTAGTTTAGACGGAGGGAATATTATATTTGTAATCCTCGATAGTTTATTTCTATTTGATGGAAGGAGTATAATCCAGAGGCACAATGGAAAATACTACTTTTAAGATATGTATTTATTCATGTCTTAATATATAGACATGTTTAATTAGATAGGGAAAGTTATCATAATCTTAGTATGATATTGTAAATTTAAAGCTAAATATAAAACTTTTTCATGCAATTTTAAAATGATGTATTATAAATAATTATTGGAATAATAATGAATAATGAATAATTATATTATTATACTATTACTTATCATTGTTATTATTATTATGATAATAGTAGGAGTACTTTTTAAGATAGTTATTATAATTATTTAAATTATGAATTATAATAATAAAAATAAGTATTCATTATTGCTTTGTTATAAATTAATAACACATTAAGCAAATCGAAATATAACTATAAAATTATGAATTATTTTAGTAATATAAATAATAAATAACTTTATTATAATTATAGTAGTAATTATATTCAGTGTTGTTATTATTGCGTCGCCAATTAATAAATTATTAAAAGAAACTTAGTGTAACTATTATACTTACGAATTATAATAATATAATGACTATTATTATATTCTCAGTTAATAACTTATTAAGAAAATTCTAATATAATTATAAACTTTTAGATTATATTTTAAAAATAATAGAACTGTTTCATCAATTAAAGATTTAATCACATAAATCTTACTTTAATTATTACGTCAATTAAATAATTCAGTTACTATGTCAATTGGTATTTTAAATTAAATTGATTGACATAAATCAAATTCTAACAAATTTTCTTGATAATATTCTAGAAGTCATATTTTTTCACCTTAGAATCATATTACAAAGAACTATAGACATATTAGTAATTCAAATGTTCTAGAGCTCATATTAATTCTGTTTACTATGTGAAATTTAATATTAATAAATTTTAATTTGTAATATTTTTATTCTTTAATTATATGATTGCATAAATTGCCTTAAAATATTGTTCACGTTAGTTTTATCTCAAATCTATGCTAATGTAGTAGTACTAATCATAACCAAAGCGACATTTTACTTATCGTTGATTATGGTAGTACACCAATTTGTCCGCTATTAATAGAAATCCTCCATTATTACAAAATCAGAAGAAATTTCCGTCCATGATGTTGTCCACGATTTATATAATCATTTAGTATTTTATTTCATTTTTTATGCGAACCCTCTATTCCATCAATTTTTATAGTACTTGATGATTTGGCGAATTTTTGATGGGAATAAATGCAAGTAATAAATGAAGATCACAACACTGAGAATTACGTGGTTCGATTTACTGAGGTAAATCTACGTCCACGGGAAGAATAGAGGGCAAATTTGTATTGCTTCTTCTAGCTTACAGATTACAATACTGATTTGCTATATGAGATTCAGGATCTAGAGAACTTAACCCTGGTCTATCTGATATAAGTTCTATTTATACATTCGAACTAAGATCGTGGTTTGCAGCCCTGGTAGTGGGGTTGATAACTGCTTAATACCACTAAATAGATCGTGGGTGTAATGGAGGTCGTGGAGATCCTGCATGGGTCCACTATCTCCTTGTTCGGTCGAATACTGAGACCGAACTGCTGAACTTTGCCGATCAGCTTTTGCCGATCTGAGAGTTGAGCTCGATTGGTCGACTTTTACCGAGCTATAGGCTGTGACCGAACTCTTTGGTTGTGCCGAACTGATACTCTTTCTTGGGTTTTGGGCTGATGGGCCGTCACTGCTATTGGGCTCGCAATTATTGTTTAGTTGTTTAGTTCGTATCCCATCACCACCCCCCCCCGAAAAGCGAAGTGAATCACTTCGGCATTTTGGATAAGTGTAAGGGGGAGGCTGACGTCAGGGGACGTGCTCTGCACGTGTCTGCATTAAATGTGACATCAAATCCGGCCAGAGAATCCAGAAAAAGTGGGATTTGAAACGGTGCGACGAATTTGAAAAATATTTCCTTTCTTCATCATTGGAACACTTTTGCGATTATTTCTTCTGCATTCTCTCTTTTTCGTAAAATTTTCTTCCGCTTCTTCAAGAATTTCTTCAGAGACTTTCGACCATCAAAGAGTAAGAATCATGTCTTCTTCTTCTGAAAATGTTTCTGAATCAGGTAGTGGTAGGAAGGGGGGTAAGGGATCTTCTGGCCGGAAAAAGTCCGGGGAGAAGACGGTAGAATATTTTCACAGCATTTTGAGTAAGGATACTGTGATATCCTTACACAGAAAATATTTTCTTCCTGGGGGGTTAGTGGTGATTCCCGACGACACTCATAGGGCTAACTCGCCGCCGGAGGGTTATGCCACCGTTTACGAAGCCTGCTTAGAATGCGGGCTTCGTTTCCCTCTTCCCCCCGCCTTTGTAGAGCTTCTTGATTTTTTCCAACTTCCTTTAGGTCAGGTGACTCCAAATTCTTGGAGGCACTTATCGGCCTTTGCTGCCGAGCTGCGTAGACTAGAAAAGGATCTGTCTCTGAGGGCAATCCTTAATTTCTTTCAGTTTAAGAGAAAGGGATCCTGGTTTTACTTGATCCCTTTACAGCCCTTTAGAGCCTTCTGTAAAACCAAATGGCCGATGTGGAAAAATCGCTTCTTTTTTTACAATAGGACAGCGGCTCCGGACTTTTCCTGGAGAGGGCCGAAGTCCGTAATTCCTCATCCTCGGGTAGAACCGTTGGACGAGCTCGAGGGCGGGCTCAATAAGATTCTCATGATTAGGAAACAGTATTTGGAATCTGAGCTCGTCAAGGGTGACTTCGTGTTCGACTCCTCGTCTTCGGACGAAGAGACTGAGGGTGAGGATTTCTTTTTTATGCTTTACTGCTTTAGCGGCGAAAACTAACTTTGTTTTCTTGCTTTTTGGCAGTGAACATGCTAAGCAAGCTTGGTCGCAAATCCTCCGGATCAAAGGAGCCGGAGAAACAGAAAACCACCAGCTCGGCGTCTGATGCCGAGAAGAATCCGAAGAGGCAGAAGACCTCTTCGAGTCAGTCTTCGAATCCAAAAAAGCCGGGATCGACCTCGGCAAGGGGGAAGGCGAAGACTCAGAAACCCCCAAAAGCGCCAGAGAGAGACATTGTCCAGGGGGGTTATGGATCAGGAGTGGTTACGGCCACTTCGGAACATATCTTTGAGCCCTTTTTATGGCCAAAGGACTTTGTAGAGGTGAATTTTCTTCTTGATTTTCTGGCTTTGCTTCTTTCCTATATTTTTTTTGTGGCCCCTCTGTTGACTTTTTCCTTTTTCCATTTTCAGAGGAACAATATGCTCTGCAAACTCGTCACAGTTGAACTCTCTAAAGCGTCCAGCGATTATGATGAGATGCAGAGGAATTTGAATGCTGCTCGTCACCAGGCCGAACAGGCTCGGGCAGACTTTGAGAGGGCAAGGGCCGCTATGATCTCGGCTCAGGATGAAGCCCAGCGTGCCAAAGACCAGCTCATCATCCAGAGAGAGCGGTCGAAACAGAGGGAGACGGCTGCCGTGGTTGCTCAGGGGGAGGCTCTCCGTGTTTACACGGAGAAACTCTTTTTGAGCAATCAATTTTCGGCCCTTATCGGTGATCTGCTGAAATTGATGACCGATAATGTTGAGCAGGAACCCGAAGTCGTCTTGCCGCTGTATGGCCGAGAGATTGCAGCGCGTCTCCAGAGTCTGCCGCTCCTTGAGGAGCTTGCGTCTTCATCGGTCCTGCTTTCTGCTGAACGAGTCCGTAATTGCCGTGCTGACCGTGACGAGAACATGGAGGCCATCTTTGCCTCCTTGGGGCCTGTTTCACCCGCTTCAATTTTCAAAGAAGAGGGTGAGCAGGAAAATGAGGCCGGCAAGGAGACCGAGCAGAAGGATCAGCAGACCGGCGACGGGCACGCCGAGCAAGAGGTGCAGCAGATCGGCGATGGGGGCGCCGAGCAGGAGGGAGGGAGGAGGGAGGCCGAGGCTGAGACCGAGGTCGACAAGGAGAAAGAAGCTGAAACCCACAGGGAAGCCGGAGACGAAACTGGCGGAGTATGATTTCGTCTCCCTTCTCTTAGTTTAGTTTCTTTCTTTCTATTTGTAAAATGGCCTTGAAGCCCTCCTTGTGTAAATTTTTTCTTGTGAATGAAAAAAATTCTTCTTTCTACACTCGTGTCTTCCTTATAGCTTTTCTTAATCTCTTTTACTCCTATTGTGGTTTACTGCCTGCTCGGTAAACTGAAATGCCGAACTGACATAGCTGCTTCGTATTCTTAACTCTAAGGAGCTGGAGGTACTTCACTGGAAGCGGCTATACTCTTTGGCTTTAAATGAAGCTGAGAAAAAAGCTATAGATGACCAGATGAAGTATGATGAACTCTTGGCTCGTTTAGTGGAGCTGGAGTCCAACAATAAGGACTTAGAGTGCATAAAGAAAGATCTGGAGGCCGAGCTGAATACTGTCATCGTTGAGAGGACTGCATATGAAGATTTCATCTGCGGGCGCGGGGGAATGACTATATCTGAAGCTCAGAATCAAGTTGATGAACTGTGGGAGAAGCTTCATGTACTCCGGAAGAACAATGTGCTGGAGAGCTCGGCTTGCCAACAAGTTGTGAAATCATTGCGGCGCTTGGCTTCTCTGTACGACATCATTCTTTCCCGGCGTCCCTCAATCGAGAGATTCCTTAGCCGTTTCCCGCTAACAGATGCTCACACTCCAACTCAAACCTCTAATCCACTTACTCAAAATTCTACTCCAAATCAGCAACGGACTCAGGAGCAACCGGAAACGTCAAGACAAGAACGCCCTGAAGTTCGTAGAGGAGTTGTGAATATGAGTGAGCAAGATCAGCGAATGCTTCGTGAAGAGACTCTTCGCCGCCGAGGTGCTAGAACTTCCCGGACTCAGGGAAGAGGCGGTAGGTCGATCAGAGCATCTCGTCCACCTACTTATTCTTCAACTGCTCGGAACGCCCGAACTCAGCATCATGAGGATTTTTCGGATAGGTGGCTCAACTTTAGCAATCGTAGACAGTAGAATAGTCCTTTGTAATGGTGTAACGCATTCTCGTAGGGCAGCGGAATTGTATGCCCAACAAGACTTAGTAAATGAAATTTTTTCATTTCGCTTCTATCACTGCGTATTTACAGTTCAGCGATTTTTTATTTCATTTATTGTACTCGTCCTCGGTCTTATGAAGTATACTCTTCTTTGACCGGACTTAGTTAGTGTCCTTATTTGGCGAGTTTTATCGCTTGGATTGGACTTTCCCTAGTTAACCGGAGTGGTTTTCGGCTTATTGCAGTTCGTTTCAGACGAATTGCTTGTTTCTTAAGCTGAATTGTGGAATCTTGTATCTTCCTTAGAAGCTTGGACTCACAATTGTCTTTAATACATGATCTAAAAAAAGGGGATCAGCCTTTAAGGAGCAATATACCTCAGTAACATTTATAAGAGACAAAACGCACATAACCCTAGGACCGAACTAGACACAAGAACAATAAAAATATGAAAGCACATAACCCTAGGACCGAACTAGACACAAGACTGACCGGACCTTGTCTCTTACAAATAGAACTTCTTGAGGTTGGAAATATGCCATGTTCGGGGTACTTGTTCTCCTGACATGTGAGTTAATTTATAAGACTCTTTTCCCAGGACTTCTGACACCCGATACGGACCTTCCCATGTGGGTTCAAGTTTGCCCAGCTTTTCTGCTCGGCTTACTTCATTGTTTCTCAATACGAGATCTCCCACTTGAAACTGCAGCTTTTTCACCCTTTGGTTATAATACCGGGTTACTTGCTCCTTGTACTTGGCTTCTTTTATGAAGGCCAATTCTCTTCTTTCTTCGGCAAGATCTAGTTCGGCTCTCAGTCCGTCGCCATTCAGTTCTGTTGAGAAATTAAGGGTTCGGGGGCTGGGTATGCCGATCTCAACCGGAATTACGGCTTCAGTGCCGTACACTAGACTGTACGGAGTTTCACCGTTGGAGGTTTTTGGTGTAGTTCGGTAAGACCATAGGACTTGAGGAAGATTTTCTACCCATTGTCCTTTGGCTTGTTCTAACCGAGTTTTTAATCCTTTCACCAAAGTACGGTTTGTTACTTCCGTTTGTCCGTTTGCTTGTGGGTGAGAGACTGAAGTGAACCGATGTTGAATATTCAACTCTTGGCACCAATTCTTGAATGTTTTGTCAGTAAACTGAGTCCCATTATCTGAAATGAGGATATGGGGTATGCCAAATCGGCAAACTATGTTCTTCCAGACAAAATCTAATGCCTTTGAGCTTGTTATCGTAGCTAATGGTTCAGCCTCCACCCACTTTGTGAAGTATTCCACGGCAACGATCAAGAATTTCATTTGCCGGGGAGCTTGTGGTAGTGGTCCTACTATGTCTATGCCCCATTGCATAAAAGGCCAAGGGCTTTGCATAGCACATAGATCAGTCTGCGGCGTCCTTGGGATATTTGCATGGATTTGGCATTTCGTACATTTCTTAACTAGCTGTACTGCTTCTTGTACCAAAGTTGGCCAATAATATCCCCATCTCAGAACTTTTTTAGCTAATGCTCTAGCTCCGATGTGGCTACCGCAAGGTCCTTCATGAACTTCTCTAAGGATGTAATCCGTCTCTTCTGGTCCTACACATCGCAATAACGGTTGAAGGTAGGACTTTCTATATAGGACTCCTTCATGAAGTTCATACCGACGTGCTCGGCATGTGATTTTCCTTGCTTCTCTCTTATCCTCGGGCAGTTGTCCTTGATCTAGATACTTTAATATTGGCGTCATCCAGTTTGGTGAACTGGTTACTGAGTGTACTTCAGCTTCATCAATGCTTCTGTGCGGTAATTCCTCCACCTTTGAGCTCGGATATGAGGCCAACTTACTTAAAGTATCTGCTCGGCTATTTCCCGCTCTGGGAATGCGGATTATCCGAAAATAAGAGAAATTTCGGCTAATACTTTGCGCTTTGTCCAAGTATTTTTTCATCCTTTCATCACGGGCTTCACTTGTACCCAGCATGTGATTCACTATGACTTGTGAATCACAATGAATTTTGAGAGATTTGACAAGTAGACGTTGCGCTAACTGAAGCCCGGCAAGAAGGGCTTCGTATTCGGCTTCGTTATTAGTGGTTGGGAATAAGAACCGAAGTGAATAAGTTACTTCGTGTCCGTCGGGAGCGATAAGTAGAATACCAGCTCCACTTCCTGTCTTATTCGAAGCTCCATCTACGAATCCAATCCAACAGTCCGACGGCTCTACTTCGGGTTTCTGGGGCTGTGTTAGTTCATCATTGGTAGGATTTTTCTGTTCGGCAATAATAGGGATTGCCTGATCGAACTTTGCCTCTACAAGAAAATCTGCCAAGGCTTGTCCCTTGATGGCTTTCCGAGGTAGATATTCTATTGAATGTTCTCCCAACTCTATGGCCCACTTGGCAATTCTGCCTGATGCTTCTGGCTTAGTCAAAACTTGCCGAAGTGGAAGATCGGTTAAGACGCATACTTTGTGAGCATAGAAATATGGCCGCAGTCTCCTTGCTGCATTTACTAATGCCAGAGCAATTTTTTCCAGAGGTTGATACCTTGTTTCGGGACCTCTTAATGCTCGGCTTGTAAAGTAGATAGGACGCTGTTTTAGGCCTTCTTCTCGTACAAGCACCGCGCTAATGGTTTGATCTGATGCTGCTAAATATAAGAATATCACCTCGGCATCTGTTGGAGCAGAGAGAGTAGGAAGTTCGGTTAAATAACTTTTGAGTTCGTCAAAAGCCTTTTTCTGTTCGGCTCCCCACTCAAACTTTGGTGCCTTCTTCAAAACATTGAAGAACGGCATTTGCTTTTCGGCTGCTTGGGAAAGGAATCTATTCAGTGCGGCTAGACATCCAGTTAGCCTTTGCACATCATGTATGGACTTCGGCATTGCCATGTTCTGAACAACTTGAACCTTTAGGGGATTTGCCTTGAGTCCCTCCTTTGAAACCCAACAACCCAGAAATTTTCCCGAATCTACCAAAAAGGTACATTTTTGGGGATTGAGTTTGAGGTTGGCTTTTTTGAGCACGTCGAGAGTGGATTTGAGATTGTTTTCGTACTCCGAAGTGCTTCTGCTTTTAACAACTATGTCGTCAACATATACTTCAACCTCTTTTCCGATCAGGTGCCGAAATAGCTTATCTACCATCCTTTGATATGTGGCTCCGGCATTCTTTAAACCAAATGGCATCTTTTTATAAGCAAAAATACCGAAGTCAGTAATGAAAGCCGTTTTTGAAGCATCATTCTCATCCATTAAAACTTGGTGGTATCCTTTATACAAATCAAGAAAACAGAAAATTTCGAAGCCTATCAGAGCTTCTACTTTTTTATCTATGTTGGGAAGGGGGTAGCAATCTTTAGGACAGTGCTTATTTAGATCCGTAAAATCTATGCACATCCGCCATCCTCCTTCTTTTTTCTTGATCATCACAGGATTGGCCACCCAAGAAGGATATTTTACTTCAAATAATACATCCGCTTTCAGTAATTGGCGGACTTCGTCATGGATGACTTGATTTCTTTCTGCCGCAAAGAGTCTTTGCTTCTGTTTTATAGGCCGGACTGAAGGATCAATATTTAACCGATGTGTAATTACCTCGGGAGACACTCCAGTCATGTCCAACGGAGACCACGCAAAGACATCTTTGTACTCTTTGAGGAGCTGGATGGTCTTTTCCCGGAGTAGAGGTGTTCCCGCGAAACCGATCTTGACCGTTCTGGATGGATCATCTTCGTATAACTGAACTTTCATCGAGTTCGGCTCCGGTGTGACTTCGTTCATTTCGCCTGCCTCTGACTCCGGCTGCTGTGATTGCTATGCTTGATGGTGCCGATCTGATTGTTCGGCACTTTTAAGCGCAATCTGCAAACATTCTTTTGCTCTCTTTTGATCACCTCGGATGACTGCTATCCCTCCTTTAGTGGGGATCTTGATTGTGAGGTGATAAGTAGAGCAAATGGCCCGAACTGTGTTGAGCCAGTCTCTTCCCAGTATAATGTTATACGGGGATCGAGCTTTTACCACAAAAAACTCGATCACCGTACTGGAGCTAGTAGGCGCTCTTCCTACCGTAATCGGAAGGCTGATAATACCTTCAGGGCGGGTGTCCTCCTGGGCGAAACTTTTCAGAGGAAGTGGGGCCGGACTGAGCCGAGCTGGATCCACTTCCAGTTTATCAAAACATTCTTTAAAAAGAATGCTAACCGACGCTCCTGTATCCACAAACACTCTGTGGATCAGTTTGTTTGCCACTCCAGCTTGAATGACAATAGCGTCTTGATGAGGAGAAATGGCCGGGACGGGATCTGCATCTGAAAATGTAATTACTTCCTCCTTCTTCAGTCTTTTATGTGTTGGCTCCTCTCGATTGAAGCCTCTGCGCTCTGATTTTAGAGACGATTTGGTCTTCCCGGCTGGGAGAGCGTCAATAGTCTGGATCACTCCATCATATTGCGGCTCGTCATCGTCTTCGGGATCCTGTTGCCTTTTAGGATCCTGAGGAGCGCAGTTCGCACTTCTCTGTTTCTTATTCTTTTTCGGCGGCTTGCTTTGGTATTTTTTTAACGTCCCTGCTTTCACAAGAACATCAATATCTGCTGCCAAATTTCGGCACTCCTCGGTATCGTGACCGTGGTCTTGATGGAAGGCGCAATATTTATCCTGACTTCGGCGCGTGGCCGATTTCGTCATCGGCTTTGGTTTTTCGAACATATCAGAATGCAGTTCGAAAACTTCCGCTCTCGACTTGTTCAATGGTACGAACTGAGCAGGTGGTTTCTCAGGATTGAGACGTGGTCCCAATCTGTCTTGTACCGGTGCCCTTTGAATTCTTTCAAAAGGAGTTCGGCGAGGATGTCCCTGATCGCTATGATCGGGCTTCCTCTTGTCTCCTCTGGAAGAGCTGTCTAAAGACCGTTTTCGACGGTCTGCCTCATCAGCACGAGAAAACTGGTCCGCAATGTCCCACATCTCTTGAGCTGTTTGCGGACTGCATTCAACGAGCTTTCTGTAGAGAGCTCCTGGCAGAATTCCATTTTGGAATGCCGAAATGACAATTAGATCATTGAGATCATCTACTTGTAGGCATTCCTTGTGGAATCTTGTCATGAAGTCGCTAATCTTTTCATCGCGACCTTGACGTATAGAAAGCAGCTGAGCCGAAGTGATTCGGGTTTCAGCTTTCTGGAAGAACCTCCTATGAAAAGCATCCATTAGATCTCTGTAAGATCTAATGCTGCCTTGAGGGAGGCTATCAAACCACCTTCTTGCGTTCCCGATGAGCAGCTCGGGAAACAGCTTACACATATGAACCTCATTGAGACCTTGGTTCGCCATATTATACTGATAGCGTCCCAGGAAATCATGAGGATCCACTAACCCGTCATAAGTCACTGACGGAGTTCGGTAATTCTGTGGCAACGGAGTTCTGGTGATATCATCCGAAAATGGAGTCTTCAGCGCTCCATACATAGCGAATCCGACATCTCTACGGTATGGTCGGTAACAAGGAGGAGAAGGAACATATCGGTGGTGAGGATTCTTTCTCCTGGAAGATACGACACTACTGCGGTAGTGACTTTCATGTCTGGAGGGGGAGGGAGAATCCGTCGTTTTCTTCTCCGGCTTCTGGCTCTTTTGCAGGAATGTTAAGAACTCATCCTGCTTCTCAGCCAATAACAACTTGACAGCCTCATTCAAATCGAGCTGCTGGGGAGGCTCGGTGCGATGACTTTTCGAGTGGTTTGTTCTTTCACCGTGAGAACTGGAGGCAGATTTCTCCTGAGGCTGTTTTCCAGACCTACGGGCTGGACTAGCTTCCTCACGTTCATCACGGACGGAAGTATGGGTATTATGTGATCTGGTACGCATTTTTTGGTGGAAGAGGATCAAAAACTCGCTTTTATCACAGTTTTGGTTTTCTGTGTTCCCACAGACGGCGCCAGTGATGATTTGGCGAATTTTTGATGGGAATAAATGCAAGTAATAAATGAAGATCACAACACTGAGAATTACGTGGTTCGATTTACTGAGGTAAATCTACGTCCACGGGAAGAATAGAGGGCAAATTTGTATTGCTTCTTCTAGCTTACAGATTACAATACTGATTTGCTATATGAGATTCAGGATCTAGAGAACTTAACCCTGGTCTATCTGATCTAAGTTCTATTTATACATTCGAACTAAGATCGTGGTTTGCAGCCCTGGTAGTGGGGTTGATAACTGCTTAATACCACTAAATAGATCGTGGGTGTAATGGAGGTCGTGGAGATCCTGCATGGGTCCACTATCTCCTTGTTCGGTCGAATACTAAGACCGAACTGCTGAACTTTGCCGATCAGCTTTTGCCGATCTGAGAGTTGAGCTCGATTGGTCGGCTTTTACCGAGCTATAGGCTGTGACCGAACTCTTTGGTTGTGCCGAACTGATACTCTTTCTTGGGTTTTGGGCTGATGGGCCGTCACTGCTATTGGGCTCGCAATTATTGTTTAGTTGTTTAGTTCGTATCCCATCAGTACTCACAATCTAATAAAACTAATATTACTACTTTAAATGGGCCTTATATTTCATTCACTTCTCTTTCTACTTTTTTTTCATAAAGTCAATCAATTTTTTAAACTTGTGACTGAGTTAAAAGGCCTATTTAAATAGTGGATGGAGTATTTAATTAAATAAATAAAAATATTATAAAAATGTAATGATAGTAGGTAAATAACCGTTCAAATTATGGACCTCCAGCGACAGGTTACGACGTCGTAAGGTTCATTCAGAGCAAAAACACATCGAATTTCTTTATCCATTTTCCCCATCGATTTTCACAAGAAATTAGAATAGGGCTAGCAAAATATACCGAAATACCGCACTTACCGTACCGAAAAAATACCGAAAATACCGTATTTTTGGTATTACCGCATTTTTCGGTACGGTATGATACCTTACCGTTAGATTAAGGTACGGCAAATGTATGAATTTTGCATATACTGCGGTATACCGCATTATACCGCAATTACGGAATATACCGCAAAATTGCGGTATATACCGTAATTTTGCGGTATATACCGTTAATAATAATATATATTTAATATATTTATTATTTATAATATTTAATATATTTATTATTTATAAATCAAACAAGTATGATGTATATTGTAACACGGTACGGTATACCACAATATCGGTAACGTAAAGGTTTTCAAATATTGACATACCGAATTTTCGGTATACCGCATCATACCGCAATTTGAGGTACGGTATGCGATATGACATTTTCGGTGCGGTATACCGTACCGTGCTACCCCTAAATTAGAACACATCTGCCAAGGAAAAATTTGAGCTTTTAGCGAAGAACAGCAACATTTATTCGATTTTTAGAAACAGAGTCAATCGATTGCTTCATTTCTATCCGATTATGAATTTTCAGTTAGTATGCAACAAGAGACACATCAAATTTGATCCGACTTCATTACTGTATTGCTGGTTGGTGTTGGTTTCTTTATCCGCTGATTATTTGCATGCGAATTAATGCTAAGTCTTTCCGAATTCCGATTTTATGCTTCTGAAGAAATTTATCTTCATTGTATTTGTTGAATTGTTGTGGTTCGCTGCGTTGCAGGCCAAGTATTCTTGTATAGTTCTTTGTGTTGTGTATTGATGCCAAATACTAGTATAAATTTACAATCTAAAATTAGCCGTGGAACTGAGCTTCAGCTTGAATAACATCTTTTACTGCAAGCTCGAGCTTGAACTAGACAAATAATTGTCGAATTGAACTCGAGCTTAATATCCAACTGCCTAGTGTGCTTGACCTTGATTTAAAGCTTGACTTTGAGCTCAATCCCACTATAAATGTCTTGAACCGAGCTCAAGCCTGCTTGTATTCAGCTCAGTTCGTGTAGAGCCCTAACTACGCATGATTTGTGATTGATTCCATTTCTGAATTTTTGAAAGTGTCAGTTTTCTGATATGTATGCTGCAAATTTTGGTAATAATTGTGCAACACAATCTAGTGTCAAGTTGACTAAACAGAAAATTACTACTATATGGTTTGTTCAGCTTATGTTGCCATTGCTCAACGTATTTGCAGTCTTTTCAGGAAGCTCAGAGAGTGTTCAGTCTCAAGTTTTGAGATTGTTTATACGTATGTTGCGAAATTGAAAATTCAATATGGCTATATGCGTGGGTGAATATAGGATGTTTGCTTTGCTTATCATAAAGTTTTAGTACTTTATTACTCCATATTATATGGAAAGAACTAGACAAATGACAATGTGACGGTTCCAATACCTTGATATTTTGCTTAGGTGGGCTACTTGTGTTTTGGAGATTGGAGACTCAATCAAGCAATAGGTTACTGCTATCAGCTTAGTAGGTCCTGGTCCAGTTCTGCATATTGGTTAGGTTAATATGCTTTGAGGTAAAACCTCAAAGGTTAGTAGGAAAGCTAAGTATAAAACTTTCCAATTAAGTATAGATTTTCTTGCAAAATGAGTTCGGTGGTGAGGTCTGAGGCAGGGATGTCTTTTTGGTTTTGGGTTGTCAATTCGGAAAACCATTCTGTTTCCCTTGTGATTCATGGGAGCTCTTGTGGGACGGGTTAACACTCTCATTAGTTGGGAACTCAATGCTTTGGCCTAGCTTTTTGTGTTGATTTGTTCTAATTTTTTAATGAATTCGATGCATGAATTTCCTCATACAACTCCTAAGGATTCAATTAAGTCCATATCTTGTGTTAAGCTAGCTTTCTTAAGTCGTATATTACCAATTTCTTCGATTAATTTTTTCTCCAAGGAAAGCTTGAAAAGAAATTACCATCCTTGTGTAAGGATTATTCATCGAGATGGACAAACCAGCTAAACCTAGCTCAAGCCCGAGCAGGAACAAACTATTTTCGCAACCTCCAGAACTGCAATGACAAACAGCTCGGAGAATGCTCCTCTGTCTACTTAGCTCTACAGGTGTGTGCATTGTTTGTGAACTGGTGGCTTAAGAAATAGTATGAACATCCTTATAGTGGTCAGAGTTTGATTTTGAAGGAGTGTCTTCTCAGTTCCTGTTAATGTTGTCAAAAAGGTATGATTATGTTGTCATATTATTTTTTGTTATTTTTGCATCAAAATTGTTGCATATTTCTGTTTTAGATAAATCAAAACTCTGATTAAGTGTTTCTCTGGGTATACTTAGCTATTGTTTTATTCTTTTTCCTGTGCAGAAGTTCAACTCATGAAAGCATGCAATAGTGGAGAAATAACTGTGCAGAGTAGAAAATGAGTTTATTTGTTCGATTTTGAGGTAGAAGCATGTATTGATTCATTTCTCACTTGTGTTTATAGTGATATGATATCAGCACCAATTCTGCAAAGAAATACAGTCAGTTTGTTGTTTAAGAGATACTACTCCGTATTAGAAAATGATCTATAAAAACTCTTCACCAATTTCTGCTTTTCTTTTAAGAAAGCACTCAATAATCAAGCAACTTATTCTTAAAACTCACTCTAGCAAAGTTAACCAACATGATAACATCCATCACCAATTCACAACTAAACATTAAGAAAATCAACTCTCCACACCATCAAGCAACACACTATGGAGCTTCGGCCGCCACAAACTTGATCGAGACGCTGTTAACACAGTGCCTCTCGTCCGTCGGCACCTTCTGCCCCTCCCACTTGAACACATGCCCCAAGTGTCCGCCACACGCAGTGCAAGTGATCTCCGTCCTTCGGCCATCAGGGTCGGGCTGAAACACACAACACACGTAACATGAGACACGGATGTGAGACATTGTTATTACAGTGACACGGGATACCAACCGAACGTGTGATGGCCCCCGGAAACCCCTCAAAGAAGGCGGGCCAACCGCAACCAGAGTCGAACTTGGTGGTTGATTTGTAGAGGGGTGTTCCGCAGCCAGCACAGTTGTATATTCCACTCTCGTAAAACTTGTCGTAGTGCCCCGTCCCTTTCGGCCTATCCGAATCAAAACATTCACGATAAGGGTGAGCATTTGGCTTTCGGTTCGATAATAGTAGAAAACAGTTTCTAGTTGCATAGCTTCGTAATAATTGGTGAAAACACAAAACAAGATAAATAATTAGAAAGAAGGAAGATTACTCGGTTCCCTTTTGGCGGAGGATATGAAACTGCTCAGGAGTGAGAATGGCTTGCCATTCCTCCTCTGATCTCTGCAATTCTCCCATTGATTTGATAATTGATATGATGCGTTGAGTGTTGTGAGCACCAGCAATGATTTGTGGGATGCCTTTTATAGTGAGAAGTTTTTCGTTTTCAATTGGGGGAAGCGCAATTTGATGAGTGAGAAAATGAATGTGGACGGCTTCATGATTCATATGCTAATTTCATAATTATAGATAATTCTCTCTTCTTTTTTGTCGTTATTTTCTTATAATATGCTTTTATTTTCGGAATATGAGATAGTGAGAATGAAAATGGAAAGTTTTTAAAGTAATTTTTGTAGTTAATTGACTTTGATTGTTTTCTAACTCCTATTTATCAATTAAAAATTTCTCCTAATAGAATAATAAATACAGTAGATAATTGTTGACCAATACTAGTACTCTAGTATTTACTAGTATTAACACCCGAGCTATGCACGGGACATAAGAGTTTCAAATAATGAATATAAAATATAATAAATATATAGAAAATAAGAATTGAAAGAAATATGGAGATTTAAAAAAACAGAAATGTACTTATCTTGTCTCACTCAAAATGAAGAATTTACTACTCCCCAGTGAATGAAACATTTATGCAATTTTAATTTATAATCTAAGTGAAGCAAAAACAATAAAATTAATGACAAAAAATAAGATGTGTGACTAATAATCAAAGAGTATGAATTAATTAGAATAAGATATACAAATAAAGAAAATATGTGTGAGTAAAGATGTTTATTGAAAGTGCTATGCAAGTCATTAATCCAAATAAAAGGTAAATTAATATATAAATTTAATAGCTTAATTTATAAAAAATTAATTTGAAAAATATATGGAATATTAAACATATCCACATTAAATATATGAATAATTTAAATCATATAAATTTAAAACTTCTTTGAGAAGTCAAGTTATAAAATTTGTATTATCCAATAATCACATTTTAGTTGACTGTTTAGTTCTTTCTTTTAATTTCAGACCATAGCATAACTTGATATACATTTCAAAAGACTAAATGATTTTTTTATATTGGAAAGAATAAATTTCTTACTTCCCGCCACATATACGTATAAAAAGTAAATTACTACTATCACTTAAAATAACGATAATATTTTATGCATCTTGTTTGTTTTGAATAATGTGAGAATTTACACTACTCTTTATATTAAAAAGTATTGCAATAAATGATTAAATCTCTATTTTAACCTAAATAAATGGAAGGCAAACTAAATCTCTTGCACAATTCCAATTTAACTCAAATATAAGGCTAATTAATATATAAATTTAATAACTTAATTATAAAAAAATTTAATGGCAGTGCACTGTTTAAATGTGTTTTAAAACTTTTTCAAGAAGTTAGCATTTTATTAGACTATTATTTGTCCAATTGTTTTTGCCTTAAAAAATTATTTTTGAATAGAAGACACCTTATCTTTCCATTTTCCCTCCAAAAAGGGTATTAAAGACTTTTTATCAAAGTTGCACTTTAGATTAGTATAGATGATCTTTGATATGCTTCTTTGTCAGATTTATTTTCTATCCGCTCAGCACATTAAAATAACACAATACTAGAAATTTTCGTGTTATAGAAAGAACATGATTATTATCATTTTTGTGGAAAGGAGGGAATAGTATCTAACTTGTTTTGATTGTGTACAAGAAAAGGGTAAGATGCATATCACATCAAAAAAGATGCTGGTCATAATTATGATAATTTTCTCTACTTGAATATGGTAAATTTTCAATCAAGATGGGCTCTTGCCCTATTTCTTGGTTTTAAGTAGAAATTAATGAAGATTTCTTGGTTTTAAGTAAAGTGACGTTTGAGATTCCAAATATATAAAAATAGAGATAATAGAATCTCCATTTATCCCATAAGAATATACATTTTTCATTCATAGTCTATTTAATAAGAATATGTACTTTCTACTTCTAGAAATTCTTTTATCTCTAACGATTATATTATCTACTAAAAATATTTTTTAATTACTTTTTTTACTCTATCTCTTTTCTACTTTATCAATTTTATATTAAATTTCGTGTCAAACTCAAAATCCATATTTTTTTAGGGACGGAGGAAGTACTAGTACTACATTCTTCTAATGGTTTCTAACAATTCAAACACGTCTTTAATATTTTTAAACCACTAAATTTTTGTAATAAAATGTAGTAGTACTAAGTGGCATCGTCTAATTCATTATTTATGTCACCATTTAATTTTAACAAAAAATTTTCAGATACAGTATATTTCTACAATTTGCCATAGAAAAATTAATTGCTACCTAATTGAGATCGTTGAAGGAGAGATCAATACGACGTCGTACTGTCCGGCAATCTGCATCGTCATAATCATCATCTTCTGAAGCTCGAGGACGCTTTCCCCAATTTAAAACCCTAACAATTTCAAAAACTCCTTAGCGGACCTGAAGAGGATACTCCTTACATATATGTGTTGCTGCTTGCTGGATTTTAAGACGCACACTGTTGCACATCTGTTGAATCACAAGATTTGAGAGTTAAGAAGAACTATGGCATTCAGCGGATTCGGGAAGAATTCAGGTCCAAGTGCAGGGTCGCAAACCCCCTTCGGAAATTTTCCTCGGCATCCGCCCCCCTCTTCGCCATTTCCAGTTTCGCCCAGGTAATTCGAAATTGTGTGTGCGTGTTTTTCTTTTTTCATTCTTCTGCCATTCGGAATCTAAGTTGGATTTATGAATATCATTAGTTTATAGGGACTGAGATTCAGTCAAGCACGCAACTGAAATTTTGTATATTGAAATAAGGTTTCCCACTGCGGAGCTGCAGAAAGTAGCGCTGGTGCAAGTCTTGTTTCCATCCTATTTTTTTCATAGTCTTAATAAAAAATAAACATGGGGCAGTGTGAGTATTCGATGCTTTTGATACTGTGCTCACATTTCCCTGCTTATTGTATGTCAAAATTGGTAATGGATCGTTGGTGTCATTCACTTTCGCTTCGTAGTGCCAAGTTGGTCTACAAAATTACTAACCGATAAAGACTTGATTTTGCCTCTTTTGATTGTTTTGTGTTATGCTTGAGCTTCAAATTTGTGAGATTAGGAATTTTGAATCCAGTGACCAAAGGTAAAGATGATGCATTTGTTCGTTCTGGTTTTGGACTTGTCAATGGAATGTATTTTCCTGGTTGTAATGAGCTACGAGTGAAAGAACAAAATGCACCATGAATTGGATAATTTTAAGTTTTGGCTTGGATTTAGTTAATGGTAAGTTGGTCTAAATTTCTGTATCATGTGGTGCATAAGGATCATGGAACATTGTCACACAGAGCTACAAATTGCTTGAAGTAGGTTTGGGACATTATTTAAACATATGAGAAATGGCAAACAATTTTAAGTATTAAGATCTGTATGCTGCTGCACAAAATCTGACAACAGTGTCATGTATTGGAAAATTTCAGCATTTAGAAAGCTAATACATAGCTGACTTTTCTTGATATGTTCCCTGGCCTGGTTGCGTTCTTTGGTCAGGTCCTCAATTGACTATAGGGATATTTGTGCATCGGAGGGCATATCTATGCTACCATTTATTTCCACTCATTCTCTTTTGGTCATACAAAAGTAATATTACCGTCATTTTAAACTCTGTTGTTTTTACTTACTTCATTGGCTTTATCTTCAAGTGCTGTATGCTGTTTTTTTTATTCTGTTATATTTCCTAGGGTTTTAGAAATTGATAGCGATACCAGGAACATGGAGATGACTTTTTTCTGAAAAGGGTACAAAGACCATTCACATGTGGATGCCTTATTGTGTTTATTAGTAGAGTAGTAATATAGTGTACAGTGTACTTATACAGCCTAAATTTCTCTCCAGAAGCAATGAGCCTCCTTTGAGATGGGGTGATGCGAAGGCATCTTCATTGAAAAATCCTGCTTCCCTATATCGAAGACCTCCTGCTGATCTTCAGCAGGATCCATCAAGACATTTAAGACCCAGTGGCCCTATAAAGACTGCAGATGCCCAATCTATTAGAAGAACTAGTTCACCTTTTATTCAGTCACCACATGACATTGCAAATACATCCAGGATTCCCCTGAGTAGGTAAGTTGCATTGTCTTTCAGGAATTTTTTCCCTGGGGTTCCAGTCTTCCAGTTGAGTATTCATAATTTGAAGAGTATGAAATCTTACATATTGGCTGCACTTTTGAAACCTTTTCCATATCTCTTCACTAAAGCAAGTTGTAAAATGTGTGTGCTTATGGTGGTAATTGTTATGTTTAAATATGGAACTCTTTCTTCTTGGTAACAAATTTATCTCACTGTAGCTTTGTATCTTTGCATTTTTTTGCAAGTGGTTTTTTCAACAAGAGACCTTGTGACTTTTGAATTATGCATCATGTTCTCTTTCTAACAATTGCTTTCATTTGTCCTTTCCTTCTAGTGACCAGAGTTACTTGGATCCTTATGGAGCGCAATTGTCTCGTCCAGTTTCTCATAACAATGTATATGCTGGTGGCCAGCGTCCTCATATTCAAGACATTCAGCAGTAAGTTAGCAATCAAGAAGGATTTACATTTTGGTGTCAGGTTTCCGACATGAATCAGTTAATGTCTACTGAGATTTATGCAAATGAAATGAGCTTTTAGCCTGTCTTGGAGCTGTTTGCCTCAAAGTTCTTGAAGAAGTTCTTGTTATCACTTGCTAACTAGTTGTGTAAAAATTGTCTGTTACTCTATACTATATATTTATGTCCACTATCTTGGGTTTGTTATGTAGGCACTATGTCTCTTCCATTTGGGTTAACAACTCAAATTTATCAAGCCGTAATGTCAGTCCACCAGCACCACAAAGACTTTCCCCAGTATTTCCTACAGGAGGTACTCATCAACCCGGACCAATGTTTAAGACCAAGCACACAGATGGTCCAGATCAAAAGCGGACACGGTCCCCAACATTTACTACTGCCACAGTGTTTTCCTCTGAAGATGCTCGTGCTGATGGTCAGAAAAGGTTAGCTGAAAAATTGACTTTTACATAGGTACAAATGACTGTAAAAATGGAACCATGTTAATGAATGTTTATTTATAATATGTAGTACAATCAGCTATGGATTTGTTATTTTACATGTTATTGAAATGAATTTATTGAAAGGTAGAATGATGCATTCATCTCTATCTTTCAGCAAACTCTAGAGTACAATCAACAAACCCCCACCAATTTACATCGCCTTTGAATTTTAATGCTTTTTGGTATGCCCTCTCAGGAATATTGTGATGTGCTCCAGTGAGTACTCTAGACAGCACTTGGAATAGTTTTAAAAACTTGACCAGCTTGTGTTCTTAAAGATTAAAAAATTTGTCTGAATTGGCAGCTCATATACTTGGTGTTGAAGGGCTGTACAAGCAATATCTTTTTGGTTTTGAAAATTAACTTTTGCAAGTATATTCTGTACATATTTTAGCTTGAAGTGCATGAGGCGATGAGACAGAAAAAGAATAAGCCATAAATATGTGGTGAAAATTCAAGTATTTGTTTAACCTTGGTCCTTTATGTCATCACATAGAAATTATCTATATTGCTTCCCGGAGTATATTGTAAGTTTTTCTACTAGTTTTAGAAAATAAGGATATTATGCCATTATGAATAAATATGATGGTGGAGCTTTGTTGTAACCGTTTTAAAAATTTTTCTGGGTTGTCATGCACATTTCTAGCGAGTCTGGTTTTGGAAATATTGAAATGTAGAACATAGACAGCTTTCTTATTGATATATATTATGACGGCAACATACTTGTGATATAATAATACATTTTGCAAATCAATTCAAGTACTGTGTTTAATATTTTGCATTTCTTCTAGATCTTTAGTTGACTATAGAGACCTTGATGCTCCCGAGGCTATTTCTTTACTGCCATTGGATTTTGAGAGCAACACCCCCAGAAGGGAATCTTCTCGGCCCTTTGGAAGAAATCAGAAGTAATTATCTGTCAAAGCTCATTTCATCTTTTGGCAAACTTTCTGTATTTGTCAGTATTGATTCACAATTGATGTGCATGCGTCACCTAGAACTGGATTTAAGCTTCAGAATAGGCAAATTTCAAACAGAGTACTTAAGTGAACTTATTGAAATAGCATGGGCTTATAATATAGTCTGCAAAAGGGGAACTAGGACTGGAAATTGGGGATCGATGATATGGGGTGAAATGAAGTCAAAGGGCAGAGCTCTTGAGTTGGGGTTGAAGTAGGAATGATCAGACGTCTAGCTATAGCTCATCTCACCAAGAGATCATCTTATTATATTTAGCATTTTGCAATTGTTTTGTTATTCAGTATTCCACTTATTAGGATTTTAATTGGAATCTCTTATATGAGCCGTGGGGACCCATTTACAGTTTAGGGCTGTTTGAAACAATTGCAGAGGTAACCGAAAACATTTCTGGTCTCTCTCTCTCTCTCACACACACACACACATTTTTTTATCTCTCTTCTCAAAAGACCTTCCGTTTCTTGTAAAGCAATTCTTACAGCTAACACTCAAAACAGAAAATAATTTTCTAAAACATGGGCTGGGGGTGTTAACAACTTAACATTTAACACAACACAAGTTCTGTTAGGATACTGTTCGTAGTTAATAATGCTTAGAATTGATTGATTTTGTATTCTCCCAACAAACACCTTCAGGTGAGCAACTTAACATCAAGATTGGGGTCTCAAGATTTTTTGAAGTACTGATTTTTTTTATCATCCCAAATCTTTATGCTTTTGATTTGTTAAACAGGCCATTTCCCTCTCCCTTTATGTCTGCTGATCAATCAAAAAATCCCATGAACACTACCACTCCACTGGTTCGGGAAGATGTACCTGGAGTCTTGGCATCAAAGGGCTCGTATCAACCTGGAAGAAAGCTTCAGCCTGATCATAGAGATGTTCAACTTCCAAAAAGAACAAGGTCTCCAACAATTCCATCACCCAATGGAAATTTTGCACAGAATCCTTCCAGTAGTTTTGACATTCACAAAAGGTATGCGAGAAATTTGAACATACAGCATCTTTTAGTTCATCAACTTTCCAATTTACTCAAATCAGAAAGTGCGGGGAATAAATTTCTGCCCCGATATCAAGTAATTGGATTCTGATTATGCAAAATATAGCATGTCCTCATGTGAGTGATGTGTATAAAAATTTCTTTGTCTTGTTGCAGAAGTATTCTTTTGGTTCATACTTACTCTTAATAACTGCTTGGCTTAGCCTAGGTCTATTGTCACATAGCTAGGTTCCATATAAGCTGATATTTTCTCAAATAAAGCAATACATCCCTACTTCACCAACTTTTTATATTGTAAATCAGTTATTGCATACCGATATTATGATGACTTCTGAGCTTTCTTTATCATGGAGACTTTGTGCTTATATTCTTGGACCAAACATTTATTTGATACCACTTGGATGTGAGAATTATAGTTTGTTTCATAATCTTGTGTTGTGCCATCCTTCATTTTCCTTAAAGGCCAAGGCAGGTTGCCTTTGACTCATGCACATTGAGAAGGGGTTGCATTCCTCAAAATATCTGTATGTATTTTTTCTTGGATAGATATATCTCTGTGATTTCATTTTCATCATATGACATAATATGTATTGGTGCTAAACCTAGTGCATTTTTTCTTAATTCAATACCTTATTTCTCCACATTTACTGAAAGAATTTCCATTCAGAGGCCCTGGTTTCCAAAGAAGTCCTTCTCCGACATCTATACAACCCATGAATGCTGAACATGATGTAAACACGCCAATGGAGGTTCCATCTGTTAAAAGAACCAAGATACCCCGTCAAACTTCACCTGGTCTAGTGTCTCAGGGGAACTTGGATCCTGAAGAGGAGATTGAGCGGTAAAATATTCATCTATTGTTTTTGTACGATAATATGAGTATTTGGTTGTACTGAGCTGCATAAGTTGGCATAGAGAATTGCATGCAAAAGCAAAGCGTTTGGCTCGCTTCAAGGATGAATTAAGCCAACCAGTGCCAAGCCATCCAATTGTCAAAAGCCAAAAGGATCCAGCCAAGAGTCAGCAGTTGTCTTTACCGGATAAACAAAGTTTCTTTGGGGATCCCAAAACGGATATGATGGTGGATTCTTCCAGTGGGAATGCCTTCTTAGACCATGAAGGCACATCATCATCCACTAGTATAGTTGGATTATGTCCAGATATGTGTCCAGGTACCTATTGAAATTCATCATCATGCAAGTTCTTTTACATTATGACTGAGTTATGGTGCACAAATACTCCTTGCTTGCTATTACATCTGCATTTTATAAGTGAAAGCAACACAACTGCTGGCCCATGGAACACGCTTCATCTTAATGTCAGTAAAGCATACATGCAACCTATGGAGTGTCATTTTGTTTTCAGAATGTTCGTGAATAATATGACTCACTAACTCCAGTAATATGAAGCAAAACCCCATTTCATGCCAAATTATGTGACTGGCAGTCTCTGAAAGATCTGAGCGTGAAAGAAAAGGAGACCTTGATCAATATGAACGCGTGGATGGGGATAGGAACATTACCAGTGAATATATTGCTGTAAAAAAGGTATGTATTGTGATTTATTATTTGACTATTGCTTAATGATGGCGGGATATACATTTATTTCAACATAGAACTTGCTGGGCATCTTTTTCATTATTATTTAATAATTTAAATTGCATGAACTTGCTGACGGGCATTCTTATTGTTTCTCAGTATACTAGGACTGCAGAGAGGGAAGCAGAGCTTATTCGTCCGTTGCCAATCTTGCAAAAGACAATAGACTATCTTATGAATTTACTGGATGAACCATACGATGATAGATTTCTTGGCTTATATAATTTCTTATGGGATAGAATGCGGGCCATTCGTATGGATTTGAGGATGCAGCACATTTTCAATCTAGAGGCTATCACCATGCTTGAGCAAATGGTATTTTGCACCTCATGATTATAGATCTGAAGCCCATATTTGTAATCTATTTGACACTCTTTTGGTAACTATATTTCACTAGACTGTGCGAAGTTGCAGGAAGTGTTTGGACATATTCATGAACTAGGAATGTACAACTATTTCTTTTTCTGAAGTATTTGCACACTCTCCTGTATCTGCTTAATACTTGGTGGCGAAGAATGCGATTTTTCTGATGTTTGTAATTGTTTCACATTTTGTATAAATGTTATATTTAATATCTTTCATCACTTTTCTTGCTGTTGCTTTATCCGCCCAACGTAATCATTATTAATTGCCTTCCACTCTCCCCCTCCTATTTATGGTTTATATTCTTCTTCGTTTTCATATATTTATTGAAACTAACTCTTATCACTTATATTTTTTGTGGCAGATAAGACTTCACATAATAGTCATGCATGAGTTATGCGAACATACTAGAGGAGAGGGGTTCTCTGAGGGATTTGACGCACATCTTAATATTGAGCAGATGAACAAAACTTCTGTAGAGTTGTTTCAGTTTTACGATGATCACAGAAAAAAAGGAATAGATGTGCCATCTGAAAGAGAATTTAGAGGTTATTATGCCCTCCTAAAGCTTGACAAGCATCCTGGGTATAAAGTAAGTCATTTGAGATGGAAAATAATTTAACTGTTCCCATTTTCTTGCTGTCCATCAAATAAGAAAATCATGCCAGGTTGAACCTGCAGAGCTGTCGCTTGATCTGGCTAAGATGACCCCGGAGATGCGGCAAACTCCAGAAGTGTTATTTGCTCGTGATGTGGCCAGGTTTCCTTCTCAAAATATTGTTTAAGCTGCCTCTTTGTCATAACCTTGTGTAGTTAGTATTGTTCTCTATCAATAACATTGTTTTGTTTTTTTGTTACAGAGCCTGCAGAACAGGAAATTTTATTGCCTTCTTTAGGCTTGCCCGCAAAGCTAGTTATCTGCAAGCTTGCTTAATGCATGCACATTTTTCAAAGGTATGAACTAAGCTAACATAATTATGGTTTGCTAATGTACTGACTAATTTAAGCTTAGTTATAGGCACTTGCATCAATTGCTTTTCTTCAGCATTATATTTAGCTTCTCTAAAATGTTTGAAACAAGGGCTCGGGGAGTTAGTTTACAATACATGCCTGATCAAATGGTTTGCAAATGCTGTGTACTTGATTTTCTGTTATTAATGTTTATTACATCTGACCTTGTTTAAGTCTCGGGAAAATCTTATGTTGCAGTTGATAACATTTTCTTGCAGTTGTGTTAAGGAATTTATAGTAATTTATTTATTTATTTTCTACTTTGGCCAGTTACGAACCCAGGCTCTTGCTTCTTTGCACTGTGGTCTGCAAATGAACCAGGGAATTCCCGTTTCTCATGTTGCAAAATGGCTTTGGATGGAGGTAATGTGTGTTCGTGTCTGTGTATGTATTCAAATTTTTTGGCTACTGTTAAGATGTTGGAAATTACACATCTCGTTAATATTCTTTGTTAAATTAGGAAGAGGATGTGGGAGACCTTCTGGAGTACCATGGCTTTTCAATGAGGGATTTTGAAGAACCGTACATGGTAAAGGAAAATGCATTTTTCAATGTCGAGAGTGACTTTCCTGTCAAGCGATCTAAGCTTGTGGAGAGAAAGAGGTCAAGGATGATTGTCACTGATGTCATGTTTCCTCCACAAACTGAATCAGCCGAAGTAATAAAATTCAAGCTTAAGAAGGATCCTCACCCAAGGCCAGCTTTACCTACTGTAGCTGTCAGCACTCCTCAGCTCCATGATGGGGAAATGCACGACATAGTTACCAGTTTATCTCCAAAAATTAATATGCAAAAGCAAACGCATAAAGCTTCTAGTTCCCCATTTACACCAGATAAAAGAACCACTCCACATGAGGTTCAGGAGGCTTCAGCTGGTCTATTGGTAGTATCAGATTTCTCCAAAAGTTCCCCTAAACCTCATGCCAGTGCTGTTGAATCTGAAAACAAATTCAAGTATGAACCTGCTTTTAGGATATCATTTGGTAGATCAATGAAACCTGACTTGGAAGCAACACCAGCAGTCACCCTGCAGACTGCAATCACTGAAGTGACTGCTGAGGTAGACACAGGTCCTGTTGCATCTCATGGTTCTGTTGTTTCTACTCCAACAGAAGAGCCTGTGTTCTCTGAAGACATAGAAGATGAAGAACTAACAGAAGTTGTGGACGAAGATACAACTGATGAAGCAACGACTAGTAATTATGATTTAGAAGTCCTGGAAGCCAGACTTAGGTTGATGTTGAGGTTGTAGTTTGTCTCTCTGCTGGATGCTTCATAATGTCTTTTTATTTGGATTTTTTCCTTACCCATTCGTTTTTCAGGATATGGAAGCGTCATACCACAAATAGAAGGAAATTGCGCGAGCACAAGAAGTTTACAGCAAATGCTGCAAGGGATTTGCTTTCGTTGGGCCCACCTATTTGCCAGCTTGAAATTGTGAGTGTTTTGTGAGCTTGTCTTGAATAGTTAAATACAGTATAAAAATGCATTAGGTGTCTTTGTCAACATTTTTATAGCTGTTTAGATTTTGTTTTTTTAATCATTTTAGGTCTATACTGTAAGTTTGGACGTTTTGGGTAGTGATTAAAAACTGCGGTTGTAAACTAAATTCTTGAACATTATAGCTTGGTTCTTCTCCAGGAAAATCAGAATAACATCTATGAAGGATACTGTTCACAGGTTACTACACTAATTTTAAGTTCTCTCTGTCTGCGGCTATATTAACTGAAAATATTTGCATATGATCTGGGCTTTTATTCAATTTTTTGGTTTATAAAAAATAATTTACTATGTTGTGTGACTTTAATCCGCATTTGATTTCAATGAGAGCATGGGTTTAGTTTACAAGAGGAATCAACATAACTCTCTCAATTTACACCTACAATATTTGTCTCCAATAATAACTAATGTCTTTTTCTTACTGCTCCTTTCTCTAAAGCAACCAGGCATCTCTGGGACGTTCAACATTGATCATGTCATGCGTGAGAGACGTGAAACTCAACAAAGGTCGTGGTCGGTGCTGAATCCTTTAGATGTTGTTGCTTCTAAACTTTTTGAAAAAAATCCAGATGCCAAATGCATCTGCTGGAAGTTGGTTCTATGTTCACAGGAAGAGACTCTGCATCAAGGAAACCCTAGGCTTCCCAATGACCTCTCAACTGCTGGTTCATGGTTGCTTTCCAAGCTCATGCCTGCCAACAGTGATTGTTCGGATGATCTGCTTTTGTCATCTCCTGACCTTGCGATTTGGAGAAGTTGGATCCCTAGCGAATCTGATGATGACCCGACCTGCTGTTTATCAGTTATCAAGAGCACGAACTCTGATGATATAAGTAAGTCGATAACAGGAGCAAGTGCGATTCTCTTCCTTTTATCTGAAGGGATTCCTCTAGAACTCCAGAAGAAGCAGCTTCATGACATTGTTGCTCTCTTACCTTCTGGTTCTTGCGTGCCCCTTATTATACTCGGTGGCTCTGACAATGATGAATCTGACATCTCTAACATAGCTAAAGTATTGGGACTCCACGACATTGACAAGTCAAGGGTGATTATTTCTTGCTTTGCTTCTCTTAAAGATGTCAAAATGCAAGGGTGGGGTGGTTTTTTCAGTGACAAATGTCTAAGAGAAGGACTAGAATGGCTGGCTTGTGAATCTCCACCACAGATCAGTGTTAGCAGAGTAAAAACACGTGAATGGGTTCTCTCCCACTTGAACACTACCCTTAAAGTTCTTGATGGTATGGACATCTACAGAGTAGGTCCTAATGACTGCATTTCGATCTTCAATGAGGCTTTGGATCAAACCTTGAATGAAGTTTCTGCGGCAGCCCGAGCAAATCCCACTGGCTGGCCATGTCCTGAAATCGACCTGCTTGATGAGTTCAGTGATGAGTTCATGGCTGCAAAACTGTACTTACCAAGCGTAGGATGGAGCTCAGCTTCAAGAACTGAAACGCTGATGTCTGCATTGAATGACTGCAAGCTCCCTCCGTTGGAGGATGACCTGTCATGGTTATCTGAAGGTCTTGGTATCGGAGGTGATATGGAAAACCATAAATTGCTGTTAGAAAATTGTTTGGTCAACTATTTAACAGAGGCTAGTAAGATGATGGGAGGAGCCATGGCCCTAAACGAGGCATCTATGTTGCTTCAAAGTTGCACCTCACTTGAGCTTCACAATACTACCTATTACATCATTCCAAGGTGGCTTTCAATTTTTCGAAGGATATTCAACTGGCGGCTGATGAAACTAAATAGCGAAGAACTGTCTTCAACGTATCTCCTGCTACTGCCCAGCTCGTCTCCTCCAAGTTCAGAAGTCCTCTACAGCTTGAAATCAGAAGATACTACTCTACCTCCTTACTTTCCCCAGCCATCTCTTGATGAACTGGTTGAAGTTGGCTGTTGCCCTACAGGACTTGAGTCAAATCAGATGGATTTCGAGAGCTTTCAGCCATTGTCAACAATGGCTTCTGATTCTGCTGATATTCCATCTTCAAGTGACCAGGTAACATTAATTGCAGAAGAGAAGAGCCCACAGAATGACATGTTTACTGGTGATTTCTCAGCAGTCGAGCAAAACAACGATGATAGATCACTGCTGACCGCCTCTTCTAAAGTTCCTAAAGATGCTGATAAACTTAGTGAATTATTGGATAAGTGTAATATTATCCAAAACATGATTGACAAGAAGTTGGCTGTCTATTTTTGATTGTATCTTGCCCCCTTTTTGTGCCAATACATAAACAATTTGTACCAGAAATAGCTTGTATATCTCTAGACAGCAACAACTTTGATATCTGATCCTTGTCACCAGAGTTTGTTTGCCTATTTTACATCTATTTCATTATATTTCATACATGACCAGCTTTATTATCCTTCTCTCTGTCTCTCTCATCACATAATGAAATTACTTTCTACACAGAAATATAATAAGGAAAATGAACTAACACATAAAAATCAAGAAGAGTTAGAACGGATATAGAAATAGGTGACAGCAGTTTGCTATTTGGACATTCATTTTCAGAATATACCAACACTTGGTTAGTAGCACCAATGCCCATATAAGGCTCAGATAAGAATCATTTACATTTCTCCCACATAGTCACCCAAAATATTTCCCCAACTAACCAAAGTAAATTTGGTATTAAGAATTGAGAAGCCCCATGATCCCACTAGAAGTACACCCCATGGTTTACACAGTATTTATAAATCAGTATTCAAGTCTTTAATGTGTACAATGATCATCGTAATATCATCTGTCCGACTTTCATTCTCTAACCACAACTTGTATGATTCACCGGCAATGGCAGAGCAAGCTTCTCTGGGATCCACATATTTGTTAACCTGCACAGTTGGGATAGACAGACGACGTCACATAAAAGAAGGACATTCTGTAGTCAGCTGTGTACGGATCTAACTACAGTAGCAACCATCGTGATGCTCTATAAATGATGTAATCTTATTTGTGGGAACATAACTAACATTATAAGTTCAAGTGCATTATAGAAATGTAAACAAGATACATATGATATGAATCCTTTATTCCACAAGCCATAGCAATTAAATGTTCCCACCTGTTAAGATAGAGATCGGTAACTATATGATACACAATGTAGTTGCTATCTATGCAGCATGCCGAGAATGAGTTCTATGAAGGCATGAGTTCCCGAGATTGCTGCTAAACCATGACTTGAATAACAAATAGATGGGTGAGTGAAAATTACTACTAGATGCAAAGCTTGCATATTGTTGGAAAAAGCAAAGCAAGGCATATTTCTTTTGACAAAAAATCGAAACCTTAACTGCAAGCACACATATAATATTAATTGTTCGTGTCATGA
Organism: Salvia splendens; assembly: GCF_004379255.2. Lineage (NCBI taxonomy): Eukaryota > Viridiplantae > Streptophyta > Magnoliopsida > Lamiales > Lamiaceae > Salvia > Salvia splendens. Next base: position 2,734,202 of record NC_056033.1, on the reverse strand, counting down.
TATGATGCAATGCAATGCAAAATAATATTACACAGAGTGTCTCTAGGCATAGCTAAAAAGAAGTGTTTATGTAAAGATTTATCAAGCAGAGCCTAGTGTCTATCACTTGAGTTTAGCATATATAACTGTGAATGAACTCTAAATTTGCAAACTGAAATGAGGAATAAGTGGCAAATCTATATAGTACAAAGCAGCATACCATGTCAACAACCGTCTGGCTGGATAGGAATTCAAAAACTCCATCACTTGCAACGACGAAGAAAGGATGGTTTGACGAAGTAAGCTGTATTGTAGCAACCTCTGGATCAGCAATGACACCTATCTTCTCTGCCATGTTATCACCAACACTCCGTGTGAACGCAGTCCCAGGATACATGCCATTCTGTACCCACAACCTCGGAGGATCACTGCCATCGGTCTCCTCATCCCCCCATGACTGAATACTAGGATCCTTAAGCCCTTCCACCTGATCAACACTCAAAACCCTAGCCCCACAGAGCTTCACCCTCTCACATTCATCCTTCCTAAACGGAGTCTGGTCATACGACAAATCCTGGGAAACAACCTGATCCCCTTCCCTGACAGCCAAAACAGCCCTCGAGTCCCCCACATTCGCCACATACAGCTTATCCCCAACCACTAGAGCAGTAATGGCCGTAGTGCCACTCATGGAATCATCAAACTCACTATGGTGAAGCTCCTCATTCGTTGCTATAAACGCTTTGCTATAAGCCCTAACCGGATCATCTAACAATGCAGCATCATTCGACAAGATCTCAATGAGCCTATCCCTAACGAAATTCGAGCACTGCGTGCCACACAAACCATGGCCATCAAACACACCGAAGAAGTGCACATTGGGGTTACCCTGAATATTATTTTTCACACAATAGCTATCTTGGTTTTCCTTATCAGGGGTTTCAGGGTAATAACCGCGCTGGCTAATCACAGAGTAAGATAACCTCAGATTATGAGAAGGAACATCAACAACACTAAGAAAAGGATTTGCAATAACATGAGGATTATGATCGGGATAAACGCCGGTTTCCTCCTTCTTATCTCCATCAGACGAAACCGCGTATCTCCGGCAGCATTTCATCTGAATACAACCCATTTTCCACCGGAATTTCAAGAACCCAGGAGTGCACTTACTGCACCAATTGATGGGCGAAAGCCCTGAGAAAAACTTAGGGATGAAGAAAGCAACTAAACCCACAGAAATAAACAATCTTGCTGCAAAATGCCTCCTTCAAATCCAACATCATCACGGCTCTTGACAGAAATTCAAAAGGGCTTCCAGCATAGAGAGAGAAATAAAACCCCAACCGGCAGTTTCTTGAAATTGAAAAGCTAACGGAAAAGAAGGGCCTCAGACCAATATAGAAGTAGTTATATTTTTTTTGAGGAAATCTCGCAATCAATCTTGTAATAACCCAATCAACAAGAAATGATCAGAGAGAGACAAAGAAATCTTTTGAGTTGACATGGAGAAGACTCATGCTTGCAGAAAAAGGGGCAATAATGAATCCCAAGAATCAACCCTAATTTACAAGCAAAGGCACCTCTTTTATTTGCTTTTTCCCCCTTATCTAAACAAACGTAAATTGCTGAGTTCTGTGTGAAATTGAAATTGAAGGAGGAGGAGGTGGGGTAGGGTTTGTGGGTTCCGCCGAAGGAGAAATGCACTTTATTGCTTTGCCTGAGAAATCAAAATCAATGGAATCTACAAATGCGGAGTATTTATTTCAAGATCTTTATGTTTTCAGCACAAAAATGAACCAGCTTCTTTTTGAGAAATTTTTCTATCAAAATCATGATAAATGAAGTCAATAAAAGTCTTACTCATTTCTTTATTTTATCAAACGAGTCCATTGGTTGATTCATGTAAAAACATTTAAATTTATTTAGAGAATACGTGTGTTGAATATTACTCCATTAGTCTTATCATAATCTTTTAAGATTTTAAGAAATCAAAGAGTTTTTTATCATATTAGTATTGTTATTTTTTTAACTCAGTATTCCTTAAATCATTAAACTATCCTTAAATATTAAAGGGGTATTTGTCAGTAAGATTTTAAACTTTCGCCAATATCTAATTTCGCATGCTAGCTTCAAAATCCGATCATGAATTACCAAAATATTGTGAGTTGTACCGACTTTGTAACTAATCAAGATTTTGATTCTTATAGAGCTTAAATATAAGTCTTAATTCAGCAAATGAAATTGTTTAATTTAATATAATATGATGACCTTTTATTTTCTAAAAAATGACGTCGTTTTGATTGATGTCCGATAGTGCAACATAAATAAGTCATCAAGTAATGATGACGCTGAAATCTTGATTGATCGCAAAACTAGAACAAATCAATATTTTAATGCAAAATTATAACCATCGGTACTTCGCTAGAAAAGATATATTCACATCATATTCTATTGTTGCTATTAATTAAAGCATATGTAGATATAATAGTGATACAATAGAATAGACGAATCATATTTGGCAAACCAAGCTATTTTATAGTAATAGTTACTATTGATTGTTCAAACTCAATAAAAAAGCTCAAAATGGAGCACAAAAAAGGTATGACCAAAAAAGACGATAAATGAACATACAAGCTAGCTAGGGAAATAAGACAATGTCTTCATTTAAATCAACATTGAGTTTCTTAGACATTGAATCTTGACCAATATATGGATTGATACTAGATGTAAATAACTAAATATATTGTTGAGTGAACTATTAAATGAAAGTTTCCAAAAGCATCTTTGTATGTTTAGGGTTCGATTGGTTGCCTTCAAGCTATAGGTTAGTGGAATGTTTTCCTGCATTTTCCTCTGTTTGGTTCACTTTTGGGAAAAGGTTGTTGACCCGGAAAATTATCCTGATCCGTCTCACTTTTTGGGATAGTTAACCAATTTTTTGAGCTATCTCTACCTTCCCTCCACCCCTGCGATTAGTTGTATCTATGGTTGCACCCTCAGATCGGTGTTAGGAAGATGTTGATGCATTATATTCTCAATCCGAGTAAGATAACCAGCCTTGAAACCGTTATCCGATTTCCATCCAGTAGCCACGAGATCCTTAATCGCCATAATAAGTGTGGCCTCCTTATATGTCCAACCTCTTCTTGACCTATCACTTATAGTCGAATTGCTTCGATCAAATCCACACATTCCTGTTGAATATGAACAAGACATGATCAATAATAATTTGAATGTCCACACAATGACATGGGTCGAGTTGTTTATGGAGAACTAACCCTCTGTCTCATGGCTTGACGCAACAGAGCTTGCACGTCTATGGAAGTTGGCCATTTGGGAAAAATGAATCTGCTTGTACGACAATATGAACACATTGAACAATACAAGATGTTAAATTATGCTTTATGCTTGTGTTCTAAAATACTATATAGCAACATAGAGGTGTTTATAATACCCAATTAAATATCCATTGAACATAATCCAAACAATTTTAGAACAAAAGGCACCAAGCAATTTCTAATTCAACAAATACAGAGCAAACTTAAAAAATATAAACACAATCCACACATTAGCATAAGGTTAGGTCAGATTTAGAGCAAATAATTCGGTCTGAAACACACAAATTAAACCATGAAACCCAAAATACTCCCTATTCGAATAAATAATTTCAACGAAGAATTGGGGTAATTGCGAATATATACTTATGGGATCAATCACAGCATAAACCACTAACCAGTTCACCATAGCAGTACAAAATTTAAATCGACTCTCACCGGTAATTGGATGGACCCAAGTATGTGCTTCGTCCTTAGAGCTCGAACCCACGCGCAGAGATTGGTAGGAGGCTTTCCAATAGTTCTACGCTGTCAATGAAAATGGGAGGGGAGGCTGAAATTTAATATTTGTAGAATGGGAGAAAAGTTGGGTGGTGGGATTCTGAAATTTTCGCCCTTCTTTGACGGCTAAATTAGGATTCTAAAATTTTTTCACCTATTTTTACCGCTAAATTAGAGTTCAAGGGTAACATGGGGTTTACAAAATAATTCAAGGGATATAGTAGTCTTTTTGGTTGCATATTCTATTATTTTGTTATTTAAATAAAATCTACAAAAATGTGGAGAAAGAATTCCTAACCTGCAACCAAACAATGAAAAGGGCTACCTATCTCTATCATGAAAAGTTGTGAAGTATTGGAGTATAAACTAGTGATAGTATTTGTTTTCTACATTTTCCAACATAGGCAACCAATCGAACCCTTAGATTTATGTTGTCATGTAGTGTTCCACATGTTTTTGCATACCTTTGTCTTCTTGTTCTAAACAACTTTCCTTCTTGTGAGAATCTCTCCTTCAAAGGTGGCTTTTGGCATGCTCATGTCTATGGCTTACACTTGTTTTGGTTGTAGTATGGAAAGAAGATAGACTCTTTCTATACCTCTTATGTTAATTTGTTTGTTGTTACTAAGACATCTTACTCAAGAGTAGGGCTGCCTAGTTTAAACTAGACCACTTGTTAAAATTGGATTCAGACCAATAGTTTCGTTTTTTTAAACAAAAATTGTCATGCACAGACTGAATTCGATTTGGCTTATCGGCTCTGTTCGTTCGATTCCAAGTCCAAACCATTGGAATCATAACATGCGGTTTACCGATGATTTTCAACAAACATTGGTAAACTCGGCAAAAATTGCCCATAAATTAACAATTTTGAATCAAACCCAAAGTTTCCATTTACTTTCTCGGGTTGGTTATGGTTACAATTTTTTCAAATTTGATGGTGTTCTTGAACCAAAAAATCCCTAGTCAAAACGAGACATATTCAATAATGTTTAGTTTTGCAACTCTTACTTTGGTTCATTTGCGAAGAATATTTTGGAATTTGATATAAAATATGTTAGAATGTACTCATTACTTGTTATTTTTATGGAAATATTCAAATATGTGTTTATGGAAATATTCAAATATGACAATAGGACATGAAATGAAATTAATCATTATCTACAGATTACTTATGAGCCTTTTTAGGAATATGACTCAAATTTTTGGTACTTACTTAGGGAATATACTTAACATGGTGACTGAATGTCTTATATGTATGATGAAATTGAAATAGTGATACTCGATTTTCATAGTATCGTTCTTTTCTTAATATGAATGCTATGTTGTAAAGAAAAAAAATTCTCTAGTGCAATAATATCATCTTTGAAACTATATGTATTTAATCGAAATTCCTTTTGTCCGAAAATGCGAAAATCAGCTATATGTTACTAGTATTATTAAATTTAGTTGGTGGTCTGATGTCCACTTTCTACTTGGGCTATTTGAAGGAATTATAATGGGCTTGGGCTTCTTCTGAAAGCCTACCTAACAACCGGGCCATATATAGGCTCAATTTTGGAATCAGACAAAAATCAATTTACAGTCAACATATATTATTCAATTATTAGTTAGAGAGAATTTCTAGTAAGATGCCATTTACATAATTTTATGCGCATGCCTTCGATTATTACTATTTAAAGTGGGCATGAAATGCAAGCTGTTTTTTTTATTATTTAATTGTGTTTTGTTCTACTACACACTGTATGACCTTTGGATTAAAGTATTAGTATTGTGTTTCATCTTAAGGAGTAACAAAGAAATAATTTGTACAATATAGTCGATTTTTATATACTCAAGCGTCAAACTTTCATGATCTCTTGTCAAACCAATGTTACGCAAGATTAGTCTTAACGCATGAGTATTGTCCTTCCTATTTGACAAACTTAATCTCAGATAATCTCGAATTGACATATGAATCTTGTCTTCTACCCCTTTGACGAATTGACAAAATTAAGCCAATCTCCGATCCCAACAAATAGAAAATTTAAACAATTTAATTTTGAAGAACCGAACATGATAAAACATTAGATAAATATAAATCTAACTCTTTTTCATTAATTGATTTCACACGGACAATTATACTACTATTCAAGAGAACAAATATATACTCAATTCATCCGTCATCATTTCTCACTAGTTTTCTTTTCTGTTCGTCCGCCAATACTTATCACACTTACTTTTTACTATTTTTGGCAATTGTTTTCGTGAATTTATTCACTCTAAGAGCATCCACAATGGGGCGCCCCATAGCCCGCCCTATACTTCACCACATCAGCATTTTATCCTCCGCCCCATCAATCTGCAGTGGGCGCCCTATAGCCCGCCATATAATTTTAACTACTATTTTGTATTACTTTTTTTATTTTTATGTTTGCAAATATGTCAATTATTAGCAAAATAAATATAAAAACACCACAAATTAAAGGAAAACCCTACATTGACTTAATTAAAAAAAAGTTACAACTATAGGAAGATAGGAAGAGTGGAAATTGAGATAAGGAAGAGAGTGGAGTGAAAGGTGTAAAATGAAGTAAAAATGTGGTTATATAAATAGAAGAAATTTAAAAAAATGAAAATGTGTGCATCGTCCGGACCTATCGTCCTTATCCCCCGCAATGGGGCGGAGGATAGGCCGGAGGATGCAAAAAATTGGTCATCATCCGCGGAGGATGGGGGGAGCATCGTCCGCCCACCTGCAGTGGCGGAGATAGGACGGAGGATGCATCGGGCGCGTTATCCTCCGCCCCACCGTGGATGCTCTAACAAGTAGACGTATCCCAATTCCCTGCTTGCAATCATAATGCGGAACATAAACACTAATTAAATACATGTCACCCAATAATTTACATGCATACCTACAGTAGAATGCATATACATATAATTACTAAAAATAATAATAATAATTTGCATTCATATACCTACATTAGAAGACCTAATATATTCGACTGGCATGAACATGATTTTAAGTTCATTATTACATTTTCTTGGAGACATTGACATTACATTTTTATAATTACATGTTTCAGCACACTTGGTCCTCCAAAGCATGCATGCATGCAAACTGATTTTTTTTTCAAAACACAAAACATATAGGGTTGAAGGTTAATTAAACAAGTGGCATGGGGAGCCCATTTACATCAATATTTTATTTTTCAAACTGACATACTAAAGATTTTGATTTACTGTTTAGAGCATGCTCGCTGACCATTTGTAGTTAGTTAGGATTCCATTTATTAAAAAATAATCCAAACTGTTTCCATCAAAGTTTTTATATGAGAATTTTGCACTCTCCACCTCATCTCTTACGTAAATATGCATATATTGGTTATAGGTTTGATTTTGTGAAAATAGTCATTTAAAATCATCATAAAATTAATTGATCATATTCTGACCAGTACAACTAAGCTTGAAAATGGAATATCCGATGTTCTTTTGGGGATGATCATAACGATGTGCATCACCAAAGACATTGTTGTGCACACAGATAAAACAATTGAGAAAAAAAATTGAATTTCATGAAACTGACCAAAATTTAACTAAATTTTATGATTGAAATTACGTACAATCACTTCTTTAATTTTTTGGACTTGGATTACAGTTTAATTTAATGTCTCTACTCAATAATATAAAATACACCTAATCAGAATAGGTCCCAGAACTCGATAAATTAACATAATCATATCTTATGTATTTTAGTCTGACCCAGATGTGAAACTTTCATACTAGTAGTACTAATTATCAACGACGAGTAAATAAAATAGGCTTTTCAAAAAGAAAATTTGATATTTTAGGATATCATGTACAGTACTTGTTATGTAAGGAATCTTAAGGAGGTTTTTCTATTTTATTGCACTATATAATGTACATTATTCTTATTATAGGAATCTTGATTCTTGGGTAATACTTACTAGTATGATTTATCATCTTGATTCTTGGGATGTAATTGTAGCAATCTAAAGTTAATTTGTAATATACTCCATTTAGAAGAAAATGACAAAATGGAATTGGGAAGAAGAGAAACTTGAATAACATTTGAGAGTTGAGAAAGAGATGGTAGAAAGTTCATATAAACATGGAAAAAATTACATATATTTGGAGCACTTTTGATAGATCCCCCAACCCCACTAACTATTATAAATATGAGTACTTCATATCTCAAAAATTGTTCTAGGCGTGCCATATTCAAGTGGGGTGCAATATTATGATGAACCCAATACCATCTACAACCACATTCCCACATCATCCTTCATTATATCACTATTTCTCTTTTTTGCAACATTTCTCTTCTAGACAAAGTCAACCCCACATTTGAGATCTCATCATCCATGCAATGACATCAATTAGCATGCATGATCAAAAAGAAAAAAGAATTCCACCTAAGCCCACTAATCTGCCCATGCCACGTGGACAACCCGGCCCTACTTCCGACGAGCCGCGAACGTCTGGAACACGATGGTCCCAGCGTCCGGGAACTCGTCGGCCGCGCGGCTCCTGACCCTCAGCCCCAGCGGCTCGAGGGCCTTTGCCACCCCTCGCCACACCTCCCACCCGGCCGCGCACGTGGTCGACACGGACAGCGCGGCCGGGCGGAAGACCTTGACCACCTTCTGCAGCGCCTCGATGAACTCCTCCCGGTCCACGTAGACCGACTCGAAGCTGGCGTAGCTGAACCCGTCCTCGGGCGTCACGTGGACCGTGGAGTAGCGGGCCCCGTCGACCCCGTTCATCGAGTAGCCGCATGGGTCGAAGGCGTAGTCGCAGACGAGCGCGTGCCGGTTCACGCTCCTTAACCCGGTCACATCCGTCATCTCCGAACCGGCCGAGTCGCCGGTTTTTCCATCCTTGAACCGGCGGAAGAAGTTCCTGGCCAGAGCCCGGTCCAGCTCGGTCATGCAAATCTCGACCGTGAATAAACCGGAGTCGTAATCCGCAGCGTCGTCGCACGCGGTGAACACGTGCCATTTGTGGGAGGATTTGGATTTGAGGACGGCCGCCTTTTTGATGGAGAGATTGTTGGGGAGATTCTGTTCGAGGTAGAGAATCTCGTCGTTGAAGGAGGTGTGGGGGTGAGGCTGCGCGAGGGGGAAAATGAAGCTGCCGCGGGTGTACCTGCACCCGCACAAGGTGAGGCCCACCGTTGCGGCGTGGTCCGCCAACGGACGGATGGATTTGAGGAGCTGGGTGGTCCCACATGTCTTGATGATGATCTTCGTGGGGTACACGAACAGGCTCGACTCCGACAACACGTACGCGTCGAAGCGCGTGTTTCCCACCGCCGACACCACGGTGCACTGCACCGCATGCAATACTTTCTCTATTTTGGAGAAGTCGATCAGCCGGAGGCCTTTTTCTCCGGCGGTTGGATCATCGCCGGAGAATCGGAGCTCGACTCTCTTCTCGAACCCTTCGAACCCGGAGACTGCCATTGGATCGAATTGTCTTTTTCTTCGATGATCAAGAATTAGGGTGTTTTGAACTTTGAAGAAGAATTGTGTGAAATTGAGGTGTGATGGATTTGTACAGGAGAGTGAGTATATATACACAAATATATTTATAGTAAGGGGGTTGGGGAGTAGAGAGAGATGGGGGATCATGCGGATGAGGTAAACAAAAAAGAATGACTGTGAGGCAAAATGAGTGCAAGATGATGGTTATTTTGGAGGGTTTGTGATAGCTTTTGGAAGACAATAACATGAATCTAATTTCATGCCCACGCCTAACCTATTTTATGTATCACTACTATTTTATAGAGATAATAGTATATTGTGGGTGTGGTCTAACCATCTCAGAGATGGAGAGTTAGTACAATTTACTCACTCCGTCCTATAAGAATATACATTATTTTCTTTTTAGTTCGTCCCACGAGAATATACATTTTACAATTTTGAAAACTCTTTTGAGGTGGGACTCATTCCCCACTAACCCTACTTTAATTACTTTTTCTCGCTACTCTTCTCTTATTTTATCAATTTTACATTAAAAACTCAAAGTATATATTCTTTGGGGACGGAGGAAGTATTTAATTAGTTTGACAGGAAGAGATATGGACTAATGAAATGGTCGGGAAAGTGCCAAAAAATAGTAATGTTTTGGCATCATTTCTTGATGCTCAAAAGGTGCACCACTACTGGGCAGAGAGCACCAATTTTCTTGTTCTAACGAGTTATCATTCCAAATTTGAGCTAGAAATGAGAAACTCCCATGCAAATTACCTAGATAGCCAGCTACTTTTAATTTAATTTAATAAATATATTCATTTTATTTCTAAATATTGAAATTGTAATATAGTGAAGGAACGTAGATGATAAAAATAGGTGCAAAATGTTATAGTAATATTTAAAGGTTAGAGAGAAAAAGGGACATAATAATATAGATAGATGGTTCAAATGCATGATAATAATTATGAGAGTTCCTAAGCGGAGGCAGGCCTATTTCCTTGTATGGGATGCTCTCAAGTGCCCACTTCCCTCCATCACTATACACACACACACACACACACAATATTTAGATCTTGCTTAAAGATTTCTCAAAATTGGGAATACTCAACTTTTTTAGTACTAGTATTTATATATAGCATCAGTTGCCATCACTTATTGGGCAATTTAAATGGTTAGACAATATTAATGTACATTGTGTATGTCGACGGATTGCAAAGAAACAAGATGCTTTTTTTTTCTTTTGTATGTAAGTGAATCATTTGAAAAGATACTGTATTAAATTCCTTTCAATACTAGTACTCAACAAGATAAAAAGTACTACTAATATCTACCTTTAGTTTTCCGACACACAACATTCAAAAATAAATTTATTTTTCTATTATATATAACTAAATGTATACATGCACTATAATTTCGCAATATTTCCACTTGGACTTCAATAGTCACGTTTGGAATTTTGGGCCGTAATTGCTCCATGGCTGGGTATTGGCATAGTATATAAGCCGGCTTGACATATGTATAACAGTATAAGATCAGTGCAAAAGAAATATTTATTGATAATTATATGTATAAGAGCATATATCTTTGTTATGATTAGTACATGTTGAGAGTGATGATTTGAACTCAATTCTCCAAAATTTGAAACTTTTATAAGTAATTATTATGATTAAATAAATGAACTGTCAAGTTGTGAATAGCAAGTGTTTGTCTACCCAACAACTTGAAGACATGTATTATATACTTGCACATTGATAGCATACAAGTCTTGTTTCATATTCAAGAAAGATAATGAATTGAAGACCAATAAGCTAGAGTGTGTATGTATCCACCAAAAGGTTTACCCCTTAGCTTTTAAGTTACTATTAGTTCTAAGTGTGGTCCTAACAATTAAAGACTTACCTTAATCATATAACTCAGAAACAAAACTTCATCGACTCGACAAAGTCACGAGTTTTTAATAATGCATCTCTTGATGGAATTTTTGCATATATATTTAATTATATACGATCATTTATTCATTTATATGGATAAACATGTAACTATTAGGACGATGGTAAGTCGAATCCTCTCCAAATATAATACTTATTCGAGAACAAAGAGATTATATTATTGCCAAAGGCAGACCCAAGTGGAGAGCTTAAGAAATTTTCATTCAAAACTATAAAAATCAAGGAATTTTTTAAAACATTGTACGACAGCACCCATCTTCCGATCAAATAGTAAGAGTAGTTGTATTTTTTTTTTAACAAAACTAATTTTAGCATTTGATCATAGGAGAAAAAACTAGTCCATCGGTTCTCAAATATATACTACTGATAGTAGTATATCCTACCATGGAGATGCTGGAAGCCCTAACACTTGAATTAAGAACTATTTTACTTGGAAAAATATGTAGAATGAAGGATCATAAACAACTTAGCATAATATGACATCTTCAAAATGTTCAAAATTTTATGTAGAGCATTCCCCGTCGACTGTAAGACAAGTGTATAAGAAAATAAAAAAGAGGAAAAAATAAAAGAAAAGAATTGAATAGTTGATATATAATGAATGAATAAATTTATGAAGAAGAGAAATGATATTCATTAATTATGTATGCGTCATGCACAATCTTATGGTGGGTAACTAGGCATGCACACGGTTCGAAAACCGTCGGTTCCGGTTCAGAACCGGCGGTTCACGGTTCAAGATTTCTTGAACCTGAACCGGCCCGCCAAGGTCCCCGGCGGTTCCAGTTCCGATTCAAAAAACCGGCGGTTCCGGCGGAGGTTCAAAACCGCCGATTTTTGGCCGAAACCGCCGGTTCCGGACCGGTTCGGCGGTTCGTAAATTTTTTTTTCTTCTTCTCATTTTAGTGTTTATTTCAACAAGACTACAAGTCACAACTTATAAGTTACAATTTACACTTAATGTTGGACTTGAGCATTTGGGTTGAAAAGAGAGTGCATTGGATGATTCCCTTTTATAGCTACATGTTTTTTAATGTGTTGCTCTTTCTTTCAATGTGGGATAAAACTCCTTATTTATAACTACATGATACATCTCCATCATCTTTGTTTATATTAGTTTATATCTTGACTATCTTCTATTATTATTACTTAACAACAAATATAATTACATAAAGTATTATTCTTTAATTCTTTATCATTATCGATTTGTTTGTGTATAAGTTTGTATGTATGTTAACTAATAAATACCATTATACACATTAAGAGAATAATTATTATACAAATTGTATTAATCTAGCGATAACTATAATATGAATAATTAGTTATCTATATACAAATCATATTACTCAATAAGTGTTTATTCTTATCTATCAAGAATATATTCACAAATAATAATTTTATTTATATAAATTATACTACATCTATTAGAATAATAACTATTATACAAAATCATACTATTAGTCTACTGCTAATATATAAATATATAAACTATATTATACCACTAAACAAATCATTCTTTAGTTATCTATTTTTATCATTATTATACCAATTATATTAATTATTATTTTTTTCACATTTTAATCAATATATTGAGAAAAATTAGCAACATACTTACATTTAAATCCAATTATTTGAACACGTCCACATTCTTTAAATATACAAATTATTAGCAACATGCAACATTCAAATTTAATTAAACTATTCTAGTTGATGCTATTATTATCTATAAATTTGTCTTAGAAAAAGAATCATAACAAAAATAAAGATAAAGTTAGTGAATAATAAAATGTAGTAAAAAATAAAAAAGGTAGAAAACAAAAGAAAGTTTTGTATCCCAATTGGAAAAAGATGAATGAATGATCTAAACATGTAGTTATAAAAGAAACTTCAACATATTTTGTCCCACGTTGAAAATGAAACAAAAAATATTCAACGATGTCTCTATAAAAGAGAAACAACCTAGAATGGTTTCATAAATTCGCAAGTCCATCAAATATATATGAGCTATTATGAATTTATTGTATTCATCTATTTGTAAAAATTGGTTTTAAATATAAAAATCAATTTTTATAAATAATTTTTTTTTTAATTTCGGTTGAACCGGCGGTTCCGGTTTCGCATTTCGTTGAACCTGAACCGGACCGTGTGAACTGCCGAACCGTCTGGCGGTTCGAAACCGACGCGCATGTTTCGGTTTCGGTTTATGAACCGGCGGTTAACCGCCGGTCCGGTTCGGTTTGTGCATGCCTATGGGTAACCATTACAACCACGCGATCCACCAAACTTCACATACCTACACACACCAGCACGGATCCGTATGTTTGTGTGTGCTTCTTTTAGGTAATTGGTCAACCACTTTTTGAGCTTTAGAAATGAAGGATGCAATTTTTTAGCCAAATCTTACTTCAAAAGTAAAACGAAATCTAAACTTTTTACATCAAAAGCTCAAATTCAAATCTTACACCACGACATATATAATATAATACTCCTCAAAGCATAAATGTTAAGCCCTCGTTTCTCTCTAACAAAAAAAAACTAAATGGCCGTCTATGAGTACGTTTTAATATAATCTGAATTCACATTTGTAAGTGTAACAATATGTTGGATGATATATCTTGAATTCGTGGTATACTAGTAGTGGGAACGATTTGGTTTAAATTGTAAATTATACTTTGCAAGTGTAACAATATGTTGGATGATATATCTTGAATTCGTGGTATACTAGTAGTGGGAACGATATGGTTTAAATTGTAAATTATACTTTGCAAGTGTAACAATATGTTGGATGATATATCTTGAATTCGTGGTATACTAGTAGTGGGAACGATTTGGTTTAAATTGTAAATTATACTCCCTCCGTCCACAAAAATATGGTACTTTCATTTTCTGCACTTTTTTGAAAAAATAATACTAATAAATAGTTAAAGTGGAGAAAAAGTAAAGTACAAGAGAGAATAATGTAGAGAAGTCTTTTGTCTATATTATTCTCTCTCTTACTTTTCTTTTTCGTGGGCGGAGGGAGTATTATGGTTTTAGTTTATATTTAAAAAAAATTTATGTTACTATTCAGGTTTGGTTCTAAATCTTACTCGTCACGTGTATATTTGAGCCTCTACATGCATATATATATATATATATATATATATATATGGGAGCTTTATTCTCCTATTCATCCCTTAGATCCTTTATTCTTCTTAATATGGGCCGTTAGATCTCATTCATCAACGGTCCAGATGATCTGCATTATTACACTATAATGGTGCATTATTAGTCGATGTGCATTATTCAACTGAAAATTTGCATTATTACTATATAATGGTGCATTATTAGTCGATGTGCATTATTCAATGGAAAATCTGCATTATTAAAAGACACGTGACACTAATCTAACCGTCGGATGACAAAATCGTGGGGCTGAGATCAAGAAGGAAAAAGGAGAAAATATGCAAAAAGGAAATGAATACATCGCTGACACTAATCTAACGATTTCCTTTTAGTATCATAGGAGAAATGGCAAAATGTTGTTGAAGTCCCAAAATCATCGCTGACATAAACATGCTGTCATTAAAATTATCACTTCCCATAGAAATTAAAATGTATGGAATACTCATGGATTTGTAAGATGAAGAGTCCTAAGTTCAAAGAGATACTACATAAATGGCATTGGCTAATATAGCACATTTGAGTAGAGAGAGAGGAGATATGTAAGCATGGAGATCATCATGTTCCCTCTTTTTATTGCCTTAACCTTTTCAACTCCTCTTTCTTTATCTATTCATCCCAACCACATCATTTTTTCTACTATACTAGTATCATATTTTATGTGTATTATGTGGGGCTTAATTTCACCTCTCTTCTTTAGTATGGCAACGTGGCATATGTTCAAGAGTTATTTCGTGGTGGCCTCATATGAGATGGTCCAAGGTTACCACACTACAAAAAAATCGCATATTAGGGACAGAATTAGTGACGGAGAACAAAAGCTCAATGGCTAGTGACGGATTATTGACAGAAATAGGTCAGTCACTAATTAGTGACATATTATTTCGTCACCAATACTAATTTACTACCTGTGTTTTCTGTCATTAGGTTGCTTAGTATCATTATTGACGGAAAAATCCGCCACTAACATTTTTTAGTGACAAGCTAATTATTGACGGATCTACCAATACTCAATCCATCACTAAACATGTTATGCGAAGAAATTTTGCTGATTAGTGACGGAAAATTTCCGTCACTAAATAGAAAATTTTTTGTAGTGCCAATTTGAATTTCCGTCACTAATCAGCAATTTTTTTGTTGTGCCAATTTGAATTATTTAATATTTTCTAGTTTAAATTTGTCACACAAGTTTTCATATATATAGGCTCTTTTGTGTACAGTACAGTATATGGTCTGCACTCTGCACTCAAATGCATCACTACTAGACATGTTATTGTAGTAGTAAATTTATGACATATGAAAAAAAACGATGAAATATAAATACATAACTCACAATCACATTTCCAAAAATAATTTTGTCAAAATACTATATGGAGTAACATTTATGTATAAATTGATTAGAAAAATGCTACCCTACACCGTTCAAAAAGGTCAACCAGACATGCATGAAGATGTGAAGATATTTGTGTAAAATAGAATATGATTCAATAAGCTAATCTATGGGGCAAAATTATGATCAAAGTTTTTAGAGGTTCAAACAAAAAATTTTGCATGCATGAATCACAAAATGGGATCAACCATTAAATTTCACTAATGTGCTTTTAATTATATATTGGATGATGCACATATATGTACATTAACTGGTACAAGTCTACTAATCTTCTTATAAGCCCATTATCCCTTTCATGGGCTTGTAAATCTTCTTACTCTTTGGAGAAAGCCCAATCTTAGCTAAGCCCATTAGTTCTCTTTTAGGACATTGTTTACACGAGTAGATTTTAATCTACACTTTGTTTTGTCAGAATTGAAAAAAGATATCCTATAAGTTGGGTATATATTTGAAAAGTATAAACTTATTAAGCATATACAGTATCAACAATGATAATCTATAATAAGATATTTGTATTAGGTTATTTATAAATTGAAGAACAAATATAAACACACCAATTATTTATTTAATAAAATTATGAGTCTTAAGTTATTGGAGCGCTATTTTTTTTGGTTTACTTATTAATATCTTTCAATCGTTTAAATATTAAGATTTAATTTGCAATTAACCCTTCTATTAGGAATCAATTCAAATCTGATCGGGTTGATGATGTTCACAACTAGATTCTTCGGTCTAATACTATCATGTTCTAAAGCAAACAAGCTACACTAGTATAAAATAGACCATACCCAAAAATTCTAATTGGTCAAGTTTTAAGCAAACAAGCTATACTAGCATAAAACAGAACCAAGTTATTGTGATACTCCGAGAATTTGGACCTTATTTCAACACAAAAACGAAAGCATAGAGGGCATGTTTGGTGTGAAAGATGATATCTTATGATTATATATAATGTTTGGTTTATATGATTGAATCTCGCAACTTAATCTTAAATGGATAATTCTATGATAATAAGTCATGGTCACTCCTCCAATTAAAATAATCTCACAACTTAATCCTAATTAGATCATCATATGTATACATTTGTATAGCCATGACAATCGAACGACATCAAAATAGAATGATTTTTAGTTAGGCAAAGGGTGATTCTTCCAAACAAGTTCTTTCTACTTTGATAGTAACATACAGTATATCTTTCAACTCAATTTCAACCAGTCTTGATAAGTCAAACCTAATGTCCGAATTTTCTTCCTCTCCCACAGATCCTCACATCACTTTCTCTCTCCTCCCTCTCTTGATACCACAAAATATTTCTCTCCAAACCTCCGTTTTTTTACATCCTCTAATGGTTTCATGGAACTCTTTCCTCCAAAATATAAAAAACTAAATATAGAACAGAGTTAAAAAAAACAGTTGTAACTAACTAAATCAGAGACAGGATGGCCTTGTCTCTTCTCCCCCTCCTCGGCCTCCTGTCCACCATCCTCCTTCCGCAACGGCGGCACATGCAGCTCCCATGTTGCGCACGTCGTGATGCCCCTCGACACGAACTACATACGTGGCACGATGGTCAATCAGCTCGCTTTTCTATCAATTATTGAGTTATGTTCTATGATTGTTCACCAAAAGTAACCTATTGAATTTGTATGTGAAAGACAATCAGAAGTTGGCCGGCATAAAAGAATTTTAACTTTCTCACCTCTTCTATATATGAGTTTTAATGACAAATTATTTTTAAAAAATAAGTACTTTACATTTATGTATCATTCACATACTATTACACATAGAATTTACTTACTGCAGAAGTAGGAATTAATCATAGTTGGGTTAAGCTATGACTTTATTAACTAATACAGGAATTTTACAGAGTTGTTTTTTGTCACCAGCAGAGACAGTTGTTTATGTCATCAGCAGCATGAACGCAGTTCACTCTCAAACTCGAACTTGAGGATTTAAAGGTCGACACACAGGTAACTGATGATGGATCCAGCTCGTCTTTTGGTTCGAGAACTAACCTTCCACTTCTCGACCAGTATCTTCTTCATTCTTGTACACATTGCAACCGTGGTCGCAACTCCCACTTCAGTGATCCTGGGGCAGTACACCATGTGGCACGACTCCAGTAACGTGCACCTTCTTGAAAGATAGCCAACCCCCATGTCTGTTATCTGGCGACAATGTGATATCACGATGTTCTTCAGTAAAGGACAACCTTCGCTCAACTCCATCATCGCATTATCCCCCAGATTCTGTCAGATGGGAAACAGATTGTTAGGAACTGTGGAGCTGTAAAATGAACATCCAATATAAAGTAACAAGCTTGAGATGCAAATTACTAATTACAACCAATTGAAACAGAGTGAGGAAATTTGAGTCAGAGTTTGAAGCCAAACCTGAAGAACGCTTATATCCAGAGAATTGAGTTCAGGGCTGCCTCTAGCAATAGCAATTATTCCAGCATCCCCAATTTGGTGGCAACCACTTACATTCAATTGATGTAAGGAGCAGCCTTGACCTATTGAAATCAGTGCTTCATCCCCAATCCTGGTGACCACAGAGTAGATCTAAGATCATGTCAACCGTAAAAAGGTGTTCTGGGTAGAATTACCATAGCAAAATCAGATCGAATGTAAGAGTTCAATCAGAAATAATAAAGCTGCAACTATTCCAAACCATATAGGCAGCTTTAGTTGCATGATAACATTGATCGCTTATACACATGACAACAAATTGTAAGGTTAGAAAGTTATATGATTTTCAGAATAGGAGTTTTCCCGCAGAAGAGCACAAATTAACAGAGCCAGGACGCAAGAGCAAGAGAGCTGTAGACGGTATTTATACTGTATCAAAGCAAGCCAGTCACATTACATTTAAAATAGAAGGGGAAGAAAAGAAAACCAGAGTAAGGGGATAAACAAGTGATGTGGTAAACAGGCATTCAGTACATTAACATCCGAACCCTTTGAGACAAAGATTTTGTATTTAACTCTGTCCTTTTTCTTGTAATATAACTTTCACGATACTATGAAAAATATACAGCTTGTGATAGCACAGCTCCAAAAGCTAATCTAACAATATAAATTAGAAGAACTCCTTGTGGAATCCAAGGCAGCATTATAAATGTGTATATATAGAACACAGGCACTAAGTATAATCATCCCATACAAGAAGGGAGAGAGGAGGATCACAAACCTGTCACAGAATCGAAGAGTGAGGTCAGTCAGAAATTTACAGTTTTCTCCAATGGCAACTATTCCTTTATTTCCCACCTGTCAATGGTGCAATGGCAAAATATAATTAGGACAAAAATAGAATAAAGGATTAAAGATATGATTTAACAGATAGCAAAACAATGATAAACTCTTTCCTGCACCAGCATGCAGTTTTTCATTATATAGCTAGAGTTTTTGCAAGACGTAGTAACCCTGAAAATTTTGAGGGTGTTGATAGATGCGGAGTTTCATTTGGAAAACAGAAATTATCACTGTCATATGCAATACCTTAAGTTTTTTGCACTCTATGTACAGTGCTAAATTTAAGCAAGCATTTCAACTACCATAATTATAATGGACAACATAGCTTTAAAGGACATGATAAACTCCAAAATACAAATTGGAATCCTTTAAGCCACCTTTCCTGGCAATTCCTAGGATAGATTATGGATGCCTGACAGGGACCTGATATTCTATTTTAGTTGTTATGATTTTATTTACTTTCCACAGTGGTTAGGATTTGATTTGCTTTTGATTTGCTTTCCTAGTTTATAGGAGATTTTTTGTACCACACATATTATAAATATGGGTGGAGTCTTTTATTATTATCAGAATGAAGAATTAATTTTGATTTGCTTTCCTAGTTTATAGGAGATCTTTTTGTACCACACATATTATAAATATGGGTGGAGTCTTTTATTATTAACAGAATGAAGAATTAAATTATTAATCTCATTCTCTCGATCTGGCGTGAAACGCCCCCTAGCACCTCAACTAGGGTATTTCTCTCTACAAAGTCAACGCTATTTTTCTCTTCTTCAACATTTTCTCAAATAATCTCTTCCATAGGAATTAACCTCACATTAATTCTTATCAATGCCAAATTAAGTAAACCAGCCAAACAAATAGGAAGATATGTGCCATGGACTTAGACCTAACTAAATCCTCAAGAAGGGCGGTAACTTAATCTAGGTAGCACAATGTTACATACAAAAAGAACATCTTGTCGGGTCAGATCACAAGAGAAACAAATTAGCTTTAGAGTAAATATAACGAATGTATAATAATTTCATGATGTTTATCAACAAGAGGAAGAGTACCTACCTCATAACATCGGCGAATATGAAGTTTCTTTAAGTTCCTACAGCCCATGGCTATACTACACATGGAATCATCCCCAATCCCTGAGCAATCTACCAAGTGAAGAGCTTGCAAGAATTTGCATCCTTTACCAATTTCACTTAGGGCACCACTTTCTATCCTCTGGCAATACAGCAAGGCTAGCTCAGAAAGTCGGCTGCAGGCATGACCCAACATACAAAAGTTAAATCAGTTTACCAATAGGTACAAACATAGGAAATCAGTGTGCAAGTTCCAAACAGGAAACAAACAAGAGGCCAAGGTTAAAAACAGTTATTCCTTACTCATGCAGTCCCTATAGCTAAAGAGGAAAAGACCAGAGCAAAGTCGGAGTGAAAAATGAGAAGTCCAAATGCAAGTAGAAGGAAATCGGAAAAAGGGGACCGGACACTTACGCACAAAATTTTCCAACAGACTTGAATCCATCAGTTCCAATATTGTGGCAGCCATTAATTTCAATATGCATAAGCTCAGAGCAACCGACAGCTATAGAGTCTAAACCCATGTTACTCAGAAGGTAGCAGTCACTCAATGTAAGATTTGTCAACTTCTTACATCCCCTCCCAATGGCAAACAGGCTCCTGCAGAAGCATATATGAAAGACTATAAGTAGGCTAGGATATGATCCATATCAATTAAGTTTTATTTCAAGCCACAACGGAAGGAAATCATAAAAAGGAAGAAACTCCGAGTCTTTAGTATGGGAAGTAGAATAATGCTGCTGCAAAAAAATGGAATACATACAAGATATTCAATATAGACCAAGAACCCTATTCAGACGCTAAAACTGCCCTAGATTACATATCAAACACATAAACCAATTCAAGTAGAATAAGACCAACACATGGCTTATAATGAATAGCATTTTTACAAGAGTAAGTGTAGGAAAATAAGACTAGTCCTTTTAATGTGCCATAGAGGAATAACAATTCAGTAATCTTTACACCTAGTTTACTAGGCCCGCCTGTTCATTGAGCCATCTACTGCCTGAACCAAATAATAATATATAAAAGCAATCGTATTCACAACGAACTTAAGATTGTAAGGGTTTTGAAATATGATAGCACCAATCATAATCTTGGATAGCATCATTATTTTTAAACACATTATATTTTAATAGATAATTGTAGTGACACTATATTTTCCATACTTATAAATAATTCACTTCAAAGTTATTGGACTAGGACAAGATGGATGTGCATCCAGCTCTTATGTATATTGTTGAAAAAACATAAATTACATAAGAATTGAGTGTATTTAGTTAAATGATTCAAACTTCTAAAGTAGAGAATTCCACAGATGAACTGGAAATAACCCAGAGGAGAAAAGGTCACCTGTCTGTCAATTTCTGGAAGCTGTATAGAGCCAATACCACCAACGATGAACAATATATTCCAACAGCTTGTAGAGCCTCATCAGTAATATTTAGACATTGCAGTTTCAGAACTTTCAGTGTGGAACATCTTTTTGCCACAGCAAGCAAGCCTTTGTCATTGATGATCTCTGAGTCCAGTGATAGAGATTCAAGAGATCTACAGTGAGATCCCACTGCCTCTAGTGAGATATCAGTGATCTTAGCACATGCAGCAACCCCGATTGATTTCAAGGTCTTTCCACAACCAATGGCCAGTTGAACCAGTCCTCTATCAGTCAATCCTTCACAAAATCGTAAGTTCAAATCCTGAAGAGAACTGCAGCATTCTCCTACAGCAGCTAAACCTTCATCTCCAATGTAGCAGCCCTGAAGTAGCAGACACAACACAACTGAGTGATTGCCCTTGGCAAAAGAGTAATCAACATGTAATTTAACAAATATTGGACACACAAAAAAGCTTAAAAAGCTTCTAAAACCATACAACCACAAGCTATTATGGGTTATGGAAAGGAGGAACTGAGACTTATGATGTCTTTTCTTTTTCTTTTTTTCTTTTTTTTTTGGGGCACACACATGTCCTCATTGCATTGAACCTGAAAGTAAGAAAGTGAGATGCAAAAAGTGTTTATGCTTCTTGGGAAAATGCAGATACAATTTCGAGTAGTATCTGAAAATTCATGTTTTGCCCTTAACCAAAGAGGTCCTTATCATAATTCACTTTCAATATTCACTACATGGTGGTTTTGGATGAAGCAGATACAGTCGTATATTTATTACAGTGACTAGGATAGAGTGCTAAATCCCTGATCTAATCCAGAGTACAGATGACAGAAAAATATCAGAAGGAAAATTGAAAAAAACAGATAGATAAAGTAAATTCAGGCAGTCACCTGTAAATCGAGAGATTTAAGTGATCGACATTTTTCTGCAAAAGATTTTAACCCTGCGTCTGTTAAGCTAGAGCACCATATAAGGCTCAATTTTTCAAGCTTTACAAAGCTTCCCCCAACAGCTTCCAGCCCATAGTTTGATAAACAACTAGCTCCCATGCCATCATCGCCAAACGCAATTTGATCAGATCCTTCATCCCACCTGCCCCTCGTAAGTGAACGGCGACGTCTTTTTCCCTGCTCTCAGGAAGAAATCATGGACGATTAGAAGACAGCTCATGGAATGTGAATGAAAATATATATCGCATGTATGTATATGTCATTCACCAAAAGTTTGAACACTTTTGTTAAATCAGCTTACTATGCTACGGTGCATCGATAATTTTATGCTACTATTGGAAAGTTACCCTAACAAATAGTACTCCATAACGGTAAGAAACGAAAATCATTTACCATGTGATTTATCCTAAACAAGTAGTGCTGTTATTCAGCTATACATTGAACACGTCTGATTCATCTTTTGAACCAGAAAACTTAACGAATCGATTTGGAATCTTTTGTAGACCAAAGCAAAGTTTTTGTATTCATCTTACATATCAGATATCTTAACAAGCGAACTTCGAATTTTTCATTGAACAAATAATTGTTTTTTTAATGATAAGCTAAATTACATAAATTAAAATCGAATCCAGAGCCAAATTCACGAAAAAAGTTAGTCAAACAAAGCAAATCCTCCACCAAATTCACCAATCATAAATGAATTGAATTGTAAGGAAGATGAATTGCAAGCAAAAACTGAAAGATCCACTCACGCATTGCACAGGTAGCGTGGCGGAGATGCGCTCGTCGACGAATACGTATTGTATATTCGGAAAGAGACGGCCGAGCAGCTCGACGAGTTTGTCGGGGGAGGCGGAGGCGCCGATGTGAATTGTGTCGCGGCTGAGGCGCTCAAGGCTGAGCCACCGCTTGCAAACCAGCGAGCAGGCGTCGCGGCTCGGCTTCGCATCCAGGCGCCGGAATATTTCCACTATCAATTCGTCCGGCAGAACGCCGTTCATTAGATCAGACCTTTTCATTTTGCCTCAATTTCAACTTCAGTTTGCTGCAATCAAGTCGTGAGAAATTTTCAGTTTTTAGGATGATCGTGAATCGTGATGTATACACACGCATATATAATCAAATATACAGCATTTTGCATAGTCGCTACAGTGAGGGAATTTCACCGAGCTAGAGAGAGAAAGAGAAGAGAGAAAAAATCGGTTGAGGCCGTGGGAATAGATTAATTGAGATTGCTTTAGATGTGATTAAATCGAATAACTTTGTGGGAATTATACGTTTATAGTGAATTAGATAAATTATTACTACTACTACTAATCTTACAATGCACAGTTACTTTTATCTTTGCTAAGATCCACTTCACATTTTAACTACTCCGTATTTCCTTATTTTAGAAATAAAATATGTGCTTGTTAATCACATCTTGCCAACACAGTTCCACTTCACTTTTTTAACTTGTTCCTTATTTAAGAAACAATATCCACAATCCATCATTTATTTTCATAACTCAAGTCTTCTTATAAGTGTGTGTAGAAGCTCCATTCGGGCCGAGACTAGTTTCCGGCAATCAAATTATGTAATATGAGCAAGGGGATGTCGGGCATGTGAGGGACGTAGACACCTCGGGATGCCGATAGGTAGGGCATCAAAGATCTGACAAAATCGAGAGTTCTCGCCAAAAACAAGGCAATGTACCACTAAAGCCATTCATCTTTGCCGGACATAGTGCAAAGATAGTAGTAGTACAAATGTGCAATTGAAGGGCAATAAGACCTTAGTTTTATATAAAATGATATTTTATTATCCAAACTCCAAAGTGATACTACTACTAATCTAGAAAATGCAACAAATACAATTGAACTTGGAAGTACAATTGTACAAAACATAGTAGTAATAGATAGGAATGTAGTCCGACATAACAAGAAACTTTTATTAAAACTTTGGGAAACGATAGAGGGGTACTTCTCACAAGTCAATGCACCATGAATGGAGAAGAGTGAACAAAAGTTTGCTCAGCTCAGCCCTGAAGGCCAATAATACCTGCAACAAAACAGACAAAGTTAGTAGATGTCTCATGCTTCATCGGCATCGATTTGCTAGTCAGATTGTCTTTTACACAGACTGCAGCAAAGGTAATGTTAGTTTTTTTAAGATTGAGCCTGTATCTGTTTGTTGGGGTCATGGTATGAACGTACTAAAATAATTACTCGAATTGTGACAAGTTCAAGGATTTACTCATTCTGTCACAATTGGTTATCTGTGGAGAGTAGCTGGCTAGCATGAGATATCTATCTATCTATCACAATTGACAGATGTCGCATCATGTTTCAATAGTGTAAGAAGATGAGAATTTATTTCTTACCACAAGCAATTCTACCACCAGCATTGCCGGTGCTCTTGCTCAGTTCATGTCCACCTGAGATAGCAGGGAGAAAGTATGTGAACATATTGAAATAAAAGTAAGGAGATTGAATATAGTTGGACAGAAAGGGGAGGCGGGAATAACCACAGAAAAATAAGTAATGATAATGCTTACAAAATATGTACTAATAGGATATAACTAGTTACTGCTTACAATGATGTCCCACGCAGGACTAAATTTAACAAATGGTTTTTTGTATTCAAGTCAATATCCCCTCCAGGAGAATGAGAAGATTGGCTGGCATTATGGATGCGTTTTTCTTCTCTTTTCTTTTCTTTTTAAAGAAAAAAGACATGCCAACTTCATATGAGCAAATTAAGCATTAAAAAATGGCAGAGATGCATACCCTTTCCAAGATCATCAGGATCACCATGAACAACAACTGCTCTTCCAATGATGGAATGTGGTCCACTCAGTGGGATCTGTCAAAGGAAAAGCAATAGGAACCTTAATATACTTGAGAAATAAAATAATGTTATGTATTTATAAGATATCATGGAAAAGAAAAACACCTGCTTGTCAACAATGGTGAAACTTGCGGTGCCTGAAACAAGATATCAGAAGGGAGTTGGGCTCAGAGTGGATTCGAGATAAAAAAAATGTCAGGCACAGAAAATACCACAAACATCAACGAGCGTAAGCATAATGCACACACAAAATGTCAGGCTTTGATGTTTTCTTCATCAAGAAAATTCAATAATCCATAAAAACAACTGCCATTAAGTTCGAAGATTATGCGAGATGGTCTGTAGTGCAAAGAAATACAGATGCCTAAGAAAGATAGAATACAACACTTTAAAAAAAATGGGTGAATACCATCTTCTCCAGCAGTGATATTCCCAAGGTCACCAGCATGGCGAACTTCATCTTCGGGGGCACCATGCTCTTTGCCAGCAGGGTTGAAATGAGGTCCTAAGATTCGGACACCATGACCAATTTTAATCAAACAATTTTTGCTAATTGATAAAAAAAGATTAATCAATGCAGCCAAATGTATGTACAACAGAGCCATCACAAATATTGCAAAAAATTTACCAGTCGACATGCAACCGTTGGTGGTGTCACCAAGGGCATGCACATGAAAGCCATGGAGTCCAGGCTTAAGGCCAGAAAGGTTTCCAGTGACAGTTGTTGGACCTGATGAATAGCAACAGATAAAGATTTTTAAAAAAAAAGCATCCGTAAACCAACCATGTAGCAACATCGCAACTGATTTCATGAAAATGATAAATACCATCTCCCTCCTGGGTGAAGCTGACAGTGCCAGTAACACCCTCGCTGCTGTTAAGAACTACAACAGCCTTCACCATGGTTATGTTTTTATGTGTTCTACAAAGTTCAAAAAGAAACACCTCAACGATCTCGTGCAAAATAAAGTAACATCACAAACCAAGCATTCAGTGAAATGGTAAACAAAAAGCATATCCCAAAACATTGCGAATAGTATTGAAGTTTCAGATCAGATTGTTTATCTGACATCAAAATGATACGGAAAGCTTCAAAAAAGATCAACTCATGCTATGAAAGACCATAAATCCATTAAAACTCAGAAAAGTTCCTCTATTCATACGAACTTCCATTCCATACAGAAAATTTGCTTACTGAATAATTATTTTCAATCCAGATTAAGCAAGATACTGTATAATCCATACTCCAACCATAAGATGAAAGATCCAAACAATTCCACCACACAAACACTATTCAAAACTCCATTAAAGACGGAATGAATCACACTCAAAAACGAACGTACTTCAAACTAAATCAATCTACGATAAATAACGAAATAGCAAAGTCAGATTCAGACTAGATCAAAAATAGCTTGAATAATAAGCTGAAAGTAATCAACAAATCAAATAAAATACACATTTTAATTTTAAAAAAATCCGAACAATGAATAAACAATTAAAACTAATCAAACACGGTCAATTTTTTCTCTTCTAGTTTTTGTATGGAATAAATTTTACCTCAGAACGCCCCTGATTGAAGCAGTAGAGCTATGGAAGAGAGAGCAGAGCGATAGGGAAATACTGAGAAATGGAAGATTCTAGATAAAATGCAGACTATATAGAAAAGAGAAGGGTAAGGGTAGGTGAAGCCCATAAATTTCCATTTATCTTAATATTTTCACCTACATAAATTTAAGAAGATACCGTCACTCTAATTTGAAGGCAATAAATTTAGGATTATAAATGACATAGTGTGGGTAACTGAATTTTAATGTAGCGGGCTATAAATTATTTTCGGCAAATACATATGTCTAGTTGAATTTTGAGTCAACTTTAGGCCTAGTTGAATATAGATTGGTCAAGTTGAAAATTTAATAAATTACAAATTTTCTCACTTTAATATTTAATGTTTGGATCTCAGGCCAGCTTAATAGGCTAATCGAGCAAAAATTTAACAATAAAAATTCTCATATATATTTATTATTCTTAAATAATCCTATATTTATAATAAATAAACACATGAAAATTAAACATCTAATTATAACAAATATAATTTTAAAAATTTTAAAATTTCAAAAGTTACATAATATATAGTTATGATAAGTTATTAAACGATAGTTTGGCCTCATTAAGTCAAAATTACGGGATTACAAACTGTCAAAAAATAAAATTCGAACAATTTTTCATAAAAATTTCACTTCACTACATTATCTCCAACTTGAAATATTATCTCCTAATACATTTGGTGATGCAATTCATAATACATAATTATGAATTGACAAGTGAATCTCATTATAAATTGTCATTTTATAGTTGTACATTAGATAATCCATTTCAGCCCAAACTTATTATTTTGGCTATCTTGGACTGTGTTAGCCCAATCTATTTGACATTTCTATATACATATTTCAATGTATTGAGCCACTTGTGAAGTGTGTGATACATAGATTAAAAAAACCACCCACAATCAAATAATCCAAGCATACATTTCACAAACTAGCACTATATATATAAACAAACTCACCCATAAACACTGGCAAACAAACCTTTGTCTCATATCCTTCACATGTCCACATGCAATCCACTTACACATTTCATCACTACCCAATTATCAAACTAAAACTTTTGTGGCACTTCACCCCACATTGATCCCTCTCAATCATTCCCATTTCATTATATCATCAATCACTCCCAACACTAACTAATCCCTCCTCCCATTAAATCATCACCACCAATGGCTTTTCCCTACTTCCTCATCACTACTCTTTTCCTATTCCTCACACTATCAATATTCCCTTCTCACCAAACAACTCCCACCATCTCCGCCGCGCCGGCGCTTCTTCCGCTCCCTCCCGACACGCCGCTGTCGCCGGATATCGCCCCCCTCCTCCCCTCTCCCGGAGGCTCCTCGGGCACCCCGGGATCTTCCATGCCGACCATCCCCTCCACCCGGAGCCAGAACCCGGACATGCTCGACCCGGTCGGGCCGGACACCGCCCTCGCGCCGTTCGCCTCGCTCCCGGAATCCTCCGCGTTCAAGATTCCGATCAAAGGGTTTGGGAGTGGATTTTTTGCTTTTTTAGCGGTGTTCATGATATGATAACTGCTTGTTTTTGTGATGAATATTCTCTAGCTAAATTTTACTCATAGAAGTTGTATTTGATTCTTCAAAGTATATATCAATTTGTTATGTTATTATTTATTTCATTTTATTTTTGGGTTTATTGAGCTAAAATATGACGAAATTGGATTAATGTTGAGTTTACCGTAAAGTGAATTGTTTAGTAAAGTGTTCTCTGCAGAAAGCTAGTTTTTCAAAAGTTTCTTTAATAAAAGGAAGAAAAAAGGGTGTTACGATTTTCCAGGTAAGTGAATTTGTCGTGACTTTGGAATAAATAGTAAATTGTCTTTGAAAATGCTTGATCAATAATAGATTCGTACATAGTAGTAAGACATGAGATTTTAATTTATTCATAGACATAGATCAAATGGCACATGTTTGGTAGAGATTACCAGTGATGTTGGTCAGTGCATGTCTTCTTTATTACTATTATTTGTAGTCTCCTATTTATTTAAGTATTTTTTTGGTACATTATATTATATGGAATCGGAAAGAGATATGGTACTATTTAGTTTTAGGTGTATGCAAATAATTAGCCTAATATCTCCCTCTTTTGACCTACCCCTCATCACAATATTTGACCGCGCCGTTGAACAATTTGAGGCTCCCAAACTCAAAAGATACAAATAATTGGCCTAACATCTCCCACTTTAGACTGCCATAGAACAAAGAAGAATTAGTCATCACTCGATTATTTACTATTTTATCAACGTTATTCTAAAATTATATCCCAATATTTAACAATTTTATCAATTTAATTTTTTAAACTTATCAATTTTAGGGCAAACCTTTTGAAATTGTATCAGTACATATCATTTGATGATCATTGAAATTTTACTACTCCATTAGTTGAGATGCGACATAGCGTGCGAGAAGACAACCCCATTAATATTTGGCTACAAAAATAAGTTGTGCTCAATGCTAATATTTTATTAATGTTTATCTCAAAACTAATGAAAATTTGGGATATTACTGATATAATAGTCTCTGTTATGTGTTATACACAATTATTAATTTGAGATCCGACCCCAAATCACCATGTGCAAACCATTAACTTTAACAAATGAAATTAGTGCTACATTTAAAAAAAAAAAAAAAAAAATGAAACAAACTTTCCTCCAACTCAGCACAACAAATCAGTTCCAATAACCATGGCAATAGAAAAAGGAAATACTATAATCCTAATTATTTGGAACTCAATTAATAGGTTCAAGAAAAATTCTAGACTTATACATGACTTGCTCAGACACCAATTCCTTCACAAATACAATGTAAAAGAAAACAGAGAAGAGGAAAGACAGCTTCAAATATAAATTAATAGGAGGATCCAAACAAGAAAGATGAGCTAGATGCTTCAAACATGAACAAAAAGACCAACACCAAGAACTCGAGGTGAGGGTTTGTCATGAGATGGCAGCAACAAACATTGATTGAAATATATGATGATCTCTGGCTACAGAACTTCTCCTAGAAACCCGATTGGTTTCTTCACTTCTTCTCCAAGAGCTCCTCGATCAGATCAGCTGCTTCTTGAACGGTGCTGATGCTCTGGGCGCTCTCTTCCTCCACGCAGATTCCAAACTCCTCCTCAAGCCCCATGACGATCTCAACCTGGCCACAGAGAAAGATGCCGTTTACTCTCACAGTGAAACAAATTTTGGAAAATATATCGTACTCCATATCTTACAAGGAAAAGAGTAAAAATAGATAGTTCATATTATTATACTATACTGCAAATCTGCAATTGTGACAAAATGAATGCCCATCATAATAATTAAATGGTAAAAAAATTGATGCTACAATTCATGTATTTTGCATTACCACCATGAGTTTAATCACATGTTGTTCACATAACTTATTTAAGAATGAGACTCAACTCAAGTAAAAGATATCTCTAATTCTTTACATCTACATCTACAACTAGCAACAAGCACCTCACACACAATAGCTAAAAGTGAGTTCGTTTTTTTCCAGAAACAGAATAAAGGCTATCCATACGCCAAAAGGTGGATAGGTATGTTGAATAATCCTGACGTATAAGGCAACAACAAACATTTCATAGCACCCATGTTTGTAATAGAAAATACTTTACCGTGTCAAGAGAGTCAGCACCGAGTACAGAAAATTTCGACTCTCCGCAGACATCACGGTCATCAGGAAGAGCCAGCTGTTTCCTCACTATGTCGACTACTTTGTTTACGGTCTCTGGCTTGGCCTGCTCCACAGAAGCGTTCAGAATTATTCGTAACATCAACACATACAACAAAGAGACCAAGTCTCGACAATTGGAAGCTGAATACACACCAAGGAAAAGCGGATAAGTCTAGAAACAATAAATGACAATAAAAATACTTACTGCGCACGCAATGCGGAAGCGACGAACAGGCAATCTGTGAGATTGGAAGCCATTCCCAGTGAATGATAGTGAAGCCTTCTTCAGATTTGAAACCTGCAGAAAATGCAACAAAATTAGGGGAAATTAAGATTTAATGATCGTATATGAATAAGCATACTTATTGAAATAAGTTATTGAACTCAACATTCTTTGGTGAAAGATATTTTCGTTCATAACTCTTGCAAAAAACCATCAAAACTGTATTCAAAACACACACACACACCGGGCATCCCAGTGGAAAAAAAAACAGCAAAAAAACCCAATTTTGAAAATCCCTCAACTTTACCCACTATAATAAAACACCAGCCCAGGGACTTTCATATCACAATTCTACTTTTCAACATATCCACACACATACTCCCTCCGTCCCCAAAGAATATGCACTTTGGATTCGGCACGGCTTTTAATGCAAAATTGAGAAAATAAGAGAGAAGTAGATAAAAAGTAATTAAAGTATTGTTAGTGGAGAATGAACCCCAAAAGTGTTTCCAAAATTGAAAAGTGTATTCTTATGGGACAGACTAAAAAGGAAATAATGCATATTCTTGTGGGACGGAGGGAGTACTAATTTTTTGTATTAATAGTTATATTTTGATAAAATTAAATGAATAAATATTTAAAAATTATTTAAACTAGTGTTACTTAACAAAGTTGTATACTAGTATTAAATTAGAAAGGAGTACACATTTGCTCTTAATTAACCAAAGAAAAAGAAATTAAAAAACGGAAAAATTAATAGAGAGAAAGAAAACAAAAAAATTCTAGAAATTAAATAAAAAACATTGTCGGTGACTTACTCGAGTGGTGCCCCACCGTGGCAGAAAAAATTGTTAACCTATTGAAAACCCCCACATTTCATCCTCACTACAATAAAAAAACTCAATTTTGGGGTTTTTGGGTTTAAAACCCCCAATAGTGGAAGCCCTAAGACATCTTACATCTAAGTCAAAACCCTACAAACAATTTATTAGAGGCTGATACAAATAATCAATTTTGCATACAAAGTAGATCTGAAGAGTGAAGATTAAAACCCTTAAAAATATTTATATCCGATCGATAAATCAATAGATTGGAAAGCGAACAAAAAGCGATGGATCAAATTAACAAATAAAAAGGTCAATATGAAACCACTCATTATAAAATTCAATCTTCCACAATACAAACGAGCTCACTATATCCTTTGCGATAACTCAAGAAATTAGATACAGATCAATTTTTTTCGCAGCAAAATCACATATTTTTCTACTGAATATCACAGATAACAATAATCAAAGTAAACAAAATGCAACACACCAACAAAAACACAGAAAATATATAAACTGAAAAAAATTCAGCTCCACTAAACAAACATCACAAAAAATCACTAGAATCGATGAGAAAGTAACCTGATTTTGCTTGATTAAGGAAGAAGCGGGTGAGAACTTAACACTGGAAGCAGTAACAGAGGCCATGTTTTATGGGATCACAGAGAGCGGAACTGAAAAATTGAGAAGAAAAAGAGGGGGTGGCGGAGAGCACGAAGAGTGTGAACTGTGAAGAGTGTGATAATTAATGTATAAACATAGGAATTATAAATATATAGCAGCCGGTTTTGTATTTGTTCTTCATTGAAGGAATCGAAATTTGGGAGAATATGGTTGAAGGGGGGGGGGGGGGTAATGGGCTTTGTTTTGTTTGTTGGGTTATAGGTTTTATTTATTTCATACGAGTATTTTGTTTTGTTAGTAATACTCCGTTTTGTTAATTATTGCCAATTTAATTAGAAACAAATGTGTTGTACTTATTTTTACTAGTATGATTTATTTAACTATGTGATTTGTAATTTTTTCTATTATGTGGTTCTATAAAATTTGATTACGTAAATCTTTAATATTTTTTTAATTTCATAACCATCCAATTTTAAATAAAATATATGAAGCTAAAAATGATAAATCAATGAGAAATTGAAAAGATAAGTTATGGGATATTGAATACTATTGAGTGTGCAAAATTTATGGTCTCTATATTCTAACGTAGGGCTGGCAATTTTCGACACGATACGATAATCCGACACGAATCCGCACGAAATTATTGGGTTGGGGTCAAATCTTATTGGATCTGTGTCCTTATCGGGTTGACCCATTAAGAACCCGATAATTTCGGCTTGGGTTCAGGTCGGATGCGGGTCGGATACGGGTAACCCATTAAGAAATAATATTATTATTTTTATTATTATTTAAAACTATATATATTACTTTAATATTTTAATTTCTTATAAATTAGGTTTAAATAGTATAAAATAAATTTTAATTGTGTAAATTAGGTTAAAAATTAAGGTTTAATCGTGTAATATTAGGTTTTAATCGTGTAATATCAGGTTCGGGTTGTTATCGTGTCGTGTCAACCCATATTATATCGTGTCGATAACGGGTTCGTGTCGGGTGCGGGTCGTGTTCGGATTTGAAGGTAGCAGGTCGGGTTCTTGTTCGGATTTACAGTTTCCTTAACAGGTCGAGTTCAGGTTAGGCCTTATTGGGTTGGATCATTATCAGGTTGACCCGATAACGACCCAATCCGCACGATTTGCCAACCCTATTCTAACGTTCTCACCTGAAAAGTTG
Source organism: Salvia splendens (assembly GCF_004379255.2). Taxonomy (NCBI): domain Eukaryota; kingdom Viridiplantae; phylum Streptophyta; class Magnoliopsida; order Lamiales; family Lamiaceae; genus Salvia; species Salvia splendens. The sequence goes on along the minus strand of NC_056033.1, from coordinate 2,700,742 downwards.
ATGCAACACTAAATTGGTATAGGCGTGATGTATTTAGGGCCGCAATAGAAAGGGAAGGATGCCGCGATACCATCCATCATAGCATCTCCAGTGGTTCTGGACATGCAATAACCCTCTCATAGCCTTGTCATTGCCACATCATCAGCACTAAAATCCTTCTGTCACATCATCTGGATATGCAACTAGACATGCAATAGCCCTCCCATAGCCTATCCACCTCACTAATAACAATTATATAATTTAATTTACAATCGTAGCAACATAAGGAATTTAATTTACGAGACAAATACAGGAAAATTGAATAATACTATTAAAATTTTAAAAAGTACAATAGTTTTAAAAAAATACATTAATTAAAAAAAGTATAAAAATTAAAAAGTACAATAAAAAAATTACATAAAAAATCACTCCTCGTCGCCGTCCTCGCCTCCGTCGTCGCCCAGCCCTTTGTCGTCGCCGCCGCCGCCTCCGTCGCCACCAACGCCGCGGCTACCCCCGCCGGTATCCCTCTGCAACCCCTCCAATTCTGCACGCATGCTCCGGAGCAATACGCGAAGATAAGCCTTCTCCTCGGGGTCCACCGCCGTCCGGAAGTCGGCTAAAGGAAGCCCCATGGGACAGGACACCTGCAACGACATTATCGCAGACACTCACCCACGCCTTGGCCACCGCAACGTTCTCCGCGTCCGTTCACTTCCTCCGGACCCGCTATCCTCACCCGGCTGCGACGACTCGCCAACCTTCTTGGCCTTGCCCTTCTTCTTAGGGGCGCTCCGACCCCGCCCTACTCCCCGACTTTGAATGGGAGTTTCCGGAACCTCGTTAATATCAAAACCGGTGGAAAAATCAAAAGCCAGCCGGTAGACGTTTTCCCCCCCGGACGTCCCCTGCGGCGGTGGCATCATCTGCTGCGCCGGTGGCTGCATCCCGGGTGCCCACCCCGGCATCATCTGCATAGGGGGTTGCATCGGCAGTACCCCTTGCCAAGCCGGCACACTTCCCCCGGCGGCCATCGGTGGCATCATCTGCTGCCACGGGTACATGTTGTAGTACCCGGTCATCGGAGGCCAACCACCTCCCACGGGAGCCGTGAGAGTCTGAGACCCTCCCCCGGGAGTTGGGGGAGTCTGAGACGCGGTCGTCACTGGAGTACCTTCGTAGTTGTTCTCCATTTCTCGTTGTTGATCTTGTACAGAAATTAAGATAGAGAGAGTACTCGTTAAAACAAGTGGTGTGAATGAAAATGATGTCCAAAGCGCGTATAGTGTTTCGAATTTTTTTTTTAAAAAAAATAAAAATCCGGCGCCGATCTGGGGCCTACAATGGCGCCGTGAGGATCGGCGTCAGCCCAAGAATCGGCGTGGGCACGCCGATTTTGACGCCGATTTCGCCGACGCCGCTCGCAATGGTTCGGCGTCCGCGAAAAATCAGCGTGCCGGTGACGACGACGCCATTGGAGATGCTCTTATGGAGGTGCGGCAGGGATGTTTTATGGCGTGCGCTGCTTGCCGCCTATTACGGGCCCATGCCGTGCCACCAGGGTGGGGGTGGTTTCAGGGATGCGAAGGGATTTTTAATTTTATTATTCCAAATTCAAAATCCTATACTATATCTCTAGAAAATTTAGGTGTATCTTCTCAAAGGGAAAGGAACAAAATTAACAGCGCATTTGGGTTGAAGTTGAACATTACCAGGAAGAATCAAGTTTTTTTGGTTTGTTGGAAGCCTTCAAGCTCTTATATCTTCAACACATATGGTTCTTGTTTTAGCTCTCCAGGAGCGGCAGGATGTGCATATGTGATCAGGGACCAACATGGTCGCTTGGTAGAATCAATGTTTTTAGGGCATGTTGATAGTTTTACCGTTGAAATTATGGGAATTTTGATGGGGATGAAGAAGTGTGCTAGTATTGGTTTAGGTTAGGGAACGTGAGAGTCCAAACGGACAACAAACCACTGGCACAAATGTTGGATAAGGGTGAAGGGTTCCCATGGAGGAATTATGATGAGTTGTGTGAAATTTATCAAATCATGGACACATATTCATACAAGGTGGATCATATTTACCGTGAAGCGAATGCCGTTGCAGATTTCTTGGCGAAACAAGCGTCCTAGGGTCTCTCAATCGAATTCAATTGTGCTTCTATGCTCCCCTGCACTGCAAGAGGTTTGCTACGTCTCGATAGTATTTCCTACCCATACTTACGAGAAAAAAGGGCAATTGCTCCAGGGAGACCTTCCAACTCAAGATAATGGTGCAAAAATGCTCGAGTTGGTTTTTGCGTTAGAGAGCGGAGCTGGGGAAGGAGAGGTGATGGTGATGGTTAATGATAGCACAACGGTATTGAAGAGCTTCACCACTTGATTGTTGCTATGCAAATCAAGATCGTTGGTTTTAAAGAGGGAAGATTCGAAGCAAGTTGGAAATTTGTACTGCTATCATTGTATTTGAAGCTATCAATGGAAGATTTTTGAAAAAAAAAATAAAAAAAAAATATTTTGCAGAATATTTTTAACGAAAATTGTAATGTTGAATATCTTCTTCCAATTAATATAGGTTAGATACTTACAACATTAAAATACTAAATCAATGTGACAACATCAAACATTTATAAAAATGAAATAAAGCAAGACAAAGATAAAAAATAAAGTTTCCAAACACGGCCTTGGATTCAAAGCAGGTGCATGAGTGCGTCACCTAACTGCAACACAACCGACGATTAGGTACAACTGCTTCTAAGCTGAGCGCTGCATTATGAGCTGTACAATTCGGACAAAACTGCCCTCTGTCATTTCCTATTGCATTAACATTTCTGATTCAACAAAATATGGAGTACTGGTATTAGATATGCCTCTATAAAAGAAAATTGGTATGTACTATTATAATAATTGAATTAATCGGTAAAATCTAGGACTATCGATTTGTCTACTCGAAATAATCGTTACAATCTATGATCGATATTTCAGTAATGCTACTATTTTTTAATTCAATTTTGTATTGACTAGTATAGTAGTACCCCTCCGTTCACTAATAATTGTTTCATTTTATCATTTTCGTCAGTTGACTAATAAATATCTCATTTATTTTTTACTTTTTTTGCAATAGACTTCACACAACTAACTTTATTTTATTCACATTTAAGTGTAAACTAATAAATATAAAAGTAGTACACACCTTCCTCTAATATTTTAGATCCACTTTCTATTATAATACAAATTTTAAAATCTGTATCCGATCAAATTTGGCCTTATAATTATGCATGAAAGGAGTAATATATTTATTAATCAATGTCAATCATCAACCTTCAGTTTACTAATTGGGTGCATACCTCTCTGATCATTTACTTACCAATTTAATTGTGTTTCATTGGCATATGAGAAAAACAATTACCTATTCATATTCGACTATATGAAATTACCTTCAATAACATAATATTCTCGGAATGTGATGAATAATTATAAAATTCGTATGTATATCACAAGTGAATACATTCATGTACAAAACAAACAATATACTTTAAATAGTAGGAGTAGTATAAACTGGGAGTATAATTTTTCTCGTAGTCACTTTAATATTGTAAATTATTATAGTAGATGGGTAATGGTATCCCATGTACTCACTTTAACAATATTCCTTTTTTATTATTTCTTTATTAGTTATACTTCTGATTAAATGTGTTATTATGAAATATATTAGTAGTAATTTTTATTAGTAAAAATTACAAAATAATTAAAATAAATACTTAACTACAAAAAGAAATGAAAACAATGCACACTTCAATTAAAATTCCGATTAAATATGTCATTACAAAAAAAAAAAAACAAGTTCCACGATTGCATAACTTAAATAAAAAAAATTAAAGGAGTACAACATAATTTACACTTAAAAAATGAAAATTACATAATAATAAATTATTATTAAATAGGAGTATTTTTTTTATTTTTTTTACCAATGTGATTCGGTATGATTCAAGAGAAAATTCGCATACATAGCATTCTGCATTAACGTGCTTAAGGCGCTAAGTACATGCTTATCTCCATCCTTAAGCGCTGAGTTGCACATATTTTATGAAATAATATTGACTATATTTATTAGTACTTTTATTTACACTTTATTATTTTAGAATACTCCATATACTAGTAAAAATTTAAATTTAACTTAGAAATTAATTAAGAGACAAAAATATATGCTAATTAAACTGAATACATAAAATTTCAATTTTTATTTAAATTAAATTCCCGTGCTATAAATACACCATTAAATACAATTGTATTGTACACAGCTTGTAAGGGCATCGTTAACGCGTCGGGCCGGGCCGCAAATCGCGAGTCCCGGCCCGTCCTGCGCGTAAGAGGGGGGCGACTTGCGGCCGGGTCGGTCCCGGAGCCGTGTTTGCGGCCTGGTGACGGTCACGGGTCCGGCCCGGCCCTGCGTTAGTCGGAGACGGGACGTGACGGAGCTGCAATTTTTGCCAAAAATTGGAAGAGGGAGGAAGAGGGAGAAGAGAAGGAAGAGGGAGAGGGAGATGGGTGACGGAGCTCAATTTTCTGATTTCTTTTGCATTTGGAAGAGGAAGAAGAGGGAGGGGGAGAGGAAGAAGAGGGAGGAAGATGAAGAAGAGGGGCGGCAGATCCAATTTGCTAATTTTTAATTTGTTTGCATTTTTTTGCATTTTTATGTTATATTTTTTTAGTTTTTTTTGCATTTTATTGCATTTTTTATGTTATAGTTTTTAGTTTTTTTGCATTTGTAATTTTTTTATAGGATTTGTAATTTCTTTTTTCGAATGAACAATTTATTTTCTCGGTTTGAATTGTTAAACGAATTGCATTTACGAGTCAAATATGTTGAAGTTGTGAATAATGTCATTTATTAGTTGTGGCCCGGGTTGTGGCCTGTGGGGTTAGAGCAGTTGAGGCCTGAGCCGCAACTGTAGAAGAATGATGACATGGAGGGAACCTGAAGCCTGAAACCTGGCCGGGGTTATTGATGCTCTAAGTTGTACCTTGATTTCATGGTTGGTACCACACAGAATAATCGCCCTTGTAGAACCTCAACTTTATAACTTAAAGTCTACTCCATTTCTCTTGTGGTAAAAAGTTAAATAAAAAAGAACATTTTATCTCTCTCTCTCTCTGTGTTAAAATTGAAACTCTATATTCCGATCACCTACTTCAGCTCTCCTTCGTGAATGTCATAACTGTTTACGTTTTGAATTTGATTTATTGCTGCTGCGGAGGTTCCAATCTGCTCACAAGCATCTCATTTTCGGTAGGTTTGATCCTTTTTCTATTTGTGCTTATGTGTGTGTGTGTTTTTTTCGGCGTGAGCAACTGTTGCCGCAAATGTGAATTCGTTTCGCGATTGAGTATGTTGTGCGTGTGTATTTTAAATTTGTGCATAGTTCATATATATTTTGAATCTAGTATTTTTGTATGTATGGAACCTCTTCTAGTTTCTAGGGCAAGGTAAAACCAAGGGGGGATGGCCGGATGCCCTGTATTTTGATGAGTAGATCGTTTCAGCGGCAGATGAAGTCGTGAAATTTGTTTATTAATGTATTAAGTGAAAGCAGAACACTGCAATTTTGTTGCATTGCTGCTAGTTTTTACTCTAATTTCTTAAACTGCGCGTATTCTACTTAAATGTATTTATGAGTTTATATTTTTGAAGAGAAGGATGGAAATTATGTATTGTTGTAGTTTTGAGTTTAGTCAAAATTACTTAGTTCGTTCACTACCTTAAATATCTATTAAGCTTTGTAAAAATGTATCGGTTTTCTTTCTCTATTTGACCATTTATTTGTTATTTATACTTCGTTGGGACATTGTTAGGATTTTGAAAGTTGTGCTAACTTGATTCTAAATATTAGGTTGGCCGTTGGTGAATATGAATACTCAGCTTGTGGAGATTCAGCCTCGTGAACTTAAATTCAAATGTAAGTTTATTGTAATTTAGCGCGATGATTGAAATATTGGATGCATACATTGTACCCAAGTTTAGGCGTAGATGACTGTTTTTCTATTTGCAGCGTAGTATGATCATTGATATTTCTTATCAGTATCCTTGTTGTAGGTCAAGTTAGAAGTCTGATGGTTGTGTGAATTGATTGAAGAACTTGCCCCATATTTCTTATACTGAGTAAAAATTGAAGAACTTTCCACATATTTCTACTCAGATTAAGAATAAATTAAATAAGAATGTTTTGAAACCCTCAAAATCATGCCTTAGTGGTAGCATATTGGATTGTCATTTATTCATTTTGATCCATTGGTTTTATGAAGCTATGGAGAGTGCTCTCCCCTGTCCATTTCCTTTTCTGAAGCATGTATACTGTGCCACTTCCTAAAAAGCGCGATTCATACCCTTAATGATTATAGATGGTGTCATCATAATTCACACTGCATTTTGCTTTATCTCCGCATCAAGCATCTTGTGTCTGTGAAGCAGATGATCTGATTATTATAATCAACAGTTCATTTGAAAAGTTTGTTTCCAACATTTCTTCCATTCTCACTTTTGCCAGTTTGTCATCAGTATAGCTTAGTTTAGATTTACCTAAATAAATTCAACTGCTCAAATGATGGCATGCTTACTGTATTGCATTTCATTTAAACTGAAGAAAGACTGCAGAATATTGAAAAAGAATTTTATTTCATTACTATTATTTTTATATATATGAGGACATGTTTTGAGTGCAGGTAATTGCTTGTCAGAACAGCTACTTTTTTTAATTTGTTTTGCAATATCCTAAACACAACTTCGTCATCATTGTGATAACTAGATCATCATGCTGTCTTAACTAATAAAAATCTGCTTTTATCTGCTTCATCCTACAAAGTTTACAGTCTGACACTCCCATTGGTTTCTCCAGGTGAGGTGAAGAAACAGAGCACATGTTCTGTTCACCTTCTGAATGCCACTGACCAGTATGTAGCTTTCAAGGTTAAGTGGTTTCTACTACTGTACTTGTTTACTTTCTCATGAAATGTTGATATTTTGAAAAAGATGTTATGGTTAGATTGCACAATTAACCTGGTTATTCAAGTGCTTCGTGTTTCTACAAGTTGACAAATACAGGTGCAAGTTTTCCTAGCTGAAAGCTGTACACTAATTATGCAGGTTAAAACTACATCGCCAAAGAAGTACTGCGTTAGGCCTAATATCGGTATAATCAAGCCAAAGTCGAATTATGATTTCACAGGTATTTTAGTATATTTCCTTGTTTTATGTCCTTATCTCTAGTTTTATTCTGTCTTTTTTCTGGACCAAGGCAGATGATACCATAATATTTTGCTATAACTATTATAATGGCGTCTACCACATGATTCTAGCAAGGATAGTATCATCTTGTATCTTTATCACACTTATTGCACTATGCATCAATCTTGTACAGTTTAAGATATGTACCTTTCTGTCTCTTTTGTTTTTTGTTTCTGAAGTAGATATATATATGTGCATTGATTTTTTCTTTCAACAAACCCCTTTTTAGGAAAAATAAAATAAAATTGACTGATGTTTTGTATCTTATTGACGAATTACTATCAAATGGATTTGATTAATTGAGAGGAGCTTTTGAGTAATGTCTCTTGTACAGTGACCATGCAAGCCCAGAAATCGGTCCCCTCAGACATGCAATGCAAAGATAAATTCCTTATTCAGAGCACTGTGGTACCATATGGCACAAGTGAGGAAGAGATTACCTCTAGCATGGTAGAATCTCTAAAGTGAATTTTATTAGTTGCTATTACATCTTTAGCGGCTCCACACAAAATAGAAAAGGCTTTCACCTTTTTTTGTGTTTTAATATCTCTTCCTTTTCTTTTCCTTCTGACAGTTTGCTAAACAAACTCAAAAGTACATTGAAGAGACCAAGCTCAGGGTTGTTCTTACTAGTGCGCCGAGTTCTCCAGAAAAGCAAAAAGCTACAGTACTTTCACAGCAAGAGCCCTCTAATGAGTTTTTTATGCCGAAAGATCACTATTCACCTGATTTTATGCCTGTTAATGGAGTTGCCAAGCAAGAATCACATTATGAGCCTCCAATTCCAAAAGAAGACCATTCACCTGTTTTGCTGCCTGTTAAAGGAATTAACAAGCAAGAACCACAGTATGAGCCTCCAATTCCAAAAGATACTTTGCAGAATGTAGTTGCGGATTCCCTTCTTCCTGACCTGGTGAGAACTCTTAAGCCACTTCATTATGTTTGGATGATAGATCGAATGGTTCAGGAAACTGTCATTTTCAACCCACAAAAATTTGATAAAAAAACCTACTATGTTGTTTTGGTACAAAGCTTTCATCTGCCTTATATTCCCCATCTGCATCTTATCTGAATTTGGTTTGCACCACTTATTTTATCCTCGGGGGTTCTACTTTTGTGGGCCTTATTTAATTTGATAATGAAATCATCTTTTACTGGGTGAAGCCACAAACCAAGCCAGTAAAGGCAGTCGATTTTGTCAAAAACATGGAAGACTCTAGAACGGTAAAAGTCATGGACAGTGAGAAGCCAATTCCTGCCAAGGATGATAACTCAAAGCAAGTGGAAGATCTAGAAGAGGTGAAATTGAAGCTTACGGAAGAGATCAAAGAATTGAGATCAACAATCAGTGCCATGGACTCGAAGCTGATTGAGGTCAGTTTTGCATCAATCAATATTGTGATTCAGGAAAGGGGATGCATTTTAAAAACTGCATATTGTTCACCTGAAGCAGTAGATACCGGACAAAGTTTGTTTTTGTTTCACTATAATTCAGATGAAAGTCGGAATATATAGTTCAATCCTTCATATTATTTCACACTAGGAAGTTTCACTAATCATGCGGGATGATAATGTTCATTATTCCAATGGGTTTCCCTAAATAACCGGCTTTCTTTTCAGGCAGAGTACACTATTGAGAAGCTAAAGGTAGAAAAGAGCAACACCATCCGTGAAAAGGAAACTTTGAAGCAAGATCTGGTGAGTCAATTTCGAAGCAGCTATAGTACAAAACATCATTTCCATTTCCTCTTCCGCCCACCTTGTCCGAGTGCTTAGATCCCTCCATCAGTCTGATTGATGCCTTTTTTCTTTTCAGGCAATGTCGAATCCAAAGAGTGTTGTGAGAAAAGTCCAAGTTGGGTTCCCCCCATTGTTCGTCTGCATGGTCGCTCTCATCAGTTTGATAATCGGGAGTATGTTTCGAGGTTAGTGCAGAGAACGTCGCTGGATTTTGTTTTAACAATAGGACAGATCTGGTGGCTGGTTTTTTAACAAGCCACCACCGTGTACTATGCTTGTCGATAGCTTCACTTGAAACCTATGATCCATCTAAGTGTGTGAAAAGAACTGATTATATCAAATAAATAAGAAATATTCTAGGATTTTTAGTTTTCAGTAATAAACTAAACATGTGGTTTGTTTAAAGAAGTTTGGTTTATTTTCCAGCCTTGCGTTGGTTTATTATTACGAAGAAATGTTACATCAAGTTCCTTATATGATCACTGTTCTCGTTTACATCTGTGCTGCCATTAGTTTTTTTTTTGTTTTATTCATTTTATTTAGTTTTAATATCTTTAAAATTATTATTGATGTCATTAGTTTTATAAATATCATGAAAATCAAACTTAAATTTCAATTTTGTCCTTATTTTTAAATTAAAACGAAAATGAGCTTTGATTCTTTTGTAATTTGTAAAATGAATAAAATCAATAATTTTTATTATTGGTGCTCAACATAATTTATGTTTCTCAATTATTACGTTATTATCGTGTCTTTGATATCGGCGTCATTGATATCGGCATTCGCTGCATATCATACTCCCTCCATCTCATAAAATATGTTACACGTGTTAGATAAGCTGAGATTTTAGTAGGTTTTGTTTTGTGGGTTAAGTGGAAAAAAGAAATAAATTTCATATTAACGTGAAAGCAATCTTTTTTTTAAAAATGGAAATGTGACATTTTTATTTGGACAAACTAAAAAAAATTGAAACATCCTTTTTTTAGTAATTACTAAGGTATCCATCGGCGGACCCAGTAATTATTCCCCTGACCATTTGATTAAGGATTAAAAGTTGTCTCATATCTAAAGGTAGGGATCGGTCCCCTGGCCATTTAATTAAGGATGAACGAGTCACATGGGTCATATCATTTTATTAGTAGTATAAAACTTTGTTCTCTATCTCTGCTCTCATTCTTTCTATACTTTTGTCTTCTATTTACTTTAATCTTTAAATATTCAATTGCTTAAATTTCGGTGTCCAAAATTAACGCGTCAACTAACTGATCAGAGAGTATTATACTCCCTCCGTCCCATGTTTCTTGCCCTTTCATTTTAGGCCGTAAATTTAGAATTAATTTTTTAGTGTAATTAAATTAGAATTTGAAATATAACAAGGCATCACTTAATAAATGACCTTTTAACTTAAGCTAACATATTAATTACATATATTAATTCTAACTTCAACTAGAAATAGTGTAAATAGATTGAGACGAGTCAGAAATGAAATAGTGCAAGTAACATGAGATTGAGAGAGTACTATATTTATGTTTTTATTGGAAACACACAGAATAATGGACAGTTGTAAAGAAAACAGGATAAAGAATACTGCGTCAAATGGCAAAAAATCCGAGCACAATTTCAAAGACAAACTGGAGAGGTTGAAATCCACACACAAACGGAGTGATGACATGTTGACATCGGAAACTTACTATACATGTCATAATTATATAACCATATACAGAGGAAGAAGAACTTTTACCCTATATATATAAATCACCTGTTGCTCTCACAAAAAACAATAAATCCACACCGGCGTGGGGTTTCACCTCCGCCCAACCGCGCTCTTCCGGTCGACTACTGACCGACAGAATATCACCACCACGAAACGAATCCTGCAGCCTCTACTAATCTTTCGAAACGCCCCCACCGTGACGTGCAAACGGATAAATAGAAACAGCAGCAAACTAGATTTTACAAAACCAGAGGGCCCAAAATTGAGTCAGTAGACTGGTAAAACTGGTGCAAGAGCTTTAGTTTTTGGCTTCTCCGGGCAGATGCATGCTTTGTTCTGTTGGCGAGCCCGGGATGAAAGGAACGAAACCACGGCCGCCGAAAACAGGACGCATGAATGCGTCGTCGAATTTTCTCCAGTAGTAATGGACTGTGCGAGTAGGCCTTGTCAGCAGCATCCGTAAACTGCTCGGACGACCAATGCCCTGGCCACCGTCGGAAACTTGTCCGTTGCTGCTAAATAGTTCGGCTACGGAGTCCTGACATTCACCAAGAAGTGGCACTGTGAAGGAATTTGGCGTGAGTGGATCTGCAGAGACCATTCTGTTTAGCTCTTCCGATGAAGGCAGCAAGAACCTCACAAGAGGTTTTGTGATCAGGCCAAATACCTGCAAGGACACAGGACATCATCCCACTTAGCATGCCCCTGTTTGATGGAATACGAAGGAAATTGAACAAATGCGAGCTATTGTAATGAAGGGTTGAATATTCATCATGCTCAATCGCTATGTACGATTAAGAGTGATAGATATTTATGATATCTGCTTCAAAAATCTAATGCCCTTTTAGAATTGAGAAGAAGGACCGGTGTCTATAATCAAATGTGTGATTTTGTGATACGATTGGACTAAAATACCATAATTTCACCCACCTAGCATAATTTATAGTGTGTGTTTTCATAATTTAATACAATAAACCAAACACATATAATATATTGATACCTCATATGACAAAAGACTCCTAATTACATACTAATATACACTCTTAACACATTGTCAAGACAACCACCCTTGACGTGTAAGTTGGCAATTGAAACTAAAAATATAACATATAACTGTCCCACATCGGTGTCAAGATAAAACTGAAACTAGTATATAAGTCTCATGGGCCCCTCCTCCTATCACCAATTGGTTTTAGGATGGAACCCACGGATTTCTATCAGTGTAAATATCTATTACTAATAAAAAAAATGTCCATTCGTACAGATTTTGATGCATCCATTTATTTTATACACTAGCTTTTAAGGACAATTTGGTAATTTAACACATACGTTTAGGTGTTACTTATTTCGGTTTAATGCTAAGTTCCCTTTTGTATCTAAAGTTCTTCAGTTTTATGATAAATTTTATCTACTATCACACCATTTAGTTAGTTTCTGAACATAGTAAAAGACGTACCACCGTGCTGAAGAGGACAACTGTTATTGTACTGGTGATCATGATAGCATTTCCACGTTCCGTGGTATGGCCAGATCGAGTAAACTGCAGGAGCAAAAGTAATGAGTCAGGATATTCCATCACAGGCAATGCATAATCACCACCACCATCCTATACTATAACTTGACAGCCTAAGATGCAATAGAAAAGCTAAGGTAACATGTTAGTCCCCGAGCACCTTCGAAACTATATCCCCCACCCAATCCCTGCCCATTCAGCATGAAGAAAGAGATGAGATTTCACCTGGTTGTAAGCAAGAGCCATAGAAACTGCACCTCGCATAAGACCAGACCACCATATTGTGATCTGCAAATAGGAGAAAAGTGTAAGCAAGCTCAACGCAGGTTACAGAGATGTTGATGCAGGGTCAGAGAGTCATACTTGCTCATTAAAACTAATCTTCTCATGTGGGATTTTCTTGGTCAGGTTGGACAAAAATGACAAAGGAAATACAAAGGCAGCCCTACCCACCAAAACCAATCCCAGTAGAGCCGCACTGACAGAGATCGATGTTTTTGGCCTGACATTGAAAGACATGCGATATAAGAAAATTCCTAATAGAACGGAAGTATAGATGTAACTCCATAGACGAGGAATAGTGCGTCTGTGAGTATGCCACTTGCGCAGTCACCATACCTGTCACTAACAAATCTCCATTTCTCAATGTCGAGAGCATCCATGCCGACATAAAGGAATATAAAGATCTCGGCCACAAAAGATAATGTCGCAAAGGTATGCCTGCATTGTGGATAAATCATTACTTACAATTAAAATGGAAGCAGCTATAACCGGTACTAGTTTCAATGGTGTTAAAATGAAAGGCATTTCATACTTGGTGGTGATCCTTGAGTTCTCTGTGACATTATGCCAGGTATAGTGCGACATCACAATCCCACAGAAGAAAACAGTGAGGATACCGCTTAGATTTGTTAACTGCATGAAACCACAGGTAAGTTCACTCCGGCTAAAAGGTTTAGTCACAAAAGGTGAATCCAAAGTTAAAAAAGCATCTGGCAGATTGTTCAGAAACTTACTTCAGCCAACATGTATGAAAGGTAAGCCATGAGCATCATAATAGCAACCTCACGATCAGTGGAATGCCTGCAGTGGATTGAAGAGCACCCAGATTAGATAGACAAATTGTAAGGTACAATAAATTTGTTCATCTTAATGTTTATATTCATGCTTGTATTATAAAATTAATATAACCAAATATTATGGAGAATGGTTTGGTTACTTCATACGGCAATCCATCGTGATATGGCAACACATTTAGGGAAAGGGGCAAGTATGATAACATCAGAACTCTTTACAAACATTATTTCTTAATGGCATTTCACTTTAAATGCGATTTCTTCAAAACTGAGAACATAAAAGCGTCACCAACCTTCCAAAATAGAGCTTTTTTATGATATATGCACTGAGCAGTCCAGTCTGAAGCAAAAGATAAGTATTCATCAATGAAAAATGGAGAGTGAAGAATGATCATTCCTCTGGAGAGATAGAGAGACAAGAAGAGAGACTTACCCCGACTCCTAGAGCAGTGCTCGAAATAAACAAATAAAAGAAGGTTCCAACCAGCTGCAGAGCTATACTGGTGTTGATATTAGAAAGGTCAAAGTTCTGGACTGCATTGAAAAGCACTACAGATGTTGCATCATTTACAACACCTTCTCCAAATACAAGACTGTACAGCAATGGAGTCTCGTCTTGATTTAGCACCTGCATAAGTAGACATATTGCTTCATACAAGAAAAAAATATTCAGCACATAGCTGAGTCAGTCAATAGTTAAAAGGAATTCAAAATGTACCTGCAATGTGCACACTGAATCTGTTGCGGCAAAAATTGCTCCAATTGCTGGATAGAATCAAAAAGAATTTAAGGAGACATAATACATGTCATGTTGTAGCCGTGTGTGCATGTGTATGTGTGTGGTGTGACAGTGTGAGTGTGTGTCTCTCTGAGATAGATAGATAGAGAGAGAGAGAGAGAGAGAGACCTATGTAGTCTCCAATTGCAAGACCAATATCCATTTTCCCCAATATGGCAATAGCACCTGCACATAGTAGAAGATTACATATCATAGCCTGAACAGTTGCAAAAAAACTATTCTTCTACTTCCACTCTATTAAAAATGTTCCCACCCATGGCGATAGTTTAGCTGATTGTAACAATATAAAACATGAAGGTCCCCAAGAATGGAGATCAATTTTGGAACATGGTGGATCCTAGAAACAGTATCAAATGTTTCTGCCAGCTCTTTATATGGTGAACTATATATATGCATGTATTATGTATATTTAATTTACCTATACAGGGGTTTGGTGTGTCCCTACTTATTTAAATGGAACAAAGGGTGAAACTCGTGCGAAATTGAAGTGAAAACATATGGTTGACATAATGGAAGTGTAATGTAGAGAAACAAGCTTCTACCACAAAATTGGCTGGTCCGTTACTTTCTCAAGTACATTTGATAATTTTATTGTAAAAAACGCTTCAGTCTGTTTACATAGTATATGTACGCACATATAAATTCATGTATGAACAAAGAAAAACTACATATAAAGAAAAACGTTACGTGGAGCATACATGAAACAGCCCAAGAGTCCCTTCCCCTTAAGTTCAGATAGTAAAAATAGAAAAGATGAAGTGGTAGTGCTATAATGAACATGATGTTGCTGAATGATAAGAGTCCATATTTTATTAGGTCACATAAACATAAGAAAATTGGGCATACCTAATGATATGATGACAAATGATATCAAGGTACCAAGTACCCCAAACATCACTATGGTCATGAAATTGCGAAAGAATTGTTTCTTTTTAACCTGAAACCTGAAAAACAAGAAAAAGAGAACTCAAAACCCACCATATTGAAAAACTTGCAGCAATAAACCAAACAGACATATTTGATGCCACTTAGCATGTTCTGTTGTCTTCTCAGAATTTTAATATGCACTTATGCAGGGGAAAACAAGACTGAGAAGGATGAATATCCACTTAGTATATTGCCCCAATATCTAAACACTTCACCCATAACATTTAAGACCAACAACATAGGAGTATAAAACAGATATAAGCATTTATATTTTAATGAATATGTACAAGCAATCAGGACCATGGAAGTGGTAACATATTCAACTTACCCAGCGTTAAAGATGATTGGAGGAAGCAGATAAATGAAAAAAAGATCCTCATTGAACACCAGGAGATGTGAGCTCGTCCCACTACTAATAAGCAGAATTATAACTCCAGTCGCTACACCCTTTCATTCAGAAACAACTCTAATCACTTAAACTAGAAAAGTAATCAAAGTGAACAAAATAAATACTCCAACCTAAAGATGACCAACAGCAAATGCAAGCACTACACAGAAACACTAGAAAAAGATACTTACAATTATGAGGGCAGTGATAGATTCATTCATCCAACGATTTTCTTCCAATAGATGACCAATCACAATACATGCACATAGGAGTGTTACAAACAAGGTTATCGACACCACTGAGGCGTGATCAGAGGTTCCCAAATTATTCATTGTCCCTAACATCGCTTTTGGGTCAAAACTCATGCTATCCATCATTCAGACTAAGCAGAAAATGTTGTGTTTCTGAGAAGATGTATTAAATATCCTTAACTTAGCTTAAATCTAAATCTGATCCCCACACGATCAATTACACCTGCAACGCAAGAGAAGAATTCACGTTATTATTTTATTCGACCAACAGAAGCCTACAATTTATTGTACATGCATTTCCATACTGATTCTTGAAACTTGTGCCTGCGTAAACATTTGGTTATGCACACAAATACACAAAAACATAAGTTGTAATTTTATCAAACATGCCCCAAGGTTAACAATTTCTACACATTTACTTCAAAAATAGTACTCAGTCACATGAATAAACTTCAATAGATAAACAAGCACTATGTACATCAAACAGATTGACAATGGAAAAAGCACGTAAATTACCTTAACCAAGACACCACATTAAACAGATGCATTTGATAAGTCCGTCACTTTATAGATAGCAACTTTCTCAAGATAGCATATTCAATAAATTTACCGAAAGATTCACGAAATCATGTACGGTATTTCTTACCAGTTCCATCCATATTTCAGTCTATTGTTTGCCAAATCAGTCTTTGCCTCTTTTCAGAAGTTTTCTATTTATATACGTATTACAGTATATTTTTCAGAAGCTCAATTGTATTCAATTTTTAAAATAACTCCTAAAACGAATTTATTGAGCTCTAGACTACTGCAAATAGAATATCTGTTATCAACAAATACAGAACGAAGTCAAAAATCAGTCTGCAGTTACTTATGAATCAAAATCAATCACGTGTAGCTAAGTTTCCTCAAGCGATTTTAGAAACAGAACAATTCGCGGCAGCTCAAAATTACTCGCGAAGAATTTTGCAACCTGAACTTCGAACTAGATCTCAGCGATCGAACTCCAAATGTAAACTATTTAACCAATGGAAAATTGCTTTCCCTACCCCCTCACCACACAGAACTCACACAATGGAAAAAAAATCCAAGTCAACTTACTTCCAGCCGCTGAGCTTCAATTTGAACCCCGCGCTCTTTCTTCAGCTCGCTAAATTGAAAATTTTACAGCAAAAGTTGCATCACGGATTGAAGATTTCAAGGTGTCTCCAACAGTATCACGAATTTGAAAACTGCGTTGAACTATATCCACCAGAATTCACGGAATCAGCGCTTATAAAAGCAAAATTGTGGAGATAGAGAGAGAGGATGTGACACTGCGTGTGGTGTGTGAGAGAGAATGAGAGGAAATCGACAGAAAAACGGAGGGTCCATGAGATGAATATATACTGTATGTGTATATACGTGCAGCTCAGCTTGTGAAGGAGATCATCATTTCACTCTGAACTAATTATATTTATTTGGAAAAGTAAATGAAGAACGTGGAGCGGTGATCGACCGTTGATTGAGCCGACCGGCGGTAGGGAATGATCGCAGCCGTTCAAAAATAATTAATTATTCTGTTTTATTGTATTTCGTTATTTCTGTTTTAAATAACGTTTTGATATATTGCATTTAATGTATGAATGTACATGTACTTACAATATCATGCTGACTTGTATAATTATTTTTTTCCTAACTTGGTGATAATAAAGGGGTTATTTAGTAATTGTATGCACTACTTTACTCATACTTAGTATAAGAAGATTTTAATTTTTTGGCATAAAAATGAATTTGACCATTTATGTGATTTACAAAATCAGTCAAAATTATGGTACAAAGTTAGAGCAAACATTATTAGACAACTAAACGTTGATAATTGTTCGATTTGCCATTTTGGAACCACACCGCTTATCATATATTTAAACAATATAGTAAACTAAATACCATATTTTTGTGTCAATATATATTTGAAAATCTTATATGCCAAAAATTTATCGGTATTATACTCTTTATTTTGCCTATTACTACAACTCAAATATTGCCAAAATCAATTATTTCCCTAAAATTCATCAATCTAGATTACCGACTTAGTAAATGATGAAATTCAACTTAACTGAGAAATGATTTTCCTTTCTTAACTTAATAGATCAATAATTCGAATTTCTATTATTATAGGATAAATGCGGAGACCATTATTGATTATCCTGAAAAAGACTAGTAGAGTACAATTTATTAATAGTATTTGTTCAAGCATATAGCATAAATGAGATCTATAGTCTATTTTTATGATTGGAAATTAGGTAAAATACTATTTTTTTTATGACGAAAACTTGAAATTGAGTCAAACGGAATAAAAGTTTCGATTCTTGTGGGTAATTATTGGAATTAGCCTTTACGAGAGCTATGTTGATAAAGGAAGCAACCCAAGTCCAATCGTGTTTTGTTGTTTTATTGTAATATGCTGTTCATGTATTCAAGATTATTGTCTGGTATTATCATGGTAATATTTAAATAAGATACGAATATTAGGTAAATTTAGACATGTTACATAATTTTTTAAAATTTATATAGTATCTAATAATTCAAAGCTGAAGTGTATGTGTACAAGTGTTGATGATGTGGATAAATAATGTGAACGAGTTGTCAACATGTTTATCACGACATTATAAGATGAAGTAGTAAAGAATGTAATTTCAAATCTCTCATCTATATTGTATCATATCTCTCGGCTTCATCAAGTTCTACGACCGTCGACCGACACATGTATTCCTCTGCTACAAGAACCCTTGGGTATGGTTGCCTTGCATTGAGGCCGCCGAATTCGATTGTCTCCCATGCTTTTTCGATGCTATTTTGGCTATCAAAACCCGTTCACTTCATGTCAGATGCGAGTCTTTTTTATTTTTAGTAGTAGACTTCAGTTTGCTTGAAATTTATTTCGTCGATAACGACTTGCATTTTTATTAAGTAATGATAGTTTGAATGTGTTTAGAGAGAGTGGTGAAATGGATTATTTATAAAAAAGAAGTTTGTAGAATTCCAACTCCATTTTAATTTTACTTGAATTGTTCATCATCGAAAAAAAAGTTAAATCTACCAATTGTCATCGAATTTTGAAACTTATGGGATAAACCAAAATCGACCCAAAGTTCGTAGACACTATCTTTTTTATATAAAAAAAATTCGACAAGATATATCATAATATTCGAAGTAACATATTGTCAATAGTTATTTTTAATAAAAATGATTATGTTACCATTTTGGTGTTCATAGACAAATATCGGACCAGTCACATTTCTATTATTGAAGGCAGATCTAATTATAAGTTCCACTTCTATGTAGTATGAGTTTAATAAAGTTGTAATAATCAATAATTAGTTTGTCCACATCGATAAGTTATTACCACGACTACTCAAATAAATTGAAAAGGGGGCCACCTTCAATGAATTTGTGAGGCCTGTGACATTCACATATGTAGGAAATTGACAAATTGAAAATTGCATGTTCATTGGAAAGGCATCTTAATAATTATAGCATTTGCTACTGCTCTTATCTTATTACTACTATTATTCTTCATCGGTTTCGTGTACAAATTGGACATGATCCCCCGATTTATCACAACACATCTGTTGATTCTTGTGCTCGTATAAAACTAGCAAATCCGTTTACAAAAAAATTAAAATGTTTATTCAAAAGACAACTATATATATATATAGTCATGATAATCTACAAACTCTCTATAATATAAACTATACAAACTTTAGGCGTTGACATTGTTGACATTCCCCCCAGTGACAAAATTTGTATTATGCGTTGACATTGACATTCCCCCCAGTGACAGAATTTGTATTAGGCGTTGACATTGACATATGAATCTCATTGCTAACCGTTGATTACTTACAAGAAGTGTGTAGGATCAATGTCAACGCCTAATACAAATTCTGTCACTGAGAGGAATGTCAATGTCAACGCATAATACAAATTCTGCCACTGGGGGAAATGTCAACAATGTCAACGCCTAAAGTTTGTATAGTTTGTATTATAGAGGGTTTGTATTTGATCACACCTCTATATATATATATATATATATATATATATATATATATATATATATATATGAACAATGTGATATTTTTGGGAGGAGAAAATTTTTATCACGATTTATGATTACAATAATAGTCGAGTTTCAAATAAGAACTTTTCTTTTCGTGTGAATATGATAATAATGTTTAGTTACGAACAAAGATTTACAGTGAATAAAATTTCCTTTTCTTTTTTGGGTTTAAATGTGTCTATTTACTAATTCAAACACACCCCACGATAAAAGTGTTTTCATTATAATAATGTTGCAATAACATCAATTCTAGTACTAATATTTTGTTGTGAGATGCATGAATTGCCAAATTAAAAGGGAATGGGAGAGTTACTTCTTCCGTACGGAAATTTATTGCGAAAAATTAAAATTATTTCTAAAACTATAAATCAATGATGCTTTTGATTTGCTTTAGTAAATAAAAGTAGGTAGTGAACCATCGATGGGAAAAATATTTTTCTCATATTTATGTGTATATAAGCAGAGCTGCTTTTCTGTCGTTGTATGAAAATTGCTATCTGCAGGACCACGTGGTTTGATTTGTCATGTTCTTGATCATTAAATTCATTAAATATAGTCACTAGTAAATGGAAAAATAAAATGTGGATCCATTGCCTAGTTGTCCAATCTACATCAGACGGTTCAGGTTGATTGATATGAGAGCATCCACAATAAGAATAGCTCAGCAATAACCTAATCATAGCCTAGCTACAAACTCTTCCTGCCACATCATCAACACTAAAAATCCACCTGCCACATCATAAATAGCCCAGCAATAACCTAGTCACATCATAAATAGCCACATCACTAATAACAATTATATAAAAATGAAATAATTAACAATCACACAATATACGGAATTTAATTTACGAGACATATACGGGAAACATTAATAATACTATTAAAATTTTAAAAAGTACAATAATTTTAAAAAAATGTACAATAATTTAAAAAAATTACAATAATTAACAAAAAAAGTACAATAATTCACTCATCTGCTCCGTCGTCGTCTCCTCCGTCGTTGTCGGCACCATCGCCTCCGCCTCCGTCGCCACCATCGTCTCCGCCTCCGTCGCCGCCGCCGCCGCCTCTACTCCCAGCGGCTTCCCTCCGTGCCGCCTCCAAATCCTCCTGCATGCTCAGGAGCAATGTTTGAAGCAAACTCTTCTCCACGGGGTCCACCGCCGCCCGCCATTCGGCCATCGTCTCGACCATCTGAGCGCGCGTTTGTTGACGCGCGAAGAATTTGAGATCCGCTGTGGATTGGCCAAGGGGGGATGCCGACTGGACCTCCTAGGAACCCTCGGCGACCCCATCGCCTCCCGTTGAGCCCGCATGTGCCCAACCGGGCGAGTTTGACGAGCTAACGAACGAGGGGTCGGGACCTCCTGGGCCGTCTCGGGGAGGTCGTGGGAACCACCGCTGCTGCCGCTGAAATCACCGGTATAGTTCAGTCGTTGCTTCTTCGGCCAGCCAGCGTCGACACCTACTCGGAACTTCTCGGAGTCGTTCAGCACAAGATAGCAGTTCCAGTAGGTGAAGTCCTTATACACCCCCTTCAGGGGAAAGGCTTTCTCCGCTATCCTCCTGCAGTCTTCCTCCGTTTGGCCACTGCTCATCATGCGGAGGGAATTGGTGTACAAGCCCGAAAATCGGGAGACCGCAGCCCTGATTCGGTCTCCCTTCCGGCAATCCTCCCCGGTGCATCGCCTCCCCTCCGGGCAAAACCTCTGGTAGGCTGCTGCTATCTTGCCCCACAAGTTGACGATCCTCTGGTTGTTCGAAACGAGAGGATCGTCGCAAACACTCACCCACGCCTTGGCCAGCGCGACGTTCTCCGCGCCCGTCCACCTCCTCCGTACCGAGCTGTCGTCCTCACCCGGCTACGAGGACTCGCCGACCCTCTTCCCCTTGTTTTTCTTCTTTGGGGCGCCACGACCCCGCCCTGCGCCCCCCGTTTGAACGGGAGCATCCGTAACACCGAGAAGCTCTAACCCCAATTCATCGAAGGAGAAAGTGTCAAATTGGGGCAACGGCTGCGCCTCCGTTGGGGTCGATGTGTGCGACGAACCAGTCAAAAAATTGAAACTGGGGCGATAGACGTCCCCCGGCGTCCCCTGAGTCGCCGGGGATCCCCCCGTCGCCGGTACCCCCCGGCGTCCCCTGTGTCGCCGGGGACCCCCCCCCCCCCCCCCCGTCGCCGGTACCCCTCGGCGTCCCATGCGTCGCCTGTACCCCCCCGGGCATCATCTGCATCCCGGGTGCCCACCCCGGCACCGCCTGAAACCCCCCCGGCGGACTCCCCCCGGTTGGCATCCCGGGCATCATCTGCTGCCACTGGTACATGTTGTAGTATGGTGGCATCTGACTCCATCCACTTCTCACGGGGACCGGGGGAGTTTGAGCTTGAAACCCGCTACTCCCTGAAGTAGGCTCGTTGTTAAGATCCATTTACCGTTGTTGATCTTGTACAGAAATTTAGATAGATAGAGTACTCGTTAAAACAAGCGGTGCGAATGAAAATGACGTGCAAGGCGCGTATATGTAGTGTTTCGGAAAAAAAAAATTCGCGCTAGGCGGTGCGCTAGGCGATCCGGACGCTGCAATAGCGCCGAGCGGATCGCCCAGCGCACCGCTTAGCGCCACGGAACCGCCGAGCGCTAGGCGGTTTTTAAATCCGGAAACCGCTAAGCGGTTGCAATAGATCGCCTAGCGCACCGCCTAGCGCCGGCGCTCGGCTAAGCGGTGCGTTAGGCGCTATTGTGGATGCTCTAATCAAAACAAAAAATGAGTGTTGCATAATAAGTTAAATTATATCGTCTGCTCTAATCAGATCTAGAAATATAACTGCAGAAATTTCACAACTTTTGGAAAATCCAATGAAAAATATAGTATCATTTTTTTAATAAACAGACGATATAATTTAACTTATTATACAACACTCATTTTTAGTTCGTATGAAATTCATTTCCAATAGGATGAACGAAAGATGAGGTGAAATCACGTAAAAATTAAGATGGCATCGTCTTTGCTAATAAAAATGAAATAAAAAATGCAAAATTTTCTTCTCTCTATTTTGATTGATAAATCAAGTATCTGAGCTGATCATATATATGCTTGTCACGTTGATTTAGATATGAGATAGGGCGAAGGAACATTTAAAATATTTAATTAGCTTGTATAATGATTTTAGATGACAATGTGTGTTTAAAGCATAATTTATCTTAGTAAAAAGCGAAACTAATCAAAATTAATGGGTCCAAAATGCCTCAAAACATAGTGATATATTTGCAGTTACGGTGGGAAATAAGTAAACATAGTGTAGTGGATTGTGTCTGCTTTTGGTATTTTTCATCATATTTGGACAACAAAATGTGCACTCTTTCTCTTTAGGCAGGGTGTGGCAAACAACATATGATGCTTCATTGTTTTATGGCAGGCAATTGTTATGTTTTAAATAACTTTCGATTGTTTAATGTTTTTCTTAGTGAGGGTCTTAATTATCCACGTGATTAGATTCAATCTATTTGGAGTTTAGTGGACTATGGACATAGAGATTAATGTTTTCAAATAGAGTAATAAATCTTGTGGGTAATAGTATGAGATAGGAGTAATAAATCTTTATGTAGTGGAAGTTCATAGAAACATCTATGCCATAATGTGCAGTTTGGTTGATAAAACATTTATCTTTTGTCTATTAAATTGGAAGTTTGCATAATCTTAGGGTAGATAAGGAAATGATTATTTTATAAAAATAAAAATTGATATGGACATATAAATAGAAAAATAAATATAACTAGAATAATTGAAAGTATGAGTACTATCATAGAGTGCTTGCCTGCTTGGCCACTCTGTACATGCGTCTGGTATTGGTAGATCTCTATTTTGTAAAGATAAATGAAAAAATATTACTGTAAACTTATTATCATATCATTTATTACCTTCAATAAGTACAATAAACGGAACTCGTAGGATTAAATACATTGAAAAAGGTTATCACTGGTAATGGACGATAGATACGAACATAAAACTTAACCCTTCTTTCTCTGAGGATTCATCAACATCTCCAAAATTGGGCATATAAAAAATTCTGAAAGTTATAAAAAAAATTGATATTGAGTGTTGTAATGTGTTAAATGACATCTCAAACGTTCTGTTATTTCTGATGAGTGGTCCTTAACTACGATAATCATATGGTGCAAAAAAAAAAAAACGATTCGTATAAATATAAATTAAATAATTAGATAAAAATTTGAATCTTTTGGATCAATGCATTAGAGCATCTCCAATAGAAATATCCCAGCCATAGCCTAGTCACAAACTCCTCCTGCCACATTAGCAGCACTAAAAACTCCTCCTGCCATATCATCAGGACAAGCAACTAGACAAGCAATAGCCTAGCCACAATAAACAAAATTATAAAAACAAATAATTAACGATCACACAAAATACGGAATTAAATTTACGACACAGATACGGGAAACTCAATAATAATATTGAAATTTAAAAAAGTAAATTAATTAAAAAAATTTACATTAATTCAAAAAAAATCTAACGACGTGCAGTCCTCTGCGCCCACAACTCTTCAAATAAAACAAGCGGTGCGAATGAAAATGACGTGCAAATTGTTGGATATTTTAATGTAATTGGATTAACTTGATTGATCAATATGATCATAATGAGATAACAAATAAGTTGGAAGTGCGGAGTGTACTCTTATTTGAATTCGTTATGATTAGACAGGGGTTCGGGGGCAGCGCCCCTGGCTGGGGTCGAGCTATACATAAATTTTTTATTTCCATTAAAGTTGTTGTACAGAAAATTCATCCGGAAACGTAATTTCCGAAAGTTGAAGGACTAATTTGCAATAATTTGAAAACGAAGAGACGCGACTCTTCGTCTTCAGCCTCTTCTTATGATCGATTTCTGGTTCAAAGTTGAGATCGAAATATAGACATACAGATCGCATATATATAGTGTTTCGAATTTTTTTTTTTTTAAATTTGAGCTGGCCGCGCTCGCCGATCGGCGAGCGCTCGAAAATCGGCGTGCGCTCGCCGCCTGCAATGGTTCGGCGAGCGGACCGACCAGCGCCGGGAATCGGCTAGTCGGTCCGCTAGCCGCCATTGTGGATGCTCTTAGAGCATCAGCAATGGAGGCGTCAAAACCGCGACGCCGATTTTTCGCCGACGCCGGTTCTGACGCCGAACCATTGCGACCGGCGTCGGCGAAATCGGCGTCAATTTCGGCGTACCCATGCCGATTCGTGTGGTGACGCCGATTCTAACGCCGATTCTCACGACGCCATTGTAGGCCACGGATCGGCGTCAGAATTTAATTTATTTTTTTCGAAAACACTATATATACGCGCTTTGGACGTCATTTTCATTCGCACCACTTGTTTTAACGAGTACTCTCACTATCTTTTTTTCTGTACAAGATCAATTTAAGAAATGAGTAATGCCGGTGGTAGTGGTGGTGGTAGTGATGGGGATGCTGATGAGTACGAGCGTATGCTGAACGAAGAGCTAGATGCCTATACGAGTCGTGAGGTTGATCGATGGATGCAGAGTTATATGCAGCCGCCGGTACCTCGCCCACCACCAGTTGTCCGCCGTCGACAAGTGGTTGATCGTGATCATGTAGCTGCACATCAGCGCCTTTTCACAGATTACTTCGCAGAGGAGCCTATATTATCATGCACAACATGATTGTCGAAGATGAAGGTGTACAACTGACTGATTGGGCCAATGACGATGATGAAGCCGGTCCAAGTCACGGCGTCGCCGCCGCCAACGTACGAGGTGGGGTACCTCACGATGAAGAAGCACTCCTCCAAGCACATGCCGACATGCGTAAGACGGAGGCTCATATTCGACTCCAGAAGGATTTAATTGAAGAGTTGTGGGCGCGGAGGATTGGAAGACATTAGTTTTTATTTAAATTTATGTAATTTTTTTAAATGTATTTTTTTAAAATTATTGTACTTTTTGAAATTTTAATAGTATTATTCAATTTTCCTGTATTTATCTCGTAAATTAAATTCCGTATGTTGCTACAATTGTAAATTAAATTTATATAATTGTTATTAGTGATGTGGATAGGCTATGTGAGGCTATTTGATGTCCAGTTGCATGTCCAGATGATGTGGCAAGAAGATTTTTGTGCTGGATGATGTGGTAGTGGGAAGGCTATAGGAGGTCCTAGACCATTGTGGATGCTCTTAGATATTGCCATTAAAGTTAGCACAACTGAATACTAGTATACAGACTATTGAATTACTTATTTCTACAAGAATAAATCCTAGACTGGACTAAGATTTAAGACTAACAAATTAAATTCAAGAAAGCAACATTTAATTGTAACATTTGCTTATGTGGTGGTTATAATTATACATAGAACCATTATTTGTACATATTATCGTTGTTGTTTATATTTTGAATTATTTTTCTACTATTTTGGTGCTCGTCGTTTTTGGGAACATTTTATTTAATAGATAGAAAAACTAACAACACTAGAAAATAACGTGTAGTCCATGTGCATTTTACTTCCTAAATAAATCTCGACTTATTCTGTTTTTCCTTTTTCATGATGCAAATTTTAATAAATGTGATCTGGCTGAAGTAAGGAGATCATCATTCATCATGTGTATCACTCATCAATAATGCATTTGTCTATTAAATAATTATATAAAAATACCTAATAATTTGATTTTTACACACTTGACATTATATATGTAAATGATATCTTGTTAGACCTATACGAATCAGTCCATTCCATTTTAATCTGTGTTATATGGTCGGTGTAGACATAATTTTTTCAAATTTAAATTAGATTTGCCTATTCTAACGATTATCTGGGGAAATATTTAATACTCCGTAGGATAAATTTTATTTATTAGTCTATATAAATCTTATTTGAAGTATCTCCTATTTTCTCATTTTAATACTGCTAGGTCCAAATTACAACTGCACTATAATTGAATAAAATAATTCAAGCTGGGCCTGTTCACAAAGATATACTAATTCTTTTTAATTTAAATTAGAAGATTTGCCTAATCTAACGATTATCTGGGGAAATATTAATAGTATAAATTACATAACACTCAACAAATATTCAAACTATAATTATTTATTAGTATAAAAAAATCTTATTTTAAGTAACTCTTATTTTTTATTATAATACTACTAGATCCAAATTACATACAACTGTAAATAATTCTAGCTGGGCTTGTTCACTATACACATTTAGACCTATTGGTTCGAAATATGTTTATGGGCTATTTAGCCTAATAACACGCAGCAAAATTTTTTTATAAATATTAGTACTACTCATTTAATTAATTTTTGTAAATTGATTTTGAAACTCATTCGGTCATTATAATTATTTCTGGAAGTACTAAAAATGCTATAAAAATTATCATGGACTATTTTTGTTCAATTGTGAAAGATCAAGGACTATTAGCCCACTCTATATTTAAAGAACATAAGAACAATATACATCTAAATGGTCACGTCACGTATAGTTTTCAGCGATTTTCAGCGATTTTCAGTTTATAATCTTAATATTAGTCTGGTTTATTTAAATTATAAATATTAACTGCATTTTAATTATAGTTTGAGTTTTTCACCATTATTTAATTATAGTGAGCAACAACGACAATGCCGAGTTTGAGGCTTATTTTTAGTTATTTTATAACAAGATTTATTCGATTATTGATGTGTGAACTTTGTCGATCAATATCAATGTGTATTTTTACATACTAGGGGCTTCTTGGTATGATAGAATGGAATGGAGACGAGAATGGAATAAAGGTTCGAATGAAAAAGGAATGCAAAAGGAATGAAATTGCTATTCCTTGATTGATTCCATTCATATGTTTGATAACTACAAATTAATATAGAAATATGTTTAAAACTTCACGCACTACACACATTTCAAGCTTCCTATTTTTGATTTTTTTTTCTGATCCAAACCGAACCGAATCGAAAAACTGAAAATTTTCAAAAGTTTAAACCGAATCAAACCGAAAAACTGAACTAAATTTTAAATTTTAGATTGTGTGAAGTGTGTGTGTAGAGTGTGTATTTCGTGTAAAATTTGTAAGTGTGTGTAATGTGTGTACAATGTGTATATTTTGTGTAGTGTGTGTATTTCATGTAAAATTTGTAAGTGTGTGTACAATGTGCATATTTTGTGTATGTTTTGTGTAGTGTGTTTATTTTGTGTGTAATGTGTGTATTTTTTGCGTATAGTGTGTGTGTAGTGTGTGAAATGCGTGTAATGTGTGAACTTTGTGAAATGCGTGTAATGTGTGTAGTGTGTGAAGTGTGTGTAGTATGTGAACTATGTGTAGTTTGTGAAATGTGTGAAATGTGTGTAGTGTGTGAAATGTGTGAAGTGTGTGAAATATGTGAAATGTGTGTAGTGTGTGAAGTGTGTGTAGGTGTGGATTTTTCAGTTATTAAAAATTTTAAAATTTTAATTTTTTATAAAATTGTGATGATATTAAATTTAAACATATTATAAAATAATATTTATATAATTTTGTTAAAATTTAAAATAAGAAGAAAGGAATATGAAATGGAATGGAATGGTCAGTCCTTAGCTAAATGGATGGAATGGATATTTCTATGTGGTATGGAATGGAATGGTGATTCCTAAGAAAAAAATTTACCAAACAAATGAATGGAATGACATACATTCCTATTAATGGAATGGATGTAAGAATGTCATTCCATTCCCCATTCCATTTAATCATACCAAGTAAGGCCTTATAACTTTGATTGAGTATTGGGACTAATTTTATATGAAGATAGAGTATAATTATTGTCACATATTCGTATTGACATGCATAGATCGAATGAATCTTATAAAATAGTAATATAGAAAATTAGCTAGAAATTTGACATTACCGTTATTTCTTGACTATAGTTAAACAATTTTACATGCACTTGGTCTGCAGCATTTAGTAGTTTAATTTGTTATTCAGCATCATCTTTCTAATAAAAATTTATTCTACTAAAATTGCTTAGTATGAGAACGTCAACACATCATTTTTAATATATTCATTATATTACCTGCCTATTTCTTTCCATAACTTCTTAAATTTGACTGTAAGTTTTTCTTAAGTACTATAACATTAATTAAAGACCATAAATACCACATATTAAATCTATAATGTTAGGCGAAGTATCTTGTTTATTGGATAATTACTAATATTGAGCTTTTTAATAATGATTTTAGTAACACAAAACCAAACAAAAACCCAAATTATTGCTCCAGGTATAATTGGTTCCATTGTCCGTAAGTATACTGATGACTTTAGAGCATCCACAACCGTGCTCTTGCCAACGAGCACGGTTGTGGACCCGACCCCACATTTTCTGTTTGCTTTTAGGCAAGAGCACAACACTCACAACCGTGCTCTTCTGCAAGGACGAGCACAAGGGTCTCACCATTCTATTATTCAATTTAAATAAAAACATTTCCATAATGTTAAAATTCATTAAAAAATCGAAATAATATTACAAATTACAAATAAAATAAAAATTACATAATTAAAATCCTAAAAAATAAAAATTACATAATTAAAATCCTAAAAATTAAAAATTACATACTTAAACTCCTACAAATTAAAAATTACATAATTAAACTCCTAAAAATTAAAAATTACATAATTAAAGGCTAAAAATACCCCCGTGGAAGACTATTCATTCGGGGGCACTACCCCCAAATGTTTTTGGAGACCCAATATCATGGCCTCATGCGATCGAAGTTGCGCATGGGTCATAGTTGACCTATCGGCCATATTGAGTTGGGCTAAAATCGCCCACAATGAGTTGGTGGGGGTGGAGGTGGCACATAGGGAATGAGAACGGGAGCGAGTTCTGGAGCATCGCCGGATGGAGTCGCGGCGCGACGGCGGTTGGCCGCCGCCTTCTTCCTTCCTTGCGGTAGGCGTTGGGAACCGCTCGGGCCGGCGGCGGGGCTACCCAAGTTAGCTTTGGCAAGTTGGCTAGCCACGTCTTCGGAGCCGGCATCGGATAGGGATACCGACCTTGACCGTTTGGAGGAGCAGCTAGAGGAGGATGTTACGCCTCCCCTATACTTCGGATGCGACCGCGTCTCCTGCCAAATGTTGAGGTACTTGAACGACTTGTAGTTCATGGATTGGTAGGTCGACAAGGCGGAACTAATGATGACGACCTCGCTCCAGCCGCTCCCCGCCGACCGCTCTTCCTGGAGGTAATACCCCTGGAACTTTTGGATTTCTTCATTGGCTCTGTATATTGCGTTGTGCACCATACTCTGGTTGCGCTCGATTGTTCCCGCCGACCGATTTTCATTATACCGGCGACATATGCGCCACCAATAATGATCGCCGGATTGGTTCGTGCCAACCTCCGGATCTTCGGAGATTGACAAGAACGCCTTGAACAATTGCTCCATCTCTGCCGGAGTGTACGGTGTGCGGACACCGCGAGTAGGAGGAGTCGGAGTTTGGGAGGGGCCGCTCGACCTCGCTCTAGGCTCGGGTGTCCACCCGTATTGCCCTTCAGGGGCATCTTGGTCGTCGATCGGGTAAGGCCGGTAGCCACCCGGAACTCCTGAACTTTGGATTTGAGAAGGTGCCGAATATTCTGTTTCCGGACTAGGAAATGGTTGTGAACCGAACCAATCGGGGTTCCAACCGTGGGAGCCCGGGGGGTGATCGTTGTGGCCGGACATTGTTATGTTGTAGGAGTGGAAGAAAGATTGAGAATGAAGATGAGAGAATGTTGATGAGAATGGAAATGAGAGAATGTACATGAAAATTGTGTAGTGTGGTGTGAATTTTTGGGTGTGAAAGTGGGCGTATTTATAAATGAAAATGTGTATTTTAGGGGGGGGGGAAATGAAAAAAAATTAAAAGTGGGCAGAAAACGGATATTTTTTTGAGAAGTGGGAAAATATTCTTTTTTAGTTTTAATCGTTTTTTAATTAAAAACCAATTTTTTTTTTTAAAAAAAAAACAAAATTGCCAACAGCTAAGTCGTTGGCCAATCCGCGCCTGCCACGTCACCTGCTCGCTGGCACGGACGTGCCAGCGGTGCGAGCGCAGCGGCGGACAGCGTCTCCGTGCCGCTGGCACGGACGGACGCCGTCCTTTTCACCGTTAGCGGCACGGACGGACGCCGTCCTTTTCACCGTTGTGCATGCTCTTATATTGGAGTGATGAACTGCATAGAACCGCAGTAAATGGAACGGCAGAGGTTCTTCAGTCGTTTCCATTGTTGCTTGCGCTCTGTGCTATTCTACAGACTTTTCCTTCTCTGCTAATCAATTATATGAAGCATATTTTTTTCGGAGAAAGAAATTAATCTATTAAAATTTTCAGAAATTTCGTGTTTCACATATCCAGCATTGCAATTTTCTTGATCATGACGAGAGCAGCTCCAATTTCAACTTTGTTTCAGATTTTTCGAATGATTCGGTGAAAATTACTTTCTCAGGAAGAAGTAAGGGGATCGGGAATTAACGCGAGGTAATGACGCTTTAATTTTTAGTACCTTTTGTCGTTGACAAGTTGAAATCCCGAAATGCAAATTCATTTATGTTATTTTCAGTGTGTGTTTGATATAATGATAATGCCGGAGCGGAGGTGTTTTGCCTAGAGCGACGTGTGATGCATTGTGCATGTGGAGATAGTTTGTTTGGTGGTACATTGTGTTGCTGACACTGCACACTGCTCGAGCATAGGAATCAAGATCATGTGTTATTTCACTTCATGTTTTTTTTTGAATTATAAATATTAATAAAAAAATTGAGGTGTTGATGGAGCTTTGGGTAAGTTAGAGGAGCTTAGGGTAAATTAGAGTTCATAAAATGTCTGCGAAACTTGATTCCATATAGTGTGTATAATGGACAAAGGGATTTTTTAGGTGCCTATCTTCCTTTATAGTTCATTTGTCATGATCTATTATACTACTGGTGTTGTTTTCCTGGAGTATATCGTAAAATTGAAATTTTAGTTGTCGGTTTGTACCCTTTGAATTGATGTGGCATGGTTAGTTATTTATTGTTTTTTTTCCTGGATGACACTACTACTTATTTATATCTTGTCGTAGCCAGGTGCTACATGAAGGTAGGATTTGGAAGAATCAGTATTTAGTTAAGTAGAAATAAATCTTCATTTTGTTGGTTGAGTTGAGATCATACTGATAAGGACACCAATCCTACCATGCTTCCACAAAATTAAATAATTAATTTTCTCTAAAATAATGAATATTGGACATCAGTTCGGCATATGGTAGTATTTATCGTCAAATTCTACTTTGCATAGCATTATTATATTATATTCCCTCCGTTATGTAGTAGTAGAGTCATGTTGCCATTTTGGTACGTAGTAGAGTCATTTCCTTTTTTAGTAAAAGTCAAATACATTTATTCTCACTTACTTTACTTTCTCTTACTTTATTCTCTATTCATCTCTCTACCTTTTTCATATCATACTTTATTCTTCATTTACTTAATTCACTTAACACAGTTTTTCTTAATCTCCGTGCCAGAAAGAAATGCCTCTATTACTATGGAACTGAGAGAGTAGTACTTTAAGATTATGTAAGCTCTAATATTACAGGAACGATGATGGCCTGCATTTTTGTTAGAGTCATCAATGATAATTAGAGAAGAAGAAAAGGTAGTGCAAAGATGTGAAATGCATTATGTGGCCTATGTGGACTTTAATAGTTGATAGCTATTTTTGAATCACTCCAATACCTCAATCATTGATAAAAAAAAATGGTTTAAAAAGTCAGTGAATATACTAAACATATGGTGAAAGTGCCTGCCTTGTTTACTGGAATCACTTGAATCATATGAATTATTGGGACGAGTTGGTTCAGAAAATATAAGCCAATAACTTAATCTGTATGGTAACTCCCAATAAAATAGTAGAATATTTAAATAGTTGTGTATAGGCTGCTTCTAATATTGTCAATACTCAATACTCTCCCAGATCTTATTTCCTGTCTTGTTTATCCTACACCATGTGACTCTTTCTTGACGTGAAATCCACAATTCTAGAGTAGTCTTAAGCTACCAAGTATGCTCTAAATTGTTTGCTAGCCAACAATTAGATTAGTGAGGGTTGTTCAATGTGCTTTATGATTGTTGGAGTCTAGATAAATTGGTAAGTATATTATTGGTTTTATCATTTTGTTGGTATTACCATATTGTATGTGGGTGTTGTATTATGTGAGTGGAGACAGCTACCTAATATGATCCCCAAAGGCTAAAGAGATAAGAAAAGAATCATTAGTTGCATCAAATGTGGGTCATGTTTCTATTCCAATGGTTCATTTTTCATTTTTTTTTTCATATTTGATATTTGTCCAGTCAGGAATTACACATTTTAACACATCTATTGTGATGAATCATAATTTTTCACATTCTCTATTATGGAATATAGACATCTGTCCAAACTCTGAGATGAGAATAAAAATATAGTGGTCTGGACATATTAGGGTTTAGGGTTCTGGACATATTACCACGTGGTGTGTTTAGTCAATCACAATAGCATGACTATTCTATTTTCTCATTTCAACACATATTGCCACGTGATTGGATCACCACATGGCAATATGTCCAGACTATTGCATTTTTACTCTCGATGCAGAATGTTGAGTAATCATTTTATTCATATTTTTGAAAGAAAATTATTTTAAATAATTAAAAGGTTGGAGGCCAAACATTGGAATCTTCTGGCTGGTACCAAGCACTACAATTTTGTCAACACTATAGGCATTAAGCAGGCTAAAAATTAAAGGACAAATATAATGATTTAGTCCATAAAATTTTATAATTAATTTTAAGTAACAAATTATATGTGTTTAATTATTCAAATAAAAATGACATGTAATTGATTACCAGCGTAATTGCAATCTGTCTGGATATAGTATCCTATCGCATACCATTTATTGGAACAAAAGAAAAATGTTTAAGTAGTTTGTAGATTTGATGATCATGATCATCATCATAATGAATTATAAGTAAAAAATGAAAAATAAAAAGATGCTATAATTAGCAAGTCAATATTGTATATGGAGTATATAACTATAACGGGGAGCGTTATTCTCCTATTCATCCCTTAGATCATTTATTCTTCTTAATATGGGCCGTTAGATCTCATTCATCAACGGTCCAGATGATATGCATTATTACACTATAATGGTGCATTATTAGTCGGTATGCATTATTCAACTGAAAATCTGCAATATTACGCTATAATGGTGCATTATTAGTCGGTGTGCATTATTCAACTGAAAATCTGCATTATTAAATGACACGTGGCATCAATCTAACCGTCGGATGACAAAATCGTGGGGCTGAGATCAAGAAGGAAAATGAGGAAATATGAAAAAAAAGGAAATGAATACATCCCTATAACTATATATACAATCGACCTCACAATAAAATTAGTGGAAGTCAAGATACATGGACTTTGATCAAAGATTTAGTTTTGGAAATCTTTTTGATCAATATGCGGTGATTCATTGACCTTAGATTTATTTTACTAATACTGTGATTCATTGACCTTAGATTTATATCTAATCCCCTAATAATTTTTGTTTTATCAGATTCTAAACGGTGACAATATGTTTGAACATGGAAATAAAAAACTTCCTAAATAAATACTACATCCAACTGAAACTTTATAATTAAATAAATAAATAATCCATATGTTTCTTATGATATTTGATTTAGTAATTAAAAGCGGTCCTGAATTATTTAACTACCTACTCTTGGGTCCTTGTCAATGATTTGTGGTCCTAAATTAATAATACTAACTTAACAGGAAATGGAATATTAGTTTTAAAAAAAGGAACTTAAATGTGGGTTTATTTTTCGCGGGTTGAAATTGTTGGGTTACAAACTCATCCTACATCGGATAAGGGAGGGAAGTTGGAAGGTGTATATAATCCTGTCCAACCCCAATTAGTTTGAGGCCTTTTGGGAGTGACCCAAAAATAAATCCATGCGGGCTTGACCCAAAGCGGACAATATCAAACTAATGTTGCAGTCGACGATCCTAACTAGTGGTATCAGAGCCCCGATGGCTATAGGTCGGGCCTGGATGAGCCCCGGTTAGGGTCGGGCCCTGAAAGACTCGGGTTAGAGTCAGGCCCAGGATGACCCAGGGGCCAGGGCTGGAACGACCCATGTTCGTGTCGACTGCGTTCTCGATGTGGTCTCGGTTTGAGGGGAGGTTTGTTGGGTTACAAACCTATCCCACATCGGATGAGTGAGGGAAGTTGGAAGATGTATATAATTCATGTCCAACCCTAATTAGTTTGATGCCTTTTGGGAGTGACCCAAAAATAAATCCGTGCGGGCTTGACCCAAAGCGGACAATATCAAACTAATGTTGCAGTCGACGATCCTAACAAGTGGTATCAGAGCCCAGGTGGCTATGGGTCGTGCCTGGATGAGCTTCGGTTAGGGTCGGGCCCTGAAGGACTCAAAGTTAGAGTCAGGCCCAGGATGACCCAGGGGCCAGGGCTGGAACAACCCATGTTCGTGTCGACTGCGTTCCCGATGTGGTCTCGGTTTGAGGGGAGGTTTGTTGGGTTACAAACCCATCCCACATCGGATGAGGGAGGGAAGTTGGAAGGTGTATATAATTCTTGTCCAACCTCAATTAGTTTGAGGCCTTTTGGGAGTGACCCAAAAACAAATCCGTGCGGGCTTGACCCAAAGCGGACAATATCAAACTAATGTTGCAGTCGTCGATCCTAATAGAAATTCGGAATTTAGATGCATAATAAAACTTAAATAAATAGAAAACATGCTATTTAAGATTAAAACCCAAAAAATAACTCAATTTATTTTAATTGGAGATGTCACGCATATTTTAAAATATTGCTCTTACGAAATCACGTTTTACATTTTTGCAATAATAGTACGTCATCCCGTTGGTCTTGATACTTTATTATTAGCATTAGGGGTGAAAGTTGAAACGTTGGAGTAATTCAAATGAAAATTTTGAGTACTATATTGTACAGATTAATATTTATATAATAACAATATTCTAAAATTATGTGGAAAATATAAAAATCGTATTAAATGTGTCACGCCCGCCCACCCCAGGGGTGTTACAAACGAGACGATCGTGACCAAGGGACAAACATTAAGAATAGCATTTAAGGATAACAGTTCATAAGAAAGGCTCAATTTACTTAAAAGAATAATATATATATCAGAGTGTACGATATACAGAGTGCACACTCGAAAAAATCAGAGTGTCTTTTCAACAATCAGCTACTCGAGATAAAATTTTCTCAACAATACTTGGCGGAAGAAACAATATTCAGCGGAAGCATTTCGAGAGTAGAATAATGTCATGTATGAAGACACAACATATTCTGAAACTTTCATAGACATCTTCTTCACTTTTATGCTCAACATCGCCCGCCGTCATCACTGCTCAACCTGCACATTTTTAAAAGAAATGCAGGGCTGAGTACTTGGTGTACTCAGTGGACACGTGCAGAAAATATATTTATAAAAATAAATTTTGTCAAGCCACTCTTTGAGTGAACTCGGAGTTTTAGGAAAAGTCCGAGAACACTAAACATTTTTTTACCTTTTTCAAAAGCGATCTTTCGATCTATTTTCCTGGAACATATGCCGTATCTGACAACCCGATTTCACTATCTCTTGTTCATTCATCAATCCACTCATCATTCCTTTCATCATTCATCATTCCTTAACATTCAAGTGCCGGGGAAGTGGTTACCTCCCACGGTCTCCCATCAATCCATTCCATTCATCGTTGCAGTCAGATAGGCATAGTTCCAAAACAAAATATGGCTTGACATAACCTTTTCAACTTTATTTTCCTCAAAACGTTTTTTTTTAGACATAAATCATTTTTCTCAGTCAAGATCGAGCATCATCTCATATCACATAAACAAGTCGAACAAATCACAAATCACTCGATATATCAACACATATTTCACGTAACATCACTTTCACTTTGATCACATATAACATGATGCTTCGAAAGCCCACGTAAAAACTTCTCGTTAAAAAAAACTGTACGGTAACTAGAAAGCCCACGTAAAAACTTCTCGTAAAAACTGTACGGTAACTAGAAAGCCCGCGTAAAAACTTCTCGTAAAAACTGTACGGTAACTAGAAAGCCCACCTCGTTCGTTTAAAGCCTTCACGCCGTGTTCCTCTCTTTCTCCTCTTCTCTTTCTCGGCTACGCTCACGCCGCCACCACGCTACCGCCACCGCTGCTGTATGCGCGGCGGCTCGCCGTCGCGGTCCGCCCCAGCCACCGTCACCGAGGATCTCCCCCAGCCGCCGACGCCGTTCCCGACAGGTAGGTGGTCGGAAATTCGTTCCTCCATCCCCTCTCTTCTCTCTCTCGGATTTCTCTCGATTGTGAAGTAAATAAATGAAAAGGAGGGAGGTTGTATATATAGAAAATTTTTTCATAAAAGACAAAATTTCACGTATTTTCGTTTTGATGCGACGAGTAATTAATGTGGTCGTCGTTGGAAAACGTGTCTGATGTGACGTGGTTCTTATCCACTTTTCATCTTGATGTGACGCGGTTCTTATCCAACTTTTCGTCTTGATTTGTTGTCGAAAGTGTATTTGATACGTGGTTTATTCTTTCGTGTAGGTATCATTTTGGGCTCGTAACAATTGGGTTTCAAATTGGGCTAGGAAAGAATAATTGTTTGGCCCCAAAAGTGAAATACTTCTCTCGATAAAAGAAACAAGGTCGAAAAATTTTCAAGTGCACAAACGACGGTCATTTCAAGAACACAATAAAAAGGTAGAAAAAGTCGGGGTGTTACAAAAGGTTAGATTGTTTATAAGGATTATTAGCCACGGTGCTGGACATGTCATGAATAGAAGACATGTCTACACAATAATAATAAAATAATAATACTAATACTACTACTACTACTAATAATAATAATAATATATTAATATTAGTATTAATAATTTTAAGGATAAAGTTGCATGTGGTGGTCTTAAATAAGAAGTCATGATTTTACAATAGAGTTGCTTTGTCTTATCATTATAAAATTGACAGCCAACAATAATAAATCGACACCCCATAAAGCATTATTCAATACTCCATTATAAAGCTAACGACAGAAAATAATTTTAACATAAAGGTCTGTTTTCTATATTGCATAAATGACATGACAAAAAAAGGTGACGAAAATTGTACATGTAATTTCATTTGTAATTAATTATATTTAGATGTAATAGAGTAACAATTATAGAATGACTTTAAATAAGATAGTTCATGAGGGTATTCACGTCATGTTTTAATATGAGTGACGATTTTTTTTTAAATTTTATTCGATTCCAGTAGTGGGATTTGATCTTTTGCCATTCATACAAATCTGCCCCTCCGAAATCAACTGCGCCGTCCCTGCTGACGCAACATTATACATATAATACAACTATTACTTGACTTAAGAAAATACTCAAAATTAATAGAATCACCAAACGATTCATCGATCATGCTAATCACATTAAAAGTTAAAACAGTATTATAGTAGGAGTATGATACGAACCTTGTTCGTATCTTTTCTCCGGCGTCCTTGCGTAGGATCGGCGGAGGCGAAGATCTGGCTGTGCGCGGAAGACCTATCCGTCGGGCAGCGCAGAATCTATGTAAAAGATAATTCTCAACTCGTCGTTGGGCAAAAGATTAATATTGTATTTCGTTGATTGAATGAATAAAATGATAACAATCTATCCTATTTATAATACTAGAATACTAGCTTAGGGAACAAGAAATAAATATAAGAAAAGATATGCAAATCTCTAAAATATCTCAACAAATTAATAATTCCTAAAACTAAGACTCGTATCAACTCCCCCACGGTTAAAATCCACCTTGTCCTCAAGGTGGGAACCACGAACTAAGGACGAGAGCTGAAAGCAAAAGCTTGGCGAGGCGTCTCCTCCTGGATCAAACACACACCGAGCAGTTGCTCGTGTCCCTTCATCACCCCCATAAAAAAGCAACGAAGGCCGACTGATGTGGTCACCCCAATTCCATACTAAAACAAAAAGCTTTTCCGTACCTCGCAGAATGCCCAAACATGATGTTGCATTGCGCGGAGGAATCAACCTAGCATCGAGCGATGTTGGTCGATGATTCATACTTGTAACATCACCGACATTCAAATCCATATGGACATAAGCAATCATGGGCAAACCAACGTAAGAACCACCTCCTTTCTTCCCCAATTGTTTAGACTTTAATCTCGGCTCTTCTTCAAACAAGCTTCTCCTCACCTCCATTTTTACCTTAAGGTCCGATTTTGTTGTCTCACCTGCAGTCTTGTACTCAACTATAATATTCTCAATCTTCATTGGCTCTTTTCCTTCTTGTGTATTCGTTTCCCACTCTTTCTTCATGGAGCTCGGGATAGCAGCTGCTGGACGCTGAGTAAAGGTCGCAAATGGTGTCGTCACAGGCGGCGGGGGCACGAGCTGGAAAGGTCCCGGTGCGGAGTCGGACAACAGCTCCAAGGGCGGTGCTGGACTCGGCTGTTGCGGTTGGAGTGGTGGAGCCGCTGAGTCCTTGGGAACAAAACGTGAAGGCCCACAAGAAGCCTCATTATTTCTTGATGGAGGACATGCCATCTTTCGGAGTGGTGCAGAAACATGGGGCTGATCAAGATCGGGCTCGGGCTGCGGTAACGATCGTAATTTGCTGAACCGGCGATTTGTGGCTTCGAACCAAGTTTCTATCTTGTCACATGCTTCCATTAAGCGGTCTAACTTTGCGTTAATCGGGTCCTCCGCTTTGGTGGCTGGACGAGGGTGATATTGAGGCTGCCATGGCCGATATCGGGCGTAGGAGTTTCGCGGCTCGACGTATGAATCCGGGACCATATCTGGATCACGATACGGTGGTGGATAACAGTTATCGGTTCGTTGTCGGGGCG
Organism: Salvia splendens; assembly: GCF_004379255.2. Taxonomy (NCBI): domain Eukaryota; kingdom Viridiplantae; phylum Streptophyta; class Magnoliopsida; order Lamiales; family Lamiaceae; genus Salvia; species Salvia splendens. The sequence goes on along the minus strand of NC_056033.1, from coordinate 2,661,022 downwards.
GATCCCAACAAGTGGGGCGGCGCGTCTGGACAGACCCCATTCGGTGAGGTTGCGGCGGACCGTAGGGTTCACGCCTGTACCTGGGTGGTGGCTGATCATAGGGCGGAAAACCCGGTGGATCGCGGCTGCCTGGAGGGTCCCAGCAGGTTGCACGTCGTGGTCGGAATAGCTGCTGTTGATCCAGGGTGTATTGTGCACTACGCCCAACTCCGGCATAGCTGCGTGACACATGGTTCTGGTCGAACTGGCGATGATAGTTGTAGGACATGATAACAGAAGTCGGAGGATGAAATCACTTCGACGAAGCGCGCGGGAATCCTTCCCGTCAGGCGTTGGCGAAGTAAGGTTGTCCGGCGGGATTCGAGATGGTGGGAGGGTCACCTCTCAATGAGAGCACCAGTTGATACGAACCTTGTTCGTATCTTTTCTCCGGCGTCCTTGCGTAGGATCGGCGGAGGCGAAGATCTGGCTGTGCGCGGAAGACCTATCCGTCGGGCAGCGCAGAATCTATGTAAAAGATAATTCTCAACTCGTCGTTGGGCAAAAGATTAATATTGTATTTCGTTGATTGAATGAATAAAATGATAACAATCTATCCTATTTATAATACTAGAATACTAGCTTAGGGAACAAGAAATAAATATAAGAAAAGATATGCAAATCTCTAAAATATCTCAACAAATTAATAATTCCTAAAACTAAGACTCGTATCAGAGTAGTACTACGTGCATTTTATATTATGGTTTACATTAAATAAAAGTTTATGCCAACTGGAAAGAAACAGAGATTAATTAAGGAATATGAATCAATTACGTGATGAGCATACTAATCAAATAAAATAACATTAAAGTCATTATTAAATTAATTGAATTTCTATTAGTTGTACACCTCATAGGTCGACAAATACACCCCATAGGCCATAACTATTTTTCATGCCATCAAAAGCATTATTATTGTGAATAATTTATTGTAATAATTTGTAAAGCAATAAATATTTGAGTATTGCATCACTAGATTTACTACTACTATTTTTTCATTGAAAATGACAATTGCATCTTCCTTGAATTTATTACTCCATTTTTAACCTATTCTAAGTACCAAAGAGTACCAACTATCGTAGGTTTTGTAAGATTAATTTAGACGTTATCCTTTTTTTTTTCTTTGAAAACAAAATATTAATCTTATAAATTAATAAATTGAATTATCAGGAATAGAAAATATAGTAATCCTATATCTATATTTCTATTATTAATCTAAAATTGTAAGCTTTCCGATATATCTCGAATTCTCCATCGTTACTCTCGAAAAAGAAAAACAAAAAATCTCGAAATTCTTGTTTTATCTTCCGTGATGCTTCGATTTCTCAGCTCTCAAAAATCTCTTATTTGAGCCGTTTTCCTCATCAATTTGGCGTGTTTCTCTCGTGTTTTTGGTGAATATAATCATTTCCATTTAGTTATACGTGTAGCTTCGATGTGAAGTTTGAGTTCTACATTTATGAGTATGAAGCTGTGTTTGTTTGTTTGTGCGTGACATTTTGGGGATTTCTTCGGTGGTCGAATTGCGATTTGGAATAAAATCTAGCGGTGTTTGCGCGGCGCAATGATGAAGCTGGGATTGAAATCACGGTCGCGGAGAGTGGTGCAGGACAGCTCAATGGCGGTGGAGAAATCTAAGGTTTTAATGGGCAAAAATAAAAGCGAATCGGACGAAAACTGCAGTTATTTTTGCTGGGCGAGTTTGCCGCCGGAGTTATTGAGGGAAGTATTGATGAAATTGGAGGAATCGGAGTCCAAGTGGCCGGCGAGGAAACACGTAGTTGCGTGTGCGGGTGTGTGCAAGAGCTGGAGGGAAGTGATGAAGGAGCTTGTCAAGACTCCGGAAGCTTCTGGAAAGATCACGTTTCCTATCTCTGTGAAGCAGGTATTGTTTTTTTTTAATTCCTTCTTCAAAAATTGATGTTTGTTGTGTTGGTTATCTGCTGCATTAACACAATTTGCCGCATATGTTAAGAAATTCATCATGAATTGAGGGTAAACGTTGTAGTGGGATTAGAAAAGCTAATTTTGCAGTAGAGAATTCAGGCTTGTTTATGAGAAAATTGTTCTGTGAATATTTGTAATGTATCTCGGTGAATGTGAATTGTAATGTGGGGATTTGATGGTGTTTTGAATGATTGCTAATTTATCCTGGAGCTTTTAAGAGCCTGTTTCTGTAACAAGGGGTTTAGTTTTCTTTCATCATCTTAGATTCTCGAGGTTTCTTCAATGGAGACGAGAAATGTGGAAATGGAGTCGGTTCTGTGGTATAGCTAGATAGATAAATGGTTGGCATTGTTTCCCAGCTTGATTGTAAGGGATATACTGCTAATTAGTTAATTTAGTTTAGTGATTCGTATTCAGTCGAATGCAGAAAGGATTATTTCTTTCTTTTAGTATTGAGAGAAGAAGAAATTGCAGTACAATGAATTGATCTGGAAAGAAATCACTTTTGCCTTATCATGAAAATGTCTGATTATTGAGAGTGTGAGAAGAATTGTTCATGCCCATGATTCGATTAAAGGTTTAATCCAGCAAAATTAAGTGTATCCAAAAAAAATGTGCTATATGCATAGTTTTGTTAAATATTTAAAAGAATATTCAGTGATTTTGTGAAAAATCTCTCTTCTTGCTTCTTGGACTTCCTTGCATTTATGAAGCTTTCCAGATCTAGAAAGTTTATTTGAAAAGCATGATATGGTATATATATAGTTCCTGAATACTGATACGGCTCATGGAAAATCGAGTGGCCAGTAGCAATTAACTTGTGCATGGTTTATTCTGGGAGGATGACATGGCCATTAACAATTTGTAGGCAATCTTGTTTACATTGGTTCAGTAGATTTATTTGAACTACCTCCTCTCCGGGAACATCTTTTTTCGGAATTTCATCAGATATTTTGGCATTTTCACTCCATGTTTTGTGATGGCCGTGCATGTGAAAGGAGAATATTCCAAAATTTTATTGGCATTCTTGATTCTTGTCTTTTCAATCAAGAATCCTCATTTGTTAAATGGATATTCAAACGGATAACCTTTGTGATTAAAACTTTTATTATAGTTACAACTTACATGTTTTGATTCCACTAAAAAATCTCTGTTTTTATGCAGCCTGGCCCAAGAGAATCTCTTATGCAGTGCTTTATAAAAAGGAATCGGTCGAATCAAACATATTATCTTTTTGTGAGCTTAAGTCAAGGTGAATTGTGTTCTCTTAGCTGCTTTCCTGCCAAATAATTTTTGCAAAAGCTTTCTTCTTGATTTATATTTAGCATACATTTCATTGATTTTTTCTTTAACATCCTCCATTGTTATCTGTGGCAGCACTTGCTGATGATGGCAAGTTTCTTCTTTCTGCTCGTAAGTGTAGGCGGCCAACATGCACAGATTACATGATCTCTCTACACGCGGATGATAATACTTCAAAGGGGAGTGAAACTTATGTGGGAAAGCTAAGGTGAGTGTCTATTTTCCTGCTAATAATTGTGAAATTTATGTTAAGAAAAAGAGAAGCTGAAATCTCGTTATCTCCTCAGATCGAATTTTCTTGGAACCAAGTTCGTCGTCTTTGATGCTCTTCCTCCCCATTCTGGAGCCAAGATGGCAAAAAGCTGGTCCACCCGCATGGTCGGCTCAAAACAGATTTCGCCTAAGCTTCCTGCTGGAAACTATAACGTAGCGCACATCTCATACGAGTTGAATGTGTTGGGAGCCAGGTAAAATAATCTTCTTGCAATTGCTGAAATTTTATGTTTTCACCATTGGATATGGGCTTTTATCCGGATCTTGACTCGCCAGACCATGTCACTGAAGATTTTATGTTTTTCATGTAATAAGTTGAATTCTTCAATACTTTATATGATGTGCAGAGGTCCAAGAAGAATGCACTGTGTTATCGATGCAATTCCAGTTTCCGCCATTAAACCTGGAGGCGTTGCTCCAACGCAGACATACTTCCCTCTAACCAGCATCGACTCCTCTCCTGCCCTCCCACTTTTCGGCTTAAAATCAAACTCTTTTAACAAATCCTCTTCCGGCCTGTCAAGCAACCATGCTGATGGACCCCTCGTCTTAAGAAACAAGGCCCCGCGTTGGCACGAACAGCTCCAGTGCTGGTGTTTGAACTTTCATGGCCGTGTGACTGTCGCATCGGTCAAGAATTTCCAGCTGGTTGCTTCCCCTGAGAACGGTGAGGCCGGACCAGAACACGAGAAGGTGATCCTTCAGTTTGGGAAGGTGGGGAAAGACGTCTTTACAATGGACTATCGCTACCCGCTCTCAGCCTTCCAGGCGTTCGCCGTCTGCCTCAGCAGCTTCGATACCAAAATCGCATGCGAGTAGAATTAGTTTGCTGTGGTTAAGAATGGTGTATCCATGTAAAGAGACGTGTATGGTTCTTAACCGCCTTTGTTCGATCAAATTAATACTACAATGTAATGTAAAGATATTGTCTCTTTATGTTCAGTCATTTGCAGAAATGTTGTAAAGAGATAGATATCAGCATGCTAAATTTTTAAATGAAGAAATATGTTTATAATACTGTGTGTGACTCACAGAGTTCTGTTTCTTGGAAGCGCCATTGATGATGGATGATACACAAATGTGAGCCAAAAATAATTTCAAAACGGATTTATCAAGGGTTTTACAAAATATTGTTTCTACTTGTAATATCTATATACTGCCCTCCATTGATTAACACAGAGCAAAATCCAACTATCATATTTACATACACAGCAACTTCTATATTCAAGCCGTCTGCATCTGCATACTCATACCAGAGAGCGATTCTGCACTTTCCTCATCTTCAACAGGCAAATCGTCGGCCAGCGAGGCCGGCTCATTGAGGCCACGTACAAACTGCGTGAAGCGCGGGAAGTGCTCCGGGGAGAAGAACTCCGCTCCCATCCTTTGATACGTGAACAAGTTCGCCACCGCATTTTCGCCCATCAAGTTCTTGCTCATCTGCTCGAAGCTCCTCGGGGCGCCACAGGCCAACGCGTTCTGCCCGGACACAACGGTCTTGTGCTTCCTGCAACTAGCCTGCATCACTGCCAGTAGGGTTTCTGGGCTCGACCAGGACTCAGCTGGCTGCCGGTCGTCTGACAGGTCGAAGCCTGGCAGTATCACCTGGCACGAGTATCTCGAGAACATCTCAGCAACGGCTCCATATCCGTCTCTCCCCGCCGTGTTGTAGAATCCAGCTGTCAACTCCGAAGGGTGAGACCGCGCTTTGCTCCACGAGTGCACCAGAGGGATCTTCCCCGACAACGAGACAGGGTCGTCACTGAAGGTTGAGGCAGCCATAGAGAGAACTCGATCCCCGTGTGATAACAGTTGGCTTGAATACCAAGAGAGAAAGAAATCTCCATACTGATTCTCCCAAGCCCCGCCATTCTCCACAAAGAACCCTCTCGCCATCGGAGACTCGAAGTAGTCGGGGGCATCGTGGGGGCCACCGAGCCCCCACAGAGGGTTCCCATGTGCTTCAGCATGCTGCTTCAGCTGGCTGAGCATATTCACGTCATAGCATTGGAACTCTCCGGCTCCAACGAGACTTGCACTCATTGTCCGATGGGATGGATACCGCAGTTCCCCATCAGGTCCGAGACCAATTGTCAAGCCCTGGATACAAAGAAACTCAGACTATCAGCAACCAAGACAACTTCTTGACATATGAGTATCGAAGTAAACAAGACTCTACCGTGATCGTGGAGCCCATGAAAGGCGAAAACGAGGATTTGAAGCTCTCGAGGAACTCCTTGTACACTTCAAGTGGAGTCATTCCATCTAAAGCAGGAACATCATCCACACCTAATGAGAGACAGTCTTTATACTGCTGGCCCGATTTATCTGTAAAGTAAATGCTCGGGTCCGATTCACCAATCATGGAAACCCATTCTGGGAGAGGCAGCTTGGGATCGTTTGACGCATGGAAACAAAGAGATACATGAAGCTCGAGATCTAAACTTTTCACCATTTCGACTATGGCTAGGTAGCTCGACCATTCGTACTTTCCCCTTGCTTGCTCAGCCACACCCCACCACACCGGGAGCTCCACACCGTCTACCCCTAACAACTTCAGAGCCTTGAGCCCTGCAGCAATGGCCCGAGCATGGTTGATCGAGTTGCAGCTGGAGACGGTGTCAAGTGGCAAGCCGACATACAGCTTTGTACCGTTGATCTGCAAGCACATTAACATGTAAACTTAGTCCATTTGTCTCTTCTTCCACTTGCAAAAGTAATGCAATATAGAAAAGATGAGTAGATACAACAGATTCATGTATAGCTCTACTAAACCAAGATTAAATTACTAAGCATTAGCACTAAAAACAATATCAAACACAGAAATGGTAACAAAACCAAATGCATAGGAGACAGGCTTCACTTTCTTCCTGGCTTATAAAATCCAAGGTCACTATTTCACTACCAAATATTATAAGAAAAACAAGAAAGATGCATCTTTTTAGCTTATTTCAGCCTATTTAAACACAAAAGATATTTGAAAACAAGTTCCAGAGTCAATTGATTAACAGAATATACTGAAATCCAAGGTCACATATTTACTAGCAAATACTCCATATAAGAGGAGGAGGAGAGGGGGGGGGGGGGGGGGTAATTTATTATGACGAACTGCAAATACTGAAAAAACTCTCATCTAACATAACAAACAATTCATGAATTACTATCAAGAAAAACTCAAACCATGACACAACAAACAACAAAATTTATAAAAAATAACAAATTGAAAAGCAAGGACTCACGGTTGTGTTTGTTGCAGTGTTTGAAGCTTTCTGATAAACAAGAGGTTGATTTTGAGCAGAAGAAGATGCCCTAAGACTAAGAATTGCAGATCTTGAAGGCCATAAAAATCTTCGGCTCTGAACAAGATTGCATCCCTTTGAATAACTCTTGAAATTCAAGATGTTAGAATTCCATTTTTTTCTAAGATTGCACAACGCACCATTATCAATCCTTCCAAGATTAAGCTGTGAGCTCCCAATCACGGACACCTCCATACTTGCAAATATCCCAAATAAAAAATAATTAAATCTATTTGCAAGATTTTGGGAAAATTGAGATTTTATGTAAAAGTGAAAAAGACAGAGTTTTTAGGGGATTTGATCAAAGAAATTGGATGAAATCCCACGAAGGTGATTTTTCTTTGATGGGTTTTGATCGAAATCGAGAATTGTGAATTGGAGGGGAAAATGTGAGATTGAATGTTTGGAAGTGGATAGAATTTTATAGAAATATTTGTATGCATTAAAAGAGCAAAGATTGGGCCCCATTTTGGAAAAAAGAAAAAAAGGGAAATCGATGTATTCACAGCTCGACACGTGTCATGGATGAAGTGAAACCTACGGCAGCCGCACAATAATTGAAATGGCGAACTTTTTTTTTTGTATTATTTGTGATTAGTCAAAATTAGCATTTCATTATTTCATTTATACAAAAATATTCTTATTATGTGGATTTCTTTCTCACCTCGAAATAATTTTAAGACATTCTCACCTGCATTTCTTGAAATCAATGTCAATTTCTTTTAAAAATTTTTCATGACCAAACAGAATACTACTAGTATGTAATAACTTTCTCAATGCAAAATGTTTGTTGAATGGTAGTAGAAAATAATGTAGATGTATAAATGGGCAATAAGAGATAAAAAGTAGACATGCTTTACAATTATTTTTCATTACTTTTTTTTTCTATATCTATTAAGTACTTTTCATAAATATGGACTATCTATATTTATGAGACTGAATGAGTATTATATTCTATGTATTTCATTAAAAGTGAGTTGTATGTAATTTTGAACTATGGAAAGACAACTCTTATTTCTTAATTATATGTTTAAATTAAATGTTATTAAATCACACTTATAATGAGAAGGATATAATGACAAAAAATTCTAATTTGTGACAATTAATGTCGAACTGTTTAAGAGTACTACGAATTCTTCTCCCGAACAAAAAAGGGCGATAATAAATAATTCAACTTTGGATGACTAGATAACTCGTAGTGAGATAAAATTAAATAATAAAAATTGGATAATTTATAATTGTGACCAAGTATAATTTGGATAAAAAAAAGTCGTGACATGTAAAGTGCAAGTGGGAAAAAGGGTCGCTAAATAAAGGGCAAAAAAAGGGGAAACAAAAATATTTGGAATTATTGTGTGACACCCAATTTAACGACCACATTTTTTTGGTTTATTTCTCGAAATAAAAGTTAGGTGTTGAACGATGACAAAATTCTGACGCGTATTAATGCATATTTTTCCTCATTATATTATTTGACCGTTTATTTAGAATTATTTCACACCATGGAAACACTAAATCATTGTAAGCCTCAAAATCTTGCAGCTTTGTCATTTTTCTGTGTGTGGAGGTGTTGTATTGTTTTTTCTTTTTGCTATTTTTCATGATTTTGATTTGGTTATGGTTTTGAGATGTTGTATGACTATATCTATATGTATGATATTCTTGTTTTATTCATTTCTTAACAGTATGTGTTAGGTTGGGTGTCCGACGCCTGTAATATCATTTTGATTATATATGGTTTTAAAACGTTATTGTGAAATATTATAGCGAATATTTTACATTAAATGAACACATAAAATATATAAAAAGAGATAAGTGAATCAGTATAAAATTTTGGTTCTCAAATGGGATTCGAGAACAAGGCTAAAATTCCATAAACAAGAGATGCATGCATTTTCAACTAATTCATTTTATATTTCAATTTGTTAGTGAATAATTAACACCACTAAATCAACTAAGTATAAAATTGAAAATCACAAATGAGCACCGATAGTTTTCGTAGTTTTTTGCGATTATTTATATCAACAGATGTCTTTAATTATACACTGCTAATTATAATCGTGGTTTTATATTATTATTTATTATTTATAATACATTGCGTATAAAGTGTGTCACGCATTAATTTAAAATTTCAAAATCATATTCCACAACATATTCATTCTCATATTCGTATAATCGTATATATATATAGGTGGACATTATTAAAACATTTAAAAAAACCAATCTAATTTGTGACACAAGCATTATTAATATACAAAAGGGAAAAACATTATTTCAGTGAAGAAAATGCATAAAATCATCTATAACTATAAGGAAGCGGTGGCGGTTCGTCAGAGTAACCATATGGGCCGGTGTGACTATATGGGCCGGGTGGGCCCGGTGGGCCTCCTATGACAGAGCCCAATATCCCATGATGGTGATGCCCGGTGACCACCGTCGGCGGCGGCGGTGGTGGTTCCGGCGATCCATACGGCGGCCAGGGAAAGCTACGCTGCCCCCCAAAGCAGTCTTCCAACAGCCAGCAACAAGAGAATACATAGCAGCTACCACATGCAAATTCATTCAAAAAACACAATTTTTTTATCTTTTAAAAAAATGAATAATGTAGAGTTTTCAAATATGAATTAAATATTAATAAGTAAATGGGTTGGTTTGATTAAATATCTGGTCAATATCATTATTTTTTTAAAAAAAAAGCTAATTACCAGTACCTTATAATTTTGATATTTTTTTCAGTTACTCATATATATAGATTTGGGAGAAAGTATGTATAATTTGAAAACTAAAATAGTACTATTTTAATACTATTCAGTTAATAATTTTTATGAGTGATATATAAATTAATATAAAAAAATAACAATTCCGCTTCCAAATTTCCTTCAAAATCTATATAATGATACAATTTTTAAAAAATGTCAAATTTGACTATTTTAAAAAATTGAGATTGACCAGAATTTGACAAACTTGATGATTTTTCTAATGATTTACCAAAAAATGTAGAGAAGAAATACTGACCAAGAACAGATAGCAGTGCACAAGTTGTAGAAACAACCATGGAGCAGGCTCGATCTCCGGCCCGGGCCTGGGCCCGGCCCACCATGCCCACTCAGTGGCTTCATACCTTCAATTTTTTGCCAAAGAACATAAATATGAAACCCAAATAAAATGAAAATAAGAAGTGTTTGAGTATATTTATGAGAGTGTGAAACGGTGGAATTTGGAAGATATTGCATGTTGTTGCATGAACATGTCCACGTATCATTTTATTTAGACAACATAAACTCCACATTGTCCTTTTCCATTGGCTTTCTATTTTGCTATGTTTGCAATTTTATTGTTCTCCTAAGGAGTATTTTAATTTTTTCACCTTTTACAAATTCAATAGATGGATGTTGAATTTTACACAACTATCCATCCATGAGCAGTCTCCAACTTAATTTCCAACTTCCATTAAATTTTTACACCATGTAACAAAAATAGAGAATCCCTTAAACTAAAACAAGAACTAATTTCCTCATCAAGAAAAACTTATGCAACAGCAAAAGCTTCAAACAAAGACACTGCACTGATCAATGTAGGCAAAAAAAAGAAAGAATTGTTTTGACATTAGAAATGTATAATAAAGGTAGTCGTGTTACAAAAGAAAGAAATGACATGAACAAGAAGATATATTTTCATATATATGTTACCTCGTAAAACAGTTTGGAAAATTTTCCCGCCAAAGATGATACTATAACACAATAATCTGCACCTTCTTCATGTATGTGATAAGAGTGTGTGTTACATTACAAGTCTTCGCTCTCCTTATTCCGGCTCGAGTTCTTGTCCTTCCGATTATCCTTCTTCGATGGTTTCGACCTCCTTCTTGGGGCTCCGACACCAGCAGGATCCGCCAACGGGCCAGACCAAGTCTGCATCGGGTCTTTAGAGTACGAGAAATTAGTCGAGCTGAAGGGTATGTCGGGAGGATCATAGTTCGGATCGAGGTGCTGAGATGCCCCCAGAGGGTAGCCAAGCCCTCCGTCTTGGTGCGGAGGAGGGAACTTCTCGCTCTTGCTCTTTGCGTTGGCGTGGGAAATCAGACGCCGTCTCTGCTTCAACAAGGCAATAGTTACTCCCAAACCAGTGTTTAGAAATGCCACTAACTATGTCAAACACATAGAATGATAGAAATCACCGGGAGAAACACAATCCGTTGAGATACGTATGGAATGTATAACGGAAGAGAGATGGTACGAAAAAATGCATAAACGTTCCGAATAATAGAAGAAGTTTAACAACTTACATCAATATTAGCCTGAAGCTCAGCATTGGCTTCGGGAGCAGGAACTCCCCGAATTGCCCTTTCACGTGTCCGAGGTTTCTTTGCACCGTCAGCATGAGTTTTACCAGCAGCTCTTAGCCTACAATCGCGCAAACCATGCCGTTAGGTTTTCCAAAAGCAATGCATAATAGATCACAGTAAACAAAAAAGGGAAAGAAACTGCAAAATCAAGACAATACAATGGTGTAACACAGAATTTTGTATGGTGATAGTTTTCCAGACCTTCGGGCTTCTTCATCACGACGCTTAGCATCCATCTCCTTACTAGGTGGATATTTCGGAAGGCTGGAAGGTTCACACGCAAACGGCTTGGTTGTGAAAAACTGCATTGAGGCAAATAGAGAATCCATGTTATTGTTCTTTTATCTCCAAATGTGATCCTCACAAATACATATCAATTAAAAGAATATATAGATTCAACAGTTTCTAAATTTCGCGAGGGGAAAATATTTTATATCCTTCCTCGCTTGTCGTTTCTAGTGTGTGGAGAGAAGATAGGGAGGCAGAGAGCTCACTTCACTCTTTAGCGCAGCCGTAGCAGTTTGACGTTCGCTTGGATCAATTGCCAGTAGAGTATCAATCAAAGACAATGCTGACTGAGGGAAATCTTTAAACGTCTCCTTTATGCATCGTTTATACGAATGCTGAGGTTTGAATATGGTCGCATGAGGAAGCTTCGACTTCTTCCAATATTCTTCAGGTGGAGAACCACATAGCTTGAAGATCCTGTGAAGTTGTTCCACCTACGCGCATAATAATAACGTCGTGTTATGGCTATAAAATCAACAGTGACATTAAAAATTGACCTGTAGATTCAAGAAATACAAGTGAGCATGTTAGATTCAACCATTCAAGATATAAGAATACAGTAAAACACGCCAGAGACGACAATCAGTCTCACTGATGATCATGTGAATAAGCAGGGAAAGAAAGTACAAGCAGCAGTTAGTATGAATGGTTTTCAATGATCAGTTTTAGCATTGATAAAATAAAAGGGCACCTCTGTCCGGCCCGTCATGATTGGCTTCCCAGCAAATAGCTCCGCTAAAATGCAGCCGGCGCTCCACAAATCAATACCCACACCATAGTGAGTGGCCCCAAGAAGCAGCTCGGGCGGCCTATACCACAGAGTGACCACACGGCTAGTCATTGGCTGCTTGTGATTGGGATCAAACGTGGAAGCCAATCCAAAATCGGCTATCTTAAGAACTCCTCCATCACTGATGAGGAGATTCGAGCCCTTAATGTCTCTATGCAAGACGTGGCGGTTGTGACAGTGTTCAAGGCCAGACAACAGCTGATTCATGTAGCACTTGACCTAACATACCAATCAAACTATTGAAACATAAGGAAAACAGTTTCGAATCTCCGAGCAGTCAAGTTAATAAAACAAACAGAGACAGATCACCACACCTGAGGTTCGGTAAACTTGATCCTGGGATTTGAAACAAGACCAGCCAGATCATGCTCCATGTAATCGAAAACAAGGTACAAACTACAAGACATCCTTGATGTCGCTAATCCTTGCAGTTTCAGCACATTGGGATGATCCAGACGACGCAGGATCAAAATCTCCCTAGCCATGAACCTCACACTCTCGGGCTCCAAATTATCGAATCTAACCTTTTTTAGGGCTACAACTTTCCCCGTTATAGCATCTCTAGCTTTATACACATTACTATAAGTACCTTGCCCAATCTAAAAACACAACATAAACAGGAAAAAACCATTAATACATAAAATAAAGTAGCACAAAAACAGAAAGTAGCAACCAAACCACATTCATCAGCCACTTGCCTTATCAATCTTTACAAACGAATCAGCACGACGAGGCGTCCACCCATTGATCGCCTCGCCTGCCACAGCAGAGAGCCAAGAAGGCCATCCAGCAGCCACTTGCTCACCATGGATATTCTTAGGAGGATTGCTCAGCCTCGGATTCGGCCTAGACCGTCTCCTCTCGCCTCTAGGCTGCCGAGCATTCCCTTCCTTCCTCTCCTCCTTATCCCGGCCATTCGGAGCTTGGCTTCCACCACCAACACCAACACTAGCAGCCTCTCCTTCTTCCTTATCTACTGATCCAACAACTACCTTCTCCCTCCTCCCAGAATCTCTCTCTTCCCCTTTCCCTCTCCCCTTTCCAGCTACATCGCCGCTACCTCGCTCAGACGACGAAATCTCTTTCCCAAATACACACCCCATTTCTCAATAACCCTAACTCTCATATCTCACCACATAACATAATCACACAGCTCATTCAAAACCCCAAGAAATCAAAGATTCACCAGAAGGTAGCCAAGGCTCAAACCAGATCAATCTAATTTGGGAAAATTAGGCAAATGGGCAGCCCTAAATTCAATAAAAATGAAATCTTTTATCAAGTAATTCTTAACTAAATTATGATCTTGCACTCCGGTGGGAAGAATCAAGGAAAAGGGAAAAGGGGAAATGTTCAATTAAGTCGCTGCCCCAAAAGAAGAAGCAACAATTATGAATTGAACAAACCCCACAGCTTATGGAGCAACAAGAATAATTAAGAAGCAAATATACCTACAAAAAGCAAAGACAGTAATACTATTATACAGTGGAAAAAATACTTGTAGTGGTTTTATTGCGCTCTGCTTTGTGTGGGACTGAAGATAGATCACAGTGAGCTTATGCCAAAAAGGATAATTCCCCACTTTGGTCAAAAATTAGGATTTTTTTTTGTACTGGTAAGAAAATATGAAGTCTTGAAAATGATCAAGCAGCAGATCTACTCTTACTGTAAGAAGATGTGTGTGTGTGTCTGAGAGAGAGATTGAGAGAGAAGAGAGAGATTTTTTGGCCGGGAGCGAAATGTAAATTGCTGACGTGTGAAGGTAACAGTCAACATAGCTATACAAAATTATGAATTTATTTATGGATAATTAGGTTCCGTATCTTAATACCGTCTCTTAACAATCTATTTCTTTCACTATTCATGTGTCCCACTACACTTTTTACCTCTTATCTCCATCTCTTAATCATCTCATCTCTTAACTATTCATTGAATATCATTTTTTATTTTTATTCCCAACAAATTCAATTAATAAAAACATACTTCATTAAATAAAAGAAAATTACAATTTAAAATCCTAAAAAAATAAAAAAACACATAATTAACATCTAAAAAATGGTGGAAAAAATGTAGAGTTTGTGAGAATGTAGTGTTGGTGTGTGGAAAAAATGGTGGGGGGATTGGGTTATTTATAGATGAATGAGGGGAAAAAAGAAAAAAAAAATTGAAAAAAAACTGTAAAAAAAGGGGCAAAAAAGGTCGAAATTTATTTTTTTCCCAATTTTTTTAAAAAAATAATAATTAAAAACTGTCAAAAAATCGACGCTCACTCGCAGGCCGGCGAGTGAGCGTCACGCACCACTCGCTGCTCGCCACGTGGCCAACGCGCGTGGCGAGACGGGCCGCATCCCACCCCTCCCCCGGGCTACGGGACGAGACAGAAAACTCGCATCGGCGTCTCGATGCCGTCTCATCTCTCCGGGACGAGATAGAGCCCGCATCGAGATGCGGATGCCCTTAGTATTTTGATTTTGGGAGGGGGTTGATAAATATTTTAGGTAAATTTTTCTTTAAAGCCAGAAATTAATCTGTGAAGAATCAATTAATTTACAAGTAGGAAAAAGCGGAAAGAAAATGTTTCTTTGACTAAGTAGGACCATAGATTCCTGTTCATTTTCAACCAAACACATTTTTTAGTAGAATTAAATATGTTGTAAATAGAAAAATGTAAGTGCACCAATAAAAATGACCTCTAGTTAAAATATTGGTTGGGTTTTTCTATTCTATAATGGGAGACCTTGTATACTTTGATTTAAGTGAAGATTTGATTCATATAAAAATGTTTAGAGATCATGCACTTTATTATATTTAGTACAACTAATCAACTATGTATTGAGATTAGCAATTTTAATAAAGACTGTTGAATGATGAATAATTGAATATAAAGAAACTGTCATATAAAATAATGGCACAGGATTTAACATGTTGAGATTGGGTCAAACTAATTCGTAATATACTAGTAGCATTTAGTCATTCTACTGGTTTGATTAAATATTTTCATTATAGGTTTTTTTAGTTACGAACTTTCAATATGAGTATTTTTTTATAATTATTACAAGCCAGGCTTAATTAATATATGGATATGATTTTGTCGTTTTTAGTCATGATTTAAAAACATACTAATATCTTTACCATTGTCTGATTTATTTCACTGTGAAGAATAATTATAATATCCTGTAAATAAATGCGTTTTGACTATTGTGAAATCAGTTTAGAAAAAGAAAGTCAAGATA
Source organism: Salvia splendens (assembly GCF_004379255.2). Taxonomy (NCBI): domain Eukaryota; kingdom Viridiplantae; phylum Streptophyta; class Magnoliopsida; order Lamiales; family Lamiaceae; genus Salvia; species Salvia splendens. The sequence goes on along the minus strand of NC_056033.1, from coordinate 2,645,507 downwards.
TTATTTTTCAAAGATATGTTATAACTTGAGGTAAATTTGAATGATGCTTGATGGGTATAAGTACGTTTTTGGATGAGTATGTTGTGTGAAATTTGATTTTCGTAATTATAGGGATTGATTGCGTTACATTGATTTATTAGTCAGAACATAAAATATAATTGTAAAATATAGAAATGAAAGTAATACTATTATAGAAACACTATGTCAAAAAAAACCGTTTAATAATAGCATCTTGCTCGGTACACTTTAAAGTAATACTCGTAAACTTTTCTATGTATACTTACTCGTTTGATAAAAAGAAAGGGATATAAGAAGACATGTAATACCAGATAAGAAATACGGGCTTCATGTTAAGATATGCAAATATATGATTTTTTTTCGTTATTGTTTAATAGAAAAGAAATTATCTAAATTTGTATAGTATATTAAATAACATGGCTTAACTTGACAAATTGATAGGTTATATAAACTTGGTTAAAGTTATAATTTTGGTAAGATTGGGGAGGACCCTTGTCTTATATTGTGCTTTGAGTTAAGCTTAACTATAATATCAAACAACTAGAAATGTCCATATATAATTCTCTATCTTGGTATTACCAACTTATCAAACACGTCTAAATGATAGAAAATTTAACTTTAATGTATACGTAGTTGTGAGAAATGATATGCTACATACCTTATATGAGCACCACTCTTGTTTGAAGCATGTTTAGCGTTGTTCGTTTCGATTTATATATTTAGTTTGATTCTAATACATTAAAAAATGTTATTGAAAATTATAATTTCACAAAATTCATAAAAATCAAAGCTTGATTTGTTATTTTATTAATTTATTCAAAGTTATAGAGAAAATGAATAAATCAAGCTTTGATTTTTATGAATTTTGCGAAATTAAAAATTTTAATAACATTTTTAATGTATTTGAATCAAATTAAATATATAAATTGAAACGAACAATGCTAAACGTGCTTCAAACGAGAGTGGTGCTCACATAAGGCATGTAGCATATAATTCCTCACGTAGTTGTTATGATTTTAATAGAATAGTAACTTTAAATAAAATAATAAACACATTCTTCAACAAAATTAATTTTCATAACATGGATTTGAAAATGTGGTGAATCAAAACTTCATGAAATACTATGTGTTTTTAAAATTTATTCAATCCCATAGCTCCTTTCTATTGGTTGATATTTACTCTCTAGTTATTCATTAAGAACTAATTAAACATTGATCATCTCTCATACTACTTATGTTGTAGTGCTTAATTATCTTTCGTCCACTAAGGGCATCAGTAACCCCGTCCCCATTTCCGGCCCCAAGTCCCCTCCACGTCATCATTCCTCTACAGTTGCGGCCCAGGCCCCAACTGCTGTAACCCTGCAGGCCGCAACTCGGGCCGCAACTAATAAATGACACTATTCACAACTCCAACCTATTTAACTCGAAAACGCAATTCGTTGAACAATTGAAACCGGGAAAATGCATTGTTCATTCGAAATTAACATTACATTACTAGACGAAGTAAATTTAAAATACAAGAAACCCGGGCCACGACTACTACTTCTTCATTTGGGCGCGAAGGTAGGCGATCATCTCACGGTGCAACTCGAGCTCCTCGTCCGACATCTTCGATGTATCCCTCGCTGTCAACTCCGTCAGCTGGCTCATCCGCCATGTAATATTCATCTCCGACAAAGTGTCGGACATCTTATCCAGAGACGGATTGGTCGGCGGTGGCACCATAGCGGAGTTGCTCGCAGCTGCCTTCCCCTTTGCTTTCCTCTTGGCCGCCTTTGTTCCTGTCGGGCGGCTCTGAATGCTAGGAGAGGAGTAGAAGACATCGTCGTCCGTCACGTTGAGGTCGATCGCCGGACCTCCTTCGCTCGAAGAGTAGTTTCCAGAGGCGGAAACTTTGGTTCTCTTCGCCGCCCCAGTTGCCGCTGGCTCAGCACCGCTGGTGTACTTCGGGCTCTTCTCGACGAGCTTCCAAACTTCGAAGTACTTGAAGGTCTTCTTCCCGTCAGTGAAGAACGCTTCCTTTGCCTTCTCGACGAGGTCCGCCTCGCTGTGCCCGCTCGGCCACATACGGACTACGTTGGCCCACTTTCCGTTCCACTTGCTCATATCCGCCTGGACCCGGCCCCAATGCTTGCGCAGCTTCACGTAGCTACGCTCGCTCGACCCTTCCGGACGGCCAGCGTTATATTTCTGCGCAATCCGCTCCCAAAAAGCCTTGCCGGTCTGCTGGTTGCCGATGATAGGATCCTCGGAGACGTCGATGTAGTTCCTCGCAAGCCACATTGTCTCGGGCGGAGTGTACTTCTTCGGCCCATCCTCCTCCCCGACCTTCTCCTTTCCCCGCTCTTGAGCGGGCTCCATCTCACTGACCTCGAACTCGTCGGTGTTGACCGGCGATGTAATGTCGCCGTTGCTACCGACTCCCGGACTAGGCTGTGTCTGCGATGGTTGCGATGACGGTATGTACCAATTGTTCGAGTTAACGAACTCCTCCATCTCACGTTGATCGCTGTTGAACCAATCCATTGACGCCGAAAATACAAAGGGTATAATAGAGTATTGAAATGGAACGCGGGATTGAAATGGATGGAACGCAAGCTCGTATTTATAGACATCGAATTTAAAAAAAAAACAAAATTGGATTTGCGTCCCGGCCCGAAGACCGTGTAACGCTGGGCCGGGACGCGGGACTTGCGGCCCGTCACCGTGCAACCCCGTCCCGGGCCGGGACGCGGGACGCTCCCCAGGCCGGTCACGCGTCACCGGGACGGTCCTGAGCCGTGCCGCACTTCCGTGTAATGCATGGGACGGGCCGGGACTCGCAATTTGCGGCCCGGCCCCAAGCGTTACGCATGCTCTAATAGACGTTCTACCAGTTTTAAGACATGTGAAAAATTTAACAAAATTAATTTTCACCAAGGGCGGATCTAGTGTATATACACATGGGGCAATTGCCCCACCTGAGTTATCCATTTATACAAATATATATAGATAATATCACTATAATATGTGTATTTTATACTCCTTCCGTTCCGGGCTACTCGCTTATTTCCTTTTCGGCTCGGAGATTAAGGAATGAGTGTATAGGAAAGTCAAAAATGACGGCTGTAGGTGAAATTTTTTACTAAAAATGGAAAGAGTGCAAGTAACTTGAGACGCCCAAAAAGGAAATAAGTGCGAGTAGTGCGGGACGGAGGGAGTATTACTTTTGCCCCCTTAGTATTTTAATAGAAAAACCTTTATTGCCCCATTTGAAAAAAAAAATGTAAAGTCAGACATGTAATTAGGAGTAATATTTAATAAAACCTGAAAAAGAAAACAAAAAGTCATTGAGTGTTAAAGACCAAAGCTCTGGAACTTGTAGAGAAAAAGCAAAAGAAAAGTTATACGGGTTATTGAGAAAATATGCAATTCTTTGCCCACTCTTGTACAATTTTCTGGCTCCGCCCCTGTTTCACTATGACAAAAAAAAAAGTTCATTGCGATACAAAGGGAGTACATTTTCCTTCAACTTTAATACACAAAATAAGTGATATAGCTACAAAAGTGCAAAAGCTTTCTAATGAATCCAAGGTTGTCCCTAAAATCATTTTATAACTTAGCAAGTTTTTGCACATTTTACATGCTTCACATTATTATAAGCATGCATGTCCCTTATCACTATGCTTTGAACATTAATTATTTAGAAAAAGTAATCGATAATTAACAAATGTTAGGGTACCAACGAAAACAAAGGTTATTCGTCATTGATTAGATTCAAATTTATCGTCACAACAATATTTTATAACACGGGTGGTTGTTTGGATGAAAAATATGACTTTCATTTATTGAACTTTTTATGATTGAGTATATTTTTTTTCAACCAATACTTAGTAGATCGAACCAAATTAATAATAATAGGAGTACAATTTTGTTGATTAGACATTGTTCGTTTAATTAATAAGTTAGACGTTCGAACTCAAGTACGTGGGCGTGGGATGCAACTAAATAGACTGAACAAAATAATAATTTTATAACTTGAAATATCTTCTTATATAGGCTATAGTAGTTGTATAAGATATTATCATAAATAATTTGATGGTGGAATTTTGAATACTCGGAATAGTTTATATATATTGTTTGGAAGAATAAAAGGAAGAATATCCATCTATATACATCTGGTATGGTATGAGTCATGACCCAACATTATTAAATATGGGTTCAACTATTCGAGCTGTTAAATCTCTATATACATATGAAAAGGATATATAAACATAATCTTTGATGGTAATATAACATTATTGATGATGTTGACACATGCTGATTTGTTTTATGTATCAAATGTGGCAACAAAGACATTCACTATAAGTTTTGATAAATTTGACATTGACTCAATAGGAGGCCTTCCATGATGACATGTGTAGGAAATTACCAAAATACACATCAATATAACTGATTGTTTACGTTCCAAATTCAACATAAACAATATATTAATATAAAATTAGAACATGATTAGGTTTGTTTAGGTAGGTTAAGTTGTTACTTAACACATTGTCATTTTATCATGCCTTACAATCATGTGTTTGGCAGCATATATGTAAGAAGCATGACAATTAGTTGGAAAATAAAACGACAAATTATTTAAGAAAGTCATGAATTTTGATTAAATGTTTATCATTATAAAATTGAACACTAAGGGCCTGTTCGATTCCCAAGATAACTTTTATCTTCTCCATTCACACTTTCAACCAAATCTTAGCTAACAATTGTAGATTTGGGCCTGTTTGAATGGGCCCCTTTTCCCCTAATCTCATGACTAACCATCTCACCTCACCCCCTCCTACTAATTTGTCCATCTCGCTCTCCTCATTATTCTCCTCTCCACTCTACTATACAACCATGCATAATACTAATATAATCCTACCCTAGGTCTATTTTAGTGTATCTTAAACTGCATCTCAAGATAATTTTGTTTCATAAACCGAACAGCCACTAATAGTATTATTTAATTTGGTATAGTAACTTTAACATTTTGTGCAATTGTCTCATGGAGTCGGATTAGCGACTAGGGCGTATTCAAACGTAGAGTACCACTAAACAATGATAATTTTAAAACAAGGCATATGCGTATTAACTATATCCAAGGTTACATCAACATCATCGGTGGATCAACAAAACATAATTTGTGAGGCAGAACACATTCAAGAACCAACACATGATTCAAGGGATAAGAAGGTTGTCGTCGATGTTGAATAACAGAGACAATGCAATGATCATTACAGTAATGAATAATATACAATGAATGAAATAACTCTAATTCCAATAGATTGAAATGGAGTTGGCACACCTATCGAGCCAAAAGTAACTCCAAATATGGTTATTCAGTTATCATGGCCAACAATAAAATCAGTTGATCCATAATTTTAAATCCGCTATAAATAAAGACTAAATACTAACAAATGCAAAAAACTAGAACTAAAATTATACTCCTAAGAACACATGAAAAATATAGTTGAACAAAATATTTTTTATTTGATTGAAAAATTTATTTAAAAATCCCGTGTTTATTTTATAAAAAATATTGGGTTGGTGGAGATATAGTAGGGATACAAGTAGACAGTCCAGATGTCAAATTCCTAGTGGGTAAGAGGATTTAGCCTCTGCAGTTGGTGCGCCTCCAATTAATCACAGTTTATGAATTGATTGAAATCCGAACCCTGTTTCGTATCGATTATTCCACAAAGAAAATAAAAAAAAAGTGGAAAATGAGCAGCTTAACCAACTGCACTGACTCCATCACGAATGTTCATAGGCCTAACAACCTCAATTCCGCTACTCTCTCTACTTCCCTTCCGTTTCCTGTGAGCTTCAACCCCAATTCCTTCGGCCGGACTCCTCTGACGACGTCGTTATCCATGGACGCAGCCCTTTCTTCCAGAGTTAAAGCTTCATCCACCATCGGTACTCTCACTCTCTTTATAATTGACTTAAATTATCGCTTCAATGGATCATCTCTTGCGACTGAGTTAGAAATTAGAATTGTGATTCTCGCGGAATATGTTGTGCTTTTGGTGGATGTGGTGGTTGGATGATTGAATTTTTGCAGAATTGTGCCAGAAGTGTATTGCAGCTGAGCGTTTGCTCTCATTTTACGAGATGTTTTTGGTGAATGATTACGTTAGGACAATTCTTCGAGCTCATGTGAATGAGTGGATGTGAATAGTTGAGATTTGAGGGTTGTATTGTTGTACTCTGTTATTGTATATTTGTGGATAAGGCTGTATTCTTATAAGATTATTTTGGATGATAGTTGATTCATTTTAATATGGAGTATTTGTTTATGTTTGTTTTTTGTTTTGATGAAATGACAAACTAATGTTGACCGTTTTTTTGTGATATTTCTCTGGCTTCAGCATTTACCTTAGCAATGATGACATCTGCTTGAGAATATCAGACAGAGCTAGTTTGTTTTTCACTTTGCTCTGTCGATGCTACAGTAGCCTTATGCTTGCTCACAGCTTCGACTCTGACACAAAATTGGCAATGCCTAGTTTCTTGGAGACATTTAATCAATTTGTGTGTTTATGCTGTTATTGGCTGGTTTGTTATGTGAATTTTGTTTGTATAATTGAATGAACTATAATAGTGCAGTGATACCATGTGCTTATGATGAAAAGTAGTATTTGTGTGTGCAAGGCAGTTTTGATTCAAGTTGTTATCAGTCTATTAAATTTGTGCTTAATGTCTGAAGGTGCGCCTAACAACAAATTGGAAGCTTCATCTACTGGAGCAGTTGGAGCTAATGACCTGTTGATAGTTGGACCAGGAGTTTTGGGGCGTATAATAGCTGAAAAGTGGCGAGAGGTAATTTTTGGACCAAATATACGATGAGTATTATTGTTTGCTGAGTTTTCTGCATTAACACAATATTATCTATCTGGTGGATCTGTGACATGTGTTGTAACTTGATCTGGGAAGCTAAGTTTTTTAACAGTATCTCTGCCTAAATTTAAAATTGTCTTTGAGATAATTTATGACTTTCAAGCTTTATCCTAGTATCATGGGCCTTTGCCTTTTTACATTGTTGTCCTGTATGTCAAAACTGACGTACTTCTCTAAAGGTGAGCACTTGAATGTTGCAGGAACATCCAAGTTCTCAAATTTATGGGCAGACTCTTACGAGCAATCATCATGAAGAGTTATTGAAGATGGGGATTACTCCATCTCTGAAGGAAACCAAAGTAACTCATAAGTTTCCCTATGTCATCTTCTGTGCTCCTCCATCTAGAAATGTAGATTACCCTGGTGAAGTCAGGTAAGCATAAGAAAGTCTTGAAATTCACAGCGTGCAGGTTCTATACATTCTTTTTGCAGAGTTTAAGAGAAAAATGGCAGCTAATAATGATCCCCTTAGGAAGTCACTCAGGGCTGTAATGGGTTTGTTTTTTATGTTTAAATGCACCTGACTGACTGTACTCGTCAATCAGATAAGTTATACTTGTCAAAGCTTAGGATAGGCCAACAGGGTTACAATAGCATGTCTTTGCGTTATCATTTTAATACACCAAAATATACTTATTTAATCATGATAAGTTATATATATTTACACTATGTACTAATTGGTAACAATAGAAGCCAAGTTCTAACTTATTTTGTGTAACCAATTTCAATAGAGAAGCAACCTTAAATTGGAATGGTGAAGGGTGCTTCCTTTTTACTTCAAGCTCAGCTCCATATGACTGCAATGATAATGGGTACTGTGATGAGGTATGTAATCTGCCTGACAGGCAACTTTCTGATTATAATCCTTTCAATTAATAAATCTGATATATATTCCTGTGTTGTCTTTATATCAGAAATTCAATAAATGATTCTACTCTTTACTTGATGAGTTTTAATTTCTCTATAGGACACTCCATCTGTACCCATTGGGAGAAGCCCCAGAACAGATAATCTACTAAAATCGGAGAAAGTTGTGCTGGAAGCTGGTGGTTGTGTCGTTAGACTAGCTGGACTTTATATATCCTTCCAAGTGTTACCTAGGGTTGAATCTGCTCAAATCTTCCTAGTTATGGTAATGGAAATGCAGTGTGTAAGAACAACCTTAACTTGCATTACAAGGTAGATAGAGGTGCCCATACGTACTGGTTGGAGAAAGGGACTCTTGAAGTTCGGCCAGATCACATCCTTAATCTCATACATTATGAGGTAATCCCTGTCAATCATGTTCACTGCATGATTAGTTCAAATGACTTAAAAACTTATCATTAGGATTTTTCCCCTGATTGTGGTTTAGTTTGGTTCATTTGTCTGCAAATATGAATTAGTGCAATGTTTCATGTTCCTCCACAGGATGCTGCTTCACTGTCAATTGCTATATTAAAGAAGAATCTTCGTGGTAGGATTTTTCTTGGCTGTGACAATCACCCTCTGTCCAGGTTCCCATTCAACTAAATTTTCGTAAGATGTACATGCAATAGAATCAGCATAAAAGAAATCGAAGAACTGTTGCCAAATATGACATGTTGTATGCATTCAGGCAAGAAGTAATGGAATTGGTTAACAGGAGTGGAAAATATGGTAAGAAGTTTGACGCATTTACAGGTAAACTTGCATATCGGGACTGTGTCACTCATTTATATAAGGGTGCGTTTTGCAAAGAGTATTTACCTTTGAAATGTGCCAAAAGAATTAACATACGTATTTCTTGATCTTCTTCGGCTTATGTGAATGTCCTGGAAGCCATGCAGTGCTCTAAACACCCCATTTGAGAACTCCGACCTTATGACATTTTCTTTCTATTGTTTGGCAGGAACATCAGATCCTCTAGGTAAGAAATTGAACAACTCTAAAACTCGTGCAGAACTTGGATGGGAGCCAAAATATCCAAGCTTCGCGCAATTTCTTGAGACTCTGTGAGTAGGTCGTGTGAAAGAATCCTCATAGAGTGACTTACTTAACGACCTGGTAGTGTGTAGTGAGCGCTGACCATTAAGTATAACTTTTATCTGATTCACGCTACCAGATGTTGCATTCTTTTGGAATTCTCAAATATTTGCACCTTTAGTTCAAAAATCACTAATCATATTAAAATTCCTCACTTGTTCTCTTCAATATGCCCCCATTTTAGCTTTTTTGTTGGATTCATGTGGTTGTTTAACACCTTTTATAGTGGCATAATTTTTTGAGACTCTGCGTGCTTTCTCTTTTTTTTTGAAAAAATTTCAAACTTTTTTTTTTGGATGGACATTTGAATAAGTTACATTTTTAGAAAAGCTTATGTTGAGGAAGCTTTTGAATTTGGTAGCATTTGTTGCTCTCATTTCCACTTGTGGGAGGTTATTTAAAAAGAGTAAAGTCTATTTTTGATCTTAAACATACGTTAATTTTAGGATTTAGATAAAAAAAAACATTAGTTTGTTAGCTTCATATCCTTGGTATGAATTGAATCATTTGAATCCTAAAACTGACAGTATTATTAAATTTGACTGCTAAAGCAATTTTGATCCGATTAGTAAATTAAACATCATTAATTAATCACTTAAACAATAGATTAGAGTTCAGTTTTGATTGTTAACATATAAGCATTTTATGTTTTTGTCTTATAAGAGCATCTCCAATGGCGGCGAGCGGGCCGGCTAGCCGATTTCTGGCGCTCGCCGGTCCGCTCGCCGAACCATTGGAACCGGCGAGTGCCATTTCGGCGAAAAAATCGGCTAGCGTTGGCTGATTCGCGAGCGCTCGCCGATCCGCTCGCCGCCATTGCAGGCTCAGGACTGACAAGCATTCGGCGAGCGAATTTAATTTTTTTTTTAATTTTTGAAACACTATATATACGCGATTTGCACGTCATTTTCATTCACACCACTTGTTTTAACGAGTACTATCTCTATCTTAATTTCTGTATAAGATCAATAACGCCAAATGGAGAACAACAACGAAGGTACTCCAGTGACGAGTGGGTCTCAAACTCCCCCAGTACCCGTGGGAGGTGGATGGGGTCCGATGCCCGGGTACTACAACATGTACACGTGGCAGCAGATGATGCCCGAGGAGTTTTTTTAATAATGTAATTTTTTTAAAATTAATATATTTTTTAATGTACTTTTTTTAAATTAATGTATTTTTTATTGTACTTTTTTTAATTTAAATAATATTATTGAATTTTCTAGTATCTGTGTCGTACATTTAATTCCGTATTTTGTGTGATTGTCAATTATTTATTTTATATAATTAGGGGTGATGTGGCTAGGCTATTGTTTAAAAAGGACATTTTTCTTTGTAGTAGTATAGAAACCAAACAATAAATATTGAAAATCAAGAATGAAAAATGAAAAGCAAAATTGTTTATGCAGTTGCTAACAACCTAAAAAAAATATTCCATTTCAGGTCCACCACATTTTCTAATAAAAATCCTGCAAAATCAAACAACCCCTTTTAACTCATTTTAAATGTCTTAAATCTTTGTTAGATTTTTATTTTTTTGGTATTTATTTTTAATTCTAATTTTTAATTAAATTTTTATTTATAGATGAATAGACTAAATACACAGCGTTCATTTCATTTGCATATTTGACTACCAAATACTTATATTTGCAAACTTATGAAGCACCTCAAACCTCTATTTATATTTGTGATTTTCAAAACTATAAAGATTTTTCAAAAACTTTTTGATCCAATGCATATAACTTACTAGTTTGAAATTCAAATACAAAACTGTCATCCTTACTGTCACCAATGCTTCATCCTTTCTGTCATCAAAGCTTCTACAATAATATCAATACTTTTTTTTTCACTAAAATTATCTAGATTTACTCTTTAAAATATTAAAAAACAAGCAAAATCCTAGATGGCACCTTCTTCCCAAAATCGTATATGCTATCGTCGGACACTTCATCTTCATTTTCACTGAATTATTATCTCATCTTTGAACAAGTCAACAACAACAGCAACAGCATCTTCATTCCAATAGTCAACAACAGCAACTTCTTCGTGATTCTCTCCCTCTTCAAATTCGTTATTTACAGCAATTTCTAACTCACCATTCCTTCTCAAATTTGACACAACCTCCTGCACTTCTCTCTCTCGACCAGAATTCCTCGAATTAGTGAAATCTCCGCCTACTCTCTTATTTTGTTTTCTTGCGCCGTCAACCTCCAGCTCTCGGAGTTCACCCGCCAGTGTCGGCCGTTCACGCTTCTATCCGGTCACAGTGCCGCCTCCGTCGCCGGCGTCCAGCAGCTGTCGCCGCCGCTGCCGTCCCCTATTCCTCTCGTCTTTCTCTCCTTCTATCACTGTCCCAACCGAACAACAACTCCAATTCGTCGCCCCGCACACGCTGCCGCCTGGTCCTCCGTCGTGCAGCGCTGCTGTTCACCCCGGTCCAGCCACCACTGCTCCACCGTCGCACTCTCTAAATCTCCAACCAACCCGGAGGTGCACCAGCGGGGGGGCAGCAAGCTGCAGTCTGAGCGTCCAACTTCCCGAGAGCAGACCGAAACTTAGGGATTGCGATAGGTCGGGGAGGAAGTCGTAGTTGGTTGCGGCAAGGAGGGCGACACGGACTGGATTGGGATAACTGTGAGATGAGGTGCCGGAAGAAGAATCCGAGCAACCAGTCATACGGCAGTGGGAAAAGTGGCTGCCATTTAGTGGAGATCGAATCGCCGGTGGCGATTTGCAGGGTATCCGAGAGGTGTTGGAGCTTATAGGCGGGGACAAGTAAGGGGAACGAGAGAGAGAGGCAGAGGTGGCCAGGTGATCGGGGATTCCGGTGGCTAGCAACTAGTAGTGATGCTCGGAGGCATCGTGGTGGTAGTGCTGCTTTGGATTTTCCAGCGGCGTCATTTTGATGTTTAAGAGGTGAGATTATCAGTAAAAAAAAGGAAGATGAATGCGTTGACAATATTTTGGGAAGAAGGTGTCATCTAGGATTTTGCTTGTTTTTTAATATTTTAAAGAGTGAATACATGTCACTATTTTATTGGTGGAGTAGCAAGTGGTGTAGCATGTGGGGGAGGTGATCCGCTCCGATAAAAATGGGTCTTTTAGTTCTTTATATAGCTTGCCAAGTTATGCCCATAAATTATTGGCCCGGCCCGAATCTTTTTTTAATGAAAAAAGAAAAAGTGGGAATTTTCAAACTCAAATTGGGGATTCAACTTTTAGCTATTTATTTATGTTCATTTCAATTCCGGAAAAAAGAAAAAAAATGAGGACTTCCCCTAAAAAAAATAGGATAAATATGTAAAGCAAAGAAAAGCGACCAATAATTCACTGTATAATTGCCTTTGCTTTTATGGTTTTATGTCATTAGTCTCATTTTTGACCGCCATTATCGCGGGCTTTTACAAAATCATAATTGCTGCTTTTGCTTTCTTCGGTACTCATAATTCATAAATCTAGGGTTTATTGCTCCATTAACACTGCAAAGATTCTTGCTTTATTACTCATATCACTGTTTACAGCAATTCCCCATTTAGGTTATTCGCGTATATATTTGAATTGAGTAATATTTGTGTTTTTATTTTTCCTATTCCTAGCTATAGTTTGAAGTGTGCTTCTTTCCATGCCTGAATGTTTATTTTTAATATAGTTATTTGGTGGTATTTTGGTGGGGTTTTGAATGAGGGGCAAGATTTTGCTATGTGGTGAGAAATGAGGGCTGGAGTGACTGAGAGATGGGGTGTGCTTTCGGGAAAGATATTTCTGATTCTGGCTCTCCCGGTGGGAATGGTGTTGTGGATAGGAGGAGAGAGAAGGGAAGGGAGAGAGAGTTGTCAGTGACAGCTGAGAGTGGGGAGAGAAGAGTGGAGAGTTCAGTAAGTAAAGCAAATGGTGGTGATGTTCAGACTGATGGGGTTAAGAAGGAGGATTTGAAGGATGGGATAGCGAGGCAATCGAGAAACGAAAAGAGGAGGGTGAAGCCGAATCCTAGGTTAAGTAACCCGCGTAATAATGTTCATGGTGAGCAAGTGGCTGCTGGATGGCCTTCTTGGCTCGTGGCAGTTGCCGGTGAGGCTCTCAGCGGTTGGATCCCCCGCCGGGCTGATACATTCGAGAAGCTCGATAAGGCAAGCTGATTTTCAGTTATAGTCATGTTTTGAGTGTGTTTATCTAGTTTACTGGAATGTTTATTTTGTTGTTCTTTTTTTCTGTTGATGTTGTGTGTTTATGCTTGTTTAGATTGGACAAGGTACATATAGTAATGTGTATAAAGCTAGGGATGCTCTAACCGGAAACATTGTTGCGCTGAAGAAGGTTAGATTCGATAATTTAGAGCCAGAGAGCATAAGGTTTATGGCTAGGGAGATTTTAATTCTGCGCCGTTTGGATCATCCAAACGTCATCAAATTGCAAGGTTTGGTAACCTCAAGGATGTCATGTAGTTTATACCTAGTTTTTGATTATATGCCACATGATTTGGCTGGCCTTTCATCGAGTCCCAGCATCAAGTTTACAGAGCCTCAGGTAGGATTCTGCCCGTTGGTGTGATCTAGTATTTTGCCTCTGCGCTAGAATTTGAAGATTTTCGTCTAAATTGATACTGTAGGTGAAATGCTTTGTGCACCAGCTGTTGTCTGGCCTAGAACACTGCCACAGCCGCTATGTTTTGCACCGTGATATTAAAGGTTCCAACCTTTTAATTGACGACGAAGGAGTTTTGAAGATTGCTGATTTTGGGTTGGCTTCCTCCTTCGACCCCACCAACAAACAGCCTATGACAAGCCGTGTGGTTACTCTGTGGTATAGAGCACCCGAGCTGCTTCTTGGCGCCACTGACTATGGTGTGGGAATTGACTTGTGGAGCGCTGGGTGCATCTTAGCCGAGCTATTTGCTGGGAAGCCCATTATGACGGGGAGGACAGAGGTAACACTGCAGCCATTAGATTTTAGGCTCTTCGCGACGTTTATTATAGCCCAAAAATGCTCACTCTAAGTGATGATTGTTGATTTACTCAAATTCTTGTGCTCAGGTGGAACAACTACACAGGATTTTTAAGTTATGTGGTTCTCCGTCTGATGAGTATTGGAAAAAGTCAAAGCTACCGCATGCAACCATATTCAAGCCACAACAAGCATACAAAAGGCGTATAGCAGAGGCATTTAAGGATTTCCCACAGTCGTCACTGCCGTTGATTGAGACACTACTTGCTATTGATCCAGCTGAGCGTCAAACTGCCACAGCTTCTTTAAGTAGCGACGTGAGTTCTCTCTCTATCATGCACACTCACTCACTCTCATCAATCTTGCCTCTAAACATGATAAAAAGAATAAAATCTGTAAACACTATTTATATGATAGACAATCCTCCCAATGTATGAAAGTCGATAGCTTCCCTTCTATTCCCTCAATGGTTTCTTGAATTTGCCTCACTGCACAAATCTTTCTCTGATCAACCTCCCATTTTCTATGTGGTTGTGAGCTAATATGCATTTAATGGTTTATGTTTTGGCAGTTCTTCACTACAAAACCTTATGCATGTGATCCTTCAAGCCTTCCAAAGTACCCCCCAAGTAAAGAGATGGATGCTAAGCGTCGGGATGAAGAAGCTAGAAGGTCTGGTTTGATAGGTGTCAAGTGTCTTATAGCACTAGTTTACCTCTCAGTGTATATAAATAAGTTCGGGCTGTATTAATTTGGAGTAACATGTAATTTATTAAATATTACAGGTTGAGAGCTGGCGGTAAGACAAATGCAGATGGTGTGAAGAAACCACGAACACGTGAACGAGCAATGAGGAAAATGCATGCCCCTGAAGCCAATGCAGAGCTTCAAGCCAACCTTGATGTAAGATTTGTCTTTCAATCACCTCTTTATCTTCTTGCAATTTGTGATCATAAAAATCATGCTTATAAATCCACCGAAACCTTACCTTGGTAATGGACATTAAAACTTTTTTTTCCTGTTCAAGAACTGATGCTTCTCTATCTCTATATGGTGAGCAAAATGATGTTTCTCCATCTTTTTTGTCAGTATACTTTAAACCGCATTTGTTATTAGTGTTAGCATATCTGCCCGGTGTAAAGGTATTGAACATGATCTTATTTCCAATAAATTAATTAATTACCTCTCAAATATTTGATGTTGGGATACTAGTCATTCTCATGATGGCATAAATGCAAAAACTTACAAAAAATACTGCTAGGAGAGATTACATACAGAGTTTCATGTCTATTGTGGAAATCGTAGCATAAAAGTTTCAAAGTTCATTCCGTGTGATGCATTTATCTCTAAACTGGAGCACCTTTGTTTCACTCCTTGAAACAGAGGCGGCGTCTGATCAACCACGCAAACGCAAAGAGCAAAAGCGAGAAATTTCCCCCTCCGCATCAAGATGGAGGACTCGGCTACACCTTGGGCTCGTCACATCTAATTGACCCAGCCTTTGATCCTCCTGACGTCCCGTTCAGTTCCATGAACTTCTCGTATGCCAAAGAACCCATCCAAACATGGTCAGGCCCGTTGGCTGACCCTGCTGGTGTCAGGGCTTCAAGAAGGAAGTCAAAGCAGTCCAAGAAGAGTTCTGTACTGAATTAATCAACTCGGAGGCATCTCACAAGATACGGCACAAGCTCTTTTCCCGGTATGTGCCTCTATTTGAATCTCTTTCCCGGCCAGATAATCTGCTATTCTTTGAGAGAAAAAAACTTATCCCACATTTCTTGTTTCTGTATATTTTTTTGGGATCGTGAGAATATTTACAGTTTCTGTATATACTGAAAAGTTTCCCCTTTCCAATGGAACATACAGTAATCTTGATCTATGAGAGGATTTCAATTTCAATATCAATATATGCAGTCTCCTTTGATCTTCTTGTTTTTTTTGGTTATTATAAATAATTCCACATCAATCCGGCGGTCCATGTCATCTCTACTTGGCCGGTAATTTGAACACGGCCCGTAAAGTTAACATCAGTGCAAAACTCGGGCTATTTTTGTTATATCTTAGATTCGGGCTAAAAATCACCACGAGATCAAGATTCGGGCTATAATTTAAGAATCACTTTGGTTTGTTCATCTCATTGAAATTTTCTTGTTGAAGTATTAATGAGTTTATTTGACCTTGTTGCCAAATTCAATAACAAAAAGGAGCACTATATCTGCTCAAAATATTTGCAACATGTAATAAACTGCAGAAAAGAAGAAAGAATCCAGCAATAGTTATATCTATAGATTTTGATAAAATACATTGACCCCAAAATAATGAATAATGTGTAAAAACATGTATATTGACAAAGATGTTTGGGTAGTTTGTGACATTATTTAATTAAACCTCCTCCAAACTAACTACCACTTCCAATTCTAATATTCTATCAGTAAGTTGACCTACACCAAGACTTCTGTCCTTTATCTCTAAACTCACATAGACCAAGACTTCTGCCCTTTATCTCTAAACTCCCTTCATATCTCTCTCTCTAACCTGCAATGGGGAAGCTCTGCTGTGAGTCAGACGATGGCGGAATCGACATCCAAGGACTTCTCGTTGCGATTTTGATTGCAGTCATACTGATGGCTTTATGCATGCCGGCGCCAAGAAAACGCGTTACGTACGTGTATCGTTGTTAGATCAAGAAAATCGGTATGAAAAATCTTCAAACATTTCTTCTCTGTGCTGTGTGTGTGTGTGGAATGTGAGTTTTGATGATGAAAATGGTAGATTATGATGAGTTGCAGCGTTTAATTTTCAATAGATATATGTTCTTAATAAAACCTACTCCATATTTCTATTGCTAGAATCATTGCACTGTTTCATCCCAAGAATCAAATGCATTTGTGCTGTTACAATAATCTTTAATTAAAAAAAATAGTACTACTAGTTTTTAATGAGCTAATTATAATGTTGGTCTTCTATCAATTTCTGTAACAAAATTATTTTGTAATTGAGGGTGAATGCCTACAACCTTATATCAATTATTATATGGTAGTTGGATTGTCACATATCGCTTCAGTTTTATTATAATCATTCCAAACATAATTAATATTCAGAGTATCCTGACCTAATCTTGTTGAATTTGTCAGTAGTAAAAAAAACTACTATAATAATAAAATCAAATTTTCATAATTTGTGAAAATAGCAATTAATACTATTAAATCAATTGTTTTTGAGTCGAGTCTAACAATTCAAATAATCTGAATTTTCTTGCGAAATTAGTAGGATGTAATTTAAGAGAAGTTAATCTGCTTTTACTAATTGTTTCTTTGTTGCCTTTTTCAGATTTCTGGATTACTGATTAGCCTTGTGAAGTGATGTTCATGGCTCATTTGTTTTTCTTTTTCTTCAATTTTCAGTTTAATTGTCTGGGCATGTATTCAGTTTGATTGAGGAAGATTTGAATTCCCAATTGTATTTGTTTCAGATATTCACATATCCTCCATGTATTTGACAGATAAAAAAATCCTTGATCATATGAAAATAACTTCTTGAACACTTTTTAATATGAAGAAAAAAGAAACTAGATTTATAATTATGCAATTGGGTATGGACTTTATCCTAGTTTGACAACGATATCTTGACCCGTCAGATCGTTTCACACAAAAAATCAAAGAGGTGTGAAACACGACCACAACGAATTCCGCCTCTAACTTATGTGGTTTGCAAGCTATTGCACGTGATCGATCAAAATTTATCGAGAAAAGTAAGGAATTACAAGCTGCAAAGATTTGTACTGTACAAACACATTGTTATCTTTAAGCATAATGCAATCAGTTTTATCTAAACTTTACATGATTATTATACATTTACAAAGAAAATGAAGAAACTGCAACCCCATATATATTTACATTGTTGATCCTTTTCATATCATTACACATGAGCAACTTGGTGAGACCAGGAGGTGTGAGTTGACTTAGCAGCAGAGATCTGTACACGGATAACCTCGTGGACCGCGCCACGATGAAGCACGCCGAAGACATCTTCCTTAGACACGGCGAGATCCCCCAACGAGACGTTCCTCAAGTGGAACTCATCCCTTAGGCGAAACCCGTAGAACCATCTCCCCAGCTTCCACCACTGGACGCACACCTGCCTCTCCGAGACCTCGCTGCTATTGAGTGCTTCGATCACATTCTCAGCCTGAATATGCAATACTACTTTGATATCAACACAAGCAAGAAAATCACAATTTAAATGAATTTTATTCTTGAAGTTTGTCACATATCTATGCAACTTAACAAGTACAGTTATCGGTCAAAATGAAGCACGGACTATAATCAAACGGGCGCAACAGGGGCAGCAAGTTACCGGGATTTCAAGCCAAACGATGCAGTAATGCAAGCCGACCAAGTTAAGCAGCACGTTGAGCTCTGGCTTCAGCAAGAACATCTGAACATCTTTGAATCCAGTCTGATGGGAGTTCAATAGTTCAACTGCCTTCAAATAATTCCCAACCTCGATGGACTCATAAGCTAAAGCTCTTTCAATAAAATCCGCGACTGACCCTACTTTTCCTGCCATCTCGTTGTGCTTGCTAACGTACAAACCTCTCCATCTCTACAGTAATCAAACAACACAAAACCTCTATTAAGAGCCTCATAAGAGTAACTCATACAAAGATTGATGCATAAATCAAGATCGAGTTATCCTAAGCACTATGATCATTCCGAATGCCTTTCTACTAGTCCATCTACAACAGGAGGCAGCCACACGAGAATTCATCCGTTCACAACTCGCACACCATTTCATGTCCCACTCTAGTTATAGAAAAACTCACACAAATGAGATATTCTAAGCACTATGATCATTCCAAATGCGTTTCTACTAGTCCATCTACAACACGAGGCAGAAACACAAGATTCCCCAATTCACAATACTAGAAATGAGCCACTCACCCCTTAAAAGGCCTTATAAGGGGTGAGTGGCCCATTTCTAATATGGTACCAGAGTGGGCCCAAGTCGATGATGGATTTTATCTCTTTATCTCTTCTCTTGCCTGCCCACGTGATGGAAGTTCGATGTGTCATTCCGGCCCACACGTGAGGGGGCGTGTCAAAACTCTTAAATCTTGTCCCACGTCGACTTGGTAATGAATTAATGATCATAGCTCATCTATATAAGTATGGATAACCCTCCCCTTATAAGACCTTTTAAGGGGTGAGTGGCCCATTTCTAATACACAAGTTGTACACCATTTCATGTCCCACTGATTAGTCCACTATTTATAACAGAGGTATCCTTCGTGCTAAGATCATCTTGATTGCCTTTCTACTACTCCCCTGAACGAGGCAATCCTCCAATCCACTATCGTAGGCCGTTTCATATCCATTCTACCAAGAAAGAAACTTTAAGTATAACACAGATCAAAATGAACCCCTAATCATAAAATGCATAACCATTATATGAAGTTTCCATCTGAAATGGAAACTTCAAGAATCTTGAAGTCCCTAATTCCACTTCCAAATGAAGGAAATCAAGCATAGCATTAGTAAGTAATTATAACCCCAAAATTTCAAGGTCACTCAATTTCCATTCAGAAAAAAAAAAACTCAGCAAAAATGAGCCAACATAAAAAATCTGAACTTTACAACAGCATAAAAAAGAATCAACCACAAATAAAACTCAAACTTCTACAAAAACAAAAACAACCTTGGAATTGGGGGTCGATTTGTGATCGTTGGGTTCAGTCTGATCCTCAAAAATTAGAGGCCACCTGTCCTTGCATAGACCTTCCCACACACAATCAGACCCACACAGCTCCCTCCAGAACCTCGAACAACTACCTAAAGAACACACATCAAAAACCTACAAAAAAGAAATAAAGATCAAATCTTTTTCAAAGCCCACTTCATCAAAAACGATTTCCAGCACAATTAAGACAAAATAATAAGAAAAACGTAAAAAAGAATTGATACTCGTGTGAGAAAGAAAGTACCTGAAGAGATGAGGCGATTTTGAGGGCAATATCATAAGGCAGCGAATTCTGTATATTGATTGATCGATGCATGTCGGTGGGCTCTTTCAAGAAAACTTCTTGGAATGAAGGGAGAAAAGGGAGATGAACGAATTCTACAGTAATCAGGTATAGTGTACACGGGATTGTGTCTATTCAGGAAAAGCTTCCATCTCTATTACTCCAAAAGTCGATATTGATTTAAACGTGACTTAGCTAATTGGAGCGCACACGGTTCCCAATCCTTAGGTTTCAATCTCGGTTTCAAGAACATGAATAAGATGGTTATATTTCATTTTTACAATAATTTTTTTTTCCTTTCTATTTTAGTCTATCCTATAATAAGGGTTATATTTCATTTTTACATAAATAGTAAGTAGATTCCACATTTCACTACTTTATTCCACTTATATTTTATTTTAAACTAATGTATATAAGTGAGACTTATATTCCACTAACTTTTACAATCCATTTTTCTCTACATTTCTTAAAACTCGGTCATAACCAAATAAGACTTTTATTGCCAAACGGAGGGAGTAGCATTATTGCGGTTTTTAAACCGTCGTTTGGTTCCAGTTATGGGTTGGAATTGGCAGTTCTGAACCGATGATCAATTGCCGATCCTGGTCCGATTCAATTTGGACGCCATTGCTTACACACATGTACTATATATACATGCTTACACACATGAATATATACATAAGTCGTTTAGTTTTTTTGGTGCAAATGTAAATGGCTCCCTCTCCTATTAATTGATATCAATTTTTTTTTGTTTATGCCTATTTAACTAACATTCTTACATTTTACTATTTCATAAATCTCATATTCCATTAATTCATTCTACTTATATTTAATTATAAAATTAGTAAAAATATATATAAGAGAAATTCATATTCTACTAATTTTTTCCCTCCATTTTTCATTATACTCCACGTCTTAAAATTAGTTTTTTTGGGTAACACTTCAAAAATGGAAAATAGTGCCCCTAATTTTCTAGGGCGAAGGTTCTCATATAATAACACAGAAACTATTATTAAGGAGTACTACTACATAGTAGTAGATCTCAAATAATGTAAATTTATTATTTCGTGATTTGAGATTCAAAGTCGGTAAGTATCGAAAACTTATATTTTCGACTCCATAAATTTTCATGACAATAATTATAAGTTTATAATGGTTCATAGTGAATTTATAGTGTCTACTGAGAATACCACAATACGATTTATACAACGTATACATATACTGTTATATGAGATTAAGAAATAAACTGAGAAATAAACTGTTAGATGAGATTAAGAAATAAACTGAGAAATAAACTGTTAGATGAGATTTAAGAAATGCTCAAAGTGATCTTCCCACCAAATATCAACCATTCATTTGGATTCTACACTGGTTATGCTATTTCTTCACAATCACACCATTCCCTTCAGATTTTATTCAAGTCCTGGAAATGCTGCTTCACATTCATAAATCCAATTTCTCCTAATAAAAATTCAATCTTCAAGACATCAAGAAAATGTCCATTTGCACACCCTTCGACTGCAATGGTCTCAATCTCAACCCCTCAAAATCCAACACCTTCAAAAACCTTCTCACATCTCAATTCATCAGCCAAACAATTCCTCTCCCGTCACTTCATTTGTCCGAATCCTGCAAAGCCAATCGAAAAAGATTCCAACTTGTCACAGCTTCAGCTGCTCCACCGCTTGAATCTCCCAAAACCTCATTCAGAAGCAAAAACCCAAAAGATATCAATGTCCTGGTTGTGGGCTCCACCGGTTACATTGGAAATTTTGTGGTGAAATAGTTAGTGAGGAGAGGGTTTAACTTTAATGTGATAGCCGTTGCTAGAGAGAAAAGTGGGATAAAGGGCAAGAACAGCAAGGATGAGACACTAGGGTTGTTGAGTGGTGCAAATGCTTGTTTCTCCGATGTGACAAGGTTGGAATCTTTGGAGGGAAGCATTGAAAGCCTTGGGGTTTCAATTGACGTTGTTGTGTCTTGCTTAGCTAATAGGAGTGGTGGAGTCAAAGATTCTTGGCTGCTTGATTATGAGGCAACCAAGAATAGCCTTGTTGTTGGTTGGAAATTTGGGGCTAAGCATTTTGTGCTGCTGTCTGCAATCTGTGTGCAGAAGCCCCTCCTCGAATTCCAGCGTGCTAAGCTGAAATTCGAGGCGGAGCTGATAGAGGAGGCTGAGAGAGATGAGTGGTTTAATTGAAAAACAATACGAATAAAATAAGTTTAGTTTTGTTGAGATAGTGGTCATAAGGGCATCGTTAACGCAAGGGGCCGGGCCGCAATTCGAGAGTCCTGGCCCGAGACGCGCATTGGAGGCGACGGAGTTCCGGCCTAGGCCGGTCCCGGGGCCGCAGTTGCGGCCTGGGGACGGTCCCAGGGTCCGGCCTGGCGGGCGATGGAGCTTCCGGTTGGAGGGGATTCGGGCCGCTACTGTTCACCAATTTCTGAATTTTTACAGTTCGGAAGAGGAAGAAGAGGGAGGCGTTATAATTGCGGCCAGGTTTGTGGCCTGCAGGGTTAGAGCAGTTGGGGCCTGGACCGCAACTGTAGAGGAATGATGATGTGGATGGGATCGGACCGAGATTAATGATGCTCTAATGAGATGCAAGATACTTGGACCATGGCATTTAATTATTGCAAACAAGGTAAGAATATGAATATAGTATAAAGTAGTAGTATATTATTTGTGTTCACTTTGTTTTAAATTAAGATAAACGGTTACAACTATGTATGTATATATTAACTATTATTTTGCATAACTATGGGGATGGAACCGTTTGAATTTTTGTATGTTCCAATGGCGTGAACGTAAAAGATTGAATTCTTAATTACTGCAGTTGACGAAATCAAATTAATCATTATTATAATACAGTAGAGATATTTCTTTTTAAAGAAATTACTTTAATCCATGACCATTTTTTTTCTTTTCTATATACTAAGAGCTGACAAAGCGGAAGCGCACAGGGAAATAAAGAAAAGGAAATTCAAGCTAAAATAATACGGAGTATTCATAATTGGAATTAACTCAATCAAATATATAAACAAAAGAATAAAGATAAAAATCTTTATTGAGAGAGCGATTTAGTTGATAAAATACTTCTGATTCATTCCATAGGTTAGATGTTCGAGACACCTCGATAAAAAAAATTAACTATTATTTTATTCATTTTAACAAGAAACAACAATACTTATTATACTAGGAGATGAACTCCTCATTTTTTTTCTTGGCGTAAGTATACTCGTCAATTCATTATCTAAAAAACAAATATTTAGAGAAATTTAATTGGGAAATATCTTGTGAAGATTTTCCCCTGCTGTCGATCCATTAAATTTAGTAGAGTTTGTTGCTACAAACAAGCAAAGTAGTAGTAGTATTATAATGTGGGGACGTCTATAATCAGTATATCTTAATTAATAATTAACATATAATTAGGGTGCTAACTAGACAGGGAGAATTATGGGGTTAAATAAGGCTTTAATTCGAACTTATTAATTTTTGACTAAAATTTATTATTGTGCTTTTCGAATAAATTGATAGACAAATTAAATTAAAGGAGTCTCTTGATTGTATGGGCATGTTTGTTTGGTACGAATTCTCCATACTAAGATAATTAACCTTAAATTAATGATAAAAGCGATAACAATTCTAAAAATAAAAATAATTATAATACAGCTTCATAAGACTAATACTAATGCAACACTACACCACATAACATATTAACATGTATACGAGATTGAACCCATGAGTGATGAGTCCATGACCTTGTATATATGCATCATTGGCTATTTTCTAGTTTTTCTTTGGTATATTTTCTGTATTTTTCAGCATTTTCTTACATATAGTAGTATTTTATAAAAGTGCAAATTATTAATTGTGTTTATTACTGTTATCAGTATCTTATTTAAATAAACTAATTTAAGTAAATTCTACTTTAAATATTAGGGGAAATTTTGTGTAGGACTCATACATTAATTAATTTTAGAGTTTCTGCCAAAATATTTAAAATGTTAATGTGCTAACTAGTATTACTTATTGATTTAAGGCTTTAAGCTAACTATTCCGAGCATAATTATTAGCATTAAGTCGCATCTTAATTTTATTTTTTCCGGTCGTTAATATCATAATTAGTTGATTCTTATTCTCCGAATTAAGAACTATACAAGTGACAAGGTCAAAAAGGAATAGAATATACATAAATTATATTAAAATAATTTATACAATTGTAGTGTCTTAGTGAAGAAGGAGCGACGTACAAAATATTCATGTAATATTGACGTGATAATATATTCCCATGTTTTTCATCTTTAGAGAACATGTGAGAAATGAAAAGGTGTGATAGAGTTTTCTCATATTTTCTTATGCATATTTTTTAATAATAAATTTACAATAAAATAGAAGTCACATCTCATACATGGATTCTGGAGTGTAAAATCTTAAATTTAATACACCGTATATTAAGTTTTTTATTGTTGAATTCCATTTGGGCCGATTCAAAGTACTTGCTTTTAGGATTTAATTGGGTCATAAAATCTAAATCCAATTAATAGGCCTAATTTGCTGGGCCTCCTACTTGGGCAAAATAAAGCAAAAATAGCAATACTCAATATTCTTTTATACATCTCTCTAATTATATACAATGCCATCGAATATAAGACCCAACATCTCGTACCAATTCAAAAAGTCCACGCACTAATAAATTAAGTATTTACATAATTTACGTAATTTTAAGTATTATCCGTAATTTTTGAGCACTAAAATTTACCATTAATACAATTTATTTTAGTCAAATTTATTTTTTTTTCTAAATATTAGTAATATATATGTTCTGATGTGAGTCATGTGGCGGGCTTTGACTAACGATGTGTTCTTACAGGATGCAACACGCAAGCACGATATAATCCATGACTCACAACGGTGGTAGAGCACATCAACACATGCTCAAGAATGATTCGTACAAATAGCCAGGGACGAAGGGACAATGGGGCCTGAGGGCCCAAGGGCCCCTCAACAATTCTGAAAAATATCGATTATTTTCATAATTATTAATTTTAATTAATAAAAAATATTGATTACTTTCTATTTTCTTTCATTCATTATTTTCTATTAATAAAAAATTCTAAATCATTTTGAGTTTATCTTCGTATTGCATCTTACGAGGAAACTCTTGGGAATTACACATGATCTCTCTCAAGTTCTACAAAAGAAGGATCAAGACTTTGTTAATGCTATGAATCTTGTCAAAGTAACAAAAACACGTTTACAAGTAATGAGGGAAAAGGGTTTGGAGGTTTTGCTTACTGGAGTTACAAAGTTTTGTAGAACAACTGAGATTGATGTGCTTGATATGGAAGATGAGTGTGTAGTTAGAGGAAGAGGAAGACGTAAAATTGAGAAAATAAAAAATCTCCACCATTATCGAGTTGAGTTGTTTTGTTCAATCATTGATATGCAAGCTCAAGAGTTGAATCACCGTTTTAATGAAGTCAACACAGATTTACTTCTGTGTATGACATGTTTTGATCCTAGAGACTCATTTTATGCATTTGATTCAGAGAAGCTGCTTCGCCTTGCCAAGTATTATCCATCTGAATTTTTTGAAGTTACTTTGTATGAGCTTGAAAGTCAGCTTGATAACTTTATTTTTTATGTGCGCACAGATGAAAGGTTTTCAAAAGTATCGGGAATTGCAGGTCTTTCTCAGAATATGGTTTCTACAAGGAAACATGAGAATTTTCCGTTGGTTTATTTGTTAATTAAACTGTCATTGCTCTTACCCGTTGCCACTGCTTCAGTAGAAAGAGCTTTTTCAACAATGAAGCTCGTTAAGACTTCTCTACGGAATCGTATGAGAGACCAGCTATTGAATGATTGCTTAGTTCCTTATATTGAGAAGGATGTGTTTGTTAATGTAACTAATGGAGCTATTATGCAGCGGTTTCAGAAGATGAAAAGTAGAAGATGAGTGTTATAATATCATTGTATGGAACTATGTGTTTACAACATTATATTTATATAATGTAATATTATTTATGTTTTATTTTATTATTTGAATTTTTTACTTAGACCCCCAACCATAAAATTCTGGCTTCGTCACTGCAAATAGCTGCATTTCCAATTAGTCTTTACTACATCATTCTTGGCGATAAGATTTAAAGATTGATTTGCAAATCTTTAGAGTGAAGCAATAAAGTGGGATAACTTAATAAATTGAGTCATTGACTAAATGCTAAACATAGTGTCATTTATATAGATAATAGATCAAGAATTAAAAGTTGAGATTAAGACATCCACAATCCCCGAAAGTTTATCGAAACTGAGTTGGATGCCAACATTTGATTTATGGGCAATGCGAATATGCCGAAGACGTACAATTCGATGCTTAAGATGGACAAGTCGGCAATGTCCGATGTCGATCAACAACACGATGAGAACTCCTTCGGCTGTTCGAAAAAAATGGGATTGAGACGTGTTTATTTTTCCCTATTTTTAATTTATATAATTTTTAAAATTTTGTTATTTTTATTTTATGTTTTTAATTTAAATATTTACGTTGTTTTCATTTTAATTAAACTTTTTTACGTTTCTAACATTGAAAATTAAATACATAGGTAATTTAAAATTGATAAAACTGAAAAATTGAATGAGGCATAAATAAAATGACCTTATATTGCGTGCAATGTGACTGAATTATACTTTCGGTTTCTGTCTTATTATATATGATACATTTTTTTTGGGCAAAGATTTTTAAGTAGCCTGTTTGGTTGTTAAATGAAGAGAGAATAAGGTACGTGCGAGAAAAAGTAAGAGAGAGATAGAATGTTGTTTTTTTTACCATAAAAGAAAATATGTTACTTATAATGGGACGGTCTAAAAAGAAATATGTTTCACTTATAATGTGACGAATGGAATAGCTAACTAACATGATACTCCATAGTCCAGTAAAACTGATAAGGTATTTTTTTGAAGTAAGGAATATGTGTTTTTATTAAAAATGGGGAACAATATTGTGGAGGCTCTAGGAGTATCCATAATAGTGAATACACTTCTCGGGACAAGTCAATTTTTATTGTCCTCACCCACTTCTGATTTGTTCACAGCCTCAAATGATTGGAATCAAAACAGTGACATCACCGATCAAATTACTCCACCAACTGTTGGTTAAAATGTCTATACGGAGAAAGTAAATCAGAGGCGACACTTGCATTCAACTCAACCATGGCGGAAGCTAAAACTAAACAATTCACCATCTTAATGTTTCCATGGCTAGCTTACTCACACGTCCACCCCTTTTTCGAACTCGCCAACAATCTCTCCGCTAAAAGCTTCCACGTCTTCTTCTGCTCCTCCGCCGTCAATCTTGACTCCATCCGCAGCAAAATCGCACAAGATTCCCCCACCGCCGTCGATCTAATCGAACTCCCTTTCCCGCCGCTACCGGATCTCCCTCCCCACCTCCACACCACCAAGAATCTGCCGCCGAATCTCACGCCAGCTCTCATACAAGCATTTCAACAAACATCTCCCGCCTTCAACGAAATCATGAGCAGAACCAACCCCGATTTGCTGATCTACGATTACTTCCAGCCATGGGCGGCGAAGGAAGCGAGGCGCCGAGGCATTCCCTCTGTTTACTTCGCCACCGCCGGAGCAGCGCCGTTTTCCTACTTCTACCATCTGTTCAAGCACGGCGGGGATCGACCTTTCCCTCACGAAGAGATATACCTCACCGATCGTGAAAAAGGCGACGATCGCCCTCCGATTAAGTTCGAAATCAAGGATGCGGAGGAAGACGAAGGCGCTTTCTCGTTTGGGGTTTTCGATCTGTCAAACGACGTCGTTTTGATCAGAGGGTTTCGAGGTTTTGATGGGAAATACTTCGATTATATGTCTGAGCTCTGCAACAAGAGAGTTGTGGCGACCGGTCCACTAATTCACGAGCCCAATCATCGAATCGGAGAAGAGAATTCAGAGATTCTGCAATGGCTGAGTAAAAAGGAGCGATCTTCGACTGTTTTCGTCTGTTTCGGCAGCGAACATTTCATATCTATGGATCAAATTAGGGAGATTTCGAAGGGTTTGGAGCTGTGTAAGGCGAATTTCGTGTGGGTGGTGAGACTGCCGGAGGAGGGGGCTTGTTTGGAGGAGGCGGTGGTCGGAGGGTTTGCGGGGAGGGAGAGGGAAAGGGGGCTGGTGGTGGAGGGATGGGCGGCGCAGGCGGAGATTTTGAGCCATGGTAGTATTGGTGGATTCGTATCGCATTGTGGATGGAGCTCGATTATGGAGAGTTTGTGGTGTGGGGTGCCGGTGGTGGCGATGCCAATCAAGTATGATCAGCCGATAAATGCGAGGGTTGTGGCGGCGGCCGGAGTTGGGGTGGAGGTGGCCAGGGGCGGGGATGGATGTTTTAGTGGGGAGGAGGTGGCGGCGGCGATTGATGAGGTTGTTGGGTCGGAGGGGATACGAAGAAGGGCTCGGGATTTGAGTGAGAGGATGAGGAGGGAAGCGGAGGCCGCGGTGGAGGAGACGGCGAATGAGTTGTTGCTGCTTTGTAAGTGCAATTGAGATTTATTAGAATTATTGTAAAATTATCTTTAATTGTAAAATTATCTTTAATTAAATATGATATGATATATTAAATCTAGAGTGTCGTTTTGGAAACATCCCCTAAAATTGGAATGATACATAGAAAAATTAGTATAGCCTAGATGTAAGAATGACACTCTTATGTTATTGATAAATACAGGCTCGAGCGCAAGAATGTTGAACAATCAGTATATAAATAAGCAAAAATTTACAATTTTAAAAATAAAAGAATTGAGGGTTCAAGTCTGGCCCGAATACTCCATAACCCTAGGCCGGGCCGCAACGGGGCGCGGCCTCGGGACTCTCCCCTGTCTTCATGCGCGACCCAGGCCTATCCCCTGTCTTAAATAGATTATTTAAGACTTTTCATAGAAAGGAGTAATGTAAAGAATATTTGTTTGATTCCGATAATAATCAATAAAATGTGGAAATTGAAAGACATTTTGGACCGACTTAAAATTGAAACCCTCAATTATATGTTCTAAACATAGACTGGCAGTGACGGATACAAGATTTTTCATCTGGGGTACGAAAAATACTTATAGTGACTCATAACTTCAAAATCTAAAAAATTCTTTTACTTAAAAAAAACTAATTACTCACTCCGTCCCTCAATAATTGTCTACTTCGATTTCGGCACAGATTTTAAGAAATGTAAGGGCAATAATTGTCCACTTCGGTTTCGGCACATATTTTGAGAAATGTAAAGGAAAATGAGTTGAAAAAATTAATGGAATGTGAGTCCATTTTTGTGTATTAAATTTATAATAAAATATGAGTATAATAAGTTAGTGGAATACGCGACCGACCTATATTATATAGTATATGGTAAAAAGTGAAAGTGGAGAGTTAATAGGGGATTGAGGAAATATATATTATGATGAAACAATATATGATTAAATACATTGGAATATTTAAAAAACTAAAATGTTGAAGATATCAAAAAGCTTTAAAAGATTTGAAAAAATAGAAAAGATTAAATATATGTGTGAGTGTTAATTGTGTATGTTTTATATGCATTCCAATTTCTTTTAAAAACAAAAGACTGAAAATATAAAAATACATAAGATCTATGCATGAAATGTGTTTCTGTTTTCGAATGCATATAAGAATATTTAAGAAATATAAAAGATATGAAATATACATAAAAAGATTTAAACAAACAAAAAACAATTTTCGTATCCAATTCAGAATATTTGATAAACGATAAAGAAATATGAACATATAAAAAATGAATAAACAGAAAAAGGTAGTAAAGCACAAGATTTGAAATTGCATAAAAACCGCCGTTGAGTGAACTTGAACACGGGCATCTAATGTGTACGTTGAGAATTTTACCGCTGGAACAAATATGTGTATTCACAATCGCTATATCTAAATACATTATGACTGAATATTGCCTCCGCATGGTCGTAATCAAAACTAATTATCAAGAATGTCATAAAATAATTATATCCTTGAATAGTCATTTATTCGTCGTGACCTTATTTTTTCTCCAAGAGTAAGATGTCTCAAAGATCGAATTTTTTACTTCAAATTGTTGGAATTTTCGTTTATTATCTGTCACATTATTAATCAGACTAATTATTATTGTGTGTTTATTATATTAATGGGAAATGCAGAGACTATATATTCAATGCATTCCTTCGAATATATGCAGATAAATTACGGTTTACATTAATTGATAATGACAGTTATATGTATTAATGTGCCGTTAGGTTGTCATTATTCATTATTATATAATTATGCATATGATTAAGTTGTAATAGTATTATTTTAGTTGGAAATTGGAATTAAGGATAACTATGACTTATTCTCATATAATTATTGTGCGTATAAGATTAAGTTGTGAAATTCGATCTCATGAACCAAAAATAATACTTACAAATTCATGAGATACAATTTTACAAATCAAACAGTCTCCAAAAAAAAAAGTGAACTTACAAAATCAATTTAGTTTTTGCTTCTTTCACTATAAATTCATTTAGCAATAATTTTTGCAAGTTGGTTAAGTCTTGGCTTCTTCTTGCTTGTGAGCCAAAGTTGAAATTTCTACTAAGTAAGCTCCAATAGTTTTTAAAAGGAGTTTAAATGCAGTATCGATCAACCAATTTCAGATCATCAAAGCTGAATTAATTTATACGCCAACCACTTCCAAAGTCTGGAAATACGAAAATATAATAAATATTTCAACATTATCCTTCAAATTGCTTAATACTCCCTCCGTCCCGCACTACTCGCACTTATTTCCTTTTTGAGCGTCCCAAGTTACTTGCACTCTTTCCATTTTTAGTAAAAAATTTCACCTACAGCCGTCATTTTTGACTTTCCTATACACTCATTCCTTAATCTCCGAGCCGAAAAGGAAATGAGCGAGTAGCCCGGGACGGAGGGAGTATAAAATTCCTCACTTAAGTTTCAACGGAAATACGAAAATATAATAAATATGAAACATTATCCTTCAAATCTGAGCAATTTAATGCAGCAATAATAACCACACAAAAATAGGGTCAAAAATGCGACAGCTGCTCTATGTATCAGCGTTCTTATTTAACAGTCAACAAACTCATCTTATTAGTATTAATGTATTATTGCCTCCGACTTGAAGATAAAATATTTGAGAATTCCAAATGTACATTTTATAAACATCATATGCAATTTTGCATACATGGACCATGGACTCACACATATTATATTTTTCAATAAAGAGAACACTTTTTTAACTGAATATAACAACATTATTCATACATTGAAACTTTAAAAATATCATACTTTATTCATTTAAAATCCATTGTTACATCTCATATATCTAATTTAACTATTTTTTGTATCAAGATTTTGCAATTGTAATGCATATTGCATATTATATTCATAACAAAATAACACGAAAATAGAAAATAGATATTTTTTCCCGTGTTTAACGTATTTATTTTAAAATTTTATTTTGATTCTAATACTTTGAAATTGTTATTAAATGCTTATTTATTTTATAAATTACATGCATTAAAACTTAATTTATTTATTTGATGTTAGAGTTATAATGAATATATTTAACTGTAATTTTTAAAATAAATGATGTTAATAATAATTTTGACATAATATATATTATAACACTATATTCTTTTATCTATAAAAATAAATTTTATTTTCTTATTGGGAATTTTATTTCTCATAGAA
Organism: Salvia splendens; assembly: GCF_004379255.2. Lineage (NCBI taxonomy): Eukaryota > Viridiplantae > Streptophyta > Magnoliopsida > Lamiales > Lamiaceae > Salvia > Salvia splendens. Next base: position 2,613,838 of record NC_056033.1, on the reverse strand, counting down.
ATTAAGAAATCGACTGGCGCGTATTACAAGTTAATTTCTCACACGTATCCACACCATGTGACACGCATTAATTTCTCATAACGCCCAATGTCAATGCACCACGAACCACCACCTTTCTCATTCATTATTTCCATTGCGCCAAAAAGGCGATTCCGTAGCCTTGGCGGCCCCCACACTCCGGCGCGACATCATGTGAGGGGGTTCAATCAGGGTACGCAGTAGCCCGTTAAGGGGGAGGCCCTAACCCACTGGCTGCCAGAAGTCCATCTCCCAAGGCCTCACACTTGTGCCTGAGATATGGAAGCAACTACACGACAGATTCGAACTCAGGCTCATTGCAGCAAGATCTGCCCCTCCGTTGTCAACTGCGCTACGCCCCTGCGGGCTCATTCATTATTTCCATATTTGTTCATTCATATACCACACCTTATCATATACTACTGTACACTAATAATGAACTAATATGGAAATAAATACTGTACGTATCAATTAATTATTTTTGTTGTGCTTCACATTATGATCACTTTCTTATTTGTTCTTTTATAATTCAATAAATTAGTCAATTTATAAACTACTCCAACAAATAAATGTATAACATTCTATGCACGCAATGACTGAGCCAGGACTTTGATATAATTATGAAGTATTTTTGTATTCATGAATCAATTTAGATTGATGAAACTATTTTATTAAATAATAGGAGTACTACTAGTACTAGCAAAAAATTATTTAAGAGAGATGGAGATAATAGAGTAATAAATCGAGGGGTAATAAAGTAAGCATATATTAAAATTTTAAAAATGGATAAACCTTACGTTTAAATATTAATGAGATATAAATTACACATATTTCCAATGTCACAGAAGCAAAATCAATTCACACGATCACCTGTCTCTATAAAAGGCGACCGCAGCTCTCACATTGTTCTCGCTCCTCAAGAGAAAGAAAAAAAGGTGAAACAAATAATAGTAATTGTGTAATTTATTTATAGAAAATAAAAAAAAAGATGGATTCTGAGGCAAAAGGGAGCGGTTATGGGGGAATTGAGAGTGGTACGAGGGTTGTGGCTAAGAGGAGAAGTATGTCGGGCTGCGACGTCGTTTTGAGGTTCCTTTCTCTTGCGCTCTCCCTCGCCGCCGCCGTGGTTCTCGGCGTCAACAAGGAGACCAAGATGGTGTCGGTCACTTTGGTCTCCTCCCTGCCGCCGATCAGCATTCCGGCCACCGCCAAATGGAACTACTTGTCGGCCTTTACGTAAGAAATATTCATTCTTTTTCTTTTTTTCGTAGAACTTCAAAATAGATAATTTTAAAATGATATACTGCTTAATTAATAAGTATCAGTAAAGAAAAGTTACTAATAATAAAAAGTTCATTATTTTTATAGGAAGTAGCAAAACAAAAGAATTCTTTACTAAAAATAAAAGTTAATTACTTTTATCGGAAGTAGCAAAACAAAAGAATTTCTATTTTCATTAGATAGGTGGAATACTATTATTTTTGTTTCAAATTTTAAATGTGTTGGAGGCTATGTATGGATTCTCAGAATCTCAACCACAATTTGTCTAAAATTTTAATTACAAAGAAAATAATTCATCACTAACTAGTGTGGAACTTGGGCAGTTAAGTAAGATTAATAAAATAAAACTATTTTTTAAACGATACTGAAGTTATATGGAATCTCGAAGTCTTAGATTAGTTGGTTAGGTATAGTAAAAAAGGTATTTAAGACAATTATTATAAGTAATAAATTGTCTTAAATGAGTAGTTGTTAGTTTATAGGAGTACTTCTTTTTTCATTTATTATTGACTGTGATCAGGGGGCAATTTTAATCGTGTTAGTTGTGCATCAAAATATCCCACTCTAGTTAGACATCGTCAATTAATTATGGATCTCATTTTTCAATTTTTTATTTTATAATATTTTTAAAAAGTTTAAAATAATATAGAATTATGTTGAGGGTAAGACTAAAATATTATAGTCATAGCATAAATGTTTTTATTTTATGTAAGCTAAAAGGAATCTTGATCTTAAATTAGAGATCATTAATGATTCTTTATTTATACTGATATTTCTTTATTAAATTGTTTGATTTTAGGTATTTAGTGGTGGCAAACTCAATAGCATGTGGCTATGCAGCCATTTCATTGGCTCTAACTCTAGCAAATAGAGATGGTACTAAAAAGTGGATCACAATATTGATCAGCATACTTGACCTAATAATGGTTGCCCTCCTATTCTCCGCCATCGGGGCCGCCGGCGCCATCGGCCTCATGGGCTACCATGGAAACTCGCACGTGCAGTGGAAGAAGGTGTGCAATGTGTTCGACAAATTCTGCTCCCAGACCGCGGCCTCCTTGGGCCTTTCCGCTGCGGCCGCGGTGGCGTTCTTCTTATTGGTGGTGCTTGCCACCTACAACCTCCACAAGAGACCCTAGATAATTGGAGAGTTAAATACTTATCCATAGTTAAATTCAAGTTTTTGTAAAATAAGGAGTTTGATTTTTTTAAAAAATGAGGGTGTATTGATGTTTTGCTTTGTTCTGAGCGTTATTTTGAGGATTAAAATTAAATGATCATGATTGTTGTCTAGTTATCTTTCCTTGAAAGATTTATTTTTGTTTATAAGCCCAACCCACAAAATTATGGATTCTCTTTAGTTGGGAAGCTTTGTCATTGGGCCCAATGTTTGCTTCTCAAATCCCTCACGTTAATACTTTCCCAAACTAAAATAATTTCCATCGAAATTTCAAAATATAAAAGCTAATGATCTAGCCACCAAAATACTTTCCCATATCCATTCATATTCATAGATTAGTGATCTAAGGAAACCACTACTTAAATGCAAACTAGAGAACACGAATTTAGTTCACTATAAGAAACGATTTAGTTCACTATAAGAGTGATTTAGTTCACTACAGGAATGCGTGAACCAAAACGCCATTACGGTGAACTAAATCTTTCATGGAGTAAATACTTCACTATGATGGTATTTTAGTTCACTCCTTGTTTTGAAATTCATATAGTGAACTAAAATGCCCATATAGTGAACTAGATCATATTGATCTAATGGCTGAGATTTGTTCTTTAGTTATACACTTAATATTAATTATACTTTGATCACCTCCCCTCATTTTTTATATGCAGTAGAGTAAATGAAGTAGAAAATAAAATCAAATAAGGGAGAGAAAGAAGTAAAGTATGAGAAGTAATAAAGGTTTGCCAAAAAAAAGAAAAAGGTAACGACTCAACGATCTTGGACGGCCAAGCCCAAAAAGCAATACGGCTCAACTACCGTGTAGGACCGGCTGCATCTGGTTTGATTCCCTGATAGTATCATGCATGTTCATGGCAGAAGCAGCAGCAGCAGATCTCACTCTCAACCTAAAAACTCTCATTCTTCTGCTTCATGGCAATCGATTCAGATCGGGCTGGGGGTTCCGAGACGCCCATGTTTTAGGCTGAGAAGTGGCGATTCTGTGGCAGCGAGGTTATGTATGGTTTCTTAAGGAGATATACTACATCACATTCACCTAAAAGTTTCACATTATAAAAGAAAAAATTGACATTAATTCAACTTGATCCTCCTCTCGATGCAACACCTTCTTGTTGCAGCACAATTTTTGCCTTTTTCCAACAAGTCCAAATCTTTACTGTTGTTCACATGTATCTCATTGATAGAGAAATTAATTAAATTAATTTCCATGAAATTGGCATCCTTAATCAGATAATGCAGGCCGATTTGGAATCTCCCTTGAGGAGTAGTTGAGGTTTCCAGACCTAACTCATGCTGACTAGGTTGTAAAGGCAAAATCACTTTAATAATGTGATCAGGATCTTCCATATCTTATTACATGAAGCTTCAAATCAAGAAGATGATACGGTTGGTACAGTGCACATTCCATCGAAACTTATTAGAAAAAGAGTTGCAAGAATTTTTGGTACACTCAATGGAAGTGAACTTAATTTATTTATTTTAGGTCTAAAATCAACTTTAAACACCAAAGTATAGCTAGTAGTCACAGTCAGTTGTACTTATAAAAATCAAATGTAAATAAATAAAAAAAAGCATACTCCAGCCAAATGAGCACACTGAATGGAAGTGAAATTTATTTAATTTATACTAAATCCAAAATCAACTTTTAATACCAAAGTGTAGCTAGTAGTCACAGTCAGCTGTAATTATAAAAATCAAATGTGAATCAGCCAAATGAGCACATTCCACCAAAATGAGTACACTATATACATATATTATACGTTTATTTCACGTGTGAATACACTATTGTAGGCAGTTGTTTTCTCTATTTGTCTAAAAATAGTCACCATAAACATAAAACAAGTTTAATAAGCAATGTAGGGTCATATCATTAATCTCCTTTTCTATGAGTTCATGGAGATCTCAACGCTCTAAACCAACCTAATTAATTTTTTGAGCTCCACAAAAATATACCTATTGAAAAATGCTTCCCTTTCAACAAAGTTATGAGTTGGGTTTTGAAACCCCCAGGGATTCCAAATCCAGGATGATCCGGGTTTTGGAACCCCTCAGGGATTCCATATCCAGGATGATTCGGGTTTCAGAACCCCTCGGGGATTCCATATCCAGGATGATCTGATTGGGGATTATAATTTCTTGGAAAATAATATGATCGATTTCTCAGTGGAAAATAATTTGATCGATTTTCTCAGCCAGCAAGAACGTCAAAGAAGAAAGCAAAACAACAGAATTAACAAGCAAGAAGGATATGCATCGAGAGGTGGAGAGGAAGAGGAGGAAAGAACTCTCAGATCTTTATGCCTCTCTCCGCTCTCATCTTCCCCATCATAAGATCAAGGTGAGTTAATTAGTACTACTAGTTCATGTGGATATTATTAATATTGGAACTACTAATTAAGGTTGGTTTTGCACTTAATTTAAAGGGAAAGCAAAGTGTATGTGATCATGTACAAGCTGCAACGAGCCACATAATACGGATGGAGAAGAATATCCAAGAGCTCGGAATTCGCAGAAACAAGCTGAAGAGTTTGGTTGAATAAAAGTTCAGTTGATGTGGATGTAAAAATAGTCTCTGATGGAATAATGGAGATTCTCGTATCCAATAGCATCGATGATAATATAGGTTTGTCGCGAGTTCTTGCTGAATTACAGAGAAATCATGAACTTGATATGGTTAGCAGTGTTCAGACAAGAATGAAGGATAGGTTTGTCCACAAAATACAGGCCGAGGTAAAAATTTTTGAGAAAAATGTATATGCATTGAAGATATATAGAACTAGGTTTCATTTTATTGATCATTCTTTTGGTAATTGAATTACTAATTAATTATAGATATATGTACTTTCATTTGAGGTAGAGAAACACATATGGTTTGAAGTATTTTTTGGTTTTGGTTGAACTTTTACATAGCAATATTATGTGTGAGCAACATTATTACTTACTATTAATTGTTGGGACAACTTCGGTTTCTGCTGATGGTATGAACCCCACTTGGAGTGTCAGAAATGACTAATTAATAGTATCACTTAATTATCATGGAATTTTTCTTTTCTTGTTAACCAAATTAATCCAATCCGAATCTTATTCTGTATTTCGGGACTTGAGTACATGGAAAAAGAAATCCAATTTTAAATATGAGTAGTCATCATTCTATAATTTCCAGACATATAATAAAGAGATATTATATCTGTAATTAGTCCTCACTTAGTATTGATTTGAATCCTAATACGAGTATAATGTATGGTGAAATGAAACAAATCCATTCAATCATCATCTATAGTTTCCAAACATATTTTGAGATACATGATTTCATCATGTTGCTATATGCATGCACCCGTGATACGAGTAAACCCGTATCGAGTGATAACTGCAGGAGATTGCAGGGAAGATATTGGTTCATTCGCGGGAGAGGTTCCCGTCGAGCAGCCAACAATCATTCACTAGGGTTTTGGAATAATAAACTTGCTGAGAAAGTAAATAGCGTAAAAGTAAAAGACTGAAAATTAAACAGGGGTAATTGAGAAAATCGGAAAATTAAAGCAGAGTAACTGAAGATTTGTTCTAGGAATTATGGAGGGATACAGTGATTCTGCAATAGTGGCAGCGTTCCTTCCCTGTTTACGGCGCATAAGGTGATCTCTCTCTCTTTTTCTCTCCGGATTGTTGAATCGGTACATGTGATTGTTGCTGTTAACGAGGTTTGATTTTTGCTGATTAGACGGAAGGCTATTTTGAATATTAGCTATGTGCTATTGTTTTAGAATATTATTGATCGATTTGTTATGATTTCTGTTTGATCATCTGAACTGATTGTTTCTCTTTGTGTGAATAAAATTGATTGAATTTCCCGCAAATTTTGGGGATGATTGCGATGGAAGAAATCTGATCATTTAGTCCATTTAAATCACATTGGAATTTGGTATATAAACACAGATTTCTCAATCTAGATTTTAACCGTTAAATGCTGCAGCCAATGATATTAGATGATACAGAAAAATACATCTAATACCTTCAGAAAAATACATCTATTGTTCTAGACTTTGATTTTAGGTTGTGTTTGCAGAGCTCTCATTTGCTAAAGCAGATAGTTTTATTCATTTATTGATTAATTTATTTGATAACATTGTTATGAAGCTCACTCCATAAGCTTCTTTGAGAAGGTGTTACTACTTCCTCTGATTATGCTCCAAACAAATTTTCCTCAGTTCGTCTGCTGCTTCATTCGTCACACGTTCATCTTCATTTTTCATTTTCTCACTCAGTTCAGCAGCCTTCTCCCTCATTTCTTGGCCCGCTTCCTCAACAATCACCTTCTTGATTGCATTGGCAAACTCCTGGCTACTGAAATTTCCACTTCCATCCCTTACCACCTCAACAGCCACACCAGCCTCCACCATTAACCTGGCATTCAGTGGCTGGTCGAGCTTGAAAGGCATGCTTATGACCGGCACACCAAAATGAATGCTCTCGAGTGTTGAGTTCCAACCACAATGACTCACAAAAGCACCAATACTAGGATGTGCTAGAATGCCACCCTGTGGTGCCCATCCTTGAATAATCCGGCCTCTCTCTCCCACTCTGTCGAGAAATCCCTTTGGCAGCATCTCGTCTAGAGAAACTCTCTCCCCTTGAGGAAACCTCACAACCCATATGAAGTTCACCTTGGAAATCTCCAGCCCCTTAGCTACCTCTTGAATCTGATCCTTGGACAAGTAGTTCTCACTCCCACAAGAGATGAAAACAGTCGAAAACCGGTTTTTGCAGCTCAGCCATTGCAAGATCCCTGAATCATCATCTTTACCCATGGCTTGTACAATAAGTGGACCAACAGGGACAATTTTTTTCTGCAGCAAGCTAGATAAGTAGTCGACGTACTTCCCTTCGAAACTCCTACTTGTCTTTACCAAGATAATGTCTTGAGATAGCTTGAAATGACCATATCCAGAATGTTGATCATCTTCCTTAATGACCTTTAACACGACTGCATTGGCAGAGGGCTTTTCTTCATAGTTTCGAAGATACAATGCATCATAAGGGAAAGGTGAGTCCGTCATTCCCGCGAGGTGGTAGTAAAATGAATGCACGGCAGCTGCTCCAGGTGCAAAATGAACGGCGGGAATGCCTAGAGACAAGGAGGCGGTGGCTGCCCATGTCTGAAATCTGTCGTATATCACCATATCAGGTTTTAGGAAGGAAAGTATGTTAGAGAAATTGGATTTTGACTGGCTAAAGGCCTCAAAGAGTTGGGGAATGAGATTTGGTGGTATATTTTTCGTTGTGTGGTACTCTGGAGGAAGCTCGGGTGATGATGGCAGATGAAGCTCGACTAGATGGATGTTGGCACCATCTGAGTTCCTTGCAAGGGCTCCTCTGACTGACTCGAGACTGACAGGTGTTGAACAAAAGTATATTTTGAAGTTTCTCTTTGAGAGATTTTTGGCTAGTTGAAGATAAGGGGCTACATGTCCATGCCCCAACCATGGAAACATTAGAATGCTCAACATAGTTTGATTAGCCTCCATTGATGGAATTCCGTTTTCAGTCATTTCTCTATCATGATATTCTGCAAAAAACAATAGGGAACCGATATGAAAATCATGATAAGGGGCGGATGCAGAAAATTAATTTATAACTTTTCTACATAAATATACAAGTATATAGTGTGCATGCATGCAGTTATACTATATATATATATTACCGAGAGCGTGCTGAGAAAAGAGGGAAGGAGAGGAGGAGTCGAGATGCAGAGCGTTGGCGGCCATAGCAGAGAACTACGACTGAGACGGCGGTGAAACTGCGGAGGGAAGCAGAAAGAGAAGGAGAGAGACGAGTGAGGAAGCGAGGGGTTAATATGTTGTGCATTTTCTTTTACTTCTCTATTTATAGAGTGTCTACTCACTTTTAAGGTCAAAGGCAGTTCATTAAGCTTACATCATATCCCAAAATTAGGCAATAAACATCAGCACCTTTTAATGAAGTGAGTGTCTACTCACTTTCAAAGTCAAAGGCAGCATATGTATACTGAGGACTACAAAAGAATCTATCTCCAAAAATAGAATAAAAGAAATCGATACTTACAATGTTAAGAAGGAAATTTTTAAGTACTTCTCTCTAATTTACTTCTCTTACTACTCATATGTTTATTTTTATAGTATTAATTTGAATCTTTCTTTTCATTCTAATACAAATACTTAGTGAACTTATATTTATTTATGTTTATTATTACCTGGTATGAATTAATTATAAAAAAAATCTTGAATTATTTATTTTCTTATTAGAATAGTAATTTCAGTCTAAGCATTAAAAAAACTAATGATTCTAATGAATTCCAAAATCAAGTGAGATGAGAGAGAGAGAGAGAGAGAGAGAGAGAGAGAGAGAGAGAGAGAGAGAGAGAGAGAGAGAGAGAGAGAGAGAGAGAGAGAGAGAGGGGTGAATGGGTTGTGCATTTATTTTTAGTTATGTATTTATTGAGTGCCACTCACTTTCAACGTCAAATGTCAAAGGTAGTTCTTAAGCTTACATCATATCCTAAAATTGAGAAAAAAACATCGACATCTACCTATTAATGAATGGAAATTTATTAGGTTCTACTGCTACATATCTACAAAAGAATCAGTCTCCAAAAATAAAATAAAATAAGTCGATACCTTATACAATGTTAAGAATCTAACTCTAACTACTCATATGTTTATTCTTATAGTATTAAATATTAATCAATTTGAATCTTTCTTTTCTTTCTAATTCAAATACTTAAATTCTTTTTATTTCTAGTCTAATTATATTTATCCATGTTAATTGTCACCTGGCCTTGAATTAATTTCTGAAAGTGAACTCTTTGTTAGTATTCACTAATTACTATTCATAAAGAGTAATAGTATTTTACAAATTACTAATCGTGCTCAGTAAATTCTCCATAGTTAAATATATTATCAATTATACTTATCCTATACCACATTTTCATGATCAAATATCTAAATAAATTCATTAGCCAAATTAATTTATTCAACAATCTTTATAATGTCAATAAAATCACATTATATGCATTCCAAATAATAAAATGAGTTCATAGCATTAAACCCCGACGCATTCATGCAGATTTTAATTTAGACGGAGCTATATTTGGAGTATTAGCTATGTGATTCATTTGATTGCATTCTGTTTTAGAATATTATTGCTCGATTTTGTTACGGTTTATATTTGTTCGTCAGTATACATGATTCAAGCTAGCATTTCATGTTGACATAAATTGATTGAGTTCCTCGCTATTCAACTGCCCTCTTGGCGTGGCTCAGTGCTAGACATGCTGAGGGTTCTAGAGAGGCATGGGGGTGAAGTTACGGAGGCAAGGATCGATGTTATAAGTGACGACATTCACAGCCACAATTAGGTTTGGAGGTTATATATGGAAGCAGCTCCATCGATGATATGCTTAGACAACATATACTAACTTCATTATTGAACATCAATTGATTTAGAAACTTTGGTTTCTATATAAGATTTCTTGATTGTGATTGGGTTCATAAGTATATACAATATCAGTATATGAGAAGACATGACTGGAGTGGTCTATTGTTATAAACCTTGATTTTAGCTTGTGTTTGCAGAGCTCTCATTTTGCTAAAGCAGATAATAGTTTTATTCATTTATTCATTGCATTTATTTGATAACATTGATATGAAGCTCACTTCATATGTTTTGTTTGAGAAGGTGTTACTACTTCTTCTGCTTATGCTCCAAACAAATTTTCCTCAGTTGCTCTGCTGCTTCATTCATCACACGTTCATCTTCGTCTTTCATTTTCTCACTCAGTTTTGCAGCCTTCTCCCTCATTTCTTGGCCCGTTTCCTCAACAATCACCTTCTTGATTGCATTGGCAAACTCTTGGCTACTGAAATTTCCACATCCATCCCTTACCACCTCAACAGCCACACCAGCCTCCACCATTAACCTGGCATTCAGTGGCTGGTCGAGCTTGAAAGGCATGCTTATGACCGGCACACCAAAATGAATGCTCTCGAGTGTTGAGTTCCAACCACAATGACTCACAAAAGCACCAATACTAGGATGTGCTAGAATGCCATCCTGTGGTGCCCATCCTTGAATAATCCGGCCTCTCTCTCCCACTCTGTCGAGAAATCCCTTTGGCAGCATCTCGTCTAGAGAAACTCTCTCCCCTTGAGGAAACCTCACAACCCATATGAAGTTCACCTCGGAAATCTCCAGCCCCTTAGCTACCTCTTGCATCTGATCCTTGGACAAGTAGTTCTCACTCCCACAAGAGATGAAAACAGTCGAAAACCGGCTTTTGCTGCTCAGCCATTGCAGGATCCCTGAATCATCATCCTTACCCATTGCTCGTACAATAAGTGGACCAACGGAGACTATTTTTTTCTGCAGCAAGCCAGATAAGTAGTCAATGTACTTCCCTTCGAAACTCCTACTTGTCTTTACCAAGATAATGTCTTGAGATAGGTTGAAATGACCATATCCAGAATGTTGATTATCTTCCTGGATGACCTTTAACACGACCGCGTTGTCATAGGGATTTTCTTCATAGTCTTGAAGATACAATGCATCATAAGGGAAAGGCGACTTCCTCATTCCCGAGAGGTGGTAGTAAAATGAAAGCACTGCAGCTGCTCCTGTTGCCAAATGAACGGCGGGAATGCCTAGAGACGAGGAGGCTGTGGCCGCCCACGGCTGAAATCTGTCGTAGATCACCATATCAGGTTTTAGGGAGGAAAGTATGGTAGAGAAATTGGATTTTGACTGGCTAAAGGCCTCAAAGAGTTTGGGAATGAGATTTGGTGGTATGTTTTTCGTGGTGTGGTATTCTGGAGGAAGCTCGGGTGATGATGGCAGATGAAGCTCGACTAGATGGATCGTGGCGCCATCTGAGCTCCTTGCAAGATCTCCTCTGACTGACTCGAGACTGACAGGTGTTGAACAATAGTATATTTTGAAGTTTCTCTTAGAGAGATTCTTGGCTAGTTGAAGATAAGGGGCTACATGTCCATGTCCCAACCATGGAAACAATAGAATGCTCAACATAGTTTCATTTGCCTCCACTGATGGAACTCTGTTTTCAGCCATCTATATGTCCTGAATAGGGAACCATCACGATAAGGGCAGGCGCCCGCGGAAAAATAATAGAACAAATATAAAAATTGGTTGGAACGGAATATATTGATGCGTAACAATTATGATTATAACACCCGCTACTTAACCGAAGATTAACTGAATAGTAGATGCCACAATTCCAGTACTATAAAGCATAGTGAATAAAATTCTATTTTCGCATACTAACTGATACTAAGACTAGCGGATGTAAGTATACTAATTATATGTACCCATGCAATATAACCATAGTGTGTAGATAATTTATAGCACATCAGAATCAGAAAATACAAAAGTTAATCCTACATGATATATGTGCCAAAATGAACCGCCATATATCTCAGTAAACATAACTTCATAAATATTAAAGCAAGTCACTGAATCCATATATATGGCATAATTAACTCCAAATTTATGTTCTCAAATATATTATGCTACTAACAAACTTTCAATTATGTTAAATTTGCTTTAATTTGTATTTCTATTTTTGCTCAAACATCAAATATTACCCCAACTTAATTCTTAATCCTGCAATTTGTAAAGGTGCATTTATAATTTTTCTACATAAATATATGAGTATATAGTGTGCATGCATGCAGTTTTTTACCGAGAGAGAGCTGAGAAATGAAGGAGGGAAAGGAGGAGATGCAGAGCGTAGGCGGCCACGGCAGAGAACAGCAACCGAGACGGCGGTGAAACGGCGGAGGCAAGCAGAAAGAGAAGTAGAGAGATGGGAGAGAGAGCGAGGGGTGAATGTGTTGTGCATTTTCGTCTACTTATATTAAGCGTCTACTCACTTTTAAAGTCAATGATAGTTCTTAAGCTTACATCATATCCTCAAATTAAGAAAAAAACGTCGACACCTATTAATGAAGGGAAATTTTACATATGTCTACATACTGAGGATTACAAAATAATCTATCTCCAAAAATAAAAATAAAAGAAATCGATAAAAATTCATAGCATTAAACCCCTAGGAATGCATATTTTCGGTCACCATAATCTTGACCATACATTTCACTTTCCATACAATTCTCAAATTCAATCATATTAATTTATATCATATACTTCTATAATCATTCTAACCACTATATATATAACAATATTTTCGATCCTTCTAGATTCTACAACTACAAGTATGTTATTTTAACTTTGAATATAAGTATCAAGGCATGCTTATTCTATTCTAGAATCACATACTAGTATTATCCAATAATTCAAGATTTTACACATGCTAAAAAATCATCCTCAAAATTTTCGAAGCATAGCAACTATCAAATTAGATACTTAACACTTTCATAACTATGAAAATAAGTTGGAATTGAAGATTACCTCGGATTACAATATGCGTATCTGACTAATTCACCTTCAAATGAGCCCAAAGATGAATATCTCTTGTATGTGTGAGGGAGTGAAATTAACGTATTTATATTCTTGTTAATTACATAAGTATATAAAAGATTCTTTAATATCTATCTCCTAATTAATGTAGATAATTCATTCAACTTTTTAATGAAGTCGAACTTATCATTTTATCTCTTATTTCATCTCTAAAGTCTTTATTCTTGTTGCATAGTACCTATAATATTCTTTAATATTATCTCCTAATTATTGTAGATATATTATTCCATCAACCTTTTTTGTTAAGTCTAACCTATCATTTTATCTCTTGTTTGGCTGCACTCTTTTTCTCTAGAAGATGACTATTTTAGATTTGAAATTATCATATTACCCTTATAACTAGTTGTATTTACAAAGTTGCTATTTTTCTATACTTTTTGTTCTTATTTTATTTTCTCATCATATAATTTAACATATCTCGGTACCTAGCTACATGTAGCATTTAAATCCTAGTTATCAATATATTAGAATCGAAACATTGCTCAGTCGTTACAATGTTTAATTTTTTCAAAAATGACAACTTAATTACCAAGGCTCGTTTTAATCATTCTAATTTTCACACTATACTTATTTTAACTCCTCTACATCCTATAACATTATATTTATTTATTTTAACTTATTTAGTGAACAAATTATATTCGCTCTAAATTAAATCGGTGATTTTTTTGCATCGGAAAACTATTCTCGACCAAGAGTTGGTTTGATTTGACAAAAAAAGGTCCAGACCCGTGAGCCCCCTCCAACGCATCTTGGATATGTTTCATTCCGTGGATCATGACCCATCCCACATTGCGGATGCCTCGGCAAGGACCGCAAAATGTCTCGCATTAACCTATGGGACGGACCAAAGCCACTGCGTTATCGTATCGATGTTGAGGCTGCTTTCTAGGTGGAAAAGACAACTCTACCCCTGTTGGAAATTCCTCTCTCACATAAATCACACAAAAATAGATAAACGTAAAACCCCGCCAAAATCGAAGTTAAAAGAGGGAAATCAAGGAATAAAAAAATTAAAGAAAATCTCCCCTATAGAAATCCCCAATCAGAAAGAAAACAGCCAGAATTCGAGAAGGACGCAGAAAATTGAATCCGAAAGAGAGCAAAATGCATAAGGTCATCTCTCTCTCTCTCTCTCTAACTGGAATTTGTTGAATCGGTACATGTGATTGTTGTTGTCAACGAGTTTTATTTCTGCTGATTAGATGGAGAGGTTAACTGGATTGAACTGTACTTTTAGTTGTCGATACTGAATTGGGGGCTAAATCAACTGGATCAGTGTAAATCTGCTGAGCTATTTTGAATATTAGCTATGTGATTTATTTGATTGCATTCCGTTTTAGGATATTATTGCTCGATTTTGTGAAGATTTCTATTTGTTCGTCAGTTTTCATGTTGACAAAAAATGATTGAGTTTCACGCAAATTTTGTGGCTGGATTGCAATGAAAGAAATTTGATTATATAATGGAATTTAGTCTATGAAAGAAGATTTCTCAGTCTAGATTTTGGCCGTGTGAAATGTTGCAGCCCTGCAAAGAACAGTTTCAGAGCAAATACCTGGAAAGGTCTACTCTCTTAGAATGCACAAATCACAACTCTATCAATGTGATTTAGAAATTAAGGTCTACTAACTTCATTGCTGAACATCAATTGATTTAGAAATTTTGGTTTCTATATAAGATTTCTTAATTGTGATAGAGTTCATAAGTATATTAGTATATGAGAAAATATGGCTGATTGGTGTATTGTTATACACCTTGATTTTAGCTTTTGATTGCAGAGCTCTCATTTTGCTAAAGCAGATAGTTTTATTCATTTATTCATTGCTTTTATTTGATAACATTGATATGAAGCTCACTTCATATGCTTGTTTGAGAAGGTTTACTACTTCTTCTGCTTATGCTCCATGCAAATTTTCCTCAGTTGCTCTGCTGCTTCATTTATCACACCTTCATCTTCGTTTTTCATTTTCTCACTCAGTTCTGCAGCCTTCTCCCTCATTTCTTGGCCCGTTTTCTCAAAAATCACCTTCTTGATTGCATTGGCAAACTCTTTGCTGTTGAAATTTCCACTTCCATCCCTTACCACCTCAACAGCCACACCGGCCTCCACCATTAACCTAGCATTCAGTGGCTGGTCGAGCTTGAAAGGTATGCATATTACCGGCACACGAAAATGAATGCTCTCAAGTGTAGAGTTCCAACCACAATGAGACACAAAAGCCCCAACACTAGGATGTGCTAGAATGCCATCCTGTCGTGCCCATCCTTGAACTATCTTGCCTCTCTCTCCCACTCTGTCAAGAAATCCCTTTGGCAGCATCTCATCTAGAGAAACTCTCTCTCCATGAGGAAACCTCACAACCCATATGAAGTTCACCTTGGAAATCTCCAGCCCCTTAGCTACCTCTTGCATCTGGTCCTTGGAAAAGTAGTTCTCACTCCCGGCAGAGATGAAAACAGTTGAAAACTGGCTCTTGCTGCTCAGCCATTGCAAGATCCCTGATTCATCATCCTCACCCGCTGCTCGTGCAATAAGTGGACCGACAGAGACAATTGTCTTCTGCAGCAAAACTGATAAGTAGTCCATGTACTTCCCTTCGAAACTTCTGCTTGTCTTTACCAAGATAATGTCTTGAGATAGCTCGAAATGAGCAAATCCAGAATTTTTATCATCTTCCTGGATGATCTTTGACACCACTGCGTTTTGAGAGGGCCTTTCTTCGTAGTCTTGAAGATACAATGCTTCATAAGGGAAAGGTGAGTCACTCTTTCTCAAGAGGTGGTAGTAAAATGCATGCACTGAAGCTGCTCCTGGTGTAAAATTAACGGCGGGAATGCCTAGAGACGAGGAAGCTGTGGCCGCCCACGGCTGAAATCTATCGTATATCACCATATCAGGTTTTAGGGAGGAAACTATGGTATAGAAACTTGATTTTGATTGGCTAAATGCCTCAAAGAGTTTGGGAATGAGAGTTGGTAGTATATTTTTCGTGGTGTGGTACTCCGGAGGAAACTCGGGTGATGATGGAAGATGAAGCTCGACTAGATGGATCGTGGGGCTATCTGAGCTCCTAGCAAGGGCTCCTCTAATTGAATCAAGATTGACAGGTGTTGAACAATAGTATATTGTGAAGTTTTTCTTTGAAAGATTCTTGGCTAGTTGAAGATAAGGGGATACATGGCCATGCCCCAACCATGGAAACATTAGAATGCTCAACATAGTTTGATTTGCCTCCATTGATGACACTCCGTTTTCAGCCATGTCTCTGTCCTGATTTTCTGAAAAAAACAATAGGGGCCATTATGATAAGGGCTAGCGCAGAAAGATAAGATCACATAATCTTAATAGCGTCAATAACATTAGACAATCTAACCTATTATAAATGGGATCTTTCACCTCCTTAAAAGACCTAATAAGGAAGATGGTTATTCACACTTATACAGATAAGAGAGAATCATTACCTATCATCACCAAGTCTATGTTAGACAAGATTTTAAACATTACCTTATTTTATACAGATAGCTCCACTAATGTGCTTGGTCTTAAAACATGGGTACACAAACAATTTACCAACAATAGATTAATAGCATGTGTCGATAGCACATTAGCATGTATTATCATAACACATGCCACTTTTTTACACCTATAGTTCTAGCAGTATTTTAATCCTATCACATACCAACTATACTCAATGAATCGACTAAGCTTCGGACACAACCACATATAAACATATTCTTTCACTTTTATACTTATCAAGCATGCAACTATCAATTTAGATACATTTATCAATTTTTGAGCTATGAAAATAAGTTAGAATTGAAGATCGCCTCGAATTACTACTTACATACGCATTTATCCGAGGATTCACCTTCAAATGAGCCCAGAGATGAATATTTCTTGTGTGTGTGTGTGTGTGTGAGGGAGTGAAATGACAGTCTTTTTATTCTTGTTACATAGTATCTGAATATTCTTTAATATTTATCTCCTATTTTTTTGTAGATAATTCCATCTACTTTTTCAATTAAGTCTAACTTATCGTTTTATCTCTCATTTAATCTTCAAAGTGATTTTATTCTTGTCATATAGTACCTAGATATTCTTTAATATTTATCTCCTAATTTTTGCAGATAATTCCATCAACTTTTTAATGAAGTCTAACTTATCATTTCATCTTCAAAGCACATGGCTGCACTGCACTCTTTTCTCTAGAAGACAAATATTCGAATTTGAAATAATCATAATGCCCCTATTTATACTTATTAAATTACTAATATTTGCAAAGTGCTGTTTTTTATATACGTAGTTTTCATATCTTATTTTATCTTCTCATCATATAATTTCATATACTGTAGCATTTCTCTATACGAACATATAGCATTTAACCTTCTTTAACTTCATACTTCCTTTTTTTTCATTCAAAAAATCTTCCATTGATAGCTTCAAATACAAAGATAGCAATACAAAATTTCAACTTGCTTTGAACCTTCCCTCTTTAAAACTAACGATCTTTATATGCATATGCTATATGCAATACAAAGTGATATATTAGATGCTAACTAGATTAAATATCGTATAATGTTACTTAAATTGTACTACTAGCAGTATTTGTAAAAAAGTATTGTTTAATTATGATATTTGTTATTTCGTCCGATCCCATGGAAATTAATTTGTCGATCTGTCATTAGTATCATGCTTATATACGTATTTTAAAAAACAGTCAAATATTATCATATGATATCTATCATATACTATATCAGTATATAGGTATTATAAATATATAATCTTCCCTCCGTTCCATGGAAATATGCACTTTGAGAATGATAATAGGAGATAAGGAGAAAAGAAATTGAAATAATGTTAGCAGACGGTGGGATCTACATTATTAGTAGTGGTAGTGAATTTTGTAAAAGTTTTCATAAATTGACATAGGATTATTTTCACGGAACAGACGAAAAAGAAAAATAGTGTCTATTTCTATGGGATCGAGGGAATATCAAATTCTCTCACACAATATTAGTATACCATATGGTTTTCTATGCCAGTATTATGCATTTATAATAACAGATTATGCCACACACAATATTAATCTCTTTAACATATAGTATCAATATAAATATTGATGGGTTTTTCACATAGCGCTTCAATAAACAATTGTATCATTCTCACATTATTATAATTAAAAACCATATATAATTTAGTTAAAAAATGTGACTTGTGTGTATCGAATCATTCAACAAATAGGATTGGTTCTATATTAAGAAGATTTCTTAAAAGATCACAGTATTCTCCTAATTAATTATACCAAAAAAAAAGCAGGGGCGAATCTATATTATGTCTAGGTGGAGGTGGGGCATTAGCCCCTCCTCATTTTCCAGCACATGTATAAATATTACCTATGATAAATTTTATTTCATTCAATCTCTTACTAAATGCCCCTCTTCAAAAATATTTAAAATTCCTTCGTACAAAAATTTGCCCCCTCTCTACAAATTCCTAGCTCCGCCCCTGCAGAAAAGGATTATTATTTGTATCAACCAAGTAAATTTTTTTACTTGATCTTGTATCAATATATCATGAAACCTTAAAACAGGTCGAGAAGAGTCTTTAAATCACTTCCAAATGATTAATCTATATATATTCATGAATGTATAATGAGTCACAAAATTGTCATTCCATTTAGTTATTCAACGAACCAGCCTGAACCAAGCCCCAATCATAAACAAAACAAAAAATACAACAACAACAGCAGCAGCTAATGTTGTTTATCTATCAAACCAAACAAGTGAACTCATGTCATCCTCTTGTTCTTGACACAAATGTCGAAAAGCCTAGAAGCCATTTCTCTCACCTCCTCTCCCTCCTTTTGTCTCATCAGCTCACTCAAACTCCTAGCCCTACTCCTCAAACCCTCCTTCTCCACCACCATCACCTTCTCAATCCCCCTCCCAATCTCCTCCCCTAAATACACCCCTACCCCACCCTCCCTCTCAACCTCCACCCCCACCCCCAGCTCCTCCACCCATTGCGCATTCAACGGCTGCTCCACGTTCATCCCAGCCCCCACCACCGGAATCCCAAAATACAAGCTCTCTGTAATGTCCGTTTTTTTTAATTAAAGGGTGTTTGCTTTTTGTGTATATCTTGTTTAAGATATGGTGTGGTATGTTTTATTTGTTTTACATTATTTATGGGTGTGAATATTTAGTTTATGGTTTTTGAAAAGCAAATTAATATCCTAATTAATAAATTAAATATCTCTCTCTCTCTCTCTCTCCCTCTCTCTCTCGGTTCTCTCCCTCACCCCACGATCTTCTCAACCCCCCCCACTCCCACAAAACCGATATCTTTCCCTTCCCAATCACAATCAATCATCGGTTCTCTCTTCTCCCTCACAATCTCAACACCGGTAAGCTTCCTCCCTTCTCCCTCTCGGTTTTTACCTTCTTCCATTCACTCCCTCTCATCATCTTCTTGGATTCCTCAAGGTGATACCCTCCTTCGTCGTGAATCGGAGTCGTAAGAGGAAGTAAAGCTTTTACACTACGTTGAACTATCCGGGAAAGGTAATACAAGGCCTCAACTCTCGTTTAATTCGAAAAACATGCATGTAGGACGTTTTGGGAAGGTTTAGATGCTGAATAGGTTTTGTGATTATGTGTTGTTGTCGAGCATGTTTTGTTAGTAACTGACAGTGGGTTCCGACCCCGTTTTGACTGAGCAAACGATCTCCTTTTGGTACGAAATTTTAACCGTATAAACTTGGATGTGTCTTCGGTGTGGTGTGTAAATTTCAGCTTCATTGGATGTCGTATGATTTTACTATGATTTTTGCAAGTAAACTGCGCAGTTCTGCGTGTGGTGTGTTCTGGGTGATGTTTGTGTGTGCTTTGGGTGTGTTTCTGAGTGTTGTGTTTTGTGAAGCATGTGGGTGTGTTTGGCCAAGAGATGGCTCGGGAAAATCAGTGTTTGGTTCGAGGGTTTTCGTGTGTGTTGGCCGAGAGTTGTTGGGTTCAGCCTAGGGCAGATTTGTGGAGAGTCTGGAAGGGATGATCCCAGGTGTTTGGGTGTGTTTTGGGATGTAGAATGCGTGGTGTGTTTGTCGTATAGGGTTTGAGAATCGGAGGTTGGAGGAAAGTGAGTGTACACTGGACTGTGCCGAGACAGGTGCCGAGCTGTGCCGAGACAGGTGCCGAGCTGTGCCGAGACAGGTGCCGAGCTGTGCCGAGACAGGTGCCGAGCTGTGCCGAGACAGGTGCCGAGCTGTGCCGAGACAAGTGCCGAGCTGTGCCGAGACAGGTGCCGAGCTGTGCCGAGACAGGTGCCGAGCTGTGCCGAGACAGGCGGCCGAGGTGCCGAGCCAGGCGGCCGAGACGGTCGGCCGAGGTGCCGAGCCAGGCGGCCGAGGTGCCGAGCCAGGCGGCCGAGACGGTCGGCCGAGGTGCCGAGCCAGGCGGCCGAGACGGTCGGCCGAGGTGCCGAGCCAGGCGGCCGAGACACCGAGCCAGGCCGAGACGCCGATCCTTTTTCCGAGCTTTTTCCGAACCTTTTCCGAGCCAAGTGAGCCGTTGCACAGTAAGGGTATGCCAGGAGTTTGAGTGTTGTGTGTGTGTCGTGTGCGCGTTTTGAGTACGTCGTATGCGTGTCGGGTGCGTGCGGGGTGTGTTTTCGGGCGTGTCTTTGTGTGTTTGGCTTATGAGATGTTGTTAAGTGTGTGTTCGTGTAACGTGCTAGATGTTGAAGTCGTCCACGTAGGAATCATGCATTGTCGTTTAAACATCGTCTACCCTGACTCTAATCATGATTTATTTATCTTTCAAAAGGGTGATCTTTTTCGAGGAAAGTGTGGTTGAAGGGAACTGTTTTAAAAGCTAAGCAATCGAGGTGGGCTTTTCTACCCTACTTTTATGTGGGTTATCTTTAAATACGGACTTTGTTCCGGAAATGTTTATGGAGGTGAACTGTTTGTCTTGCCAATTGTTTTGTTTTGAAACCTATCTGAAGTGGTTTACCACATATGTTTAATCGAATTCGGGTCTGTTGGGCTGCGAACCCTCAGGCTAGTGTACACGAGACCGGGAGCCATCTGAGAGCAAGTTGGCCGGTCTAGTTGACCTGGGGTGTGGCCACGCCCCTTGTCATGGTTGGATCAGATAGTGTATGATAGTGGGAATAAGGGTGGCAATATCTGAAAATGACTGCGCAGTCGAATTTATGAAATATATTTTGTGTACTTGGGTTACTTTCTTACACTTAAAACCCCAAGGTTACACTGATGTGGCATGACAAACTATGATTTTGGCGTGTGTCCACTGAGTGCAATAAGTACTCAGCCCTGCATGTTGTTTTCTTAATGTGCAGGTTGAGCGGCGATGGGGATGACGGATGTTGAGCAGTGAAAGCCAAATGAGTGTTTTACTTGGTCTTTTGGATGGTGTCGTGTCGTCATACCCGGCATCATCTGTCTTTTGGTCTTTTCCGCTGCTTTGTAATCCGATACATTGTTTTTATTTAACTCTGTTTACATTAACTTTAGAAATGTCTTCTTAGTACAATGTTTGAAGTGAACTTCTTTTTAATAAATGCTTTTGGGTCAAATATTCCTGTTCTCCCCTTTCTTCCCCGCTTCTTTATTCCTCCCCTAGTCGCGGTCCACCGTACTTCCTATCCTTAGGAAATGCGGGCGTGACACTCTCCGTCACCGAGCTCCTCCCACAATGGCTCAAAAACCCTCCAACACTCGGATGCCCTAATACCCTCCTCTGCGCCGCCCATCCCGTCACCACCAAACCCCTCTCCCCCACCTCTTCAAGAAACCCTACCGGCATCTCTTCCTCGATCCTCCTCCCCCTCTCCTCAAAAGGGAACCTCACCACCCACAAAAAGTTCACATCTTTAACCAGGAGCAGCCCTTTTGCTATCTCCCCAATCTGCTCTTTCGATAAAAAGCATTCACTCCCAAAGGAGATGTATATGGTGGAACCAACCTCCTTCTTGTCCAGCCACTCCATGACCTCCGACTTCTCAAACCTGTCGTCCTCATCAGCATCGGAAGCAATCATTGGACCAGTGCAAACGATCCTTTTCTTGCATAATTTCGAAAGATAGTCCACATATTTCTCTTCAACACATCTACAGCTCTTCACCAATGCAATGTCTGTGGATATTCTATAATTCCCAAAGGGATAGTCATCATCTGCCCCCTTTATATTCGGCCGAACCGGGTTCCTCATCCGGGCTATCTCCGACTCCGGCATGCTCAGCGCCGGAGACGGGAATCCGGCGTCAGTTCCGTAGGTGTGGACGTGGTGGAGGTAGGAGATGGAGGAGGCGCCGCAGACGGAGAAGTAGACGCTAGGTATCCCCAAGGAAGAGGCGATCTTGGGTGCCCACGGCTGGAAAGTGTCGAAGATGACGAGGTCCGGGGTTAGGGTTTGGAGGGTTTGTGTGAAGCTGGGGGTTGATTCTTGGAAGGCGTTGATGAGGGTTGGGATGAGGCGGGAGGGGAGGTTCTTGGTGGTGTGGAGGTGGGGAGGGAGCTCGGGGGGAGATGGCACGTGGAGCTCTACTAGGTGGAGAGAGGCGGTGGCGTGTTTGGAGAGGTGGTGGAGGTTGACGGCGGTGGAGCAGAGGTAGATGCTGAAGTTGTGTGTTGCTATGAGGTTTTTGGAGAGCTGGAGGTATGGGAAGATGTGGCCGTGAGCTAGCCATGGGAACATTACGATTTTGAAGCTTTCTTGTTTCTCTCCGGCCATGTGGCTAAGTGGACTGTGGTGAACTCTGCGAAATTTTCGAAATATAGCAACTATCATAATTCAACAGTATTTAAACTACGGAAATAAGTTAGAATTGATGATTACCTCAGTTTACAATTGGTTACGATCTGACAAATTCACCTTCAAATAAGCCCAAAGATAAATAGTAGTTCTTGTTTGTGTGAGGAGTGCAATGATAGTCTTTATATGGAGTACTTGTTAGTACATTGTACTACTTAGTATCTTTAATATTTATCTCCTAATTGTTGTAGATAATTCCATTAACTTTCTAATAAAGTCAAGCTTATCATTTTATCTCTCACAACAATGATTCCATCAACTTTTTATTAAAGTCAGACTTATCATTTTATCTCTCATTTCATCTTTAAAGTACTTTTATTCTTGTTACATGCTAACTCCCTTCATCCCCATTAATAATTATTTAAGTCACAAAATTTAATCAAATTTTAATATGTTCTATAATTTTAAAATTAGAATATTATTATATCACGGAGTTTCATTTTTTTCCTCTTTCATCCAAGGACATATCGATACCTTTTTGTTAGGTTACAAATGATATTTCAATAAAATAAAAGAGAAATGACAAAATAAAAGAATCTAAAAGAAAAAATATTTATAAGTATTAATGAAACATTTTTAATATTGTTAAAAGATGAGATTTTGTGAATGAATGAAAACCATTAAGAAAAATAAAAACTTCATTATTTAATATTTCAATTTTAAAGTTTATGGTATAGACTAGAATTTGACCAAACTTCGTGATTTAAATGACTATTAACCCTTTACCATTTGCGTCTGATCTCCATTAATTGTCTCATTTCATTTTTATTATAGTTGGTAAGTGGACCCAATATTTTACCAACTCATTCTACTTACCATTATTATAAAATTAATATGCATACGCATGATTCACATTCTACTAATTTTTTCCTTTCATTATTCATAATAAAGTCAAATAATTTCTTAAAATCCACGATCGTGAAAAAATGTGACAAATAACGAGAGTCCGAGTGAATATTACTCATAATCTTTAATATTTATCTCCTGATTTGTGTTGATGATTCCATCAACTTTTTTTTATTGATTTTTGTAGATAATTCTATCAAATTTCATCACTTATTGTCACGCTTAATTATTTTAATTGAACGGTTTACGATTGAGTATTTCAATTAATTTTGGATTCATATGAAAAAATGGGATTTCAAATGATTTTAGACGAAAACTGCATCGTGAATGGTTTCTCGGTTGAAAAGACTACTCTACCCCTATTGGAAAACCCCGCCAAAATGTGAAGGGAAAATCGAGGAATTGAATAATTAACGCAAAGAACTGAAAGATTTGTTTTAGGAGGGATACATGGATTCTGTAATTTCACCCTTGCCATACTTCTCCACACTCCACTCCAGAAATCCCCAATCAGAAAGAAAACAGCCAGAATTAGAGAAAGACGAAGACAATTGAATCTGAAAGAAGGCAAATGCATGAGAATTTTTCTCTTCTTCAAGCAAAATGCATAAGGTCATCTCT
Source organism: Salvia splendens (assembly GCF_004379255.2). Lineage (NCBI taxonomy): Eukaryota > Viridiplantae > Streptophyta > Magnoliopsida > Lamiales > Lamiaceae > Salvia > Salvia splendens. The sequence continues at coordinate 2,589,519 of NC_056033.1, read as the reverse complement.
CTCTCTCTCTCTCTCTCTAACTGGGATTTGTTGATTCGGTACATGTGTATGTTGTTGTCAACGCGCTTGATTTATGCTTATTAGAATTGAATTGTACTTTTAGTTTTCGATACTGTTTAGGGGCTAAATCAACTGAATCAGTGTAATTCAGCGGAGCTATTTTGAATATTAGCTATCTGATTTATTTGATTGCATTCGTTTTAGAATATTGTTGCTCGACTCTGTTACGATTTCTGTTCGTTCGCCAATATACATGATTCAAGCATTTCATGTTAACAAAAAGTTGATTGAGTTTCACGCAAATTTTGTGGCTGGATTGCTTTGAAAGAAATTTGATTATATTTTGGAATTTAGTCTAAATTGGAAGATTTCTCAGTCTAGATTTTGGCAGTGTGAAATGTTGCAGCCCTGCAAAGAAAGTAATCTTTGATTCTGCAACGTTCCTCGCCATTCAACTGCCCTCTAGGCGTGGCTCAGTGCTCGATTCTAGAGAGCATCATGCTGAAGTTATGGATGCAAGGATCGATGTTCGTGATGAGAAGGTGATGACATTCACAGCCACAATGAGGCTTGGAGGTGATGGAAGCAGCTCAATGATATGCTGAGGCAAGATATACTAACTTCATTATTGGACATCAACTGATTTAAAAAATTTATTTCTATATCAAATATCTTAATTGGGATTGAGTTCATAAGTAGATAGTTTTATTCATTTATTAATTGCATTTATTTGATAAGGCTCACTTCATATGTTTGTTAGATAAGGTGTTACTTCTTCTGCTTATGTTCCAAGCAAATTTTCCTCAGTTGCTCTGCTGCTTCATCTATCACACCTTCATCTTCCTTTTTCATTTTCTCACTCAGTTCTGCAGCCTTCACCCTCATTTCTTGGCCTGATTCCTCAACAATCACCTTCTTGATTGCTTTGGCAAACTCTTGGCTGCTAAAATTTCCACTTCCATCCCTTACCACCTCCACAGCCACACCGGCCTCCACCATTAACCTGGCATTCAGTGGCTGGTCGAGCTTGAAAGGTATGCATATAATCGGCACACCAAAATGAATGCTCTCAAGTGTAGAGTTCCAACCACAATGACTCGCAAAAGCACCAATACTAGGATGTGCTAGAATGCCATCCTGTGGTGCCCATCCTTGAATAATCCGGCCTCTCTCTCCCACTCTGTCGAGAAATCCCTTTGGCAGCATCTCATCTAGAGAAACTCTCTCCCCTTGAGGAAACCTCACAACCCATATGAAGTTCACCTTGGAAATCTCCAGCCCCTTAGCTACCTCTTGCATCTGATCCTTGGAAAAGTAGTTCTCACTCCCACAAGAGATAAAAACAGTCGAAAACTTGCTCTTGCTGCTCAGCCATTGCAAGATACCTGAATCATCATCCTCATCCGTTGCTCGTGCAATAAGTGGACCGACAGGGACAATTGTTTTCTGCAGCAAGACAGATAAGTAGTCAATGTACTTCCCTTCGAAACTTCTGCTTGTCTTTACCAAGATAATGTCTTGAGATAGCTTGAAATGAGCAGATCCAGGATTTTGATCATCGTCCTGGATGATCTTTGACACGACTGCGTTTTCGGAGGGCCTTTCTTTGTAGTCTTGAAGATTTAATGCATCATAAGGGAAAGGTGAGTTTCTCCAGTGGTGGTAGTAAAATGCATGCACAAAAGCTGCTCCTGGTGTAAAATTAATGGCAGGAATGCCTAGAGACGAGGAGGCTGTGGCCGCCCATGGCTGCAATCTGTCGAAGATCACCATATCAGGTTTTAGGGAGGAAAGTATGGTAGAGAAACTGGATTTTGAGTGGCTAAAGGCCTCAATGAGTTTGGGAATGAGATTTGGTGGTATATTTTTCGTCGTGTGGTACTCTGGAGGAAGCTCGGGTGATGATGGCAGACGAAGCTCGACTAGATGGATCGTGGCGCCGTCTGAGCTCCTTGCAAGAGCTCCTCTGACGGAATCGAGACTGACAGGTGTTGAACAATAGTATATTTTGAAGTTTCTCTTAGAGAGATTCTTGGCTAGTTGAAGATAAGGGGATACGTGGCCATGCCCCAACCATGGAAACAGTAGAATGCTCAACATTGTTTGATTTCCCTCCATTGATGGAACTCCGTTTTTTGTCATCTGTCTGTCTTGATTTTCTTCAAAAACAATAGGGAACTGTTAGGATATGGGCGGGAGCAGAAAATTAATTTTAAAGAGCTATCTATGATTAATTTTAAATTCTTGTTGCAAGCAAATTTTGGAAGAAATTGATTGGAATAGAATAATAATATGCAAAATTGGTTGGAACAGAATATTTCAGATGTATAACATCTATGGTTGTAACATAGTACAACTTAATCAAAGGTTGACTAAATAGTAGATGCCACAATTACTAAGTATGGTGTATTAAATTCTATTTTCACATACAAGTATATTAATCAAACATTCCCACGTCAATATAACCATAGTGTATTAAAATGATATATGTGCCCAAAATGAAACTCGATTGTTGACCAACAAGGAGAGTGTTGACGTAGAGATATGTAAATAAAGTATGATAATATATGAACATGTAAATTCTCAAACAAGATCAGACAATCACTACTTTGAATAATTCAAGATTTTTTTACACTGCTTTGACGTAGACTAGTTTAACTTTGAATATTAAGGCATGCTTATTATATTATTTTAGAATCACATGTTATCCAACAATTCAAGATTTTGCACTTGCTAATTCATCCTCGTAATTTTAGTAGCATAGCAACTACTATCAAATTAGATATAGTACTATTCAACAGTTGTTTAACTACGAAAATAAGTTTAGAATTGAAGATTACCTCAGATTATAATTGCATGCGATCTGACGAATTCACCTTCAAATCAGTCAAAATAAATAGTATTTATTGTATGTGTGTGGGAGTGAAATGAAAGTCTTTATATTCTGGTTATATAGTATCTAGAATATTCTTTAATATATCTCCTAATTATTATAGATAATCCTTCTAACTTTTTAATAAATTCAAACTTATCATTTTATCTCCCAACAATAAGTCCAATAACTTTTTAATAAAATCAAACTTACTGTTTTATCTCTCATTTCATCTTTCTTTTTATTCTTGTTACATAATATCTATAATATTCTTTAATATTTATCTCCTGATTTTGTAGATAATTCCATTCATTTTATAAGAATATACAATTAAACACGATTTAGTGTAGAGAAAAAAAAGATATTTTGTGGAGTACTATATAAACATAATTAATTCAAATTAAATTGATTGTTATATACTCTCTCACAAATTAGTTAAGTAATATCTATTGGGAAAATTGTCAATTATTCCCTCCGTTCATGATTTAAGTGTCTTAAGTTTCCTATTTCTCCCGTTCACAATTAGGTGTTACATTTACTTTTTACTAATTTTGGTGACGGACCCCATATTTCATTTACTCATTCTACTAACATTTTATTTTAAAACTAAAACAAATGTAGGATCCACCCTCTACTAACTTTTTCTATCTACTTTTCATTACATTTCTTAAAATTTGTATCAAGTCAACTTAGGACACTTTATTGTGGACAGAGGGAGTAAACCATAACTTTGGTTGACGACTTCTCACTACAAAAAAATCGCCAATTAGTGACAGAATAGTGACAGGGACAGTTAGCTCAAGAATTAGTGACAGACAAAATGACTGAAAACCGCCAGACACTAATTAGTGACGGATAATTCCGTCACTAATACTAACTTACCATTTATGTTTTCCGTCAACGAGTGGATTAGTAACTTTAGTGACAGATAAATCGGTCACTAAAGTTTTATAGTGAAAAGTTTTTTAATGACGGATTTGCCAATACTCATTCTGCCACTAATCATGTTAAGTGCCTAAATTTCGCTAATTAGTGATATAATTATATGTCACTAATTAGCGAGTTTTTTGTAGTGTCTGCTTTATCCCACAAAATACAAAGTTGGCTAATTAAATCATAACTTATGACACGTTTGCAATTGTCCCATAACTTCAAATTTCCGACAACTACGTGGCATCATTTAGTGACGTGCCATTTATGTGGCATAATATATAATGACATGACATTCTGATGTGATATTATAGGATTTAAAAAATGATGGAATGATCGAACCAAGAACGGTTTTATTTTGAAAAACCCTAAATTCTAAAAATGACGGAATGGAACGGTTTCGTTTTGAGGGGTGTTGATACGGCGTCGTTTTAACTAAATGACGTTTTATGTCCACATAGGAAAACACGGGCGTCCACCACTACAAAAAAAACACTGTTTACCTAGCACAAAATTCCGAGCACCAATACGTGCACGTCACCACATATTTGCCGAAAATTTTAAGTTATGGGACAATTGCGAAAGTGTTATAATAGTATGATTTAATTAGCTAACTTTAAATCAGAAGTCAACTAAAAGTTGTGATTTAATTGGTAATTTTCTCTATTCTATTTTGGGATGTCCCAAATTAGAGTTGAGTAAAAAAAATATCTAATCATTCTTATTTTATTCACTTTTATACTTTACTCTATTTTATTTTATTAGAGTATCCATAACTGTGCTCTTAGCTAAGAGCACGGTGTGAGCCCGGTCCCACTTTTATAAAAATTTTAATTCTGTGCTCTTAGCTAAGGCACAACACCCTCAACCGTGCTCCTCCCTAAGAGCATGCTCTTCACTATTCAGGGGTTCCACTATTCTATATTTCTATTATTCAATTTAAAAACTATAATTACTAAAAACATTTCATTAACAATTAAGCTTCATTAAAAACCCAAAAATGCAATTACAAATTCCTAAAAAAAATTAAAACTTACATAATTTAAATCCTAAAAATTAAATAGAGGTAGGAGTTCTTTAACGACGATGATGTGCGCATGAAGAAGTATGATTGATAGATAATTTGGTTTGATGTAAAAAAATGGGTGATCATAAATGGGGGTATTTATAGATAATTTGGATGAATTGGGGATAACAATTAAAAAAATTAAAAAAATTTGAAAAACTGTTCATAAAATGGCCCTATTTTGAAAAGTGGGAAAATGGATTTTTTTTTCAATTTTTTTACAAATTTTAAAAAAATATAAAAAAATGCATCAGAAGCACGCCCACACGCAGAGGGGGCAGGTGGGCGTCACCGCTAGCCCACGCCGCACCACGTGGGCTGGTGTGTCATGCAACTGCAGAGAGCGCTCGTGCCATCGGTATTGTAGATGCTCTTATTTCTCTATTCTATTTTATGTTTATTTACAATTCTCTTTTTCTTAGAGTCAAAAAAATGCTTTAACTAATTAAGATGTGATAGAGTGAGTATATTTGTTTTGAAGAAAAGGATACTTGATATTGGTAACATCCAAACAAGGCAGCCGGCTTATAGAAATATTGTACATACTACAATATACTATTCCCCTTGACTTGGAACCATCAAAACTTTGATTATATATTCAAACTCCCCCTCCCCTCAAAGTATTAACTCATCCACCTCATATTAAAACTAGTAGTAACATATTTTGTGTACTCCATTTGTGTTGATCAATGGAGTCAAATGAAGCAAGTCTCTCCATCCTAATGTTCCCATGGCTAGCTCATGGCCATGCCTTCCCCTACCTTGAGCTAGCCAAGAATCTCACCAAACACAACTTCACCACCCTCATCCCCCTCGGTTTTGTTAAACATGACGCAATAGAGAATAATAGCTTAGGTTCGACCTTGTTTCATTAGAGCATCCACAATGGTCTAGGACCTCTCATAGCCCTCACATAGCCTTCCCATTGTTACATCATCCAGCACTAAAATCCTCCTGCCACATCATCTGGACATGCAACTAGACATCAAATAACCCTCACATAGCCTATCCACATCACTAATAACAATTATATAAATTTAATTTACAATTGTAGCAATATACGGAATTTAATTTACGAGATAAATACAGGAAAATTGAATGAAAATGACGTCCAAAGCGCGTATATATAGTGTTTTCGAAAAAAAAAATTAAATTCTGACGCTGATCCGGGGCATACAATGGCGCCGTGAGGATCGGCGTTAGAACCGGCGTCACCACACGAATCGGCATGCGTACGCCGAAATTGACGCCGCCGACGCCGGTCGGTTCGGCGTCAGAACCGGCGTCGGCGAAAAATCGGCATCGCGGTTTTGACGCCTCCATTGCTGATGCTCTTAGTTGGTGGTGTGACGATCTCAAATTCCATGATTTTTTGAGTTAGTATTTTGTGGTTGATTTTTCCTTTTTGTGTTGGTCGGAGTCATTTGAATTTGTGGTTACCGAGTGCGTTAGTTAATTCTTACAAATTTTAAATATTTATAATAAGCTGGACTATTATATATCGCGTACAGTTAGCATTTCCGTATATTTACGTAAAGAATTATAAATATGAATTTTGGTGTTTGTAATGTAATTTTAAAAATTAGTCGAAGAATTATAAATTTTAAATTTATTCACAATTATTACATGACAATAAATAAATTTTAATTTGTCTCAAACTACAAATAGTTATTCCGAGCCTTGTGACATGCCCCCTATAATTTTATATTGATGCTTGTTTTCTTCTCAATTGTTGTTCTCTTTGTCATATGGTAGTGATGCCCATTTATCGAATTAAATTTTATGGCCGGCTACGTTCAACAAAATAGAATTTAAAAATGCCATGATTTTTATAATTTGGTATTAACAATGTTGCTTCGTGCATTTGACTTCACCGATATGTTTCTATTTCTTCTCCATATTCATACAGAAACAGAATAGAAATGTTGTTGCAGTTAATCTTGAACAGAATAGAATACACCTTTTGTTGATGAATCATAAAAACACACAAATCCTAAACCAGAAACAGTTTGCCACATTTATTTCTTGTTCTTGGCACAAATCTTGAATAGCTGCTGAGCTACTTCATTCACTTCTTCGCCTTCCTTCTCTCTCATCGTCTCACACAATCTCCGAGCTCTGCTCCTCAGACCTTCATACAACGCGTTCTTCTCCACCATCACCCTATTCATTGCTTTGGCAACCTCCTCTCCCACATACACTCCATTTTCGTGATCCTTTTCCACCTCCACACCAACACCGAGCTCCACCATTAACTGAGCGTTCATAGGCTGGTCAACATTCATGGGCATAGCTATAACCGGAACACCAAAATACATGCTCTCTGTGATGGAACTCCTTCCACAATGACTCACAAAGCATCCTATACTCGGATGGTCTAAAATCTTCGTCTGTGGCGCCCATTTACTCACAACCAACCCCCTCTCCTTCACCCTTTCAAGAAACCCTGCAGGTAGTTCTTCTTCGATCAGTCTGATGCCCGTGCCCGCCTCCTCAGCAGGAAATCTGATCACCCACAAGAAGTTAGCATCACAAAGATCTAGCCCTTTTGCTATTTCTGCAATCTGCTTCTTGGATAAAAAGCATTCACTGCCAAAGGAGATGTATATGGTAGAATCAAGAGTCTTCCCATTTAGCCATTTCATGATCTCTGAGTCATCGTGCTTCTTAGCATCAGCAGCGATTAAGGGGCCGGTGCAAACTATCTGCTTTTTGCTCAAAGCAGAGAGATAGTCTGCATACTTCTTCTCAACATACCTGGAGCTCTTTGACAAGACTATGTCTGTTGATCTTGCCATTGCTCCATATGCAAAATCATCATCTGCGTCCTTCAAATTTTGCGCGAGAAGGGCTAGCCGCCTGGGCAGATCATCATCAGGAAGACTTATAGCTGGAAATGGGAAGGTAGCACCACTCCCCACTGTATATAAATGGTGGAGGAAAGACAAGGCCGTTGCGCCAGAGGTTGAGAAGTAGATACTAGGTATACCTTTGGATGAAGCGATCTTGGGCGCCCATGGTTGGTATACGTCGAATATGACAAGATCTGGCTTTAGGGAATCCATGATATCTGAGAAGCTTGATCTTGATTCTTGAAAGGTTTTCATGAGGGTTAGGAGAAGATGGGAAGGGAGATTGCTTGTGGTGTGGAGGTGGGGAGGGAGTTGAGGGGGAGATGGCATGTGCAGCTCTACTAGTTTCACTGATGCAGCTGCATCATCTTCGGACAAGATGCTGGATTTGATTGAATCAAGGTTGACAGTGGTGGAGCATAGGTACATGGTGAAGTGGTGTGTTGTTGAGAGGCGTTTGGCGAGTTCGAGGTACGGGAATATGTGTCCATGAGCTAACCATGGGAACATGAGGATTTTGAAGCTTTCTTTCTTCTCTTCCATGGTTATTAGTGATGAAAGCTCTCATCCCACCAGCTACACTTATAGTAATGCTTCTTGAAGGAAAGATCTCAGGCCTGCAGCTGTTAGTTAAATTCAATGCTTCACAAAATAAATTAAAAAAATATATTGCTGACTTAGCAAGACTTATAAAATTTCAAAAGAAATGTAGTTTCAGGTGATTAAAATACTGTCTTCTTCTTAATGGTGTTTAGCAAATAGAGGATTGTGATGAAGTTTTCTTTGCCTCATTTCCTACAAAGAGAATAGAACATAAGTGATACAAGATTAGGTATCATTTTTAACAAAAAAAACAGCAAGTAATATTATTGTAAATTATGCAATTATAAAGTGAAAACAACAATAGCAAGACAAATGAAGTAACAATTTACAGATAATAAAAAAAAAGTTTAGCAAGAGAGGTTATGGATTTATCAACTCAACCTCTAACTTGATTTATTTCTCTTATTGCAGCCTGCAAGGTCAGCTTCATTTTTGCCTGAAGCTCTAGGTACAGCCGTTTACCTTATAAAACGCCTCCCTCCCAAAATTTTATTACTTCAAAGGGAAAAAAACCTAATCTTGGGGTCTAATCATAATCCATATCAGACTCTCGAGGAGGCTATCTGTACGCTAGGATGCCGGTGGAGGCTGGCAGCTGTGTGGAGGTGTCAACAAATGAGAATGGAGTGTTTAAAGCGGATGAGATAGGTAAGACTATTAGGAAGGTGGTGGAGAAGGGAGGGCGTCGCAGAGCTGAGGCATCGTGCTCGTGGATTGAGTGAGAGGCTAAAGAGGGAAGAAGGATAAGTGCTGATCATTTAAGCATCTAAGTTCCAATATTGTTATGGCTTGCTATATGCCTATATATATGCTTCTATTTCCATGTTGATTAAGAAATCTGACAACTGACAGAAACCGATATCTTGTTGCAATTAATCTTGAACAGGACAGAACAGCAAGAACACCTTCAATCATAAAACACAAATGATAAACCAGAAACAGTTTGCCACACTTATTTCTTGTTCTTGACACAAATCTTCAATAGCTGCTGAGCTACTTCATTCACCTCTTCTTCTTCCTTCTCTCTCAGCGTCTCACTCAATCTCCGAGCTCTGCTCTTCAGACCTTCATACAACGTGTTCTTCTCCACCATCACATTATTGATTGCTTTGGCAACCTCCTCTCCCGCATACACTCCATTTTCGTGATCCTTTTCGACATCCACACCAATACCGAGCTCCACCACTAATTGAGCATTGAAAGGCTGGTCAGCATTCATGGGCATGGCAATAACCGGGACACCAAAGTACATGCTCTCTGTGATTGAACTCCTTCCACAATGACTCACAAAACCACCTATACTGGGATGGCCTAAAATCTTCGCCTGTGGCGCCCAGCTAGTCACAACCAACCCTCTGTCCTTCATTGTTTCGAGAAACCCTGCAGGCAGTTCTTCTTCGATCAATCTGATGCCCGCGCCCACCTCCTCAGCAGGATATCGGATCACCCACAAAAAGTTAACATCACAAAGCTGCAGCCCTTTCGCTATTTCCACAATCTGCTTCTTGGATAAAAAGCATTCACTGCCAAAGGAAATGTATAAGGTAGAATCAATATTCTTCCCATTTAGCAACTTGATTATCTCGAAATCATCGTGCTTGTTAGCATCAGCAGCAATTAAGGGGCCAGTGCATACTATCTCCTTTTTGCTCAAAGCAGAGAGATAGTCTGCATACTTCTGTTCAACATGCCTAGAGCTCCTTGACAAGACTATGTCTGTTGATCTTGTCATCACTCCGAATACAAAATCATCATCTGCGTCGTTCAAATTTTCCGCGAGAAGAGCTACCTGCCTGAGCAAATCTTCATCAGGCAGACTTATAGCTGGAAATGGGTAGGTGGCCCTACTACCCAGTGTATATAAATGGTGGAGGAAAGACAACACTGTTACACCAGGGGTTGAGAAGTGGACACAAGGTACACCTTTAGATGAAGCGATCTTGGGCGCCCAAGGTTGGTATACGTCGAATATGACAAGATCTGGCTTTAGAGAATCCATGATATCTGAGAAGCTAGAGCTTGATTCTTGAAAGGTTTTCATAAGGGTTGGGATAAGATGGGAGGGGAGATTCCTGGTGGAGTGGAGGTGGGAAGGGAGATGAGGAAGAGATGGCATGTGCAGCTCTACTAGTTTCACTGATGCAGCAGCATCATCTTCGGACGAGATACTGGATTTGATTGAATCAAGGTTGACAGAGGTGGAGCATAGGTACATGGTGAAGTGGTGTGTTGTTGAGAGGCGTTTGGCGAGTTCGAGGTACGGGAATATGTGTCCATGAGCTAACCATGGGAACATGAGGACTTTGAAGCTTTCTTGTTTCTCTCTCTCCATGGATATAAGTGAATGAAAGCTCTCATCCCAGCAGCTATACTTATAGTATGCTTCACAAATTAAAAAACAAAAAAACTTGCATTGGCTACTTGCAAGATTATAAAATTTTGAGGAAATGTATTTTACTAAAGGCAAGGGATTCAGGTGGAATAAGATACTGATTTGGAACACAAGACAACAATAGACTGATAGAGTTCTTTAACCAATGCAATATAAGGAGTATTAAAAAAAGCTCTCAGGCCTGCAATAGATTAAGGCTTCACAAAATACAAACAAATATTGCCAACTTAGCATTTAGCATCATTTTGGAGTAAATTATGAACTACACAAATCAATGAATCTTTGTACATATCAATACAGAGTCACTGAGCTCGGTAATTTTTTCCCACATATTAATAGGAAGAGTAGGAAGAGCAATAAAATAGTGTATATCATGCATATAAAAAAGACGAGAAACAATGGATATCAGTCATACTACACCAGCTTTTCCGTTGCATCAGAGCAAAATAATGGGAGTTTTGAAACTGTTTTCACTGAGGAAGGAGCAATTGTCCTTGTATTATACGATTCACAATGGCTGCATTTCCAGCCAATTATGTGGAAGTAGACTTCAGTAGTGTCGTTGCAGTCGTTGCACATAATCCACACCTTCTTGTATCTGTATTCCTCAGGCATCATGGTTGCTTCAATCTGCACCAAGGAAACGTTCTCTCAAGTTAAAATACATTCAATCTGATAACAGTCTGTGAGGGAGACTTACTTCCTCGTCTATTCTCCACCACACGATAGACATGTCCATGATCGACTTGGAACAAATTGGGCAGCAGAACCTGTGACAAAAAAGTGGGAGAAGCTGTTTTTGGCTGTAAAACAAGCAAAGACGCGGTGGTGACTCTGAGACGAGACAAGTTCATTACCTGTCACGCTTTATTAGCTCATGGTAACATTCAGAATTCATGGTGTGTCCACATTTCATGACCGTTACATCTTTGAGGGGGTCGAACAGATACTGTGAAATGCAAGAATCACTGACATTCGCAGCATAACACAGAAGTTTGAAGAGAGAGAAAGAAAGAGAAAGCTAAGAAGAAACCTCAAAGCATATAGGGCAGTGATGCCTCATGGAATCCTCCACACAGAGGTGGTTGTTGCGTAAACTGATTGAATACCACAAGCCTGCGTGGTTAGCAAGAACAGGATGAGGAAAGGATTCGTCTAATTAGTCGAAGATAAACTGCAAAGCAATCCAAAATGAGGAAAAAAACATTCTTCAATCAATCATGTTGTAGCAACAAATCTACCAAGCTTGCCCTTCTCATTTTTCGACCCCAACTCCGCCAATCTTCATCACACACTCATATATATATATATATATATATATATATATATATATATATATATATATATAGAGAGAGAGAGAGAGAGAGAGAGAGAATATTGAAACAAAACACATATACATATATACACTGTTAGAATATGGATACCAATAGTTGTTAATAGATCAAATGTGCATTCAACAGATCTGACCTATTGGTTCGAGTAGTCAAGTATATATACAGCTAGTATGAACGAAAGGAAATGCAATGAGTCACATACCACACTTCTTGCAGTGAAAATAGTTCTCCCGACCTCCAATCCTGCAAACCACAAGCATAAATCAGCACTAACGAAATACGCAGTTTGATATAAACAAGTTTGAATACTCATGTTAATTGCCTGCAGATTCCACAATCATCACAATGGAAGTGTCTTTTCTCAATCTGCATCAAGCAAGAATGCCTATTACACATAGAAGAGACAGAGATAGAGAAACAAAGAAAGGTTGTGAATCACATTACATCATCATCGTAGAATTTGCAGATTTCGCAAAAATACTCTCCCATATTGACACCACAGTTTACACAAACATGTGCAACCTGGATGAGACAGTAAAATATTAATATACAGATTGTAGGAAAGAATCGACTACGATTCAGTACTAAGGTCGAGGGGAAGTACAGGTTGCTCAGTGTCACAGACAGAGCAAATAACCTGCAATCAAACCAAGAATGTCATCAATTTCGATCAGGAAACGAGAAAAGCAAAAATGACATATACAAAGCAAGTCAGAGTAGAAGCAATTTTCTGCAAATGACATACTTATTTCACATCACTCCGGACGAGATCATGATGATCATAAATATTGCGCTGGATGCTCTGTTGTTTCAAAAAGAATCAAGCAACAATTATAATACCGGGCTTTTGGTAACAGATCACAGATGTTGGGTGTACAGCAGATGCATCATTGAATAATCCATACCGTGGCTTCATTGTGACAATGGCGGCAATCATAGACTTCGTTACAGCATGGAGCTCGAATCTTGCATCTTCTTCTATAATGCTTGCATCTATATAAAACAGTAACAACAAAATCAGTGATTTGGATTTGTCTATAATATTGAAACCCTCAATAGCAAACAACTCACTAATTTATCCAATAACTGAATCCATATTAGCTACATATGATATGTGAATGCTGCGCTTATTTCCCAAATCAGAAAGAACCCATTAAAACACACATGGGTATATAAACTATCATAGTTTCAATTACTGGACAAGATCAAGCAAGAAAACAGTGGAGAATTTACCACCAAACACAAGGAACAAAAAAGATTTTATTTTTTTGAAGACACATAAACACACATGGGTATATAATCAATATGACATAAATATAAAAAAAATTACATTTTTTCTGCATACATATGAAGACAGATTGATTATAACCATATATTATGTATAAAAATGGAATCTTTCTATGTTCCTTGTGTAACACAATCAATACTTCAGCTCTGAAACATTGATGTCAAGATCTAGAAATCAATGTCACTCTAAAACTTCACTACAATACTGCAGTTAAAAAGATGAAGAATTGAACGTCTTGAGAGAGAGAGAGAGAGTACCCATAACCCATCTTCCCAAAAGTGAGGCGATCACTGGGGCTGCCTTCCATCAGCATATTTCCAACAGCGGCAGAGACTCCCAAATGAAAGGGCACAAAGTGGGATGCAAGAAGAAGATGGGGCGACCTAATAATATCAAATTAAGAGGGACATGGAGTCAAATGGGGAGAGACTGATTATATACACTTGAGAATTAATGGCAAAACAGACGCCTTTCTTTATATTGTTACTACTATTAACACCCGTATGCACGGATCACGTGATTTTCACTTAATGAATACAAATTCTAAATAATTCAATAAAAATAAGATTAATATAATTAAGTACATTTTCTAAAAAGGAAATGTATTTCTTTTGTCCCACTCTAATTCTTATTCGTTGTAGATTTTGTAGTATATTCTTATTTTATGAATTGAGTGAATAAGGAATAATAAGATAAAGAATATTTGGAGATAATGGTGTTTCCAATTAAGAAAATGTGTTATTTTGAATAACACTTTAGTAGATATAAAGTACTCCATAAAAATGTTTCAAAAAAAAACAAATGCTAATTATAGTACTCCGTCAGTCCCATTGGAGATGACTCATTTTTCTTTTTGATTTGTCCCAACTAAGATGACATATTACTAAAATTGAAAACATCTTTTATCTCTACTTTATTCTCTCTCTCTTATTTTGCTCTCTCCACTTAACACACAAAATAAAGTCGCATAAAATTTCGTGTCATCTAAGAAAGCGGTCATCTTCCTTGAGATGTAGACTATTTTTCAAATTTCAAATAAAAACATTACAATCATACTTTATCCACGTGTATGCTAATGCACAACATGTATACTTAAATACAAACTTAACTTGGAATAATAACAATGAAGCCGTAGTTAATGCGCTTCACTTGCCCGAAACAAAATTCTACTCTCTTCGTCCGCCATTAGGAGTCTCATTCCATGGCGGCACTGGTTTTAAGAAATGTTAAGAAAAGTGGGTGGAAAAAAAGTTGGTGAAATAGGGGTTCTACTTGTATATATTAGTTTTAAATGAAATGTAGGTGAAATGAGTTAGTGGAAGGTGAGACTCTATTACCATTTATGGTAAAAGTGAACCGGGACTCCTATTCGCGGACGGTCTAAAATGGAAAAACGGGACTTCTATTCGCGGACGGATGAAGTATAATAATACTTGTATCACCAAACGCTTCGTTAAAATCTTTCACCACCAATACCGCAACCTCAAACACAGTCGGTAGGTATATAAGTTCTTCTATCGCTACCTCTCTTATAAACAACCTTAAATTTACATCTTGTCTTCTTTCTTGGTCAATCTTTTGCTTTGCTATTCGACACTTTATACCTAATACAATAAACATATAGTAATAATTACCTACACAAAAAATATTTTTCATTACATTAACCTAAAATTTAATTAATTGAAAATATGTATACTAAATTAATATGTCAAAAATAGATAAATATGAAAAAATTAAAATCATTTCATTAAAGAATTAATGGGAAAAAAGTTGTGCTTGATTGAACAATATTAACATGATTCATAATGTTAATATTCATTTACAACAAAAAAGCGATAATAAATAGTGCCTTCGTCTTGAATCAGAGTTGATAAATGCAAATTAGTTCACATTAGATGAATTATTTTCTTCTATAACAATATCACTTATAGTTCTGAACGGATCCAACTACATCAACTACAAAGATTGGTACAATAAAAGATTTACCAGAAAAAAAAATTACAAAGAAAATTGATGAAAATAAATTATTACGTTGGATTGAACAAAATTTAACCTATTCATAATTTTAATATTATTCACAACAAAAAATTGCTAATAAATAGTGATATCAATTAATTAGTCTGATTCACATTAGATAAATTCTTTTTACATAAAAATATCACATATAATTATCGAACTCTAAATAGATCGAATTACATCAGCTACAAAAAAATATGATATAACACATTCATAATGTCAATATTATTTTTTAAAAACCTAATAAATAGTAGTGTCACTAATAATTAGTCTGATTCACATTAGATAAATTCTTTTCATCTATAAGAACAACGCTCATAATTATCGGACTATAAACAGATCGAACTACATTATCTATGTAAAAATGAGATACATTCAAGAGAAACAACGATCTTTCATTCTTTATGGTAACCCACATGCATATGCACATATGTTTTACTTCAAAATAATTTATTGCTTTAATTTCTTCAAACATGTATAAAAATGAATTTATTTATATAAATTTGTTGGAAATCCCACCAATTTCGACCATATTATCTTTTTGGTCGGCCTTAGAATTTTCATAAATAAATTGAAGTAGCAACAATCAAAGATTAATAAATAATTTCATTTTCCATTATTAATAACGATAAGTATTTTATTGATAGTTATATTCCATAAAACAATACTCTTAATTTGGATCATTTCATATTCTCATTCTAAAAAAATATTAAAAAATAAATAAAAGTATTATTCAATAAAACTATAATACAAACAATATTAATATTGGACCAATCATAAATTCATAGCCCTAAAAAATTGAATCAACCCATTAATATGCAAGAAAAAATAAAAATGACATACTTGATGAATATGAAATTCATAGGAGTACAAAACATTCCAAAATATCAAACCCCCAATGGAGTAACATATGCAACCACGCCTCTCATTTTTCTCTCTCTGTAAAATGTTACAGTACAACTTTCTTGCCTCCATTAACCTTAAAATTGTCAAAATAATAGTCTTCCTCCCTCAAGGAATCCGGATGCGGCCCCTCCTGGAATCCCACCATCCTCTACATCTATAACGCCGCTCCTCCCCGGCGATAGTGTTCTTGGTAATTTGGGTAGTGATGGTTGAAATTGGAATCTAAATCTTGAAAATAACCAAAATCTTTTTCTTCATCATGTTGATGTGTTTCTTTTCTCATATCTGGTTTCAATTTCTACTCTTGGTCGAACTGAGCTTTTGCCCAAGGAGTTTTTGGATAATGATGTTATGGAAAACTTGAACTGGTATTTGTAGAAGTTTAAAACTTCAGTGAGAAGCCAATTTCTTTACATTGTATTGGACCATATTTTTGTCCAATAAAATTTGCATTTTAATTTAATCAATGCTCTAGCAGCTTTACAATTCAACAGAACCGAGACTTTGATACTAACCATAATTATTCGGGACTTTGATACTAACCAAAACTTGTTTTATGCATAAAATTAATTTAATATAATATCAATGACGTTAATGGAGTTTCCCGGCTAATCTCACTTTTATAATTATATTTCAAATATTAATTAAGTAGAATTTATATTAACAGATTTTAAAATTGTATTGTTCATGCTAATTTGCCAACATATACACAATAAATTAAATAGTTCATTACTCCATAGCATATATTAATTTGCTGCATTTCAGTATTAAACAAACATACGACATTTAATGGAATTCATTATAATAATATTACAAAAGTTAATGGAATTATAAAATAGAATTACCACATTAGAAGACAGGTAAGAGCATTGGAAATATAATTACTGTCAGCTTTTTTTTGGATATAATGAAGATTTTGTTTTTGTAAATCAATTAAAATAAGGCTTTTTTATAGCTGCTATTCACAATACATAGGTTCTGTTTTCTATGGTGGCATAAAATTTTTTTTGGTATATACTTGCAGTTAAAGGAAATAATTATAGTGCATGCTCATAAAAGTACAAGTCAAAATTTTCGTGTATTTTATAACGGTTCCCGCCAAAACAGTCCTCAATGACAATCTTGTTATTTTTAAGACAATTCTCACTTTATATATAAGGCTAAAGGCCAAAATTGGTCCTGAACATATGTTCATTTTATCATTTTGGTCCTGAACTTTATCTTTTGAATTTTTTGGTCCTGTACATTTCAAATTGGATCACAATTGGTCCCCCGTTAACAATTCCGTTAATATTTAACGGTCAACGATTTTAATCACCATTTTGACCAACTAAAACAATTTTTAATTATTTAATCATCAAATTATTTTTAAAAATAAAATTATAAATTATTTCTTCTTCCTCGTCACCGGCCTTAACCACTCCACTTCGAAACCCCAGTGCCAAATCCATGGAGCTCCGATCAATCCTTCTTCAACCCCAATTCCTCCCTAATCCACCAATTCCCTCATTTTGACTCATCTTGGACCTCAATTTCCTCCTCCTCCTCCGCTGCCGCCCTCGCCGCCGATCGGCACCCTGGCCTCGCCGCAGCCCTTAAAAATTCAGGCGAAATTCCTAGATCCGGCGGAGAATCCTCCGTCTCCGACCCGTTTCCAGCAAAGATGAATTCTCGGAAAAGAAAGGGGATTTCCAGAGCCAAGAGAAAAGACAACAGATCGAATTCGGTAAAGGTTCGAATTCAACTCTCATTTTATCAATTAATGAATCAAATTCAAAGATTCAATTTTTTTAGGAAGCCGCCAATGACGGGAGCTCAAGCGATCGAAGCAATAGGAAAACAGCGAAAACGAGGAAGAATGTACTTAATAAATTATTTGAGGGAAGAAGAAATAATTTATGATCTTATTTTAAAAAAAAATGATGATTAAATAATTAAAAAAGGTTTAAGTTGGTCAAAATTGTAATTAAAATCGCTGACCGTTAAATATTAACGGAATTGTTAACGGAGGGCCAATTGTTATCCGATTTGAAATATACAGGACTAAAAAATTCAAAAGATAAAATGATAAAATGGCCGTATGCTCAGGATCAATTTTGGCATTTACTCTATATATAACGATAGATTATATTCGTAACTTGCTAAATCTGGAAAGAGCTTCCACCATAATATAATGAATTGCTTTGAGGTGCCTGTAGGGATGTAGCGCAGTTGGCAACGAAGGGGCAGATCTTGTTGCAATGAATTGCTGCGAGACAGAGGACAGGAGTGGGGTGGCTGTGTGGGACCGAGTACCGCTCATTCTAACCAATTAGAGAATCTCAGACATTGAAAGCAATCTCTCGAGAAAATTGAAGTGAACTGTTTCTTGACGACAGTTAAATCCCTGTGAAGCTGTTGCTTCCATGTTAACTGTTTCGTATTTGTCAGAACAAGGTGGTTGGAAACTGATTCTTGGATATTGATTTCAACTGAAACTTACAATTCTCATGTTTAAAAGTTGGGGTAATATATATTTTGAGTAATTAAATTTGGTCTAATTATTGTCTTGGAATCCCAATATTAATTTACCAAGTTTCAAAGTCTTATCTATTTACGAAACATTATATTTTGTGAAGCTGTGATGCTCAAAACAATATTGCTTCGTTAGAATAAGAAAAATTCATTCTTTTGATAGCATAAATACAAATAAAACAATCGTGAAAAATTGAAATTATTGATGCTTGTAAGTTTAATTAATATTACTACTCTTAAAATTTATTTAACGATATATATTAACTAAGTAAGAAAAAAATGATTCTGGGAAAATCCATCCACACAAATCCTAAATAAATGCATGTAGAAGCAAAAGTTGTATACAACGAAATTAAATATGGCTTTACAATTCAGTATTGAACTTAAATATTTAATGGAGGAAAGCCATAGACTTGGGTATCAATATCATCAACTGTCGCACACGCAGCCTGCAGGCTATCTAAATTTATTTTCATATTCATGTATGTGTTCACTTAGCTTGGTTAATAGCCAGACTATCTTGTGCTTCAAAGGCATGCATCATTTATAGACAAATGAAACGTCAAGAAAATACATTTTTGTTTAATACTCAGAGATTATAATGACAAAAATAAACTTTTAGTACATGATAAAAAGACAAATTACAAATGTTCTTTCATGAAAATAAAAAGCTTAATGCAAATAACAGCGGTATAATTTTCATCATGAGTAAGAAAAACCATTTGTCTTTAATTTCCCTATAAATACAAATTAAACAAAAAAGCTATGATATCCAACTAGTAGATACTTCACTAAACAAACGAACTAGTTTAATTATTTGTCATTAATAAAAATGTATAACACTATTAGTCAAAATTAATTTTTACATATTTTCTTTAACTGCATTTGTATGTATATATATATATTCTTGAGTGTCCATAATTACTCATGAAAATATTTTTATCTTCAAAATACCAACAAAAAAAACGTTGCTTACACCCTCTTAAATCAGAACATAAATTGTAGGGAGAAACTCAGAAGAGAAATCAGGGGGAAAAAGTTTCACCATTTTCCTCTATTTCTCTTTCTTCCCATATTTCAAGACTCCATTTTTCACTCCCTTATTTCAAGACCCCATTTTTCACTCTCAACCTCATAAAACACACACTCACAAAATGGGGTGTGGCAAATCAAAGCACGCTGTGGCAACACAAAACACCATCACCAAGAGCAAGAGCAGGAGCATCAAAAAGCAAGATCCAAAAGCTGCTGAAATTCCCAGAAATGCTGGAACTGTGGCTGAAAATAATGCTGTTAAGGATTCAGTTATTTTGAAGAAGAATGAAATCCTAGCTCCCAACAAGATGGAATCCGAGTTTGTTGAGGCCGAGGAAGAAGAAGTCAAGAAAGAGAAGAAAGAGGAGGCTGCTGCTGTTGCAGAGATTATGCATGAGAAAAAGGAAGAAATCATTAAGTGTGGGGAATTAAAGGAAGAGAATAAAGAGGAGGTGAAGGCTGATGTTGAGGAGCGAGAGAGCGCTGCAGTCATCGAGGCTGTGAGGGAGAGAGAAGAAGAGAAAGAGATCAAGAATGAGGAGTTGAAGGAAGAGAAGAAAGATGAGGTTAAGGCTGATAAAGACGATGTGGTTTCTCAGCAAGTAGGAATCGCTTCTTCTGCTTCTAGTGCTGTGGAGAAGATCTCTGGAGATGAAAACGGCGTGGTTAAGGAAGAAAGCAAGGTTGCAGTTGCGGGGGGAGAAGGGAACGAAGGAAAAGGTTTGTATACATATGGAAATTATCAGATGATTTAGAATTTAGATCGTGTTGTTTGATTACATAAGGTGGTTTTATTTATGTTTGGTCATTAATTATTCAAATTTATGTTGTTTTTTTGGTTTGTAGAAGAGTTGTATCAAGAAATAAAACCTTCTCTAGAAGAGAATAATCATGCTGATGAAAAATGTATGGATCTAATTCTAATTTTGGTGTCTAAACCTTCTCTAGAAGAGAAGAATCATGCTGATGAAAAATGTATGTATCTAATTCTAATTTTGGTGTCTTGAATTCGAACATTATGATCTCTTACTGTAGTGTTCGTGTCGATGATTCTGCAGGAGGATATGCAGCAGCAGCAGCTGATGTGAAGGGAAACTGAAGAAGAAAAATCATACTTATACAGTCTTCAATCCTTGTGTATCGTCATCTTCTAGACTTGCACTCATGTATTTGATTATTCATAATGGTGAATTTGTCACACCCCTCAAAATTTCAGACCATATGTACCTCAAAACTAAGTTGCTTTGATACATTATGAAAAATTTATGTGTTTTCTTGATGTTTTTATGTGGAGAGGAATATATAGATACGTCACATATATATACATTTCATCCGCTGTAACATGTAACGAGCAACCTAACTCCAACACAGGTCTAAAACTTGATAAATCAGCTGATTGCCACAAATATGAAATTGCAGAGAAAAGGACTTTATTTACAAGTGCAAATTCTGTCTACTAATACATGCTGTGAGAGCTGTTATTTACAGAAGACATTTTTGGTGTTACATGTGAATAAGATGTATGTACAGTTTCTTATTTTTTGCTTTTTTGAATGAATATGAGCTCTGATTACAATCCACCTCAAGAAAAATTGGTGTGGTTGGCCCGATTCAGCACATCTAAACCAGGGTGTGTCGATTGCCTCCGTCTGCATTTAATTTCAAGACCGACTTTGGTGGATCCCTCAATATGACGAAATTCCCATCTACATCTGTCGAGCCATAGGCAGCAAGACCCCGGTCCATCACAATCCTGCACGTGCTAGTCGACTCATTGCATCCCATTTCAACGCCATAGTATATCAAGTGATCAGCAATGCTGTTTCCCCTCACCGATCTACAGAACGGTTTTGAGAAACGCATGAAACATTTTGAATATAGATGGACAGTTCGAAACTTCGTGTAATAGAAATAGCAAGAATCCAATGGATCACAAACACAGTTCCTTAAGAGTTTAGAGGGAAATATATACTTGCCTGCTACATGTTGGATCTTCCCCAGAACCATCACAAACCTTCTCGACTGTATAAACAAAGCTTCCAAATGCAAGATCGCGGATCCAGACCTGAATGGCAAATGGGACGAAGTCTAAGGATGAAACTTATTGCAAAAAAGTGACATTGAACACCTATACGGGACATGTATCAAGCACAAGCGAATAGACATAAAAGTAACCTTAGTAGAGACCGAGTGTGCAAGCCTCGGAAGATTTTCCAATTCAACCCTTATCTAAAGAAGTTAAGACTTGAGAGTGATTTGATAGGTAGATTCTAGATTTTGTAATATTCATAAATGATAGCAACATTCTTTGTGATAAGTGTTTGGCAGTAATTGGCGCTGGATACGATTGAAATCTAAAAGATGTTCTGGTATTCAATAAAAATCATTTCAAAAGAAGAAGGAAACGGACCAGAAACTCAAGAAAGGACAGGCGGTAACTAAGAATTAAGGCACGCACACATGCATATATATATATATAGGGATGTAATCATTTCCATTTTGTATCTTTTGTTCTATTGTTCTTTTTAATCTCAGCCCAACGATTTTGTCATGCGACGGTTAGATTGATGCCACGTGTCATTTAATAATGCAGATTTTTAGTTGAATAATGCACACCGACTAATAATGCACCATTATAGTGTAATAATGCAGATTTTCAGTTGCATAATGCACACCGACTAATAATGCACCATTATAGTGTAATAATGCAAATCATCACAACCATCCAATTCAATGATCCAAGGGTTGTGATTAAAAAGAAGCTTGTACTGAAAAGTTGCGAAGGACCTTAACACACCCCTATATATATATATACACACGGATGTAAACATGGTGTAAAACCATTACCTCTCTTGGGAAGTGATGGTATGTCTTCTGTGGAAAATAAGAGTAATAGGGGGGCAAATGAGGCACCATATCATTTCCATGTGTGACACGAAAGGTGTCCGGGACAACTTGGCTATAGTATGATGCAAAAACAGCATTTCCAATCCTAGGTTGCCCAAACGTCATGACCTGGACTTTCTGCTGCTCTCCAAGAGTGAGCTGAAAAGGGACAGAAATTCAGAGCACAATTCCCATAGGAATAAAAATAGCGGTACTAAAATCATAATCCAATATGAAACATGAAAATTCACACACTAATCATGTGGATATTTCAAAACAATTTCACATGAAAAATGGATTTTTTTTGGTACAGTAAATGGAAAGAGATTGCATATAGCTCTCATTTCATGAGTTAGCCAAAAGCAATAAATTGCCAAACACC
The DNA here is from genome assembly GCF_004379255.2 of Salvia splendens. Classification (NCBI taxonomy): domain Eukaryota; kingdom Viridiplantae; phylum Streptophyta; class Magnoliopsida; order Lamiales; family Lamiaceae; genus Salvia; species Salvia splendens. Next base: position 2,566,443 of record NC_056033.1, on the reverse strand, counting down.
TTGGGATGGTCCAATATCCAACTAAATTAAACTAGATTATCAAAAGATGAAAAAAAATGCGATTGCCAAAACCATTTTAATTACTGAAGCTGAAGACTGAATTAAACCTCAGAGACCTCTTTTCTCTATTGATATACAATACTATAAAAGCCAAAATACATCATAAGCATGAAAATTAAAGGTTTTGGACTATTACACGAAGATCAAGTCCACATAATGCAGCCATTGCTCCTCCCATTGAGTGCCCTGTTACCATGATGTTAGTGTCTCCATATAGCTCCTTTGCTAGTTGAACAGCACTTAGAACTCCAGGACGTAATGAAGAGTCATTATAAGCATTATAAAAACCATGATGAACCTAAAGCAACGGAAAATGAGTCGATGATAAAAGCATTCTGCAAATACTTATTTTTCATAAAGAACAACAGGAGTTGATGGTACATACCATTGCACCGTCAACTCCAGGATAATTGATATCAAGCTGCTTCCAGAACAAATCTTCCACCCAATTCTGAATACTGCAATCATAGTACAATAATACATATGAAATGGGAAAACTAAAATTTAATTACATGAATATTGTGCAGCTATTGAAATCAAGTAGATACTCCAGCATCATTCTTGAATAGCTTCAATGTATTTGAAATTGGATCACTTAATCGTGAAACAGCTTTGAGGTAAATTAAGGAATCATGGAGGTGATAGAACGCGATATGCTCAAGAGAAATAGCAAACCTGGTTTCCTGTGTTCCCCTGAATGCAATAACAACAGCATTAAGATTAGCTGCAAAACCAACAAATCCCTGTCACACATAAATAAGCATTCCAGTATTAGAGCTTGTATAAGTAACATCTAGTATAAAAGTTTAAGGACTAAGGATGACTCAAATTCCAGACCTGTAGACACCATTTTACGTCAACGATCAGCTCAAGTATTTCAAAGCCCTGCATCCAAGAGCAACTGTTTCAGCCTTCATTATAAGGTAAAGTTATGGGTCTTATTCAACTACCATCTATCAGTTCTACCTCTGTTAAACCATTACATCTTGAGCAAGTCCATGCAAACAACTCAGTCAAGTCTGACATATATACCTGCAAGGTAACAGTTGATTGATTGATGTGTAAGAAGTTTAGAAATGACCATTAAACCCACAAAACTTGTCTCCTGAATTGTTTCAGGATAATCCTATTTATGCGAGTAAAATACAAAATATTTAAATCAAATACTGCGAGAAGGTGTTCAACACACAGCTTACATTGGAATAATTTGGCTAGAAAACCAATTTATCAAACATGCAAAAATCATATTTTTGAATCTAACCAGCAACGACATAATGCATTTCAAGATGACTCTTACTGCTGAAGCATATTGCACCAATATTGTTGCAAGAGTGTGATTGTACTTTGCCGAGTCATGCTGCTTATGGTTGTGCTTATGCTTGACTGTCACCTTGAGTTCTGCAACCAAAGGGTAGATTTTCCAACCATGAATAAAATTCAAGATCGAAATATAAATTCAATTCAAAAGCATCGGTTTTCAGGTTATCAATTTATTCATTTACCCATACTAGGATCAAACTATTTGGTGAATAAAAACTCGCAAAATCGAAAACTAAAAGTCACAAAAATATTGCTAAAAAGAGAAGGAATAATTTCAGAACACTCCAATTAAATACTTCAAAGTCACCCTACAAGAATTCGTGCACGGAAACTAATTTGCTTCCACGATTACCAGAGATATAAACGGCAAAGCTACCTAGAAATTTCACATCCAAAGTAAAAAAAGGATTACCTCTACATGATGATAAAGTCACCGAACATACGAGAATTGCAATAATCAGCCAGCTCCTGCTTTCCATGCCCTGCAGAAGAAACCAATTTAAGAAATGGATTGAACTCGGAATAAACTCAAAATTTGAAGTTTGACCTCGACCATTGATGTATAACAAAAAATGCAAGCAATTCACCTTATTAAAAAGTTCCCTAAAATCGAATTGCGCGCTCCAATTTGAAAAGGGGCAGTCGTTTTCCGGCGAACGTGAGCCGGTGGAAGGTTGCCAAGTGGAGATGGGAAGGCGCAAAACGACGTCGAAAAAGGGATTGATCGAATTGATTAAGGGCATGTGGATAATTGATGTTTCGTGCAAGTATTTGAAAAATATGGGCCTTCTTCAAAATCCAACATGAGTATTTTATTTTGCCGAACCTACCCTGACGAAACCGGTTTACGAAGGAGCGGCATGTACTTGGATGAGGGTATTTTAAAGTTTTACAGGGGTGAAGCCGTAAATTAAGCATATTGCTTGGAAACTAAATGTTTTGTCTGTTAGAAATATGATGACTATGGAATAGAGATGATTCACGAAAAAATCTTACACGTGCACGGCACGTGGAGGGTGTTTTTGGCTAAAAAGTAGTAGTACTAGAAGATAAACCGTGAATGAATGTTACTACCACAATAGCTCAATGGTATTCTTCACTTCACCTCTTAAAATGAAAATCGAGACGAGAAGAAGAAAACGGCGTTTCATCCTCATCTGTATAAGTTGGGAAATGATTAGAGTTGAATATGGTTGTTGGTCAAGCTAAATTTAATTTCAACTAATGTACTATTACTTAATGGGTTTATAATATTTAGATAGAAATTATTGTTCCTTGTTAAGCTAATTTATTTTGATATTATTACTTAATTTACTTTGAAATTTTATTCAAAATATCTATCTTACAAGATGATCGAGTTGAGTAGTACTCCCCATCTGTTCCACCTTAACAGAGGTTTATTCTTTACTTTACTCCTTCTTCACTTAAATTATTTATTAGGAGTACTATTATTTTTTCAAAACAAATGCTAACAATGATACGTCTATACTAACATGTAACAAAGGGGGTATTACTCAGAAAGAACACGTCAAATCTTCAAATCGTGCCAAACATGATCAACTTTTTGCTCTTTATTGGTTTTTATCTCTTTCTAGTTTCATTATGGACCTCAACGTCTTCATTATCGGCTTAGAGGTCATTGGGATAAAAGTCAACTTTGATTGACTCAATCGCACTACTGAACGTTGAGCCTTTTCCCTTAGCCTTTTCTCATGACAGCTTTGTGGCCAGTGGGACGATCTTCTCTTGGCACAATGTCGTAGTGCTTAAACTCGTGATTTGCTGATATCGTAGTATTTGAAGTCTTTTTGTTCTTAGTAGAAGATCCCGCTACGTGAACCAACGAATTTTATTCTGATCACAACAAAATCTATTCATTATCTAGTCATTTATAATATTTCAGTTTTGACTTCGGTTTCAAATCCATAACCTGAATCTATCTAACCTGACCCAAATGACATGTTTCATGTCCGATACAACTAGACTTGTTCATTCTTTTATTTTTATCTTCACATTTACAATTTCCCATCCTTTTTTCCCATTTTTTCTTTTGTTTCTTATAATCCATTCAAGGTTCTATTCCCATCAGTCCATCAAATCCATTATATATAGAGTATCCCCAAATTCCTATCCGTGACCGTTTGACGGGTCTCAATTTGGGATAAACCCAATTGCATATTGATGTTTGTATGAGGGCATCCGCAGTGGTGCGGATGTCCCGACGCCCTTTCCCGTGGAATTTCCACTGCCACGTCATAAGGACTTTCCATTGCTCTGCTGCGTCATAAGGACTTTCCACTGCACAGTGGCGGAATTCCCCTACGGAATTCCCGACGGAATTCTCACATTTAAAAAAATCACAAATTCACAAATGAACCAATTTTCGGAAGTAAACAAGTTACGGAATTAAATTACGACACAAATAGGGAAAAAAATCCATTTAAAAAAGAAAAGAACATTTCACCAAATTTTAAAAAAATACATTTCAATAATTAAAAAATAAATAAATAAATCAGAATTCCGCGGGAGTCGACGCAACGGCGGACGTCCCTACGGAATTCCGCAAGGAATTCCGCGGAAGGCCGCGGACCTGCGACGTCCTCAGCTGAATTCCGTATCCGCGCCATTCGTGCCTAATGACGGACGTCCGTCACGGAATTCCGGCAAATCCGTGGGAATTCCGCGGCGAAGTCCGCCATTGCGGATGCTCTTATCTGGAGTATTCAAATTAAAACTCTGAGTAGATTTAAAACAAAATTCATAGCCCATTAGCCCAACCCAGTGGAAGGAATATTAATTTTTTTTACCCCAAAGCAAATGGCGGGAAAACGTCCAACAAAATAAATTTCCAAACAATTTTGGGGCAGCTATTTAAACCCAAACCCGCTAGCGCAATTGGTCGGTTGCATTTCAATTTAAGTATTTCCATTTTTACATTTTTTTCTTTCTCCGCTTTTTCCCCTAAAACCGCAAACGCTACTGCTTTTCGAAGCGGAGCTGAATCACAGAAACCCTCGGAAATGGCGAAGCCCTCGCGTGCAAAGGACTCATCCGACGACTCGTTGACCAGCTCCTCGGCCGAGGAGGAGGTGGTCAAGGACCAGGTCAATGACGAAGAAGACGACGACGAGCTCGAGGCGGTGGCTCGCACCGCTGAAGATTCCGACGACGAGGATGCTCCCAATGATGCTGTTCAGGACGATGATGAAATTGAGGTTTAATTACTTTGAATTTGCGGGTTTCGTCTTTTTTTGTTGTAATTGTTTGCTGTCTTACTACTGCACGGTGTAGCTTGACGGATCTGTGGCCAGGTTGTGGTCGTTGGCAATTGAAACTAAAAATATAACATATAACTGTCCCACATCGGTGTCAAGATAAAACTGAAACTAGTATATAAGTCTCATGGGCCCCTCCTCCTATCACCAATTGGTTTTAGGATGGAACCCACGGATTTCTATCAGTGGTTGAGTTGTGTTTTCTTCTTATTTGTAGGATGGAACTAGCTAGGTTTGTTTTTATCTGGTTTGCTAGTTGTAAAAGAGTGTAGAAACGGGGTGGGGATAAATTTACTAGTTAGACAATAAGTTTAATTGTTCTTATAATTTGGTTAAATTTGGAGAATTTTAAAAAAATAAACAACAGTATAGTTGCATTTCCCCCATTGAGATACATTTGATTTTTTTATTTATTAGCTACGCAGATTTATGTTTCTATAACCATTTTATCGTTGGTGTATTACTATTTAGAGATGTACTGAAGCTTTCGTTTGTGGTTTCAGGAAGAGGATGTTGTTGCAAATGAAACTGCAAAGCGTGAAAGAGCAAGGCTTAAAGAAATGCAGCGGGTAAAAAAGCAGAAAATACAAGAAATACTTGATGACCAGAATGCTGCTATTGAGGCTGACATGGTGTGTTTTCCCAATATGAATTGGTACTTGATAATGAATACATTGGCGTTGCATATTATAAATGATTTGATCTACCTTGTTTCAGAACAACAAAGGAAAGGGTCGATTGAACTATCTGTTACAGCAAACTGAGTTATTTGCTCACTTTGCCAAGGGTGATCAATCTGTTCAGAAAAAGGGCAAGGGAAGGTGGGTAGTGTCATTTTGATTTGATTATCTTTCTTATTCACATTGTTAATATAGTCATCATCAGTAGCCAAACTAGATGCTAGCCTGAAATAAATCTTATGTTTCTTGTGCTCTCCAATTGCACCTTTTAGGGGTCGCCATGCGTCGAAGATAACTGAAGAGGAAGAAGATGAAGAGTGTCTTAAAGAGGAAGAAGATGGCCTTTCTGGCACTGGAAACACTAGACTATTGGTGCAGCCCTCTTGTAAGATTTCTTCTAGATTGGTTCACTGCTATGTGAGTGTCATAGTCCTATGTTTATTTTCTATTGTATAAGTTTCTAATTTGGTGGCAACTATGTAATTGTATTTGGTCCCTATAATGTTATTTAGAGAAATGGTGTGGCATCCTATGCTAAATTTTTACCTTTGTTGCAGGTATTCAGGGTAAGATGAGGGACTACCAGCTAGCTGGTTTAAATTGGCTGATTCGGCTGTATGAGAATGGCATTAATGGGATACTTGCTGATGAAATGGTATATATGGAGAGTAGTGGAATTTTCAAACATATTGGTGCATCTTTCCCCCTTTTATTGATAATGGTGTTTGTATTCATATCAGTGTGTTGTATTTCGATTAGGGTCTTGGTAAAACTTTGCAAACAATATCCTTGATGGGCTACTTGCACGAGTTCAGAGGAATTACAGGTCCTCACATGGTTGTTGCTCCAAAATCCACACTTGGAAATTGGATGAATGAAATTAAAAGGTTTTGCCCTGTACTGCGTGCTGTAAAGTTCCTTGGAAATCCTGATGAGAGGGTAAGCTTGCCCTGCCAATTTTAGATATTTTTTTCAGGCCTTGTGCTCTAACTGATTTGATTTAAAAAATCTTATTTATGTTTTCCAGAGATATATTCGTGAGGAGTTACTTGTTGCTGGCAAGTTCGATGTCTGTGTAACAAGTTTTGAGATGGCTATCAAAGAGAAGAGTATGCTGCGCCGATTTAGTTGGCGCTATATCATTATTGACGAAGCCCATAGAATTAAGAATGAGAATTCCCTTCTTTCAAAAACGATGAGGCTCTTTAATACTAACTATCGACTTCTTATTACTGGAACACCACTTCAGGTGATGATTTATTTTGTCACAGTTGCTAAGTCTGAAAAATTTTTATGAGCTTTGCAATAACTGTTACACTAGTAGTGTTCTGGATTTGAGGTATGGTATGGTATAAAATCATGTTTTCTTTGGAACTTTACAAATCTAAAATGTAATTTGATGTCCAATTAGTTTGAGGTTATTTTCGTTGCAGGAACTTTTATTTCTCTTGAATTTGGTCCTATGGAATCTTCAAGATTTACACTTTGTGAAAGTATTTTTGGTTGGGGTTTTTTATTTGGTCTGTTATGCCTGCTGATGTATGATTTATTTATAGGAGATTTATGTTTGATTATATTCATGTCTTTTGAGATGTGATGTTAGTTTTTTGTATGTCTGCTGTTTTTCCCCTTTGCAGAATAATCTTCATGAACTCTGGGCTCTCCTCAACTTTTTGCTTCCAGAAATATTTAGCTCTGCAGAGACGTTTGATGAGTGGTTCCAAATTTCTGGTGAAAATGACGAACATGAAGTTGTCCAACAGCTTCACAAGGTATGCAATTGTTCTGTTATGATAATTCTGTATGGAAAAATGCGTAATTCTTATTTTTGATAATAATCAAAAAGTGCATGAAAGTTGTAGGCTGATCAATTCATAAGCATCTCCGATCTATATGTTGGATAATCCAATTGTTGTATTACATCACAAAGAGTTCTGCAATTCCTATGCCATTTTCTCTTGTATAGTGAAAATATTTATGCTGTTATCTGTTTCCTTGGGCACAAAATTACTAGAATTAGATATAAACTTGTCTGACTGAATCTATCACTGTGGTCCTTTTTGGTGATATACCAGGTTCTCCGGCCCTTCCTTCTTAGAAGGCTAAAATCTGATGTCGAGAAAGGTTTACCTCCCAAGAAGGAGACAATACTTAAAGTTGGTATGTCCCAAATGCAAAAGCAATACTATAAGGCGTTGCTACAGAAAGATCTTGAGGTGGTAAATGCTGGTGGAGAACGCAAACGCCTTCTTAATATAGCCATGCAGCTCCGAAAATGTTGCAATCATCCATATTTGTTTCAAGGTGCGGAGCCTGGCCCACCTTATAGCACAGGGGAACATCTAATTGAAAATGCTGGTAAGGTTATCAGACTATCAAGGAGGAAAAAAGCTCTATATGCTCTAATTTGTGTTCTCCTTTTCAGATTTGTTTAGTTTGAGAGTTTTCTATCTGTTGTGGTTGCAGGCAAGATGGTTCTTCTTGATAAGTTGCTGCCAAAACTAAAGGAGCGTGATTCCAGGGTTTTGATATTTTCCCAGGTTGGAACCATGACCGACTTTGTCTCTACTTTCAGAATTTTATACCTCTTACCGATTGACTAGATTTATTGTATGTTTTTTTATCCCTTTTACTTTTGGATTTCCCCATAATGCATTACTTCTTTTATTTCATACATCAGATGACAAGGCTGCTAGACATTCTCGAGGACTACTTAATGTTCCGTGGGTACTTCTATTGCCGAATTGATGGAAATACAGGAGGAGAAGATCGAGATGCTTCCATTGAATGCTTCAATAAACCAGGAAGTGAGAAATTTGTCTTTCTGCTATCAACTAGGGCTGGAGGTCTTGGTATCAATCTGGCAACTGCTGACGTTGTCATTCTTTATGATAGTGACTGGTAAGAGTTTGCTTCTCTACTGTTTTGGTTTTAAGGCTATTGAATTGGCTTTTGAAATTATAATGCTAGGCTCAATATGATTGCAGGAATCCACAGGTTGATTTACAAGCTCAGGATCGAGCTCATAGGATAGGGCAGAAGAAGGAGGTTCAAGTTTTCCGGTTCTGCACGGAGGTTTGTCTTGTCATTATTTTATAGTTATATCAAGTGCTCTGGAGGTCCAATGTTTCTATGACTTATCATTTGATACTATGTAGTACACAATTGAGGAGAAAGTTATTGAAAGGGCGTATAAGAAGCTTGCTCTTGATGCGTTGGTTATCCAGCAAGGGAGACTAGCAGAACAAAAGAGTGAGAGTCATTTGCATTCACTAATATTGCTTCCTTCACTGGCAATATTGATGTGAATTATTTATGTATTTGATTCTCTGTGTTGCAGCTGTGAATAAGGATGAGTTGTTGCAAATGGTAAGATTCGGAGCTGAAATGGTTTTCAGCTCCAAAGATAGCACGATCACTGATGAGGATATAGATCGAATAATTGCCAAGGGAGAAGAAGCAACAGCTGAACTTGATGCCAAGATGAAAAAATTTACTGAAGATGCCATCAAATTCAAAATGGATGACAGTATGTTTCATATTCTTGACCTCTTATGGTTTTTGTCCATTTATTTATCTTTTAGTAGTTTGTCTAACATAGCTATGAACTTTCTCCAGCTGCTGATTTGTATGATTTCGACGATGATAAGGTGTAGATACTGTGCTTATTGCTGGCTATTATGGTTTTATGTTATTCCTGCCCCCAACTAATTTGTATTCTTTTCACTTGTGAAGGATGAAAATAAGTTAGATTTTAAGAAAATTGTCAGTGATAATTGGGTTGAACCTCCAAAAAGAGAAAGGAAACGCAAGTACGTTTCTTCAACCTCTCTAATCACATGCTTAATTGTCAATTTGTTGTCAGCTAGACTAATCCATTTGTTGTTACTTATGTGTAGCTACTCAGAATCAGAGTACTTCAAGCAGACAATGCGTCAAAGTGGTCCTGCTAGGCCCAAGGAGCCTCGAATTCCTCGCATGCCGCAATTGTAAGTGTTTTATGTTCATTGTTTGAATTGTTGAGTACTTTTAAGACTTATGTATGTTAAAGCTCATGTCACCTTTTGTCAGGCATGATTTCCAATTCTTCAACACACAGCGTCTTAGCGAGCTTTATGAGAAAGAAGTGCGTCATCTTATGGTACGGGTCCAGCTTATTCCTGCTCCCTCTGTCCCATTCAAAGTGTCTCACTTTCCTTTTTAGTTGTCCCATTCCAAGTGTATCATTCCATTTTAGGGAGCAATAAGGACTTCTAATTGTGCAATTGCCTTTGACTTTTCTCTCTCTCCTGCTCTCTCTTAAAACACATGTAGGCCAATGCACTTGATACTCCAATTATCTTTTCGTTAATACCCGTGCTTAAGAGAAATGAAACACTTAAATATCTGCACTTTATCACTTCTTACTTGTGTCTTTGAATTCAGCAAACACATCAAAGAAATCAAATAAAAGATACCATAGACGTGGATGAACAAGAAGGTTTGTTCTTTCTTGAGAATTTCATGTACTTATTTGCCTGAATCATATGCTGATTATGTTTCCTGTACTGTACCTAGATGTGGGAGACCCGTTGACGGTTGAGGAGCAGGAAGAGAAAGAGCTGTTACTGGAAGAAGTAAGTTAACTTGCCTTGCTCATTGCTTGATGTTAGCTTGAGCTTTACCTGATTTTTTGTTATTTAATTTAATTTTGGTTTTTAGGGATTTTCGGCTTGGAGCAGAAAAGACTTTAACAGCTTTATTAGGGCCTGTGAGAAGTATGGTCGGAATGATGTTAGTGGTATTGCTTCTGAAATGGAAGGGAAAACAGAGGAAGAAGTTGAAAGATATGCCAAAGTTTTTACGGATAGATACAAAGAACTCAATGGTAAGCATTGAGGTTTCAGCTTTTAGTGACATTATGACTTTAATTTCAATTCTACACTCGTATAACTTTTTTTCATCAGATTATGATAGGATCATCAAAAGCATTGAAAGAGGAGAGGCCAGGATATCACGGAAGGATGAGATCATGAAAGCAATTGGGAAGAAGCTGGATCGCTATAAAAACCCTTGGCTGGAATTGAAGATCCAGTATGGCCAGAACAAAGGGAAGTTGTACAACGAGGAATGTGATCGCTTCATGGTTAGACTCTGACTAATCAGCTCGACTCTTTGAATACGTTGGATCTCTTGTTTACCATTCCTGTAATAACTGGTGTTTGTTCATCTCAGATATGCATGGTCCATAAGCTTGGATATGGTAACTGGGATGAGCTTAAGGCAGCCTTCCGTACTTCACCCTTGTTTCGCTTCGATTGGTTTATAAAGTCTCGTACCACACAAGAACTTGCAAGGAGATGTGATACACTAATTAGGCTGGTAGAGAAGGAAAACCAGGAATACGATGAGAGGGAGAGGCAGGCACGCAAAGAGAAGAAACTAGCTGCCAAGGTGCATAACTGCATATGCTGTACCTTCCTCTTCAATCATTGGAATAACCATGTTGTCTTTGGCTCAGTTTCTTAGCATTTCTTCTCTTTCGTCTCAGCAGAACAACACAACCCCATCCAAGCGCTCTGCTGCTAGACAGGCTGCAGAGAGCCCCCCATCAACAATGAAGAAGCGGAAGCAATCATCGATGGATGACTATGTGAGCTCGGTATGTTTCTCTGGATATATTCTATTAACTGCTATATATTATATGATGTTAACCATTTTTCTCCAAACCTTTTGCCAGGGAAAGAAGAGGAAATGATTGATCACAAATAGGTTGCAAACTGCTTTTGTTATTGGTAATGATAATAGACGCTTTAGTTGTACAAATTCAGAATATATGTATACGAGGTAATGATCCATTTAACTGTCTTAAAATTGAGCCTCGTCTATCCACTTACTAGTTAAGCTACTGTGACTCTTATGTAGTGTTATTAGCTGAAGGAAATTATTTACTTTATGATGGATGATGGATATCTTTTGTTGTATCAATGTGCAAACCGTAATGGCATTTGTTATATACAAATGTTGTGTTTTTAGCATTTGTTATGAAATACAGCTTTTTAAATCCCCCACTCCGTCCTAGTTGCTGTCGACTAGCACAGAGTATGACACATTTCAAGTTCGTGTTAATTGAAGACTCTGTCATGTGTTTTTTTTTTGTTTTTTAAGAACTTGACAGTTGAGTTGCTATGCAACTACTTTTTCTAGGTGATATTTTGTCCATTTACTACTATTTTCTTGTGTTTTTGATCAATTCTTTCCCTGGCAAAAGATTTTTGATGTTGTTTAGTGATTTTGGAAAGCTTCTTTTGTTTATAGTATGTTATTTTTGGATCTTTTGTTGTTGTTATTCGTCAATCTTTAGAGCATTTCTTCGAATAAAAAACAAACTTTTGTGGATATGTATATGATCTCTAATATCATGTGCTATACTACTTGATTCTTCCTTCATTTTGTCATTTTGAAAAGTTCAATATTATGTCCCATTTGACTTTTACAATATTGGTAACTAGGTTTTATCACTTTATGCTCCACTAATTTATTCCACTTCACTTATATTTTCTAGTAGTATCATAGTATGTATGTCCTACCCTACAATGAGTAAAATATTGCAAACATGGATATGCCAACTGAATATTCATTTTTAGAAATAATATTTCTTGTCAATTGAGATGTGAAAAATGGATGCCAGAGCTAACTGTATGGACAAGATTGGACAAACATGAGACCAAAAAAATGATTTAGACAAATATTACTCCCTCTCCCTATTAGGCTTAGCTACATAATCGAATCATCAACCAACATTTTTATACACCAATGGCTCATCAATATATTGTAGCCAAGACTCGAGAGGACAGCCAACCATACCAGGTTTTATTCACACTTGTCGTTGCCCGTGTCATCACTCGTCCGCTTCTTCTCCCTCCCGCTCTCTCCCCACGCTTTGGCTGCAGCGACGGCCCTCTCTCTGTCCAGGCTCACCCTTTTAGAATCAGAGTCTCTCGAGTTATTGTGCACTGAAGGTGAGCCTTTTCAGCCTCCTCGCCCCAAATCTTCCAAGCTGTCGGCATCAGATATTCTCCTGCATGTATCCCTGTGCCTTGGCGTACCTCCTCGGCTCAGGGAGGCGGGTGCGTTGGGGTCGTACCTTTGCGATGTCAAATATGTCAAAGCAGTAACAACATCACCTATTAGAGGCCTCAATGCAGCTTGCTCTTGCACGCACATGGCTACCACCGATAGTGCCCGATAGAGTCCACGAATCGGGTAGTGCCTGGAAACTTCTTTCGGTCCTTGAGAAACGGCCTCGCCTGTGTCCATTTCAAGATGAGAATCGGAGTATAAATAATATATCTCGGAAAAAAAGGACGATTGAATATGTTACCCATGCGACGAGATTATACTCCCCTCCACCCACGTTGCCGACAGCCCTTCGCCCCGTGATGATTTCAAGAAAGACAACCCCAAAAGTATAGATGTCTGACTTTGGGGTGAGCTTACCAGTCAGAGCATATTCCGGGGCACAATAACCTTCCGTCCCCATCACCCTCGTAGTGACGTGAGTTTTATCCCCAATAGGGGCCAGTTTGGCAAGCCCGAAATCAGACAACTTTGGGAAGTATCCCTCACCAAGAAGAATATTAGAAGGTTTCAAGTCTCTGTATGACTGGTGGATTCGCTTTGTCGTGCAAGTATTCTAATCCCTTTGCTGTTCCAGCTGCTATCTTCATCCTTGTATTCCAGTCCAAGGGCTTTTGACCCGGTGGAAGATCTACGAAGAAATATCGTAACGAATTAGGTTAGTAAATAGAAAGGCGTTTCACACAAAGTATACAAATCATTGTTTCATTCAAGAAAAGTGTCAAAGTTTACATTTTTCATAGCAAACAGATTCTCACGCCAATCAATATAGTTTCAGTTTGTTAATTTTTGGCAGGCCTTCACTACTTCAATCATCATCTACACACTTAAAATAGACAAGAATTGCTAGAGAACTAAGTATATCAATGAGGTCTACATGCTACATAAATGAATGATTATCTGCCTTCCGTTGATACTATTATTAGTAGAATGACTGTTCTAACACTTAATACAAGAATAACAAGCTAATCTGTATTGCTAGAAGATATATCAGTTTAAGTCCAAATGCTACACAAAGAAGTTAAGAAAAGTTGTAAGTTGCCAACTAACTCAAATTTATGAGTAATGTTTCACGATGATGAGATAATCCAGGATAGACTATCAGGATACACAAGTGACAAAATCTCTCTTTCGATATCAATATACAAAACAAACTTTTGCAAATCAAAAGCACTTTGGCAGTCGAAAGAATTACTAACCATGTAAATGGTCTTCCAGCGATCCCAATGGCATGAACTCATATACTAGAAGACGTTGGGAACCCTGAGAACAATGCCCGATCAATCTGATAAGATTTGGATGGTGCAAGAGGCTAAGCATGAGAATCTCCACTGAAAACTCTCGACTCCCTTGATCGCCATGCCGATCAAGCTGTTTAACTGCAACAGTCTACACAAGGCAACTATTCTCACAACCATATAAAGCATGTCAAATTCAAGAAGTAACGAGGGTAGCCAACCTCTCCCGTGTCTAGTTGACCTTTGAAAACGCGTCCAAACCCGCCCTCACCCAGCAAGAACTCTGGTCTAAAGTACTTTGTTGCTACAGAAAGCTCTTCGAATGTGAATATGCGCGCAGGATGTTTCGTAACTGTCATTTCCTTCTTACTATCCTTACCATCCTGAGATCTTGATTTATCTGCAAGATATCAATGTATGCATAAAACAATCAAGAATGTATTTTCTAATCACATCCACAGCTTATCCCATACCTTCATTGATCACATATCCTAAGCTAAAAAGCAAAATTCCGATGAAACAAGCATTCATTCACTGATAAAACAATGAAACAGTAATCACATTTATAAAAAAAACGAATATCACCAAGAACTCCAAAATCGACATATCAAGAATGGAGTTTCTCATCATATCCACAGCTTATCCCATACCTTCATAAATCTTATAATTGGCTAATCTAAAAAGCAAGATTTTAATGAATATGTCAAATACCACTAACAATTTCCCTCTAAGCAAGCATGCATTCACTGATGAAACAAAGCAACAATAATCACATTCAGAATATTACCAAGAACTCCATAATCCAGATATCAAGAAACCCAAATCATTTTTAATTTTTTCAAAATTCAACCAAACACAGGAAATCCTGGCAATGCACAAACCAAGTTAGCTGAATTCAGGGTATTAACAATGGAATTGGACTGACCTTTTGAACCCTCTTTGACAAAATCCTTCTTTGACGCTTCTTTGCTACTCTTGTTTACTTCCTTCTCCGATGATCCGAAGCAGGAAAAACACCCCATTTTTCAACTGACTCACCCCAAAAAGAGGAACACACCCAAATTCTCTAACTATTCTATATATATATATACGCGAATTTCGAGCATCAGAAACGTATTCCTATCCATGCAAAGCAGCCCATTTCATCAATAACTCGCTTCTTGAAAACTCTTGATGGACCAACGGGTAAATCTTGATTGATCAACGGTGAAGAAAGATAAGAGTAATAAAAATGGATAAATGAAAGTTTTTTTTTTTTGCAGTTAAGCCCATCCACTACCCTGTCTCTATACCGTCCTTTAACCGTCCCTTAGAGCATCTCCAATGGCGGACGTCCGGTCGGACATCCGGTCGGACATCGCGACGGGCGACCGGGACGTCCGCCATTGTGGCGTTTAGGTCGGATACGGACGTCCCGTGAGGACGTCGGGTGTCCTCGGACGTCCCGGCGACGGGCGGGCGGACGTCCGCCACTGTGGCAAGGGTCGGACGTCCCGGTCGGACGTCCGGAATTTTTTTATTTTTTTTAAAAACTCTATATATACGGCTCTTTGAACTTCATTTCAACGCGGAGTGAGCCGGGGATGTTGGATTATGTAGAGGTTTAGGATGAAACGTTGCATCCCTTCATTTCACAACCGAAAATAACTGATTGTTGGCGGGTTATAAAATTGCAATTTGGTCCTTCAGTTCGACCCCAGCCAGGGGCTGCCGCCCCTTGGACCCTGATGGATCCGCGAATTTCTGATGTTAGTAAATGCTGGTAGAGAATGAAAATTACGACACAAAGAATTTACGTGGTTCGATTTACTGAGGTAAATCTACGTCCACGGGAAGAAGGGAGGGCAAGATTGTATTGCTTGATCTGGGATTACAGCTTACAACACAGACTTGCTATATGGTATTTTATCTCTAGAGAGCTTAACCCTTTTCTATCTGATCTAAGTTCTATTTATACATTGAACTAAGGTCGTGGTTTGCAGCCCCACTAACAAGATCGTGGGTGAGCAATAACTGCTCAATAACTGCTTCGTACCACTAAATAGATCGTGGGTATAGCGGAGGTCGTGGAGGCCTTTCATGAGTCCACTAACTCCTAGTTCGGTCGAATGCTGAGACCGAACTGCTGGACTTTACCGATCAGCTCTTGCCGATCTGAGAGGAGAGCTTGACTGGTCGGCTTTTACCGAGCTGTAGGCCGAGTCCGAACTCTTTGGTCGTGCCGAACTCTTTGGTGCCGAACAGATACTCTTTCTTGGGCTCTGGGCTGATGGGCCGTCACTATTATTGGGCTTGCCATTAGGGTTTAGTTCGTACCCCATCACTACCCCCCCCGAAAAGCGAAGTGAATCACTTCGGCGAGGTGAGTCACTTCGGCATTCTGGATAATGGTAAGGGGGAGGCTGACGTCAGGGGACGTGCCTTGCGCGTGCCTGCATTAAATGCGACAGTAAAATCCGGCCGTTGAATCCTGAAAAGGTGGGATTCGAAACGGCGCAACGATCTCGAAATCTTTCCCGAATCTGATAAATATGCTCCTTTTTCCTCATTTGAACACCTTTGCTGTTGCGTCTTCTATACTCTCTCTTTCTCGAGAAATTTTCTTCCGCTTTCACGAGCTTCTTCAGACTTTCTTCGCCTTCAAAAAGTAAGAAAAATGTCTTCTTCTTCTTCGGAGTCGGGTAGCGGTAGGAAAGGGGATAAGGGGTCTTCTGGCCGGAAAGAGTCCGGGGAGAAGACCGTAGAGTATTTCCATAGTATTTTGAGTAAGGATACTGTGATATCCCTACCCGAAAAATACTTTTTTCCTGGGGGGAAGGCGGTGGTACCTGACGGTGATCATAGGGCTGACTCCCCGCCGGAGGGGTACGCCACCGTGTACGAGGCCTGCTTAGAATGCGGGCTTCGTTTCCCCCTCCCTTCCGCCTTTATAGATTTACTAGATTTTTTTCAGCTTCCTTTAGGCCAAGTGACTCCGAACTCTTGGAGGCACTTGTCGGCCTTCGCTGCCGAACTCCGTAGGTTAGGAAGGGATTTGTCTTTGAAGGCGATCCTTAAATTTTTTCAATTTAAGAGGAAGGGGTCTTGGTTTTACTTGATCCCTTTACAGCCCTTTAGGGCCTTTTGTAAAACGAAGTGGCCGAAGTGGCAAAATCGCTTCTTCTACTATGATAGGACCGCGGCTCCTAGTTTTCCCTGGAGAGGGCCGGAGTCCGTTATCCGTCACCCTCGGCCTGAACCGTTGGACGCGCTCGATGGCGAGCTCAACAAGATTCCCATAGTTAGGAAACAATACACGGAGTCTGAGCTCGTCAAGGGCGACGTCGTGTTCGACATCTCGTCTTCGGACGAAGAGGCCGAGGGTGAGGATTTCTCTTTATCTTTATGCTCTACTGCTTTAACGAAGAAAATCTGACTTTGCTTTCTTGCTTTTTGGCAGTGTACATGCTGAGTAAGGCTAGCCGCAAATCTTCGGAGTCCAAGGAGCCGGAGAGGCCGAAAACCACCAGCTCGGCGTCTGATGCCGAGAGGACTCCGAAAAGGCAAAAAACCTCTTCGGATCCGAAGAAGCCGGAGTCGACTTCGGCAAAGGGGAGGGGGAAGGCCCAGAAGCCCCCGAGAGCGCCAGAGAAAGACGTGGTCTTGGCGCCTCCTTCGGAACATATCTGTGAGCCGTTTTTATGGCCCACGGACTTCGCCGAGGTGAATTCTCTTCTTGATTTTCTGGCCTTGCTTTTTTCCTGTATTTTTTGTGGCCCCTTTGTTGACTTTTTTCTTTATCCATTTTCAGAGGAACGATATGCTCTCCAAGCTCGTCGCCGTCGAACTCTCCAAAGCGTCCAATGACTATGCTGAGATGCAGAGGAAGTTGGCGGCTGCTTGTCATCGGGCCGAACAGGCTGAGGCTAACTTTGAGAAAGCCAGAGCTGCTAGGATTTCGGCCCAGGATGAAGCTCAGTTTGCCAAAAACCAGCTCGTCATCCAGCAAGAGCAGACGAAACGGAGGGATGCTGCCGCCGTGGCTGCCCAGGGGGAGGCTCTCCGTGTTTACACGGAGAAACTCTTTTTGAGCAGCCAGTTCTCGGCCTTTGTCGGTAGTCTGGTAAGGCTAATTGCCGATAAGGGCGAGCAGGGGGCCGACGTCGTGCTGCCTCTGTACAGCCGAGAGATAGCAGCTCGGCTTCAGAATCTGCCGCTCCTTGAGGAGCTCGCTTCATCCTCGGTCCTGCTTTCTGCAGACCGAGTCCGGAGTTGTCGAGCTGATCGGGACGAGAACCTGGAGGCTATCTTTGCCTCCGTGGGACCCGTTTCACCCGCTTCGACTTACAACGGAGAGGGTGAGGCCGAGCCGCTGGAGCTGGAGGTCGAAGTCGAGCGGGCCGGGCATCCGGAGAAGGAAGCCGATCAGGAGGCGGAGGCGAGGCCGGCAGGAGGCGAGGCCGAGGCTGAGGTAGCTCAGGAGAAAGAAGCTGAACCAGACCAAGGAGCCGGAGACGAAGCTGGTGGAGTATGATTTCGTCTCCCTTCTCTTAGTCTAGTTTCTTCCTTGTAAAATGGCCTTGAAGCCCTCTTAGTGTAAAAATTTTCCTTGTGAATGAAAAATTCTCTACACTTGTCTTCGTATAGCTTTTCGTACTCGCCTTTATTCCTGTTGTATTTTACTATCTGCTCGGTACAGCTGCCGAACTAATATAGCTGCTTTGTACTCAAGGAGATGGAGATACTTCACTGGAAACGGCTGTACTCTTCGGCTTTAGACGAAGCTGAGCAAAGAGCTATAGCCGATCAGACGAAGAATGACGAGCTTCTGGCTCGTTTAGTGAAGCTGGAGGCCGATAATAAGGACTTAGAGTCCGATAAGAAGGATCTGGAGGCCGAGCTGAATACGACCGTTGCTGAGAGGACTGCGTACGAGGATTACATCCGTGTGCGCGGGGGATTGACCATATCAGATGTTCAGAGTCGAGTTGACGAACTGTGGGAGGAATATCATGTACTCCGGAGGAACGATGCGCTGGAGAGCTCGGCTTGCCAACAAGTTGTGAAATCATTACGGCGCTGGGCTTCTCGGTACGACATTGTTCTTTCTCGGCGCCCCTCCATAGAAAGATTCCTTCGGCATATCGTGCCAACAGATGCTCGCACTCCAGATCAAGCCTCTGGTTCCCTTGTTCAAAATCCTACTTCCAGTCAACAACGAACTCCGGAACAGCCGGAAACGTCAAGACGAGAACGGGCTCAGGAGCAACCGGAATCGTCAAGACAGGGACGGACTGAAATTCGCCGAGGAGTTGTGACTATGAGCGAGCAAGATCAGCAGATGATTATTGCAGA
The DNA here is from genome assembly GCF_004379255.2 of Salvia splendens. Taxonomy (NCBI): domain Eukaryota; kingdom Viridiplantae; phylum Streptophyta; class Magnoliopsida; order Lamiales; family Lamiaceae; genus Salvia; species Salvia splendens. Next base: position 2,547,417 of record NC_056033.1, on the reverse strand, counting down.
GACTCTTCATCGCCGAGGTGTTAGGACTTCTCGGGCTCGGGGAAGAGGCGTTGGGTCGAGGATAGCATCTCGTCGACCTGCTTATTCTTCATCTGCTCGGAACAACCGAACTCGGCTTCCAGAGGATTTTGCAGATAGGTGGCTTAACTTCAGCAACCCTGGACAGTAGAATAGTCCTTTGTAATAGCGTAACGCCATTTTGTAGGGTAGCTGAGTTGTATGCCGAACAAGATTTGAAAAATGAAATTTTGTTTTCGCTTCTAACACTGTATTTACAGCTTAGCGAAAAAATTTCATCGTACTTGTCCTCGGTCTTATGAAGTAAACTTCTTTGACCGGACTTGGTCCTTGGTCTTATGAAGTAAACTTCTTTGACCGGACTCGTCTTTGGTCTGATGAAATAAACATCTTTGACCGGACTCGTCTTTGGTCTGATGAAATAAACCTCTTTGACCGGACTCGTCTTTGGTCTGATGAAATAAACATCTTTGACCGGACTCGTCTTTGGTCTGATGAAATAAACATCTTTGACCGGACTCGTCTTTGGTCTGATGAAATAAACATCTTTGACCGGACTCGTCTTTGGTCTGATGAAATAAACATCTTTGACCGGACTCGTCTTTGGTCTGATGAAATAAACATCTTTGACCGGACTCGTCTTTGGTCTGATGAAATAAACATCTTTGACCGGACTCGTCTTTGGTCTGATGAAATAAACATATTTGACCAGACTTGTTTTGTGTTCTAATTTGGCGATTTTTGTCGCCGGGATCGAACTTTCCCTTGTCCTAATTCGGCGAGTTTTATCGCGTGGATCGGACTTTCCCAGTTAACCGAAGTGGTCTAATGCAGTAAACCTCTTTGACCAGACATGGTCGTCCCCGGTCTTATGAGGTAAACTTCTTTGACCGAACTTGGTCGTCCTAATTCGGCGAGGTTTATCGCGTGGATCGGACTTTCCCTTATTGCAGTTCATTTCAGACGAAGTGCTTGTTAAGCTGAATTGCGGTCTTGTATCCTCCTTGGAAGCTTGGACTCACAATCGTTGGCTTATTGCAGTTCGTTTCAGACGGACTGCTTGTTAAGCTGACTTGTGGTCTTATATCCTCCTTAGAAGCTTGGACTCACAATAGTCTTTAATAATCGATCTAAAAAGGGGATCAGTCTTTAAAGAACGATATACCTTGGTACCATTTGTAAGAGACGACAAGCACATAGAGACAAAACACATAGGGAAAAAATGAAAAAGACTAAAGAAAGAAAAAAACTTTAAACTTTTTATAAAACGACAAGTAAAAGGTACAAGTAAAAAACAAACAAATAAAAACATGTACCCCTATGACCGAACTAGACACAAGACAGACTGACCGGACCTTGTCTCTTACAAGTGGAACTTCTTGAGGTTGGAGACGTGCCATGTTCGGGGTACTTGTTCTCCTGACATGTGAGTCAATTTATAAGACCCTTTGCCGAGGACTTCTGACACCCGATACGGACCCTCCCATGTGGGCTCGAGTTTGCCCAGCTTTTCTGCTCGGCTTACTTCGTTGTTTCTCAAGACGAGATCTCCCACTTGAAATTGAAGCTTTTTCACCCTTTGGTTATAATACCGGGCTACTTGCTCCTTATACTTGGCTGCTTTTATGCACGCCAATTCTCTTCTTTCTTCGGCGAGATCTAGTTCTGCTCTCAGTCCGTCGTCATTCATTTCTGAGGAGAAATTTAGAGTTCGGGGACTGGGTACGCCGATCTCCACCGGAATTACGGCTTCAGTGCCGTACACCAGACTATACGGAGTTTCACCGTTGGAGGTTTTGGGCGTAGTTCGGTAGGACCATAGGACTTGAGGGAGATTTTCTACCCATTGTCCTTTGGCTTGTTCTAACCGAGCTTTTAACCCTTTCACCAGAATCCGGTTCGTTACTTCCGTTTGTCCATTTGCTTGGGGATGGGAGACCGAAGTGAACCGCTGTTGAATGTTCAGCTCTTGGCACCAATTCTTGAACGTCTTGTCGGTGAACTGAGTCCCATTATCCGAGATGAGGATGTGGGGTATGCCAAATCGGCACACTATGTTCTTCCAGACGAAGTCCAATGCCTTTGAGCTCGTTATCGTAGCTAATGGTTCAGCCTCCACCCACTTCGTGAAGTAGTCCACGGCAACGATAAGGAATTTCATTTGCCGAGGAGCTTGAGGAAGTGGTCCCACTATGTCTATGCCCCATTGCATGAAAGGCCAAGGGCTTTGCATAGTGTATAGATCGGTCTGCGGCATCCTTGGGACATTTGCATGAATTTGGCACTTCGTACACTTCTTGACGAGCTGCACTGCCTCTTGTACCATGGTTGGCCAATAATATCCCCATCTCAGAACTTTTTTAGCTAAAGCTCTGGCTCCGATGTGGCTACCGCACGATCCTTCATGAACTTCTCTGAGGATGTAGTCCGCCTCTTCTGGTCCTACGCACCGCAATAACGGCTGGAGGTAAGACTTTCTAAAGAGGACTCCTTCATGAAGTTCGTACCGAAGTGCTCGGCACGTGATCTTCCGAGCTTCTCTCTTATCCTCGGGCAATTGTCCTTGATCCAGATACTGCAAGATCGGCGTCATCCAGTTCGGCGAGCTAGATACTGAATGTACCTCGGCTTCATCAATGCTTCGATGCATTAATTCTTCCGCCTTTGAGCTCGGATCTGAGGCCAACTTACTTAAGGTATCTGCTCGGCTATTTTCCGCTCTGGGAATGCGGATTATCCGAAAATAGGAGAAACTTCGGCTGATGCATTGCGCTTTGTCCAAATACTTCTTCATTCTCTCGTCACGAGCTTCACTTGTACCCAACATGTGATTTACTATGACTTGTGAATCACAATGGACTTTGAGAGATTTGACGAGCAGACTTTGCGCTAACTGGAGTCCGGCCAGGAGGGCTTCGTACTCGGCTTCATTATTAGTAGTGGGGAATAGGAACCGAAGTGAGTAGGTTACCTCGTGTCCGTCGGGAGCGACAAGTAAAATACCAGCTCCACTTCCCATCTTGTTTGAAGCTCCATCTACGAATCCGCTCCAGCAGTCCGGCGGCTCTACTTCGGATTCCAAGGGCTGTGCTAGTTCGGCATTGGCAGAATTCTTCTGTTCGGCAATAACAGGAATTGCTTGATCGAACTTTGCTTCTGCAAGAAAATCTGCCAAGGCTTGTCCCTTGATGGCTTTCCGAGGTAGATATTCAATTGTGTGCTCTCCCAACTCTATAGCCCACTTGGCGATTCTGCCTGATGCTTCTGGTTTGGTCAACACTTGCCGAAGTGGCAGATCAGTTAAGACGCATACCTTGTGAGCATAGAAGTATGGCCGCAGTCTCCTTGCTGCATTTACTAATGCCAGAGCAATCTTTTCCAGTGGTTGATACCTGGTTTCTGGACCTCTTAATGCTCGGCTTGTAAAATAGATGGGAAGCTGCTTTAGGCCTTCTTCTCGTACAAGCACCGCGCTGATGGTTTGATCCGATGCCGCTAAGTATAAGAATATTACTTCGGCTTCGGTTGGAGCAGAGAGAATAGGAAGCTCGGCTAGATAACTTTTGAGCTCGTCAAAGGCCTTTTTCTGCTCGGCTCCCCACTCGAACTTTGGTGCCTTTTTCAACACCTTGAAGAACGGCAGTTGCTTTTCGGCTGCTTGGGAAAGGAATCGATTCAGTGCAGCTAGACATCCGGTTAGCCTTTGCACGTCATGTATGGACTTCGGCATTGCCATGTTCTGAACGACTTGAACTTTTGAGGGGTTTGCCTTGAGTCCGTCCTTTGAAACCCAACAACCCAGAAACTTTCCCGAATCTACCAAAAAGGTACACTTTTGGGGATTAAGTTTGAGGTTGGCTTTCTTGAGCACGTTGAGAGTGGACTTGAGGTTGTGCTCGTACTCCGAAGTGCTTTTGCTTTTGACGACTATATCGTCAACATACACTTCGACCTCCTTTCCAATCAGGTGCCGAAAAAGCTTGTCTACCATCCTTTGATAAGTGGCTCCGGCATTCTTTAAACCGAATGGCATCTTTTTATAAGCGAAAATGCCGAAATCAGTAATGAAGGCCGTTTTTGAAGCGTCAATCTCATCCATTAAAACTTGATGGTATCCTTTGTACAGATCAAGAAAACAAAAAATTTCAAAGCCTATCAAAGCTTCTACTTTTTTATCTATGTTCGGAAGGGGATAGCAATCTTTGGGACAGTGCTTATTTAGATCGGTGAAATCTATGCACATCCGCCATCCTCCTTCCTTTTTCTTGATCATGACAGGATTGGCCACCCACGAAGGATACTTCACTTCGAATAACACATCCGCCTTCAATAATTGACGGACTTCGTCATGGATGACTTGACTTCGTTCTGCCGCAAAGAGTCTTTGCTTCTGTTTTATCGGCCGGACTGAAGGATCAATATTTAACCGATGAGTGATTACCTCGGGGGGCACTCCGGTCATGTCCAACGGAGACCATGCAAAGACGTCTTTATACTCCTTGAGGAGCTGGATGGTTTTTTCCCGAAGTAGGGGCGTTCCCGCGAAGCCGATCTTAACCGTTCTGGATGGATCATCTTCGTACAGCTGAACTGTCATCGAGTTCGGCTCCGGTATGACTTCGGTCATCGCCTCTGACTCCGGCTGCTGTGATTGCTATGCTTGGTGGTGCCGATCTGACTGCTCGGCACTTCTAAGCGCAATTTGCAGACATTCCTTTGCTCTCTTTTGGTCACCTCGGATGACCGCTATCCCTCCTTTAGTAGGGATCTTGATGGTGAGGTGATAGGTGGAGCAAACGGCCCGAACTGTGTTGAGCCAGTCTCTTCCCAGGATGACGTTGTACGGGGACCGAGCTTTCACCACGAAAAACTCAATCATCGTACTGGAGCTAGTAGGCGCTTTCCCCACCGTGATCGGAAGGCTGATAATACCTTCAGGGCGGGTGTCCTCCTGGGTGAAGCTCTTCAGGGGAAGCGGAGCCGGACTGAGCCGAGCTGGGTCCACTTCTAGTTTGTCGAAGCACTCTTTAAAAAGAATGCTAACCGACGCTCCTGTATCCACAAACACCCTGTGGATCAGTTTGTTTGCCACTCCGGCTTGGATGACAATGGCGTCTTGGTGAGGAGAGATGGCTGGGACGGGATCAGCAGCCGAGAACGTAATCACTTCGTCCTGCTTCAGCCTTTTATGCGTTGGCTCCTCTCGATTGGAGCCTCTGCGTTCTGACTTTAGGGACGACTTGGTCTTCCCGGCAGGGAGCGCGTCAATAGTCTGGATTACTCCATCATATTGCGGCTCTTCATCGTCTTCGGGATCCGGCTGTCTTTTCGGATCCTGAGGAGCGCAGTTCGCACCACTCTGCTTTTTATTCTTCTTTGGCTGCTTGCTTCGGTATTTTTTCAATGTCCCTGCCTTCACAAGAACATCGATACCTGCAGCCAAGTTTCTGCACTCCTCAGTATCGTGACCGTGGTCTTGATGGTAGGAGCAGTAGCTATCCTGTGGTCGGCGCGCGGCTGATTTCGTCATCCGCTTTGGCTTTTCGAATAGGTCAGAGTGCAGTTCGAAAATTTCCGCTCTCGGCTTGTTCAGCGGTACGAACTGAGCGGGCGGCTTCTCGGGATTGAGACGAGGTCCCAATCTGTCTTGCACCGGAGCCCTTTGAATTCTTTCAAATGGAGTCCGGCGAGGATGCCCCTGATCGCTATGATCGGGCTTCCTTCTGTCTCCTCGGGTCGACGAGCTGTCTAACGACCGTTTGCGACGGTCTGCCTCATCGGCCCGGGAGTACTGGTCCGCAATGTCCCACATTTCCTGAGCTGTCTGCGGACCGCACTCAACGAGCTTCCTGTAGAGAGCTCCGGGCAGGATCCCATTTTGGAATGCCGAGATGACAAGCAGATCGTTGAGATCGTCTACTTGCAGGCATTCCTTGTGGAATCTTGTCATAAAGTCGCTGATTTTTTCGTCGCGACCTTGACGAATGGAAAGCAGCTGAGCCGAAGTGATTCGGGCTTCCGCTTTCTGAAAGAACCTCCTGTGGAAGGCATCCATTAGATCTCGGTAAGATCTGATGCTGCCCTGGGGGAGGCTATCGAACCACCTTCTCGCGTTCCCGATGAGCAGCTCGGGAAACAGCTTGCACATGTGGACCTCGTTGAGACCCTGGTTCGCCATGTTATATTGATAGCGCCCCAAGAAATCGTGAGGGTCCACGAGCCCGTCGTAAGTCATCGACGGAGTTCGGTAGTTCTGTGGTAGGGGAGTTCGGGTGATGTCGTCCGAGAACGGAGTCTTCAGTGCTCCGTACACGGCGAATCCGATATCTCGTCGGTATGGAGGAGATTGAGTTCTCCTGTGATTCTGGTACCGAGGAGGAACAGGAATATGTCGGGGTTGAGGACTCTTCTTCCTGGAAGCCACGGCACTACTGCGGTAGTGACTTTCTTGTGCGGAGGGAGAAGGAGAATCCGCCGTTTTCGTCTCCGGCTGTTTTTGGCTTTTTCGCAGGAAGGTTAAGATTTCCTCCTGCTTCGCCTCCAAAAACTGCTTGACAGCCTCATTCAAATCGGGCTGCTGGGAAGACTCAGTGGGACGATTTTTGGAGCGGCTTGTTCCTTCGCCATGAGAACTGGTGGTGGATTTATCCCTAGGCTGTTTTCCAGACCTGTGGGATGGATTGGCTTCCTCCTGGTTCTCACGGGCAGGAATACGGGTACTCTGCGATCTGGTATGCATTTTTTGAGTGGAAAAAATGGATCAAAAATTCGCTTTATCACAAATTTTGTTCTCTGTTTCCCACAGACGGCGCCAGTGATGGATCCGCGAATTTCTGATGTTAGTAAATGCTGGTAGAGAATGAAAATTACGACACAAAGAATTTACGTGGTTCGATTTACTGAGGTAAATCTACGTCCACGGGAAGAAGGGAGGGCAAGATTGTATTGCTTGATCTGGGATTACAGCTTACAACACAGACTTGCTATATGGTATTTTATCTCTAGAGAGCTTAACCCTTTTCTATCTGATCTAAGTTCTATTTATACATTGAACTAAGGTCGTGGTTTGCAGCCCCACTAACAAGATCGTGGGTGAGCAATAACTGCTCAATAACTGCTTCGTACCACTAAATAGATCGTGGGTATAGCGGAGGTCGTGGAGGCCTTTCATGAGTCCACTAACTCCTAGTTCGGTCGAATGCTGAGACCGAACTGCTGGACTTTACCGATCAGCTCTTGCCGATCTGAGAGGAGAGCTTGACTGGTCGGCTTTTACCGAGCTGTAGGCTGAGTCCGAACTCTTTGGTCGTGCCGAACTCTTTGGTGCCGAACAGATACTCTTTCTTGGGCTCTGGGCTGATGGGCCGTCACTATTATTGGGCTTGCCATTAGGGTTTAGTTCGTACCCCATCAGACCCCGCTCTCGGGGGCGCTGCCCCCGAACCCCCGTCTAATCATAACGAACTCAAATAAGTGTGCACTCCGCACTTCCAACTTATTTGATGTCTCGTTATAATTATATTGATCAATCAAGTTAATCCAATTACACTAAAATATCCAACAGATTATGTATTTTTCTTTTTTCGAATGACTATGTATTTTGCTTTTTTCTAACTATGTTTTTTTTATGTTTTATGAATATGTATTTTTGCCCGTATTTTGCTTTCCCGTATTCCGTGTCAAAATTATATTTCCGTTTTTACGTAATTAAATTATTGTGATTTTTTTTATTGCGGGATGTCCTAGTGGGAAGGGCAGACATAGGAGGGGATGCCCTAGTGACGTGGCAGTGGGATGGGAAGTCCTAGTGACGTGGCAGGAGGTGTTTTTGGGATGTCCTAGTGGATGTCCTAGTGGGATGTCCGTCCACTGGAGATGCTCTTAAACTACTATTTGAGGGCCCCACTGTACTTTTTTTACTCCATCCCTTAACTAAAGACTTAACCATCCCTTAACTGTCCATTAAATTACTATTCATTCAATTTCATTTTTTTATTTTTTTCTCCAACAAATTTTATTAATAAAACCACACTTCATAATTTAAAATACAATTTTATAGAGACAACCAAGAATGAGTTTGTCTCACATCGAGAGTAGAACATAAAACATTCAAGGATGTCTCTATAAAAGAGAGACAACCAAGAATGAGTATGTCCCACATCGAAAGTGGAAAATAAAACATTTAAGGATGTCTCCGTGGAACATAAAACATTCAAGGATGTCTCTATAAAACAGAGACAACCAAGAATAAGTTTGTCCCACACCGAAAGTGGAACATAAAACATTCAAGGATGTATCTATAAAAGAGAGACAACCAAGAATGAGTTTGTCCCACATCGAAAGTGGAACATAAAACATTCAAGGATGTCTCTATAAAAGAGAGACATCCAAGAATGAGTATGTCCCACATCGAAAGTGGAAAATAAAACATTTACGGATGTCTCTATAAAACAGAGACAACCAAGAATGAGTTTGTCCCCACATCGAAAGTGGAACATAAAACATTCAAGGATGTCTCTATAAAACAAAGACAACCAAGAATGAGTTTGTCCCACATCGAAAGTGGAACATAAAACATTCAAGGATGTCTCTATAAAAGAGAGACAACCAATAATGAGTTTCATAAATTCGCAAGCTCATCAAATATATATGGGTTAATACGAATTTTTTGTATTCATTTATTTGTAAAAATTGTTTTTAAATATAAAAAACAATTTTTATACATAAAAAATATTTTTAAAAAAATTCATTTTAAAAAAATGAATTATTGCATCAGCGTGACGACGCCCACTCGCGGGCCGGCGAGTGGGCGTCATGCATGCCCTGGGAGCTCGCCACGTCGCCTTGGCGCGTGGCGAGACGTCGCGTCCCGCGTCGCGTGGTCGTGGGCTACGGGACGACATGGAGACGGGCTGGGGATGGAACGCCTCGCTGCAACGCGTCCCGCGGCGGTTCCGTCCCTCCGGAACGAAACACGGGACGGTCGCGGGACGCGTAGTGGATGCTCTTAATACGACTGAAATTGTGTGGAAATAAAGAAATTTTGCGAATTGTGATACTTTATAGAGAGGATTTTATATATTTTGGGGGGATTATTTTTAATTTTTAAAAGAGTGAAATTAGGTGATTTTTTATCATTTGAAGGACAATATAATAATTTTATAGGTATATTGTTTATAAGAAAATATCTTTATACTGATCTGAACACAAAATGAATTATAATTTGGGCTAATTAATCTTCTTGGGAAAAGATCAAGTTTTTTTACTCGCAAAAACTCACCAAGTATAATGAGACTACTAAACATTAAAATGATCATCCAAATATACGCAGAAGAAAAATATTTAAAAATTATGGTTCAGTTAGTAATTTAGCAAATGATTCGCCATGATAGTTGCTCTCTCAAGTCTCGACTTAGTAATTTAACATGTGACAAAATCTATTGATTAAATTGAATCAATATGGTCTCGTTTTTGGGACTTGGATGAAGTAATAATATTATTATTGAATTAAATTTATCTTTATATATTATATACTTACATAATATTGTTTTATTAATGAAAGTAAAACATCACTTTATTGATTAATGTTCCAAGCTTAACACGTGGGGAATGATTCCCTATGGCCAGGATTTTGTATTTTATTAATTAATTAATGTCCAACACTTAAAAAAAATTGAAAAAAGGTACAAAAACGGCTATATTTTTTGGAATCCGATTTTTTTTTTCTTTTTTCCTGATTATTTTCGATATTTTATGAATTTTGTTTTAAAAAATAAATTTAACGGAATATAAATGAGTCTAATCAGGAGGAGCCACGTAGGCGTGCTCTTCGGCACGACGGTGCTCTTGCTATCGAGCACGGCCGTGCTGTCGGAAAGAGCACAACGGTGAGCAGGGTACTCGCCGCGCCGACGCACGGCGGATGCTCATTGCGACGAGCACCGCTGCTGATGCTCTTAAAAAAAACAACTCCGCGTGAAGAATATACTACTACTACGGGAGTGTTTGGTTTGCAAGATTTTATCTGAGATTAAATTTATAGTGCGTTTGGTTCATGGGATTTAACCCCACAATTCAATCCTAGATGGATAATCATCGGATAATTAGTCATAGCTAACCCCCTTTGACTAAAATAATCTCACAACTCAATCCTAGATTGTATCTTGGTATTATTTTATCTTGAAAACCGAACACCACCTACATATATTGTGGAATATAAGAAAATAAAATGTTAGTCTACATCACTCGATCATCATTTAGAGCTTGAAAACAAAAAGAGATTCAATAATAATTTTTGTAGTATTATAATAATAAATTAGTTAGCTCCACCAGTATGGAGTATTAATCAAGATTGAATCATAACTTAGATATAACAATTTTTGTTGGCACTAAAATCGATTGGAAGTGCATATCAACTACTATTATAGGTAAAGATAAAATACGGATACTGTATTCACATGAATTATATACTAAGTACAATTCTAAGTACGACAACATACATAAATCTCTTTTCTATCTAGCTAGATGACATACAAAAAGTGCTTGTTTGGTAGAGATGTTAAGATAACATAAGATAATAGATAAGATGGGCTCTAAGATAAAAATTAAGATACAAATTCAGATAAGAAATTAGTAATACTGATTGGTAGTTAAGACAAAAATCAAGATTGATATATGGATTAGATTTGCAATTACATTTTTGCCCTTATAGTATGAGTTTAATTCTGCACTTGTGTTTTGCTAATTCGAAGCAAATATATTTAAATTTCAAATATGGTGAACTAATTACTCTATTTAACTAAGAACTAAATGAGCCTAATCACCTCATCAAAATCAGAATTCAAATGATAAACCCTAATAAAAAAAATAGGTTCAAATTAAATAATTAAATCATCACAACCTCTCACCATAAATGACATTGGATCACTGTTGTTCAAGAACATTGTTCAACAAATAAACCAAAATCCAAAAATAAAAAAAAAATCTCAAATCGAAGAATTAGGGTTAGGAAAAAATAGAATCGGATCGGAGCTCCGGCGACGGCTATGGATGGACCTGCCGTGGAGAACCTCCATTACCACCTCATACAACCACCACCACCCAAATTCGATGGCTTAACCACGAGAGAAGACATGGAGTCACCACCACACCAGATCTGATATCATACTGGCGCCGTCAGAGAGAGCTTTCCCGGAAATTAGGGCTAGAAGAATTGGGGATTTTAGAATTGTTCATAAATTAGGGCTACAGAATCGGATAAAAGAGATGAACGAGGAGGGTATTTTAGTAAATTTATATTTTATCTTGGTGATGGATATGGGCCTGATAAATTATCACACCTCTTTGGGCCTGATAACATAGATGAGAAAATGAACTAATTTATTTCGGGCCGAGATGGGCCGAGATGGGCCTACGTCTTATATAGATAATTTATCTTACCTACCAAACACTCATATAAATCAAGATAAATCAAGATAACTCATCTGTCAAGGGCTTATCTTAGCCCTTGATAGATTTAATAGATTTCGAATTGAACACTCAAACAAACATTTACATACTAAGACGATCACTTATTTAGTTAAAAACCCATCTATATTGTAAATTGTAAAATCTCAGTCGATGTGTCCGCCTAATTTAATGATGCGAATTTCTTATTGGCACGTTGCCAATTCCAAGATAAGTGACACATTCTCTCCTTTTGCAAAAAACCATCTTTACTTTTACTTTTATTTAATTATCTTTTCATTTAACTTATCATTTTTGTTAATCCTCATATAAAAATAAATGTATAGCCGAAGATAGATTGGGTTTTTTTTACAGTAGTACCATACTATTCAATTTATTAGTTTATATGGGGCGTACATCAGGCCCAAACTATTTATATCAGATTATTTTTATATTTTGAAGTGTATTATTGATATTAAAAGCTAGTACTAGCTAAGTATTAGCTACTTAGGTGGCGTTCGGTTGTCATGACTAATATCATGAGACTATCCATCTAGGATTAAGTTGTGGGATTATTTTAGTTGGAGGGGGAGGCTATGAATAATTATCATGAGACTATCCATCTAGATTAAGTTGAAGGGTTCAATCTTATGAACCAAACATGATACATATTTAATCATGAGATTTAATCTTGTCAACCGAACACCCCCTTAAAGTATGAATATGATACACTATAATTAGGAAACCTACAATAAAATTATTTTATACTAATAATTTATGATTCTTAAAATCATATTTATATTTATTACTAATTTGTTTGTTCTTTTTTATCATCAATACACTATAATTTTGTAAATTCTTTTCTATATGGATGTGTGTACATGTGGTGGGTGTGTACGTCCGTGTGTTACACTCTAGCTAGGGTTAGCAACATTTATGTCACATATAGTATAAGAATGACATACTATTAATTACTAAAATAAATCTTGACATTCTTGTCTCACACATCTCATCCTCAACCTGATCATCATATAAATTATTCATTCACTACAATATTCACAAGCACACAACACATTTTTTTCACATTCCTTACTTGAGAAACAACACTCACAAGTCACAACCCATCATTCCTCACCTTCATTATTCTTGGATCCCACTTTTTTTTTCATTTCTTTAAACATGTGCTCCATGCATCTCAATTTAATAATCTCAATTTAATAAAAATACGATATTCATTAAGATCGTAAAGTTACATTTTATTAAAAGCCAAAAAATACATAATTATAATTTAAAATTTACATTTTATTGGTTAACAGATATATTTGAATAGTGTGGTAAATTTCGAATTTATAAACATTTAATCTAGATTTGAATAAATATTCAAACAATAAAATGTCAGATAAAACGAAGCCCACTCATAGACCCGCAAGTGGCTGAACGTCACCCGCCTCACTCTCCCTCCACACGACACGCCTGCAATGGAATGCAAAGGCTAGTTGAAGATCCTTTTCAAATCATAAGTGATACAATGGGTAGAAGAAATGCAACACTACTACAAAACGGCCTTTGGAACATAATAGAGGCATTATGGGCACTTGTTCTTGCCATTTATTCCTCTTTCTCTCACAATATATGTCCATGTATATATATTCCTTTACTTGAAGATAAGCATTTTCACACTATTGAAGTTTGAGGAGACAACATGCAACCAAATTCAAGATTCCTTATAGTATATATATTTATATTGGTGACGATTGAAAAGCTTTTATAAAGGTGGCCACCTTTACTACTGTCGAGATCTGTCTACAGAAAAGTATTGGTTCTTAATATCCATAGTGAAGAATAGGAAAAGTAAAAAGTAAATAAAAATCTTCTTCTTTATTCCAAGAAACTAAAAATTGTTTCTTTGTGATTGCAATTGTGAGATGATGTATTTGTAATTTGTATACTAGCTTATATTAGTGTTAAAGTTTTAAACATCTGTATATACATGAATACATGATATATACATCAGAATTGAACTTGATAGTTTTGAATGTCTTTTAAGAATTTATAAATAATAAGCATATTATATAAAACAGATTAACTTATTGCACAACTACATTTACCTGATATGATTTGAATTCTCGATTAATTAATTAAAGTGAAACATCTTACCAATTAAGTTATACTATGTAATTTATTGTTGAACTTCCAAAATTGATCAATTACTTGAAGGTATTTCAACTCGATCAAACCCTAACTCCGACAAGTCAAATAGAGACACATGGAAATCATTAAGTTCAACCTTAGACATTGTAAGTCATTCATGTCCTCGGAAGAAAACAAAATGACATATGATGTCACATAAACATTTAAATCAATAGGCATTATATATATACAGGATTACATTGTGGGTTTGGGGGGACCTCATCATCTTACATATGCACCCTCTTTTATCCATGACGTTTCTCACATTTATTTTCTTCTTTTTCCCCATTGAAATTGAAACCACTCCAATATTTTTATAAAATAACTTCTTCATTCATTATCATTTATTTTCACTAGACAAATACATAAATATAATAATATATGTTTCCTAGAGTTTCTTCCATTAAGTGTTATCAATTTTGTTGAGAAGATTATATCCCCATTGTATTTACCTTTTGGAAAGAAACAGAATCCCTTTTGTAGTGTAGAGAAAAAAAAATAGCAAAAAAAAGGTCCCAAATGGATAAATGCAACTTCGTTCTCCAACTCACTAGATTCCTGCTGGAAAGCTACACCAGAAAGTTATACTACTATATTTATTTAATTTTATTTCAAAAAATAAGTAGCTATATAGCTATCTTTTGGTACGTTATTGTATCTCAAATTTAACAAATGGAGTACCATATATCCAAAACATTTATAATCAAAACTGATATTTTAAATGGTTATTTCCATAGTTCCAATACTAAGGTGTTATAATCTATTACTCCTCTCGTCCCCAAAGAATATGCAATTTGGGTTCGGCACAGGTTTTAATGCAAAATTGGAAAAATAAGAGATAGGTAGAGAGAAGTAAATAAAGTATTGTTAATGGAGAATGGGTCACACCTTATTAAAGTGAAAAGAGTTTCTAAAATTGGAAAGTGTATATTCTTGTGGGACATACTAAAAAGGGAAGAGTGCATATTCTTGTGGGGCGGAGAGAGTAAAATTTGTAGGAGTAATTATTTGTTATAGATGTTAATCATGACAAAATTTCTCTTATTACAAATGTGATTAAATATAGTGGGAGTGAGTATCTCATCCAATTCATGGTTGCCTCGAAATATTATATAATCAGGACAAAAATAACATATTGAAAAATTAAGAAACAATAAAAATAAAATAAAAGCATCATATACGACAGCAAAGCCGTACCAGGTGTATGTCTCAATTCTTTCCGTATATATGCAGAGATTCGTTATCGTGTAACTCATCCAATTTTTCTTTTTCTTTTATTTTTGTTTTTATATTTTATTCAAGTGCTTCTCAACATCAATCACTCTCATCAAACACCAATTCCCCTCATAAAAAAAATTCTTACTTATCAATATAATTAATCTCAAACACAAGTATATCTAATCAAGATCAAGACATTCCCAAAACCTCAAGATTTCTATATAAATAATCCCCATGCACTCTCCATTTTCCTCACAACCAACACAAAGCAAAACCCTACTTCAAACAAGCATCATATCTCTTACAACTCCTATAAAATGGATAGAGTGAGCAAAATGGTGTCGGAGAAGCCGGTGGTGATCTTCAGCAAGAGCTCTTGCTGCATGAGCCACACTATAAGGTCTCTCTTTTCCGATTTTGGGGTGAACCCGATGGTGTACGAGCTCGATGAGATCCCTAGGGGCCGGGAGGTGGAGCAGGCGCTTTCACGCCTTGGCTGCAACCCCACCGTGCCAGCGGTGTTCATAGGTGGAGAATTTGTCGGCGGAGCCAATGAGATCATGAGCCTCCATCTCAAGAGGTCACTGAAGCCCATGCTCAAGGGGGCCGGGGCCCTCTGGGTCTGACGCTATCCCAACTTATTATTTTCATATAAAATAACAATTCGACAAAAATTTGGGTGCGCGCATTCCACCCTCCCCATCCTCCATTGTCGCCGCCTCCCCTTCTCTCTCCTCTTCTGCAAACGGTAGGAGCTCGTCGTGTACGCATATAAGCGTAGGATAGCTCCTCTAACAACTAATGCATTTATTTGCATTAATAACAATTAATGCATTTATTTGCATTTTTTTATCCTCTTTTTTTTGTGTTGAGATAGAGAGAGGTGTTTTTTGGCTAGCTCTTGAGTTTGCTAACCGTGTCACTATAGCTTAATTAGTGAATAATTTGTATGAATCACTTTTTTTTTAAGTAAGGCTGCATGTGTACTTACGTTTACTAATTAATATGGTTGTTAAATAATACTACTATGAATTTTATATTTCTTATATTTTTCTTGAATATGCTTTCCTTTTTCTTTTTTTATGTTATGCTGTGAAAAGCGTCCTAACGCTTTGGAAAATTCATGCGACGGTGTAAAATAAGAAAAGGAAGAAAAGATGAGTTTATTAAAATATAGCAGTAGTTCTTTTTGACTTAATATTATATAGAGTTAATTAAAATAATGAAGACTCGTTTTCACCTACAGGAGAAAACGTGGTAATCTAAGATAATTCCATGTTATAATAAGATAATCAAGAATATGTATACTTCCCATGATTAATACTAATTGACTTGCGCACAGTGTGATTAATTAATTATAGTATTATCTATCAAGGGTATATACGGTACTGATAAAATGCAAACTCATATATTATAAAAACTCTAAACTTTTCAACACTGTGAACACAACATCAACCCAATGTAAAATGTCAAGATTTAGATGTCAACAACACAATGTTAATACAATGTCAACAAGATGTCAACACGGTGTCAACCATGACACTGTTGACACTGTGTTAATATTTTCTGTTGCTGTTATTTTATCATCTGTTGACATTTTTTAATGATTCAGATCATAATTTGAAATTTGTATAATATTTAAAGTTTGCATTTGATCGCATTCCTATCTATTTGTCTATAAGAGAATATGATGTAATCAGCATTTATATGTGTGTGTGTGATAGAGAGAGAGAGATAATGTTGACAAGTCGACACGAACAATTTTTGTTTAGAAAAATTAAATTCTGAGAGATCTTTAGCGATCTCATAAGACGATAATCAATATTCAGATTCAAACTTATATTAATAAGTATACCTTTATTTGTTAGAGTATTTTTTATTATTTTGGGACTTGGATTTTGTTAATAGTAGTATTATATATGGAATTTGATTTTTAAATAGTTCCACACGAGCCTTTTCAGTAATAATTTACGTAATAGATTTGAAATAGGCTTGTGAGTGTTCATTTTCACCCTCTCTTTGTAAATACACATTTATTGGTGGAATAATTGAATATCACTTCAAATTTTCACTAACCTTTTTAGAACAAATTTCATATGACTTCCATAATATATCGATCTACCGTTAATACTTCTTTCCATATATAGATCAGTGCTTGAAATTGCGACCAACAATTTACTTCTCCTTATCTTGACATAAACATTACCAAATGGAAAACGAGCGTTATTAACTAACAAAGTTACCACTTTTAAAATAAAAATGCTAATAATTGCGTATATAAGAGTTTATCCTAATTCCTAAGTTTGAAAATCCATCGTAAATGGCTTTATGGGCGAATTTTTTCGTTTGTGCACCTTACCATTATTTATATTTCTAAATATGGAGTATATTTTGATTCTAATACCTCAAAAATTATTATTGACATTATTAATTCTTCAAATTATAGTCCGAAACTCAATTTGTTATTCTTCTCTATAATTTTAAATAAAATAAAGAATAATCGAGCCTTGTAAATATGAACTAAATAATAGTGATGCTCATTGATAATTTAAAATAACTAAACAAATAAAACTACAATTTCTTTCTAATAATTTCTTATCTTTTGTGGTTATCAGATTTTTTTTTCTTTTTCGAATTGACTTATTTGAAGAAGTTGCATTGTTTGTTGTACGGGCATTGTTTGAATATATGTGGTTTGTTAATTGGTGTTTGTCTTTTGTTAAACTTATGTTGCTCTTTTAGTTAGTTGTATTTGTTTTACCAATATCTAGTTTCAAGCATTTCTAGGAAACAACATGTGTCGATTAAAAAGGCAGAAAAGTATGATCTGATTTTGAACTCAACATGGGAGAATCATATAAATATAATATCGGCAAAATCTTGAAACAAGATTTAATTTGGTAGAATATTTAAATGAAATCAAGAATAAGTGAGATATAGACCCATAAAAATGTTTGGTCTGTGTCAGATCTATTTCTCAAGTAGCATAAAGTAGATTGATTTAGATTGTTAAATATAGTTCTTATCCACTTGAAATGCCGTTTATTTATTTTTCTTGATAATGAAAACATCTCCTTTTTGCAGGTTATGCTATTTGTGTGCAAAGAGGCATCTTCAAATGTTCCTAATCACTCACCTATTTCTATCGTTTTCAATGAGTTGTGAGGCATTTTCAATTCTTTATTTCTATTTTGATTTAATTTTTGAAAATCCAATCATACTAGATTACTAGCACTCCTAATTGCAACACCATATTTGAAGTTTTTATAATTACATTGTTTCATCTGTAATTTAGTGATAACCACAAAAGGCAAGAATAAAGGAAAGCCAAGACACCCACATGTGTTACTGTGTGTTCTATTTATGGAGAAGTTGTCTTGATAAGTAAGTAGAGAATTGTCTCTTGTCCTTTGGGGCATGTTAGGGCCACTTACATATATATACCCTCAAAAATCTAGTTACATTTAGATTCCTATGTTTTTAGTGATGAGTGTAGTTAGTGTCATAATGTTATTCAATATGGAGTGTATGATAATTAGGAATATGAGTATATAATATGAGATAATAGAAAATGAGACACGTTTAAAAATAAAAGAATCTCGTGTGACAGACCACGTACATGGCATAAGTAGTACTCTTTGTTCTTCATTTTGTTCGATTCTGACGTGTGACGTACTAAAAAAACATTTTTTTGAGTTACGTATTTATGAACATTAAATAGTAATTTGTGATGTATATTAAATAGTAATTTGTTCTTCATTTTATTAGATTCTGATGTGTGATGTACTAAAAAACATCTTGAGTTACTTATTTGTGAACTTCATTTCTTGGTTTCTAAAATTAAATACTACTATTAATGTTGCATATCTAAAACACACACTTTAAAATAGTGAGGAGAAGCAAATATGTTGCGCGATGATAATTACAAGTGACGAGACAAAGAATCCGAACGTTATCATGAATGAAGTTAGGATCACAATAAATTGAACAACATTCTAACTTAGACTCTTAGTTTTATTTCCCAACATGAATTATATTCTATTCATATTTGCCATGTGTGTGGAATATTTGTTTTGGAGTGACGAGAAAAATAAAATAAAAGGAAGAGATCCCAATTGGATAAATGATAAATGCAACTTCTATTTCTTTCTCTAACTCACTAGATGCCTCCACGAAACATATATACACCACACAATTTTAATGTAATATTCCTAAAACTAATATATATACTCTCTATAAATATTTTCCTCAAAATTAACAATAATTAATTTAAATAATTATATAATTATCAGTCAACTATTACAACAACATATAAAGAAATAGAAAACGATTTGTCGAATACATTGCACTTATATTTCGAGATTGCAAAAATCAAATCATGCACGTTTAGAATAAACTAGATTTGATAGATAATAATACGAATGCGAAATATTCTTACATCTTCACATGCATGTGGTAGAAATTTGCCACTTTATTTATTTAATGGGAATATCTTTTAGTAAATTGTGGCCATCATAAGACATACTCTCATATTCCTTGAATTAACATTTAATTTAAATCATAGGGCATAAGTCACCCGTACAAAGGACACCCTCTTTCGTATGCAAATATTCGTCACCGTTTGCTACTTTGATATATTCGTTTTATTTATAAAGTAGGACACATCAATCCCTCTCATTTTAGTACCCGAAAAATAAAAATAAAAATAAAATAGATCAAATAGTACCCCATATCAAAAAAAATCTTTAATTCCCTATATATATGCTCACATTCTCCACATATTGATCACATCAAAACAAAGTTTCCTACACATTACAAAGCATAGTCAAGAATACACATTTTAAAAGGTAACATTAATTTTATTCAAGATCAATGGAGAGAGTTAACGGAATGGTGTCGGAGAAGCCAATTGTGATATTTAGCAAGTCGGAATGTTGCATTAGTCACACCATCAAGTCCCTCTTCTATGATTTTGGTGTTAACCCTATGATATACGAGCTTGATGAGATGGCGAGGGGCCAAGAGATCGAGCAAGCACTATCGCGGCTAGGCTGCAGCCAGACAGTGCCTGCGGTGTTCATTGGTGGTGCATTTGTCGGTGGCGCCAACGAGATCATGAGCCTCCACCTCAATAGGTCCTTGAAGCCGATGCTCAAAAGGGCCGGCGCTTTGTGGGTGTAATTTATTAATTCATACTACCATGGTAGTATGAATTAATTTATGAAGCCTTTTGTAAATATTGAATTATGTTGTGTGACAGTACTATGACTTGACCATGATATATGAGAGTGTGGGCTTAATTGTGTGCTTCGAGTTTTCCTAGCATATGGGAGTAGTATACAATAATGTGTGTATACTTCCCAACTGATGGGGTGCGTACTAAACAAGCCCAACAGCAATGACGGCCCATCAGCCCAAAGCCCAAGGAAGAGTATGAGTTCGGCATTACCAAAGAGTTCGGCCTCAGCCTACAGCTCGGTAAAAGCCAACCTATCAAGCTCTGCTCTCAGGTCGGCATCAAGCTCTACTCTCAGATCGGCAACCAAAGCAGGAGTATGAGTTCGGCATTACCAAAGAGTTCGGCCTCAGCCTACAGCTCGGTAAAAGCCAACCAATCAAGCTCTGCTCTCAGGTCGGCATCAAGCTCTACTCTCAGATCGGCAACCAAAGCAGTTCGGTCTCAGTATTCGACCGAACAAGGAGTTAGTGGACCCATACAGGATGTCCAACACACCCACTACCACGTGGTGTCAACTCAGGCCACGATCGTAGGCCATGACCTACGCTACATCCACGATCTTAGGCCATGACCTACACGACATCCACGACTTAGGGTGGTGATGCAAGCCACGATCTTAGTCCAAGATATAAATGGAACTTAGATCTGATATGAGGGGGTTAAGCTCTCTAGAGATAAAACACCATATAGCAAATAGCAAGTTGGTATTTGTAAGCTGTAGAAAACAGATCAAGCAATACAATCTTGCCCTCCCTTTTTTCCGTGGACGTAGATTTACTTCAGTAAATCGAACCACGTAAATTCTTTGTGTCTGTATTTTCATTCTCTACCAGCATTTGCTAACATCAAAAATTCGCGGATCCATCACTGGCGCCGTCTGTGGGAAGCAGAGAACAAAATTTGTGATAAAGCGAATTTTTGATCCATTTTTTTCCACCCAAAAAAATGCATACCAGATCGCAGAGTACCCGTATTCCTGCCCGTGAGAACCATGAGGAAGCCAATCCATCCCATAGGTCTGGAAAACAGCCTAGGGATAAATCCACCACCAGTTCTCATGGCGAAGGAACAGGCCGCTCCAAAAATCGTCCCACTGAGTCTTCCCAGCAGCCTGATTTGAATGAGGCTGTCAAGCTGTTCTTGGCTGAGAAGCAGGATGAGTTCTTAGCCTTCCTGCAAAAGAGCCAAGAGCCGAAGACGAAAGCGGAGGATTCTCCTTCCTCATCCAGATATGAAAGTCACTACCGCAGTAGTGCCGTGTCTTCCAGGAAGAAGAATCCTCAACCCCGACATATTCCTGCTCTTCCTCGGTACCGGAATCACAGGAGAACTCAATCTCCTCCATACCGACGAGATATCGGATTCGCCGTGTACGGAGCACTGAAGACTCCGTTCTCGGACGACATCACCCGAACTCCCCTACCGCAGAACTACCGAACTCCGTCGATGACTTACGACGGGCTCGTGGACCCTCACGATTTCTTGGGGCGCTATCAGTATAACATGGCGAACCAGGGTCTCAACGAGGTCCACATGTGCAAGCTGTTTCCCGAGCTGCTCATCGGGAACGCGAGAAGGTGGTTCGATAGCCTCCCCCAGGGCAGCATCAGATCTTACCGAGATCTAATGGATGCCTTCCACAGGAGGTTCTTTCAGAAAGCGGAAGCCCGAATCACTTCGGCTCAGCTGCTTTCCATTCGTCAAGGTCGCGACGAAAAAATCAGCGACTTTATGACAAGATTCCACAAGGAATGCCTGCAAGTAGACGATCTCAACGATCTGCTTGTCATCTCGGCATTCCAAAATGGAATCCTGCCCGGAGCTCTCTACAGGAAGCTCGTTGAGTGCGGTCCGCAGACAGCTCAGGAAATGTGGGACATTGCGGACCAGTACTCCCGGGCCGATGAGGCAGACCGTCGCAAACGGTCGTTAGACAGCTCATCGTCCCGAGGAGACAGGAGGAAGCCCGATCATAGCGATCAGGGACATCCTCGCCGAACTCCTTTTGGCGATCAGGGACATCCTCGCCGAACTCCTTTTGAAAGGATTCAAAGGACTCCGGTGCAAGACAGATTGGGACCCCGTCTCAATCCCGAGAAGCCGCCCGCTCAGTTCGTACCGCTGAACAAGCCGAGAGCGGAAATTTTCGAACTACACTCCGACCTGTTCGAAAAGCCAAAGCGGATGACGAAATCTGCCGCGCGCCGACCCCAGGATAACTACTGCTCCTACCATCAAGACCACGGTCACGATACCGAGGAGTGCAGAAACTTGGCTGCAGGTATCGATGTTCTTGTGAGGGCAGGGACATTGAAAAAATACCAAAGCAAGCAGTCTAAGAAGAATAAGAAGCAGAGAGGTGCGAACTGCGCTCCTCAGGATCCGAAAAGGCAGCCGGATCCCGAAGACGATGACGAGCCGCAATATGATGGAGTAATCCTGACTATTGACGCTCTCCCTGCCGGGAAGACCAAGTCGTCCCTGAAGTCAGAGCGCAGGGGCTCCAATCGAGAGGAGCCAACGCATAAAAGGCTGAAGCAGGACGAAGTGATTACGTTCTCGGATGCTGATCCCGTCCCGGCCATCTCTCCTCACCAAGACGCCATTGTCATCCAAGCCGGAGTGGCAAACAAACTGATCCACAGGGTGTTTGTGGATACAGGAGCGTCAGTCAGCATTCTTTTTAAAGAGTGCTTCGACAAACTAGAAGTGGACCCAGCTCGGCTCAGCCCGGCTCCGCTACCCCTGAAGAGCTTCGCCCAGGAGGACACCCGCCCTGAAGGTATTATCAGCCTTCCGATCACGGTGGGGAAAGCGCCTACTAGCTCCAGTACGATGATTGAGTTTTTCGTGGTAAAAGCTCGGTCCCCGTACAACGTCATCCTGGGAAGAGACTGGCTCAACACAGTTCGGGCCGTTTGCTCCACCTATCACCTCACCATCAAGATCCCTACTAAAGGAGGGATAGCGGTCATCCGAGGTGACCAAAAAAGAGCAAAGGAATGCCTGCAAATTGCGCTTAGAAGTGCCGAGCAGTCAGATCGGCACCACCAAGCATAGCAATCACAGCAGCCGGAGTCAGAGGCGATGACCGAAGTCATACCGGAGCCGAACTCGATGACAGTTCAGCTGTACGAAGACGATCCATCCAGAACGGTTAAGATCGGCTTCGCGGGAACGCCTCTACTTCGGGAAAAAACCATCCAGCTCCTCAAGGAGTACAAAGACGTCTTTGCATGGTCTCCGTTGGACATGACCGGAGTGCCCCCCGAGGTAATCACTCATCGTTTAAATATTGATCCTTCGGTCCGGCCGATAAAACAGAAGCAAAGACTCTTTGCGGCAGAACGAAGTCAAGTCATCCATGACGAAGTCCGTCAATTATTGAAGGCGGATGTGTTATTCGAAGTGAAGTATCCTTCGTGGGTGGCCAATCCTGTCATGATCAAGAAAAAGGAAGGAGGATGGCGGATGTGCATAGATTTCACCGATCTAAATAAGCACTGTCCCAAAGATTGCTATCCCCTTCCGAACATAGATAAAAAAGTAGAAGCTCTGATAGGCTTTGAAATTTTTTGTTTTCTTGATCTATACAAAGGATACCATCAGGTTTTAATGGATGAGATTGACGCTTCAAAAACGGCCTTCATTACTGATTTCGGCATTTTCGCTTATAAAAAGATGCCATTCGGTTTAAAGAATGCCGGAGCCACTTATCAAAGGATGGTAGACAAGCTTTTTCGGCACCTGATTGGAAAGGAAGTCGAAGTATATGTTGACGATATAGTCGTCAAGAGCAAAAGCACCTCGGAGTACGAGCACAACCTCAAGTCCACTCTCAACGTGCTCAAGAAAGCCAACCTCAAACTTAATCCCCAAAAGTGTACCTTTTTGGTAGATTCGGGAAAGTTTCTGGGTTGTTGGGTTTCAAAAGACGGACTCAAGGCAAACCCCTCAAAAGTTCAAGTCGTTCAG
This sequence comes from Salvia splendens, assembly GCF_004379255.2. NCBI lineage: Eukaryota > Viridiplantae > Streptophyta > Magnoliopsida > Lamiales > Lamiaceae > Salvia > Salvia splendens. The sequence continues at coordinate 2,523,332 of NC_056033.1, read as the reverse complement.
AACATGGCAATGCCGAAGTCCATACATGACGTGCAAAGGCTAACCGGATGTCTAGCCGCACTGAGTCGATTCCTTTCCCAAGCAGCCGAAAAGCAACTGCCGTTCTTCAAGGTGTTGAAAAAGGCACCAAAGTTCGAGTGGGGAGCCGAGCAGAAAAAGGCCTTTGACGAGCTCAAAAGTTATCTAGCCGAGCTTCCTATTCTCTCTGCTCCAGCCGAAGCCGAAGTACTATTCTTATACTTAGCGGCATCGGATCAAACCATCAGCGCGGTGCTTGTACGAGAAGAAGGCCTAAAGCAGTTTCCCATCTACTTTACAAGCCGAGCATTAAGAGGTCCAGAAACAAGGTATCAACCTCTGGAAAAAATTGCTCTGGCGTTAGTAAATGCAGCAAGGAGACTGCGGCCATACTTCTATGCTCACAAGGTATGCGTCTTAACCGATCTACCTCTTCGGCAAGTTTTGACCAAGCCAGAAGCATCGGGCAGAATCGCCAAGTGGGCTATAGAGTTGGGAGAGCACACAATTGAATATCTACCTCGGAAAGCAATCAAGGGACAAGCCTTGGCAGATTTTCTTGCAGAAGCGAAGTTCGATCAAGCAATTCCTATTATTGCCGAACAGAAGAATTCTGCCAATGCCGAACTAGCACAGCCCTTGGAATCCGAAGTAGAGCCGCCGGACTGCTGGAGCGGATTCGTAGATGGAGCTTCAAACAAGATGGGAAGTGGAGCTGGTATTTTACTTGTCGCTCCCGACGGACACGAGGTAACCTACTCACTTCGTTTCCTATTCCCCACTACTAATAATGAAGCCGAGTACGAAGCCCTCCTGGCCGGACTCCAGTTAGCGCAAAGTCTACTCGTCAAATCTCTCAAAGTCCATTGTGATTCACAAGTCATAGTAAATCACATGTTGGGTACAAGTGAAGCCCGTGACGAGAGAATGAAGAAGTATTTGGACAAAGCGCAAAGCATCAGCCGAAGTTTCTCCTATTTTCGGATAATCCGCATTCCCAGAGCGGAAAATAGCCGAGCAGATACCTTAAGTAAGTTGGCCTCAGATCCGAGCTCAAAGGCGGAAGAATTAATGCATCGAAGCATTGATGAAGCCGAGGTACATTCTGTATCCAGCTCGCCGAACTGGATGACGCCGATCTTGCAGTATCTGGATCAAGGACAATTGCCCGAGGATAAGAGAGAAGCTCGGAAGATCACGTGCCGAGCTCTTCGGTACGAACTTCATGAAGGAGTCCTCTTTAGAAAGTCTTACCTCCAGCCGTTATTGCGGTGCGTAGGACCAGAAGAGACGGACTACATCCTCAGAGAAGTTCATGAAGGATCGTGCGGTAGCCACATCGGAGCCAGAGCTTTAGCTAAAAAAGTTCTGAGATGGGGATATTATTGGCCAACCATGGTACAAGAGGCAGTGCAGCTCGTCAAGAAGTGTACGAAGTGCCAAATTCATGCAAATGTCCCAAGGATGCCGCAGACCGATCTATACACTATGCAAAGCCCTTGGCCTTTCATGCAATGGGGCATAGACATAGTGGGACCACTTCCTCAAGCTCCTCGGCAAATGAAATTCCTTATCGTTGCCGTGGACTACTTCACGAAGTGGGTGGAGGCTGAACCATTAGCTACGATAACGAGCTCAAAGGCATTGGACTTCGTCTGGAAGAACATAGTGTGCCGATTTGGCATACCCCACATCCTCATCTCGGATAATGGGACTCAGTTCACCGACAAGACGTTCAAGAATTGGTGCCAAGAGCTGAACATTCAACAGCGGTTCACTTCGGTCTCCCATCCCCAAGCAAACGGACAAACGGAAGTAACGAACCGGATTCTGGTGAAAGGGTTAAAAGCTCGGTTAGAACAAGCCAAAGGACAATGGGTAGAAAATCTCCCTCAAGTCCTATGGTCCTACCGAACTACACCCAAAACCTCCAACGGTGAAACTCCGTATAGCCTGGTGTACGGCACTGAAGCCGTAATTCCGGTGGAGATCGGCGTACCCAGTCCCCGAACCCTAAATTTCTCCTCAGAAATGAATGACGACGGACTGAGAGCAGAACTAGATCTCGCCGAAGAAAGAAGAGAATTGGCGTGCATAAAAGCAGCCAAGTATAAGGAGCAAGTAGCCCGGTATTATAACCAAAGGGTGAAAAAGCTTCAATTTCAAGTGGGAGATCTCGTCTTGAGAAACAACGAAGTAAGCCGAGCAGAAAAGCTGGGCAAACTCGAACCCACATGGGAGGGTCCATATCGGGTGTCCGAAGTCCTCGGCAAAGGGTCTTATAAATTGACTCACATGTCAGGAGAACAAGTACCCCCGAACATGGCACGTCTCCAACCTCAAGAAGTTCCACTTGTAAGAGACAAAGTCCGGTCAGTCCGTCTCGTGTCTAGTTCGGTCATAGGGGTATGTGTTTTTATTTGTTTGTTTTTTACTTGTACCTTTTACTTGTCGTTTTAAAAAAAAAGGTTTAAAGTTTTTTTCCTTCGTCTTTTTCATTTTTTCCCTATGTGTTTTGTCTCTATGTGCTTGTCGTCTCTTACAAATGGTACCAAGGTATATCGTTCTTTAAAGACTGATCCCCTTTTTAGATCGATTATTAAAGACTATTGTGAGTCCAAGCTTCTAAGGAGGATATAAGACCACAATTCAGCTTAACAAGCAGTCCGTCTGAAACGAACTGCAATAAGCCAACGATTGTGAGTCCAAGCTTCCAAGGAGGATACAAGACCGCAATTCAGCTTAATAAGCACTTCGTCTGAAACGAACTGCAATTAGGGAAAGTCCGATCCACGCGATAAACCTCGCCGAATTAGGACGACCAAGTTCGGTCAAAGAAGTTTACCTCATAAGACCGGGGACGACCATGTCTAGTCAAAGAGGTTTACTGCATAAGACCACTTCGGTTAACTGGGAAAGTCCGATCCACGCGATAAAACTCGCCGAATTAGGACAAGGGAAAGTTCGATCCCGGCGACAAAAATCGCCAAATTAGAACACAAACCAAGTCCGGTCAAAGATGTTTATTTCATCAGACCAAAGACGAGTCCGGTCGAAGATGTTTATTTCATCAGACCAAAGACGAGTTCGGTCAAAGATGTTTATTTCATCAGACCAAGGACCAAGTCCGGTCAAAGAAATTTACTTCATAAGACCGAGGACAAGTACGATGAAATTTTTTCGCTAAGCTGTAAATACAGTGTTAGAAGCGAAAACAAAATTTCATTTATCAAATCTTGTTCAGCATACAACTCCGCTACCCTACAAAATGGCGTTACGCTATTACAAAGGACTATTCTACTGTCCAGGGTTGCTGAAGTTAAGCCACCTATCTGCAAAATCCTCTGGAAGCCGAGTTCGGTTGTTCCGAGCAGATGAAGAATAAGCAGGTCGACGAGATGCTATCCTCGACCCAACGCCTCTTCCCCGAGCCCGAGAAGTCCTAACACCTCGGCGATGAAGAGTCTCTGCAATAAGCATCTGCTGATCTTGCTCGCTCATAGTCACAACTCCTCGGCGAATTTCAGTCCGTCCCCGTCTTGACGATTCCGGTTGCTCCTGAGCCCGTTCTCGTCTTGACGTTTCCGGCTGTTCCGGAGTTCGTTGTTGGCTGGGAGTAGGATTTTGAACAAGGGAACCAGAGGTTTGATCTGGAGTGCGAGCATCTGTTGGCGCGATATGCCGGAGGAATCTCTCAATTGAGGGACGCCGGGCAAGAACAATGTCGTACCGAGAAGCCCAGCGCCGCAATGATTTCACGACTTGTTGGCAAGCCGAGCTCTCCAGCGCATTGTTCCTCCGGAGTACATTATACTCCTCCCACAGTTCGTCAACTCGTTCCTGAACTTCTGATATGGTCATTCCCCCGCGCACACGGATGTAATCCTCATACGCAGTCCTCTCAGCAATGGCCGTATTCAGCTCGGCCTCCAGATCTTTCTTATCGGACTCTAAGTCCTTGATATCGGCCTCCAGCTTCACTAAACGAGCCAGAAGCTCGTCATTCTTCGTCTGATCGGCTATAGCTCTTCTCTCAGCTTCGTCCAAAGCCGAAGAGTACAGCCGTTTCCAGTGAAGTATCTCCATCTCCTTGGGTACAAAGCAGCTATATTAGTTCGGCAGCTATACCGAGCAGATAGTAAAATACAACAGGAATAAAGGCGAGTACGAAAAGCTATACGAAGACAAATGTAGAGAATTTTTCATTCACAAGGAAAATTTTTTACACTAGGGCTTCAAGGCCATTTTACAAGGAAGAAACTAGACTAAGAGAAGGGAGACGAAATCATACTCCGCCTGCTTCGTCTCCGGCTCCTCGGTCTGGTACAGCTTCCTTCTCCTGGGCTACCTCAGCCTCGGCCTCGCCTCCTGCCGGCCTCGCCTCCGCCTCCTGATCGGCCTCCTTCTCCGGATGCCCGGCCTGATCGACTTCGGCCTCCCGCTCCAGCGGCTCGGCCTCACCCTCTCCGTTGTAAGTCGAAGCGGGTGAAACGGGTCCCACGGAGGCAAAGATAGCCTCCAGGTTCTCGTCCCGATCAGCTCGACAACTCCGGACTCGGTCTGCAGAAAGCAGGACCGAAGATGAAGCGAGCTCCTCAAGGAGCGGCAGATTCTGAAGCCGAGCTGCTATCTCTCGGCTGTACAGAGGCAGCACGACGTCGGCCCCCTGCTCGCCCTTATCGGCAATTAGCCTTACCAGGCTACCGACAAAGGCCGAGAACTGGCTGCTCAAAAAGAGTTTCTCCGTGTAAACACGGAGAGCCTCCCCTTGGGCAACCACGGCAGCAGCATCGCTCCGCTTCGCCTGCTCTCGCTGGATGACGAGCTGGTTTTTTGGCAAACTGAGCTTCATCCTGGGCCGAAATCCTAGCAGCTCTGGCCTTCTCAAAGTTAGCCTCAGCCTGTTCGGCCCGATGACAAGCAGCTGCCAACTTCCTCTGCATCTCGGCATAGTCATTGGACGCTTTGGAGAGTTCGACGGCGACGAGCTTGGAGAGCATATCGTTCCTCTGAAAATGAATAAAGAAAAAAGTCAACAAAGGGACCACAAAAAATACAGAAAAAAAAAAGCAAGGCCAGAAAATCAAGAAGAGAATTCACCTCGGCGAAGTCCGTGGGCCATAAAAACGGCTCACAGATATGTTCCGAAGGAGGCGCCAAGACCACGTCTTTCTCTGGCGCTCTCGGGGGCTTCTGGGCCTTCCCCCTCCCCTTTGCCGAAGTTGACTCCGGCTTCTTCGGATCCGAAGAGGTTTTTTGCCTTTTCGGAGTCCTCTCGGCATCAGACGCCGAGCTGGCGGTTTTCGGCCTCTCCGGCTCCTTGGACTCCGAAGATTTTCGGGTAGCCTTGTTCAGCATGTACACTGCCAAAAAGCAAGAAAGCAAGGTTAGTTTTCTTCGTTAAAGCAGTAGAACATAAAGGTAAAGAGAAATCCTCACCCTCGGCCTCTTCGTCCGAAGACGAGATGTCGAACACGACGTCGCCCTTGACGAGCTCAGACTCCGTGTATTGTTTCCTAACTATGGGAATCTTGTTGAGCTCGTCATCGAGCTCGGCCAATGGTTCTAACCGAGGGTGAGGAATCACGGACTTCGGCCCTCTCCAGGGGAAGCCCGGAGCCGCTGTCCTATTATAAAAAAAGAAGCGGTTTTGCCATTTCGGCCACTTGGTTTTGCAGAATGCCCTAAAAGGCTGTAAGGGGATCAAGTAAAACCAAGATCCCTTCCTTTTAAATTGGAAAAAATTAAGGATTGCCCGCAGAGACAGATCCTTATCTAACCTACGGAGTTCGGCAGCAAAAGCCGACAAGTGCCTCCAAGAATTCGGAGTCACCTGACCTAAAGGGAGTTGAAAAAAATCAAGAAACTCTACAAAAGGTGGGGGAAGAGGGAAACGAAGCCCGCATTCTAAGCAGGCTTCGTAAACGGTGGCATAACCCTCCGGCGGATCGTTAGCCCTATGATCATCGTCGGGAACCACCGCCTTCCCCCCAGGAAAAGAGTATTTTTCGTAAAGGGATATCACGGTATCCTTACTCAAGATACTGTGAAAATACTCTACGGTCTTCTCCCCGGATTCTTTCCGGCTAGAAGACCCCTTACCCCCTTTTCTACCGCTACCAGACTCAGACGAAGAAGAAGCAGACATGGTTCTTACTCTTTGAAAGTTTGAAGAAATCCTGAGGAAATTTTTGAAAGCGGAAGGAAATTTTTCACGCAAAAGATAGAGAGTGCAGAAGAAGCCAATAGCAAAGGTGTTCAAATGATGAAGAAAGGCGGTATTTATCAGATTTGGAAAAGATTTCAAATCATCGCACCGTTTCATATCCCACCTTTTCAGGATTCGACGGCCAGATTTTACTGTCGCATTTAATGCCGCATTTAATGCAGTCACGCGCAGGGCACGTCCCCCGACTTCAGCCTCCCCCCGTATTCCAGAATGCCGAAGTGACTCGCTTCGCCGAAGTGATTCACTTCGCTTTTCGGGGGGGGTAGTGATGGGGTGCGTACTAAACAAGCCCAACAGCAATGACGGCCCATCAGCCCAAAGCCCAAGGAAGAGTATGAGTTCGGCATTACCAAAGAGTTCGGCCTCAGCCTACAGCTCGGTAAAAGCCAACCTATCAAGCTCTGCTCTCAGGTCGGCATCAAGCTCTACTCTCAGATCGGCAACCAAAGCAGGAGTATGAGTTCGGCATTACCAAAGAGTTCGGCCTCAGCCTACAGCTCGGTAAAAGCCAACCAATCAAGCTCTGCTCTCAGGTCGGCATCAAGCTCTACTCTCAGATCGGCAACCAAAGCAGTTCGGTCTCAGTATTCGACCGAACAAGGAGTTAGTGGACCCATACAGGATGTCCAACACACCCACTACCACGTGGTGTCAACTCAGGCCACGATCGTAGGCCATGACCTACGCTACATCCACGATCTTAGGCCATGACCTACACGACATCCACGACTTAGGGTGGTGATGCAAGCCACGATCTTAGTCCAAGATATAAATGGAACTTAGATCTGATATGAGGGGGTTAAGCTCTCTAGAGATAAAACACCATATAGCAAATAGCAAGTTGGTATTTGTAAGCTGTAGAAAACAGATCAAGCAATACAATCTTGCCCTCCCTTTTTCCCGTGGACGTAGATTTACTTCAGTAAATCGAACCACGTAAATTCTTTGTGTCTGTATTTTCATTCTCTACCAGCATTTGCTAACATCAAAAATTCGCGGATCCATCACCAACCTTTTTGTATTGAAGTTGCACTTTGATATGTAATGAAAATAGAGTTTGAATAATTGCTCATTTCTTTTCGCCATTTTCATATGTAGTCATTATTCTTTGATCATATTATGCATGGTTTGGTTAATCATATAAGGTGGAACTTAATAGGAGTACAATTATATGTAACGCAGCTTATAATGAGCATGGTTTTCGTTAAGTTTACATTAACATTATTTATTTGTTTAATATTTTTATTTTTATTCCAATACTCCCTCAAAAATTATAGTTGATGTCATCAAAAATTATAGTTGATGTCATCAATCTTACATATTACATGGAACTCAATGCTTCTATAAATTTAGGTGTAGCAAAATTCAGCTACACCTACCTACACTAGCATCTATAATTTTTTGTGGCGCATAAATATTACTCCTGAGTAACAAATTTTGCAAGATTTATTCACGTAATTAAATTACTTTTAAATCATCACTAAATATTTTTATTACAATAGGTTCATAATCTCTCTGACGAACAAAATTTCATTAGAATAATTTTATTATTAATATAATTTTTTTCCAATAACTAATTATAAATATTTTGTACACAGAATTAATAGCAACATTTTCACATGTTATATAGCTGCGTTTTCACATGTCATTAATTAGCTACACTCTTAGATATATGTTACCGAATTTTGTGAAATAATTTTATTACGTAGTTATTTTTATGGCATAATTCTATTTGTACAAATCGTACAAAAACAGTTGGGCTTTTAAAGTGGGCTATTAATTTATTATATGTGTCGTGTGACCCGACAAATTAATGTTTGCAAAGCCCAAAGTTTCAAATGGTCGCTATCACAGAAATGGGCCCGTTATCCGCAACTTGATTCTTGTCTTATTATTGGTGACACGTGGAATCTAGAGATAGATTTACAGTGTCCACTTTCCAAAAACGTTAAATTGGCCCGTCGCGGTCAAATCTCTCTCCGGTATCCGTCCCTGCTATTTCCTCCAATCATCTCCTTCACGGATAAATTGAAGTGTATTCGATTCCATAACTCGTGTTTACCTACCACTTTTAATTAAAATCAAGAAAATGAAAACACCGCCTATATCTGTTCAATTTCTATTCAATTTCTATTCAATTTTATAGTTTTAAAAACTAACTGATGCTGTTATAGTTTAAACAAACTTTTAATCCCATGACCATATAATTAGCGTCTTATAGTACTCAATCATTGACCAAATTTTCATTTAAAATGTAAAAAAAAAACAAAGTTACAAACTAATACTTCCACAGTCCATAATTACAAGTCCACATTTGACATGATATAAATATTAAGAAATATAGTAGAAAGTCAGATAGAAAACTACACTTTAATATATTATTTTAGTTTTATAATGAAATATGAGAAAGAGAAAAATAGTAGAATAAGGGTAAATAAGACATTTATTGGTGGACAAACAAGAACAGTAAAATGAGACGTTTATTGGTGAATGGATGGAATAGAAGACTAGAAAGCTAAAGCTATTCTATTCATAAAAAATTAAGACACACAAGATCTTGGATATTTTGGTTATAGGAGTATTTTTTTTTAAATAAAAGGCTCAAATCAAAAAATAGTGAGCAAGAGTTCAACAACAACATCCCAACAAAAGTACAAATCAGCCAAAACCAACAAGAAAACCAAATACTAACACTAAATCAAAAGTAAAAATGGGTATACAAACACGCCCAAAGCTTAGGTCACAAACAATTAACTACCAAACAAGCCAGGCTAAAAGAACTTTACAACAAATCAAGGATAAGACAAACCTCTTTAGTGGTCTTTGATTGCGACCTTAGCAAATGTCAGTCCATAATTGGCAAACTTTGTAGTAATATTTTTTGCAACTTTTTTCCTTTAAAATTTATTGGCACATAAGTATATATATTTAGTATACTACTCATAAAACTGTTATATGTATGGGTTGTGGTATAAGAGTAGATCTAAACTCTAATTCTAATTTTATGAATGCTTTCCTAACAATATTAAAATCGATTGATTGTCAATTAGTGTGTAATGAAGTTTAACTGAAATTATAGTCACATGTCTAAGTTACGTAACTATGAAATTCAATCTTCGCGTATTTACGAATATGATAAAAAAAAATTGAGGTTTTAATATTATTTTCTGAAGTAAACTAAACACTACTTTTTAATTTCTTTAAAAGTACTGGAATGATAAATTGAACACATTTGATTAAGTACTCCATTATACAATTGTCTTGAGAAGTGTGACAATTATGGCAGAATTTTCAAAATCACCATCAGAATAAAAATGTGTACTCATCTCGTCCCAAATTAGGGATGATTTTCCTATTACAAATTTTAAATTTTTAAATGTTAAAGTAGAAGAATAAAGTAGTATTAAGAGAAAAAGTTAGTAAAGTAGGATAGAATAATTTTTTTTTGTAAAATAATGATCAACTACATTGGAATGATAAAAAAGAAATACTACAACTCAACCCAATATGTGACGAATGACTATGATACTACGCCATCAATAATACAACAGTATTTCTTTAGAAATGAATGAGGTATATCAAAATTCAAATAATTATATAAAGAGTGAGCTACATAAATGATACCTGATCTTTCACTTTCGCACATAAATGATACTTGATCTTTATTTTATATCATTTTTAGTACCTATTAATCACATTTTTGGTACCTGATGCAATTTTCCTCCCAAAATGCCCTCTATACAAATACATTTTCCTATTTGTGTCATTAAGGATATTTTGGGCATACACAAAATTAGTACCAAAAGTGATATTATAATATTTTTTCTAATTCTCTTCACTCTTTATACGGAGTATTATTTTGTGATGTTATAAATTAATAATTTTTTATTTTCTTATTATCATTTAAATATACTTAATTAAAATTATAGTCATAATTATATTTAATTATTACTATAATAATATTATTGTTACAATACTAAAAACTTGTACTCCCTCCGTTCCACAGTAATAGATACATTTCATTTTGAGTCCTCGTTTTGAAAAAATGATAATAAATGGTTAAAGTAGAGAAATAATAAAGTAAGATAGAGAATAGGGTAGATAATACTTCTCTATACATTATTCTCTATCTTACTTTACTCTTTATCTACTTTAACCATTTATTAACATTTTTTCAAAACGAGTGCTCAAAATTAAATGCCTCTATTATTGTGGAACGGATGGAGTATTAATTAATAAATAATTATAGTATAACTATTTAAATATTGAATAATATAATATTATATAATAATACTGATATTATTATTATTATTATTATTATTTTACATTAAATTAATAACTAGTCAATATAGTCTTAATAAAAATTTAAAATTGTGAATCGTGTTCCTAATGATATAAACAATTGAATATTTTTAGTTAGGTGTTTCAACCCTAAAATGAGTATAAAATAATATAATTAAAAATATTCAATTGATTTAATTAGTTTAAATAATTAATTTAATTAAGTGTTTTGTGCTTGTTTTATATTGTGAATGCAATTAGATGTATGTATAAAATACTAAAAAGAAAGAAGAAAAAGAAGAGAATAAAGAGGAAACACAAATTAAGGAGAAAAAAAGAAAGAAGAAAGGAAGATAAAATACTAAAAAGAAAGAAGAAAATGAAGAAAAAAGAAAGAAGAAAATGAAGAAAAAAAGAAATAAGAAAGGAAGAAAAAAGAAATCACGTGTTTGGTACTATTTAGTTGAAATTTTCAAAAGAGTGAACTATACTAATAGTCCCCGATCTTGTAAAAAAATACAGCAATGGTCCCTAAAAAAATTTTCTATCATTTTTTGTACAATAAGACTAAAGTAGCCCTATGCACCACTAGTGTGAATATTTAAAATTCTTTGGCATTTTGGACCTTTCTACTCTTTAATTTTTGCATTTTTTCTTCCATCACCATTTTCTTTTATAAACTCAATTATACTTTCATTTAAATAATATTTGATACTTTATGATTTCAAAATTTTAAATAAGAAACAAAATGTTTTAATTATGCTTTATTTATTTTTAAAATTAAATATTATTTATTATATAGCTTAATATGTATGTTTGAGAAGAAAATTTATATTTAATAGTAACATTTTTCAATATAAATATTAAAATGAATTATTGAAAATTCTTTGTGGGATTTATTTTTACTTAAAAATTTTACTTAAATTTTTAAAATTTGAGAAGAAAAAATATTATAGTGAATTATAGTAAAATTTTTTTAAATGTTACTTAAATATTTAAATGTAACTATGCTTCAGTGAAAAAATAAATATTTTAATTACGTTAATTAAAATATAGTATAGTGAAAAATATTTTTTAAATATAATAATTAAAATTTAAGTGAAGTATATCTAATGTAAATTAAAGGTAACTCTTGCAAGTAACATTTTTTTACTAAAAATATTAAAGCGAACTATAGTAATTTTTTCATTATAAAGCTTAATCTATACGTTATTCAAGTAATTATTTAAAAAATTTAAGTGAATTAATTCAAAAGAAACGATTTTTTTATTGTAAAAGGTGCTTTTATGTGTGTCCAAAATAATTGCATGATTGAAAGGGTACCACAACTGTAATTTCCAGATACTGAAAATGCCCTCAATGGCATGAATGCAGATGGGTATAAAAGACCGACATGTACAAAAAATGTAATTTTTAGGGACCAAATAAGCTATAAAAAATTTTTAGGGACCATTGGTGTATTTTTCGACAAGATCAGTAACTATTAGTGTAGTTCACTCTTTCCAAAAATATCCTACATAACAAAAAAATCACATATTTGGTACCTAGGGTTTTTTTTGTCAATGAGAACCAAAAACGATACACAATAAAGATCATGTACCATTTATGTGCGAAATTGAAATATCAGGTACCGTTTATGTAGTTCACTCTTATTTAAATTATAAAATAAAAAATTTAAAAATAAATAACGAGATCATATATACTTCTTCCATTTCATTTTGAGTGATACTTACAGTTTTTTTCTGATAGTATATCATATTTTAAAGTGATAGGAGTATATTTTCTAAAATAAAAATATCTACTATTATTTTAACTTAATCCTCTCCTATTTAATTTATAAAACAACACTAGATTATAATTTAATTTTGCAGTGAAAAAAATGCTAAGTACTCGTATAAGAAGAGGACGAGTAAAAAAAATGTGAGTGGATGAATTATAGGAGATGATTTTGGATAAATTCCGTACAAAATAACATGGACAACAACTATCACGCTTTTTCCTATGAATTGAAGGAGATAGTTTTGGCTAAATTCCGCACAAAATAACATGGACAACAGCTATCACGCTTTTTCCCATTTTACTGATTTCACCTTTTCACCCCCAAAAAGTTGAACTTCGTAAAAGTAACCAAAATGAAAGATCCAGAAAAAAGCATCCAACTGTAGAGAAGGTAACCGCACGTGACCAGTCCACAGCTCCACACCCGTCCGCACCCTCGGCGCACGTTATCCCTCACCCCTCGTCTTCATAAAAAAACAAGTCAACACCAGTACACACGACAGCACGCTAACGTACGCAGCTGGGTGTAATTACTGCAGCGCTGAGATAACCATTACCATTACTTACAGTTTCCCCATCTATATACACACTAGATAGCACAGCACCCCCAAAAATCCCCAGCTGCATTTGTGTCCTCTTCTCGCCATAAGCTCAATCCGAGGTGTTTGCGTGAGTGTGTGTAAGTTTAATCGTGTATAGATACAGTTTTTTAGTCGCGTTGAAGCTCATGGGATAATGTGGTTTGTTTTTTGCGAAGGTCTGATCAGCAGGGGAGTTTTCAGATTTCGGGAAACATGTTTGGATTTTCGAGAAGAAGAATGAAGCTTGGAAGGTGAGTGTTGTGCATTTACATTGAGTGTGAAGAGCAGAGTTGGAAAGGTGGAAGCTTTTCAGTGATTGTTTGCTTTTGATTTTGGATATTTTTGGATTTTTTGAGTTAGGTTTTGGTATTGAAATCGTTTGTGATTAAGAAAATTGCTTATAGGAATGTCGAAGTTTAGAACAATGCTGGGCAATCTGAAGGGTTTTAAGTCTGTTTTGTAATAGTGGGATAAATTATTATTAGTAGTTTTTTTGTGCTTGATATGTTACTGAAAGTTAATTTATAATTGTGTCTTTTGAAAAGGTATACTACTTTTTCAGCTGAATCACATTAATTTAAGGCCACTGTGTCTTTTTGAACTTTTTGTTTCTTTGCTTCTGACCTTTATTAATTTAGGATGTGATGGCCTTTTTATGATTGTATAAAAATATCAGAAACAATTAGGTGAACATTATTTCCGGAGAACTGAATCCAAAGATGAGCTCTAACCAACCTACTGTATTATTTTTTTGTTCTCATCAGATTAAAGGTTCAACTCTCCGACACTGCACAGGGGACGAGAAGTCCGATAAGGCCCAATAAGAGATTTAATAGTTCCAATGTAAGGATTTGAGATATTCTATCAATGCTATATCAGATTCACTGTGTATTTAAGGTGGTTTATCATGATAGGGAGAAGGTGTTGCAGCTGCAAATAGTGAAGCTGATGATCTGAATTTCCATTCTTCATCTAGTGGGACGGAGCTTAACAACTGCGCTTCAGGTGGCTCTGAGAATTGGATGGTTCTTTCCATCAGCGGAGAGAAGCCTACTCCCCGGTTCAATGTGAAGTACTTTGATCCTTCACTTTGCAAGATAAATTCAATTGAAAGTTGTGGTTGGTTTCTTTCTCCAGATAGAATGTCTGATAATACTGTCAATAGCATGCAGCTGCAGTCATAGGGAACAAGATGGTCGTCGTTGGCGGTGAATCTTCAAATGGGTTGCTGGAAGATGTCCAGGTATCTCAATGAGGACATCTTTCTCAAAAAAAGTATATATAGTTTTGAGTTACATTTCAACTAAATAGAACTGCTTATGTATCATATATGATCATGATTACGTGGTTGAGCAAAAGCATAATTACATATTGCCTACCATGTTGGTCGATAACTCTATAGATCTGCAGCATAATTCTGCATTATGAAGTCGAAGTATCTTTAAATCTTTACTATTTTTGTCAGGTACTCAGTTTTGACAGATTTTCGTGGACTCCTGTTTCGTCAAAGCTTTACCTTTCTCCTACTAGCCTTCCTCTAAAAATTCCAGCATGCAAAGGCCACGTATTGGTACAACAACATTCCTAACAACTCTTCACGCCATTGTTACTTTGTTCATAATTACTGAAGTTTGTCAATTTTTAGGTTCCTTGGGGCAAGAAAGTGCTTCTTATTGGAGGGAAAACCGAATCAGTGAGCGACAGAGTGTCAGGTTATACTCTATCTGGTCTGCTATAGTTGGAAACTTAGATCTGTTTTAGCCGATCTCTCAATTCAATACTTTATCCATCATCCTCATATATTTAATCTTAAGCAGTCTGGGCGTTTGACATGGAAGCAGAATGTTGGTCACTTATTGAAGCGAAGGGAGACATTCCGGTAACTTCCCTCCATAGTTAATAAATATTTAACAGAAATAAACACCCACCACTATTTCTTGAGGCATGATGCTATTCTTTACACTACATCAATATATCTGAGAGTAGTGTGAACTGAAAACTTGGTTCTCCATCTTTTACATCTTGGTTCCATACAGAAGTCTCATTCGAATGCTTCCTGTAATGAATGGAGGGAGTTGCATAGTGCACCATATAGTTCTTTGGACAATGTAGTAACATAAATGATCTATTACATTGCACCTTTTGCCTCAAATTTTCTTAATCTATTGAGGATCTGTTGTGTTTTGCATTATAGGTTTATTCACCATGCCGTTTCATAGTTACCTCATTTTGTTTTTTATAAGAAAATATGAATAAAAAGCATTTGTATACTGAGAATGGTGTCAATACATGCATTTTGTTTCTCTTGTCATAACATAGGAGTACTAAATTTCTAGCCAATTTTGCATTTCCTTACCTCTTCTTTGTTGAGAGCTTAGAAACACCTGTTTGTTAGTGACATTTATTTGTACTAACTCAAGTTGATACAAATTGCAGACTGCACGTAGTGGGCATACAGTTGTTAGGGCAAACTCCGTACTAATTCTATTTGGAGGTGACGATACAAAAAGGAGGAAACTCAACGATCTCCATATGTTTGATCTAAAATCTCTAACGTGGCTTCCTCTTCATTGCACGTAAGTCGTTCACGAATTGCTGTGTATAAGCTCTGCAGTTGACCTACAAATTGTTAAGTAATGAGAAGTCTCAAATATCTCTGATGGCTTTTTGTGTTTTGTGATTCCAATATGCTTAGAAGATGCATTCCTTCATTCAGATATATCAGTAGGGTATTTCATGTGCAGGGGCCCAAGACCATGCTCAAGATCAAATCATATTGCTGCTCTTTATAATGACAAAATACTCTTTGTTTTTGGTGGGGCATCAAAATCTAGAACCTTGAATGACTTGTACTCTCTTGACTTCGAGGCGGTCAGTAAACACTCTCTTCATATGACATATCAGAGTTTGCACTGCATTCTCAGATTACTATAACCAGAATACCGACACTGGCAGTCTGCAACTTCTTACTTGTGCATAAATGTTTCCTTCAGATGGTATGGACAAGAATCAAAGTGCACGGATTTCACCCATCGCCTAGAGCTGGTTGTAGTGGAGCGCTCTGTGGAACAAAGTGGTACATCACGGGTGGTGGTAGCAAGAAAAAAAGTACGTGCCTATTTAGCAACTCATTCCTTGTTCTCGATTTCTAATCCTGCTGTCATCATAAAGTTCTCTTGATGTTGCATACTAAGTACTATACTTTCTTTGTAAGCTAAAGACCAATTTGAGAACTTTTCATTAATCAGTCTTAAGCAAGTTGTTCTAATTAACTCACTTTCAGTAAGCCGTAAGGGTTTTGCAGCCTGTGAAATCTCCTAACTCCTCGTATACAAATTCACCTTACAGGGCCTGCAGAGACCTTGATATTTGATGTTTTGAAGTATACTTGGTCAGTTGCTGTTGCATCGCTTCCATCTTCTATCACTACAAACAAGGTTTGTCATGATATTTCTGTTATGGTCCCTTAAGTGTTACTGTGAATATTGTCCATATTTAACATCGCCATTTACTGTTTATGGCACATTATTGCCTTTTTCACTTTGATAGATATTCAGAGGATTCCAATCAGGTAATGTGAGGTTGAATAGGTATTTCATATTTCTTAATGCAAAATTAACAGACCCATGTTGCAGCATCTAAGACGGTAATGCAGTTAGGGGCTGTGGCATAGATTGTTTAAATAAATTAGGACAAAATCTCCTTGAGGTCTTGAATTATGCTGCTGGTTGAATTCTTATGTTTTTGGTTCTCATATTGTATGCGTTTAAGTTTTTGTTCAGTACTTATCAGAAAGGGAAAACATACTCCTATTCTTCTGTGGGATGCAGGGTTTTAGTCTCGTTCTTGTGCAGCATAAGGAACGAGATTTCCTTGTTGCATTTGGTGGTACCAAGAAAGATCCATCAAACCAGGTGCAACTTTGCTCATTTCTAATGCCCCGATTACCTTTTATAGGTTTTAATTCCTCCCACTTTGGTGATAGGTTGAAGTACTTATCATGGAAAAGGTTGAATCATCAATGATCCGAAGATCGACTTTGAGTAAAGTTGCCGGAACCTTGTTGTCCGAGAACAACAACAGTAATAACTCAACCTCCATAGGATTGTCAACTCAACCAGGCAATGCTTCTATTAGTAGCAACTTTGATACTGTCTCGAAAATTAATTTGGCATCAGCCATCGAACAACATGGATCTGGTCGGAAATCCCTATCAGAATCCTTACTTGTCGACCCAAACTCTGCCACTGGAAACGTCTCTCTTCGCAAACAATTTTATAACGAGGAGACTGTGGAGGTGACTACCACAAAGAGCTTAGAAGACAAAAAATCATTTCGGGTAAGCTACATATTGTCTCCATCACTGCAATTTCATAATTTTGTTGGAACTAATGAATTATTTCTATCGTTCATCTATTATGGTGCAACATTACTGGTTACGTTGTACTCGGCCTTTGTGACCGAAAATAGTTACAAGTAGGTTCAGTTCATGCTTGTTGATCCTCAGTATACGTCGAAAAGTAGTCGTGTTTTCTCTTATATCCAAAGTAATTATAAGTTCTTACATACTAAAACAAGGATATGTAAGAAATGTCACGAGATGACATTTAGTCCAGCAGAAAATTAACCGAAATCACGGTACCACTGCAGTTGATGGAACAAGCCACAAAACCATTGGACTCTGGTGCTGGAAATGCAGAAGAAGCATCGCCCATGGCTGAATCTGGTAAACTGAGTTTTGATAAACAAGGAAGGGGAAGTTTAGGATTAGAAGGTGAAGAACTCTTATGTCAAGAAACCAACTGTATATCAATGACAACAGATTCATCAGGTGTATGCCAGACACACGGGGCAAAACTAGCCAGCCTTTTAAGAAAGAACAGCCTTCTTGAAGGACAATTGGCAGCTGCAATAGCTGCTCGCGAAGCAGTTGAGAAGAACTCATCGTCTGCCAACAAAAGTCGACAGGAGATGGAGAATAGATTGGGAGACGCAATGAAGGAAATGGAGTTGCTTAAAGAGAAGCTAACCAGTATTGAGTTGGCACAGGAGGAGGCTAACAGCCTCTCTAACATCGTCCACTCTGACAACGTGAGGCTAGAGCATGATGTGGCTTTCCTCAAGGCTGTCTTGGATGATACACAAAAGGTCTGCAGTCTGTACTTCCACTTGCAAAGATCAAATCTACCTATTCATATTCCGAACTCAGATCATAAACATGTCTTTTGTCCAACGCTACATGTTGCAGGAACTACATTCGACTAGAGGGGTCCTTGCTGGGGAGCGTGCAAGAGCATTCCAGCTACAGGTATATTCCTAGATCATAAATCATGGAACAGTCATACTTTTTCTTGCAATCAATCATATTTTTTCATAAAGTTGCCACTTCTATTTAACTTTGAATTATATCAACTTTCAGGTCGAAGTATTCCATCTGAAACAGAGGTTACAGTCACTCGAGACTCGAGCACCAACACCTAGGAAACCTTATCAGATGTAGTATGTATGTAGGTTTAAGGTTTAGCATATAAGTATCTATTTCTCCTACATTTATGCTTGTAATATCTGTTTATTTTGGTACATGGGTCAGATTTGTCACACATTGTAGTGTGTGTTTTTAACGATGTATATATTATTCTGCCCAGCCTAAGAATTTTCTAGATTTTTGACAGTTTGAATGTGGAATCCTACAACTGAATAATAATTAACAAACAACTTATATCAATATATTGCTATTATTACTAATGATAATATTACATTTCGTGACATCGATGTTACATAAAATTTCTGGTCATGCCACAACAAATTTGATCAATAGGATGAAGTTGGTAACAAAATTTGAATCATAATAGCTCGCCCTCTTCTTGATCTTCATCGACATCATCAACCTCATTATCTTTGTCTTCTTCAGGTGCATCAGGATCGACTCCCTAAAAACCAAGATTCGATTAGAATTAAACGTTAATACATATATATGCTCGAGCTCTATGGACTATGGGGGAACAGACATAAAATGCAGACCTTCATTTGCTTCTCCAAGCGGTCCAGTCCTTTTTTGGCAGCTTCATTGTGGGGATTTATTCTGAAATAAATCCGAATTCGGCAGATTGTAATGTACAATGCTGGAACTCTGGAAGTACAGCATAGAGAGATTTACCTCAACGCTGCTTGATAATGTGAAAGGGCATCCAACAGCATATTTGTTGCGGCAAAGGCTTGAGCGAACTTGACGTGCAAACAATCATCGGCCCAACCTTTCAAATAACGCTGCAAGAGGGAGATTGCATCTGCATTTCGACCTTCCATGACATGCAGTTCAGCCAAAGCCAACGCAGCTCCAAGAAAACCTGGTTCAAGTCTTAGGGCTGATTCATAGAACTTCTTTGCCTGAAAAAATATTCAAAAAAATGTGCCTAATTAATTCTAATTACAATAAGGGTACCAACTTAGGTATGCTAAGATTCAGAATTAGAGATAAGATCATTGAGGAATTCATCATGTTTAAACTCATTTGATGTGTACGCACTAAACAAAATACAAAAATACAGTCTTGTGTATGTGTGTCATGTGGGGGGGGGGGGGGGGGGGGAGCATAGGCACACCTTTTCTCTTCCTGCGACGTGACTAGCATGTGCATCCCCAACTAGTTTCAGAGCCTTTCCGGATTGAGGTATCGCCTTCATTGCCTCTCTTGCTGTAAATAGAGCTTCTTTCACTTTGAAACAGTGAGATATGAACGAACTAAACCTGCAATATAACTCAAACTTCCATTTTACGCCCTCTTGTTACATGAATTTGATCAATTGAAAATATATTTAGACTTGTCAAACGGAAAGCATCAGAATGTGATACATCAATTTTAACTTACCTTGTTATGAGCGGAGATCAGGCCTTAGTTCTTGAGCTCCCCTAAAAGTGATGACAGCTGCTTCTGGGCGATTCAGTGACAAGAAAATATTTCCCTGGATAATCTCAAATTGGTTGGTATACAAATGCTAAAAACTTATATAAAATCGAAGAAATATGGAGATGCAACTGTGTATTTTTAATTCTTGCTCCAAATAGATCGTCATACCTTCATTATGTAACCAGCTACGTGCCTTTCATCAACGCGGATGCTCTGTTTAAATAGATAACGATCATAAAGTACTTGTAGCAATCTAAACAGCTCAAAGAGAAGACACTTAACCTTCTCGGCATACGTTAAAGCTCCTCTCTCATCTTTCTTTTCCCACAGAACAGCTAAGGCCACTAAAACTTCAGGTTTTGTTGGATCGATGTTCAAGAGATCGTGAACTAACTTAGTTAACTTGGAATTATCGGACTTGAGCTTCAGAAGCATGGTATACTCATCCATATATGTCATAACATATGGATCAATTGACATGACCTGCATAAGCCATTTGCTAATTTTACTGTGTTTATCATAGATTTTCTTGCATGAATATAAGTAAAGTACTCACAGTTTCAAAATCCAGGATGGCTTCATCATTTTTTCCTATGACAGCTTTAACCTTCAGAAAAGCAATCAACAGAAGTTGTAAAAAAATAGTAATTGCAGTCACAGAAACTTGGTCTAAAGCTACTGCAAAGACCAGCAAGCAGCTGAGAACATTTTTAAACTGTTAGGCCTCATCCCACAGACCTTGGCCATTTCGAGTAATATGTGGACATTGTTAGGAAATCGTTGTAGCAGTTCCGAGAATAGATCAAGCCCACCTGACAACCAAGGGAAAGCAAATAAGAAAAAAAAGGGAAAGTTGTTTGTTCAATCAAGAATTCATGTTGATAAATTAGATAACTAGATTGAATAATGAACTCGCTGCAGAATATCCCAATGAAGTGCCAATTCGGCCTTCCCAGGAAAAAGCTGCCTCATATGACAAACTAGAATATCATTGTGGCATGCATGGGCGTTACATTATGAACATAAGAAAATATACAGCCATAAGCGGACCTTTGTAATCATTTGAAGCAATACAACATTGGGCTTCAACGTAGCGCTGCACCAAAAGTAGGGGAAATGCTATTACAGTGTACAAAAGAACTCAGCAATATGAAGTTCAATAGAAGGGAAACAAGAGAATGGTAGAAGGAAATTTTTGCCAAAATTCATGGTTTAGGACAAGAGGTTCCCAAAAGAGAGCGAAAGGCGTCTAGAAAGATCAATGTTTGTCATAGGAAAGGGGATGATAAATGCATACGATGAGAACTTTCATAATATCATGGAAGCAAAAACATTATCTCTATATAAAATAAGATCAAAAGATTATAATATACATCCCAAAGTTGTAAACAGCTCTACTGTCAAAACAACTTACTGGCAGCCAGCGACTTGAATCAAAATGATCAGAAGGAGGTCTTCCACTTCTATTCGGTGTCTGGGATGTCAGAAATAAGATTGTAGGTAAACATTTAGGATTTTCGCTTTAACAAGAAATACCTAATACAGCATGAAACAATTAGTGGGCCTAAAGCTTCTACGAATACAAGGAAAATATGTTGCATTGTTATGTAAATTTACTACTTACCTCAACAGACATTATTGTACAAAATGAAGAGGATGAGCGAATAGTAATGAGAATTGATTGACTACACCAACTGCACAAAATATATTTCTGAAAATTCTGACATGTATCTTGAAAGAGGCAAGTACATGGATTTCAGAAATTAATGAGTCAAATTCATGCTTGACAAGAACGGAGCCATGACAGATAGACCTTATAAGGGCAAACCACAAGTGGTTAACTATGAAGGATACTATACCCATATTTCTTTGAAGATAACAAAAAGTAGTGAGAAGGTCAGGTGTCATAAAAGGAAAACTAACATTACTATCAGACTATCAGAAAAAAATACTACTGCTTGATCATAATCTAAGCTGGCTAGCCTCGGATCAAATTTTTTAACTTGCATGACTAGAAAGTTGTGTACCAGATGTCTAATAAGTACCAACATATCCATTAAACTGGGAAGTACAGAATCACAGAAACAGAAAAAAATAATAAAAAAGAAATGAGATATATAGACTACGAAACAAACCTGAGGAAACAATGAAATAATATCCTTAGCGGAAACACCTAATTCGGCCAAAGCTATGATGGCCTCAAATACGTAAGGACAATTCCTGTCAACATCAATATCATAATTTGTTGGTAGTGTTAATCAAAATCTCTCCAGTAATGTCATTTAATAAATGTAACAATAGGCAAAATAGATTTTCTTCATATCACAAAGGGAGAGAGACATGATTATTAGCATCACAGTGTCCAGAAATGACAAAATGCAAGTTGAGCCTTTACCATAAAATGTAGAAGTGTAACATAAAAAACAATTATGCACTTGGAGCCTTGGACCTAAAAACTTAAAGTAGAAGCATCAATTCTCAAAGGCTTTCTGAAAAGAAATATGTCGGGTGAGTAATTGTCTTCCAAGAAGGTTAAACATCTCCACTGCAAACATTTTGCTAGCAACTTAGCACTATATGAAGTAAGCTATGAAGCTTGCACGTTGTATAAAACAGTTATACCAAGGTAACAAACCTCAAACACTCTTTAAAACATCCAACTGCAGCTCGATTATGCCTAGAATTCCGGTAAAGCTTTGCCATCATAAGATTCATCTCCAGATTTCTTGACTTGCTTGGGATTCCTTCCATCTGTTCATTCATTTAAATTTTGTCAATTTATCTTTAATGCTATAGTTTTAAGGCACCATCAATACAAGAAAGTACCTAGAACTGGTTCAAGTATAAGCAATTTAAACATAACTAACTTGTAGCAACTACAAACCTCAGCAATAGCAGCTATATTTTCACTAAGTGAGCTATGACATGTGGCAACCTTGAATTTCACCTGCATTTAAAATAACAAAATTGATGCAGATGGTCATTTTGGTTTTGGCAATCTAAAAATATCCAGAAGAATTTACGAACTGAATCACCTCATTTTCGCTTGTTGGTGAAGTGTTCAATGAATTTGGAGAAGAAGATCTATTAGATGCTGATAATGTGCTCCGAGGCGTTGGAGTTGAATTTGCACTCTGTTTTGGTAGTATTTTGTGGTACTGCAAGGCTTGCTTATATACTTGCTATTGATTTGAAAGATGCAAAAAACTTAGATGGACATGGGTCACATTGTCTAGCATATGTTAAATAGTAATAAATAAGCAGCCCTCTCCAGGAAACAGAAGCAGAAAATATAAGGTACTACTATAAGTTTTTGGCATTGCAGAAATGGACATGCAAGATAGCTGGTTTCCAAAAGACGATATCCTTAGAGCATATTTTTGGAGGGTAAAGAGTGCACATTGACATCAACTTTAAAGAACCAATAGCTCCCAATGCACTAGTAAATCACCAACTTAGAAGAACCTAAAGACTACATTTGAACTTGAAAGCTATGAAGCAAAGTGAGGAACCTATCATCACCCAACTGTTATCAAAATGCTTAGTTGGCTTGTAAGATATAAAGCCAATGGGAGCATGTATTTATACTGTATCAACAACAATGGGTTGTCATTTATACATCGCTATAAAAGAGACATCTAAAATGAATTTAAATGTTTTTGTATTTACAGATTTTGGAAATGTCACAAATATACAGAACACAAATCAATCACGATAATAACAAGCTCAGCATAAGCATGATCTTACAATTGCCCTTCGATACTCCTTCTCTCGAAAGAGCGAATCACCAAACAGAACCTGTCACCACACAGCCATTACCAAAACAAATTCACTGCAGTTAAAAAACAATGAACCAAAACCAATAACAAACGCAAAGTACCAAGCTTTCAGCTTTTAGATGAGGGCTCGTCTCAGGATTTATCAACGTAGAAGATACAGCAAAACAACCCTAGTTCAAGCAAACAACAAATATCATCTTCCGGTATAAAAAAAGGCTGATTATTAAATAAAAAGTATATTTAGCTAGAACGCGAGCTCCAATTTTTATGGGATTGATTCGAGATAGCGCGAATTGTACCAGAATTTGAGCGGAAGAGAAGAGGCCATGATCGAGAAGAGTGTTCAATTGGTCTTTGGGAACATCCATCGAGCAGTTGGAGTGCTTCGTGAGCTGTGTGTTGTGTGTGTGACGAACTGGTGTGAAGCGCTCGTCACATTTGAAATCGGTGTTAGTATTGTATTTGCGATTAGGTCCACAAATGTTTCTCAATCTTTACTATGACCCCAAATCTTTTGTAACTTGACTATAGTAGGCTGAGTTGTAATAAATGTAATTTGAGAGGTCCAACTTTTACAATTTAGAATTATGTAGATACAGTATATACTCTCTCTCCATCCACTACTAAAAGTTTTGGTAATATACTGCACATATTAAATACAAAGTTAATACTAAAATACATAAGAAAAGTAAAAAATATAATATTTTTAGTAAAAAATAAAATCCACTTCATTATAGAGATATCGAATGAGAATTTTTTAATGGTCCAAAATAAAAATAAGATTATTGGCAGTGAAAAACTGTAGTACTTCTAATATTTGAGGGATAAATTGATATAATTATTGGCTATGATTACTTGTATAAAATGACTATGAACTCTTGTTTGCATTTTTATCAAAAGCTTGGCCAAGAGAATATATTTTGGTCCGCTTTCATAATGTAAAAGATTAGATTGTATTTTATGAATAATCACCTCACCTACACTCATATGATTAAATTAATCTTAGATAAATACTAGGTATTCAGTTTATCACATATTGTACCTATTTATCTATTTAATGAACCAAACATCACCTTAATAGAAGATGTTTGAGAAAAATGATATAAGAATATCATTTGGGGGACCTATATATTCCATATGTAAATAAAGTTTGGAAGGTTGCCTGTAACGGCATTATGGTCCAAAAATTTCCAAGTTTTCTGATTTAAACAAATAATTATTAATTATATGGACAAAAAAATTATACTATACATTAGTGAGATAATTATTTATTATTAGTAGTACTAGTAATTATCTTATGATAGTTGTGACATTCATATTTTCTATGGAAAAAGGTCTTTAAGTTTTGACTGCCTATCTCCTTCAAAATTGGCCCAACAAATAAAATTTTCAGCCCAGACCATATAAAATAGTCAGCCATGAAGCTAAATAATAAATGTGAAATGACTAAATCCAAGTATTCAACCATGGTCGGATTTATAACCGAGAATAATCACTAGTGTCGTCTCATAATATAATATTGTTATAATAATAAACTCATAAATTATTGACACATTATTCAAATCTAGTAAATCTTATGTGTATCAATCTATGTTCGCAATTCATTTCTCATGCACAACCCTGGCTTCACTGCATTTTTTTTTCAATGTGTAGATGATACTGAGTTTATGAAATATTTATATTCTTTTGTTCCTTTAAATTATTGTCAAAATTTGATAGAAAAAATATTTGACAAAGGTGAGCCAATATTTTCTCATGGGCTAGTATTTCTTCCTTTTTTGCCATTTTACAAAAGTCCAAGAAAAACTAGGTCGGGCCATGAAAAAGGAATATGTTTATGGATTTGCATTCAAATTACTATATACTTTCTCATCTAAGCCCATAACCAAATAATCATGTTTTTCTATTTTAATTTTTCCATAAAAATTAGTCTCATTCTTAGTTTTTTTGGTATGTTCCATTTTATATTAAAACGTGTGTCGCCATTATCAAAAGTCTTGATAGTAGACGGAATGAGTATTATTTAGATGATGAAGTATAGTCCAATTGCTAAAATATTTTATCTCCCACCAATATATCAAGAGTAGAGTTCAAAACATCAATTTATAGCAACGAGTCAAATGTTCCCTTCCTCTTATTTTAAGTGGAATATTCCAATTCAATACAAATGCATCTTTGTTTTATGAGTTGATTAAAAAGAGAATAAAGTAGATGCATATCAAAATAAGACATCCAAAAAAAAAAGATATGTCAATTATAAGTAGTACTCCATCCGTCGCATAATAGACGTCATACTTTCATTTTTAGTTTTTCCACAAAAGATGTCTTATTTACTTTTACATAAAATAACATCTCTTAAAATCTCGAGTCATTCTCCAACTATGTCATCTATTATGTGTAGTACTCACTCCGTCCCAACAAAATTGAGTTAAAATTTTTAGACACGGAAATTAAGAAATCGTGTTAAAAAGTAGGAAAGAATAATAAAGTAGAAAATATAAAGAGAGTAAAATAGGTGTTTGAAAATAATTAAGTCCAATTGAATATTTTATTTCATAAAAAAATAACTCTATTTAATTAGAATATTCTAAAAATGGAATACAACTTAAAACGAATGGAGTAATAGTTTAAACATAAGTGGTCAAAGGTTTATCCAACCGTTCACATCATTAACTAAATCGAAAATTTTAATAGAATCCATCAAATTAACAAAACGTAACATCACTTGATATATTACTGTCTACTTATAATTTATTGGATTCATAAATGATGATTGCTATAGAGCTTAGGTAGGGAGAAAATCTATGAGTTACATATCCTAAGATTCACTTTTACTGTTTCTAGTAATGTTTCCACCCTTCCTCCGTACACCAAAATCGATGTTACTATTTATATCAGTAAAAACCTCGGACTACGTGGCAGTCGGGGAGGCTCTGGTTGGTTGACACGTAGGTGGGGTAGCTACACAGGATTGCAATGGAACAGTGCTTACGTGTCAACTCAATTGGCTGTCTGAATATAACGGGATGACGTGTCGCTGCACTGTTGGTCACATAATCCCACTTCCTAGGAATAGGCAGCGTGTGATTTGTGTGAAATCTTCTGCTTTCATTTGTTTCATTTTCATTTTCCATTTTCTATATATACAATTTTAAAATTAATTTCTTATATTTACAATTCAAGTTCGTAATCAACATGAGTAAATTAATTACTTGAATAGTGTATTTAAATTCCGTGACCAATTCTCAAATACTCCCGTCCCAAGAAAAATAACTCATTCTATATGTGTGTGACTGGCCTATGCACACACGAGTTAATATCATACAATTTTATTTTATTTTATTTTAATTATGAAAGTTCTTTAGAAATTTATATTTCATACGCATAGCGAAAATCCTCTAAAAAAAATCATATTGATTGTTTAATTGCGATGGTTGCACTCATCATCCCACAAAACAATTTGTAAAACCCATTTCTAATACTAAATTCGCTTTTCAGTCGAAATTTTTAAAAATGATTTTTTAGAAGCGGTCAACAAAGACATGAAAGAGAAGAAAAAGGAAAAAAAAATGAAATTGTTGATTCAAAAATTTGGTCAAAGTCCAGGTCATAATCTTTATCCCTAAATTCTGGATGGCCTTAAATATATATTAATATTAGTTGTCCATGTTTTTGGAGATTGTGCAAAAAATCCAAGTAAAAAACAGGCAGCCCCCCACTCCATTTATATAAAGAATCAATATAGGAGTAAATTTTAAGATCAATATTGATTTAATTCACATTTATATGTTAGTCACGATTGTCCTGATGGGATTACTACTACTAACAAGTTTGTGTACATGTTTTTGACATTTTATGTCTATATTCTATCGAATTTTTTAATTTTCACTGTTAAATCTTTAGCTCATCTCATATATATACGTGTCCTATAAAAACATCTTATTTAAATAAAATTAAAAGTTAATGATTATAGTCTATAAGGTGCAAAATGAAATTGAGTTAGTGGATGAGTCAAGAGGGTCATATATAGTGAAAAGGATAGAGGAAAAGATTAAGGGAAAGTAACTATTTTAATAGTAATATATATTGTTACTAAATTAATATGTTCGTGTGAGATCGTTTTATTGTGAGATGAGTCCAGATATTGATCATGAAAACCAATGTTTAAACGATACACATTTAATGGATAGTACTTATTAATTTAGGTCCAAACCTTGACCTGCATCACAACGCAGCGATCTCAATTTCTCATACTACAAAATTATTGATTAACTTTCTCAAACATACACCCTTTAATAATGGTTAAATATTAGTGTCTAATTGCATACATTTGATTTATATTATTCAATTTTCTATTTTTTTGACAGTAATATATATAGATACTCTTTTGTCAGTTGTTTATAGTCCCATTTTGACTCGATGTTGGTTATAAGAAACGGCTTGACTTTGTAAAAAATATGAGTAGAAATAGTTAATGAAATATGGATCACACTTCATATCACAGCATACCAAAATAGCAAAATGAGACATTATTTTAGAGACTGAATGAAATATATTTTGTGTTACAAAACATTCTAGTAAATAAGATAATGATTAACAACATAACAAATATATTTTTAAATAGAAACAATAACAAAAGCAACGCTTATCCAAAATCAACAACAAACTAACGCAACAAAACAAAAAACAAAAGAGCACCACACGTTATGTGTGAGTATTGATTTAGTGATAATGCGATTCATTCCGAAACAAAGATCTCGAGTTTTAGTATATTATTACACAACTTTTAAGTTTATGTTCATTACAAATAAAAAAATAAAAAAAAAACACACCCCACGTAAACTTTAATTAAATCGGCTGAAAATAGGCCTTTGAAAGAGAAGTGGGTGGCATAGTAGCATGGAATTTTGAAATGACAAATTAAGACAAAAAGGGGTTGACCCAGTTGTGATAACTTATGGTTTAATGTTGTTTCCAATGTCAATTTTTGGCATGTGATATGCTTAATCAACAAATCATTAAAAAAAAACAGCTATAAGCTTCACCTATTAATCTTATACACTAATAAGTTTTTAACTAAGTGGCCCACTAACTATCATAATAATTATTGTTGTTATTTATGGGATTGTTTTGTCCATTCTACTTAATTCATGATTCTTTTTTCCTAAGCCTTTTGACTGCATAAGCCTTTTTCAAGTCACCTTTAACTAGACAAGGCACCGCTCCATGACTCACCAATTTGCTTTTTTTATAATTATTTATTTATTTCATGGCCGATTTTATGATAATGCTAGATAAATCAATTTACGTACGAATGCTCAACGTATTGATGATTAATTTACTACTCTATTTGTTCGCTATTAGGAGTCCCGATCACTTTTGCGCACACATTTTATAAAAATGATAATAAATAGTTAAAGTGGATAAATGGTAATGTAAAAGAGAGAATAATGTTAAGAAGACTTTCTCAACATTATTTTCTCTCATATTTTACTATTTTTCCACTTTAACTATTTATTATCATTTTTATAAAACGAGTGCGCAAAAGTGACCGAGACTCCTAATGACGGACGGAGGAAGTATTTTTTTGACATGTAATGACACATAATTTGGGTACTGTTGAACTTCAATTCTCTTTCACTTGTTTTGATATTTGCTAGACCAGAGTTTTAATTTGACTTAATTAATGAAATTTACGGCATTCTATTATGATAAATATTTTTTCTATCAAAATTTAATCCAAATTGCAAGGATATTTTCAGGGTTTCTTGCTATGTTATAGAAATCCATTGCCCCATTTAAGATATCACATTATTCAAGGAACGATGTCAGGGTAAAAGATAACCACCAAATGTGTTTTTTTAGTTGGAATCGTGAAAAGTGTGAGGACCGAAGGAGGGCTAAGAATTTACTTAGTGTAAGATATCGATTGTTGGAGGAATCATTTTACGCTCATGTCACGTTGAGGTATATTGCAGCAGAAAAAACATATCTGATTTTTATCTCTAGGAGAGCGAACAACCCTATTTGAAAGATTGTACCCCAAATTAACCTAGTATAGGAGATATTTGAGATCGATTGAAATACATAATTTATAAGATAGGAGTATATGATTTATCTACATCGATCTATCTTAAAGCATATCAATAATGATCAAAAATCGATTCATCAATTGGATTTGAAAGAAATTGTTTTAGTCAGAAATTTAGGATGTTGATTCATATATTACTCATATAGACAACAAATCATATGATACAATATACATTCCCCTAATTATAAAGTTTGCTTGATCTCCCATTTATTATATCGATACACTTCAATGAATGACATTGTATTTTTAAACTCAAGTATTTATATATCGATACATTTCAATGAACGACATTGTATTTTTAAACTCAAAAATCTAACTATCATGTATAGTGAAAAAACATGGAGTAAGTAAATATGAAAAGGTAATTTCCAAGAAACATACATAACCCACATTTGACGTATGCCCTTAATCACGTAACACGTACCACAAACATTTGCCTAGGAAATCTAACATAATCCAATATCTCACTTAAACTAATCCACACTATGCCACTAAATTAATTGTTGGGATTAATCATTTTTGGTGAATGAAGATCCCTAACTGCCCCTTTGAAAAATGAAGAACAAGACAGAATTATTACACGATTATACATTAATTGCATCGAACGCGGATTAACACATGTGACATCTCACCAAAAGCACACAAATTTTGTGCCTTCAATTTCAAATTCTCGAGTCTCTCAAGAATATATGCAGACAAAAAAAAATTAACCCATCTTTGTGATTATCTTTTTGTTTCCATTAAAGTTAATCTTATCAAATCACAAGTCTTTAATTAGTGTTTGCGTTTTCTCAACTTGTCCAAACATTCTTCCATGGCATTATGTGGAATCAGAACTACTAAATTGCATTATCATGGAAGCAAGTTTACGTAAAATATTTGTCTTTATCAAAGAAGAAGAAAGTTGGCCATGTGGCTTTGGATATTTTATGGCAAGATTATTTATTGTAGCCGAATTTGCATTTCGAATTTTTGGCGGGGATAATTTTCCAATAATCCGAGTTTCTTTCTTTTCAAAGTACAAAAACAAAAATCAACGAAATATCTATTGGATTTCCAATAGTAGTAGTGTATTACATTTTATTCTAAATAGTTTAAAATGTGTTGTAGAAAGAAGGGGCTTGACGAAATCAATATGAAAATAAGATTATCTTAAGACGAATTTTAGCCCAACTTTGTAAAATGAGTTACGAAATATAGGATAAAGGGAGCGAAATGCAACTTTTAAATGTTATTTTACTTATTTAGGAGTAGTAGTAATTCTAAACTCCTCTTCTTTCCATTTGCAATCAAGTTTTTGAGCTTTAGGTGTTGCTAAAATTGAGAAACATTTTAGTGAAAGTCCCTTTGTCAAACAGAATAGAAACTTGAAATCCTAGTCAAAATAAAAAATCTGATACTCCGGAAAGGCAAAGGTCACTTTTTTCTTTTTCTCTATTTTTGCAGTTATCTAAATAAGTAGTAGTTCCAATAAAAATCCAACAAGTTATCAAAAATATATTAAAACAAGTTGTCTACACACAACAAAATCACTGCCTATATAAGAGTGGCCTCTTCACACACACACACACACACACACACACACACACACACATCACCAAAATACACAAAACACAAACACAAGAAACATGTCATCACTTAAACCCTCCCATGAAAAGCCCTTCACCCTCTTTGAGCCCATCCTCACTGACACAGGCTTCACACTCCTCCAGCGCAACACGGCAGCAGCGGCGCAGCCGGGCTACCGCCGCGGCCGCAAGAAGCAGGCGGAGCCGGGGCGCTTCCTCGGGGTGAGGAGGCGCCCATGGGGCCGGTACGCAGCCGAGATCAGGGACCCCACCACCAAGGAGAGGCACTGGCTGGGCACCTTTGACACTGCCCAAGAGGCAGCATTGGCCTATGACAGGGCAGCCCTCTCCATCAAAGGCACACAAGCAAGAACCAACTTCATCTACTCTGATCAAACCACTTTCCACTCTCCCTTCCAGCTCCAATCCTTCTTCCACCCATCACCAACACAAACCACCAAACACCATGCCACCAGCACTGCGAGCCTCGAGATTCCTCGGGGCCCGGTCCAGCCGGGGCACGACACGTGTCATGAATCATGTTCACCCAATGATGATCATTTCTTCAACTTGTCCAAATCTGACACAAGCTCTGGCTACTTGGACTGCATTGTCCCAAACAACTACTTGAACCCTTCTCCAACCTCCTCAAGCAAGAATAAAGAAACCACCTTCTCATCCTCCGATTCGGCTGCGGCGGCATGGAGCCTTGATCACACATATGCAGATGTTTCTACATACCAAGAATTTGAATATGGAATGTGGGACAGCCAGCAGCAGTGGGAGCTGAGTTCTTGTGAGCTCTCAGCAATGATTAACAATCCAATTAATATGGAAGAGAACAGGGGAGATTTTGATGAAATTATGAGTAATGCAGTAACTAGTAGTAATGCTGCTGCATCTTTCTTTCCTTGTTTTGGGGATTTAGCTGACATGGGACAGGGACAGTCTCTATTTTGAGTACTGGTAGTAATAGTAATTATTATGTACTGTAAGTCTATGTCAAACAAAGATCCACTTTTTTTTGCATGGCCATATATCTATCTTGTGTTATTGCTTCTTTTGCCATTTACCAAGTTTACTTGCAATAGGTTACAAATATGGAGTATGTATAAAAACATATACATGTAATTTGATTAGCAGTACTTACTAGAATCATGGAAGGATTCAAATCCCCAACCCGCCACTTGAAAGGAGACCAGGTACCTTGAACTAACTAAAAATAACATAGAAAATGTGGGATAATGACCTTTGGTTTTGATGTAGAATCTGACCTTATGCATTAATTATGGCACTTTTCCAAATGTACGGCAACCTTAAAGCATAAGCAGATGATATTTTCAGACAACATCTACTAGCTGTCTACTTTCCTGCTAAAGTTGTGAGAAGATAACCAGTCATCAATATTATACACAGAAATCTGTAATTTCATGTAGGAAATAATGTAAATAAGTAGAGTACAAAAAAACACAGGATCTACTCTGAATTAATTGTTGGATAATTTGTGAGAATCATTCAAATATATTTATTATACAGTGCATAACTACATATCTTACATACAAGGAAAGCATAAAATGCTTCTGTACTTCGACTGAGTTTATCGATCGAGAATAAGACCCCCAAACAAAAAAAAGGAAGAAGAAGAAGAAGAGGTGTAATTATATCCGGATTTAAGAATGCGAGGACTCATCTTTCCCGTTCCGGAAAAGACAGCATAAATAGACAACAAACTCCGAAATTCGAGCAGCGGGTGGGAATTAAGCTGGGGGGGGGAGGCTTTGGGCTTTTACGTTATTGAAAGACTAAGTTGAAAAGCTAATGATTTTTCTAGATCCTTTGAGAGGGTATATGTATGGCTTATTTCAAAAGGGGACGGCCATATGCTATTTATGAAGAGTGATGGACGTAGCTAAGGTTGTCCTAAGACCTGAGAGGACGAAGGTTGCTGGCACCGAAAAACTTGAGCTTTGCTTTGTGGAAGTTGCTTGATTAGGCCCCTTCCACTTCAGCTTGATGTGTGTGCCTCACCACCAGGACTTGCACTACTGCCACCACTTGAAGACACCGATCCCTGCCCAGACTGCTGAACAGATGACTGAGGAAGAGCCTCAGTGTTTGAGAATACTGAGCCAACTGATGCACTTGAGCTGCTCAAAGAAGACATTTGTGACGACAGTGGGTTTTTGCTGAACCCAGAAAGCAGCTCGGGCCTTAGATCTGATGATGAGGATGATGGGGCCAGAATTGCAATTGTGGATCCCACCGGGTAAGGAGCAACTGGCATGTCGGTCAGAGAGGATGCAGAAGGGCTGTAGCTCAGAGATCTCATCGGATGATCAAATTTGCACGAGGGCCCGAATTTGCACACTCCATTCTGTGCATAGTGAGAACAAAGAGGTGCACCCTGAGAAATGGCGTACAATGTTTAGAAACACGAAGCATGATTTGTGACTATATTTTACTTGGTGGATGATATCAAATGTGTCGCCTACCATAATACAAATGAAACAAAGAATCTTATTCTGCAAATTAAGACTATCATCATTATTCCAAAAAAAAGAAAAATAGTAGTAGTAACATTTTATTGAGGCAAAACATGTTATGTCACAGCATTGAAAAACTTCATCAAAAAAGAGAAATAAAAGAAACTTGTCCAATTTATTGCAATCAGTTTATACCAGTATGTGACTCTGCAGACAAGTATAACTAAATATTTCTATGAGACAACAGCCTCCAAATATACCAAAACTCATACAACTCAAACTTCCAGAGTTTATCCTGGAGCGAGGGGTTGTGCACTAATGGGAGCGTCCATATGCAGGTTTCGGTTCATCAGAGCAACAGCCTTTGTTGAAGTATCAGCAGAATAGAAAACAAAAGAAATGGCAGTATTAATACCACACAAACTTCCCAAAAAAATCTAATTGAAGGAATTTATTCGACTTAAATGGATATAAATCGTAGATGCTTCATAGAAAAGCAGAAGTTAATAATTACGGAGAGTGACAGGGACACACCGAGACAGATCATCTTGTTCTGCCATATATAGGCAATTAAAAAGCTCAGCAAACATCAAGAGATAAAATGAATGCTTACTGGGCGTAGTGGTAGACCCATTGGGCTAAGTATGTAATTGGCCCTTGATGCACTCCACTCAGGTGGATGATGATATTTACATGTAGCTCCGAATTTACAGTCCCCATTCCTTAGATAGTACTGACATTCTGGTTGGCCAGGTCTTTCCGGAAATGCTTGTTCTTTTTGAATGCTGCTTGAGGGGCCAGCAGAAGATGTAATGGAAAGGTATGGTCCTGTATAGGCAGCAGCGGAAGGAGACAATTGTGTTATCCCATAAACCGGGCCTGCCCCAATTGTTTGCTGAGTACTTGGTGAGGCTGCCGGACTAACAGGTGCCTGTACATGTACTTCAAGAATTTAGCATAAAAGAAGGGACATCAAACATTACAGTGTCGGCAACACCTACCGAATAGGGAGTCCAGCCAGGAACAGGAACGACTCCAGGGGGAAAGATCATGGGACCATAACTTCCAGGAACATAAGAGCCGTGAAGCATGGAAGGCCTGGCAACTTGCCAGTTGCCTTGAATAACCCCATATTGTTGAGAAGATTGATGGCTGGGAGACGGTCCAGTTGGATACATAGCTGGTGTTGGCATAGCTGCTGAAGCAGTGAAAGACCCAGGACCAGGGGCTGGCATTGGTATCCCGGCCAGCTGTGGATGATGAAATTTACAGGTGACGCCAAACTTGCACTGACCTGTCTTTACATAATATGAACATTCCTTTTCTCCCTGCCAAAAGAAGATTATGAAGTAGCTGGCAAGGTATAAAGAAACCATAGATAATTCCATAGAATATACAAGAATGAAATTATCCAAAGAGACAGACCGGTCGCAGAGGATATCCATAAAAATTCAGTGCCACGGGGGCTGAAGATCCAACTCCTTGCTTTGGATGATGATACTTGCAGGAACCACCATATTTACACATTCCTGCCCGCATGTAGTACTGCAAATCCATTGCGAAGGGTGAATTGAACAAGACATAATTTTCACAAAGAAGATATAATGCTCAACTGAAATACGAGAACATCAAAAAAGGATGCTTCCATGGAGAAATGATTGAAAATGAGAGAGCTTAAAAGAGTTTAAGTGTATACACATTAAAACAATTAAATAAGTGATTCTAATGAAAACCTGACATGTAACAAAGATACAACTGCTCAATGAACCCCCCCCCCCCCCCCGTTTTTAAAACTCAGAGAAATATATGTCTTTATAATTTTGACATTGTCAAAATGATAACCATTTAATAATTCATTCAATAGTTAATACAGCAGACAGGAATTCCTACTAGATCAAAATAATTAGTATCCATCATCAACATGGAGAAAATCTCTCTTTCAAATTACCAGTAGCTGATATGTCCAGCTGCTTAAGGCAATGGTACTTTCATAATCTTATGGGTTAAAGACCTCGGAGAAATATGTAGCAAGAGTAACAAAGCATCATTTGAATTTTTGAACCATGAAAAGGATGAACAGGAGTCTGCATTCTGCAATCAAGAAGTTTTATTGTCTTTATTATAGCATGGCAACATAAAGATGAAATTTGATAAGTAAACAAATTTTTTTTGCATGTCCCATTTTAAAATCTAAACTACCACAGAGAAATTTACACAAACCAGACAATATCAGATAATAACCCAAATGCAGTGCCATGTGGTCATTAAAAAGAGGCTCACTCTCCCAAAACACTCAGGAAACAGACGAACTGCATCAGGTGTATACTTGTAGATTACTTTGGCTAATGTCAGGGATTCAAACTCATGGATCAGTGCCAGAAATCCTTAAAATAAGTAGACAATTTCTTAAGAGCGTTATGTGGCACATGCATTTCATCCAACATCAAGACTTTATTCTTGCAATTCAGCTCAGCAACATTAAACAGACATTTTCTTGTAGCAGTAATTAAAGACAAATTTAGAATCTACGAATTATACCTGACAGATTGGTTGGCCAACACGTTCCGGGTACTCACCTCCACTAGCTCTAAGAGCTCCCATTGCCTAATACAGTGATAGGAAAAAAACTGAATAGCGTATATACACCAAAGTTAGATGATCAATAATAATAATAAAAATCTTTACCTACTCTTCAATATTTCTATTTCATAATCACAACAACGATGATCTTCATCAAACATAACATAGGCACCAATTCTACCAGACTTACCATAAAATCAAGTCACTATAGACACAACTATTTTCACTAAATGCATGTGAACCCGATTTACACCATTGCCTTCCCCAAAAGCATGAAAAACTAAGAAGACTCATTTTTCACCCAAGTCATTCATACAATCATTCAAAATGTAAATTTTTCCCCAATCTAGTTAACTGATATATTTGATAGAAACCAGAATAGATCCCCCAAAATAAAAACATAGTAGGCGTACAATAAAAGTATACTTTTCCCCAAATTAGAATCAAATCTACACAAACCCCCCACTAAATCGTACTACTACTCTTTACCCTATGATCGTAGCAATCATAGCTTGAAAAAAAAATAAAAAACTTAAATCACCTTGCCACGATCCCGGGGATGATTGAACCGGCAGCGATCGCCGTATCCACAGAAAGCAGTCCTCAAGTAATAGATGCAATTGGGCTCATCGGGCCTCTCCGGGTACGCTTCGGGCCCACCACCGAGGCCCAATTGCCACATAGGCTCTGCATTAAAACAACCAAACCCCAAACGAAATCAACATTACAAAAATTCTCTCTCGATTCAGCAAAATTCAAGTGAAATTAAGATGAAATTCGACCTTCAAGGCCGGTTTCTCCGCCCGGGGCCGCCCATTCCGCCACCGGATCCGCCGGTGCCACCTCCATTGCCTGGATCACGCTAAATCTCTGCATATTCTTATACGCTCACGCGCCCTCTCTCCCAACACACACACACACACACACACACACACACACACTCTACAGATAAATATACAGTATCTACACTATACAGCAGAAGTATTTCATAACAGTGTGTGGAGATATATACTATTTACATAGGTATCACATACGTTGTAGGTCCAGAAACACACAGCAGCATACGATTCAGTGTGGGTGAGAGAAGGGTGGTATGATCGGATGCTGTGCACAAATACACAAATATTTTATTTATAAAAATAATACTCCATTAAAATATCAATGTTATTATATACTAAAATAATGGCTTGTATGACACAGCACCCCTGCTGTCGGAGTTGGTTTTGTGAGAGTGAGAGAGAGATGCTTCCTTTGTTAGTGCTCTTTTAACACACTCCTTTATATACTCACACTCACTGTGTGTGTTGATTTTTATACACTTTTTCTGCGTTTATTTGTCTTTAATTTTTATTTATTTATTCGGTTTTTTTAACAGTGCGTTGTTTATTCATGAAGTTGGAACTTCTGATATTTTTATTTTCAATAATTTAATTTAATTATTTTTTATATCACCCTTCATTCTGTCAACCTATTAATTAAATAAGAAGAATATGACACACGGATATCATGCAGGTTTTTTGTGATTTGGACTTACTTAGAAATGTTCATTTAATTGGTTTTGTAGATAAATTATTGATATACTATTTCTGTCTGTTTGTAGTTAGTGGCATCACGTTTCTAAATTTAATGTTTCAGGCTGCATTTTAAGTTGATATCATATGGTATTTCACTCTTTTATAATCAGGAAATTCACAAGCATGCATGTGCTAACTAGTCTATTAACCTTTGTAAGCAATGAAATCCTTATCGGAGTAGTTCTTTTTTTACGGTTCCGTGAAAAAACTAACGCTCATGACACTGTGCAGTTAGCGTTGATCGTTAATCTTTTGATGTAACCGTCAACAAAAGGACTACATCGGCAACATTTTCACATGAATGGACCCGTTTTTTAAAAAAGTGAATATTTTTGGCCAAATTAGTCATGTGTTTAAAACCAAAATTGGCATTTACTCTATTTAAAATTGACCCAAATATATACTCATATGTACATGTATTTTAATAAGTAACGATATTGATAAATATTGAAATACATTAAATAGTGTTAATCCCATGACGTGAATCTCGCCATTAGCGTTAGACGAGCGGATGCACAATACATAAATCATAAATGCTACAGAAACAAACAGAAATACACTAATACGATGATTGTCCACCCAACTTGAATGAGTTTAGAAATGTGGACTAATAGATTGACGACTCAATTGGATATAAATCTAGTTTTCATAATGTTATTCTTTGAATCGAGTGACGTCGTATAATAATATTATAGCCTAAAGATATGTGAATTAGCGCGTATACGAGATGAATAACATAGAGTTCTTCTTGTGTCTTAACGTCTCACACTCTTCGCATTTGTTTACATAAACGACAAGCGTTCATATTCGGATCATCAACACCTATTATTATTCATGCGAGTACCTATGTGTATATATACATGCAAGAAGTGTCGAATTCTTCATGTCTGATAACAACTATATGCAGATTTTCATATTCATATGAAATTTCCATGTGCAGTTATTATTCAAATAAAATTGTTGAAATAATTATTATACTTGTAAAAAAGATGGAAAATATAATAGGAGTACAGAGTACTCCGTAGGAGGTCATTGAATTTCAAATGTAAAAAAGTTGTGGTCAAAATAAGAAAATAAACTTGTAGAGGGGCTCAAGTGAAATTAAGCCATCCTCGCAGAAATACAAATACAAGGATGTAGATTTCGCGGTTATTATTTTGACATAAAAAAATTAAATACGCACATAAAATTCGATCTTCTTCCAACTCTCTCTCGCAAAAACTCTGCTTTCTCTCTCTAAAGTCTCACTCCATCGCAGAAAAATCGTAATCCCTCGCGCCACCAATTCTCAATTGATCTCAAATCTGGAGCTTTTCCTCAACTTCTATGAATTGAATTATTCGGAAAGGTAAGGAGGGATGAGCGGGGAGTTCTTTTTATTTTCTCTCTGTTGCTGATCTTTTTTTGTGTTTCAATTATTTTAAAAATTCGTTTCGTCTGATTTGAGCGTTTTTGTGTGTGTTTCAATTTGTTTTCATGAATTTCTTTTTGTCTAATTTGAGCGCCGCATGGACGGGTTTAAGTGAATGGTTTGGATTTGTTTTCTGGCGGGTCTAGCTGATTATCAGTGATAAATGCATTTTTTTGGCATATATGCAACTTGTTTACTTCGTCTGATTGAATTTTGTGAGCCACTCGGAGATTTTTCCTATTTCCCCGTTTTTTTACAGGATAGTTTGAAGATCGTTAATTTGAGTCTTTCTAGTGCGATTAATTTTGAATTTTTAAGGAGTCTTTCTGCTTGATTTTGAATGAAGTGTGTGCGCGTCTGCCGCACGTTACACATATGAGTTGGTGTTGTAATTATTTGTGGTAACTTTAAGATAATCCACGTTAATCACGTTTGAGTTAAACTAAATATAAGTGTATGTTGAACTAATTAGTAATTCTTCTCTGTGTATTTGTTCAAATAGTTAAAAAAGTTTTATTCTTCTATTGCCTTTTTTTGTGTTCGATATGAATCTAGACATATAGTGGTTTGTGTCTGCTCATCTGACTATGCTGCAGTTACAACTCGTAGTATGATTTTAATTGTTGAAATGTGTATTTTAACTGTACTTTATATTCGTTGAGTTGTTCGCATTCTGTACTTCTGTGGCTATGATAAATATTTACCTCCAATTGTGAGTTTATTTCGGCCTCTTGAGTATTTACTTAATGGGCATGGGCTCCGAATATATCCTGGGGAGAAGTTAGAAGATTCTTCTCCAGATTTGAAGTACTTGTGGTTCAATAAATAGCTTTTAAAGAGCTTCTGTAATCTTATGGTGGTTAACATTTTGACTTCATGATATTTTTTTCTAGTTTAGATTCCTAGATTAGCACATAATGGGACCCACAAGAAAGTCGAGAAGTGTGAATAACCGCTATTCTTATATCGACGATGTATCTCCCAGCAAAGATGGATATAATGCTAAAAAAAGTAACAGTCGGGTGAGTTTCTGGTGAACTAGTTTATTTTCTTTTACTACCACTTTTCTGATAACTTACTTCTTGCTTCTGACCTGTGTCTTATCTCGACCTCATAATATGATTCTATTTCATCTTGATTTATAAAGCGTGAGACGGAACCTTTTATTTCATAGTCTCTTGTCATGCATGATTTAATGCCAAGGGAACACGCTGTTCAATTTCATAGTAAAACTTTTCTACGAACAATATAGCTTGAATTGTTATAATAAGCTGCAGGATTCTAGCACATATCTCTCTGATGATCCTTCAATTTGTTTGTAAATTGGGGTCATGCATTTTGCACATAAACACAATGACCACACTATTTTCTTTTCTTCAATTGCAGAAAAGAAAGTTGTCTGACATGCTTGGGCCTCGGTGGACCATGGAAGAGCTGACTCGTTTTTATGACTCTTACCGCAAGTACAGTAAAGAGTGGAAGAAGGTCAGATCAAATTCATATTAGACTCATTGACTAAGATTTGCACAAATGAATGTTGAATTTATTACCTTATTTAACAATAATATATCTGCTACATGCCAATAAATATGGTCACCGTGATCTAGATAACGGTTGCATCATAAGCGAAGACCAGTTTTAGCTTGATCCGTCATGAACTAGCCAGTTGATGCCAACTGTTACTATTACATGCTAAAACCGTGCCTCCTTTTCTTCTTGTGCATGTGTACAGGTAGCTGGTGCTGTCAGAAATCGTTCAGCAGAAATGGTGGAGGCCCTTTACACTATGAATCGGGTAATTATGATTTTTGACTAGATGGATTCCATGTTCTGCTACTATGTATCTTACTCCACTAGTCCACTTATTTCCTGCTACTTTTCATCCTTCTGGGGTTCATTGCTGGCTTTACTAATCGTAGAGAATAGCTTTACTGGGCTCTAGAATGAAGTTTATTTGCTTTTAGAGATCCTTCGTCCCTAAAATCTACAGTGGCCTATGAGTGTTGCAATATCATAATCAGATTAACTTATTTGCCTTTTCTTCTTAAACAATTGCAATAATTGAAAAAAAGATCCGCCTTAGTGTCACAGAGGAATGAATAAGATTTCAGGTTGCTGGTATCATTACGTATTGCATCTGTGGATCATAACAGTTAGAGGATAGAAAGTGAGACAATTGTATATATAAGTCATTTTGGTCCTCTGGCCATATGGAACACTGACTACCATATATATGCTGGAACCTTTACTGCTGTGATGAATCGAAGGAAAAATTGTTGTCCCAAATCCTTAAAGAAAATTCTTTCAATTTTTGGTAACTATCTATATGAACCCATTACCCATGGTGCCATTCAGTATTCCTAAAGTATCACCAAGGGCTCTCTAGACACATTCATAATCACATGCCTTCTAAAATTTGGACGCTGTTATTTTGACAACTCATCTTGTGATATGCATCCTTCAACCAAAACTCTTATGGTTTCACTTATCTTTAATTGTTAATTTCAGGCATACTTATCTCTTCCACATGGAACTGCTTCTGCAGCTGGGTTAATCGCCATGATGACTGATCACTACAGCAATCTGGTTAGACTACAATCTAACTCAACAGTGCAATGCCATCTATTCTTATAAGTCCTGTAGTCATTTTCATGTTATGAAATGCTCACATTATTTTGATATTCTTGAGAATGCAAACCACAATAAGTCAGGTAATATCCAGTTCTTCTGGTGTCCCCCACTCTCATGCATGTTGGTAGTTTTTGGCTCTCAGACCTCAGTATATGTTTTTATTATCCATCTCTAACTTCCAATACATACAAATTACTTGCTGATAATTTTCAAGACTTGTGGTGATGAAAAACTCAGTTTCTCAGGAATGTTCTAATATATGTTGATAATATAAATGATTAAATGTAGTAATTTACCCAATACTGTTACTGCCTTCTTTGTAAGACAATTTTTCTTGGATTTACAGGCAGGCAGTGATAGTGACCAAGAGAAGAATGGTGGAGCAGGATCATCCCGGAAGACACAGAAGCGTGCTCGTGGGAAAGTGGAGCCCCCCACCCCTAAAGCATTAGATGACATTGCTTCACAATCTCTAATCACTGCATCAAATTATGGCTGCCTTTCATTATTGAAAAAGAATCGCTCTAGTGGTATGTTAGAATCTACTCATCTAAATAAGTCAATTTTTTTTTATGTGCAACTATGATGAAATTCGTTCTCTATAGTCGTTGTTTGGAACTATGGATCTATGTTTATCTGCTGCTTTGTTTAAGTTCATTATATGTAGGATCCCTAGGTGTAATGAGTGGCAGAAAATATTTTGGCTTTCAAACGTTAAGGATATAAATCTCTGTAGCACAACTCGTGTTTATTTTGGAGTGCTTTTTCCTAATTTTCCTATACATGAGAACCTCATTTGCTTACTTTGCTGCCATCCTTTTTTTGCCTGAATTAGCCTGTATCCCTCAAAAAAGTATTTGCAAAATTCTCTGTCCGCTGTCTACTGTCCCCTGCATCTTTGATTTGTCATATAATATTTGTGTAGTGCATATCTTCAGCCTTAATGGCAAATTTATTTCTTTATTCTACTGTTATTTTCTTTTCTAACTGGCTGGAGTTTAGAAGGACACCCCTTATTTTTTCTCTGCCTGCTATTTTCTGGTCTACGACAAGACACCCATCTCGAAATAATTTACTGTATATGGTATTTTTTTTCAGTTAGCAGAGCTCGTCCTGTCGGAAAAAGAACTCCAAGGTTCCCGGTTTCATTTTCACGTGAAAATATCAACGGGGAGAAATTTTTTTCTCCAACAAGGCAGGGCCTGAAATTAAAGGCCAATGCTGATGACAATGAAGTAGCTCATGAGATAGCTATAGCTTTGGCAGAGGCCTCCCAGAGAGGTGGTTCCCCCAAGGTTTCTGGTACACTGAATAAAAGAGCTGAAAGTGTAATGTCCTCACCTTTTAGGCATGCTCAAAGAAAGGTAATGGTTTAACCTGGTCTAGTGGAACAATATATCTTACTCCTCCCTTACAGAACTGCGGTTGGTTACAGCATAATATAGCAGAGATATCAAATGGCAAGCTCTTGGCAACAGACACAGATGAAGAAGATTTAGAAGGAAGCACAGAAGCCGACACTGGTGAATTATCAAGGTGTAAACCCCATTTGATTGAATCTGTAAGTATTGGTACAACGAGACAGAAGGGAAACAAATTTGAAGGGAGAAAGCATGAAGTTGATAACAATATTGAGAATCATTTGGATGACATCAAGGAAGAATGCAGTGGAACAGAGGAAGGTCAGCAACTGCTGAGTGCAATGAGAAAAAAGTTTGATGTGGAGGTCAATGACACCAAGGTGTCCAGATCTCCGATGCTGAAGAAGAGCAAACAGGTTCTCTTTGGCAGAGGTGTGGTATTTGCATATCTACCATTTTAATTCATGTCTCTTGAATCATAGTGTAATTGTAACATGGATTGCGGACTTCACCCCTTTTGGACTGTTGGTCAATAATAAGTATATAAAAAATCCATATTTCTCCTTCCTCCGTTAACAAAACATTTGCTGTATTATGGTTAATAGTCTGTGAGTGGAATCTCACTTTAAATGTGTGGTAAGTCCTATTCTCTTTTCAATTGTTTTTGACATTGGACGGGTCTTTGCAGATGAAGAACCTGCTTTTGATGCCCTGCAAACACTGGCGGATTTGTCACTGATGATGCCAACAGATCATGAATATGGTACGTGTTATAGGTCTACTATTTCTTGTTTACTATATTCAGACGATTAAGATTGACTGTTGAATAAATTTGCAATTCAGTTAACCTGGCAACTACATTCTCCTGCAAATTAAAAACAGCTGTCATGCATGCAAATTCTTAAGATTTTGTTGATTAGTCATCAAGCAGTTAATGTCTTTTTAGGGGATAGTAAAATTTAAGTAACTGGTAGTATATGTTTGTCCTGCCGACCAGCAACTAGTTTTGGAGTATTCAATTTCTTTATTTGATAAAGATACTATTGAATATTCCATTTGATGAAAATATGTAACTGTCTAGAAGATTCAGATGAGGGTTGACAAAGTGTTGATTTTCTTACATCAGATTCCAGGATGCTGTTCAAAGATGATCATGATTATGTTGACGAGACTGTGCCATTAGAATCTCCACCGGCAAACCAGCCAAGAGAAAAACGTAGATCCTCAGGGGTAAGAATGAAAGGACACCTAGCATCAAGTGTTGAAGTTGCTTGTAGCAAAACATCAAAACCTGGAAATAGTTCAGTTTTTCATGGTAGTTCTGTTCCTGAAGAAAACCAGGATTCCCATCAGTCTACCACCAAATCAAGAAAAAAACAAAAGATGCCAGTGCATAAGGTGAGAAAGGGATATTGTTTGTTTATTATTATTGATTATTCTCACATATTTTATTTTTGGCACGATTTTTACTCAATATATACTTGCAGAATAAAAAAACTGAAGTTCATGCTGAAATTCATCTTAGTGGATCTCCAGGGGTTGAGGTACTCTGA
Organism: Salvia splendens; assembly: GCF_004379255.2. Lineage (NCBI taxonomy): Eukaryota > Viridiplantae > Streptophyta > Magnoliopsida > Lamiales > Lamiaceae > Salvia > Salvia splendens. The sequence continues at coordinate 2,478,506 of NC_056033.1, read as the reverse complement.
TTTTAGCTCTATAATTTCCTTTTTTTGACATTTCTTACACAGTATGACTATGTGAAGTATAATAGAAGTATGAAACCTTAAATTATTCGTCTTCTCTAGTTGAGCCTCATCAAATAGTAATGATGTTTTTTTTAAGGCTGGAGATGCAAGCAAGAAATCAATACGGAGTAAAAAGTATTCTCAAAGTAGTTCTCCGAAAGTGATGAAAGTTTCAGAAAACTCTTCTGGTGCTGATTTACAGAAAGAAGGGTCTGACTCAGCCCACTCAGCTACACAGGTTCTGGTCAATCAGGTTAATTTACCTACTAAAATGAGGAGCCGGCGTAAGCTGAGTCTTAAAAAACCATTGGTCAAGAAGGACCTGAAATTTTCTGAAAAGATCTCAAACAATGAGAGTAATCTTTCTCTTGGTTCACTCCATGATACAGTACCTAGATTTAAGGTTTGGTTTGTTTTAATTCTTTGAATCATATTCGGATAAGTTAAATACTCATTATCTTTGTCTATTTTATGCCAAACAGAACCTGTCTAATTGTTTAGCGAACCAGCGCCTGAGGAGATGGTGTACTTATGAATGGTTCTACAGTGGCATTGATTATCCATGGTTTGCAAAGAGGGAGTTTGTTGAATATCTGTATCATGTTGGATTGGGTCATGTACCGAGATTAACTCGTGTAGAGTGGGGTGTCATAAGAAGGTTTGTAGTCTTCATTTTATAATTGCTCAAAACTTTGTGCTTTGGTCACCCAAGTTGTGCACCAGAACTGGGCTGATAACTAGTTTCTCTGTTGCTCAAGCAGTTCACTTGGTAAACCACGGCGATTTTCAGAGCAGTTCCTGAAGGAAGAAAAAGAGAAGCTTAATCAGTATCGAGATACTGTTAGAAAACATTACTCTGAGCTGCGCGAAGGTCTCAGGGATGGACTACCGAATGATCTTGCAAGGCCTTTATCAGTTGGTCAGCGTGTCGTTGCTATTCATCCAAAAATGAGGGAGATTCATGATGGAAGTGTGCTAACTGTTGATCACTCGAAGTGTCGGGTTCAATTTGACCGTCAAGAGCTAGGGGTTGAATTTGCCATGGTGGGAATCATGCTATTGAATTCTTTCATATATGAGTTTTGATATCATTTATTCAGATGTCATAGCATCAACATGTCTACTTTGGGTGGTAAAATTGCATATATTCCTAGTATGTCAGTTTCCTGCTTAGTAGTAGTTTAGTTTATGTTCCTAGTTTGTCAGTTTCCTTATTTGGATTTTACCAATATATGCACTTAAGGAGAACATGGAAGTCCTTGTGCCTTCCTAATGCTGTTTATTTTATTTTCTTAATACTTTCTTTCTTATACTATTGTGTGATTTTTTTCTCTTGGTAGGATATTGACTGCATGCCTGTAAATCCATTTGAGAACATGCCTGCAATGCTTGGCAGACACACAATCACTGCTGAAATGTTTGAGAGCTTCAATCAACTGAAAGAGAATGGACGAGCAAAGGAGTACATTAAGCTTTCTCCTAGTGACAACCTGGATAATATGGATGATATTTCTGCTCTATCTTTATTAGCTAATCCTGGCAGTTTGCTGAAGCAATCAAAGGTTATCTTCCTTCCTGTTCACTCTTATTATTTTGTGTTGTACTGTATGTTATTTCTACTTGATCTTTATTATAGAATTTAGACTTGATGCATGCGCTTGAGAATTTTTCGGACTATAAAACTTATAGTCACTGTTGGCTGAATTACATTTTTCTTTTGTGCTGATGCATCCAAAGCTTGATATCTTGTCTCTATTATCCACCTCTAATAATGGTATTGCATATATTTGGGTAACATTAATTTATTTCATATGGCGTACTGAAATATCTCGTTATACTATTTGTTCTATGCAATCCAATATGCTACCTTGCACTTGCAGAATGACAAGTTACTGTAAAGCATTAGTATCTCAAGTATATTTTGTTCTCCAGGTTGCTTCAGATGTTCCAACAAGGCCGGGAACTGGTGATAACGCAAGGTACCAGCAGACATATTCTCAGTCCAGTACACCACTTGCTCAAATCCAGGCAAAGGAAGCTGACATTCAAGCTCTTGCACAACTAACTCGTGCCCTCGATAAAAAGGTATTTGTGTCTTGGATTATATAACGATTAGTTTCTGGATGTATAAGTAGCTGTTATATTTTAGCAAGGGTTAATAATGTTTTATGTCCCCAACTTTCCGCATTTTCCATGAAATGTGCCGCTTTACAAAATCTGGCTGCGGAAAGCTGGTTCATCTTGCTGTAGTCTGAAACGTCATTTCGCAAAAAAAAATAATAATAAGAAGGGTTCACACTGTCAACTGTCTCCAACTTTTAACGTATTCCAAAAAATGTCCTCAACTTTTGTTTTTTCTTCAAAGTCGGGGACATTTTATGGAATACACCGACATATTTGAAATACGTGAAAATCGGGTACACAAACACTATTGATCATTCTTATTTTTTGCTAAAATGACCTCGTTTCATGTGTTTAAGTGGAAAAAAAATCCACCGCAGACTCTGGCAAGATGAATCAACTTTCCGTGACTGAATTTTGTATGGCTGGACATTTTATGAAAATGCTGAAAGTTGGAGACAGTTGATGAAAATACAAAAGTTGGGGATATTTTGTGGAATATGCTAAAAGTTGGGGACATGAAACACTATTAAGCCTATTAGTAACTTAACATTAGGGGATAAGTGCGCTTATTGCTTACACTATGTGCAGGAAGCTATTGTTTGTGAATTAAGGCTTATGAATGATGATGTGTTGGAAAGTCAGAAGGATGGTGATAGCCCTTTAAAAGAATCGGAACCCTTTAAAAAGCAATATGCTGCGGTGCTTATACAATTGAATGAAGCCAATGAACAGGTATGAGTCCCTTACAAGATCCTGATAATTATGCACCAAGTTATGCTGCATTTAGCTATTAGGTTGAAGCACAATTTTCTTTGGCAGGTCTCTTCAGCTTTACACTGCTTGAGAGAACGAAACACGTATCAAGGAAAATTTCCACCTGCATGGCCGAGGCCACTGCTTGGTCTTGCTGATCCTGGTAACACATTCAATTCTTTTGACCGTTCTGCATGTCAAACTCAAGAAGTGGGATCACATGTGAATGAAATCATGGATAGCTCCAAAACAAAAGCTCGGACTATGGTCGATGCTGCATTGCAGGTAAACACGTCAACTCCAAGATTCAAGTGATCCTTTAATGTGTTCTCCTTAAAAGTGAAAATGGTATAATGTCAAAAAAATTATGTCATTGTGGCTTTCTAGAGTAGTAATTATAGAAAATTCCTAGACTCTCATATTGTATTACGAAGTACTACTATTATTTTTAGTATTACATCCGCTCTCCTTGGAGCACTTTCAAGAAATCTCATCAATTATCATACTTCTACAGGCGATATCATCACTGACGAATAGGGATGGTACCATGGAGAAGATTGAGGAAGCCATAGACTACGTAAATGACCAGCTTTCCTCGGATGATTCCTGCATGCCAGTGGTGAATCCTCCCTCTCCCTCCCTCCCTCCATATACAGCCTTAATGTTTGATTTTTTTTTAAAACTGTAAACTGTTGCAGAGAACTGATCCTAAATCCTCAAATGCATCTGACATTGAGGCCCAAATTCCCTCCGAGCTGATCACAAAATGTGTAGCAACTTTGCTAATGATTCAGGTGAAGTATAAACACCCTGACAAGAGTTGGAGTTGCATATTTTCCCTTCATTTGGTTACTCAGAAAATCTTTTTTTCTCACTGCAGAAGTGTACCGAACGACAGTTTCCTCCATCCGATGTGGCAAAAATACTAGATTCTGCTGTGACAAGCCTACAGCCACGAAGTTCGCAAAACCTTCCTGTTTATACCGAGATACAGAAGTGTGTGGGCATCATCAAGAACCAGATATTGGCGCTAATACCTACTTAGTTAACCAGAAACGGTATCATGTCCCCTCCAATTGTCTTGTGATATTTTTTGTCTCAGCTCTACCCTTTCTGTTACATTCACAGGTTAGATTTTACTCCTACCAGTTCTTCATATTTTCATCCACCAGGATCAGCTAGTTTTATAGTTGTGGGAAATGAGTGAAGAACACGTTGATATAAATATTTGTACATGATTTGCCATCAACTCTATATGGCAGACTGCATAGCCTGCAGTTTACGTTTAGTAGGGGATGCCATTAGCAGATTGTAAATAAGTTAGAGAGGCGATGAAAGTGCAATAAGTTAAATAAAATTCAATGGTTTTCTAGCTCGAAGCTCTTCTTTGGTCTAACTTCGAACTCGATTTATGAGGAAGTTTTACCTGTCGTTCCTGTTCAACCAGCTGAGATAGCTTGCTCTGTTTACCTTAAAATCATTATGGGAATATGAAGAGCTTGTTTAACTTTGTTTTTGGGGTTTGAAATAATTTTCGGCTTCGATACAAATAGGACACCTTCAAGGTAGAGAGCAATATTCTCTCTGTGGTCTGTCAATAGAAGTGGGAATATGTAGAAAAAGAAAGGGAAAAAAGAGAAGAAAAGAACATATCATCGTTTTCTACTTGAATTTTCAAAAGGTGTAACGAATTGTTAATTAATATTTATACCTAAAATTTTTCATTCATTCGCAAAATATTTTTGGCTGCTAACATCTGATCCATACTCAAAAGCATACAACAGAAATTACATTTCTTGAGTGGGATGCAAGGAGTAGGCCATATAAAAGCTGTAGACTGATAAAAGCAATTACCACTGTTTATAATGCTGTGTTATGTCATGCTGTAGTGGTTTACAGGAAATACAAATTTCGCAAAACAATAAGATAGCAACTGCAATTAATGAACTGTGTATTTATAGAGAAAGGAAACACAAAAATACAGTTCAACGAACTTATCTTTCAGCGAGTCCCTAAACAAATCTAGTTCTAGGTGTATACTTTAAATGATATTCAATAAGTCTCCAAAAAATGTGCCTCAGACAGTGATATGAAAAGAAAATATCAGCATCCATTTTGTAGCTGATTGACATCAGAATCCGATATCATAAGCTCCATGCTGGCCGGTTGTCCAGTTTCAGCCTCGCTGGCATTCGTAACAAATAGGGATATTCAAGTAGGTCGCAGTTTAAACTTCTTTTTCGGTCTCTTTGAAACATCAGCAGTCAAATCATCCAATTTCTGCAGAAGTGAGGAGGATCTGTGCCTTAGTGAAAGTTAACACGTCTGATACAGACCAATCAAATAAACATCTACGGAAACAAAATCGTACTTTTTGTTTTTTCTTTTGGGTTTTGTCTTTCTTCTTTTTCTTCTTCTGCTTAAGTTTTTTGGGCAAGGATGTTCCATTTATATCCTCTTTTTCCAAGTCCTGCGAAATCCATAACAAGGGAAACAGCAGTAGAAAAATACATATCATTATGAAGGCAATGTAACTATGCACATTTACAATGTGTCACCAAGCAAATGCACCTCAGCATCATCAAACTTGTTCACATGATGAACGATTCTTCCTGATGTTGAAGCCCCACCTGAACAAAAACAAAAAATATCAATTATGTGCCTTTCAAGATGTTTATGTGGATTAGCATATCACGACAATTCAACTTCTATATGGGTTGTAATATGGCGACAAGAGTGCATCGGTGCAGCAGAAAGAAGTTTAACACTTGTGATTCGATTGTTTTTCGTGCACACTGTCAAACAATCACATAAATAGTGTACTCCATCTGGCTTTCAGTTCCTATATTTCCTCACCATTCTTTTAATCCTTTCAACACTCCAAGACTTACTTTTTTTATCAGGTGCAACTTCTCTTATGGCATAATGAACATAGTTTCTGAAGTCATGCGCACAGCACAAAAGACATCATCTGAGGCATTACAAATTAAACATAATCTTAAGCATGACTATCAAATGTAATCCCCAGCTTGTAAGCCATAAATAGAAGAGAATAACCGAATCACAAAGAGAAAGAAGCACCCGAAATACTCTATCTAGGATCCAATTTGCTTGCAAATTTTAAAATATCTATCAGAGCATAAAAAGGGACAGAAATACGATATGAAGACAACCAACATCCTATATTTCATGAAATGAGCTTTGAGGCCAGAAAGATGAGAAATTTACTGCATTGAACCGTTTTTTTGGCGTTTCTGACAGCTAACTCAACAAGCTTTGGATCAACAGAAGCAAGCCCATTTGGCTCCTGAAGCTTTCTTTCAAGGAACTTTGCCAAGGCGGCTGCCTTGTTCGTCTTCATTGGCCCCCCAGGGTGTGCCAGCCTGCACATACCAAGACCCTGAGCATGAATAGCCATAGTTGCAGCATGCACAGAAAATGAAAGCATCCAATCACCAATTCCACAAACAGAAAATCTCAATTTACAAGTATCGAAACTAGTTCATCTACTACAATTCATCCCTTGATATAAATCTGCACGCACATATAACAAAATACACCCTAATTAGTAACTACCGATTGAATGGGAATGACTTGATCCTAATTCGCCAAAAACTTATCATTTATCAATACCAGCTAACAATCCAACTCATCTAGGCCGACATAGGCAATTTAATTTATTTCTGCACATACATTTGAAGTGTGTATTATTACCAAAACCCTAACCGTATATGCAAATTAACCCCACCAAAATTGAGTGTTCCCACATTTCTAGCTTCCGCAACCATAAGGGGTATTTCAAATTATGAATACGCTTAAGCTGAAAGCACACCGCATACACCGATATTAGACATACATATTGTAGTGTGTGTGTGTGTGTGTGTGTGTGAGAATTTAAGGACCTGGATTGTGGTCGAGCTTGATTGGTTCCAGGTGGAAGAGGAGCAAATTTGCTTCCTCTCAGTGCCTTTTTCTCGTCTTCCGTCAGTCCTTCCATCTCTTCCTCTCTCTCCCCCTCTCCCTCTCCCTCTCCCTCTCTCTGTGTCTTTCTGTGCGTGTATCTATATTGTATATATATGTGTCGCCTATATATTTACAAAAAGACTAAAGGTCAAAACTAGATAACATACGACCCTTATATTTCCAGAATATTATCTTTTGAATTATTTCGTCCCTCATATTTGAAAATTGACCGAATTTAGTCCTTTTAGGACGGCACCGTTTAAAAATAACGGTCAACTGCACTTTAAATTATTTTGACGGGATTATGTTATTAATTATATTTTAGTAAAAACTAAATTATAAGTTAATTTATTAGGATACTAATTACGTTTCTTCTCTTCTTCTCCCATGGATTCCCTTATCGCTAAAAACAAAAACATAAAGCAATAACTCTGGTGATTCCGACGCGATTCATCATCGTCGCCGCATTCCTAAATCGCTCATTCCCCGGCCGCTCCGGCAAGTGCCGCCTCCGCTGGTGCAACCAGCTCTCCCCTCAGGTCAAGCACCGCGCCTTCATCCCGACGAGGACGACACCATCATTCGCGCCCACGCCCGCTTCGCCAACAAATGGGCCACCATCGCCCGCCTCCTCTCCGGCCGCACCGACAAGGCCATAAAAAACCACTAGAATTTCACCCTCAAGAGCAAGTGCTCCTCTTTCACCGAAGACGACGTCTCATCCCTTGAAGAGATCCATCAGTGCCGGCTCCACCTCTGCAACCTATCGCCCTGCCCAGTCCCTCCGCCTTTGATTCTACCCACATTAGCTCTCCACGACTCCGCCCACCAGCCTTAGCCTTTCGGTCCTCGGATTCGATTCCGTTAATCACAACACTAACTCACCAACTCATTCCCCCAAATTCAACCTAATTCTGTACAATTTCCGCTGCCGCCTATTAAACTGATGCAACGGCAAGCAAGCAGGGGTCAATTCTATGCCCTTCAACGGGGAATCGATGGGAATGATGCAGGAGATGATTCGGGCGGAGGTGAGCAATTACATGGTTGGATTGGAGGAGCGGCGGCGGCTAATTGAATACCATGAGAAGAAACAACATAAATTGATACGAACTTGTGAGCGGAGCGACGGCGGAGGAGGGTGGTGGAGTAGAAGGGGAAGAAGACGATGTTGAGAGTATGAGAGGAGAGAATAGACTATTTTGAGAGAGTGTGTGTGAGAATTTGTCTTTAAGAAAAATACTTCATTCGTCTCATAAAAATATGTGCATTGGATATGACACGGGAATTAAGACAAAATTGGTAAAGTAAGAGATATGAGGATAATAGTAGTTAAAGTAGTGTTAGTAGATAGTAGGACCTACATTATTAAATTGATACGTATAACTTTTCAAAAATGGAGTGCACATATTTTTGTTGGACGGACGAAAATGGAAAGTGCACATATTTTTGTGGAACAGACAAAAATGTAAAGTGCACATATTTTTATAGGACGGAGGGAGTATTAAATATTTTAACTAAACCTCTAATTTAGACAAAATAGTTTAAAAAGTAGTTGACCGTTAATTTTAAATGGTGCCGTCAAAAAATGACTAAATCCGGCCAATTTTCAAATGTGAGGGACGAAATAATTCAGAAGATAATATTATGGACCAAATTAGTAAAATCGTCATATATTTAGGACCACTTTTGGCCTTTAGTCTTACAAAAATTATTTTTGTGAACTTCTGCTTTGACCTCTTCAGTTTTTGTGATTTCCAAAACGGTCCCCATCCATATAAATTCAAGTACTTTATGAATAATTGTAGTATTTAAATATTATGAGTACTATAAAAGGTAAATGGAATTAGATCATCGTAATCACTTTTATTTTCTAAAAATAATTACTTATCTTGCTAAAAATATGTCCATTTAGTTACACGTGAAATTATCTAGTAACAAAAAATGCGAGACAAATTAGACCTGATTTAATAAAATTCAATTGCCAGTGAAAAGTATACTCACAAATCACAATACTCCCTTCGTTCCTCTCTGGTAAAAGTCTCCAGACACTTATTTTTAGCACAAAGTTTAAGAGAAAATTAAGTAAAGTAAAGTAAAAATTGGTAAAATAAGTCTAATGCAAGTGGCTAATAACCCTACTGATGAACAATACATAAGTTTAATGCAAAATTAGTAAAACAAAAAATAAATAAATCATGCAGAAAAACTTAAAAATAGAAATTAATTAATTTTTTTTAAACGATCATTAAAAAAACAAAAAACAGGACTATAAAAAGGAGAAAAAATGAGAATACTTGTTTCCGTCGATTCACTGCAAGAAATGCAGCATCTTTTGAAAAATCAACACTAATGAGTTCAAACTGTAATATCGTTTCGGCAGATTATCCAAAGCAACACCGTGAAAAATCAAACGTCAAAAATACATGAATCTTTATCCAATGACCTTTCCCTATTATTAGATCCCACCATAACTGCAGGAGGCGGGCGTCGCTTAGTCACCCTCGAGTCTCTTCTATCACCCAAGGGAGATCAGCAGACACGGTGAATCCCAAGACCAACTTATGAGCCTCGAGTATCTTCATTGCACAAGGGATGGGGGCGTACACGAAGAATAATGTTGCACGTATCTTTCATCGCCACCACTCATATACCCAAGAGAAATCGAAATACATCACTTAGTGAAACGATACCTTGCACACGCTTGCTCCCAGCTTCGACAATGATAAGCCGCCTAACTCCTGAATAAACATAGAGCACTCCAAATTCAATCAAATGAAGGCGTGTAAGGAAGGGGGAGATGTAAAATGGAACCAGAAAAAGGATAACCTGGCTGGGACAATCTTTCTAGGACCTTAAGAAGTGGATCGGTCCGTAAGCACATATGCCATCTCTGAGAGTTGGGTCCGGGTACTGAAAATGGGTCATCTCGGTACTGCAACGCCTGTATATAACAAAAATAGACGCAACAAATTTATATCATCTAACCGATGCAATGCCTCCAGAAAGACACTGCATAACTACCAACAATGGCCAAAACACAATGAGTGTGGCACCTGATGAATAGTTGTTTCTTCAAGATTAATGTGTGTATAAATTTTGTCCTTTGCCAAAGTAGTTATGTCACTGCAAAAAACTATATTGCATGAGCATTTCCAAATTCCAGACTCATAGAGGCATGCTCACGTGTTAGAAGCATTGGCCAGAGTGCAGAGGTACTAACCTTCGAGCATATACATCCAATAAAGAGTCGTTATCATCAACGATAGGGACAGAGCTAACTTGAGCTGCATAATATAATGTATATGATTAGGATGTAATAGTTTCAGATTTGTATTACAATTTTACTATGCAATGCCAAAAGAATATATGTACTGCATATTTTGCATGTCAAAATTAGATTGAGAATCTTAAATCTCAGCAATCACAAGTAAGAAAATCATATAATATAGTAGTTAAGAGGTTGAAATGAACTAATCAATTAGTTCCGAAATAAGATGATCGATTGAATCGATAGGCAGATAGGAACTTTGGATGTGCACAAACAAGAGAGGGCATTACTTTAACACATTTCAAACTTTACAAAACAGCAGATACCTTGAAGTAATAAATTCAGGGCTGCACTGAGTGAAGCACTGGGCCTCAACATTGCCAATGGCCGCCCATCTGGTTCTCCAATTTTAGGAACCCAAGTGCCGACAGGGATTGCACCAATTGGTAATTGAAGAATCGGTAATGAGGCTGGTGAGTGCTTAAAGAATCGGAAAATACCTAGAAAGCGACAGAACCAGTTCATAAATAAGAATGTGTGGCCTTTTTCATCCCCATGTGCAGTGCTTCAAACATACACATAATAGAAACATCAGATTCATTTTTCTCACACTTTAGGATCCCAGAAAGCGAAGCAAGATGCAACAGATGCGGGTTTGAGGCATCCACTGATAAAGAATGAAGAATGGGAATGGTAGCAACACCATTCTGCAAAATTTTCAGTGCAACATCTTTCAAACTATCATCTGGACCAGCCTGAAATCCTCACCAAGTAAACACGAAATAAGCGCCTAGATGCTGAGCTTTCGAACATAAGATAAAAAGATGCATCTTAGAGCTCGATTGAGTAATATATTGTCAAAGTTTAGTGTAGATTTGGAAGCAGATTCATGCATTTTTACAAATTCATTTAACACAATAGCACACCTCATGATAAACTTATAATTTTACAAAATGATACAAGCGCTCAAGAAATCATGGCAATCCAAAAGTAAACAAGCAGAAAGTAAAAATTCTTCTATGAATATAGATGCAAAGCATTTCAATAATCTCAAGATAGCAGAAGTTCAAGTATATTAGTATAATTTTCAATAGAGATGAAGTGGTGTAAAATTGACCAAGATCCCAAAATTCAGCTCTGACCATTAAATGTAGAGACTCTGTAGCCATATCCAGGTGCAGAATTTACATGCTTACGTCAAATCTCCACCAGATCTGTATGAATACTTACTTGCACAAGCTGCCTTGAAACACCACTCCCGCTGCCATTCACTTGACTATTCAGATATAATTTAGCTTCTTTCCATGCTGATATGGTATGCGTTTCAAGCTCTTCCTCAGTCAAATTGGAACCATGAGTTCCAAGCTGCCAGATGTAAAAAAATGTCAAGGACTCAAGGTGAAGAGAAGACATTAAGCTGCCAGATAGTACCACAGCTATTAATTCCATTAACATGTAAGCAGTCCTATATGACGCATCACACTTAGAAATATGGTTGCAGAAGAGATAACTATTAAATTACAAAGCAACAGTCAAGGCCCGAGGATAATATAGCCAGCAATTCAAAAGCATCAAGTTATATAATGGGTGGTAGAAGCAATCCCAGAATCTATTCTATTCAAAATCCTTACAAAAATTTATCACAATCTAAATACTAAGTTACTAACTGGTAGTGATTCTAAAAATTTATCAGCACCTCTTCTAATCAAAATCGTTACAAATTGTAAGTTGTAACAATCAGTTCAGCAGAACAATCTTGAACAGGATTAGGCATCTTACTCATCAATAATATATTGCGAATCGCTTGATTATTCAATTAAACTTCACACTTGTCAAATTTTCCTCCACCAGCAGAAACATTAGTCCAACTTCTAACACACACCAGTCTGAGGCCGAGAACTGCTCGACAGAATCTCAGATATCAAATAATGACCCCAAACATTTCTAACCATATTCTATAAGTCCATGAAAAGAGAATCTAAGTTAGATAAATTTCATGTATTCCATATCAACGGTAGAGCATATACCTCTCTCATAATTAAAATAAAATCCAGTGCACTGAGAACTCCGACAAACTGGCTCTTTGAGAAGTCCCACAATGGCGCCGTAGAGACACCCTGCAAAGATTTTGTTGGTTAAAAAGAACTGCACAGCAAAAATTCATAAGTAGAAGCATGTAAAAGAGTGTATAATTAACATGTGAGTCAAATTTCACGGGGTCAAAAGTCACCCAACATTTTGATACGCCCATGGAATTATAAGTTCTTAAATAAAAAAGTAATGCCAACTCAGATAAGTATTAAGATGGCATTATTTGGCTCACATGTACCCAAAGAAGACTAAAAAAATATCGACCAACGGTACCTAATTGTTTTACCTGCTCGTGCAGAATATGGAATGCTTGCTTTACAGGCAAGTCAACATCGAAGGCAACAACCTGCAAGTAATGTAATATACCAGCCAAATGAACCATAGAGTGAAAATCAATACAAGGGGGCTAACAGTAGAATAGGCAATAGTCATCCTAACCTTTCCAGACTCGGGAAGCAATTCGTAGGCCATGTGCGTCGACATAAATACAGCAATACGATGGCGAGAAATCTCTAAATCTGATTCCGATATCACTGGGAAGGACTCACGCGATGTGACATCTGGCACTGGAACCTATGATCAACACAACAAGCAGTGAATCAACTAGCTTTCATGTGACATCATGAAACCAACAAAAAGTAACCTGTGGAAGCGAAATCAATAAAAATTTTGAAATGACTGATTGAAAATTGTGTGATGTTAAAGCACAATATCCTCAAATTCAGTACATGAGCAGATCCTTGTTTGGAATCTTTAAAAAGCTTTTTACCAAATTTATGATTTGCTAAAGGCAATTAACAAACATCACTAAGTTTGGGAGGGGGGAAAGCAAACCACTTATCTAAGATTTTTGGAAGTAATTTGAATAGCTATATGAGAAAAGGTATAGGTTGTGAGACCTATATGATTTGGTTAGAGATGCATAAGGAAGGTAACAAAAGTTTCATATCTTTCTCAAGGCAGTTGAGATCTTTGGCTTCTAGAATACTCAATTGATAGAAATGATACTTTAAAAAGAAGAAAGTTGGATAACACAAGAGAAAAATGATTCCATACCACACGCTGATGAGGCCCATTATCAACATCCATGCTGAAACCAGGACCAGCTGGAGGCATCTGTGGGGTTAGCATTGCAGATTCCGTTGTCAAGAGAATAGTGTTCACAGTCCCAAGATTACTACTAATAGAAGGCTGACGATCGTCGTGTCTCCATTCACCATCAACAACAAATTTGTACTGCAAACCAAGGGTCACGTCAATAATATTTCCAGATATCCAAGAATACCTGACTAAGGGGTAGTTGAGTAACATATGTCAATTGATTTGGCTTTTACAAATAAAATGCTTCATAGATTCACAAAAATTATATGGTTAAATAATGGTGATTGGACTTATCATAAATCAAATTCTTCATAGATTCACATAAGTATATGGATGAACAATGCTGACCACTTTTATGCCTATTTGTACTCATCATCAAACATGTATCCTTTGACAAATGTCAAGAAACCTTTTTAATTCAATATCTACAATTGTTAGGCATTTATATCATGTTGAGAAGAGCCGTCTTCACAGTTCTAAATGAAAAAAACAAAGCACTACATGTCAATGTTATAATTTAGTGGCACCAAAAATCAAAACTTCTGGACCAGGAAACATGTTTTTGAATGTTACCAGAAAGCTAAACTGAGAAAGCATCAAAGATTCTAAATTCAATGACTTAGCACACCACTCATTCAAAATATTAAATGTTAAATTCAGTCTAGAAGTAATTAAAATTACAATGCAAGCCACAAGGTGTTGCTTTCTAACACATGGAAAAGACACACCTACACCTCTCCGTAACCACAAGTGTCTTATATCTTCAGTAAATCATCAATTACTTTCAAATAAGATGACGCTCAATTCTCTTTTGACTGATAAAACCAATCACAACCAATTCTGCAGCTAAACATGATAACACATTCAACCTGCAAATGCCAAAGTAAAACACCAACCTGGTGATAACCAGGAGGCAGGCTACAAATAGTTTGAAACACGGTTGGGCAACCTTCAACAGGTGTCATTGGCCATTGCGTCCACCTTTTCCAATTCACCATCAAATACACCAACCCACGAAATAAAGAAAAAAAGGAATCAGCATATGTATAAAGCTGTCTAAGACAATTATAGCAAAAAATATGCAAATAAACTCCACATACTAATCGACTCTCACCCTGTGAATGAGCCACTTATATACACAACCCTCCCGCCATAAGGCCACACGAAACGAGTAGGAATCAGCACTATTCCACTTTCGTGCGTATAATCCATGCCAAGTCGGTACATTCACTTCTTACAATTGCAAATTCTCCAAAGGAACGCTACCCCCAAAAATAAAGCCCTAGCATTTACGTATTGGGCCAACAAATTCAAGCAACAGCTGGAAAACCTCAGAAATCCACTGTGCCGTGCATTTCAATTTCTAATTGGAGCATCGAATTTCACTTCTCATACTACAATTTGATGCAAAAATATCATCGCCTTCCTTGAATCTGCAACACCACAATTCCACAGGTGGCGACAAACTCATCAATAACTCATGAGAAACACAATGGAGTATCACAACCCTGAAAATTTTGTACCGAATCAAAAGCGGGCAGCATCAAAACGGAAGCTTTACATAGTTTTATACTCCATAACTGGAGTGAATATATTTAGCCCTAGCCCTAATTATTCCCGATTCGGATATTCTTTATCGTTGAAAAATGAATTTTTGGTGTTCATATATTTCAGAAGTGGACAAATTATTTGAGGGTCCCATCTCACACTAAATTAAACTACAAATTATTCCCTCCATTGATGATATATTTGGAATGATATGAAATTTTAAGATATGTTATTTCTGTATTAGTGGAGATATAAAATTGCATATTTATATTAATGTGAGATAGAGCTTTTTAAAAAAATGAAATATTACATTTTTATGGGATAAATTATAAAAAAAGGAGTATGGCAAGTAATACTATTATAACAAAATTATTATTAACTATGCATAATGACTGTTAAAATTTCAAACCATCACATAACTATCCCAGAATTTAAGTAAAATTGATGTATCTTGCGATACTACATTTGCTCTTTTCTTTCATATTTCCACTGCTTTTCTAAATATGTTTGACGATATTATTTATATCATTACATCTTTTTTATTGTTAATACTGTATTATAAAGGTACATAAAATTGTACATACATAATTATACTTTTTCAAAATTTTACATTGAAAATTACATTTTAATTAATTTAAAATAAATAATATATCAACAATTCTACAATGATTTAGAAAAAATATTACAATTTTAAATAAATAACAACATATTAGTATTTTTATAAAAAAAATATTGAGTACTATTTTGTTTGAAGTCAAGCTCGAAATAATTGAAAAGTTGTCAGAAATTATTCACATCATTTCATCTTTATTGCTATAAAATAACAAATTAATTACTAAATTTAAAATTTAGATATATACATGTGCAATTATCTTTATTGTTATAGTTAAATGAAAGTAAAATATAAGTGTTCCCTTAACTGGACTTCATAAAATTATTAGTGTGCCTTATAACAATACACCAACATATATAATTTCCATCTAAAAAATACTATATATTACAATATTTTATTTTTGTTGATCAAAACAAGTATGTGGCTTTACATAAATGTTTCATTATACGACAAAAATGAACGTCATTGTAGGTGATATTGAAAAGTTGTCAGAAATTATTCACATCATTTCATCTTTATTGCTATAAAATAACAAATTAATTACTAAATTTAAAATTTAGATATATACATGTGCAATTATCTTTATTGTTATAGTTAAATGAAAGTCAAATATAAGTGTTCCCTTAACTGGACTTCATAAAATTATTAGTGTGCCTTATAACAATACACCAACATATATAATTTCCATCTAAAAAATACTATATATTACAATATTTTATTTTTGTTGATCAAAACAAGTATGTGGCTTTACATAAATGTTTCATTGTACGACAAAAATGAACGTCATTGTAGGTGATATTGGCGTGTAGTGACATTATGGAGGTATGATCAAACTACGTAGCACACTTTATTAATGTCGTTTATTTTCACGCCTATGAATTGAGTGTGTAATAATTAAGGATGTCAATCGGCCTTATCCATTTTAATTTGTAGTTGATATTGGCGCGTAGTGACATTATGGAGGTCTAATCAAACTACATAAGCACCCTTTATTAATGTTGCTTATTTTCACGCCCACAAATCGAGTATGTAGTAATTAAGGATGCCAATCGGCCTATCCATTTAATTTGTATAATCATATTATAACTTTTTGAATAAAAATTATCATATCTAATTCTAAACATTCGGATTTCGTGCTGATCCATTTGGACTTTCATGCTCAAAATATTTTACAATTATTTATAATACGTATGTAATTTATAGAGTGATATAGATACATAGTACTCCATATTTTTAAATAGCACCAAATAAATAAATTAATGAGTACAATTTTTATTAGTCAAAATATATTTTTATGTATAATTATAAAAATTTACTTTACTAATTTTTAAAAGTTAGAAAAAGTAATAAAAATTGGAAGCTAAATAATTAGAACAACTTCACTTCTGGTCAACCCTATAGTGTTCGATTTATTCCAAACCAATATTACTGGGTACAGATTACTCGATTTTGGATCAATTGATTTTTTATTTTTAGCTATAAATTCTCTAACTATAATTCTATAAAACAATTCGGCTATTCCGTTCAACTCGCACCCTATTTACAATTAATTTTATTGCTAACTCAATACTTAATTGCTAACTACAATTAAATAATAGCTCTTAGATATTCAAATCAAAGACCTAGATCATCAGCCCCGAAATGTCAATACCATCAATAAAAAACGTCAATTAGGGTATTAAGGTCAATTTACAATAAATTAGTTGTAACTAATTTTTGAAAAATATCACAAAACTTTAAAACGCATATAACTTTCTCGATTTTTTTTTTCGCACAACATGTATCAAATTAAAAATAATTTCATAAGGATTCTAACGAGATCTCACTTGCATATGTTCCGATGTCAAAATTTGAAAAATATTTTGAAATTTTTCAATTTTTTCGTACAACAACAAATGTCAATATAATATATAAAATATGTCAATATAATACATGTAAAATGTCATTTTTAAAGCAATGCATTGACATTCTCAAAGCATTGTGTTGAATTTTCAAAACACTATATTGACATTTTCATCAAAAACACTAATTTGTTAGTTTTTTTTATATTTTTAAATTTAATTAATAAAAACAAAAATTACATATGACAAATTTTAGACCACTAGATTTCTAAAATCATATAATCTTAAATTAGTTGTAATTAGCAACTAAAAAATGAGTTAGCAATTGATCAGTTAACCCCTACCTTGTTATTGAATTGACTCAAACTTAGTCAAATTATTTTTCATATCAATAATGGTTTGTTCTATACTTATTCGTTTAAACTGCGATATTTTGCACTACCGCAAAATAGTGATTTATCCCAACCACGACCAAATGAGTTAATCGTCAATAGAAAAGTGAGTAAATTAATCATCATCAGAAAAATGAGTTAAGTATTTTAAAAAATCATGACAGTTAGGTCAATAATTATGATAATCAGACCACAATTAAACACATGGACCAACTTTTGGTATAATTAAACCATCATAACGTGTCGGACAATGAAACCGTAAATTCCTTTTCATAAAAGTGTAAATAAATAATTTAATTAAATGAAAATAAATATTCCAATTGATAGTACTATTACATTTTGAAAAAAATTACATATAATCATAGACGTAATGCTAGCATTTCCAGAAATTGGTATCTCTTTTTTTTGACAAACTTTTAATGCTAAATTCTAAAATTGATTAAGAAGATAATAACAAATGAGGAGTAAAAATTAAGAGGGATTTAACATTTAAGTACGACGATAGCAACAAAAATTCCCTTAAGAGAGGGAAAGAAAAAGGAAAATAAAAGGAAAGAAAAAGAAGAGAAACACCCTAACCCCCAACCCACCGCCCCCCTTCTTCCCTCCTGGCTCCTTCATTTGGGGGTCTCTTTGTATCAACAAAATTTATACATACACATATACTTGCACTTAAAATTAACAAAAAAACAACAAGATAAGGAGCATTACATTGAGAATCGATACGATCGTTACTCAATTCCAGCGAAAAATTGATTCTTTTGGATTGCGCCTACTTGTTTCCTTTTACTAGTTTATTGCGAATACATTCGGCTGGCACACGTGGGCTTCTGTTTATGGTGGTGATCACCCAGTTTCTGGATTAGGGTTTCCAATTTCGAGGGTGTTTATTAGTGGGTTTTTGAGTGTTTTGTGGGGTTAAAGTTTGGTTCTTTGATCGGGTGGTGATTATGCTTGATTTCAGGATAGAAGTTGGATTTGGGTTTGGGGGAATTTGACAAATTTGGGGGGAGGTTTAGGGTTAGGGTTTTGGGTTATTCGTGGGCCAGGATGGTTCAGGAGCCTGAGCTTGAAGAAGGAGAGACTTGTTATTACAGCGATGATGCAAACATTGATCCTGATGTTGCTCTCTCTTACATTGTATGGGTTTCGTCCCCTGTCTCTATGGCAATTAGTTCTGTTCAATGTTGGACAAAAAGTGCAATTTACTATGTTGCTTTTGAAGTTGTTCACTGACAGAGAAGTGCAGCGTTGCATGCTTGATAATCCGGGGTGGATATGATCAAGTGTTGGTGTGTGTGGGATGAGGTTGCAGTTGAATGTGCTTGACCTTGTTTTGAAATGCTAAATTGATTGGCTAATATGAATTGAATGAGATGATCAATTAATGATGAGAAGATGCATCTAATCTAAAGTGAATTAATGTGGTCTGTTTTGTTTGTTTTGGATTGGTGGAAGATGAAAAGAACAACCTTTGTGATCTTCTTGCTACTGTAAACTTTTGAGTTGAATGTGCTTGACCTTGATTTGAAATTCAAAGTTTGATTGCCTAAATTAATGAACTGAATGAGATGATCATCTAAGTAACCACATTGACAAGAAGGTGCATCTAACGTAAAGTGAATGCAGTGCTATTTTTGTTTGGCTTGGATTGGTAGAAGATGGAAAAGAATGACATTTGTTATCTTCTTGCCACTTTAAAATGTCATTTTGGTGTTTGATACAAGTTATCTGGTCTATAATCATAATTAGGATGAATCATGTGTTTTTCATTGTATTATGAACTCTTTAACACATTGAATTTTGTTCATATACAAGCACATAATTATTTTAATAGCCTATTTTCTAACTGCTAAACCTTGTGTGGCAATCAATTATTCACGTCGA
Organism: Salvia splendens; assembly: GCF_004379255.2. Taxonomy (NCBI): domain Eukaryota; kingdom Viridiplantae; phylum Streptophyta; class Magnoliopsida; order Lamiales; family Lamiaceae; genus Salvia; species Salvia splendens. Next base: position 2,458,883 of record NC_056033.1, on the reverse strand, counting down.
ATGATTTGGATGCTCTTTTATCTTCTCATATTTAGTTTTATCGAACTACATTGACCACTTTTTGAATCTTGCTTCTGAAAGGGAGAGAAGGTTCAGAGCATATTGGGACATCTGCAGAAAGATTTTGAAGGCGGTGTATCTGCAGAAAATTTGGGTGAGTGGAGTATCAGACTGATTGCTGTCTTCTCCTCATACCTGTCCATATTCAATGCCCCGAATAATTTCTTGGTGGCTTCTGCAGGGTCAAAATTTGGTGGATATGGCTCGTTTTTACCCACTTATCAACGCTCTCCTTCAATTTGGTCGCAGCAAAAATCTCCACCAAGAGTTCAAAATTCTCACTTGCCTAGATCTCCTAATGCCTGTGCAGAGGTATATATGATACAGTCATTAGTTAATGGTTCACACGCATGTGTGGGAAATTTTCATTTACTCAGCACTATGGGCGGTGTTTTACCACAGGGACCCACCCCTAAATCAGTCACACCTTCAACTCGGAGGGATGATGTATCTTCCCCCAGTGTGCGCTCAAGCAGACAAAAGGCAACATTGCCTTCTAGTAAAGTTTCAGAAACATTCCCTGGAAAAGTTGAACTTCCTTCTAGTAAGTTAGCCAATCCGCTAGATCAAAGAACACTGAAAGTTCGCATCAAGGTGGGACCTGAAAGGGTGGCTCGATATAATGCTCAAATACATAGTCTAGGGCTCACGTCTCCATCTTCCTCGGAGGGTAATAGTCAAGATGAGAGTGATGAGTTGCTGTTCGAAACGCGTGAAAGACTTGCTGAATCTCCAGCCTATATACTCGAGGTGTGTTTTCTCTGTTTTTTTGCTACAGGTTATGCATTCTGATTTTCCATCTTTCATTTCAGGTTAGTATGTAATTTTTATAGGTGAACACTAGTACCTGTATTTTTCAGAGGATAATGACATCTTACTTATTTTGACCTTCTTTTAATAGTCACGCATTTCCGGTTTAATTCTTTTTTAGTTCTAGGGTGTTTTTTACATTCCATAAGTGTACTGGGCTTTTTTTAAATTCCGGCTTTGGGAGAGACGCATGAAGGTCATGCGTCGTTGTTAAATGAAACGCATGACCGTGATGCGTTTTAAGGCAAGACGCATGACTTTAATGCGTCTTTCAGTTTTTTTTATATTTTAATTAAACGACGCATGACACACATGCGTCTTAGGGTAAAACGCATGACACACATGCGTCTCTCTTTTGAATTAAATCACAAGGCAGAACGTAGAACACCACAGACCACAGCGAATTCAAAAAGGCAGCGGCGATTCTTGGCGATTTCAGGCGATTTCTGGCGACTTCTTCCAATTTTCCGTTTTATTCCGGTAAGTTTTCTTCAATCCTTCAACATTCCTCACTTGTTCGTTGGTTATTGGCGTTTTTGTTTTGGCTTTAGGAAGAATTGGAAGAAGTCGCTGGAAAATTGGAAGAAGTCGCCGGAAATCGCCTGAAATCGCCAAGAATTGCCGCTGCCTTTTTGAATTCGCTGTGTTCTGTGGTGTTCTGTGTACTGCCTTGTGATTTAATTCAAAAGAGAGACGCATGCGTGTCATGCGTTTTACCCTAAGACGCATGTGTGTCATGCGTCGTTTAATTAAAATAAAAAAAAATTGAAAGACGCATTAAAGTCAAGTGTCTTACCCTAAAACGCATCACGGTCATGTGTTTCATTTAACGACGACGCATGACCTTCATGCGTCTCTCCCAAAGCCGGAATTTAAAAAAAGCCCAGTACACTTATGGAATGTAAAAAACACCCTAGAACTAAAAAAGAATTAACCCCGCATTTCCAGATTGGACCTTGTTGATTGATCACATATTTTTTTGTTCTATTCTTATGTCCAGGCGATGACTTCGTTACCAATGTCTGATGGGTTACTTCTTTCACCTCTGTGTGAAGATTTGCTAAACTTAACGACAGAAAGAGAGTATAAGTTAGAAAGTGAGTATAAAGCTACTCCCAAGAATTCTGCAATATCGCTTAAGATCTTGAATAACGATGCTCCAGGGGGGAAGAAGGCAAAGGCTTTTGACAACAAATTGAAAGATAATGGAGAGGATCTTGATGGTTGTGAAAAGAAAACTTTGCATGGTGATAACATGGAGTGCAGCAAGCAGCCATTCTACGACGTCAGATGCAAATCTTTGCCTGATGGAGTTAAAAATTCAGATAACAATATCCTAATTAATAAGAGGAGGGTAAGTAAGAATAAGGAAAAAGGACGAGGTGTTTCTGGTGATTCACTCAAGGATGTGTCCTTTGAACACACTTCTAGCCAGAGGGATGGCAAGTATGAGCAACTAGAACCGCGATGCACTTCTTTAGAGAAAATCGAGGAACATAGGGCTACGATTCCTCATAAGGATGTTTCAGTTGATCATGGCAAGAGCAGAGGTAAAGGAAGTTATCAGTCATTCGAAACTTATTCTGAAGGAGAAAGGGTTGAAAATGCCATGGACGACTCGACTTTGAGAACTGGTCTATATGAGTCTGATCCTCATCCAGTGGGGAGCTTATCAGTTGAAGGTGGAAAAAAGTCAAAAGTAAGTCAAAGTAGTGGAAATAAAGCTTTGAAATCGGATAGTTTCAGGGATGGCGATCGTCTCATACCCCAAAAGAAATCCATTGGAAGGAGGAAGGATGCTCAACTCGGCCTAAAAGATGAGGTTCAGACAAGTGTAGATCGTATGGAGAACCCAAAACGTTTATCAGGTAGGGCCTCTGTTGATTATGTGAAAGCGAAACCTGCACTTGCTGATAAATCAAAGGAGAGGTTAAGTAATAAGAAACATATAGACGTTGCGCCGTCTGACAGTCGTATGGTAGAGCCTTCATCAGCAGCAGTACCTTCTAAGGAAGGAACCTTAGGTGGGTTTGAGCAGACAGTGGTAAATCCCGTGGTTATAAAGGAAGAGTGGGTTTTATGTGACCGCTGTGAGACGTGGCGTCTCCTACCATATGGCATGGATCCGGAGCAACTTCCTGAGAAGTGGTTATGCAGCATGCAAGACTGGCTGTAAGTTTCTCGATTGGCACGTCATCTTTCGTGATCTAGTCGTTATATTTATTTAGTTCTACAGTTTGATTCTGTTAATGAAAGTATAGAACTTCTAATTTTGTTATTACAACACCACCTAATTTTTTGCAATTACAACAGCCCCCAAATAATCAGCAAAGTTTGTTCGATGTATACTACTAAGACGCTGTTGGACTTACTAATGAAACCACATAGTTTTATTGCTGGAAAAATTTGGGATATTGTAATTGCAATGTTTTACAAGTCAGTGAAAATTGCAAAGTCAATTAAGCAGGAACCTGATCTTAGCTCTCTTAACCTGCAGTCCAGAACATAATCGCTGTGGCATTACTGAAGATGAAACTACAGCAGCTCTTCGCGCGCTGTATAAAATTCCTGTCCCTCAAAATCAACCTAATTTCCAAGCTCACACAAATGGATCTGTAGTCAGTGCAGCTACAACTATTGCGCACAATTTGCATCAGGACCATCAGAACTTTGCGTTTGATCCAGTGAAGAAGAAGAAACTGCAAAAAGGACAGACTGCAGTCGGCACGAGTTATCAACTCCATTCTAAAAATCAAATGCAAATGCCACTGTTGGATTTGGAACGCGGTGGCATGAAGGATGTGAAGCCGCCTCTTGCAAGAGGAAATTTCACAGACCAAAAGGATATGCAGCACCCAAGTAAATTAGCATCTGGTTTAACCAAACTAAAGAAACGAAAAGGAGAGCATCTGCCAGAAGGTATGTTGTCTATTTTTCGCTGCCGGCCTGTTGCTTTCTATGTACTTTCTTGACTGTGAGGGTTTTTATTTGCTGATGGATGACTACAACATTCTGCAGCTGATTCAAATTTGAGGAAGAAAATCAAGCAGGAGTCGGGTGAGTATTTAGAGGGGAAGGAGCAAATAAAAAGGATTAAGTCTAAAGATGTGCCTACGTTCGACAATGATCTTCTTGATAATGAACACAATGCGACACTAGGTTTGCTGACTAATGCAACTGTGAAGAGTGGGAAGAAAAAGAATATTAAAAAAGAAGTGATATCTGCTGGACCGGGCAATATCCAAATTAACGTGAGGCATGAAAAAGCTATGCATGATTTACATCATAATGGTCCGTTGGGTGTGGAGACGTGTAACACTGGACAGGTAACAGCTAAAAAGATAAAATTGAAGGATAATGTGCACTGCCAAGAAAGAAAAGTTTTGGTCAATGATAACAGTAAGGATGGTGATGTTCATAGAGAAAAGAAAGCGAGTGTATGTCATAATGAAGATGATGGGTTCAGAGGAAGTCAGGGTGGTGATATGTTGAAAAGAAGTGTGGAATTGGGGGATAAAGAATATCTGACAGATATGAGCATCAAGAATAATGGACAGCAGGTGAAGAAGCCTATAGCAAAGATGCGTCTCACTATTGAAGATATAGATGAACTGAGAAAGGATTTAGGGTGTGAACAGCTGTCGATGGCTGCCACTTCAAGCTCCTCCAAGATTTCCGATTCCCGCAAAAACAGGCTTAGCTACGCTGAGGTGAAAGGCTCGCCAGAGGAGTCAGTTTCTTCGTCTCCCATGAGGATGCTCTATCCAAACCATGTGTCACCAATGATGACCGAAACTTCAGGGAAAGTCGATTTTAGGTTCAGGTGTGCTGGTGCAGTAAGCAGTGTGAAGAAACAGGAGATGGACAGGAGTTCCGAATTTGCCACAGTTAGGAGGAGAAAATCTGGTCTAACCAATGACCATGGCTCGAAAATTTCAGATTCAAAGACCAAACTGAACAAAGAGACACCCATTGATGACAACCATCCTGCACCCAAACATGAAGCATTGAGTAACATGAGGCATCCTCTCTCCAATGATCTCAGCCTCAAGTCTGTTAAAAACAGTACTGTTGTTGGTAAGAACAATGTCAGAAAATCGAAGGCCAGCAGAAGTGAGAAGCAATCTATACAGAGAGAAGGTGACAAGAATGATTTAGTATTGGATAATCCCTGCAGCAGTGGTGCCGTGCAGCAGAGCCATAAACATGATCCTCCAAGAAGAATAGAGCAAAGTTCCTGCGAGAAAGAACCGTGGAGCGGAAAGGTTCGCATTGATTTGCGTCAGGGAGATAAACAAGGCACAGTTCGTCCTAGCAAACATGCATCAGGACCCGTGGGTCCCTTGAAAGGAAGTCCTTTGGACTCAAGACCCCATGATAATTCTGTAACTAGTGATTCATCAAAGTCTCGAAAAGGCACTACTAACGAAAACACCGTTAATAAAGAAGCAGAGCAACAATCTTTGCATCTTGATGCAAGCCTTCGGAACAAGAATGTCTCTGGTGCTATTGCATCTACTGCTTTGAAAGAAGCTGGAGACATCCTAAAAGAAGCAGAAGGACTTAGAAGTCATGCTGATCTAATTAAGGTCATTTTTCTGCTTCCAAATCTGTTTGCACAGAGTGTCGGTTATTTGAATTTGTGTGTGGATGTTTACTCTTCTGTACATCTGCTCTACCATATCTAACTTATGATTACTCTTCCGTACTTCTCTACAGTATCTAACTTATGTACATTATTGCTTGCAGAACTCTGGTTTTACTTCTGAAAGTAATTATGAATACTTTAAAGCTGCCCTAAAGTTTCTTCATGGAGCTTCGCTTCTAGAAGCCTGCGATGCAGAGCCTATTAAACAGATGGAGATGAGTCCAATGCAAACGTATGGTGTTGCTGCCCAACTTTGCAAGTAAGTTGGATACTCAGAACCTGCGTCCTTTGCAACTTCTCATTCAGTGGCAAACTTTGGGTTTATATATTATTGGGGTAAGACCTGTTTAAGGGAAGGGTAGAAATCTGAAGTTTATTGTGAAAATGCAAAATTCATAACCAAACTTTTACATGGATAGCAGAATATTCAGGATTCAAGTCGTCAATTTGAGAATAATCTCTGATATGATGACTACTTATTTTGGGATTTCTCATTAGCTTTACTCTGCAGAATATGTGCAAGTGAATATGAAAAAGGCCATGAATTGGCCTTCGCTGCTTTGGCGTATAAATGCATGGAGGTGGCTTACCTGAAGGTAGTGTATTGCAAAAGCTCATCAGCTAGCAGATTTTGCCAAGATTTGCAATCGAGTCTGCAAATGATTCCACAAGGTATGATATCTCGTTTTCTTGAATCTTTGTCAGTCACCATGCCTAAAATTTGGACTGTGTATGGTTGGAGTAGCCTATTCTACCCGAAAGGCTGACATACTCTTATACATGAACTACTTCTATGAACCCCCTTCGAAATCACTTTGAAGTTTTAACCTATCTGTACTATCAGAAAATGAATTCCATCTATTAGGACTTGCTCAGCACTTTCAGGTCTTAATAATGAACCTAATGTTGCGGAATTATATTTATCCCTTTTTAGTTGTTTACATATATGCTCGTCAACTTTGTTAGACTATGGCAGATGATATTGCTATTGATGCTACATTTGCTCTTCTGATTAGGTGAATCTCCGTCATCTTCTGCTTCTGATGTTGATAACTTAAATAATTTAGCAATGGCGGACAAGGCTGCATTGTCTAAAGTCAGTGGCCCTCATGCTGCAAATCATGTCATAGTGCCTCACAACCGCCCCAACTTTGTCCGGCTGCTTGATTTTGTAAGTCGATTTACCAAATTAATGCAGTCCTTCTCTGCTTTGCTGTGGTTGCTTTCATCTTTGGCATGAATATGAATTTTAATCTATCCTTCCGTAGACGAAAGATGTCAACTCTGCAATGGAAGCTGCCAAGAAATCACAGGACGTGTTTGCAGCCGCCCATGTCAAACTCAAAAAGTCTCAGAACAGAGATGCGATTGCTTCGATCAAGAGAGTTGTCGACTTCAGTTTTCAAGATGTACAGGAGCTCGTGCGTTTGGTAAGGCTCACGTTTAACTCCAACCACCAAGGTCTTCGTGGCGATTGAGACTAGTCAAGATACACACTATGTTCGCCCGTTTATTCCCGGCCGTCAAAGGCGGCTACTGAATCAGGTGAACAAAAACAAAACACATAACAGCTAATTGTATTTCTGTAAATGTGTACAAAATGGGATCACTTTCTCCATTCTTGTAAAAGCATTTTTGAGTTGCTTCTTCTTGTTCACGAGATTAGGGCAAAACATGAACGAAACCCTTGTCCGGGAACGGGTTTCGATCGACGAGATTCAGAGCTCGACTGAGAGTGCATTTTTGATATTGTAGGTTATATTATAGATGATCATTGATAGGTTAGATGAAAGATAACATTAGTCAAATTTGAGAAGTCAATATCAGTCCTTTCCATTGAGGGACTATCAATATTTTCACCATCATACTCATTGTTTATGTATATTATGGTACAACTTTTTCAAGGGCGTTGCTCCTTTTCATCAAAATTTTAATTCTATGGGACAATTTAGAAATGTACAAAAATGATAATTTGGTTCGCTACTTTTAAAAGTTATGAGATTGTTCAGAAATTGATTAAAAATTATGATTTTCAACATCAATTTTCCCATGATTTAAATGACTCAAATTGATACTATCTACCCTTTTATAGGGACCAAGTATTTCACGTTAGGTGACTAAGAAGACATTCAAAACTTCTTCAACAAGAATCGAAATCAAAATTTGATTCATCAACAGATATTTAACAAATTTTAACAATATGTTTTTATTGTAGTTTTTTGAATTTAATCTTGAAACAAATTGGACCAATAAAAATAGATAAATGAGTACGGTATAGAATTTAAGTTTTGGGAACAAATTCCTAATGCACTAAAGTAGTGGTCAAGACAAGACTATATATTACTCCATTTGTCCCCAAAGATTATGCACTTTGAGTTCGGCACGAGTTTTAATGCAAAATTGGGTAAGTATTTAAAGTATTGTTAAAGCATCCACAACCTCGGCCCAGATTCAGGCCCCAAGTCCCACGTCTTCATTCCCAGGCCACAGCTCCTCTAATCTTGCAGGCCCCATCCAGACCCCAACTATTAAATTGCACTATTCGCAACTCCAACCCATTTTACTTGTAAAAATTGAAAACATTGAACAATTATAACACGAGAAATTCATTTTTAATTCAAAAATAATAAATTATAAACTAGAAATTAAAAAAATTGATCAAATAAGAAAATAAAAAATAAGAGCCCCACTTTCAAATTTCCAACATATAATTATAAATTATACTATAAATTAATTTAAAAAATAAAAAAAAACAGCTCGCTTCCGTCGCCGCTCTTCATCTTCTTTTTCTTCCAAACTAAAAGAAATCAGAAATTGAAGCCTGGGTCCGGCCCGAAGGGCCTCCAACGCCGTGCCGGGACGCACCGGGGCACGGCCCCGCATCCTTCAACCCCGAGCCGGGCCGCAACGAGAAGCGTCCCTGGGCCTCAACTGCGGCACCGGGCGCGCCCTGGGCCGCTCCTCGCCATCCTCCATCGCGCCAGGCCGCGGGCCGGGACCCAGGTGCGGTCCGGCCCGCAGCGTTAGTGATGCTCTTAGTGGAGAATGGACCTCATCTCATTAGAGTGAAAGGAGTTTCCAAAATTGGAAAGAACATATTCTTGTGAGACGGACTATAAAGGAAAGAGTGCATATTCTTGTGGGACGGAGGGGGTAGTTTAAAAGAAAATTACTTATTTTTTAAACTTGATCTATAAAAAAAATAGGAATTGAAAGAAAAATATAAGAAAAAAGAGTTAGGTACAGTATTAAAGTTCTGAAATGGAAGAAGCTAATAAGAGCATTCACAATACCGTCGGTTTTTCGGCTGGCCGAGTGTGGCATGGTCGACGCTATTACAAGTGGACATTTGGGGGATGCCGGTGGAACAACAGTTCGATTGGCGCTGGCTGTTCGCGGGGGCCAGTTTTCGCAGCTCTATTGCGCACGGTTTCTCCCAGCGAATTTAAATACAATTTTTTTTCCATTATTTTATACCCCTATGTCCCATAAAAATATGTGCACTTTCTATTTATGTCCATCCATAAAAATATGAGCATTTCCATTTATTAAAGTTGATCCCCTATATCAATTTATTTATAATTTGTAACTATGGCGCACCATTGCAACTCATTAAATACTATAATAGTATGGGTCTCATACACTAGCACTACTTTAACTACTATGGCGGACATGGAGGCTACTTCAGTCCCCTCCCGAGGAGTCTACTTACTTGAGCACAAAGGGGAAGAACATAGCCACAGAGAAGCCTCACTCCGTCGGTCTCAAGATGTATAACCTAGATGAGACGATCGTTCTGGATAGTGTTGGGTCGACATCCCGAGGTCCCGATCTTCGCTAACAACTAAAGGGTTAAAGAATTTTGGGGGCGGATCTCGGAGAAGTACCACCAGCTGAAGTCCGTTTGGGAAAATTCGCAGACCCCGAAAAACCTCCTCAAGCATTGCGACCGGGTTCAAGCAGATGTCTCCAAATTTGTTATCACCTACCACAACGCTTAAAGGACGTGGGACAACGGCCAATTCGCAATAGGGCCATGAAACGTACTCTAATGACAATGTGACTCCCTAGTTTAAGTACTACGATGTCTACTCCTCTATGAGGATTTACTGAAATTCTCGTCAGGTTACGAGGCTAGCGGCCCCAAAGAGGACCAAGGTCAGTGTCGGCTGCAACTACACCAGCCATGGGCAGATCTACATTGAGTGTAGGAGGGGCAAATGCCCCACCTCATATTTTTTAACACTTATATATATTGGTCATTAAAAATTTTATTTATTTTAATTTCTCACTAATTATCCCTTCTCAAATTTTTAATATTTCTTCATATTTAGATTTGCTACCCTTCATGTTAATTCCTGGCTTCGCCCCTGAAACCAACAATGGCGGGGGCGATGCCTTCGGCTTGAACTCTTCTATGGAGGAGAGTTTTGGCACACAAGTGCCAACAGAAAGTCATCCCATGGCCCAAAAAGCGGCTAAGAGAAAGGGCAAGGCAACCGAGCCACACGCAGTGGCGATCGCCGATGCCAACGTCCAAGGGCTAATCGAGGCATTGATGAGAAGTCGTGCTCCTCACCATGAAAAAAATGTACCATAACGTGATGGACAATATTCGCACAAAATTGAGATATTATGGATGTTTTTTTCTTTCTTCTAAATTGGTGTTTTTTTAATATCAAGTATTTTTAGTATTGTGTTTAATCTATATTATTTTGGTACTCCCTCTGCCTAATTAAGTTGAGACAAAATTATTGGGCACAAAGATTAAGAAATTGTGTTGTAAAGTAGAAGAGAGAATAAAATATGAAAGATTAAAAGAAAATAAAATAGGTGATGAAATAAAATAAAAGTGATTGGATGTTTTGATTTTTGTCAAAAAAGAAAATGACTCAACTTACTTAAGATATCACAAAAAGGAATAAGACTCAATTTAGTTAGGATAAATAAGTATGTCATTTTATTTGCTAATTTAAAAACTTAAAAATTTGGTGAAATAAGTTGTGATGGATTTTGAGGATGATTTTGAGACTGTCCTATTACATATGTTAGGACTGAAATTTAAAATATTGATTTGACATGAGAAAAATGTGTTATGATGGATTTTGGGGGGAGTTTTGGATGCCTAATAGTTAAAAATAAAAATCTAACTACTACTCCCGATAATATCAAACATTTTTAATAATACGACAAAACTAATTTAGGGACATTAATAAGTGTGTGTGATAACGACAAACGTGTCCTTATCCACACATGTCCCAAAATTCCAAATTGCATATGCTTGTGATTTATTTGATAATTGTACTACTCCTAGTATTAAATATCTCTAATACTTCCTTCGTTTCGCTATAAAACTTTTATTTTACCATTTTTATTCCTTCCATGATAAAAATTCTCATTTTACTTTCATAAATAATAAAAAAGTCTCATATTCTAACTTATTCTACCCACATTTTAATATTATAAAACTATTATATAGATAAATAGTAATTAACTTTTTTTTAAGTATATAGTACTAATATTCATGTCCAAATTATACTATGAATATTATAAAACTATTATATATATAAATAGTATTCAACTTATTTTTTTAGTATATAGCACTAACATTCATATCCAAATTATACTATGAGTAAAAAAGTGAAATAATATACTCCATCCGTCCCTGAAATTTTGTCACATCTTTTCATTTTCGTCCGTTCCACAAAATTTGTCACATTTCACTTTTTATCATATTTGGTGGTAGACCTCACATTCCACTAACTTATTCTCACTAACATTTTATTATAAAACTAATACTCCTATGCACTCTTTCTTTTTAAGTCCGTCCTATAAGAATATGCATTTTTCAATTTTGGAAACTCTTTTCACTCTAATGAGGTGAGACTGATCATTCTCTATTAACAATATTTTAATTACTTTTTTCTCTCTACATCTCTCTTACCTTTCCAATTGTGCATTAAAACTCGTGCCGAACTCAAAGTGCATATTCTTTGGGGACGGAGGGAGTAGTAGTTTAAAAGTACGACTCACATCCTACCAACTTTTTCAACCCACATTCTATAACTCCACATTTATTAAAACTCGTGTCGGGTCAAATTGTGACAAAAATTTAGATCAAAATGTTTAGTTATTAAATTTATAATAAAATAGAAATAAGATGAGTTTGTCAGTAATCAGAAATGATTTTATTTTGGTATACATGGGCTAGTACGATGAGATGACAAAGCAGTCAACGGGATAGAAACACTATCATCAAAAAACGGAGAAACACAGACACTCTTCCTTCAATACGCAAACGGAGATCTCCCTCCCTTGTCGCTGCGGGAAGACGACGGCAACGGCGGCAGCTGAACAGGTAATTGTACTCCATCCATCGTACAAACACTCTTATCGTCTTCGTCCATGAAAATCTGCCTGTACCTGCACTCCACACTGCAAAATGCTCTATCCCCGTTGTATTGAGATTTTGGCGTGATGCTATGTCAAAAATAATTATTGATTGATGGGTTAATAATATCCGAACAAATCATAACTTAATCGTCCCAACTTATGAGACAATAAACCATTTTCACTATTTCACTACAAATTTAAATTACTCTTAATTATCGAAAAATTCTACTAGAATTTTGGCCAAATTTTCGTAACTTTGAAAATTAGCCGTAATTTTAGCATTTTTTTTCTCATTTTTTCCACGAGGTCAAATTTGGCTAAATTATGGAGTATCTAATGTGACATCCAAAAAGTTGACATTAGGGAATTATAATTGAGCTTCTTAAATAGAATGATTATCCATCCAATTCGAATCATCGTGGAATATATAGAGAATTGCGTATTTACAAAAAAAAACTTTAATCGGAAAACGTTATTGGAATTACTTGAAATTTGATCGGCATTTATGAAACGGGTAGGGGGAGCAAAACTCATGACCTTTGGTGTTGCAGAGCGATGAGATTTAGCCATAGGAGATCATTTAAATGACAAAATCATTGTTTTTATTATTTTTCTACAATAATTTCCCATGATTTAAGGCAATGTTTTAAAAATCAGAACGACAAAGATCTAACAGTTCACCGTTTGACCAATCTAACTATCAATTGAATCGGAATTTACGTCAGAATTGAGCATGGCGTTAACGTAATACATCAATATTCCAAAAGCTCAAAAAGCATGCTCAATTTCGGCATCCACGTCATACGTTCATGGCATCCACATTATGCTCAATTCTCTCCAAATTTAACTCTATGAGACAATTCAGAAAATCATCCAAAATACTAGTACTCCCTCCGTCCCGCACTACTCGCACTTATTTCCTTTTTGGGTGTCCCAAGTTACTTGCACTCTTTCCATTTTTAGTAAAAATTTTCACCTACAGCCGTAATTTTTGACTTTCCTATACACTCATTCCTTAATCTCCGTGCCGAAAAGGAAAGGGGCGAGTAGCCCGGGACGGAGGGAGTATAATTTAGTTGACCTTTCTTGAAAGTTAAGAGATAAACCATAATTTTACTAAAGTTTGTGTTTTTTGGCCCAATTTTACTTCATTCGTCCTATTAAAGATGATTGTGATCATGGTAAAAATCTAAGGTTGACACTGTAAATTTGTAGTTATGTTGGCACAATGAATCATCATAAACACATTTTTCAAGCCAAATTAATCAAATTTGTGTTTGAAACAAATATTCGAAACATCATGAACATATGAAATTATACACACTGATTAGGTAAATAATGTTTCTCAAAATAAGGTCCACGCATAGCTAATACAAAACCAGCAAGAAAGCTTTGACACAAAAAGACTGCTTCAGGTAAATCTTTACATTTACTTTAGAGAAAAACCCAACCTCAACAAAACAAGTTATCCAAATGAAATAAACGTACATGAAAGGAATCCAGAAAAAGCTATTCTAATCTCACTGCCTCAACTGCAGTTGAGCTTTCGGCGCATAACCGATTCGTCGGGACAGCCGTTCCCTGACCCAGACTAGGGCAAAATGAACAAGAATTCCCTTAGCAAATGTCTGGAAACATGCAGAAGACTGTACAGTAGTTGGAGCTCGATTGGTGTGTGTCTCCATATTCGTGCAAGCTTGGTCGTCAGCAAGCATGGATTTACGCCAAGTATTTGAACAAGTTGGGGTTTTCCTTGTCCCGTTCAAGGTAGTCACGAGTGATCAGATCCTCGATCCTCTTCTTGATTGCTTTGACATCCGGCTGCACATTGCAAAGTTACATTTGGGTGAAGGGACGCAAACCACAAAGTAAAACCAAAATCAACTAATATCACAAAAGAGTACCTTAAACATTCGGCCCAATTGCTCAACACACTCCATAACTAGCTGCTGGTATCCCAAGACCTTCCTACTCTTCATGATACGAACAATTGAAGCATCTATTGCATAACGTCTGTCCTTATCAACATCCTCAATCACCTTCTTCTTCTCATCCACAGGAGGAAGAGGGATCTACATTTACAGGTTAATTAGCTTCATAATCGTCCCTATCTAAGACGTGTACGCATGCAAATAGGAGCATGTGTACCTTGATCCTTCGCATTTTGTCTGTGAACTTTGAATTAAATTCAAAGATATCAGATGGAGAAATTGTTTTGGTGTTAGGCTCCTTCGTCAAAATCTTGTACCTAGCGCATGAAAGTGAATGAAGCAGTCTGATGACATCGTCATCCGATAGATTCAACTGAGTCATGATTTCTTGATAACTTAATCTATCCGATGCATTAAACAGTAGCAGCGCAGCAGCCTGAAAAATGAAAATTAGAGATCAATATTACTAAGACCAGTTACAGAAATCAGGAAATATAAGCAGATATCTGTCCAGCCAAAAGTACCTGATAAGTAGTCACAATCAGCTCTATTGTTTTTTGTTCAAATTTTCCATTAATGTTACACGTGCCCAAAGAATATATCCATGTTAGTTTCCTATGCTTTGTTTTTGTTTGATAAAACTCTTTGAACACTTCAACGCATTTAACCTAGAACAAAAAAACCCAAGCAGAAAAAAGAATGAGAGGTTAGTAGCAGAGTGAATTCCACAGGAGCAAAAAGGACACTGCTTTCTTAAGGGTTGGGGGATTCTGTTCTGCAACCATACCATCTCAGCTGGAAGATTAAGATCAAAGGACTTGTAGCTAGGCCAGAAACCCGTTGTCAGAACAGTCACTGTCAAGTCAATCCCTGGATTTGCATTTGGAGTATTGCTGAGATACTCCTCAAAGCTTGCTTGATTTTCTCTAGCTAGGGTTAAATCCGTTACCTGGAATATTGCAAACGACATGAAAAAATGCATCTTACAACAGGACAGCCAAGTCATAGGCCATAGCAAGCAAAACTGCAATACTTACCATTCCCTCCATTTTTGAGGTAAATTGGCCACCACATTGCTGCTTCAACTTTGTTAGGATGCTTCTCTCATGCTCATCGTTAGCACTTTTATCAAATAACAGACGTCGTGCAAGCTTTTTCCTGTTAAAAGGGCAGCAGACAGAGTAAAGATATAGTCCATCGGTATTATAAAACTAAGAAACGTTACTAAAATCACCGAGATAAACTTACCGATAAAATTCAGCAAATAAATCCTTATCACTAATGTAAGCAAGCAGTTTTACAACCTGAAAAACACTCGAGACCTCAATCACAGTTTTAAACATGCTATATACCGATAAATGCAGTCAGTTACATCACGAAACACACCTTCTCCAGAGTTTCTTCTATAGCTTCATCACTCAATTTTTCACTTCCACCCTTTTTGAGTATGTTATCACAAAATGTGGCGAGAAGTTCCGCACTAGAACTTCCAGCAACTCCCTTATTGCAGAAAACTTCAAAGGCCTCCTTGAGAGCCTATGTGTTATATAAGTAAAATTAACTTCCATGTTTATTACTGTAGTATAGAGGAATATAAAAATGAGTGGCTTTTAGAATTCTAACCTTGTGGAAAAGCGTGTGATTTAGGAAACAATCATTCACATATGCCATGAATTTGTCATGGAGCTCAATTACTTTTCTCACAAATACCTGGATTACAAGAATGATTTCATTCCAAAATGTGAAATCATGGATGAATAATAATAACAAACTTCAGAATAGTGGTACCTGCTCCTGCAATCCAATAACATCTCTCTTTTCTGCCTGTTAAAAGGATGCTTATATATTTAGTTTCAGTGTTTCAGAAACAAAAGTAATCATCATGTACATTATACTGCCTAGTGTCAAACTTAACATGAAGGGCTAAAATGCTGTCTTACAACTCATATGTCACATCCATCTAACTATAAAGAGTCACTTCAGCAGTTCAGCATATAAGATGAGGCAACACAAAAGCAATTGGATATCTTTTTCCTATCAAAAAAACATTTTCTTTCTTAAAGAGAACCGCATGGAGTTACTCAATCCCACATTTTAGTCCATGTGCTCTCCTGCTTAGAATTAGATTAAGAAATATTTAGAAAAACAGGTCATTCAATTAAACTCATTGTTTTACCCAATGAATTTTAGGGCTTGTAATAATTTAATGTAGCAATTAATATTATTCACTTATTATGAGTGCCAAATGGCAGCATAAGAACGAGAATTATAGTACGATAATGTAATACTCCCTCTGTCCACGAAAAATAGGACACATTGTGAATGGCACGAGTTTTAATGTGGAATTGGTAAAGTAAGAGAGAAGGGAAAAAAGTAAGAGAGAAGTAGTGTTAGTGGAATATGGGGTCCATATTATTAGTAAGAGAGAGGGAAAAAAGTAAGAGAGAAATAGTGGTAGTGGAATGTGGGGTACATATTATTAGTAAGAGAGAGGGAAAAAAGTAAGAGAGAAATTGTTGGAAACTTTCCCTTTTTAAATGTGCTCTGTTTTTTATGGACATCCAAAAATGGTAAATGTCCTCTATTTTTCGTGGACGGAGGGAGTAGGAAAGAGTCGAATTGGAACTATACACTGGTAATAGGAAAGTAATATTTTTCATAATGTAAATTATTTCATAACTAGATCACTACATCAAACTATATGTGCATGAGAGAATGACTTTGCACTATGCAGGTGATTTTCATAAACACTGAAGAAACCTTCAAAACCCAAATAGGAGACACTGACCATGACCTTTTTACCCAATCCAAGTACCCCAACATAACTTACAACAGTTGTTCATAAGCAAAGTGACACATAAAGATTGGTTGAAAAAAAGCCTAAAGATTGACCTTCTTAGTACTTGCAGCATCTTCGGCGTGTTTGACCAAAGCTGTGCCTTCAGCAGTAACATGCTGTGAATTTGGAAAACCATAAAGTGTTAGTCCTGACAAAAACTTTAGATACAACTAACTACTAAGACAATTGAATGCAAATTGACTATAAATAAAATACCACAAACCTGCTTAAAAATCTGTGCAACAGGCTCTAAACCGCGAGGTATTTTTGAAAATAGCCTATACATCCTTGACAAATCATCAACCTAATGGATGAAAATGTTATGACTAGCACCGATAATAGCAACTCAAAAAAACATAAAATAAAATCTGACTTTGTAGCCTAAGTAATAAGTACCTTGTCATCCCTCAGTAAAGCATGACAACCTGAGTGCTCCTTCTCTAGTAGCTGGGTGGCGTACACAGATAGCAGTTCGTGTTGTACTTTCTGTTTGAATAGAAAAGATAACAGACAGTTACAGCGGACTAAACTGAATATGACGATTAAAAGGTCTTCACAAGTGGACCACGGACCGCACACATCACAATAGTTGGATGCTAATCTATGGTAAATGTCTACAAAATTTACTAAGGAGAAATACAAACCTCAAGCAACTTTGTCTCACTACTTGAATGAAGATAATGCGCAACCCTGTCCTTTTCTCGTTTCAAACACTCCTCAGCCTGAATTTGAGAAAGATAGTTAGAAACTGAACCAAAAACAGTTGCAAGCACTATAAACTCACAATCTTGAGTAACATTAACATGTCAATGAGAATGTGCAACTCTGATCAACTCTACTATCAGAGGCGACAATTTCAGTTGAAAAAAGATCTTTCTTTAAGAAAAAGAACCTTTAGCATATAATCAGGACATGAATCATCTAAGATCCAATTTGAAGCCTTCCGAGAATAGTAAGCTGCTGTGTCATTCAGCAGCGCTGCTTCAAAGTCATTTTCATAATGTTCCATCTGCCCCATTCCTATCTCAACAAATATGTCCAATACATTCTTTAACAAAGCTCGATCTATTTGCTCCCCTTCTCGCTCTTGATCGATCTATTAAAAATAAATATAGTAATTACCACACCAAAGAGGGGTGTACAATACATATACTAAAAAAGAAGCTGAATAACAATATTACATACCAGAGAAATAACAGCATCTCTGACTTTCCCAGATAACTCCATGTATACCTAAAAAAAGAAAGGAGGAAAATGGGTATAAGGATTTAAGCATTTTCCCAAAGCATAAAAAAAGGGGAACTGAAAGTTCAAAAGAACGATTTGAAGGTGAAGATGGATTACCAAGTCCCGGAAGCATGTCAAACCAACTTCCCTAAGTATTGGAAGTGACCTTCTGGCAACGAAGTACCTATCAAGATAGTGGAAGAACCTTGAAAGCCATCGCACCATGATCTTATGATTTGACCACCTTTGTACAAGCTCCCTTAGCATGAACTCATCATGCTTTTCCTTTAAAGAAGGCAAAACCTTTCACAGAAAAAAGTAAAACAAGCAAAATTATTCCATGGAAACAAAAAATAAATAAATCAGCAAAAGTTCTTAAATGTAGGGAATAATGAAAAGAGCCTGTTCAATTTTTATTTCAGAATAAAAGCAATCAACTTCAGACACTAGCTCAGACATTAGAAACAAAAAAAACCTGAAATCACTAACTGAAATAAACATGATATTGCAATAAAAAATCATAAATCCAGTGTTGTTAGGGTCGCGGGTCGGTCCGGGGCGCTGAGGCTGGACCCCGGGTCGCGGGGCGATGGGGCGCTGGGGCGAGGGACCCACGAATCGGGGCGCAAAATTATTTATTATTTATATATTAGTAATAATAATGATTAAATATAATTCACTAATATATAAATAATTATACTTACATAATAGGAAGAAAAAAAATTAAATTTCAAAGTTTATATTGGCTAAAAAATAATTATTAAAGGAATTACAGTCTATTTAGTTGTTTTGATAATTAAAATGAATTTTATAATTAATTCATTTTGAGGAAAGTTGAAAAGTTGGCAGTAATAATAAATTAATATTATAGAAAATTGAAAAAGTAAAAGCTGAACGATTGTTGGTAAAAAGAGGCGGTGGTGTGTGCCTAGGTTTTATCAAATGAAGTTTCATTGTATTAAAATATTAATAAAAAGAAAGGATCAGCTTCCTCTCTCTTCCTCTCTCTTTACACAGAAATTTCGTCGCTCCACCGTCGCTCCACCGTCGCCTCAGCCGCCCCAACCGCCCCGGCTCGCCCCAGCCCGCCCCAGTCGCGCCCCAGCCCGCCCCATGAATATCGTTCGGCCCAGGGTGGCTGGGGCGACTACAGCCACGCCCTGACCGCCCCACGCCCCAAGCGCGCCCCAAGCGCGATTTTCACAACACTGCATAAATCATGATAAAACTGTTTGTAATGCAATAAAAAATCTTCTGAATTCCTTACTGTCGTTGTAATGTACTCTTGGAAAGCCTCCTTGTATTTGTCATATAATTGTTGAGAATAATCATGTGGGGGCTTTTGAGTGCACATGTTGTAGATTGTCCTGTAAGTTTAGAATCAAGGTAACTACTTAAACAGTTGACAACAGCATAAAAATCTATTCAACTGTATAAGATATTAAGAATATAGAGTGTCGAATTATACGTGTAGAGCATCATGTAGTCCTCTGAGCTGAACTGGGGCTCAGGCAGCCCTTCAAGAATATTTTTCAATTTCGTTATCCCATTTTGCATAAAATCCCATCCTTGTTCTAAATCAATCGTACTACGCTGGTTCATAGTCATCTTCGGTGTCAGACAAGATGAATATATATCACCACTTAAACTGGTTCAACACCTGCCATGATACACATAAGCAGAAAGCTCAATTCAGAGAAAGAGAAAGCTGGCAATCCTTAAAACCAAAGAGAAACCAGAAAAAAATTATTTAGACGTTAGGTCCAACCAAATCAAGAAGTTATTTCGTTGAAGCTACTTGAATAGTAATACTAACGTGTGTGTGTGTAATATAGAAATAGTTTTCTCTCTTTCTACGATATAAAAAAAAGGCGAAGCTTGAAGTAACAAGAAAAATAATGAACAAAACATAACAGGTCACAGATTGCAACCCATGAACAACATACTTAAAAAGAATGCACAACCATCACGATCAATGATATCACTCAATATGTACAAGAAAAATCAAAATTAATAAATAATCGCACCATTTAAATTCAACAGGAAGCCACAGTATATCCCAGAATATTTTGCATTCTGACAAGTTTCAATAACAGTACAATCATAAAACATAGGCGCAACAACTCAATTAATCCAAACGAAACCCACAAACACTAAAAGAAATAAATAAAAACAACTCAGCTCGGATGTAAAAAACCCTAAAATGTAAGTATAACCTAGCCAAATCAAGCAAAAACCTAACCCCAGAACGTGGAATTCGATTCTGAATCAGCTTGAATCCGGAAAAACGAAACTCATATCAATCCAATTACCCACAATCAATCAGAACACAAACAACTCAAGACCGATCGCAGAAATAATACGCGCAAACACAATTTTACATACCCACATAAAAAAAATATACGCCATGTTCACTCATAAACAGTAAATATTCGTGTATAATTGCAATATGGAGATGGGGAAGAAAGAATTAGCCACCTGAGGAGAAGAGAGACTTCGGTAGGCTGTGAATCCCTCTCGATCTTTTTAGCTTTTCCCTTCTGTTTATTTTTTTCATCTCTTGATTGTGTGTGTTATATACTTTTCAAATCGCCCACTGAGGCTTTCGTATTTACTTTTTGACCCCTCTATTTTCTATACATATTGGGATTTGGTTAATTTTTAACGATTTGATTAATTTTAATACTATAAAAATTGCCTTTTATGATAATCGTATATTTCGTTTGATTGTTAGGAAAGTTCAACAAACATTTTTCTTGTGATTATGATTTTTTTATTATGATTCTCTAATTCTTGTGATATGATTTCTGAGATTATGATTCTTGAAAAATATGATTATGTGTTTAATTATACTAATTTTTATTTATAAAAAATAATTTTATAAATCATAAATATAAAAAAATATTGCTACTATTTAAGTGAAAACAAAAACAAAACGCAATTCCAAATATCACAAAAACTACAAATTAGTCAATAATATAAAATATCAAAAAACATAGAGCGTTAGCGAGATTATATACACACTCATGGGTGGAGTCGTGGAGATGAAGAAACACAAATAAATAGATAGTAGATCTTTTAAAATCCTATATTAAAAAAATGCCTAGATTAAAATGAGAAAAATAATTTAAATATTTTATATAACTTCCACGGATTTTAGGACTCAAATATTTTCCTTATTTGCTTGTAATTAAATTATCAAAAATATATTATTTTTTATGTTTTATACATTATAAAAATTAATAATTGAGAAACACATTATTTTCTTGTAACACAATTCGTGTCAAACAAACCACACATTAGAGATAAAGATTAATTGGGTAAGTGTAAGTTAATAATAATGTGTAATACACTTTATATGACAAATTTGGCATTATTATGCATTATAATGGTCAATTTCTCGATGGTAACTGTGTATGTGGTGAAGGAATAATGACAAAAAGTACAAAAGTTACAATAAATTTCATCACAATTTTAATTGTACGAGGCTATTGTGAAAGATACAAAAAAAATTGTTTAATTTGCTAGTACTTTTGAAAGTTGTAGTTTAATTGTACGAGACAATCATAAAAGATAATTTATGCTTTTAATCTGTTTGGCTAGCCCAAAATCTAAAAAATCAGGGTAAAGGTTGTAAACTTTAACTCGTATAAACTCCATTCTGATTAGATCGAACTCAATTAACACACAATCTAGATTGAACTTACCTGAAATTTAATACTATTGTCGTATGAGCTCACTTGTTATGAAATAAATAAAATACCACCATTAAGGAAACAATTTTATTAGGGAAAATGAACGCATGAAAATACTAGCACAATAATTTTCCGACATGTTTTATTCAAATAAATAGTACATCGTCACATTTTCAATATGTTTAGTCGCAAGTAGTACTAATCAACATATGATTGTAGGGAGAAAATTAGATAGAACAAATTGGGATATGCGGTGATATGCTTCTTGTGTCAAATGGAGGCCATCCCAATGTATATATTGCCTCGGGTTTGAGCAAACTGGCACGGTTGGGTTCCCACAAAACTCGGAACTAATAAAATTGTATGGTCTGCTTTTACAAGACGGGGTTAGTAAAGTTGTTCGGTTTAATCCTGCAAATTAGTTAAGAGAACAGTGTTGGAATCGTGTTTGGTCAATGGACTTTGATCAATAATAAAGGTGACGAGATATTTAATTTTGTAAAATTAAATGCTGTTGGGATTCTATACGCACAAGACTTTCACACACTCAGGTGAATCACACACACACTCACAGTTGTATGATAACTCACAATGCAGAAGAACACACACTCACACTTAGAGTATCGAAGATGGTAATCTTGGAGAGAAAACTTGAAAACTCTTTATTGATTTTCACTACTAACTACGTACATGGTTTTGAGCTATTTAAAGCTCTACAATCAAGTAGCAACTGCTACTAACTAACTACAAGAAGAATCAAGAAAGCAAGAAGAATAACTGCTACATCTCGGCTAACTAACTGCTGCACCAACGGCTAGTTTCTTTAGGCCGAACTTCCTTCTCGGTTCAAGACCGAACTTGTTGCTTCTTCTTTTTCGGCTCAAGACCGAACTTTCTTTTCGGCTCACAACCGAGCACTCTCTTCGGCTCACAACCGAGCACTCTCTTCGGCTCACAACCGAGCTCCCTTCACGGTTCACAAACCGAACTCCTTTCTCGGTACACAAACCGAACTCCTTTGCTTCTCGGCTCAAGACCAACTGTCTTCTCGGCTCAAAGCCGAACTCAAAGCCGAGCTCAAAGCCGAGCTTCCTTCTTCTTCTGCTAGTTTCAAGCTAGTTCCAGCTCGGTAAGCCGAGCTTACCGAACTCCTCTCTGGCCGAGCTTCTTCCAACTGAAATGAGCACTCCATTATTACAATTCTCCACCTGAGGGCTCATCTCAGTTCTTGCACAAACATTGATCAACTTCTTGCAATGATCAAACTTGTCTCTACTTAGAGATTTAGTTAGCATATCTGCCGGATTGTGCAAGGTGTTAATCTTAACCACCTTCACCCTTCCCCTTTCAATCTCATCTCTAATAAAGTGCAACTTTATGTCTATATGCTTGCTCCTTTCATGGAAACCCGGATGTTTGGCCAAGCATATAGCTGAGCTGCTGTCACAATGAATCACCATTGTTTCTTGGTCAAAACCAAAATCAGAAATTACTCCCTGGATCCAAAAGCTTTCCTGTACAGCTGCAGTGAGAGCTATATACTCTGATTCTGTAGTTGAGAGAGCAACTACACTCTGCAGACCTGATTTCCAACTGATCACAGTTCCAAACATGGTGAACACATAACCTGTTTGAGACTTTCTGGTGTCCAGATTTGCAGCATAGTCTGCATCACAATACCCCTGCACAACCTCCTCAGATCCACCTTCCCAGCCACTGAACACAATCCCCCAGTCCTTAGTTGACTTCATGTACCTCAATATCCATTTAAGAGCATTCCAATGCTCCTTCCCCGGGTCTGCCATGTATCTGCTAGTCACTGAGATAGCATGAGCAAGATCTGGTCTTGTACAAATCATAGTGTACATGATACTCCCAACAACACTAGCATAAGGGATAGCCTCCATCTCATCAGCCTCTTGCTTAGTTTTAGGAGCTTGTTCCTTTGATA
The DNA here is from genome assembly GCF_004379255.2 of Salvia splendens. NCBI lineage: Eukaryota > Viridiplantae > Streptophyta > Magnoliopsida > Lamiales > Lamiaceae > Salvia > Salvia splendens. Next base: position 2,435,329 of record NC_056033.1, on the reverse strand, counting down.
ATCTGAAACTCTGGGACAAGGGTGTTGAGGCAGGTTTAGCATTCTCCATTCTGAATCTCTGCATAACTTTGTCAATATAATCAGTTTGCAGCATCCACAGCTTCTTGCAGCCTCTATCTCTCTGAATATGTATGCCTAGGATCTTCCTTGACTCTCCTAGATCCTTCATTTCAAAGCTCGACTTCAGATCTTGTTTAACTTTCTGAATTTCTGTCATAGAAGGGCCTGCAAGTAGCATATCATCCACATAGAGTAATAGGTAGGCAATGGGAGTCCTGCCTGCCTTCTTGATGTAAATACAATCATCATATTCTGACTTGGAGAAGCCAATCTTCTTCATCTGTGCATCAAACTTCTTATTCCACTGTCTAGGACTTTGCTTAAGTCCATAAAGACTTTTCTGTAGCAGGCACACCTTACCTTCTTCTCCAGTCTTCACAAAGCCCTCTGGCTGTTCCATAAAGATAGTCTCCTCTAGATCCCCATTGAGGAAGGCTGTCTTCACATCAAGCTGTTGTAGCTCCCAGTCTAGCTGGTTCACAACTGCCAACAAGATCCTAATAGAAGTGTGCTTAACAACTGGAGCAAATACTTCATTGAAATCAATTCCTTCTTGCTGTGTGAAGCCCCTAGCCACCAGCCTTGCCTTGAATCTGATTCTATCTTTATCAGTGGTCTCAATCTTTTTCTTAAACAACCACTTACAACTGATCAGCCTCCTTTCTTTTCCATCTGTAGTCAGTCTGGGTTTATCCACCAAGATCCATGTTTTGTTCTTGAGTAAAGATTCCATTTCCTCATTCATGGCTTCAATCCACCTTTCTCTGTCTTTACTCTTCATGGCTTCTTTATATGTGAGAGGATCTGCAATATCAATGCCCTCAGCAGCACAAAGTGCATAGTAGACCACATCAGAGAACCTTTCAGGTGGTCTTGTATTTCTTCTGCCTCTATCTCTTGCTATCTGGTACTCTCTGGCAGAGTCTGCTGTAGGCTCATCAATTTTTCTACCTCGAGCTAGAGCACCATCATCCTCTGGTTCAGACTCACTTTCTGAGTCAGAGGCTCCACCTGCTCCTTGGCAAAGTCCCACTGGCTCCACCTTGAGGAAATCACTCTCAACTTCATTGGAGTCCAGCTTCCTTTTTAAGTATGGCATCTGATCCTCCAAGAACACAACATCCCTACTCACCACCACCTTCTGCCTACCAGGCTCAATGCACCAGAGCCTATACCCCTTAACACCCCTCTGATACCCCAGCAATATGCATTTTAGAGCCCTAGCCTCAAGCTTACTTTGCCTAGCATGAGCATAGGCTGCACACCCAAACACCTTGTATTTTGAGTAGTCACTATGGGCTCCATACCACATGTAATCAGGAGTCTCAGACTTAAGGGCAGTAGATGGACACTTATTTATGAGATAGGCTGCTGTATACACAGCCTCTCCCCAAAATCTGTTGCTCAGACCAGAACTGAGTAACAAGCACCTTACTCTCTCTAGGATAGTCCTATTCATCCTCTCCACAACACCATTTTGCTGGGGGTTACCAGGAACAGTGCGGTGCCTCTTCATACCCTTCTCCTTGCAAAACAGATCAAACTCAGTAGACAAGAATTCCAAACCATTGTCAGTTCGTAGGCATTTAACACTTCTTCCCTTCTCTAGCTCCACCTCTTTACACCATATCTTGAATTTTGTGAATGTCTCTGATTTTTCTTTCAGTATATACACCCACAGTTTCCTAGTGTAGTCATCAATAATAGCAAGGTAGTATTTCCCACCACCAATTGAGCTTACAGGTGAAGGGCCCCAGAGATCACTATGTATGTAGTCTAATGGGGCTGTAGAAGAGTGAATACCTGTAGGATAGGGTGCCTTCTTTGCTTTTCCAAGTATACACTGCTCACAGGGGTCCATCTTGTTGAAATCTCCAGAGATCAGGCCCTTCTTGATGAGTTCTTTCAAGCCTCCTTCTGCTGGATGGCCCAATCTCTTGTGCCATAGCATTATGGAGTCATCTGACACTGCATTGCTTTCTCCATCAACAGCCTTAGCCTTCAGATAATAGAGAATGTGCTCTCTGTCAGCCTCCATCATCACTGCATTCCCAGATTTCACAAGCATCTTTCCCTGACTCATCAATATGGTGAACCCTTTCTCCTCCAGCATTCCCAATGAGATGAGATTTCTTTTCACCTCCGGAATATACCTCACCCCAGTTAGGATCTTTATAGAGCCATCTTGCAAACTTAGCTTCACTTTCCCTATCCCTTTGATCTGACACACATGGTTATTTCCAAGAACTACAGTCCCTGATGCTTCCTGAAGATCATGAAACCAAGATTTGTTGGGGCACATATGGAAGCTGCACCCTGAGTCCATTATCCACCTGTGACTGATCCCATTATCACTTACATTCATGAGTTGAGCAGGGGGATCAGTACTCTCTACACAATCAGAAGTGTTGTGGCCCTCAGAGGCTAGTTTTCTCTTCCAGGCATGGCAGTCCTTCTTCAAGTGCCCTGGTTTCTTGCACCAAAAACATGCTCTGGTTTCCTTCTGAGCATCAGAACTTGAGGGTTTAGGGCCCTCAAACTTTTTCTTGAAGTTCTGCTTTTTGACCTTCTTCACATTCAAGGCCTCTGCTGCTTGAACATTGGAGCTTGCAGAGCTTCTGCTGGTAGTCTTCTGGAGTTCCTTAGCCATCAAGGCCGAGTAGACTTCTGCATAGGTGATAGGCTTATCTCTGCCATAGATGATTGCATCACTCAACTGGTCATACGAGCTAGGCAAGGCATTCAATGTAAGAATGGCCTTGTCTTCATCTGAAATTTTAACATCCACAGAGCCCAGATCATCAATGATCTTATTGAACTCCTCCAACTGCTCTATGATAGATTTTTCACCAGAAAAACTATAGGCATAGAGCCTCTTCTTGAGATACAGCCGGTTAGCCAAAGATTTTGCCAGGTAAACTTCATCTAACCTGTTCAAGATCTCCACCGCAGTCTTGGCTTCTTGAACTTCCCTCAAGACCTTATCTCCAAGGCACAGAATCACTGCAGAATGTGCCTTGAGCTGCATCTCCTCCATCTTTGCCTGAGCTTTATCATCAAGCATTGGAGCCTTTCCTTTCTCTTCTGTATTTGCAAGAACTGCGGCCAAGCCTTGTTGAATCAAGACCGCCTTCATCTTCATCTTCCACAGGCTATAATCATTCTTGCCTGTGAACTTTTCTGCATCAAGCCTTGCTGCCATCTTCCCACAGACGGCGCCACTTGTTGGGATTCTATACGCACAAGACTTTCACACACTCAGGTGAATCACACACACACTCACAGTTGTATGATAACTCACAATGCAGAAGAACACACACTCACACTTAGAGTATCGAAGATGGTAATCTTGGAGAGAAAACTTGAAAACTCTTTATTGATTTTCACTACTAACTACGTACATGGTTTTGAGCTATTTAAAGCTCTACAATCAAGTAGCAACTGCTACTAACTAACTACAAGAAGAATCAAGAAAGCAAGAAGAATAACTGCTACATCTCGGCTAACTAACTGCTGCACCAACGGCTAGTTTCTTTAGGCCGAACTTCCTTCTCGGTTCAAGACCGAACTTGTTGCTTCTTCTTTTTCGGCTCAAGACCGAACTTTCTTTTCGGCTCACAACCGAGCACTCTCTTCGGCTCACAACCGAGCACTCTCTTCGGCTCACAACCGAGCTCCCTTCACGGTTCACAAACCGAACTCCTTTCTCGGTACACAAACCGAACTCCTTTGCTTCTCGGCTCAAGACCAACTGTCTTCTCGGCTCAAAGCCGAACTCAAAGCCGAGCTCAAAGCCGAGCTTCCTTCTTCTTCTGCTAGTTTCAAGCTAGTTCCAGCTCGGTAAGCCGAGCTTACCGAACTCCTCTCTGGCCGAGCTTCTTCCAACTGAAATGAGCACTCCATTATTACAAATGCAATAGCGATGATCTATTTTCGGAGTAGATAACCGTGGTATATTCATTTTCTCCAAATCGATTCCCGGTGAGTGAGAAATTATGAATTAAAGTTTGTCACAATTGTGAGCTATAAAGGAGCTATGAGATAAAACCAAGGGATTAATTAAAAGAGTTAATTATCCCACATTGGTGGAGAGAACCTTATTAAACATGTATTTAATAAGACGAATTATTACGTGTAATAATTATAGTGGACTAAGATGGGCAATAGAGCCCACGTATGCACGCTGCCTCGTCACGAGCTGCTAGCCGCGCTCCGTGCATCGTGTCTTATGGCCCGTGACCCGCGCCACGTCCGTCGGGTGCCACGTGTCAAAAGGTTCACGATGGACCCGACGCACAACGGGTGCTAAAGGTCCACGACAGACCCCGACGTATAGCAGGTCTCAAACGGTCCATGATGGACCCCGACGCATAGCGGGTGACAAAAGATCCCTGATGGATCCCCCCGACGCATCGTGTGCCAAAAGGTCCACTATGAATCTCGTCATGTAGCGTATCCAGATGCATCATGTCTCTCCAACTCCGGTAACAGTTTGTAACCCCTGCGGTTACAGTCAAGCCATCATGACACACATGGTGGTTGTTGATTCCATCAATGCCCAATGAGTAGACTTGGCCTATAAATAGGCACATCCATTGCATTCCCCACACACAACATTGCAAACCAAGCATATCATTTGCATAGTTTTTTCCCTTTCTTTGCATAGTCTTCCGTCGAAGCTCTGCCCTCGCCATCATCTAGTTCGTCGGAGCTTGTTCTGTTTGCGGTGTTGCAACGAATAAGACGAAGCCGTTTTATCTTTGGGGATGACACGCCAATCCGAGAGCACTACCGAGGCGTATCTCGTCTTGCGGAAAGAGGACTCCTCGACTCGGCTTACATCTTTACGGTTTAATGTTTCGAATTCTTCTTTGTAATTTCAATTCAGTTTATTTCCATTTAATTTCTCCATTCTTCATTGGGTTGTATTACGTCTTTGTATCACAGTCATTCCAGAAACCAACAAAAAGTAGAATATTATGGTGACATTGGCTTGTTAGGTAAAATAATAGTGAGATACATACAAAACAAGTCAAAATGAGATTTATCTAAGATTAAATTAATCAATCATGAGATACAATGTCGACTTGGTTTTGTAGAAACGGAACAAGAGAAAATATTAGATATGTTCTTTAGTCGTAAGTAAACACGGCAACCGAACTGACTCCTAACTATTTAATTTGTCAGGAATTGATCTATAACAGTATTAGTGAGTGCTCACCAAATAAGGGCGCTATACGAAAAGTTGTTAAGAAAGCGTTGTAGTAATCTGCATAGATTATGGAAACGTCGGGAAATTCCCTCCTGTGAGCTTCTAATGCGATTTGCAGGTTACTGTTTTGGTAAATTGCGAGGTTGTTGGCACATCTTACGCAACCAAGTTCGTCGTATATCCTGGAATCATTGCTCGCAAATGCAGCAAGGACGAAAGGGAAGCAACCGATCAGAAAATTTTCGGGAACCACCAATGGCGTGGCACCGGCTCGAATAATCTCCTGAGTCATTTATATAGAAATACGAGTTGTGAATATAATCAAAGCAAATGGTGGATTATTCCTGTGGCATTAGCAATAGCAATAGCAATAGCAATAGCAATAGAATAATACAATAAAATACTGAAAATATATCGTATGTAAACTATTACTCTTGTGGCATTAGCAATAGCTTGATTTATGAAAGGAATGTAGGTTCGGATTTCTTCGAGGGATTGGCCTTGTGAGAATGGAAAATTGATGTCATTTCCTCCAATTTCACCAACGAAAATCAGAGCTCGTCTTAGATAATCACCACATTCTGTTTTTATTTTTCAAAATAGAATAAAGATAAATACTAACATTAGATGGACATAGTAAAATATTAGACAATATATAGAGTTGGGGGGCTATATAATCTCGACTCCAAACCCCATATTCTTTCTGATTTTTCCTCATTTTCTTAATTTTTTATGATCTTGGCCAAAGCTAGCAATTGACTATTGGTAGGTCCCAAGGTTTCAAAATTTTGAAACCGTGCCGAACTTAAAGATCACATAAGCCGGTTCAAAAACCAAAACAGCTAGTCCAGTTTTCGAGCCAAATAGAGTCATGAGAGAACTATGGAACCCCCAACAATTTTTTTATATAATTAGGGGTATTTTAGTATTTGCATATTCAAAATAATTAAATTTTACTCCCTCCGTCTTAGATAATTTGGGACACTTTGACCGGACACGAATTTTAAGAAATGTAATGAAAAGTGAGTTGAAAAAGTTAGTGGAATGTGAGTCTTACTTTTATATATTAGTTTTATAATAAAATGTGAGTATGAATGAGTTAGTGGAATATGAGGTCCACTACTAACAATGTTAAAAAAAGAAATTTGACAAATTATGTGCGACGGACCGAAATGAAAAACTGGGACAAATTATCTAGGATGGAGGGAGTATTTAATGTTGAAATCCATGAGTTCCATCTAAAACCAATTGGTGATAGGAGGAGGGCCCCATGAGACTTATATACTAGTTTCAGTTTTCTCTTGACACCGATGTGAGACAGTTATATGTTATATTTTTAGTTTCAATTGCCAACATTTAATACTACTATTAAAATGGGTTATCCAAGACTATCGACAGATTCACAAACTACTCTTCTCCCATTGCTCTGCCAACTGTGCCGTATCCTACTTCTCTCTTTCTCCAATTCTCCTTTTTGTTTGAAATACTTCTTTCATGAACAAGGTATTCTTCAGTTACAATATATTATTTTGATATTGTTTGATTCTATTATAAAAAAAATCGATTACATAGAATTAAAAGTGAGAGAACTTGTGACTTACCCGCAAGAAAAGGTGAGAGAAATTGCTTCTTTTGAATATTGCCAATGTTCAAAAGTTCATCAAGGATTGCTTAATTCTTTACTTTGAAAAAGTATTGAAAAATTATTACTTTAATTTTTTTTTACGAGTACTAGTATTTTTTACTTTTATTTTGGATCCCCATCGTTAAAATCCTTCGTCAGCCACTGATTGAGGCGAGGTAGGTACGAAATAAACGTAGTTGAACGTCCAATGATCCAACACTAGGAACAATAATCCCTCTAGAAAGAAAGAAAGAAGCATTGAGCGCCGTTGCTCCGGCCACAGCAACGAAGCGTTCTTATCTAAATTTGGGTTCACCAATGGAAGCCCAAGAGCCATAGCTGCCCAATCAAAATAAGTTTAGTTTAAATTACCATAGTCTTATTTGCATTTCACTTTATTTAAAAAAAAATATTTCCATGTAAAATACTCACCTGCGTAGTCTATGATGAGCCTACCATTGGACCAACGGCCGGTGGGCCGGCCAGGGAAAGTTTCGCCATAGGGAAGGCGGGCTGCCGGGAGCGTGAGGCCCACGGGAAGGAGGCGTATGGCATTCCCAGTGTCGGATAGGGAATCTCCGAGCTGGAACAAGGTTTGAATTGGACATAATATTCTTGTTTCTTCTGTAGCAGCAAAAATAGTAGTGATAGAAATGCTTAACATTACATAAAATAAAACAGAGAAATCCATCACTAGATCAATTAGTGCTTTGAACTTGCATGGAAGCGTGTTTAAATAAATTAACGTGGATGCACAATATAGAAAAGTCAGAAGTTGAATAAAAATGCCGTCTTCGTTATTGAAAGCTAAACAAGAATTTTATATTTCAAAGAGCTATAGCTAGGTTTAACACAGAATTGGCCAAAAATTGGCCTAATTTTAATAATTAGGAGTACTATATTTGTGGATTTAATTCAATAATTTTTTCGCCTATGACAAAATACATTCAGGTATACGAATATTTAAGGATCAATTCCATTTCACAAGTTGTGTGTGTGCGTGATTACAGTTTTTGATAAGATGAATTTAACATTTGTAACAAATTAATTTGTCACGTCAAGTTAACATTTAACTAACAACATTCCCCAACTAACTTTGTCACTGGCTTTTTCTTTCAACAACTTTTTCGTATCTCCTTACCTCAGTTCGTTTGTGCGCAGCTCTTCGATCTTCTCAAAACTTTATTTCATGTATCAAAAACTTTGTTCAAAATTTGATAGAATTATCCAAATGTATTCAAAAATTTTAGATGGATGAAAATTCGTTTTAAGCTCTTGAAAGTTTCTCAATTAGTTATTGAATTTGTTAACATTGAATCTGAATTAGGAAAAATTAATCCATGGTATTGATAACCTTACGAGAGAGCCTTTGGGCCTTATTTTATAACATTTTTTCTTGGGCTTTAAAGTTAATACTATATCACTTTTATTTGGGCCTAGGTCCCTTTTTCTTGCTTTCCAGAATATGACGAGAAATTTTAAAATTAGTCTACTATTTTTAATTTTCAGTCAATTAGAATCTAATGTGGGATGTAATGAATTTATTGTAAAAATATGGATATTTGTAAAAATTATTTTTCATATACAGGTAAATATATATTAATAGTAATAAAGTAAATTACAATGATTAATATGCAGGAAAAAAAGTAGAGTTAAAACTTAAAGTAGAATTTCAGTGTTAGTACCTATATTAAATTGAAAACATGATCTACACGAAAAAAAAATCTAAAATTTGAACTTAAAAAAATGGTAATTATGGAATACTCTATTATTCCTATATTATACTTTAGTAGATCGGAAAAAGAATACCAAAGAAATACTTAAAAAAAATAGGAATACGTATCTCTCTGTGGCGAACTCTAGAGAGTGCGAGTGAGCACCTTTGCATACATAAAACTGTCACCTCTTTCTCTCTCATTTTCCAGAAAATTCCACTCTCTATCTCTGCTTCAGCTATCTATCTTGCTCACTTTCTTCAAAATCTTAATCGGTTAGTTCCTCAAATTCAATAACAATCTCTTCACGCTTTTTTATGGCTTGCTTGCGTTGATTCTGTTTTAGAATTTTCTGTAATTTTTTGGTATTCAGTTGTATATTCTGCATTTTCCTTCAATTTGGTTTGACATCGCTTTCTAGAATGCCGAGTATTTGGATTAGAAATTCAATGAGGTGGATCAATTTTGAGTTAGGTTTGTTCATTCATCTGCATGATGGTTGTGTAAAATTTTTGAACTATAATGGAGGGTTTCGAAAAGTGATTAGTGTTCTAGATTTTTCTAATAGATGGAAAGTGTATAAATTTGGTCACTTGGTGTTTGTTGAAAATCCTGAGTGGCATTTAGTTCTTTGCAACTTGGTAAATTAGATCAGAATGCTATAGAATAGGAATGAGAAGTCGATTGATGGATGTTTTTACCATTTCAAGCACACAGACTTTTCAATTAGTGTTATTGAGATACAAGCCATATAAGAATGATCAAAGAGAGGATTTTTGTTATTAATTTCTTTCATATTGGTTTCATGATTGGATTATTTTGCTGAAATGCTATGTTTTGTAGGCGTCTGTGATTTTCAAGAATGGCGGAACCAGCATATACTGTAGCGTCTGACAGCGAAACTACTGGAGAGGACAAATCTTCTTCGCCTCTGCCAGAGATTGCAATCGGAATTGACATTGGTACATCACAATGTAGCGTTGCAGTCTGGAGTGGTTCCGGGGTGGAACTTATCAGGAACACGCGGAACCAGAAGCTGATGCGGTCGTATGTCACCTTCAAAGACGAGATTCCTGCTGGAGGAGTGAGCAATCAATTGGCTCATGAGTATGAGATGTTATCCGGGGCTGCAATCTTCAACATAAAACGTCTGGTTGGTAGAGTTGACACAGACCCTGTTGTTCATGCGAGCAAATGCCTCCCTTTCCTGGTCCAGACCTTGAACATCGGTGCGAGGCCGTTTATTGCAGCGCTAGTTAAGAACATGTGGAGGTCGACAACTCCTGAAGAAGTTCTTGCAATATTTCTCATTGAGCTGAAAACAATGGCTGAGCTTCGGCTCAAGCGTCCAGTGCGCAGTGTTGTCTTGACCATTCCGGTGTCGTTTAGCCGGTTCCAACTGACTTGGGTCGAAAGGACATGTGCCATGGCTGGTCTTCAAGTCCTGAGGCTGATGCCCGAACCAACTGCAGTTGCATTGTTGTATGCACAACAGCAGCAGAACGCGCACGACAGCATGAGCAGTGCAACTGAGAAAATTGTTGTTATTTTCAACATGGGTGCTGGATTTTGCGATGTTGCGGTCTCTGCCACTGCAGGAGGAGTGTCCCAGATAAAAGCCTTAGCAGGAAATGTAATAGGAGGCGAAGACATACTTCTGAACACGATGCGCCACCTCCTACCTGATATGGACAGTCACTTCTCGACCCGTGGGATTGAAGAGATCACTAGAATGGGGTTGCTTCGTGTTGCAACACAAGATGCTATCCACAAACTCTCATCCCAATCTAGTGTTCAAATTGACATTGACTTGGGCGGGAGAAAGATATGCAAGGTTCTGGATAGGGAAGAATTCGAGCAAGTGAATAGAGAAATCTTTGAGAAATGTGAGAGTCTAATCAAACAGTGCTTGCACGATGCAAAGGTAGACATAGGGGATATAAGTGATGTTATTCTGGTTGGCGGTTGCTCCAACATTCCTATGCTGCAAAAGATTGTCACGGATGTCTGCAAAAAGGATCCATACACGGGGATCAACCCGTTGGAAGCTGCAGTCAGAGGGGCAGCTCTAGAAGGCGCGGTAGCTTCTGGAGTCAACGATCCTTTCGGGAGTCTGGACCTTCTAACTATTCAAGCAACACCGTTGAGCATTGGAGTGAGAGCAGATGGAAACAGCTTCATCCCCATCATACATCAGAATACGACGACGCCAGTTAGACGCGACATGATCTTCACGACTGTGCATGATAACCAAGCTGAGGCTTTAATTGTCGTCTACGAAGGAGACGGGAAAGCTGTGGAGAAGAACCATCTCTTGGGATATTTCAAAATCACGGGGATACCACCAGCACCAAAAGGTGTTCCAGAGATCAACATCTGCTTGGACATCGATGCAGCAAATGTTCTGAGAGCTTTTGCAGGGGTGATCATGCCGGGGGCGCAAAACCCTGCAGCTCCGGTCATGGAAGTCCGTATGCCAACCGTAGACGATGGCCATGGATGGTGTGCCGAGGCACTCAACGCAACTTATGGGTCTACTATGGATTTAGTGACGGTGCAAAAGAAAGGTGCGCATTGAGACACATATCGTATGAAAGTTATCACATGATGTTCTCTAGTTTTTAATCTCTGTTGTGTAACAATGTGAAGTTAAAATATAGAATAATCTCAGGGTTCAACCTTCAAGAATGTTGATTGGATTCTTTGAAGGTGAAACCTTGTCATAGGAATGTGTAAGTTTAAATAATGTGTGTTTTTTTGGGACTCTGTTTACTTTCTTGGCTGATGTTGCAACTATGTGTGTGATATAAATTATGTTAGGCGAGTTAAGTATCTTTTATATGTATATATACTTTTTGGCTTTGACAAAATAGTGATAGTTTAGTGTTTTCTTTCAATTTTCTACTCTTAGATCAGACAATTCTTCTATCTCAAATGAAACGACGAATTCGGTTGGATGGATAAAACCAATACTTAATTTCAAGAAAATGACTTGTAGGATCAATCTTGGTTAATTATCAGTTTTTGTCTCTCCATGTGACCAAATTAATGTTTGGCCACAATCTGAAAATAAGTTAATCTTACGCAACCAAATTATTGTTGGCATCAACAACATGGCCACAGCCCAGAATCATATTCATGAATTCTCAAGTATCAAGAATTAGATCAATTCTCCATTAAATAATTTCAAGACATAACTAAATCAACCCAGTACTACTATTGTCCGATTTCATGACTATACATTCAAGAAAATTGAGAAACCAACGCCCGACACATTAGGCTCCCCCAAACTCTCCGAACACCTGAATGGAAAGGGCGGTGAGTCACACATTGAAGGGCTCCCGATGCACCACCCTTCTCCATGGACAAACTACCCTACAACACGAACACAGCATTACCAAAACTTGGACCAAACAACCAGTTGTGGACATTCAAAAACACCTCAACCGGCAAGCCATCGACAAAGATGGTGTGGTTCCTCCGAAATTTCCACTGCAGAGACTTCACTTGCATTAAAATTTTCACACCAACACGGATCAAGAGGGACGGATCATCCCTGCAGCTAGCGTTACAGTCGGTTTTGAGGGATTTTGCCTTTGAGCCATGCACCCTTTTCCCATAAATGTGCTCCTTTTGTGAAATGAATATGGCACTAGAAATTGCACTAGAAATGAATATGGCACAAATTTTGGTCTTGGTTTGTCTTACAATTCTAAAAATCAAGTAAAAATTATGAATTTTAATATATTACTCAATTTACCCAACAAGTCTTTATTAAGATGGAATTATATTAAGATGAAATATATTGCTCAATTTTAATTATGAAAATTATATTACTCAATTACAATATTTTATCTAGTTAATTTTGATACTTTCAACTATCATCTAAATAGTAGTAACACACTTATTTAACAGATATCGTTTCAAAATTAACATCCCACAAACCATTTTTACACAATTCAGCATACATAAATATGTAAATGATGATCAGAATGCCTCTAAATTTAGTGATTCATCTTCAAAGCCTTCCACCAAATGATCAAAAGCCAGTTATTCTTGAATATCTTTATTTATCAGTAACCTGTTATTTTAATATAGATATATGTTAGTATCTCCTTCATAAACATGAAATAATACTAGTTCAAATAAAGGAAATGGTAGAGACATAAACTGAGAGAATATGGAATAAAAGCTTCAAGAGTAATATTACCAGGTGGTGAGGCCATGCGACGCGATTTCCTACTGCTTCTCCGATTGTAGAGAAGTTTGAAAACGGCCTAATCAAATCTTCATCCCACTCTATGGGAACAGAAATCTGAACTCCATACCAGTTTGATCCGAGTCGTCTTCCTCCAACGTATTCATCCGGATCTACAGGTTCAAGACAGCCTTTGGCCACAATTTTCTTTGGATCGAACAAACTCTTCAAGCACACAGAATCTCCAACCTAAGGTTTTTAACATAAATTATGACGAAGATCCAACAGAAGGGTGAAATTAGAATAAAGAAAATGCCATTATATACCTGAAGTTTGTATCCTATGAAATTTGAGTTGGAAGATTGATTAGGCGATATAGGAGTGCGAGTAGGAGGAACGTCATTTTGGTTTTGCTCTGGCTGCATTCTTTCCGGCTGCAATCTTTCAATTATTTTTGAAAACCGATCCATCCTTTCCTCCATTCGCCTCATTGCTGCTTGGCTTTCCGAGAGCATTCGTAAGCATGTACCGCGACTTGGAGTGTCTCCCCTTGCACCGAATCCGAACCGTACCTTACCTAATGGATCATGGCCTATATCTTTGGCAAATGAGTGATTGGGCTGAAGATCTTCTGAACCTTGAGGCAGGTTTGACTGTTTCTCTCTCAGTCGAGCCTGTACAACGACCAAAGACAAATAATTTATCCAAATGGAAAACACACAACAAATAACCTAGAATAAAAAAACTGTTCTTTCATACAAGTGCAACTCCAGCTTCATGAGTCGAGGGATTGCCATCACGATGAGTAAAGCATGCGGCAAACATCTCTACACGTGTTGGAGATCGACCCAAACGCTCTTTCTACAAAAATCGCAAATTGATAAGGATGTCTGATTAGGAATAAGAGAGGAACATCATCCTATTCTCACCAATTCTTCTTCCAATTCGGCAAAGCTCAACTTCCCTGTAGTTTGATGCAAAACCGATCGTTGGCTGCTAATTTTGTTTCTTTCACATTCTTCCTGAAAATATTAATGTTAGTATTAGGTTGAATATGAATGAAGCAATGCCTCAGTTTGACGTACCATTACATCTTCTTTGGCCCAGTATGACATCAATTTCTTCAATTGCTCTTTGTTTACACGAGGAGGTGGCTTAGGGGTTTGATTATCTTCTGCCAATGTAGGATCAAAACATTGAATTTTAACCCTCGACTTCCACTGACTCCTCTTCCTGCCAATGGACAACAAGATCCAGTGTTCCGCGCCTTCGGGAATTTCAAACCTCTCCTATAGAGTTGCATTTGAATATTAAAAATTCAACCAATGCGGAAGAAAATTACAACAAATAAAGCACTATTGGTTACCTTAACAAACTTTATCATCTCATCCTTGTTCTCTTTAGGCACCTTGCGCCAGTCATCAATGTCAAGTGGAGCATATTTACCATTTCTTGCTAATGTACCTAAAAACCCAGTAAATTTCAATCTGTTGGGGCCAACAGGTTGACCTCTCTTGTTGAAATTAACTTTGATGAGCTCATCATCTGAATTCCTTCCCCAAATGTCACGCAATAAAGTAGGTCCTCGGACCCGCTTTACTGTTCCTACAATCATATAAAAATAAAGTGTGGTCGAATTAAAATAATTTTCTTGATCACAATCCTCTATCTGAATACTATACCTTTTTCATTATTTGCTTGTTGAGCCTTTTGCATCGCTGGTGGCTCTCCATTTTGTTGTTCTTCATCTCCCTCCATTTGGTCCTCATCTTCTAATATGTGAAACCCACTTTGGCTTCTAGTCGCATTCTGAGATCTCGGAGGCATCACTGCAGAAACTGAGCAGGATATATTAAAAACTCAAAATTCTTTATAAAATAGTAAAATACTCCATGCTATAAAAATATATAAATGATCTGGCTCACTAGAAGCTTCTTGACTGGTATCTTGAAATCCATGATGAGAAGTTTCGTTGGTGGTTGCTCTTCGAGTACTAGGTTCCATCACTACCATAGAGTTTGAATATGTAAGAAGACCAATAAAGTAAGACAAATTAGGACTAATCCTTCGAAGCAACAATTAAGTCAATCTTTTTTACTGATTTCAGGGTGATGTACTGATTTAACAAAAATTCAATCGAACTTACAGATCTTCAATGCATTTTCAATCGCTTGAGTGACTTCCACATCTGATGCTTGTTTATTTTCACGCTGCCCATGTTCCTCTATTTCATCCTCATCGAGTAGTTCATGATAGACTCTTCTTCCTGCAGTTTGTCTTCGGGTACTACGAGTCATAACTGCTAATTAAATGTTATACCATGAGTATATATATACAATGATCACAAAGTAGTAATTACAATTGTTCACTAATGATAAATGTACATAAAAATAAAGTAGCTACCAAAAACACGAGCTAGCAAATGAAATTTCGAATACGAATATTGAGCAGGGCCACGTCATTTCTTCTTCCTATCGCGTATGATAAACAGCCTAACGTTGAAGATAGTGATATCAAATTTCATCTATCTATTCATTAGTGAAAGCAATATTACCTTTTTTCCATTTTCGACCACAAGTTTTAAAGATTTAAGGATAGATACTAATTTCACTCACAAGTACTAAGTGAGAGTGTGCAAGTCCCAATTTCTGAAAGAAAAGTTACATCTCTAACTTGAGAAAAATTTAACCAACCCCAACTACACCTCCCTCATAATCAAATATCAAATAAATAAATAAAATTTATCACACCACAATTTCCTAGTTTGTAACCATTCCCCGCTACTAACTAAGTATAGACAATTAATCAAAATAGTATGTTCATTAAAACTTTTATAAAATGAATAATAACCTTGTTTATCCTTAGTCTGCTGAGTCGTTAAAAACTCTGATTGTTCTTCATTTTGGTGTTCTCTATGCCTTTCGATTTGGTCCTCGTCTCGTAATCTGTGACACCCACTTTGGTTTGTAGTTGCCTTCCAAGTTCTAGATGGCATCACTGTAGAAAGAAAAATATATCTTATAAGTAAGAAATTGTTAAGACATTAAAAAAAGATCATCCTCACCCGAAGCTTGGTGACCGTTTTGCGGCTGTAGTTGTTTCCTATTCTCTGGCTGCCCATTTTCCGTTATTAGGTTATTTTCTCGAAATCCAGATCGGGAAGTTAGATTTGTAATTGCTTTGCGAGTACTAGGAGCCATCACTAGAGAAAATATGAGAACTAATTAACACACTAAATTTGAATATGTAAATGTGATAAACAATGTAAAAAGATGTACTTTCACGTTGTTTATCACGTTTAGTACAACTTTAAGATCTTTAATGCATTTTCTTATTTTATGCATGTTCGTACTAAAGTAAGAAGATCTTTAAGAAGATTTTTAACCAAGTCAAATTTTCACTACTCACTAACAAATCCAACCAAAACTTACAAATCTTTAATGCCCTTTCAACTTCTTGGGTGTATTCCATGTTTAGCTGTTCATTTCCTTGCTGCCCATGTTTCTCTATTTCATCCCTGTCTAATAATCTTTGATTTATTTTTCTTTTTGCAGTTGATCTTCGGGTACTGGAAGTCAATACTGTGACAAAAATGTTCAGTATGAATAAGATGATCACAATGGTAGCAAGATGTATCTCATCTGTACATACCAAATAAGCAGTTGACTATTTTCAATTCAAGTGTTGAATAGTAAAAATGAGCAATATCTGTCCACTGATGTTTCAGTAATTTCTTAGTTAAGCTACTCTTCTATACTTGTATCTGTATGTTTTGACAATGAACTAAAATTACCTTGCCGAATCATTTGCAAGTCGGGTTGTTCTTCGTATTGGTGCTGTCCATCTACTTCCATTTGGATCTCATCTTGTAATCTGTGATACCCAAGGTGGCTTCCAGTTGCCTTCCTAGTTGTAGGAGTCATGACTGTAAAAACAAAGGTATGGTTTATAAGTCAGAAACTGTTATAACATAAATAGGGCTACAACAAAAGAATCCGATTAGCTGTTATTTCCATTTAAATTTTAACAGCAGCATCAACAAACCTTTGAAATTCCATACATTGTCCAGAAAAATTAAAATGAAACTAAACTGGATTATACCCAAATATTAAGACTGACTGAAAGATATCATATTACAAATATCAAAACCAAAAGGAGTTTGGTTTAATTAGTTCCAAAAGACGGGGACATGCAAAAAATTGCAACAAACAATGCACCATATACTACAAAAGGGCCCAAAGGTGTGATTCTCCTCACCAGAAGCTTGTTCACTGATTGGTGGCCTCATTTGTCGCCTATTTTTCCAATTCCCGTTCTCCCGTCTTTGATGATTATCTTGAAAAGCACCGTGGTTTTGATTGGTAGTCGCTCTTTGAGAACCAGAAGCCATCACTACCAAAAACGTAAAAAGCGATAGTTGATTGATTATTAATGCATTGTTTTAAACTTTAAATATGTAATAGCAAACCAATTAATAAGAATTAGTCGAGTAGATTAACTAACTTCTATCAGTGCAACAATCCTTCATAACTAATCCTAATAAGTAGCAAATTCAGACAACACTTACAGATCTGTAATGCATTTTTAAGTGCATCAGTGACTTCCAAGTTTGTATACTGCTCGTTGTCTTGCTGTCCATATTGCTCCATTTCATCCTCTTCCAGATAATCATGATTTAGTCTTCTACTTACAGTTGATCTTTGGGACCTGGGAGCCGTTTCTGCAACCAAAAAGTTAATAGATGAATACATCAATGAATAAAATAACATCACATAACTGGTCTGTATGGCTAAATCCACAAAAAAATGTATGTGACCATCTCATGGAGTAGAGTCCATAAATCCAACTTGAAATAAATTATTCCATCCATAAATATCTATTAGTGTTGGGTCTCTTCCATACCATAGACGATTCCATAAAGGACTTACTCCAATAGAATAATTAAAATAAAAAAACAAAGGATTATATAGAAATAACGTACAGATATTCAACTATGTTTCATTAAATTCCCCGCATGTCCCTCTTCTTCAATACTTAGTGTACATAATGATTTTTTATAATCATATCATCTGTAAGACTGTAACTTCTATTGACAAAAAACCTAACCTTGGTTTTGTTGTTCTTCTTCATTTTGGAGTTGCCCATCTCCATCCATTTGATCCAATTCTTCGAACCTGTGATACCCACTTTGGTTTCCAGTTGCTCCCCGAGTTCTAGGACCTGTCACTGATTCAATTTTTTTTTAAATAAAGTGGTCTAGCATACACTATGAAATACAAGCTCAAGCATTGCAAGTTTAACCTTTCTCCATAGAAGCTTGTGGAAGGACTTGTGGCTCCAGTTGCTGCTCATTTCCCATCATTTGCAGCTTATCTAGAATCCCAGAACGAGCAGTACGACTAGCAGTTGCACTTCGAGTGCTACGAGTCATCACTAAAAAAGGTAATACGATGCATAATTAATGCTTTAAATTTTTAAGGAGAAGGCAATCAAAACTCTCCTAACAAATTCAACCTAGTTGTTTAGTAAATATAAAAATATTCAACCTTGCTTTGGAATCGGTTGTTGACTGACTTCCAGCTCTGGTTCTTGCTCGTTTTGTTCTTTCCCGTGTTCCTCCACGCCACCCTCATCTCGCGATACATGATTCGATCTTCTTTTCGCTACTGGTTTCCGAGTCCTGGGTGCCATCACTTAAAAGGAAAATATAGCCTTTCTCAGCATAGATACAGTGACCACAACATTAGCAGGGCATAAACAATTCTTCTCTAGCTAAATGTACTTCAAAAAAACATTCCACTCAACGAAAATAATTCCTTTCGAATTGAAGACTTGAATAATAACAAAATGCAGATATCCATGAATAATAGTATGACATTTCATTAACAAGTATAGCAAAATACGTTTAACATCGCGTAATCAAGTTTAACATTTAATCAAACACTTGCAATGTCAATCTTTTTAACAAATCAACGAGTAGAGTCGAAGAAAAGGATAATTTTCTGACCAAATTGATAGGAAATCAGTAGGACGAGACTACATCAAAACTAAATGGAGCAGAGGAAATCGGATTATTTACCGCGAATTTCGAGAAATCTTCGAAATTTTTAGAAAGCAAGCTGTGAACTTCTGGTATGCTATACCTAGAGCTTCTTCATCGGCATGATTCCCCCAATTCAGCCACGACGCTTTCACCCGCCAAAGTCAAACGGCGCCGTTTAGAGTGAAAAGCAGTTGTAAAGAGAACGTGCTTCCTTTTTTTGCGTGTCATAAATTCAAGTAACCTTATTTGAATCATTAAAGAAAACTTTAAAAAAAAGAGCATAAAACCAGATAAAAATATTTAAAATCATGAATGTAAAATAATAGTGTAGATTTCAAAATTCATTTTTTACCCGTCATTCATAATTGTAATTACAAAAACAATATTGTATATTAACAAAATAAATATGTTATGAGTGTATTTAAATACACATCTAAAAATTGTAGTTACTTTATGGCTTTAATTGTTGTCTAACATCGAGATTCGATAATTAGCTACTACACTGGAACTCATTAATCCTATTTATTCCATCATCAAATTAAAGATGATAAAATGTAAACACTTCTCATCATATACTTTTGTCAATTAAATAAAGGGATTAATAAATCAAATAGATTCCATGATGTATTACCATATATTTCGAATATATTCATATATCACCTTCACAGTTCACCTAAGTACGATGCGTTATATAAATCTCAGTTATACCATTTATAATTTATTAAATTATCAAAATTTTATTATTCTACCATAATTAATCTAGCTTATGCTTATTTCTAAACATGACTCATGTTAGACGTATATAGTAGTAGTATCTCTCAGCATGCACATAACAATCTTGCTCTACTTTTTGAAGGTTTTCTACTTTTCTACATAAGAAGACTAAAGGCCCAAAATGGTCCCTAACATTTGACGTTTTTTTGATTTTGGTCCAAAACATTATCTTTTGGATTTTTCGGTCCCTCACATTTGAAATCGGGCCATTTTTAGTCCTAAATTGACGGAATTGGTTAAAATTGACGGAATGTCACAGTCAAAATTGACGGACCACATTAATAGTTATAACTATAGTTTATTAAGGCTAATACCTAATTAACCTAATTAATCTAAAACTTAAAAATGTAAAATTTAAACATGAAAAAAAAAATTCTTCGAACAAAACCCTTCTTCAACACTTCGATCTTTGAACAAAATTTCCCTTATCAAATTCCAGTTCGAATACCAGCTGAGATGGAGGGAGATAAATACCAGCTGCTTTATCCATTTCAATTCCCAGAGATTATCCATTCACCTCGATCTTTGAACAAAATTTCCCATCTTTAAATCGCCACCCTTATCAAATTCCAGTTCGAATTCCCGGAAATTTTGCCAAAAATCCATCATGATGGGCCACCAAAACCACCAGGATCACCAATCCAAGGTCTTCTACGAGCTCTCCGCTCTAGTCTTGAACATCATTCGCTCGCCGCCCACCGCCGACCACCACTCTCCGCGGCAGAGGTGGGACGCCATCTCCTTCCAGAGCATGACGCCGGCGGGATTCGCCTCCCTGCTCCTCGGGATCTCGCTCTCGCTCATGCTCTGTGGATCGGTCAGGTTTTACTTAGGTTTTATGTTGATGCCTTGGGTTCTTGGATTGGTTGTGTTCTTGTATTTTGTGGGGATTGTTTCCAGCATTTCGATGATTGGGAGAGCCATTCTCTGTCATAATCCCGCGCCTCCTTCGCCCACCAAGGAGATTCCTTGTGACTATTGCTGCCAATTTTGCTCCGATTTTGGTTCAAGATTCAATTAGGTTACTTGATGTTCTTCCGATTTGGGGGATTTAAAAAATCGAATTTTAAAAAAAGTTAATCCGGTCAAAATTAATTTTAATCGCGTTGACTGTGACATTCCGTCAATTTTAACCAATTCCGTCAATTTAGGACTAAAAATGGCCCGATTTCAAATGTGAGGGACCGAAAAATCCAAAAGATAATGTTTTGGACCAAAATAAAAAAAACGTCAAATGTTAGGGACCATTTTGGGACTTTAGTCACATAAGAAATCTCACTATATATATATATATATACCTATTTTCTTCAAGCTTTTGTGCATGCACATTGAGCAGTTCATGTTGCACAACCTGCAACAAAATTTGTACCTCGAATGAGATTGTTTTCCAGCAATACATCAAAAGAGAACACATCAAACATACCTCCAACACTCTGTTCTTGTTTGTGAGCTTAAACTCCACTTTCCTCCATTTCTGAGCATTGCTCAACCTACACATTTCGAAATGGAAACAAGACTTCTTCTTCTCAATCACTTTTCGTGTCGTGCATTTGTGAAACAAAACGAAGAGATTGGAACGTGATACAACCTTAATCATGCATTCATCGTAAGACATGATATATATCCAGTCTAAAGCCTTTCTTGAATAGAATTTTGCATAATCTTCAACCATGGCCTCTTCAATAATCTTTCTCCCATGGGATTTTTCCATCCTATCAGCATTTCCTTCAAGAGATCATTGCTCTCTTTTCCCCTAAGAGACGGCAATACCTGCATGTTCGTTCGCGCACACAAAAGTTCAAAATACAAACGCATTTCTGTGTACATAGACTTGCCTTTCGCGAAAAGTCATGGTTCACCTCAGAAGAGATGTAGTCCTCGAACGTTTTCTTGCATTGGTCGTAGTGTTTGTCGACCTTAGGGCATAAATTGTTCGGAGAAGCTACACGATACACAACTCTGATTTGCTCTAGTTAAGAAAACACACACATGGAGGAATTTGGAAGTAGAGTTGAACCTCAATTGCAACTTCATAATTCTGAACATTACTAAAATGATCATTCAACAAATCATTTTATACCTCAACTTGAGGAAAATCTCAACCTTTATTAGATTATTCATTAGTCATCTTGCTACTAATTTACCAAAATGGTCATCTAAATCTAAAGTAAGACTAAGACTCCCAAAAGGTCAAAAAGAACTCCAAGAAACACAAAATAAATTAGAAATCACAAGATTATAGAACCAATTAATTCCACATAACTTATACTAACATGAAATCCGAACTAAACATGAATTTTCAATTTCTAGCCACGAGTTCAGGCTATAACTGAAAAACGTAGTTCATGGATGCATTTTCCCCGAAGGACGACACCTTCAAGACCTTGCTCTCGTTCGACCCATCGCCCTCAGTGCCACGTCACTGGAAAATGTCATTTGTGGGGATTGGTGCAATGGTCTTTGTGGGGACCAATTTGTAACAATTCATATGACATACTGTAATACATAATTACTGAACTCACTTGCAATGTCTGTAACATTTAATAAAGCAATGATATGGTTAGGTCAATTTGTACAAGAAGTCCACTACAAAATTGTGTACATCTATTTACTAGGGCTTCTCTCATTGTGAAGCTACAAACACTTCATATCACTCCCAAAGCTTGAAACATAGCAAAAAAATGGACATTTTCGCCACAAAATCAATGCCCAACAAATCCCCAATTTTCCCCATTCCTCAACACTTCACCGACTACGGCTTTGAACCCCAAATCGACTACTTTCAGGTTTCTCACAAAAAAAATCACTCAACCCATAAAAAAAATCCAATCTTTAATCCGAATAACAAAATGGTTTGAATTTATTTTGCAGGTTTTGGAAGAAGCTCGAAAGCACAAGAGGGAATCCATAGACGTCCATTTCAAGCTGCAGAAGCCCATTTCCAGAGACGAATCGTCGAAGAAGATCAAGAAGAGCAAGAAGCGGTGGTGGCGCAACGCCCTCCTCTTCTTCAGGTTTCCCAAACGGGCGCCTCCCTCCGCCGCCGCCGCTGATCACGAGGGCCGACGCCGCATTGGGTCGATGTCGGGCCCGATTTACGTCACCGACAGCAGGAGCGGCGCCTCCACGCCTTACAGACCGGGCCCGCTCGTGAAGGGTGGGGATGGCATCCCGTATTTCAGTCTCCGGGAGCTGAATGCGGCGGCTGGGCGCCGGATTTCTGCGGCGGAGACGCCCATTTATTTGGTCAGGTGATGGGCTGAGTTGGCCGCTTTTGGCGCTTTTTGTTTGAATGGAAATTTTTTAGTTTTCCTATGTATAGACCCTTTCAAGAAATGTGACTTTGTTATTTTTATCTATCAAAATCGAAAAAGTTAGAAAATGAAAGAAATGTGATTGAATCGTGTCAGCTATGATGATGAATGATGATGTAGTTGTTCACCTTGTGGGGAATGTGCCTACAAACTTGTTAGGTATATTTGGGCTTTCCTCATATTTCATGGCTAGTTAAGACTTAAGAGGTGCAGTATACTGTATGCGAGAGGGTTACTCAATCGTGCTCTAGCCCGTAATAAATAAGTGGGTTGAATAAGTCAGTGGAATATGAGTCTTACTCGGTTTATTAATAAAAATATGAATGTAATAAGTTAGTGGAATGTGAGGCATATTTACCATTTATGGTAAAGTGACATAAAACTCGGACTAATCAAAATAGTAAAATAAGACTTAGTAAATAAAAAATGACATGGACTTAGATGTGCAATTATGCGACTAAAATTGACATGGCAATTGGATCATATGATGGGCCCAACCCAAGAAGAGACACATGTTAGATCTTGATAATTTAGTGTCCCTCGTCTACCACGTGGTTACATTAATTACTAGGCATTGATGAATATATTCAATGCGAGATATTTTACAATAAATATATGCTCACTTCAATAACAATTTCCTCTTGTTCAATTATTATTTAGATATATTAGCACATACAATTTGGAAATTCAATGAGATTATACACGATTTTTTTAATAAAAAAATATGTGAATTTTTATTTAGTAACTGATTTTGCTGATAAAATTCAACTATCCCCAAATTCTTATTTGGAAAAATGAAAACCCAAATCAACAATTTTTATAACCAAAACCACGCCATTTTAAAAATATAGTATATTTACACTCATTGGATTGCCAAATCTCATAAAGAGACCCTAAATGGAAATAAAAAAAATTACCAAACTCATTTTACTCCATCCGTCCTACCGAAGATAATCCACTTTTATTTTTGATTTGTCCCAAGTTCAATCAAGATGACAAAATACTAAAAACAGAAACAATTTTTATATTTACTTCATTCATTCTCTCTTACTTTACTCTCCACACTTAACATATAAAATAAATTATATAAAGCGTTGCACAAGGAATTGGTCATCATCCTTCGGACGGAAGGACTACTTGGTTACTCGCGAGTTCAAGATTTGAAGAGCTATAAAAATGAAAGTTAAAAAGTACTCATACATTAATGGGCTAGAAAAACTCAATTTCTTCGCCCCAATAGAAGCACATCATTAATGGGCTTGGGCCTTCAGAAGGTCAATTAAATCAATATATATTCTTGAAAAAACCTCGTTTATATAAATAATTGATTAAACCTCGAATTAATCAATTTTTTTGATCACCACGTGATAAAGTTTCGGCCTAGAAGATGATTGAATAAACTTATTCTAAATTGCTTATTATTCCCTCGAAGAATTTATTTTTTAAATCTCATATCTATGTTATTTTAGTAAATACAGAGTTGATTCAGCATTGTAGAAGTTTCGAAATTCTCATGCTTAATGTTAAAAGCAAACGTTTCATTCCTCTGAAGGAGAGAATTCCGTTAGTATGATCTTTTTCTGTACTTTTTTTTCTTTGAAAACCACTCTTTCACATAGTGTACTTTGCGATTAACATATAGTATTACTTTTATGTACACACTATACATTGTTGTATATTTTTATTTTTAATTCTATTTTTTAACTTGTCTTTCCTACGCTGTAAATTTATACCTTATCTCACGAGTAACGTAGAAGAGGCATGTTAAAACTCTTAAATCTTTCCCAATAAAGTATAAGTTTACACATAAGCAAAGAATATATTCCTATCGTGTATCACACTTCCAAAAGGTTAAAGGTATGAATCAACCATCAGTTTTAAACCTTAATTATTGGTGATTAAGAAACCATAATCAGTAATCCCACCTCCATATTTAGAAGCGATTTATAGCCTCACCCCCAAATCCCCAAACGCCAAAAATGGAACAAATCGAGCACAAATCCCTAAACCTCAACGGGCTCAACATGCACGTGGCAGAAGCGGGCCAGGGCCCGACCATCCTCTTCCTCCACGGCTTCCCGGAATGTTGGTACACGTGGCGCCACCAGCTGCCCTTCTTCGCCGCCCACGGCTACCGCGCGGTGGCGCCGGATCTCCGCGGCTACGCCGACACCACCGGCGCGCCGGCCAGCGATCCGGCCAAGTTCACCACGCTGCACGTGGTCGGGGACCTGGTGGCGCTCATCGACGCGGTGGCGCCGCCGGGGGAGAAGGTGTTCGTGGTGGGCCACGATTGGGGGGCGATTATCGCCTGGGCCCTCTGCTTGTACCGGCCCGATAAGGTTCGGGCTTTGGTCAATATGAGCGTCGCTTTCAGCCGCCGAAACCCGATTAAGAAGCCCATTGAGACGTTGCGCAACTTTTATGGAGATGAATATTATATTATCAGATTCCAGGTTTTTGCCCCTTTTTTATTAATTAAATTAAGTTACGTTACCTATGACTTTAATTCTATTAATTTTGGAAAAGATTAATTTTTTCAAATTAAAAACTAAATCTTTCACATCAAACTTTTTTTACTGATAATAATTTAGAATATAATTGGGACAATTTAGTGAGAAATAGTAAGAAATGATCAAATCAATTTATTTAGTGACAATGTAAACACAATTTATTTAGTTTATCTTTGTTTTCATTCTATATTAAAAGTTACACATTACACATTTTGGGCTGATTTTTTTATAGATGAGAGGCATAATCACATGTACTGCAAGAATCCTAACGTCAACAAGGTTTTTTCTTATGTGCAAATACATTGAGATTGAGAAATTATACATAGTAAACAATTGCATATAACAAATGGTATGCTCACAATTTTTGTAACCATACATGATTGTCTTGGATAATAGTAGTATTTTTTTTGTGATTAGTGTTTGTTGCTTTGATCTCTTGCAGGAACCAGGGCAGATTGAACATGAATTTGCCCAAATAGGAACAAAAAATGTCTTAAAAAACATCCTAACATACCGAAAACCGGACCCGCTTCTACTTCCTAAGGGCAAGGCATTCCCGGATGCTCCGATCATTTTACCGGCATGGCTCTCCGAGGAAGATGTTGATTACTATGCTAGCAAATACGACGCTGCCGGCTTCACCGGAGCTCTGAACTACTACCGAGCCCTCGACATGTTAGTCTTCTTTTTTACTTTTGTTTACTTGAAGTGTGTTTGGTTTAGCTAGTTCTGGTTTGTGTGTTTGCTTGATTAATTCTTAAGTTATGTTGTGAAGTAATGAGAAGTCGAGCTAGCTAAGAGTGTTATTGTTCAAGATATTGGTTGAAATGGCATCGATCATTCAAAATATGTGCTGTGTTTTCCGATTCATAGTGGTCGAAATGCTTAGCGGTTATTATGTCCAAACCGGACCGGCGCCTGTCATGTTTTATCATAATAACCACTAAGAATTTTGCGAACCATGAACAGATAGTTTTGCCAATCCACTTATTGATCTGATTTTGAAAACATTGAATTTGTGTCAGACTTTGAGTCTGGAACGAGGTTTGATAAAAGTTAGAATCTTGAGTGTGTTTTTTTCTCTTTGATATGTAGAAATTGGGAGCTAACAGCGCCATGGAGGGGATCGAAAATCCAAGTTCCGGTGAAATTCCTGGTCGGAGATCTTGACCTGACCTACCATGCTACCAGTGCAAAGGACTACATTAACAAAGGGGGGTTCAAGCAGGATTGCCCTTTGTTGAAGGAGGTGGTTGTGATGGAAGGTGTTGGTCATTTTATCCATGAAGAGAAGTCTGATGAAGTTAATCAACATATTCTTTCCTTCTTCAAGAGCTCATCATCTTCTTCCTTCTGCTCTGCATTGTGAGGGTTTCATTGTGTGGATATGTTGAAACAAAATACTAGTATGTGACTTTTAATTAAGTTTTATGTGTGCATATGTTGTGTACGTGTGGAAAAAAGGTCTGAGATTTGAATAAATTATGCTATGTTGAGGACCTGAGGTTATGTAGAAGATAATATTAATATTTTAAAAAAAACTCATTGAATAATGAAGTGCAGTCCAATTAATTAATAGTTTCCACTTGTACTAATGAATTAGAGAAGAGAAATTTTAATTTCAAAACTTAATAATGTAGTAGTATTTTTATTCATCACACTAAGTCTAGTTCTATTGTAGCTAGGACATATTTTATGTAGCAAAAGCACTATTTTTAGTGTGTGTTTACTTTTCCTGGGCTTTTGAGGGGGGAAACCATACTGCAATATCGATAGGCCGGTGGAGATGGAGTACTAGTATAAAATAAACAAAATATGATACTAAAATATTATTTTTGGTCATTTTTTATTGCATAATTCTAAAATAGATGAGATTAATCTGTTCAGACCACTGTATGAAAATATGTCCATTTCCTGATTTCTTAATTATTTTTCCCGCATAGGTAAACAATGGGAATGCGACATATGAATACTGCCAAACATTAGGTAATCAATAATGTCAACATTAGCTCTACGTTGATTTCAATATCATTTTGAATAAAATGACACTATCATCAATACTTTCATATAATAACCCATCAAATCAAACAATCCTATCATTAATTTTAACATTAATAATTTTATTAAATATTATTTATCAGAGTTATTTTATACACAAAATCCTCGAGAATTTTATATTTATACTACCACTCGTTTTATTATTGAATAAGCTTGTCAACATCTGTTGAACCGAGTTAGGTAAGAAATCAAAGAAGAAAAATGTCGAAAATCGAGCACAAATCGGTTCCCGTCAACGGGCTGCAGATGCACGTGGCGGAGACGGGGGAGGGGCCGGTCGTCCTCTTCATCCACGGCTTCCCGGAGCTCTGGTACTCGTGGCGCCACCAGATGCAGTTCGTGGCGGCGCACGGCTACCGCGCGGTGGCGCCGGATATGCGGGGCTACGGCGATACCACGGGCGCGCCGCTTGAGGAGCCGTCGAAGTTCACCGTAATGCACCTGGTGGGGGACCTGATCGCGCTGCTGGACGCGGTGGCGCCGGGTGAAGAGAAGGTGTTTGTGGTTGGGCATGACTGGGGCGCCTACGTGGCTTGGCACCTGGCTATGTACAGGCCTGACAGAGTCAGGGCTTTGGTCAATCTCAGTGTGCCGTTTATTCCCAGGAACCCTGAGATGAATCCCGTTGACTCGTTTCGGAAATTGTATGGTGATGATCACTACATCTGCAGGTTTCAGGTTGGTTCACAATTGTGTCCTACTTAGTTTAATTTGAGCGATTTCAGTTACTTTGTTCTTGAACCTTTGGTGGGGAAAATACATTAATTTGGTGAATGGTCATTTTTTTCAGCAAAGATGTGATTTTGGGGGAAGATTTGTGGTTGGTTTGGATCTTGAATTTCTGTTAGGACTACTAGAATATTTTGCTTTGACTTGTATTTCGTGGTGCTTGTATTCAATTTTTTTGGTTGTAGTGTGCTTGGATGATTGGATTGGAGGTTTTCTAGATTCTAGAATTTGCTATGACGAGGTGGTGAGTGGTGATTTTTTCCACTAAAGATGCGATTTTGGGGGAAGATTCGTGGTTGGTTTGGATCTTGAATTACAGTGAGGAAATCAGCAAGATTTGAATTTTGATCACTTGCTTTAATTGCAAAATCAGTATTTTTTTTGTAATAGAATATAACAATTTGCTTCTTTTTATAAGGTGTAGCTCCTTGTATTCCATTTTTTCGGCTATTGATTGGATTATACAACCTTGATTTATGCTTGGAATTAAATTCGAGATTTTTGAATCGATATGATTTTGAGTTAAAGACTTGGTGAAGAAGGGCCATAGGGTTGTCTTATTGCCACAGGTTCCTACGGCTACCTTGTTAGATCCTTTGATTTCTTGAGAACATTTTTTTTATTTAGGATGCAAAGTGTAGATTGAAAATGAAGCTATGTACAAGCACTTTTGTCTTATGTATATAAATGTAGGACCTAAATATAAACAGATACTTAAGTTTAGAGATATATTCTTGTAATTTTGCAGGAACCTGGTGATATAGAAGCTGTGTTTGAGAAGGTTGGCACCAAGGAGGTTCTCAAGAACGTGCTTGCATATCGCGATCCTGCTCCACTTTACTTCCCTAAGAGCAAAGGATTTATCTACTCCTTTGATAGAGCACCTTGGTTAACGGAGCAGGATCTTGACTATTATGTCAGCAGATTCGAGAAGACTGGTTTCACCGGAGGAGTGAATTACTATCGTGTGTCTGGCTTGTGAGTATTACCTTGTCTCTTCATATGGTGTTGCTTTGAACTTTTAGGCAGTGAAATCTAACTTAGCCACGCTCGAGCTTTATTTACCGAATACTATGAGGCTCATGAGTTTATTCGAGCATAATCGGTTGTAGTTGATTTTTCTAAATTTAGATGTAAATTTGTATATTCATTCTTTCCTTTGTGTAAATTCATTTATTAAGAAGAATATAAATATATACACTAATTCATCACTTTATCGATTTATAGCCTTATCTGAACTGATACCTAATTCTACTTGCTTTTGTGGCTGCTATATTGCAGAAACTGGGAACTGAACGCTCCATGGTCCGGAGCCGGAGTAACGGTGCCAACAAAGTTTATCACCGGGGAATACGACCTCGTCTATCACACTCACGGGACCAAAGATTTCATACACGGGGGCGGGTTCAAGAAATTTGTGCCACTGTTGGAGGACGTCGTCGTGGTCGAAGGTGCTGCGCACTTTGTCAATCAAGAAAGGCCAGATGAGGTCAACGAACATATACTTGCTTTCATCAAGCAGTTCTAAAACAATCAATGAAATTGCACGAGGCTGAATGTATAAAACTTCTTCCTCTTCCCTTAATAAACGGATGAATAAATGTAGCATTTGTTGTGCAAAAGAGCTGGTGATTTGTTGTGTCATTCATATGAATCTTACTAGTCGATATTGAATAAATGTGGTATTCATTCCAATCCTTTCTTATTGTAGATTTGTGCTAGTAGGGCTGCTAAAGGCCGGTTTCGACCAACCGAAAACCCGAACCCTATAGATTATTTGGTTATCGAATTAACCGAGAACCGAATCTCAAGTGGTCTAATTCTGAGCACAACGGATAAACAAACCTCTCTCATTTGCAAGAACATGTTAGGAGCATAATTTACTAGCACCTAATGTAGACGAATCAACGCGATAATAATGAGAAGCAGCAGTCTGAGAGTAGATTAAGGAATGCAGTTTCTGTGGCTATAAATTAACGAGCATTGAGTTGTAAGACAATTTTAGTTTCGTTCGTTCTTTTTCTTTGAAAAGCAAAAGGAGTCGCATTACAGTTTTCTTTATTTCTTCTTGTAAACGCCACTTCTCGTGTTGTGTTTCGTACGCGTTGTTTCATCTTCAGGCGACGACCTCAGGCATCCACACATCCTCAGCGACGCAGGCGGGCACAGATCATTTTGTGTGAAGCATCAGGAGCTCGGGTTTCTCAATGAATTGCTTCCACTCGTTGCAGAACTTTGCCACAGTTGCACCATCAAGAACTCTGTGATCAGAGCCTATGTTTACCTGAGGAAGAGGCAGCAGATTAGAATTTTAACCGTTTGACAGATCTTGATTCGACAGACTGTCAAGAATGAATTTTTTCTAGCTGACTTACCGTCATAATCGAAGCGGGATACACGTTCCCGTCTTCGCCATACTGTGGAACTTTCTGGATTCTTCCAATGGCGATAATGGAAACTTCGGGAGCATTGATGAGGGGGGAGCCGAATTTCCCTCCAATTGCACCGATGTTGCTTAAGGTGATAGTGCCACGCGATATGTCATCAGAACTGAGCTTGTTAGCCAGAGCCAACTCTTGCAGCCGCGCCAGCTCCTTTGTGATCTGGTTGATGATAGAAATAAGTGCAAACGATCCGAATAAAGAGCAATAGCAATCATGGCGAGGAAAAAGAACTCGACACAAGTTACCTCGAAGATGGAGAGAGACTGAACTTTCTTAATGTTAGGTACTACTAGACCGTGTGGAGTAGCCATCGCAATTCCGATGTTGTGGGATCCTTTCGACATAAAAAAGTATCACACGATTACTGAAAACTCTCCTCTTTACTCAAATCTATAACTAAACAAGACTATCCATAAGCTCGAGCATCACACTTAACAACATCAAATCGCCTGCTGAAATAATAGCCTGTGTTCCGAGTGGACATACCTTTGAGAGTCACCTCTTGCGATTCGTCACTAAAGCAACTATTAAGCATGGGATATTTGCTCAATGCCAGCGAAAGAGACTTTATCAAAACGGGGAGGAAAGTGTGCTTAACGCCTGCATCAGAATTCGCTCTTTGGAAGGATGCTTTGAGCTCGACGAGGGAATTGCAGTTTATCTCATCCACATAATGGAAATGTGGAATTTTCACAGCTAACGTCATTGCTTTGACCATAGCACGCTGAAATCCCCTACAAGAGGAAAACACTCGAGCTTCTAAGAAGACGTGGAAAATTAAAAAAAAAAACCAAGAATCAGAAGCAGTAGTTTGATGGTTCAATATTCATACTATTCATTACTTTAAATTTGGGAAGGACATGGATATCAATGGATATGTTCTCGATCACCTAGTTGAATGCCATAAAAGATAATTAGTTAACCGATACGAGCTATACCTCAGAGGGATAGTCTGGTCTTCATACTCCCAGCCATATGTCGAAGAAATACTCGGGATGATCTGATCTCCTTCAAGATTTTGGTTGGCAGAAGCTGAGGTTTCGTTCAGAACACCTCCACGCGCAGCATAAGCAAGGATATCCTCTTTCAACACTCTTCCCTCTTTCCCGGTTCCACGAACATCTTCAATATTTACACCATATTGCTTTGCAAGATTACGAACAGCAGGCGTGGACATCACACCGCCAACCTTTGGTTTACTGAGGCCCGAACCAGCATCTTCTGGTTTACTTACATCGGGAACTTGTGCCTTGATAACTTCCAATATTTCAGAAGGCTGACTAAACAGGGCATCTTCGTCAACAACCATCTTCAAAAGAGTTTCTCCAACCTACAGAATATTAGAAAACTACATAAATATTGTAAGGAAAGAAAAACATGCTTCTGGTATGCTTCCCGAGGCATAGAATACAGCAAGCCTGCAAACTACGAGCCTATTATTGAACACCGGTAAAGCATAGATGATCAGATTCACCAAAGAAACTTCCACATTAAACTCCTACTGTTACCTTTACAATATCGCCGGGGACATGAACAACCTTTGAAACTCTTCCTTTGTAACGACTGGTGATCTCTATCGTTGCTTTGTCACTCTGAACTTCACAAAGTGGTTGGAATTCTTCGACTTGCTCACCCTGCGAGCGATTCAATATCTTTAAATTTTAAACAAATATTATAACTTGAACACACACACACATATGAATCACAATAAGAGAAAAATCACATTATATTAAACAGGTAAAACCCCACCAATAAAATTGAATCCTAAACAAAGCCAGAAGTTTTCAAATTTCCACCGGAGCATCAAACGAGCAAGGAAGATGATCCACTCACCTCCTGAACGAACCATTTAAGAAGTTCGCATTCCGCAATTCCTTCACCAGTCTGCGCCAAAGGCACATCTACCACACCATTGAAAGGGACATCGGCCATAGTTTGAGTTGTAAATCTACACCTACTAATCCCAATTGGTATGCTCCACTGCAAACAATAAGGAATAAACATAACATTCAACTAAAGAATCTTGATCTCACAACCACCAAAACTTAACAACAAAACACAGTATAATCTCAATCGCCAAACAAACAAGCTTACAACCTCCAAACCTCCATGTATCCACATCAAAAAAAAGCCAAAAAGTTCCAGATTTCATCATATTTGAGCAGAAAATAGACAAATCAAAGGAATAATCTAAAAAAGGCAAGCAAGAATCTTCACAAATCTTGATCAGCCGCATAAATATTCTTGCAACTTAAAGCCTCTCTAATCCACACACACACACACACACACTGTGCTATAAAAAGGAAAACAAATTCGCAAGCCTGCAAACTCATTCTAGAACTCAATCATTCGCTGCTAATGCCCCATGCAGTTAATCAGAAGCAAATCCACTATTTTTTTCCTTTCCTCGATCAAGCAACAACTTTTAGCAATTCAATAATCGCTTTATTTTGAGGGAAGTTACCAATTTAAAAGCTAATTGTATTTAATCTTATAGAAACTCAA
Source organism: Salvia splendens (assembly GCF_004379255.2). NCBI lineage: Eukaryota > Viridiplantae > Streptophyta > Magnoliopsida > Lamiales > Lamiaceae > Salvia > Salvia splendens. Next base: position 2,402,140 of record NC_056033.1, on the reverse strand, counting down.
CCAAAACTTACAGAGCTTTCTGGGCAACGATTCTTCGATGAAAACAACATTTTGGGCTTCTTAAAAATGTCATCTTGAGCTCGAATCGCAGAAACCAGCTCCGAATCAGCGGCGGCGCTGGAGGCCCTCGACGGCGGAGCGGTGGCGGAGGAAACAAATCGCCACCACTGGCTCAAACTCCGCGGATTTTTTTGATGAAATTGTCGACAAATCATACTTACTTAGTTCGATTAATTGTATGAACTGGATAAGTTGTCGGATTTCCTTGATGGATTTTGGAATGCTTGCAAATAATTGTTTGCACTGATTATGTATGCAATTCGAATTAGTTAACTAATTCAATAGGACTCAAGTGTTAGTAACTTTTTATATTTTATTTTATGCTGTTTACTGATAATTTGTACATTTATATATTTCTTCAATACTCAAAGTAATTCAAATTCTAAATAATTAACTAATACTGGTATTATTATTTCTTTATAAAGTGGAAAGAGACAATAAAAGAGAGAAATTATGTTGAAAAAGGATTTTCTTTTTCCCTAATAAATGTTTTAGGTGATCTCCTCCTCAAAATACACGTTTCTTTCTTCTTTATCCAAATAACGTTTTGGGCGCTTTCCAACAATTTAGTTTCGTAGTCCTTTTGGATTCTTCTTTTTCAGTAAAAGTTAGTAAAATAAATTTAATTGCCTTCACATCCCAATCAATAATCATCCAATTATATATCATCTCAAAATTTTAATTATTCCCCACTCCATAATACAAAATCCAAAAATATATTTACAAATTTTTTTATCAAGAAAATCATTTTTTACTATAAATCAACATGAAGACTTTAAAAATATATTTAGGTACTTTACTAGCATTGATCTATTTTATAAATAAAATATTAATTTTGTTTGTCCTCGGATAGATATTTACATGACTGTAATATTTTTTCATTTTAACAATATTCATTTCATTTGTTTTTTGCCACATTAACTTAATCCCAACTTTAAATTAAATTATTCAAATAATCAAACATTATTCTATTTTAATAGTTAATTACACCCTTTCATCATTAAAAGTCTTGTTATTGGACGTCCCCGTGTATTAATGTGATATGTGATGGGGTACGAACTAAACCCTAATGGCAAGCCCAATAACAGTGACGGCCCATCAGCCCAGAGCCCAAGAAAGAGTATCTGTTCGGCACCAAAGAGTTCGGCACGACCAAAGAGTTCGGCACGACCAAAGAGTTCGGACTCAGCCTACAGCTTGGTAAAAGCCGACCAGTCAAGCTCTCCTCTCAGATCGGCAAGAGCTGATCGGTAAAGTCCAGCAGTTCGGTCTCAGCATTCGACCGAACTAGGAGTTGGTGGACTCACGAAAGGCCTCCACGACCTCCACTATACCCACGATCTATTTAGTGGTATGAAGCAGTTATTGAGCAGTTATTGCTCACCCACGATCTTGTTAGTGGGGCTGCAAACCACGATCCTAGTTCAATGTATAAATAGAACTTAGATCTGATAGAAAAGGGTTAAGCTCTCTAGAGATAAAATAGCATATAGCAAGTCTGTATTGTAAGCTGTATTTTCGCAGATCAAGCAATACAAACCTGCCCTCATTTCTCCCCGTGGACGTAGATTTACCTCAGTAAATCGAACCACGTAAATTCATTGTGTCATAATTCTCTACCAGCATTTACTAACATCAATAATTCGCGGATCCATCACTGGCGCCGTCTGTGGGAAGCAGAGAACAAAATTTGTGATAAAGCGAATTTTTGATCCATTTTTTCCACCCAAAAAATGCATACCAGATCGCAGAATACCCGTATTCCAGCCCGTGAGAACCAGGAGGAAGCCAATCCATCCCATAGGTCGGGAAAACAGCCTAGGGATAAATCCACCACCAGTTCTCATGGCGAAGGAACAAGCCGCTCCAAAAATCGTCCCACTGAGTCTTCCCAGCAGCCCGATTTGAATGAGGCTGTTAAGCAGTTTTTGGCTGAAAAGCAGGAGGAATTCTTAACCTTCCTGCGAAAAAGCCAAAAGCAGCCGGAGACGAAAACGACGGATTCTCCTTCTCCCTCCGCACAAGAAAGTCACTACCGCAGTAGTGTCGCATCTCCCAGGAGAAAGAATCCTCAACCCCGACATATTCCAGCTCCTCCTCGGTACCGGAATCACAGGAGAACTCAATCTCCTCCATACCGACGAGATATCGGATTCGCCGTGTACGGAGCACTGAAGACTCCGTTCTCGGACGACATCACCCGAACTCCCCTACCACAGAACTACCGAACTCCGTCGATGACTTACGACGGGCTCGTGGACCCTCACGATTTCTTGGGGCGCTATCAATATAACATGGCGAACCAGGGTCTCAACGAGGTCCACATGTGCAAGCTGTTTCCCGAGCTGCTCATCGGGAACGCGAGAAGGTGGTTCGATAGCCTCCCCCAGGGCAGCATCAGATCTTACCGAGATCTAATGGATGCCTTCCACAGGAGGTTCTTTCAGAAAGCGGAAGCCCGAATCACTTCGGCTCAGCTGCTTTCCATTCGTCAAGGTCGCGACGAAAAAATTAGCGACTTTATGACAAGATTCCACAAGGAATGCCTGCAAGTAGACGATCTCAACGATCTGCTTGTCATCTCGGCATTCCAAAATGGAATCCTGCCCGGAGCTCTCTACAGGAAGCTCGTTGAGTGCGGTCCGCAGACAGCTCAGGAAATGTGGGACATTGCGGACCAGTACTCCCGGGCCGATGAGGCAGACCGTCGTAAACGGTCGTTAGACAGCTCATCGTCCCGAGGAGACAGAAGGAAGCCCGATCATAGCGATCAGGGGCATCCTCGCCGGACTCCATTTGAAAGAATTCAAAGGGCTCCGGTGCAAGACAGATTGGGACCTCGTCTCAATCCCGAGAAGCCGCCCGCTCAGTTCGTACCGCTGAACAAGCCGAGGGCGGAAATTTTCGAACTGCACTCTGACCTATTCGAAAAGCCAAAGCGGATGACGAAATCAGCCGCGCGCCGACCACAGGATAACTACTGCTCCTACCATCAAGACCACGGTCACGATACTGAGGAGTGCAGAAACTTGGCTGCAGGTATCGATGTTCTTGTGAAGGCAGGGACATTGAAAAAATACCGAAGTAAGCAGCCAAAGAAGAATAAAAAGCAGAGTGGTGCGAACTGCGCCCCTCAGGATCCGAAAAGGCAGCCGGATCCCGAAGACGATGACGAGCCGCAATATGATGGAGTAATCCAGACTATTGACGCGCTCCCTGCCGGGAAGACCAAGTCGTCCCTAAAGTCAGAACGCAGAGGCTCCAATCGAGAGGAGCCAACGCATAAAAGGCTGAAGCAGGACGAAGTGATTACGTTCTCGGCTGCTGATCCCGTCCCGGCCATCTCTCCTCACCAAGACGCCATTGTCATCCAAGCCGGAGTGGCAAACAAACTGATCCACAGGGTGTTTGTGGATACAGGAGCGTCGGTTAGCATTCTTTTTAAAGAGTGCTTCGACAAACTAGAAGTGGACCCAGCTCGGCTCAGTCCGGCTCCGCTTCCCCTGAAGAGCTTCACCCAGGAGGACACCCGCCCTGAAGGTATTATCAGCCTTCCGATCACGGTGGGGAAAGCGCCTACTAGCTCCAGTACGATGATTGAGTTTTTCGTGGTGAAAGCTCGGTCCCCGTACAACGTCATCCTGGGAAGAGACTGGCTCAACACAGTTCGGGCCGTTTGCTCCACCTATCACCTCACCATCAAGATCCCCACTAAAGGAGGGATAGCGGTCATCCGAGGTGACCAAAAGAGAGCAAAGGAATGTCTGCAAATTGCGCTTAGAAGTGCCGAGCAGTCAGATCGGCACCACCAAGCATAGCAATCACAGCAGCCGGAGTCAGAGGCGATGACCGAAGTCATACCGGAGCCGAACTCGATGACAGTTCAGCTGTACGAAGACGATCCATCCCGAACGGTTAAGATCGGCTTCGCGGGAACGCCCCTACTTCGGGAAAAAACCATCCAGCTCCTCAAGGAGTATAAAGACGTCTTTGCATGGTCTCCGTTGGACATGACCGGAGTGCCCCCCGAGGTAATCACTCATCGGTTAAATATTGATCCTTCAGTCCGGCCGATAAAACAGAAGCAAAGACTCTTTGCGGCAGAACGAAATCAAGTCATCCATGACGAAGTCCGTCAATTATTGAAGGCGGATGTGTTATTCGAAGTGAAGTACCCTTCGTGGGTAGCCAATCCTGTCATGATCAAGAAAAAGGAAGGAGGATGGCGGATGTGCATAGATTTCACCGATCTAAATAAGCACTGTCCCAAAGATTGCTATCCCCTTCCGAACATAGATAAAAAAGTAGAAGCTTTGATAGGCTTTGAAATTTTTTGTTTTCTTGATCTGTACAAAGGATACCATCAAGTTTTAATGGATGAGATTGACGCTTCAAAAACGGCCTTCATTACTGATTTCGGCATTTTCGCTTATAAAAAGATGCCATTCGGTTTAAAGAATGCCGGAGCCACTTATCAAAGGATGGTAGACAAGCTTTTTCGGCACCTGATTGGAAAGGAGGTCGAAGTGTATGTTGACGATATAGTCGTCAAAAGCAAAAGCACTTCGGAGTACGAGCACAACCTCAAGTCCACTCTCAACGTGCTCAAGAAAGCCAACCTCAAACTTAATCCCCAAAAGTGTACCTTTTTGGTAGATTCGGGAAAGTTTCTGGGTTGTTGGGTTTCAAAGGACGGACTCAAGGCAAACCCCTCAAAAGTTCAAGTCGTTCAAAACATGGCAATGCCGAAGTCCATACATGACGTGCAAAGGCTAACCGGATGCCTAGCCGCACTGAATCGATTCCTTTCTCAAGCAGCCGAAAAGCAACTGCCGTTCTTCACGGTGTTGAAAAAGGCACCAAAGTTCGAGTGGGGAGCCGAGCAGAAAAAGGCCTTTGACGAGCTCAAAAGTTATCTAGCCGAGCTTCCTATGCTCTCTGCTCCAACCGAAGCCGAAGTAATATTCTTATACTTAGCGGCATCGGATCAAACCATCAGCGCGGTGCTTGTACGAGAAGAAGGCCTAAAGCAGCTTCCCATCTACTTTACAAGCCGAGCATTAAGAGGTCCAGAAACAAGGTATCAACCACTGGAAAAGATTGCTCTGGCATTAGTAAATGCAGCAAGGAGACTGCGGCCATACTTCTATGCTCACAAGGTATGCGTCTTAACTGATCTGCCACTTCGGCAAGTGTTGACCAAACCGGAAGCATCAGGCAGAATCGCCAAGTGGGCTATAGAGTTGGGAGAGCACACAATTGAATATCTACCTCGGAAAGCCATCAAGGGACAAGCCTTGGCAGATTTTCTTGCAGAAGCAAAGTTCGATCAAGCAAGTCCTGTTATTGCCGAACAGAAGAATTCTGCCAATGCCGAACTAGCACAGCCCTTGGAATCCGAAGTAGAACCGCCGGACTGTTGGAGCGGATTCGTAGATGGAGCTTCAAACAAGATGGGAAGTGGAGCTGGTATTCTACTTGTCGCTCCCGACGGACACGAGGTAACCTACTCACTTCGGTTCCTATTCCCCACTACTAATAATGAAGCCGAGTACGAAGCCCTCCTGGCCGGACTCCAGTTAGCGCAAAGTCTGCTCGTCAAATCTCTCAAAGTCCATTGTGATTCACAAGTCATAGTAAATCACATGTTGGGTACAAGTGAAGCCCGTGACGAGAGAATGAAGAAGTATTTGGACAAAGCGCAAAGCATCAGCCGAAGTTTCTCCTATTTTCGGATAATCCGTATTCCCAGAGCGGAAAATAGCCGAGCAGATATCTTAAGTAAGTTGGCCTCAGATCCGAGCTCAAAGGCGGAAGAATTAATGCATCGAAGCATTGATGAAGCCGAGGTACATTCAGTATCCAGCTCGCCGAACTGGATGACGCCGATCTTGCAGTATCTGGATCAAGGACAATTGCCCGAGGATAAGAGAGAAGCTCGGAAGATCACGTGCCGAGCTCTTCGGTACGAACTTCATGAAGGAGTCCTCTTTAGAAAGTCTTACCTCCAGCCGTTATTGCGGTGCGTAGGACCAGAAGAGACGGACTACATCCTCAGAGAAGTTCATGAAGGATCGTGCGGTAGCCACATCGGAGCCAGAGCTTTAGCTAAAAAAGTTCTGAGATGGGGATATTATTGGCCAACCATGGTACAAGAGGCAGTGCAGCTCGTCAAGAAGTGTACGAAGTGCCAAATTCATGCAAATGTCCCAAGGATGCCGCAGACCGATCTGTACACTATGCAAAGCCCTTGGCCTTTCATGCAATGGGGCATAGACATAGTGGGACCACTTCCTCAAGCTCCTCGGCAAATGAAATTCCTTATCGTTGCCGTGGACTACTTCACGAAGTGGGTGGAGGCTGAACCATTAGCTACGATAACGAGCTCAAAGGCATTGGACTTCGTCTGGAAGAACATAGTGTGCCGATTTGGCATACCCCACATCCTCATCTCGGATAATGGGACTCAGTTCACCGACAAGACGTTCAAGAATTGGTGCCAAGAGCTAAACATTCAACAGCGGTTCACTTCGGTCTCCCATCCCCAAGCAAACGGACAAGCGGAAGTAACGAACCGGATTCTGGTGAAAGGGTTAAAAGCTCGGTTAGAACAAGCCAAAGGACAATGGGTAGAAAATCTCCCTCAAGTCCTATGGTCCTACCGAACTACACCCAAAACCTCCAACGGTGAAACTCCGTATAGTCTGGTGTACGGCACTGAAGCCGTAATCCCGGTGGAGATCGGCGTACCCAGTCCCCGAACTCTAAATTTCTCCTCAGAAATGAATGACGACGGACTGAGAGCAGAACTAGATCTCGCCGAAGAAAGAAGAGAATTGGCGTGCATAAAAGCAGCCAAGTATAAGGAGCAAGTAGCCCGGTACTATAACCAAAGGGTGAAAAAGCTTCAATTTCAAGTGGGAGATCTCGTCTTGAGAAACAACGAAGTAAGCCGAGCAGAAAAGCTGGGCAAACTCGAGCCCACATGGGAGGGTCCATATCGGGTGTCAGAAGTCCTCGGCAAAGGGTCTTATAAATTGACTCACATGTCAGGAGAACAAGTACCCCGAACATGGCACGTCTCCAACCTCAAGAAGTTCCACTTGTAAGAGACAAAGTCCGGTCAGTCTGTCTTGTGTCTAGTTCGGTCATAGGGGTACATGTTTTTATTTGTTTGTTTTTTTTTTACTTGTATCTTTTACTTGTCGTTTTATAAAAGTTTAAAGTTTTTTTTTTCTTTCGTCTTTTTCTTTTTTTCTCTATGTGTTTTGTCTCTATGTGCTTGTCGTCTCTTACAAATGGTACCAAGGAATATCGTTCTTTAAAGACTGATCCCCTTTTTAGATCGATTATTAAAGACTATTGTGAGTCCAAGCTTCTAAGGAGGATATAAGACCACAATTCAGCTTAACAAGCAGTCCGTCTGAAACGAACTGCAATAAGCCAACGATTGTGCGTCCAAGCTTCCAAGGAGGATACAAGACCGCAATTCAGCTTAATAAGCACTTCGTCTGAAACGAACTGCAATAAGGGAAAGTCCGATCCACGCGATAAACCTCGCCGAATTAGGACGACTGAGTTCGGTCAAAGAAGTTTACCTCATAAGACCGAGGACGACCATGTCTAGTCAAAGAGGTTTACTGCATAAGACCACTTCGGTTAACTGGGAAAGTCCGATCCACGCGATAAAACTCGCCGAATTAGGACAAGGGAAAGTTCGATCCCGGCGACAAAAATCGCCAAATTAGAACACAAACCAAGTCCGGTCAAAGATGTTTATTTCATCAGACCAAAGACGAGTCCGGTCAAAGATGTTTATTTCATCAGACCAAAGACGAGTCCGGTCAAAGATGTTTATTTCATCAGACCAATGACGAGTCCGGTCAAAGAAGTTTATTTCATAAGACCAAGGACCAAGTCCGATCAAAGAAGTATACTTCATAAGACCGAGGACAAGTACGATGAAATTTTTTCGCTAAGCTGTAAATACAGTGTTAGAGGTGGAGACAAAATTTCATTTTTCAAATCTTGTTCAGCATACAACTCCGCTACCCTACTATTACAAAGGACTATTCTACTGTCCGGGGTTGCTAAAGTTGAGCCACCTATTCACAAAATCCTCTGGAAGCCGAGTTCGGTCGTTCCGAGCAGATGAAGAATAAGCAGGTCGACGAGATGCTATCCTCGACCCAACGCCTCTTCCCCGAGCCCGAGAAGTCCTAACACCTCGGCGATGAAGAGTCTCTGCAATAAGCATCTGCTGATCTTGCTCGCTCATAGTCACAACTCCTCGGCGAATTTCAGTCCGTCCCTGTCTTGACGATTCCGGTTGCTCCTGAGCCCGTTCTCGTCTAGACGTTTCCGGCTGTTCCGGAGTTCGTTGTTGACTTGGAGTAGGATTTTGAACAAGGGAACCAGAGGTTTGATCTGGAGTGCGAGCATCTGTTGGCACGATATGCCGAAGGAATCTTTCTATGGAGGGGCGCCGAGAAAGAACAATGTTGTACCGAGAAGCCCAACGCCGTAGTGATTTCACAACTTGTTGGCAAGCCGAGCTCTCCAGCGCATTGTTCCTCCGGAGTACAAGATATTCCTCCCACAGTTCGTCAACTCGACTCTGAACATCTGATATGGTCAATCCCCCGCGCACACGGATGTAATCCTCGTACGCAGTCCTCTCAGCAATGGTCGTATTCAGCTCGGCCTCCAGATCTTTCTTATCGGACTCTAAGTCCTTGATATCGGCCTCCAGCTTCACTAAACGAGCCAGAAGCTCGTCATTCTTCGTCTGATCGGCTATAGCTCTTCTCTCAGCTTCGTCTAAAGCCGAAGAGTACAGCCGTTTCCAGTGAAGTATCTCCATCTCCTTGAGTACAAAGCAGCTATTAGTTCGGCAGCTATACCGAGCAGATAGTAAAATACAACAGGAATAAAGGCGAGTACGAAAAGCTATACGAAGACAAATGTAGAGAATTTTTCATTCACAAGGAAAATTTTTTACACTAGGGCTTCAAGGCCATTTTACAAGGAAGAAACTAGACTAAGAGAAGGGAGACGAAATCATACTCCGCCTGCTTCGTCTCCGGCTCCTCGGTCTGGTACAGCTTCCTTCTCCTGGGCTACCTCAGCCTCGGCCTCGCCTCCTGCCGGCCTCGCCTCCGCCTCCTGACCGGCCTCCTTCTCCGGATGCCCGGCCTGATCGACTTCGGCCTCCCGCTCCAGCGGCTCGGCCTCACCCTCTCCGTTGTAAGTCGAAGCGGGTGAAACGGGTCCCACGGAGGCAAAGATAGCCTCCAGGTTCTCGTCCCGATCAGCTCGACAACTCCGGACTCGGTCTGCAGAAAGCAGGACCGAAGATGAAGCGAGCTCCTCAAGGAGCGGCAGATTCTGAAGCCGAGCTGCTATCTCTCGGCTGTACAGAGGCAGCACGACGTCGGCCCCCTGCTCGCCCTTATCGGCAATTAGCCTTACCAGGCTACCGACAAAGGCCGAGAACTGGCTGCTCAAAAAGAGTTTCTCCGTGTAAACACGGAGAGCCTCCCCTTGGGCAACCACGGCAGCAGCATCGCTCCGCTTCGCCTGCTCTCGCTGGATGACGAGCTGGTTTTTGGCAAACTGAGCTTCATCCTGGGCCGAAATCCTAGCAGCTCTGGCCTTCTCAAATTTAGCCTCAGCCTGTTCGGCCCGATGACAAGCAGCCGCCAACTTCCTCTGCATCTCGGCATAGTCATTGGACGCTTTGGAGAGTTCGACGGCGACGAGCTTGGAGAGCATATCATTCCTCTGAAAATGGATAAGGAAAAAAGTTAACAGAGGGCACCAAAAATACAGGACAGAAGCCAAGCCAAGGAATCAAGAAGACAATTCACCTCGGCGAAGTCCGTGGGCCATAGAAATGGCTCACAGATATGCTCCGAAGGAGGCGCCAAGACCATGTCTTTCTCTGGCGCTCTCGGGGGCTTCTGGGTCTTCCCCTTCCTATTTGCCGAAGTCGACTCCGGCTTCTTTGGACCCGAAGAGGTCTTTTGCCTCTTCGGATTCTTCTCGGCATCAGGCGCCGAGCTGGTAGCCTTCTCTCTCTCCGGCTCCACAAGCTCGGAGGACTTTCTGATAGCCTTATTCAACATGAACACTGCCAAAAAGCAAGAAAGCAAAGTCAGATTTTCTTCGTTAAAGCAGTAGAGCATAAAGATAAAGAGAAATCCTCACCCTCGGCCTCTTCGTCCGAAGACGAGATGTCGAACACGACGTCGCCCTTGACGAGCTCAGACTCCGTGTATTGTTTCCTAACTAGGGGAATCTTGTTGAGCTCGCCGTCGAGCTCGTCCAACGGTTCAGGCCGAGGGTGACGGATAACGGACTCCGGCCCTCTCCAGGGAAAACTAGGAGCCGCGGTCCTATCATAGTAGAAGAAGCGATTTTGCCACTTCGGCCACTTCGTTTTACAAAAGGCCCTAAAAGGCTGTAAAGGGATCAAGTAAAACCAAGACCCCTTCCTCTTAAATTGAAAGAATTTAAGGATCGCCTTCAAAGACAAATCCCTTCCTAACCTACGGAGTTCGGCAGCGAAGGCCGACAAGTGCCTCCAAGAGTTCGGAGTCACCTGGCCTAAAGGAAGCTGAAAAAAATCTAGTAAATCTATAAAGGCAGAAGGGAGGGGGAAACGAAGCCCGCATTCTAAGCAGGCCTCGTACACGGTGACGTAACCCTCCGGCGGGGAGTCAGCCCTGTGATCACCGTCAGGTACCACCGCCTTCCCCCCAGGAAAAGAGTATTTTTCGTAAAGGGATATCACAGTATCCTTACTCAAGATACTGTGAAAATACTCTACGGTCTTCTCCCCGGATTCTTTCCGGCTAGAAGACCCCTTACCCCCTTTCCTAACGCTACCCGACTCCGAAGAAGAAGAAGAAGACATTTTTCTTACTTTTGAAGGTGAAGATAGTCTGGAAAAAATTCTTGAAAGCGGAGAGAGAATTTTTGCAAGAAAGAGAGTATAGAAGACGCAACAGCAAAAGTGCTTCAATGATGAAGAAAGAGCGTATTTATCAGATACGGGAAAGATTTCGAAATCGTTGCGCCGTTTCGAATCCCACCTTTTCAGGAATCAACGGCCGGATTTTACTGTCGCATTTAATGCAGGCATGCGCTAGGCACGTCCCCTGACGTCAGCCTCCCCCTTACCGTTATCCAGAATGCCGAAGTGACTCACCTCGCCGAAGTGATCCACTTCGCTTTTCGGGGGGGGGTAGTGATGGGGTACGAACTAAACCCTAATGGCAAGCCCAATAACAGTGACGGCCCATCAGCCCAGAGCCCAAGAAAGAGTATCTGTTCGGCACCAAAGAGTTCGGCACGACCAAAGAGTTCGGCACGACCAAAGAGTTCGGACTCAGCCTACAGCTTGGTAAAAGCCGACCAGTCAAGCTCTCCTCTCAGATCGGCAAGAGCTGATCGGTAAAGTCCAGCAGTTCGGTCTCAGCATTCGACCGAACTAGGAGTTGGTGGACTCACGAAAGGCCTCCACGACCTCCACTATACCCACGATCTATTTAGTGGTATGAAGCAGTTATTGAGCAGTTATTGCTCACCCACGATCTTGTTAGTGGGGCTGCAAACCACGATCCTAGTTCAATGTATAAATAGAACTTAGATCTGATAGAAAAGGGTTAAGCTCTCTAGAGATAAAATAGCATATAGCAAGTCTGTATTGTAAGCTGTATTTTCGCAGATCAAGCAATACAAACCTGCCCTCATTTCTCCCCGTGGACGTAGATTTACCTCAGTAAATCGAACCACGTAAATTCATTGTGTCATAATTCTCTACCAGCATTTACTAACATCAATAATTCGCGGATCCATCAATATGTGAGATAGAAAAAAAATTATTATTATAAATAATATTAATGAAATATGAATCCAATTTACTACTACTATTAGATTTGGAATTCAATAAAAATAAAACCATTATATTTTTTCTAGGGAAATATAATTGAATAAAAACACGATCCTATCGAGGCTTCATTTTGAAATAATTACTTAATTCATCCTAATAAATTATTCAAATAAATCATTCATTTTATCATTTACATTAAGTTATAGTAGGAGTATCAAGAAGTTGTTGTCCCGTCTTAACTATTCAAATAAATTTAGTACTACCATTTAACTACATATACTTCATAACCTTATAGGATAGGTGGTGGAATTGAATGTGGTTTTTTAGCTTATCAAATTAAATAGAGTTGCACCTATGGAGCCACCGTACCTTTTTAATGCTATAACTCTAGTAAGCCTTTTCTATCTTACATAAGTCAATATTTTACAAATATAAAAATGTTTTGTATTATAAAGAAAAGAAAAAAACAATCTTTAGTAAAATATACGGATGTTACATTGACACAATATACTCAATTTTACAGTTTTTTCTATGATTAAGGCATATGTAAACTGAATAATATCCTCCGTATATCTCTAATTTACTTGAACGAAATTTCATACACTTTCTATGTCATTATTCAAAATACAATGAATTTGTTATAATCAAATAAAAATAATAGTAGTAGTTTTTCCAGATAAGTATTTCGATATTCTTTGAGATCAAATTAACGTTTCTTGAGATTAATTTTGTTGCATAATTAGACTATGACTAATCTTTTATTGCATTGTAGAGAAATTAACTATCATATCTTATTTATTTCAATGAAATAATCATAAAACTCAATTTAGCTAAATGATATTGCTTCCAATCATAACCTACTAGAGTTCCCTTGTCATCATAAACGTGGCCAAAATAGTAACTGTCACTTTAGCCTTTCAAAATTTGGGCCTGAGAAGTGGGGCCCGTATTTAAATAAAAAAAGGAAAGGCCCGAATATATCTATTTTATCGTTTATGTGAATATGGGCCGACATTCGGGCCCATTTATCACTCGTCAAAATCAATTTTTAAAATTGCATATTTGCCCCTGATCATCTCATGCTTCTCTTCAAATTATTGTCCCCTTTTCTTTTCTTTTTTTTTTCCAAAAATATTAGTATATGAATTATTCTTTATTTTCTTATGTATGATAACAATTCACAAAATAATATATTATTATTTCCATAACTTCATAGAACTAACTGATTTATTATAGGGATGCTTGACCTATGAACTTGTATTCCTCTGTTGCTTGTGTTATTTAATTAATGCTACAACTTTAATTAATTAAAATCAATTTACTAATCTTGTCCATGTATCTTTTCGATAGTGTGGATATTTATCGATAACTCTTCGGAAAAAGATCAAATAGATGCTAAATGACTTGTCATTTCTACTTAAGTAATTTATGAGCTCAAAGGGTGAAAGACTTTTCAACATATTGAGCTATGAAAGTAATTTTATGTGGCTATTATCATAGTAGTACCAAATATTTTATTATGTTCACAATTAGAAACTTACATCTATAGGATCTATTTTTCCTATAAGAGAAACCCCATTTTAATTTAACCAACAATTAAGTCTCCTAAATTATCAGTACGACACAAATTATGAACATAAAGAGTTAGCTACATTGAAAGATATTTTTATGACATTGTATATTATAGGGGGACTAATAGAATATTGTGTTGATTGTACGTGCTTTCTTCTAAACATTGTACATTTAGAGAAAAAAAAATACTACTCGCGAAATATATATGATTACCCCTAAATATGATACTAATACAAATTAGGCAATAGATCATAGGTGCATTGTGTACTTGAAAACTTTAAAGCTATCATAGATGATATTTTTGTTATATTGAAAGGGGTAATTATAGATGAGTGCTTATAACTATACATAATTATTGGCATCAAATTAGGTATATGTGTTATCAAGCATCACATATGTAAAACATGCAAAAATAAAGAACAAACAAAAAAATATGGCATCTGCATATGAGTATGTAAATTGAAAAAAGGTAGTAGTAATATTTTTCAATATTGTTGTAAAAGACTAAATATGCACATATTAATTTATTTTAAAGGAATTAATATTTATATGTTGATTTTTTCACTATAAAATCAGCTGGAACTATTACTTAATTATGTAAATACCACAGAGTTTATGAAATGCATGTTTAAATACTAGTATTGTAATATGCATATGATAATTTTAGTGATTAATTAATCGTACTTATTATGTCCAAGAATTGTGGTTACCCTTCACTTATTTCATCCCACACTATTTGTTCGGACTATAAATGACTTCAATAAAATGCAAAGTTTGACCACAAAGTTCATTAGAAAATATGATTTCATTCAATTAAGATAAAATGTCTAAGGTTGTTGGAAATGATTTACTCATGAAGGTGGTCCCGTAAAAGTATAATCACGAGTCATATGGTTTAAACCAAATCACTCATAATTAAATAAACACAAATCAAAATTAATTAGAAAGATAACGAGATGTGGGGGCTCTTAGAGTTGGGGTTTCAACCTTTTGTATGAATGAATGTAAATGGGTTGGATTAATGTGAAATTCAGTTGTTAATGTGATAAATAATGCATTTAATGTGATGTTAATGTGTTTACTATGAACTTAATTTTATTTGAAGAAATTTGATATTTTTGCCCATTTTGGGATTCAAATTTTAATATTACATGTATACTAATTGAGTTAAAAGTAAAGATGGAAAATAATTATTGTAAGGATTACTAATTTTGTTTTGAATAATTTTTTACCGTATAAGGAAAAAAAATGCTCAAAAGCTATCAAATGGCGATTCAAATAGAGTCACATTATCGAAATATTTTAAATTGATTTTAACCTGCAACAAAGTCTAAAGTTTCATATTTTTATCATCCATTATCACATAAATATTATGTACGCAACAGAATTTAATTACTAAAAATATAGTAGTAGGAGATAGAATAAGTAATCTGATTCAAAGAAATATCGATGGGCGCAGTTGTTTTACTCTTGGCTCACGGTATTTCAACTATACTATAAAATTCCTAAGGTCATATATTTAAATTAATAGAAATGACTAATTGTTCATATGATAATGATAACAATGACTTTGATAGAAAATGAAAAACCTTGAAAAAAGAAGGTAGAAATCAAAATGAAATCATACATCTCTAAAATAATCATGTTCTAATTTTAGTCCCAAATCTCATTATACAAAGTACGAACCCCGTAATTAATAATTTTATTGCATGACCCACTCTCATTTCTATAAAAACAAAAGAATCTGCATTTAACTTTTTCAAAATCTCTTTTATAATTTTGTCGAAAAGCATATGAGTTAATGTACTCTTTGTATTAGTGTATTATTGAGAAATTAATAAAATGATCAAAAAAATAATTGACAATTGTAAAAACATCGTTATTTATCATTCTAATTTTGACGCAAACCAAAAATAACAATTTTTCGTATAAATATAGATAAGGAAGCCAACAAATTTTTTTACGGGCGCTCTAATTAATGAGTGCAGTAAAATGCCACGAGCCACAGTGAAAAAAATAAAATAAAAAAAAAGTGTTGCACTTGCATCGGACACAAAACGACAAAAACCAAAAACGAGCGAAATCGGAACAAAAAAAGAAATGAAAAATGAAAAAAATGGAAATGCTGAAACAGAATGATAGTATAAAACTGTGATGAAAACACCCCCAAAATCTCCACCATCTTTCCGCCGCAGCAATGAAACGTGAGATGGTAGGCTTAAGCGTGATCCTCGAAAACCACAGAGATCTCTCCGTCAGAAGAAGAAGCCCCCAAATTCTCAGCAAAGGCGCCATGATCAGACCTTCCTCTCCTCCATTTCTCGAGAATTGCTCCCTCTGCCGGCGAAAATTATTGCCAGGAAAAGACATATACATGTACAAGTAGGGTTCCGTTTCTTCTCTCTCACTCGATCTCCAATCTCGATCGTAATTGTGATTGATTAGTGAACTCTTTAATTTGTGTATTTGTAGAGGGGATATGCCGTTTTGCAGTGTGGAGTGCAGGTCCAGGAAGATTTTTATCGACGAAAAGGAGAGCTGCGAAAAGAGTTGTACGTTTGAGTACACCTGTTCAGCTGCTGCTGCCCCGCCGCCGCCGTCGTCTTCCCGCACCGCCAAGGCTGACCGTGCGCGTTTTTCCGTTTCTGCCCCTTGCTGATTTCGTTTCTACCCCGACCGTGTTGAGGGTGTTTTTGGAAGTTCCACTTCTTATGTTGAGAACATTTTATTTTTTAGAGCGAATTGAATGTTCCTCTTTTTTTTTCTGGTTTAATATTAGTAGTAATATTTTATTTGATCTCTGCATGTTCGAAATTCAACCAAATACGAAAATAATATCAATATTCACAAACTCATTTTATTTGTGTTTTAATATAAAAAGAAGACATATTTCACTAACTTTACTTTATTTTTATTTATCACTAGTGGTTTACGTATTTAATGATATTTAAGTGTAGTACAATTATCAAAACCAGTATGAAGTTGGGGACATGTATGGATAAGGACTAGTTTGTCGTATCGCAAACTTAAATTATGTCCCAAAAATAGTTTTGTCGTATTACTGAAAATGTTTGATATTATCGTGTTATAGACTTCACTCTTCAGTACTCCATTTGATATCTTTATTCTATTATATAATTCACTGAATTTGAGGTTAGCAAAGGTTATGTGTGATCTCTTTATTTTAATTTTGTGAAAGTAAGACGAGAATGAATAGCTTCGAAAATTAATTATTTTATTTGTATTGGGATAAGAACTCACAGTTCATAATCAAATCGGTATTGAGAATTCGAACGTTGTATTCTTCAAAATTAAATGTAAATAACTACTATATTTGTGAATTTATTTAAACCTATCCGACTAGCTAGAAAATTATGAGTATTAAATGTTAATTTCGGTTAGTGGAAAATATAAACAAAGCAGAACTCAAAGAAGATTTTAGTATAAAGGCGTGAAAGAATAATTTTTTTTATTTAAAGTGGAAATTAGCCATTTCCAAATTTTTATACTCCACTAGTATTAGCTAATGACACTTCTGGCTTCAACTCACATTATTAAATAATAATAGTAGTAGTGAAAAAAATTAACTCAAACATGATAGAGCTTAAAGTCTAGTTTAATTTAGTTTGACACTAGTAGCTACTCCATCTCAAGATTGTCACAATCACATCCACTCAATTCAATACTTTCAATTTGTCTATTTTATTATCAAATCCACTTAAAAAATTTCTGTACCAAAAACAAATGCACTACTTAAGTCTTAATAGTTCTAGATGAACGTAGAGTAATTGTAAAATTGATAAAAATGAAGCAAAATTGCCAATGATTGTGGAGAGAAGGGCGTTATCAGTCTCTTAAGATATTCACATGTGAGTTGTTTCACATCGAAAGCATCTGTAGCATTCATAAAACAGAAAAAAACAGATCAAGAACACCCCTTGCCATTGCTCAAACCGACCATAACATGCGATCAAATCAAGAACATACGAAGATAAGTACTCCTGCGCTAACGACACAGAACGAACAACGAGCGAACAGCGAAAAGGGACATGAAAAAGTGGGAACTAACGACACAGTACGTTTCACACAAAATATACAAGAACAGGGGAGTCTTCCATGGATTAAGATATGTGAATGATAATACGTACAAAAAGCAAGGAGGCGGCTACAGCATAATCATCCTATCTTCTTCTTCTCCTCCTCCTCCATTCGTCACTGTCCGCCTCCATTCAAGTCATTCAATGGATCAGCCAGATTTGAAGAGGAGTACAGCTTTGGTGTCCAAATAGAAGTAGACAAAGTGATTCGTCTCATGAGTTACATAAGAACCTAAGGACAATAGGCAAAGACAAATTAGAGTGCATTTTATTAAAAGCAGTACTAATACCTAATCCAGATCATTGTCTGTTGTAATTTATCTGTAAACATGTCTGGTGGAAAGATGACATATATGTGTAGCAGCTGTAATGGCATAAGAAATGCAGGTTGGTGATCCGGTTTCATCCTATGACATATTGAAACACCCAACACCCTAAAAGCAAGGCTGTAACAAACTACACCGCCTGGTTCCTTCTGATCTAAATTTTTCTCACTATCAACGACATGGGAGTAAAATAATTAAGAAATAAAATGAAAGAGCAATAGATTCAAATTTTCTTCGAAGAAAGAGATTCAAAAACCAAAGATGTTTAATCAAAGTTCAGACGACCAATAAATAACTTGTACGAAAAAAGTGATTGTGTTATTTACTACCACAAATATTTTAACAAAACTTTGTAACTAAAGTATGGATGATTCAATGAAAAGATGTAGGCACAATCATGCATTTATGGAAAAAGGTAAAGAAAATGTATGATAGCATTGAGTTGCTTAATGAACTCGTACATATTGGAAGTAACGTCAAATATGAAGAAACATCCTAACTATTTTCTTATCTTACTCAAGAAAACATAAGATGAAGCAAAAATTCATACATAGTCCATGTGTCACACATATAAGCCGAAAAGCAAAAACAAAGACCAAAATGAAGTTCGAATAACAACGGCTAGGAAGTCTGATCCAATATAGAAAAGAACACCAATCCATCCTCTGCTTTATTCATAGTTTCATACCAATCAATATGTTCTAATGTAACCATGTAATCGAGCAGCACGAAACCCATGTTAAACCCCATCACATGGCGATTACCATTTTGTGATGCTTATCGAGAGTTAAACTCTAAAACGAGACTCAAAATGCAATTTAACATGTCCATTCCTCATTTCCTCGAATGTAAACAAAGATCTGTATGCCAATACATACAAGTCTCACCCATCTATCCCACACTATATCTACTACTATAAGTAAAAAAGTGTCTATGTACACCACATTTTCCCTTTTGGCAAAACAACTGAGTCAAGCTTCTTCCCGCATTAAATGCAAGAAGAATATCGGCCAGGTATTAGAATATCAAATCAACATCTCCAGCTCTTTCCCAATCAGAAACAACTAAAACCTAGCTGACATTCTTGCATCTATTAATTCTACATATCCAACTCACAAACACTCATATAAATACCAACATCAAGCTCTATAGCATAACTCAAAAATTAAGCAAAAAGAGCATGTAACAAAACAGCTTAACAAGGCCCTTTTTCTATATCAGACTAGTCATAAGATTACAAGAAAAGGGAGCAACTAAAATGCAAAAATTCAACTCCTATCATCTGCTTAAAGCGATAACTACACAAGGAAACTATATAATCAACCCGTTACATTCGAATATGCAACGAGGGCAGTACGCGAGCCTATCCCAGATCCAAAATAATGTTAAAAAGCAACATAAACACAAACAACACATCAAGTCAAAGGACAGCACAATGCACATAGTTGAGCTGAAACAAACAAAGTTAACAGTTTCATCAAACAATAATGTCAAAAACAGAAACAATCCCAGTACCAGAACCTTCATCGATATTCAATGGAAACCAAGCAATAAAGATAATCAACAAAAGGAATTTTGGATACCGAAATTCTTGCCAACAATGCAATGCCAAGTTGGGCCGTATTTTTTGTCGAATGTCTTCTTTATGTGCTCCGCCACATCCTTCTCTACACTAAACTTCTCAAACGCCTACGAAAAATTCAACAAAATTCCATGAAAAGCACATAGAAGATTAGGGAGGGAGGAGAGAGGGGATAGAGAGATTACGCCAATTGCAATGTCAATAGCTTCTTTCTGGATGTCCTCCTTCATGTCTGCGCTCTTAATGATGACTTTCTTGCTGGGATTCGATCCGATGGAGGACTTCCGATCCTCGGCGGAGGAGCTGAGCGCCGCCGCCGCTCCACCACCGTTCCTCTTCGTGTCTTGGCTCATTATTGAGGTGGACTTCACTCCCTCTCCTCTCCTCTACTCTACTCAATCGAAGATGAAAAAATCAATCTTTAATTGAAAATTGAAGTCTTCAGCTAGAGAGAGAGAGAAAGGGTGTCATGTGTGGTGTCACTGACGGCGGTTTTGGTTGGGGAATTTCTGCTTTTTCACTAATAAAATACAGAAAATCAACTCGTTTTTCTTATCATCGTTTATTCAGGAATCACATCGCCGCATACATATTTACTCTCCCTTTGACTCTTGAGCTGACATGGTCTAACTGTATATCCCAAAATCGAAACGTATTAGGAGTAAAAATTAAAGATATTTTCATAATGAAATTAATTAGAAAGGAAAAACGTTAAAGATAATACTTATATATAGGCTTGAGTTTTGAAAGAGAATGACATGCCTTTCTTCCAATGCGTCGTATATTGTTTGTTCGATTCTAGAAATACCATCATGATGCTTGTGTCTATTTCGTTTGAGTTGAATTTACACGATATGAGTAAATTATAGGAGTATTGATTTTGGAGATACCACGTCAATTTGAGAATTTTAGCCAAAGTATAATTTGTTTTTGTGGAAAAAGAGTTTTTCTCAATTTACCATACAGATATTAAAGCTATTTCTAAATTTATCAGTGTATTCCACATCAAGAAATATGAAATAAAAAGAGATCAACTTTAATACTCGTGGTAATAAACCACTTTCCATCATCAATTGATTTTGGAATAAGATCTTATTAGGGTTTAGCTAGTCTCCTTTTCACATATCAGATAGGCCTAATCAAGATTCAAACAAAGTAGGTAAGTAGTGAGGATCATCAAAGCGTATATATAAAGGGTCAAAATGCGAAAATGCTTCTAAACATCGTATATTTCATCAAGGGTAGCATTTACACAATAACATCAAGTCTCGGTCGAGATCATGTCATTCACAAAACTAGAAAGAGCTTAATCAACTCTACAGTCTTGAAGAAAACAGAAAGACAAATCGAGAACACCCCTAGCCATTGCTCGAACCAATCATAACACAGCGATCGTACCAAGAACATATGCAGATAAGAACTCATGTGCTACTATACAGAAGCAGAGATTTCTTATAAATTTGTTTTACCATTCTTATCTTCAAGAACAAAGCAAACAGAAAAAATGGACATCAAACAGTGGGAACTAACGACGCCTTACTCCTTAGTGTCAACACATCACACAAAATATACAAGAACGAGGGAGTCTTCCATATATAGAGATATTGAATCATAATACGTACAAAAAGCAAGGAGAGGGCTGTAACATAATCATCTTATCTTTTTCATCACCCGTCAATGTCCATCTCCATTCAAGTCATTGCACGGATCAGCCAGATTTGAAGAGGAGTACAGCTTTAGTGTCCAAATAGAAGTAGACAAAGTGATGCGTCTCATGAGTTACATAGGAACCTAAGGACAATAGGTGAAAACAAATTAGAGTAATTTTTGGAAAAAAAAGGTAATATACCTAATCCAGAATCATTGTTTCTTTTATACTCCATTACTACCATATCAGTAAACATATATCAGATGGAAAGATAATAGCATAATTTATCTGTAAACATATAGGGGGAAAGATGACATAGATGCGTAGCAGGGGATCGGGATTTCATCCTATATGACATATGGAAACATCCTAAAGCAAGGCCATAACAAACTATACGAGCTGGTTCAGTCTGATCTCGATTTTTATCAGTATCAACGAATGTGAAGGTAACATACTTTAAGAAATAATTGAAAGATGTCAAAAGATTTTATTTATCTTCGAACCTCTTTATTGGGTAATAGATTGAATTTTCAAGAATTGAGTATCTGAATGATGACATGATCCAACTAGCTCAAAGTTGCTTGATCCATCAAAGTATGTGCTGGATTATTAGCCTATTGTATTATTTTTATCTATCCAAACAAGCACACAACGACTCCATCTAGAAAGTAGAATTTGAAGACTTGAGGTGCATGTGCCACAAAATAAAAATATTAGGAAGATCAACAAAATTCCAAAAAGACCAAAATCAGTTCTTTATCATTTTGATGCATGATTCTCTCTTTAACGTGAAACCGATGTTAACCCTATCATGTGGTGATTAGCATTTCGTGATTCTTCTCGATCGAGAGTTGGACTCTAAAACGACACTCAAGATGCAATTTTAAAGGTCTACTCCTATCATGTAAAGAAAGATCTTTGCCAATACATAAATGCCCCATCCATCCATCCCTGACTATATCTACTGGAGTATAAAATAAGAAAGTGTCTATTTCCACCATATTTCCCCTTCTGACAAAACAACTGAATCAAGCTTCTACCCGTATCAAATGCAAGAAGAATATCGACCTGAAAATTGAACATCTAATCAACATTTCTCCTGCTCTTTCTCAAGCAGAAACGGCTATAACCAAGCTGTCATTCTAGCATCTATAGCTCTATAGCATAACTCAAAAACTAAACACAAATGACCATACAACGAAACAGATTAACAAGGCCTTTTTACTACATCAACCTATTCATAAGATTACAAGAAAATGGAGCAACTAAAATGCAAAATTTCATCTCCTATCATCTGCTTAAAGCAATGACTACAGAAGGAAACTATACATTCAATTATATCCAAAATAGAGTTAAAACGCAACATAAATCAAACAACATATCAAGCCAAAGGACAGCTCAGTGCTGTAACCAAGCTGCCATTGTTACATCTACTAAATCTACAGATCAAACTGACAAACACTCGCATAAACACCAACATCAAGCTCTATAGCATAACTTGAAAACTAAGCACAAATAAGCATACAACGAAACAGCTAAACAAGGCCCTTTTTCTATATCAGACCAGTCATAAGATTACAAGAAAAGGGAGCAACTAAAATGCAAAAAATAAACTCCTATGAGCTGCTTAACTCGATAACTTCACAAGGAAACCATACACTCGACCTCTTACACTTTCGAATATGCAACGGAGGCCGTCCTAGATCCAATAAGGTTAAAACACAACATAAACACAAACAACACATCAAGTAAAAGGGCGGCACATAGCTGAGCTGAAACAAACAATGTTAATAGCTTCAGCTTACAATAATGTCAAAAACAGAAACACTCCCAGTACCAGAACCTTCATCAATATCCAATGGAAACCAAAACCAAGCAATAAACATAATCAACATGAGGAATTTTGGATACCGAAATTCTTGCCAACAATGCAATGCCAAGTTGGGCCGTATTTTTTGTCGAATGTCTTCTTTATGTGCTCTGCCACATCCTTCTCTACACTAAACTTCTCAAACGCCTATGAAAAAAATCAACAAAATTCCATGAAAAACACATAGAAAATTAGAGAGGGGGGAGAGAGGGATTACGCCAATTGCAATATCAATAGCTTCTTTCTGGATGTCCTCCTTCATGTCTGCGCTCTTAATGATGACTTTCTTGCTAGGATTCGATCCGATTGAGGACTTCCGATCCTCGACGGAGGGCACCGCCGCTCCAGTGCCGTTCCTCTTCGTGTCTTCGCTCATTTTTGCGGTGTGACTTCACCCCCTCTCCTCAATTGAAGATGAAAATTTCAATCTTTAATTTCAATCGTGAGAGAGAAAGTGTGTGGTGTCTGATTTGTAGAAAGCTGGATTTCTCAATCGGGGTGACGGCGGTTTTGGTTTTGGAATATCTGCTTTTTCGCTAAACAAAAACAAATTCAATTCTTTTCACTCGAGATAAATAAATTCCATTTTTTTATGCTTTCTTTTATACCCATTTTAATTTTACTTTTCAACTTACATCAAAATAAAAGTTTACAACTGTTTCATGTGTATGAATAACTCCCTCTACAAGTTTAGAAGCAAATTACACGACTAGGCATATCTTTAGACACAACAATGTGCAAAAATGATCCTAAAAGTGTAACATAATGTTGGAAAGCATTTGAAACAACATGTAACGCAAGGTGTGCAGATGCATGTAAAGTTGTAGGTGTATGTCTCGTCGTTGAGCAGCATGCACCTACCTCCACTTCGACCAATATCGTAACGTAACATGTGTTAATGCACATCATCCAATCTAGAGGCTTTTAATATTTTTCACTACATACTACTCTCTTCGTTCCACAAGAATATACACTCATTCATTTTTAGTCTTTGCACTTTCTAATTTTGGAAATTCTTCTCTCTAATGAGGTGGGACCTATTATCTACTAACAATATTTTAATTATTTATTATTTTTATTTATCTCTTACTTACCAATTGTGTATTAAAATTCGTGCTCACGGTCAAAAGTGTATATTCTTGTGGGACGGAGGAAATATAAAATAAAAATATAACTGTGAGAATCATGAATAATGAACTTGGGATATTTGACAGTGTTGTTAAATTTAGAGTGATTAATTGTGGGGAAGCACCTAAAGGAGTTAGAGAGGGCCTCTTGTAGATATCCATTGTGCATTTGTTGTGTTAAGAGAGATGATTGAGCACACATTGATGAATGATGATTCTAGGTTATTCAAAAAAATCAAACATAGGACAGTAAAATTCACATTTGTTGCAGCCTTTTCATTTCCAAAATCAATAAAACCATCTATAAATTTGATGGAGTATGTACTAAACATGATGGAGTATGTACTAAACAAGCCCATCAGCCTAAAGCCCAAGAAAGAGTATCAGTTCGGCGTTACCAAAGAGTTCGGCCCCAGCCTATAGCTCGGTAAAAGCCGACCAATCAAGCTCTACAAAGCTGCTCGGCAATAGTTCAGCAGTTCGGTCTCAGCATCGGCAAAAGCTGCTCGGCAATACCGAACTGGGAGCCACGACCTCCACTACACGATCTATCTAGTGGTGGACCCATGCAGGCTCTCATGACCTCCACGACATCCACGACATAATTACTGATGATGTAAGCCACTGCCTAGTCAGTGGCCATGCAGGATCTCATGACCTCCATGACCTCCACGACTTAGGGTGGTGATGCAAGCCACGATCTCAGTTCAATATATAAATAGAACTTAGATCTGATAGACCAGGATTTACTAACTCTAGAGATAAAAGATCATATAGCAAGTCTGTGTTGTAAGCTGTAATCCCAGATCAAGCAATACAATCTTGCCCTCCCTTCTTCCCGTGGACGTAGATTTACTTCAGTAAATCGAACCACGTAAATTCTCTGTGTCGTAGTCTTTATCTTCTACCAGCATTTACAAACATCAGAAATTCGCGGACTCATCACTGGCGCCGTCTGTGGGAAACAGAGAACCAAATTTGTGATAAAGCGAGTTTTTGATCCTCTTCTACCAAAAAAATGCATACCAGATCACATAACACCCGTGCCTCCGTCCGTGATAACCATGAGGAAGCTAATCCAGCAGCCCATAGGCCTGGAAAGCAGCCTCGTGAAAAATCTACTTCCAGTTCTCACGGAGAAGGAACAAGCCGCTCAAAAGGTCCACACACCGAGTCTTCCCAGCAGCCTGATTTGAATGAAGCTGTCAAGCTGTTCTTGGCCGAGAAGCAGGAGGAGTTCTTAACCTTCCTGCAGAAGAGCCAACAGCCGGAGAAGACAACGGCGGATTCTCCCTCCTCATCCAGACATGAAAGTCACTACCGCAGTAGTGACGTGTCTTCCAGGAGAAAGAATCCTCAACCCCGACATGTTCCTGTTCCTCCTCGGTACCGGAACCACAGGAGAACTCCATCTCCTCCGTACCGAAGAGATGTCGGGTTCGCCATGTACGGAGCATTAAAGACTCCGTTCTCGGACGATATCACCCGGACTCCTTTGCCGCGGAACTACCGGACACCGTCAATGACTTATGACGGGCTAGTGGATCCTCATGACTTCTTGGGATGCTATCAATATAATATGGCGAACCAGGGTCTCAATGAGGTCCATATGTGCAAGCTGTTCCCCGAGCTGCTCATCGGGAACGCCAGAAGGTGGTTCGACAGCCTTCCTCAAGGCAGCATTAGATCCTACCGAGATCTAATGGATGCTTTCCACAGGAGGTTCTTTCAGAAAGCAGAAGCCCGGATTACTTCGGCTCAGCTGCTTTCTATACGTCAAGGTCACGACGAAAAGATCAGCGACTTCCTGACGAGATTCCATAAGGAATGCCTACAAGTAGATAATCTTAATGATCTACTTGTCATTTCGGCATTCCAAAATGGAATCCTGCCCGGAGCTCTCTACAGAAAGCTCGTGGAGTGCGGTCCGCAAACAGCTCAAGAAATGTGGGACATTGCGGACCAGTTTTCCCGTGCGGACGAGGCAGACCGTCGAAAACGGTCTTTAGACAGCTCATCCCGAGAAGAGAAAAAGAAGCCCGATCAAAGCGGCCAGGTGCTTCCTCGCCGAACTCCTTTTGAAAGAATTCAAAGGGCACCGGTACAAGGCAGATTGGGGCCACGTCTCAATCCTGAGAAGCCGCCCGCTCAGTTCGTACCATTAAACAAGTCAAGAACGGAAATTTTCGAACTACATTCCGATATGTTCGAAAAACCAAAGCGGATGACGAAATCAGCCGCGCGGCGACCTCAGGATCAATATTGCTCCTTCCATCAAGCCCACGGTCACGATACCGAGGAGTGCCGAAATTTGGCTGCAGGTATTGATGTTCTTGTGAAAACAGGAACGTTAAAAAAATACCAAAGCAAGCAGCCGAAAAAGAACAAAAAGCAGAGAGGTGCGAACTGCAATCCTCAGGATCCGAAAAGGCATGAAGATCCCGAAGACGACGACGAGCCGCAATATGATGGAGTAATCCAGACTATTGATGCTCTCCCTGCCGGGAAGACTAAGTCGTCCCTAAAAGCAGAACGCAGAGGTTCCAATCAAGAGGAGCCGACACATAAAAGGCTGAAGAAAGACGAAGTGATTACATTTTCAGATGCCGATCCCGTCCCAGCCATCTCTCCTCACCAAGACGCTATTGTCATTCAAGCCGGAGTGGCAAACAAACTGATCCACAGAGTATTTGTGGATACAGGAGCGTCAGTCAGCGTTCTTTTTAAAGAATGTTTCGATAAAATGGAAGTGGATCCAGCTCGGCTTAGTCCAGCTCCACTTCCTCTGAAAAGTTTCGCCCAGGAGGACACCCGCCCTGAAGGTATTATCAGCCTTCCGATCACGGTGGGAAAAGCGCCTACAAGCTCCAATACGATGATCGAGTTCTTTGTGGTGAAAGCTCGGTCCCCGTACAACATCATCCTGGGGAGAGACTGGCTCAACACAGTTCGGGCCGTTTGCTCTACTTATCACCTCACCATCAAGATCCCCACTAAAGGTGGGATAGCGGTCATCCGAGGTGATCAAAAGAGAGCAAAAGAATGTCTGCAGATTGCGCTTAAAAGTGCCGAGCAATCAGTTCGGCACCATCAAGCATAGCAATCACAGCAACCGGAGTCAGAGGCAAGCGAGATGACCGAAGTCACTTCAGAGCCGAACTCAATGACCGTTCAGTTATACGAAGATGATCCATCCAGAACGGTCAAGATCGGCTTCACAGGAACGCCTCTACTCCGGGAAAAGACCATTCAGCTCCTCAAGGAGTACAAAGATGTCTTTGCATGGTCTTCGTTGGACATGACCGGAGTGCCCCCCGAGGTAATCACTCATCGGTTAAATATTGATCCTTCAATCCGGCCGGTAAAACAGAAGCAAAGACTCTTTGCGGCAGAAAGAAGCCAAGTCATCCGTGACGAAGTCCGCCAATTACTAAAAGCGGATGTACTATTCGAGGTGAAATATCCTTCTTGGGTGGCCAATCCTGTGATGATCAAGAAAAAAGGAGGAGGATGGCGGATGTGCATAGATTTTACCGATCTAAACAAGCACTGTCCTAAAGATTGCTATCCCCTTCCGAATATAGATAAAAAAGTAGAAGCTTTGATCGGCTTCGAAATTTTCAGTTTTCTTGATTTATACAAAGGATATCACCAAGTGTTGATGGATGAGAGTGACGCTCCGAAAACAGCTTTCATTACCGATTTCGGCATTTTCGCTTATAAAAAGATGCCATTCGGTTTAAAGAATGCCGGAGCCACTTATCAAAGGATGGTAGATAAGCTTTTTCGGCACCTAATCGGAAAACAGGTTGAAGTGTATGTCGACGACATAGTTGTCAAAAGCAAAAGCACTTCGGAGTACGAAGACAACCTCAAATCCACTCTCGACGTGCTCCGAAAAGCCAACCTCAAACTCAACCCCCAAAAATGTACCTTTTTGGTAGATTCGGGAAAATTTCTGGGTTGTTGGGTTTCAAAGGACGGACTCAAGGCAAATCCCTCAAAAGTTCAGGTTATTCAGAACATGGCGATGCCGAAGTCCATACACGATGTGCAAAGACTAACTGGATGTCTAGCCGCATTGAATAGGTTCCTTTCCCAAGCAGCCGAAAAGCAACTGCCGTTCTTCAAAGTGTTAAAAAAGGCACCAAAGTTTGAGTGGGGAGCCGAGCAGAAAAAGGCTTTTGACGAGCTCAAAAGTTATTTAGCCGAGCTTCCAATTCTCTCTGCTCCAACAGATGCCGAAGTGATTTTCTTATACTTAGCGGCATCCGATCAAACCATTAGCGCGGTGCTTGTACGAGAAGAAGGCCTAAAGCAGTTTCCCATCTACTTTACAAGCCGAGCATTAAGAGGTCCAGAAACAAGGTATCAACCTCTGGAAAAAATTGCTCTGGCGTTAGTAAATGCAGCAAGGAGACTGCGGCCATACTTCTATGCTCACAAGGTATGCGTCTTAACCGATCTGCCTCTTCGGCAAGTTTTGACCAAGCCAGAAGCATCAGGCAGAATCGCCAAATGGGCCATAGAGCTGGGAGAACACTCAATCGAGTACCTACCTCGGAAAGCCATCAAGGGACAAGCCTTGGCAGATTTTCTTGCAGAGGCCAAGTTCGATCAAGCAATCCCTGTCATTGCCGAACAGAAAAATTCTGCCAATGCCGAACTAGCACAGCCCTTGGAATCCGAAGAAGAGCCGCCGGACTGCTGGAGCGGATTCGTAGATGGAGCTTCGAATAAAACGGGAAGTGGAGCTGGTATTCTGCTTATCGCTCCCGATGGACACGAGGTAACCTATTCACTTCGGTTCTCATTCCCAACCACTAATAACGAAGCCGAATACGAAGCCCTCCTTGCCGGACTCCAGCTAGCGCAGAGTCTATGTATCAAGTCTCTCAAAATCCATTGTGATTCACAAGTCATAGTGAATCACATGTTGGGTACAAGTGAAGCCCGTGATGAGAGGATGAGGAAATATTTAGACAAAGCGCAAAGCATCAGCCAAAGTTTCTCCTATTTTCGGATAATCCGCATTCCCAGAGCGGAAAATAGCCGAGCAGATACCTTAAGTAAGTTGGCCTCAGATCCGAGCTCAAAGGCGGAAGAATTAATGCATCGAAGCATTGATGAAGCCGAGGTACATTCAGTATCCAGCTCGCCGAACTGGATGACGCCGATCTTGCAGTATCTGGATCAAGGACAATTGCCCGAGGATAAGAGAGAAGCTCGGAAGATCACGTGCCGAGCACTTCGGTACGAACTTCATGAAGGAGTCCTCTTTAGAAAGTCTTACCTCCAGCCGTTATTGCGGTGCGTAGGACCAGAAGAGACGGACTACATCCTCAGAGAAGTTCATGAAGGATCGTGCGGCAGCCACATCGGAGCTAGAGCCTTAGCTAAAAAAGTTCTAAGATGGGGATATTATTGGCCAACCTTGGTACAAGAAGCAGTGCAGCTCGTCAAGACCTGCCCGAAGTGCCAAATCCATGCAAATATCCCAAGGATGCCGCAGACCGATCTATCCACTATGCAGAGCCCTTGGCCTTTTATGCAATGGGGCATAGACATAGTGGGACCACTTCCTCAAGCTCCTCGGCAAATGAAATTCCTAATCGTTGCCGTGGACTACTTTACGAAGTGGGTGGAAGCTGAACCATTAGCTACGATAACGAGCTCGAAGGCATTGGATTTCGTCTGGAAGAACATAGTGTGCCGATTTGGCATACCCCACATCCTCATCACGGATAACGGAACTCAGTTCACCGACAAGACGTTCAAAAATTGGTGCCAAGAGCTGAATATTCAACAGCGGTTCACTTCGGTCTCTCATCCACAAGCAAACGGACAAACGGAGGTAACAAATCGTATCCTGGTGAAAGGGTTAAAAGCTCGGTTAGAACAAGCCAAAGGACAATGGGTAGAAAATCTCCCTCAAGTCCTATGGTCCTACCGAACTACACCCACAACCTCCAACGGTGAAACTCCGTACAGTCTTGTGTACGGCACTGAAGCCGTGATTCCGGTGGAGATCGGCATACCCAGTCCCCGAACTCTAAATTTCTCAGCAGAAATGAATGACGACGGACTGAGAGCCGAGCTAGATCTTGCCGAAGAAAGAAGAGAATTGGCATGCATAAAAGCAGCCAAGTACAAGGAGCAAGTAGCCCGGTATTACAACCAAAGGGTGAAGAAGCTGCAATTTCAAGTGGGAGATCTCGTCTTGAGAAACAACGAAGTAAGCCGAGCAGAAAAGCTGGGCAAGCTCGAACCCACATGGGAAGGTCCGTATCGGGTGTCAGAAGTCCTCGGCAAAGGGTCTTGCAAATTGGCTCACATGTCAGGAGAACAGGTACCCCGAACATGGCACATTTCCAACCTCAAGAAGTTCCATTTGTAAGAGACAGTCCGGTCAGTCGGTCAGTCTTGAGTCCTGTTCGGTCAATGTGCTTTCTTTGGTTTGCTTGGTCTTTTTGTCTATGTGCGTTTTGTCTATGTGCGTTTTGTCTGTCTATGTGCGTGTCGTCTCTTACAAATGTTGCTGAGGTATCTTGTTCTTCGAAGGCTGATCCCCTTTTTAGAACATATATAAGCTAACGATTGTGAGTCAAAGCTTCTAAAGAGGATACAAGACCACAATTCAGCTTAAACAAGCAGTTCGTCTGAAACGAGCTGCAATAAGCCAACGATTGTGAAGTCCAAGCTTCTAAAGAGGATACAAGACCACAATTCAGCTTAAACAAGCAGTTCGTCTGAAACGAGCTGCAATAAGCCAACGATTGTGAAGTCCAAGCTTCTAAAGAGGATACAAGACCACAATTCAGCTTAAGAATCAAGCACTTCGTCTGAAACGAACTGCAACGAAAGTCCGATTCTCGCGATAAAACTTGCCTGAATTAGGACAAGGGAAAGTCCGATCCACGCGATAAAACTCGCCGAATTAGGACAAGGGAAAGTCCGATCCCCAAATTAGGACAACGGAAAGTCCGATCCGAGCGATAAAACTCGCCAAATTAGGACACAAGACGAGTCCGGTCAAAGATGTTTATTTCATCAGACCAAAGACGAGTCCGGTCAAAGATGTTTATTTCATCAGACCAAAGACGAGTCCGGTCAAAGATGTTTATTTCATCAGACCAAAGACGAGTCCGGTCAAAGATGTTTATTTCATCAGACCAAAGACGAGTCCGGTCAAAGATGTTTATTTCATCAGACCAAAGACGAGTCCGGTCAAAGATGTTTATTTCATCAGACCAAAGACGAGTCCAGTCAAAGAAGAGTTTCACTTCATAAGACCGAGGACAAACATCAACTTACCCCGTACCTTTATCCAGAATGCCGAAGTAATTCACTTCGCTTTTCGGGGGGGGTAGTGATGGAGTATGTACTAAACATGATGGAGTATGTACTAAACAAGCCCATCAGCCTAAAGCCCAAGAAAGAGTATCAGTTCGGCGTTACCAAAGAGTTCGGCCCCAGCCTATAGCTCGGTAAAAGCCGACCAATCAAGCTCTACAAAGCTGCTCGGCAATAGTTCAGCAGTTCGGTCTCAGCATCGGCAAAAGCTGCTCGGCAATACCGAACTGGGAGCCACGACCTCCACTACACGATCTATCTAGTGGTGGACCCATGCAGGCTCTCATGACCTCCACGACATCCACGACATAATTACTGATGATGTAAGCCACTGCCTAGTCAGTGGCCATGCAGGATCTCATGACCTCCATGACCTCCACGACTTAGGGTGGTGATGCAAGCCACGATCTCAGTTCAATATATAAATAGAACTTAGATCTGATAGACCAGGATTTACTAACTCTAGAGATAAAAGATCATATAGCAAGTCTGTGTTGTAAGCTGTAATCCCAGATCAAGCAATACAATCTTGCCCTCCCTTCTTCCCGTGGACGTAGATTTACTTCAGTAAATCGAACCACGTAAATTCTCTGTGTCGTAGTCTTTATCTTCTACCAGCATTTACAAACATCAGAAATTCGCGGACTCATCAAAATTGCTAGTATAATAGTATTGCCTTTCCTTGTCCTACACTTGTGAGTATATATTTTATTTGTACTTATGTTTTCATTTCAGTGAAATTATAGTAGTAGTATTGATTAAATCGACAAATTACTTTTAGAAATAATCACATAACAATTTAATTATGCAAAATCTAGAAACAGCAGAACTTAACACATTGATTATAAGTTTGAATAACTAAGCACCGGTTATTAATTTTGGTATTTATATAAATTACCGCAAATTATATTGTTGGTTTTTTGAATATTTTTTTGTATTCGAACTTTTACGTGGCTTTGAAAATGAAGAAAATAAAGAAAACGGCAACGAAAAGAAAGGAAATACTATAAAAGGAAAACAATGGCGGTGGCATAAATTTTATATTTTGGTCCAAGAATAAATTCGCAATTTTATTAATATTTTTTCTATTAATATTTTGGTTCCACAACCGCAACTACAGGCGCCGGCTGAGCAGCTTGAGGACGGAGGGAAGTCGCCGATTGAAGAACCCGAGGTGCCGAAGCAAACTTCAATCGCGACGTCGAAGCCGAAAAGGAATGTGCGACCGCCGATCAAGCTCGGCGATTTCGTTCCCAAATAGGTGAGTAGCTAGCAAGAGTTTTTCATGTTTATTTACGTTTATTATTTAGTTGAATATTGTTATTTTATTATTTATTTTAAGTACGAGTCGAGCGTAAATATAAGCTCCGTTTCGGATTTTTTTTGTTGGTTCTTTCCCGAGATGTCTAGGAGGTCGAACCAACCATAGGGTCCTTAGACTATAAATAGGGTTATTTTGTTCGTAACTAGACATGACTGAAAATATTATTTTACCCAACTTCTCGTTGAAAATACTACAAACCCTAGATATCGCGCTGCCCGACGGGAAAGCCTTCCCGCGCACAACCGAATCTTGCCTCCGCCGACCCTAAGTTTAGGCGCCGGAGAATTCAGTGATCGTCGAGAGCAATTGCTGGACGTGGTTGAGGGGAAAACCCTTAACACACCGCCTGTCCAAGCAAATTAGAAGTCACACATACTGAAATTAAGAAAACATTCAAAATTCTTATCTTGCGTATCAGCACATATATAGAGCCGTTATACTCCATTATTATGCATAGATTAATATTTTAAACTACTACAATTGATGAACATGTCCATTTTAATCTTTTCTACTACTGTACTTAATTTTAATGAAGTATACCCCAACTTTTAGCAATTCGTATCACTTCTATTTTAATCTTTTCAACCTATACTTATCATCTTCATCTTTTCAAATTGTATTATTTTATCAATGGATTTAAGATAAGTATTCCAAAAATAAAATTAAGGCAAATTATTACTCCCTCCGTCCCCCAATTTGAGTCACTCTTTTCCATTTTGGGCCGTCCCCCAATAAGAGTCACTCTTCCCACTTACCATTTTTGAACATCAAAATTACCCTTCATTACACCAAAAGTCAAAGGGGCCCCACATTTCACTACCTAACTCCATTTATTACACCACACATTCAAACTTTTCCTTAAAACTCGTGCCGAGTCAAAGAGTGACTCAAATTGGGGGACGGAGGGAGTAGCACTTTTAAGATAGCCGTCACTACTTGCTCAATATTTTCATCTTCTCAATTTGTATCAATTTTTTATCAATCGCATTTAAGATATTTTTTCTAAAAATAAAATTAAGCCAAAATCGTGTTCTCAAGATAGCCGTTACTACTTACTCAGTATGGTAGTATACAATATCTATAATCCAACCTCCGATACACAATTGTAGTATCCAATGCTACATGAGCTCACTAGTCATACTCATATCCCAACCTAATAATAATACACATTCAAATCTTCAAGAACTCATTACTCTTTGAAATTACTCCACTCTCTCTCCCCTACCATCTCTTTCCCCACCCCACCCTACCCTACCCTAATCCAATTTTCAATTCACAAGTCTCATTTGAATCTATGTCTGACTCTCTGTTGGTTAAATCTAGCAATCTAGAGCCCCCAAACAAGGCCCAATAGAGTGGCGCTAAGAACAATTAGGGTTTGGGTTGTCTTGTTCGGTTGTCAGAGTTTATTGCATAAACAAGTCTGATTTCCACGTGCTTCTGGGGACTCTCCCCTTCACTCTCCATCCCCCACTTACTTCAATGCCATTCTCTCTCTCTCTCTCCCCTCTCCCTCTCTCTCTCCCTCTCCCTACACCTCACCTCATTTGATCCCTCTCTCTCCATCCTAATATTCCAGACCTCAGTGATGTCCATGGCTGAAACTCATCATCCCAGATAAAAAAGATTTGATTTTTCTTCTCTTCTTTGCATAGTTTCAAGAAAACTACACAATTTCCGGCAGAAATATCAAACCCCACATTGCAAGATTGAATTTTTCCCATCTGGGCATCGGAAAAGCTTCAAAAAACACTGCTTTTCCAAGAAATCATCGAGCTTTGGCAATGGTGACGGAGGTGGTGCATGAGGATATGGGGGAAGGCAGCATGCAATGCACCAACCACCCATACAAAAACAGCACCTCCGGCGGGATCTGCGCCGCCTGTCTTCAAGAGAAGCTCGGGAAACTCGTCTCCTCTTCATTCCCCGTCGCAATTTTCCCTTCCTCCTCGTCTTCGTCCTCCTCTAGATCTGATTTCGCCGCCGGAGACGCCGCCGCCGCCGTCCAGCCCCGCCAACTCGCCCCCTCCTCCGCCAAAGCGTCTGAGAATGGGAGCAGCGGCGGCGAGGGCAACTATTACTCGCGGAGGTCAAGACTGCCCTTTGTTTTGACGCAGAAGAAGAAGAGCAAGAAAGATGGAGGAGTGGCGGTGGGGGGCTCCGATTCCGGCAGCGTTGTTTTCAAGAGGAGCAAATCCACAGCAACTCCCCGAAGAGGTATGCATTTCTTGGATGAAAATTTCTCTGACGATTATAGCCCTCATAGGAGGGGTTTCTGGTCATTTCTTTACATGTCAAAGCATTCTAGTGTTAAAAACAGTGAGAAAGATTCAAACTTTAGCACTGTTGGATCATCTTCTGTCAATGGTGGTGGTGTTGGAAGTAATAGTGGTGGTGGTGGGATTAGGCCTAGGGAGAAGAAAGGGGAGGATTTTGTGGTGGTGGATGAGAATGGGACCCCTGATCAATCTGCATATGATGGGAAAGTGTCAAGATCCAGATCTGTTGGCTGTGGGAGCAGGAGTTTTTCTGGTGATTTCTTTGAGAGGATTTCGACCGGCTTTGGCGATTGTACCCTCCGCCGTGTTGAGTCGCAGAGGGAAGGGAAGCCCAAGGCACAATCTGTGGATAGGATGAATGGCCAAGATTGCATCAAGGAGAGGGTCAGGTGTGGAGGGATCTTTGGTGGATTCATGATCACCTCGTCTTCGTCTTCCTCGTATTGGATTTCATCATCCGCAGAGGAGAATTCGAAGGCGATTAGGCATCTCTCCCATGGGAGGAGCAAGAGCTGGGGTTGGGCTCTTGCAAGTCCAATGAGGGCTTTTGGTAGCAAGCCTTCTTCTTCTTCCTCTGTCAAGAGGGATAATAGTAGTAGCAAGAATGTGACACCTAATTTGGCTGCAATTCCTTCTTTACTGGCTGTGAGTGGCTGAGGAGGGAGAGAGGGGAAAAGGGTTGGATTTAGTGAGGTAATTAGCTGATATGTTACTATACATTTTCACATTTCAAGATTGGTATTTTCATGTTGTTGCTGCTACTCTGTTTCATCATGTTGTGATATGTTAATCTTAGTTTACTTCTTTGTTGTAGTTTTCAGTCTGGAGTGTATTGAATTCTTCCTTGTATATCTAATGTGATATTGGTATTTGGTATGATGATGATGAAGATGAGTTTTGATGTAAGTTTGGGAAATAAGTTGATCCAATGTTTAGAATTTTCTTGATTTGTTTCACAACTTGTTTTGCAAAGAGGCTAGAATTGGTATTTGGTGTTGTATGCTTTCTGATATCAAATTGTAGGAGTAATAGAAGATTGTGTGACATGATTGGTGACTTTTATGCATGGGATACTAAGCAAACATTACATGCAAAAAGATTTGGAAAATGGATTTGGGATTTAGATCTAGTTGTGCTTGTCTCCATCAAGGAGGCTTTGAAGATAATGTGTTGGTTTAAGATGTCAAAAGAAATTTAAAATAGAAGGGTTGGATCACATGTCACTAGTGAGCATGTGCAAGGTCCCATTTCCTATGTCTAATCATTGATCAACACAAACAAACACAAAAGAAAAGAATCATATAGTTTGGTTTAGTCAAAGTGTTGCACATGTTTTGGTGAAGATAAAGACACATTTGCTAGGTATTAATTCACTCCCATGTCCACTCTAATCTTGATAGAGATAGAGAAAGAATGCAAATATTTGGTATTTTGCAACAATTATTTTGCAAACACTTTCAACAATGTAATGAAGAGCTTTGTCGACTAGAATCACTCCCACTTGTCTTTTATTTCTTGTCATATCCTTTTGAAACCACCAGGATTCACACACAAGAAAATATTAATAGTACTACAATGAGTAATAGTGATAAGTTTCTTGAAAATGAGAAATGTTACACTTTGGAAAAAATACAAATACATAAATCTTAATGATTTTACAAGACTCTTAAACATGTGTTGGCCCTACTTTGTCCGTTGCCTTGAATTCTTGTAATTTGTCCATTCTCATATAGCCGGACCACCACCTCATTCATCAAAATTGTATTTTGATTGCATAGATTAGTGTTGGTTGTTCAGGACTGGTTAATTAGTCACTTCAGTTAATAACCGAACCGATTAGTCGATTGACTGACTAAGAAATCCTCTCAAACTAGGAATAAGAACCGAAACTAAAACTGAAACCGATATGAGATTGGCATATTATACATAGTACTAAGTTTTTTGTTTACAACAACTATTTTCTAGCGTTTGTTTATTATTTTTCTTCTATAGTGTGTTTGGATCTAAACCGATTAGTCGATTGACTGACTAAGAAATCCTCTCAAACTAGGAATAAGAACCGAAACTAAAATTGAAATCGATATGAGATTGGCATATTTTACATAGTACTAAGTTTTTTGTTTATAACAACTGTTTTCTAGCGTTCGTTTATTGTTTTTCTTCTATAGTGTGTTTGGATAGAGCGTTTGCGTTTGTCTATAATGATTTGTTGCTTATATTCTGAATTGTTTTTGCATTACTACTATATTATTGCTCGTCATTTTTTTTGCTTAAGCATTACGCAACTGATAAAAAAACAAAAGAGGGTCATTTGATCCTCTCTCTATATATGTGAAAGAGAATGGAGATGTAGACTTATGAGAGATGATAATAGGACATAATATGCAAAAAGACATGAAAGAAAAGTCTGTTGAGTTATATAATCCATTTAGGTGGAGCAGATGATTATTACACCACGGATCAAATTTTGGGAAAGGACACACTTTTTGGAACCCACAAAACAGAGATAATATTCATTTTAAGTGAACATTTTGTAACACATATTTCATGACCAGGCCCCTCAATTTAGGCATATTTTGCTTGTCGGGAGAGAGTAAATTTTGGTCAATTGTGGTAAAATATTTAGTCTACTTTCTCGGATTAAAAATTGGTTGACATTCATTCCATTGTATAGTCCAAAATTTCTTCAAGTGTGACAAAATTTGCTTCTACAATGGAAACTATGATGCTTGGTAAAAAAATGAATTTACATGTTTGGGCCTATATATATATTTTACAACAGTTGAGTAATATGTTTCTGGGCAAATTGCCGGTAAAACTCATAAATTTTGAATCAAATTCTTATATTGGATTTATTCCTAATTATCTACAATGAATTTATTGTTTTGGGTGATATTATGTTCGGTATGGCAGCCGAGAAATCATACGTGGATGACACTAGCAGTGAGTTAAGCAATGTCATTTGTTCATATAAAAACGACTTCATTTCGCTGAAAATATCAACAAAATAGTATATTAAGATAACAAAATTCAAAATTCATGATTTTTCTAACTATTTTTTAGAGTTGACTAACCAAAATTTGATCAAATATGCATAACAAAAGGCATATATGAATATTTCATGATAATTTACTCATCACCTCATAAAGTATAGGATCCACAATTTCATATTCAATTCTAACCAGCTCAAACTCACAACCAATCAATGTGTGGCACTGTATAGTCATGATAGCTGCAAATAAATAAATAAATTTAGCCATGTCTACAAAATTCATTCATGTTGGTTAAATGATGGATTGTTTTGGAAGAACAATATTAACTATTGCATATGTACCTTGTTTGTCCTCATATATAAAACTCTTTACATTTGCACATGTAATCTCAGAGATGTGTCCGAATGTTTTGTAGTAGGAACTATGTTATGAGATTTGTTTTCTGTGGTGAAAAATGTGAATAGTCCAACATGAAGGACCAAATTAAAATATCACACTACTTGCAGGGGCAGAAGTATACTACTCCACTATATTACAAAGATAGCCCAACATGGAGTAATATTGATCTGAATTGGGCCTTTTGGGCCGCTTGAAAAATCGCCCTCTAAAATAATAGTATTGAATAAATTCTCTATTTCACTACTTAATAATTTTGTTATTTACTACTCCCAATATTAAAAATTATTATTATCATATAAACTAATAAACTCTATTAGAGCTATTAAGTGTGATACTATAATTCAATCCAATCATGTTACAACTTAATGCTTTAGTGAATGCAAGAGACACATGTATGGTGTGCAATTAATTACCTTAAGCTTCAATCAAGTCTATATTTCAATTTTTTTTCATGAAATTTTCATTGTGTAGATTGTTATGCAACAATTTCGACGATGATAAGGTGTGGAAGTTGTGCTTATTGTTGGGTATTATGGTTTTATGTTATTCTTGGGCCAACTAATCTGCATTCTTTTCATTTGTGGAGGGTGGAAAATAAGTTAGATTTCAAGAAAATTATGAGTGATACTTGTCTACTTTGTTTGTCTGATATACTTGCTGTGGTATGATTTCACCAATCAAATTCAAGTAAGTGTTCTAATTAGTCTTCCCTATGATGGGGCTGTGAGAGTGCATGTTCAGACAGTTGATGATGGCTTTGCACGAAGGAAAGGAAGTAGTAGCTGTCTGTCTGAGGCTCTCAAGGGGAGTGGGATGGTGACATTAGGGAAGAAAACCAGAAACATGAAGATGGTGTGACTATGGAAAGAGAGGGGGAAAGATACCCAAAATTGTACGAAGACGTGGAAGAAGAAGAAGATGATGAGGAAGAGGATATCTAATCATTTTGAGCAGTATAATTCATCATATTATATGAGTTTTAGTTTATAGTGTATCATTTTTCATAATGCTAGTATTATTTTAAGGGATATTGACACCTAATATCATGCAACTTTCAAAAAGTTGGGTTTTTTCCACCAACTTTGAAATTGACAAATAATATCACGATCTTTACCTCGAGTTTGTTATTTTCCACCAATGAAAAAATTACGACAAATAATATCATGATACGGAGTTTTTCCAAATATTCCGGCAAAATGAATTAGATGTTATAAGTAATTCATACTTAATCCAAAGATTCGATGTACAAAATTATTTCGGTAGCTAGTTGGAGTTGATAATTTAGTTTTTCCAATACCGCTCACACCGACTTGCTGGAGAAGATAATCTCTTTGATTTTCCATTCCACCAAAATGAACTTCTACTTCCTCAGGCGTCTCTTCCTCCATGAGTCAATCGATGTGGGAGCTGCAGCGGGGGCTTATCGGTGCCGGACACTATGAATATTGTTTGCAATTTTTAGAGAGAAGGAAACGAAGAGTCAATGTTAGAAACAGAACTAGAGTTATTATTAAGTTGGGAGCTGAAAATTAGTGTTTTGCTTTCAAAATTTTCTAATAAACTCTACCCGTTCCACGATAATATGCACTTTTTAAGTTGAGCACGGATTTTAATATACAAATAATAAAGTAAAAAAAATGAAAGAAAAAATTAATTAAAATATTATTAATGGACAATAAATCTCACCTCGAAAGAGAAATTATTTTCCAAAATTAGAAACTACATATTCAAAAATTCTTTTGAGATGGATATTCTCATGGAACATAAGAGTATAATTATAATATTCTCATATTTTAGTGAATGATGTATCCGTGAGATGTGACATAGCAGTGTTTTCCCTTTGCAGGCATCACATGCTAGTTCATATTCTTTGATCCGCTAGCCGGAGCGGATCACCTACTTCAGAAATAGTGCACCACTCCTACTCCACGCTAACAACTAAAATAAAATAATACTATAACATGAGCACTTTTAATAAGTGATGATGGACCCATTTTATTTTGGTGTGAGTGTGGAGTAGAAGTGGTGCACAATTTTTGGAGTAGATGATCCGTTCCGCCGACTCGGCTTTGTGTAATCATGAGATTTCGCTAATAATCTTTCCTTTGATAAATTTCTAAGATTAACCTTTTTAAAAATAATTATAATGGAGGATTCAATGTAAATGAATAGAAGGAATCGATTCAAAATTTCAAACTGAAGTCCTAGTATGCTTCATTTTATTTACGGTTTGAAAATACATTTAGATTTGTTTGTTTTTATCAAAAAGGAAAAGACTAATTGTCATTAATATCACGAATTTTGTTCGAGTTGCGATTTTTTACACAAACTAAAACTTGTTCCGATTTTTTTACACAAACTAAAACTTGATCTAAATATCATAACACAACTCTTAGTCAGTTGTTGCCACAACTCAAGACTACTGCAACACATCCACAACCAAGTTAGTTGAAGGCCAAAAAAATCATCGTTTTGTCTCAATATTCAAATCTGAAAGCATAAAACTCGAGCGAATTTCGCTATATGCTGGAGCTACGCACGTCTGCACCATGTACCATCTAATCTACTATGGCATCTGAGTTTATCATGGATTTGAAGAAGTACAAACAGTTTCTTACTCATACGGTCATGATTCAATTCTTGTGTTGGTTCTGTTTCAGGTCGAGGAACTTTGCAACTCGTTCTGTTTTTGCTCCTGACTTGTGGTCATAATACTCTACAATAGCAGCCCCGGACAATGCAGCAAGAGTAAGTGCTTGCGCGTGCAACCTGATTGGCAAGTGTTAGCGTTAATTATAACAAATCGAACTCTACTTTTAAGCAGAGGGAAGATCTCCTCTGCTTCATGATAGACTCAGAAAAACAAAACTACTTTAAGATGTTATGCTACTGAAAACAACAAGAATGGCCTTAAAGTGCCATTTTTTGCACCCCTCTTAAATCGACAAGGGAAAATCAAGAACCCAAAAACGACTCCAGTTTGCTCGTTTTGGAAGAAACAGGATATCACCATGCTCAGGCCCCACAGGGGCCTGTTTCTAATTGCATAAACAGAAAGGGATTCAAAAATATATTTTCCTAAATTGCAAACTACGACATATCTACGAACAAAGATTATTGATCAACCTCAGATAACATGCAATAGTTCAATCCTTAATCCACTTTAGAAGCCAAAGGCCCAAAACTATGTTCCATGTTGGCATGGGAGGAACTAATGCTAACAATTGAGAAGCAAGTTATTGCATCCACATATATTTCAAAATCACAATGAGCATAGCACATAAGAATACACCGAGCACAATTCTTCATGATTCATATTTCATACACATCTGCCAACATACAAAGCCATGTATTCAAGTTTTCAACCCTCAATCCACCTCTCGAAGCCAAGATTAAGTGCACTATCGTCACAACCAGAACCTCAACAATTTGTACAATTATACCCCAATGCTAATAATCAGACGATCGCATCTATGTGTACTTCAGAATCACAAGCAGCACAGATTTCATCATGCCAACAATATACAAAAAACATAACTTCAAGTTTTCAATTGTCAATCAAACTTTAGAAGCCAACATAAGTGCACTATCATCATAGAAAGAGCCTCAACGGTTTATACCCCAATGCTAATTGTATTACACTAATGATCACACATTTGGATCTATGTATTGTATACTTCGGATCACACAAGCACATCAATCAAACAGATTTCTTCATGCCAACAACATACAAAAATCACAAATCCAACATTAGAATCCAAGATTAAGTGCATTATTGTCAAGATTCTCAAGAACCTCAACAATATATCCTCCAATGCTAATGATTACAGAATTGCATCTATGTATGCTTCCAAATCACATCAAGCATATAACGCAGCAAACAGATTTCTTCATGCCAACAACATTCAAAAACCATAACTTCACAACTTAACTAGAAACAACCAAATTGCATTTGTAAGCATAACAATACCCCAAATACACAAATTATAACGACATCATACAGAGCAACTGAACAACAAAAGTCACACACAAGGGGGGGGGGGGGGGGAAGCAAAACTAAATCCCCTTTTAGATACAAATTCCAAACAAGAATTCAAGAAAAACAAAAGTAGAACCGCACCTAGCGTGAATGATCTTAACGCTTGTCTTCATATTAGGCTGAGACCAATTGTATGCCATTGAACCCACAATCCCACTCGCCCACAAAGTCCCTTAAAAAATTCCAACAAAAAGAAAAAGGAGCGAAAACACCATTAAAAATCCAATCTTGAAAATGGAAAAACAAATAAAAATAAGAGAAAAAAACATGTATTCATCGTTACCTACAGTGCGAAGCTTGTGCTCCACAACCCATTCCCTCAAAGCTTCAATCTTGCCTTTTTCTTCTCCCATTTCTTGATTTTTCTCAACCTTTTTTTTCTCTTGTTCTCTTCGAAGTTAATTTTGGTTATAATTAATGAAAGGTTTTTTTTTTTCAATTTGTAAACCGCTGCTGCAAAATAGGAATTCCGCCAGTACATAACTTTTAATTTAGTATAGTAAAATAAATTGATTAGCATGACCCAAAAATAAAATTGATCAATAAAGCTTATAATGTGTTAGTGTTTGCAATATTTCAATAGAAAATTTATGACCTATTGGTTTTCAAGTAATAAAAAATGATTAACATTGAAAATTAAATTGTAGTAAGAGTTATTTATTTCTGAGTTTTTTATATTTAATTGTTGTGAATAATATGTCAAATTTTGCATTTATGATTCTTTGCCTATTCCTAACTAGAGATTTGTCACGCCCGCATTTTCTAAGGATAGAAAACACGGTTGATCGCAACTAGGGGAGGATTAAAGAAGCGGGGAAGAAAGGGGAAAACAACACAACTCGACCATAGCTTGAAACAAATAGGAATAGCTCAAATAAAATCATAGTATCTCAACAATCAACAACTCAAAAATGAATATTATCTCAGCGATACAAGAACTCAAAAGAAGGACAACTACTTAGCGGAAGCATTTGAGAGAATGAATATGCCACGTGTGAAGACATGACACATTCTACACACTTAAATTTCTTCAACGCACCCACCGCACCCGTCACGCTCAACCTGCATATTTTTAAAAAGAAATGCAGGGCTGAGTACTTGATGCA
This sequence comes from Salvia splendens, assembly GCF_004379255.2. Taxonomy (NCBI): domain Eukaryota; kingdom Viridiplantae; phylum Streptophyta; class Magnoliopsida; order Lamiales; family Lamiaceae; genus Salvia; species Salvia splendens. Next base: position 2,358,469 of record NC_056033.1, on the reverse strand, counting down.
CTCAGTGGACTCATGCCGAAAACATTTTATAAAAAGTATTTATCATGCCACCATTGAGTGACCTTGGAGTTTTAACTTTAGAAACCGCCCAAGACACTAAAATTATTTCTATCGTAAAATTCGGTTGATCAACTATTTTCTCATAGATGTCTACCATATCTGATCCATTGATGACAAGGAACATGGCCACATTCCAAGTCACTAGACTGGCCAACTCGAAGAGATAGCGCACGATCTCCATAGGAGTACACTAGCCTGAATAGAGACTCACTCCCTAGACAGACCCGAACTCGATTATCCATTGATGGCAAAAGCCACGTCAAATAGGTTTCATAGATAAAACAAAACACGGCATGACAAATATTCATATTATTTTCACATAAAAATATACTTAGGGCATTGCCCTTATTTAAAAAGAAAGTCCACCTCAAATTCTTAATCCGAAATTATTTCCTTTCACTTGATATCACGTCTCGCTTGCAAGGAATCACCTTTGGCATTTAAATAACACATAAACCAACACAATGAATCAAGTAAATAAATAAGATGCATGCACCCTAATTAAAATCGTTTATCTCGTTTCTCGGTTTTCAATTATTCGGCGGCCGCCCAAGATTCCTCCGTTGGCTCCTCGTAATTTTTTCATCACGATATCAAAACATATTCCCAAAATTATTCAAACACATAATTAAATTATCACAACAAATTTTTTAAAATCAAAAGCCCAATTTTGACTCCCACTTCCCCATTCTCGGCTCTCTCTGTTCCTCTTTCTCTATCTTCCTACTTCTCTCTCTTCGTCGACATATTGCAACGGATTCCTCCAAATTTTCGTCGGTTTTCTTCAATTCATTCCACGTCGCCGTTCCAGCGTCGCTGCTGGTCGCCGTCCGTCGCCGCTGGTGTCGGCTTCTCCAACAAATCCTGTCGCCTTCCAACACAGCCCCGACAGGATCTTCTTCAGCCGACCGCTCACCATCGAAATCTCGATGTCGATGCTGCCGGGAAGACGCTACGCCGCTGCTGTCAGCAGCGTCCGTCGGTCAGTCTCCGCCGCAACCGTCGCCCTGATGCCGCTGCGCTCCAAAACTTCTCCAGCGACGAGGACGAGCTCCTCCGCCGCCGATCCGCCTGGGTTTGAGAGCATCCGCCGCCGTCCGTCCAATCCAGCCATCGTTCATCACCGAACCAACCCTGAAAAGTCCCGAAACCAACCCGAACAGCCCCGCACAACCCCGAAAGATAAGTTCTCTTTACCAAATTATGTTCTTTTGCGTTTTCGATTAATTGTCGTGGGGTGTTCAGTTGTATTGTTCAGTTTATTGTTGAATATTGATTATGTTAAGTGTGCGAGGTTGATGTATGAGGTATACTATGCTTATGAACTGTAATTGATCGATTGAAAAAGAGTATACCTTGAACAGATTTTGAAAAAACAACCGATAGCTCCCTCCTTCGAGTTGGGTTCTCGGTTTCTTGAATCTGATTGAGATGAATAGGTCTTGATTTTCTTGCTTGCAGAGAACGATAGGTGAGGGAAAAATAAACTGATTGAAGATTTAATATAGAGGAAGGGTGGTTAAAGATATGGGAGAGATTTAGGGGAGAGGGGCGATTTTTCTAACGTGGGTTGAGGGGGCGAATTCGATTTCTTTTTTTTTTAATTAATTTGTATTTGTTTAATATTTTATTTGCAGATCACGGAGGATGAAAATCTAATCTTCATTTAAAATTTAACTAAGGAATAATTAGTGATCAAGTCAACTAGGAAAAGATTTAATTAGATTAATTTAATTTTTTTGGGGTATTACAAGATTATTCTTAACTTATAACACAATTTCAAAATTATCTTCAAGGAAAAAGGACATGCCAAAAAAATTACACTGAAACCATATATTCTTGTGATAAACATCATTTTATATATATAAAAAAACAGTGAATAAACATCATTTTAAAAATTGGATCCTTGACCAAAATCCAAAGAATCAACAAATAAAAAAAATTAATGCAGCTGTCAATTGCACATCAACATCTAAAGAGGTTGTAATAAAATTAATACGATCGAGTATTAATTGAAACTTGGGCATCTGAATTACGTACTGAGCAAATAAAAATCAAAATAATGATTAATGCCGCAAAGAATCATGGCATTGGCTCATGTAGATTTGTAGCATAAAGGTGAAACTAAATAGTGAATAGTTATGATTTTGGATAAAAACCCTGTTTTAAAATCATAGTAGAATTAGAATCTTGCATGAGATCGTTTTATCAAGAAATTGATTGTGAAAAATGATATTTTTAATATTACATGAGTTCAACTTTCTCTTTAAAAAAATAGACTCGGAAGAACGTAATTTAACAAACAAGACAATAAGAAAAATACATAGGAGTACTATTACTTTCAATTTTATGTAATTTATGAAGTTTATAATATTAGTAATAATTTTAAAGATACTATAATCAATCAATATATATTTATAAACAAACTAAATAATGACAACTTGGATTAAATGACAGCAGCGGTCACGATTGGTATTCTTATATTAATACAGTATAGCAATTTCATATATACACACATCAAATTTTTAAAGAAATGACAATATGATTCCCATTTAAAAATCTCTCAATGGCATAGACATCCAAAAGCATTTTCTTTTTATTTCAAAACCTTTTCAAAATAGATCTGTGCAGTTCCACAAGTATTGAAAGGCAGTGTCCTGATGTAACGAAAACACAACGATACAAGTGAATTTACTATAAAGGCAACCGTAAAGAAGAATAATTTCAACATTGATCATAAGTTAGTAACCTTTTTCTTTTGATGGTATTCGATTGACTGAAACTGTCTGTGGTGCACCGCTAGGGACACTGACACAGTTGCAATAACCAGCTTCTTCGATTTATAGCTTGTCTATTTCGCCTTCAACCTGTAAACAGAAAGGAGGAGGTCAGAGTAGTGAAAACAAGTTTAAGTAATCAAGTGCATACAATAATGATCTCACCTGCGTGTCATCGATCCCATATAACATCTCCTCCGTATTTCTCCCCTGAAAATTCATGGCAAATATCAAAAAGTATTATAACTAACAATTTACCATTCATGCGCGAAAGCAAAAGAAGTCAGCGCATTGAAGTGTCCGGTATTTGCAGCCAACATGCTGTCCATTTCGTATGTAAGGAAAAGCAATGATTTTCTGCATTGAAGAGAACAAACTTACATTGAATTGCCTCGATAAAAATGCAAAGAGATTGTTATCGACATCGTCAAACAAGACTAAGAATCTCCATCACCAAGATAGTTGAAATCGAGACCAAGAAGTTTATAAGTTTCACTCGATTCAGTAATATACGATGGAATGAGTTAATAGTAAAAGTGGTTTCTTACCTTTCCACCAACAACTTGCATGACATTATTCCTCTGCAGTGTTTCCTTTGATATCATTCTTTCAGCAAAGTATCCAAGCAACTGCACCATACCAAAAGGAAACGTATCATCAACAATCGTCCACGTGTTAATTAAAGTTACAAAGAGCCTAATCTCCACATTTTTCAGATAGCAAAGCTGTGCAGCAAAAAATGACTGTCATACCTCATCATCCAAAGGCTCAAGCCTCAAATTTTCCCGGCTGACACGAGGATTTTCTTTATCGTTGTCTGCAAAGACCTGGAACCAAGGTTACTATCCAGAAAAGGGAGCACGGCTCCAAGACTCAAAAAGAGTAGTTAAGGAGAAGTAATATAAACCATATATCACGAAACCTGGCCGGCCCATCCACATTGTAGATCAAAACACCTCCATATCGCATAGCTCCTGTTTTCGTATATATCAGCAAATGTTCTAAAAAATCAACTAATTTACCATAACTATCCAAAATGCAACTCACCAACTTTGGCTGATGTGAAACGACAGCGTCCTCTGAATCTACCGCCCCCCTTTGCACTGATGCAAATGAAGAATCCATCAACATTAACAGATAACAAGACAGACATAGGCAGAGTTCTGGATATGGTGAAAATTATATCTTACACTATGAGACCAACTACAAATCTTTTAGATAAAAAAGTGGTAGAAGCCTAAGACATTCTCTATCAATTTTAGAGGAAATCGATGAATTATAATAGAGCATAGTAACTTATCCAGCAATAGAGATTTATTTTTCCAAATATATTATTGTATATTATGATGTATAATCCATATTTAAACTATTCATCGTAATAATAAATAAAATAATATAATTATTATCATTTGTAATTAATAATTTATTAAATAATATATATTATTATAATTTATAAATAAAAAATTATAAGTATATTTTTAGTTTAGTGTTTAAATCAAATATATACTTTCAAATCTTGATATTTTCCAAACACGGGAAAGTAAAGTTATTAGAAATCATATTCCCGGGATTCATTTTCCCAGGAATCATTTTCCTTGCCAACTTTACTTTCTCGCCAACCAAACATGGCCATAGTATCATAAAAATAGTCATTATAAAGCACTACAGTGGAGCATATGTAGACGAGGTAATTTTTTGTTAAGAACAACTCCCACTAAGGAAAAAATTTTAGCTGACTTAGTTTGGAGTACTAGTAATATTCAAGTTAGGCCTCATTGATGATCAATACTGCAGTATTTCATAGCAAATCAATTTTTCTTAATCAGATATAGACATATTTATCCCATTAATCTAAACCTGATGTTTTATCTCTTCAAATTCCCTTTTGCAGCTACAATTATGGTATCAACAAACATGGGTGCAAATGGTGAATGCAAGTCTACTGACAAATCTCGCACGTGCATATCAGGTCAGGTCGTAATCGTGTCAACACAATAATAGACACGACACGTATAATTTGCGTTAGTCCACATCAAAAAGCGACCTTCATAAACCACAAACTGATTCACTTAAATAAATACTAGGATACACATAGCATTCCATATGATGTAGTATAACGTTTCATTTTATAGATGTTGCAAAACACACATAACCATTGTTCAAAAGCAGCATTCATATCCTATGTAGGATCATCCGCTCAGAGCATTCATCTTCTTACAAACTTTACCTCAGAATACATACCCCATTATTTCAAGCTCATTTATATCACACAAAAGCGATGGCAGAGCAACCACACATTCTCAAAGATTCAGACAGTTTGGGGAGAGAGGTTTTAAGCTGCTGCAGCATCAACGGCTGGACCACCGCCCGCCTTGTTCACAAAGTTATCAACATATTCTTTCCTGCACATAAAAAGATTTGGTATTGCTTATATGTGGTACAAATGGTTAGAGCTGTACAGCCCTTTATGATGGGCGGTTATAGGAAAAAGGCGCACCTTGCAGGGAGATGATCGTGAGGGCGATTGAAAGGAGTCCATACAGGGTCACCAACAAATAGCCTCATTGCCTGCATACGCAGATTTTACATTCAAGGGATGGGTGCCAGTCAGTACTAGACAAATGCACAATATTATAGTGATAAAAATTTAAACAAGAAAGGGCGAACGTGACTGTTATTCTGAACCTACCTTGATGTAATTGTCTGAATCAAGAGTAAAGCGGTGATAAATTCCAGCTGGAAGGACAATCATTGCCCCCTTCTTTACCCAGATGCGTATCCAAGCTTCATCGCGATCGCGCACATCAAAATAACCTTCATGACCAAGAAACTTTCTATTAGGCACTAGGGTAATCTAATAAAATAGAGTATACACCAGATGGAGTCGATCGTAAAACTTACCGCTTCCAGCAACACAATAGCGGATCTCCTCATCAGTGTGGAGATGTTCTTCATAAAAGTTCTTGATTTTCTCTTCATAATTTGGCAGCTTTTCTGGGCAAACCTCACAAAAATCCTAAGCAAATTGAATTCTGTTATGCTAATGTTGAAAATGAGAAGTAACATACTATGTAAGACATGACTATGAAACTAAAGATACCATATAAGAATATCCACGGTCTTCACGAATTTTCTTCAACTTTGGGTCAGTTTCATAATTATCAGCATCGAGCCTCCAGCTAAGCACTCCTAGCTCTGAAAATGACAAGGCAACTATCTTAGAAGCTGAAAAAATGAGAAAACAGGTAACATAGAATGCATGGTGTACAGACTAAGCTAAAAAATTATACTGTAACTGTGAAACCTACTCGATAAGCTAGGTAGGGCAGATTAGAAGGCATGGTTTTAGATGAGCTCTGTGAGACGATGTTTTTCCATACATGGTAGCTATTAAACCTACTTACAACTGAAAGAATGGTTGAACATCTAATTATAGAGTGGGAAATGCAAAGACTGAATACCATCAAGTTTCTCAAATGACACAAATTCCTGTGGATCTCTGTGATGGGGAAGCCTCTGGTCTGCATCACTGTCATCCATGTACCATGCCTGAATAACCTCCTCCCTCGGATCCTGTATCAAATATATGTTTAGGAGGGTGAGCATACTTGGAGAGACTTATAAATTTTTACTCTTTCGATATTCACATAGTCTACTTATGGAGAGGGGAAATGACAATAGCAATGGAAAGAAGATAACCAATCACAATATTGAATTACTGAAACAAACGACCAGTTAATCGACAAGTCAAAGCAAGCCAGGAAAATAATGTACTACAAATAAAGACATGAAGTTGAAATAAAGTTTTGGATCAACAAAATTCGTGTGGGACATAGCTAAAACAGAACTTTTTTATATAGATGTATGCAAAACATTAGAGAGACAAACTAAGTGAATTATTCTTTCACTACGCAGTAACTGTATGTAAAAACCGAATATGTTTAAGCATTACATCAAAAACTATTTAGGATATGCTGTTCTCATTGCACCACAATTTTATATAATCCAGTGAAAAAAAAGAACATGTTTGCACAGACAGACTGAATTATAGGTCTAATTCCTCTGTTCTTTGCACCGATTCGAATTTCAAGCATATGCATTTGCTTGGCCTCCCGTAGGACCAAGCTAACAACATAAGTGTTACCGGGAACAGCCCTCAAATCAGGGATTGGAGATAGCAATTTTACACAGTTGTACTACGGGGTACTATTTTTATATAACAACCAGTTTCACTTGATTACGACAGTTTCTTGAAAAAACACAGTTCCAACTTTAAATCCACCAACTGATTGCTTCTCTCACCAATTATTAAATTATAGTTCAATGTCATATTTTGATAAGCAACAAAAAAAATATAAGCTTGAGATACTATCAAAGTTCAGCTTCCAAAATAATCCAAAACAATATATGATCATACATCATAATTGAAGTTTGAGAAGCAAACAAAAAAAAATGTACGATAAAAAAAAAGAGATCAGGGATAACACAGAACACTTGATCGAGACTTATGGAGTACTTAATTAGATCCTCCTACTACCCGCCCGAGAACTTATACAACCAACTACAATCTGATAGCATCGACTAGAAAAACAGAAAAAAGAGGCCTTATCATCATCTGAGCAAAATAAAAATGCAATTTTACATAATTAAGTATCGATATCAAGCACATCATCCCAATATCACAGATTTTCAAAGAAGAAAAGTTAAAATTAAAGAAATTTCTCACCTTGCTTTCAGAACCCATTCTCTCTCGCTCGCTTGCTCTCCCAAACCCTTTCAGCAAGGGAATTCAGCTTTTTAAGGAAACGCCTAAATTGGAAAATTGTCTTAAGAGCATCTCCAATGGCGGACGTCCGGTCGGACATCCGGTCGGACTTCGCGACGGGCGACCGGGACGTCCGCCATTGTGGCGTTTAGGTCGGATACGGACGTCCCGTGAGGACGTCGGGTGTCCTCGGACGTCCCGGCGACGGGCGGGCGGACGTCCGCCACTGTGGCAAGGGTCGGACGTCCCGGTCGGACGTCCGGAAATTATTTTTTAAAAAAAAAAACTCTATATATACGGCTCGTTGAACTTCATTTCAACGCGGAGTGAGCCAGGGATGTTGGATTATGTAGAGGTTTAGGATGAAACGTTGCATCCCTTCATTTCACAACCGAAAATAACTGATTGTTGGCGGGTTATAAAATTGCAATTTGGTCCTTCAATTATCGAAAATTCCATTTCCGGATGAAGATTTCTGCACAGTAACTTTAATGGAAATAAAAAAAATTCCAAACTAACCTGGCAGTTCGACCCCAGCCAGGGGCTCTGCCCCTTGGACCCCGCTCTCGGGGGCGCTGCCCCCGAACCCCCGTCTAATCATAACGAATTCAAATAAGTGTGCACTCCGCACTTCCAACTTATTTGATGTCTCGTTATAATTATATTGATCAATCAAGTTAATCCAATTACACTAAAATATCCAACAGATTATGTATTTTTCTTTTTTCGAATGACTATGTATTTTGCCTTTTTTCTAACTATGTTTTTTTTTATGTTTTATGAATATGTATTTTTGCCCGTATTTTGCTTTCCCGTATTCCGTGTCAAAATTATATTTCCGTTTTTACGTAATTAAATTATTGTGATTTTTTTTATTGCGGGATGTCCTAGTGGGAAGGGCGGACATAGGAGGGGATGTCCTAGTGACGTGGCAGTGGGATGGGAAGTCCTAGTGACGTGGCAAGAGGTGTTTTTGGGATGTCCTAGTGGGATGTCCGCCCACTGGAGATGCTCTAATTGTGGAATGCCGAATGAGAATTTATATTGAAATCTCTCTTGTAAGGACTAAAATATCCCTCGAGTGATAACATTTCTGTGTAGAGGTTAATTGAACGACGGAAAGTCGCTGTGAGCATTTTGGTCATTTTAAGAAGGGCGATCAAATTTGATTACGAAATTGGAATGGGTGGATGATGATAGGATTTTTCATTGAATTTCCGATTATTCCATTTGATTTTTCCAGTAATTTTCTCCACATCCATATCGACTGCTAATTCATATCGGAAGAGCGATCAAATTTGATTATGAAACTGTTTAGCTGAATCAGTTTTCTCCACATCCATATCGACTGCTAATTCAATCGAGCCAAGAAATTACAATTAAGAAAGAAAGAGAGGAGGATATAAAGGGAGTGAAGAATACCTGTTGGCTTGGATAAAGGGGGGAGAGAAAAACATCGAAACCCATTACTCTTTAACGGAATTCCTGAGACTAATTCAGCAGAGTAGGGCAAGCAAGTGTTGGGGCATTCCAAAGATAGCAAATTTAGCCAAGTGTTGGAAGCAACGAGGCACGGCGGCGGAGGTGGTGACCGGTGGAGGAGCGGCGTAGGAGGCATCTCAAGCTTCTGCCTTCGACAATGGTGAATTGAGCATGCAGCTGCTTGCTGAGGAAGAAGATAAAACTTCGGTTTTCTTGAAATTCTCGCACTATATGAGTAATTAATTGGCTATTGTTTTTATCTTTTTAAATTTTCTCTCGTTAAAATTCTTTAAAAAAGAAAATAAAAGAAAAAAGCAGGTGATGTTAAATAACGGTTAATCAATGTATAATTGCAGTCAATTATTGTTAATTATATTTGCTAATTACACGGAGGTTGTTAGTCCCATAACTTCCACCATAACTTCCACTCTCCATTATCTCTCTCTGTCACCCACACAAAACACAGAGAGCTAAACATCCTATTTTTGTTAAGGTTTATTTCTACACACATTCAATTCATTGTCTCTCTCTTTTAACTCACAAGTCACAACAACTTCAATTTTCCCTCCATATTCTCAACTATATTATCTCTTACGGTTTCGATTCTTGGCAGATTAATAGTATCCAATTCCAATTAATGGCGTTGAGCTACTACAACTCCAACTGGGACTCCTTTGCGCTGGCGGAATTAGGTGTTGATCTCTTCAACCCCGACGACTACTTGGTGGACCCCATCGACGCCTTCTGCAATTCTCTCCTCTCCGACGACTTACCTTTCGCCGATGATGGAATTCCCTTCGACTTCGATCATCTCAACTCCAACTACTTCCAATATAACAATGAGCCCTTTCCCCATTTCCCCAAACGCTGCGATTCCCACCCATTCTACCAAGATTACTCCATCCCGGAATTTGTGCTTCCTCCGCCGCCACCGCTGCCAGCGTTTCCGGCGCCGGGCTTCATCATGGGGAGCTGCGAGGGCGTGAGGATGAAAGAGGAGAGCTCGTCAGCGCAGAGCGTCGCCGCGAGGCAGAGGCGGCGGAGGATCACGGCGAAGACTCAGGAGCTCGGGAAGCTGCTTCCCGGCGGCCAGAAGATGAACACGGCGGAGATGCTGCATTCCGCCTACAAATACATCAAATTCTTGCAAGCCCAAGTTGGACTACTCGAATTCCTCAAGGTACTATTTTAAATGGACAAAACCAATCATTTTCTTCAATTCCTAAGAATATGAATCTTTGCTAACATAATCCAATCTTCTAGAAGGTCAACGAAGAGGAAGCATCAGTTGAAGGTGAACAAGTGTTCCAGAATCTTCTAGAATCTCCATTGATTCAAGAGAAGCTCTACTCCACCGAGCATTGCCTGATTCCTCAGAAGCTGGTGGAAAATTATCCAATCATTGATTTTAGCAAGCAAGCAAGCGGTTATGATTAACCGTTTCATTTTTAAATTTGTTTTAGTTTAGGCTAATCTTGATTAATGTTTTTATTGTTTTAAGGCAACCTCTTCTTGCCTGCCTTATGTTTAGTTCATTACAAATTGGAGTTGGGAGTTGGGTTAATTAGGCTCTTTATTTCAGGAAAAAATGCTGTATTTTTTCTTACGGTAAGTTCTCCTGATCCTAACCTTATTGACAAATAATGAGCATTGATTTATTTGATTATTGAGTAATCCCAAATGCAATTGCTTGTGCATTTACTACTAGAATTTAGTGTGTGTTTAAATTCGTCATAATTAAAATCTTATAACCGCAATCTTAAAACAGCAATGAGAAGAATTTCAAGACGTAGGGTTTCCTAATTATTTATAATCATTCATCAGAAATTAGCAAGTTTTCTTGATATTTTGGTTCTTCAAAAAATAACAGACGTATTTGACATAGTTAAAGGAAATTAAGCAGTTAATTTTTTGAGTGATTGTAGGATAGACTGTTTTAATATTTCTTGGTGCATAATTAATTTAACCATATTTTTCCTCCACACGAACTAATTTATCTATTTATTTTATAATTTTTTAGTTCCACTATGTCTCGATATTTTGATTTATCAAATTGCAGGATCCATACTTCCATGTAAATCGGAAGAGTTACACTAAGTCTTAAGTAATGTATCCACAAATTGATCCTTTTTTGCAATAATATTTACTAACAAGTTTTGCAAATAATAGTACTACTATATTTTAGTAAAATTAACCCTCACTTGATATTACAATTACAATACATTGAATAAAGAAAAAAAAAATACTAGTTTATTTGAGATCATAATTTCACCTGGACACCACTAAAATTACCAACTCCATAGAAGTAAAATCTATTATTATCTCAGTGAAGCCTGCAAAGCAAACATTTAAGAATTTAGAAACCAATGGAAATGGGTGCAGAAGCTGAAAATGAATGAAGAATAAACCATTACAATGATCAGTGATTACTTTCTCCATTCAGTGTTGATTGAAACTGGGAGCCAATCTTTAATCTTGCATCTCCTTCAACAGATGTCTGAGCCTCATCGTTCCCGAACGACAGCTGCCAGTTTCAAACCCAACTGTAGCCTGGTTCTTTGGAGACATGCTGCCTTCCCATTATATCTCTGACATCTTTAACATCATCCCATCTATCTAATGAGGAATACATATTGGCTAGGAGGAGGGAATATGGGGCAGACTGTCCAAACGGAAAAGCTCGTCTGCTGCCCTTCTTGCCAAGTTCACATTGCCATGAACCCTGCAAGAGCTCAGTAATACCTCCCAAACAATGGGATCGTCTTTGTATGGCATCTTTTCTATGATTTCTTTGACTTCATTGGTGTCGACTATGCAAGTGTAGTGATCACTAAGCGGCTCTACGTCATATTCTTGCTGCATTGATTTGAACACCTTCAAGCCAGTATCTATTAGTAATCCGGAATGACTGCAGGCGGTTAAGACAGCAACAAAAGCTATGTGATCAGGTTCGATACTAGCTTTGATCATGTCCCTAAATAGATCAACAGCTTCTTCTCCGCGCCCGTTTTGAGCATAACCGTGTATCATCTCTTTCCACGTGACTAAATCTTGACACACCATCATATTGAAGAACCGTCTGGCCCCAGCCACACTTTCTGTAGATGTCAACCAGAGCAGTTCCGACATAAACATTATTCGAGTGTCCTTGTTTCACTATCAGACCATGAATCTGCCTCCCTTGTGAGAGAGATGATAAAGACGAAAAACAATTCAGTGCGCTAGCGTAAGAAAACTCAGTCGGTAGCATGCATTCACGTAACATTCGCCTGAAAAATTAAAGCCCTCTGCATCCATTGAATTAAGGGATAAACCTGCCAATACTGAATTCCAACACACTATATCATATTTGGGAGCCATGTTGAAGATAGCTTTTGCCACTTCTATTTTGCTACATTTTGAGTAAACAGCAATCAGTCCACTCGTAACATACAAGTCCATCGAAAGCTCAGCTTTCCACAAGGCAGCATGAATCTGCTTCCCACCCTCTAAAAGCCCCATGGAAGCACAAGAACTGAGAATTATAGCAAACGTAGTTCGATCAGGCCTCGCTTTTCTAAACTGCATCTCACTAAAGAGCATCACCGCCTCCCTGTGGTATCCGTTCTGGGAATAGCCCGACAGCATAGCATTCCACGAGGCCAAACTTGGCACCGACATACCATTGAAAATTCGAAGCCCCGTTTCAACATCACCACTTCTCAAGCAGGCAGCAACCATATTAACACATGTGACCTCATCAGGCTCAACCCCACAGCTCTGCATTCTCTCCATACACTCGATCGACATCTTGTCCGCATCGACATCATCTGACTACAAAGGTTCGTCGTGGTGACTCAGATCCATTCGCGTGATGACGAACCTGGGGTTTTTCACGCCTCAGTTTCTTTGGCCGACCACGTTGTCGCTTTGTCCTCGGGAGTGTCAGTTCAAATCCAACTGCAGAGGTCTTCGGCCAATTATCCATCCAATTGATTGGATAGAGGACATTCTCATACAGAATCGTCATTGTAGACCGCAAATAATAGCGGGATACATAGTCTGCTACATCCTTCCCAATCTTGTTGATTGTAGCGATGGCGTGAGTGCATGGCATCCTAGTCAACTGCCATAATCTGCAAGAGCAAGTAAATTCATGCATGTTCATTACGTACTGGTCTGACGGTCCCGACACTTGGTACGAATCCTCTCCGTTCCATGTTGCTCTCCAAGAAGAAGCCCTCACGAACAACTTATCCACTATCTCTCTGATAACGGGCGGCAGTGGGTGATCGTATGTCTTGATCCACTGGTCTCTAATCTGTATCCTCTCCATTTGACTTGTCCGGATCTCCTCCAACATGATGATAATGGCCGGCTCGCGAGCAATTGCTATCTTCGAATTAAAGGTCTCGCATATATTGTTGAGGATAACATCGCAACAAACATGCGGAGAGAAATAAGCCTTTACCCATTTTTCTTTATGAGCAACACCGGGTAGGTACTGATGTGCTTGGGGATATATAACCCGTAGTGCATCCATCCGTTGAACATACTGTTCGTGTATTGTACTCGATGCAAGCTCCCACAACATCTTCTTAAAATTCTCCCTGATGAATCTCTTCTTGAAGTTGTTGTATATGTGCTGCACACAGAAGCGATGCTCGTTCTGTGGGAAATCCTCCATAATGGCTTTTGCAAGACCCTACCAAATGCATGTAACACAACACACATTAGTACATGTATAAGCCACAACACATACAGAAAATCTATAATCACACTCGAACTACTACTCTTATAGGCGAAATCACAACTGAAGTAGTATTATTTAAAAAATCACAATTGAAGTATACACGTTTTACTGAAATCACATTACTCGTACCTTTTGCTGATCAGACATGAAGACAAATCTTGGGGCATTCTCCTGTAAGTTGATGTCCTCTGCCAGATAGCCGAGAAACCATTTCCACTGCTCATAGCTCTCAGCCTCAGTCACCGCCCACGCAATAGGCCACCAACCGTTGTTTGGATCAATTCTCATGGCCGTCATAAGTTGGCCTCTGTACATACCTCGCAAGAAACGACATCCAAGAAGATAATCGGACGGCAAAAACGCATCCAACCCTTTTTCAACGGCCTGAGGCAACTATAAAACCGCAAGAATCTCGGGCCCACAGCTGCAGGATCTCTGAAGTTCTCGTAGTGTATATGCACACTAGAGTCGGCGTGTGTCCGTTCTAATTCAGCTTTGTAGTCAAACAGTCTCCGATATTGGAGTCCCGCCTTGCCAAAAATACCTTCTAATGCAATGTCTCTTACGCGATACGCCTTCATCCTGCCAACTTTGAGCCCTAACTCTTCATCAACACACTGTCGTATAGCCGCCAATGGGATGTGGGGATTCGCTTTGATTTTCTCCATGTAACGCTCAGCCAGCCACTAGGACGTCAGTCATCTCTGATCCAACACTTGGGAGCATGTGGGCGCATGATCTCTGTGCATATTCACTACCACAAAATCGGTATTGTTGTGGGTTTCGATCTTCCTTGCATAAACATACCATTCACATGACTTTCTTTTACAAATGACACGAAGTATCTTGCCACCATTCTTGGATACATCTACACGGCGTCTGCTCATTATCTCGTACTGGCGAATGACCTTATAGAAGAAATCTCTATCCTTAAAAAAATCACCAGGCTTCCAATTTGGCAGCTCATTTGTCAGCTTGAAGGGGGTGTACTTGATACCCTTCCTACGCAAGCCTTCCAAATCCTCTAGATCTTGGAGATCTTGTAGCTCATCAACTGTATCTTGCTCGTACAGAGGGTTGTATCTGACGAGTTCCTTTTCTCAACAACAGGGGAGAACCTTCGTTTTTTCTTGGACCCTCCACTGCTTTCACCATGCTGCTGTCCAGACCCGTGTGCGTCTGTCTCTGGCTCCGCACCCCCTTCTTGTCCCGCCTCCTGTTCCTGGTGTTGTTCCTGACACAACGACTCGTAATATAAGGTAAACATTTTTCGTCACGACACATGTTGGCCAACGAGATAAAATCGCCGACCTCATCATCATCGTCAGTACTTCCCTCGTTATGAAGATGACATTCGTCAGGAACATAATCGAACGACGGACAATAAACATCTTCCGCCACCTGATGGGGTACATCTCCTACCACTGGTAGTCTGGTACGGGTTCTTCACATGTTGCTTCAGCTGGAGCTGACTCTTGCACTTGGGTGTCAACTTCGGACATGAACAATTAATGTCCTCAATGATTGGAAAGATATCATTGTCCACCTGTGTGTCCGGCTGTGGCTGACAACCACTGTCCATAACCGGTCGGTACACGTCTTCATCTGCAAATGCTCCTACCTTGTCCGAATCTGGTTGGTGAACTACAGATTCAGACTCAGTTGCAGGTTCATCGACATGGACACTTGGACCAATCGGAATGGAATGGTCCACAGATGAAGGTCTAGCTACATCCTGCATACACAAAATCACAAATGAGGGACTAAATCGCAAATGAGATACACCAAATGTACACATATGAGATACACAAAATGTATACAAAATCACAAATGCGGTACTAAATCAATTGTGTAAATCACAACTCATTACCTCTGGTACGTGTGCATGGGAGTCTCCACCTCCAACTTCTCCTACTTCTTCAAATCATCCTCCTCCAACTTCTGTTGTACATTCAACGCCGGGTGCTGCTACTGATGCTTCTCCAATCTCAGAGACCGGGGCTTCGGTTGGTACTGATTCGGATGATACCGCTTCAAATGCATTCGCCAATTTTGACTAGCTACCTCCGCGTCCCTCTTCCTCTTAGCACGATCATCGTCTAAACTCTTCGTAAGATATTCCTCGAACTCTATATCCCTATCATACCAGCCAATCATTAAAGGCTTATTCCGGTGCTCTTGAAACTGACCTCGTTGCCTCCTCATCGGTCTAGGCTTTTGCTTTGGCACAGTCGGTTCGGTTTCTTCAATCTCTTCAATAATGACTCCTGGGGGTTTAGACGCCCTGAATCTGAGAAGCTCTTGCGCTTCATCCTTCATTTTCTTCAATATAGCATCAGCCCGGTTTATCTCCACAACATAGATGTGAACTAACTTTGTCGTAGTCGACGCCACTTTGAGGAATCCTTCAGATGTGTATCCTCAACAATGGGCAACAATGGGCCGCCGATTAAAACCCTCGCGCACTCATGACTGTACTTTGGATCACAAAAATAGAACTCACATATCATCTTCCTATCATACTTCAACTTTAACACCATGCTCGATAGGTCTATGAGCGCGAAATGGTTTATGTTGCAGAAGTCGAAGTATGTCAAATACCCACCAACATACTTTTTCTCATCGTTTGTATTGAAGAATTAACCGCCATGATGGAAAGCAACTGGAAACTTTCCAAGTGCATCCTCTGTTAAGGAGAACAATAATCGGACCGTTAAAAATCAAACCAAAACAGTCAAGAAAATTAACAAAAAAAAATCAAATTCTGGCGCCCTGAATCACAAACTGAGGATTAAAAATCAATTTCCGGAGAAACAAAATATATTCACAAAAAAAATCAATTTCGTAAACCCTAAATCACAAACCGAGGATTATAACTTATTGTATTCATCTTATGGGACGAAAAAATCAAGATCAGGGATCGCGGATATCCCAGGTTTCTTCTTCCACATCTATGACCACCGGTGCATGTCTCTGTGGTGGCGATGGCGGGGGTGTGGGTTCCCTGTTACGGCGAGACGAATTCCGTGACGACGAACCGCCTGATGATCCAGCGCGCTTCCGTTTAGGCGCCATTCATGCAAGATAGTTTTTTTCACAGAGGGGGGCAGAGAGAATGAAGAGTGAGCCCAATGTTTTGCAATTTTTAGGCGGGGTGGGATAGTGAACTCCTTTTTTTGCAAAAATTTTAGGCGGGGTGGAAGTGATGCCGAAACTAAGGCTTGTGAAATTTTTGAACTTATTTCATAAATCACACCCGGAGTCCTGTGTACGTGGCGTGTGCGTGTGGTCGATCTGGTTACGAACCGCCGCTGACGCGCCATCATGACTGAGGGCTGACACACGCCCGTCAAATCACCCCGCCACTGCATAATATCATGTGGTATGACCATAATGCCCTTTTAGGGTTGAAGGGTCTTTTGTCCGAAAAAACCTGATATGTGATTATGTTAAACGCTAGAGACTTGTAGCAATATTTTTAAACGTCAGGGGCCTGGAGTGAAATAAATGAAACGTCAGGGATGGTCTATGTAGTTCACTCTTTAAATTATTAGCACCAAATCTGAATTTCATATTTTACCTACATTTTCACAAAAAATTCTCAGATTTCTTGAACTCGTATGAAGGTTGCTGGTGATGTTTAGTGTATAATTTATCAGTTGAAGCAATATCAATAGGGTGAGTGAAAATAAACGAAAAGTGATACTTCTCACCCCTCTCTTGTTGTCTTCTGATTCATCTCAGCAAATTTGAGACTATTGTCTTCTGGTTCATTTGTAAATTCAAGATTTTTTAAATTTATGGAGAGTAAGAAATTGCAAGTAGAGAAATTTTGGATTTGGAGAAAAAGAGGTTGTAGAATCTTGATGGGGTACGAACTAAACCCTAATGGCAAGCCCAATAACAGTGACGGCCCATCAGCCCAGAGCCCAAGAAAGAGTATCTGTTCGGCACCAAAGAGTTCGCACGACCAAAGAGTTCGGACTCAGCCTACAGCTCGGTAAAAGCCGACCAGTCAAGCTCTCCTCTCAGATCGGCAAGAGCTGATCGGTAAAGTCCAGCAGTTCGGTCCAGCATTCGACCGAACTAGGAGTTAGTGGACTCATGAAAGGCCTCCACGACCTCCACTATACCCACGATCTATTTAGTGGTACGAAGCAGTTATTGAGCAGTTATTGCTCACCCACGATCTTGTTAGTGGGGCTGCAAACCACGATCCTAGTTCAATGTATAAATAGAACTTAGATCAGATAGAAAAGGGTTAAGCTCTCTAGAGATAAAATCATATAGCAAGTCTGTGTTGTAAGCTGTAATCCCAGATCAAGCAATACAATCTTGCCCTCCCTTCTTCCCGTGGACGTAGATTTACTTCAGTAAATCGAACCACGTAAATTCTTTGTGTCGTAGTCTTCATTCTCTACCAGCATTTACTAACATCAGAAATTCGCGGATCCATCAACTGGCGCCGTCTGTGGGAAACGAAGAACAAAATTTGTGATAAAGCGAATTTTTTGATCCATTTTTCCACCCAAAAAATGCATACCAGATCACAG
Organism: Salvia splendens; assembly: GCF_004379255.2. NCBI lineage: Eukaryota > Viridiplantae > Streptophyta > Magnoliopsida > Lamiales > Lamiaceae > Salvia > Salvia splendens. Next base: position 2,340,100 of record NC_056033.1, on the reverse strand, counting down.
AGTACCCGTATATTCCTGCCCGTGAGAGCCAGGAGGAAGCCAATCCATCCCATAGGTCGGGGAAAACAGCCTAGGGATAAATCCACCACCAGTTCTCATGGCGAAGGAACAAGCCGCTCCAAAATCGTCCCACTGAGTCTTCCCAGCAGCCCGATTTGAATGAGGCTGTCAAGCAGTTTTTGGCGGCGAAGCAGGAGGAATTCTTAACCTTCCTGCGAAAAAGCCAAAGCAGCCGGAGACGAAAACGACGGATTCTCCTTCTCCCTCCGCACAAGAAAGTCACTACCGCATAGTGTCGCAATCTCCCAGGAGAAAGAATCCCCGTCCCCAACATGTTCCAGTTCCTCCTCGGTACCGGAATCACAGGAGAACTCAATCTCCTCCATACCGACGAGAGATATCGGATTCGCCGTGTACGGAGCACTGAAGACTCCGTTCTCGGACGACATCACCCGAACTCCCCTACCACAGAACTACCGAACTCCGTCGATGACTTACGACGGGCTCGTGGACCCTCACGATTTCTTGGGGCGCTATCAATATAACATGGCGAACCAGGGTCTCAACGAGGGTCCCATGTGCAAGCTGTTTCCCGAGCTGCTCATCGGGAAACGCGAGAAGGGTGGTTCGATAGCCCTCCCCCAGGGCAGGCATCAGATCTTACCGAGATCTAATGGATGCCTTCCACAGGAGGTTCTTTCAGAAAGCGGAAGCCCGAATCACTTCGGCTCAGCTGCTTTCCATTCGTCAAGGTCGCGACGAAAAAATCAGCGACTTTATGACAAGATTCCACAAGGAATGCCTGCAAGTAGACGATCTCAACGATCTGCTTTGTCATCTCGGCATTCCAAAATGGAATCCTGCCCGGAGCTCTCTACAGGAAGCTCGTGAGTGCGGTCCGCCAGACAGCTCAGGAAATGTGGGACATTGCGGACCAGTACTCCCGGGCCGATGAGGCAGACCGTCGCAAACGGTCGTTAGACAGCTCATCGACCCGAGGGAGACAGAAGGAAGCCCGATCATAGCGATCAGGGGGCATCCTCGCCGGACTCCATTTGAAAGGAATTCAAAGGGCTCCGGTGCAAGACAGATTGGGACCTCGTCTCAATCCCGAGAAGTCGCACCGCCTCAGTTCGTACCGCTGAACAAGCCGGAGAGCGGAAATTTCGAACTGCCACTCTGACCTATTCGAAAGCCCAAAGCGGATGACGAATCAGCCGCGCGCCGACCACAGGATAGCTACTCTGCTCCTACCATCAAGACCACGGTCACGATACTGAGGAGTGCAGAAACTTGGCTGCAGGTATCGATGTTCTTGTGAAGGCAGGGACATTGAAAAAATACCGAAGCAAGCAGCCAAAGAAGAATAAAAAGCAGAGTGGTGCGAACTGCGCTCCTCAGGATCCGAAAAGGCAGCCGGATCCCGAAGACGATGACGAGCCGCAATATGATGGAGTAATCCAGACTATTGACGCGCTCCCTGCCGGGAAGACCAAGTCGTCCCTAAAGTCAGAACGCAGAGGCTCCAATCGAGAGGAGCCAACGCATAAAAGGCTGAAGCAGGACGAAGTGATTACGTTCTCGGCTGCTGATCCCGTCCCGGCCATCTCTCCTCACCAAGACGCCATTGTCATCCAAGCCGGAGTGGCAAACAAACTGATCCACAGGGTGTTTGTGGATACAGGAGCGTCGGTTAGCATTCTTTTTAAAGAGTGCTTCGACAAACTAGAAGTGGACCCAGCTCGGCTCAGTCCGGCTCCGCTTCCCCTGAAGAGCTTCACCCAGGAGGACACCCGCCCTGAAGGTATTATCAGCCTTCCGATCACGGTGGGGAAAGCGCCTACTAGCTCCAGTACGATGATTGAGTTTTTCGTGGTGAAAGCTCGGTCCCCGTACAACGTCATCCTGGGAAGAGACTGGCTCAACACAGTTCGGGCCGTTTGCTCCACCTATCACCTCACCATCAAGATCCCTACTAAAGGAGGGATAGCGGTCATCCGAGGTGACCAAAAGAGAGCAAAGGAATGTCTGCAAATTGCGCTTAGAAGTGCCGAGCAGTCAGATCGGCACCACCAAGCATAGCAATCACAGCAGCCGGAGTCAGAGGCGATGACCGAAGTCATACCGGAGCCGAACTCGATGACAGTTCAGCTGTACGAAGACGATCCATCCAGAACGGTTAAGATCGGCTTCGCGCGGGAACGCCCCTACTTCGGGAAAAAACCATCCAGCTCCTCAAGGAGTATAAAGACGTCTTTGCATGGTCTCCGTTGGACATGACCGGAGTGCCCCCCGAGGTAATCACTCATCGGTTAAATATTGATCCTTCAGTCCGGCCGATAAAACAGAAGCAAAGACTCTTTGCGGCAGAACGAAGTCAAGTCATCCATGACGAAGTCCGTCAATTATTGAAGGCGGATGTGTTATTCGAAGTGAAGTATCCTTCGTGGGTGGCCAATCCTGTCATGATCAAGAAAAAGGAAGGAGGATGGCGGATGTGCATAGATTTCACCGATCTAAATAAGCACTGTCCCAAAGATTGCTATCCCCTTCCGAACATAGATAAAAAAGTAGAAGCTTTGATAGGCTTTGAAATTTTTTGTTTTCTTGATCTGTACAAAGGATACCATCAAGTTTTAATGGATGAGATTGACGCTTCAAAAACGGCCTTCATTACTGATTTCGGCATTTTCGCTTATAAAAAGATGCCATTCGGTTTAAAGAATGCCGGAGCCACTTATCAAAGGATGGTAGACAAGCTTTTTCGGCACCTGATTGGAAAGGAGGTCGAAGTGTATGTTGACGACGATATAGTCGTCAAAAGCAAAAGCACTTCGGAGTACGAGCACAACCTCAAGTCCACTCTCAACGTGCTCAAGAAAGCCAACCTCAAACTTAATCCCAAAAAGTGTACCTTTTGGTAGATTCGGGAAAGTTTCTGGGTTGTTGGGTTTCAAAGGACGGACTCAAGGCAAACCCTCAAAAGTTTCAATCGTTCAGAACATGGCAATGCCGAAGTCCATACATGACGTGCAAAGGCTAACCGGATGTCTAGCCGCACTGAATCGATTCCTTTCCCAAGCAGCCGAAAAGCAACTGCCGTTCTTCAAGGTGTTGAAAAAGGCACCAAAGTTCGAGTGGGGAGCGCGAGCAGAAAAAGGCCTTTGACGAGCTCAAAAGTTATCTAGCCGAGCTTCCTATTCTCTCTGCTCCAACCGAAGCCGAAGTAATATTCTTATACTTAGCGCATCGGATCAAACCATCAGCGCGGTGCTTGTACGAGAAGAAGGCCTAAAGCAGCTTCCCATCTATTTTACAAGCCGAGCATTAAGAGGTCCAGAAACCAGGTATCAACCACTGGAAAAGATTGCTCTGGCATTAGTAAATGCAGCAAGGAGACTGCGGCCATACTTCTATGCTCACAAGGTATGCGTCTTAACTGATCTGCCACTTCGGCAAGTGTTGACCAAACCGGAAGCATCAGGCAGAATCGCCAAGTGGGCTATAGAGTTGGGAGAGCACACAATTGAATATCTACCTCGGAAAGCCATCAAGGGACAAGCCTTGGCAGATTTTCTTGCGGAAGCAAAGTTCGATCAAGCAATTCCTGTTATTGCCGAACAGAAGAATTCTGCCAATGCCGAACTAGCACAGCCTTGGAATCCGAAGTAGAGCCGCCAGACTGCTGAGCGGATTCGTAGATGGAGCTTCAAACAAGATGGGAAGTGGAGCTGGTATTCTACTTGTCGCTCCCGACGGACACGAGGTAACCTACTCACTTCGGTTCTATTCCCCACTAATAATAATGAAGCCGAGTACGAAGCCCTCCTGGCCGGACTCCAGTTAGCGCAAAGTCTGCTCGTCAAATCTCCAAAGTCCATTGTGATTCACAAGTCATAGTAAATCACATGTTGGGTACAAGTGAAGAC